>NC_080851.1:7449909-8699909 GCF_030435755.1 Ochotona princeps
CAACACTAGCTACAACTCCCTTTGCCTGCTTGAGAATCAAGAGGGCATGGCTTTACCAGTTCACATGAAATATCTGCAGCTCTCTAAAGGGGAGGACAAGTAAGAAAAACCTCTGTGTCTAATTTCCCATTCGAACATTGGATCTTGCTGTGAAGGCAAACCCGCTTCTGCAGACTCTGTCTTTCACAGAGCATCACTGCTTCAGTGGCTCGAGCACTGAAGGGAGCAAAGCTTCAGCAGTCTGTTCTGTGCCAGGAAAATCAAATCCCAAGCCCATCTCCTTCTAGTGTAGCCTCTGCTCACTGGAAATAATTAAAAATGTTGGAAATTGTTGGCTGTGCTTTTAACTTACCATAGTCTCTTCAGACCAGGAAGTGAAGGCTGTGAAGGGAAGAAAAGCCTCTTTAGTTTGAACTAGAAAATGCTCATTTTCTTAATCTGTGCACTCATAAATGATTTTTTCATGACATTGTATTCACATTGGTAAGGGATATTTATTATGATGGGATAATGTAAATGTCTGTCTTTGAAATATTAACTAAATGTTTTGCAATTAGATTAATAAAATGAGGTAGAAGAGGTTTAGAAAGTTTGCCAGAGGTCACAAATATAATGTAAAATGCCAGAAGATAAGAACGACCTAGAACCTTGTTTGAATACAAGGTCCTTCACTCTCAGCTAGATGTTCTTCAGCATCTGGGAACTTCACTTAATACGTGTTCAGCAAACATTAAGCACCTCCCCTTGTCAAACACTAAAGGGTGCTGCAAATGCTGCCTTAGGAAATATGCATTCTACTTCAAGCCAGCAGACACTAATAAGGCAAAATGGGTTTTAATGTTGACTGCAAGTCCAAAAGCAAAAGCCACATAGGAAAGAAGAATGAATGTAGGTGGACTCGTGTCTTGACGTGCTGTCAGGTGGCACCTCTCAGAGGTGACTTTTGAGTTCATGACCAAGCAGATATCTGGAAGGAAGCTCTCCAAACGAAGGAGATGCCATCTTTTGGCTCTGTTGGATATGCTAACACTGGCTTAGACCAGAGGCAGCAAAATGACAAGGTGGCCAAAACTCAGTGAGGCAGGATGACAGCAGGGGTAGGCATTTAGCCCAGGTGTCACCAAGTAGCTCAGTCATGTAGTATTGGGTAGGTTCTGTGGAATCAATGAGGGCTTTGAATATGGGCATGACTTGAAGCAACTTTTATTTTCATGGGATTGCTCTGGCTGCTAGGTTTATATTACAGTGATGACAGGCAGCCCTGAAGCAAGAAAACCCAGTAGGATATTGTAAATAATCATGGAGAAGAATGGTGTCTTGGGACCATGAAACTAATTCATTTGGATATATTTTCAAGAAACCTTAAACAAATCCTATTAAAGTTCATTAGGTTTGCAAAGAGAGCTGTGGGTCCTGTTTTGGAGAGAAGAATCAAAGATTCAGGCGGTTTATAGCCTCTTACTTCCTTTGTGGTGGTGGTGTAGAATACCTAAGAGTTAAAGGAATGATAGCTGTTGTTACTTGGCCAAGTGTGCTAGCTATTATTGATCAAATCAAGTATCATCAGAGAGTGATTATAATCTTTTATTGGAAACAGTAGCTGTGTGTGTGTGTGTGTGTAGGGGAACTCATACTAAGTTCTTTATTTCCAAGGAACATTTCTGCTATGCTTGCTAGACTAGTGATTAGCAAACAGAGATCTGTCGAGATCCTGTGATGCTGGGGGATGAAGCCTTTGTCTGTGGAGACCATCTCCCCCAGCTGCTTTCTAATGAACCATGTGTCCTGCCAGTGATACCTGTTCACTAGTGACCAGTTCTGCTTCTGAATACTCAATCCGGAAATGCGAGAGGACATGTCCCAAAAGGAAACGGCTTTTTCCTACTCATTTTAAGTGCATCGTGTAGTAGAACATTTTGTTTCATTTCATGAAGAGTTTACCAGCTCAGTACAATCCTGTCCTTTTTGTGAACTTGGTTTACAATTCCTTGTAAGAATAACACATTTATGTTTATGTAATTTATCAATATCTCCTGCTTCCCATCCAGGTTAAGCCTATAAATTCTTCCAAAACTGCTTTTGTTCACTGTTTGGAACAAGCAGTGATCCCAAATGTGGCTTGTGTATGAACCCAAACACTTGAAGAAAATGAAGCCTAGATAAGTGAAAATAGGAACCCAAAATGCAAGCGGGTTAAATGACAACCTATAGCAAGTGCCTCTTGGGATTTGTTAAATTTGTAGCACTGACACCTTTGGAAAAAGAATTGTCTTCTATTTCACTATTTAAAGACTGTATTCTTCTGCAATTTCTATCTCTGTTGAGCAAATGGGGGGTCTTGCTGAATTTGAGTGGCATCATTTGTTTTATCAGCATGTAGATGTGTTTTTTAAACATGGTATCCTTTTGAGTTTCTTCTCTAAATAATCTGTGATGGCTAGAGGTGTTTTTTTTTTTCTTTTTTCTTCACATCCAAAGAGATATCTTCACTTTCTTGCTCAAATCTGCCAGGGGTGCTATGGACTGTCCTGATCTGACCCACATTTTTGCTGGCAGGTGCTATAAACCTGCATGGTCTGGGCTGCTCTGTGCCTTGGTTCTTGAACGCACCTGCAGGGACTGCATCCTGACAAAGGAGTTCCCTCAGCTCCTCTAACAGATCTCCCAGTGGCAGGTTCATGTATACCTGTGGGTCCTTGGCCCAGGTTGACTTAGTCTACCTCCTGTTCTGGCAGGAATAGTGGCCTTGCCCAACCATCCCACATCCTTTCCAGTTCTTACTCTTGGGTACTATAGCCTAGCCATATAGCTCTCATGTAGTTCAGTGGTAGCTGAGACATAGCCCAGCTTATTCTACACCCACCCTGGCTCTCATGGACACCAGTGGGTGCTGCAGTCTAGTCTAGTCTGGCACACCCCACACCTAGTCCACACCCATGCTGAGGGACACTGCAGTCATATCCAACCCAGCCTGTCGTCCCATTCTAGCTCCCAGGTTTACCACAGGAAGCCACAACCTAGCCAGTGTGTCCCTTTAGCTTTCCAACCAAGCCTTTTCCCAGCCATAGATCTTGCACATGCCAGCAGAGATTGTAGTTTAATAGTGGTGAGCTCACATAACCTCCCCAACAACATATTCTGTCCCCAGACCTGATGCTCACACACGTTGGTTATTGTCATGACCCAGCCTAACATTGCCTGCCCCCTATTCCGACTCTTACTGGTGAGGACTATGATCTACCCCTGCCAGGTAGGCCTCCGGTTCTTAGCTTTAATGTGTGCCAGTGAGTGGTTTTCAGTGATGGCTGCTGCTAACTATCCCAGCTCATGTCTTCCATGTGTGCTGGTGCTTTGGTCTGACCCTTAAAGGTTATCTTGTTCCCCCTCAAAACTGCGCAGTCTCAACACCCTCACTTACCTCCAAGTACTTTTCTATGGAGGTCCCTCAGTAGTTATTTCTCACCAGGACATGAACCCTCAGGTCCATGCTCTCCCTCACTTGTGCCATACTCAAGACCACTTGCAAGTCCACACCCTCAAGTCTTCAAAGCATGCTGCTGGGTAGTCTGAGGGCTTCACCTAGTGCCATTGGTGCCAGGCCGACTGCTCCAGATTCTCCCCGACCGCAGCTGGGTGCATGGGTCAAGAGGGCACCTGGTGGGGCCATTATTTGTTTAAGAAAGGGGAGATATATATAGAAAGAAGAAGAGACAGCAATCCACTGGATTACTTCCTAAATGATTGTGACCACCAGATCTGGGCTGATCCGGAGTTTGGAGCCAGGAGCTTCGTTAGAGCATCCCATGTGGGTGCAGGTGCCCAAGGATGTGGGTCATCCTGCACTGCTGTTCTGCTTTTCCAGACCATAGGCAAGCAGCTGGATTGGCAGTGGAGCAGCCGGGACATGAACCGGTCCCCAATAGGATGCTGATGCTTGAAGACGAACGATTAGCCAGTTGAGCTGTCCTGATAGCCCTGAATTATTTCTAAGTAGCAACAAATTTGTTGAAACAAGTCCAAATGGAACAAGTGCAAAATAACAATGCTGGAGTCATCCCACATTATTACAAAACTTGAATATAAATAGAAATTCAAATGCAAAATTAACAAGTAATTGAAAATGAGACAGAGTTGTGTCACTTTCCCCACATAAATTTCTGGATTTGGTTTTTACTGCAGTAAAAGTTAGAAACTAGTTGTGAGTTTGTGGTACAGATGGTTAAACCTGCAGTTGGGATCCTCGGTGATCAGGGGAGTGATGCAGTGAAAGGCGGGTACCTGCAGAACACCGCGCTCTCCACGGGCCCACAGCCTGTGAAGAGAGTCGACCTCCCAGGAGATGACTGTGCAGGTATTCCTGACCTTGAAGTGCTTGATAACATTGACGCAGGAAGTTGACCCATGCGTCTTTTCCATTAATATTGGGACTCTGGTCATTTTCTACATATTTGTGAGTCTTAAATTTTTATAGCAAAAGGTTTGTGAATAGGATGCATGACAAACTAATTTAGTTATGTCTACAAATGCTTTTAATTGTTTAAATATTAAGAAATAGAGATAACGAAGCATGTTATCTGAATGAGTTTTCTGAAATAACTGCTAATTATGTATCTGATTTCCATTTCGTGTTTGGCTGTTCATTTTGAAACTAGGTTTTTTAAACTTCTTCAGTAAAATAGTATTCATTGGGGTTTCTAATAAAAAGGTAAAGAAACTTGGAATCTGTCAATTTTGTCATTTAAACCAACTATAGTAAAAGATAAGTGTGGACTTTGAAACAAATATACTGTAACACTTTGTTTTTAAGGGAATGAATTGATTACATATACAGTTTCATTCTCTGAGCTCTGCTTAGGTTCATCTTCCCAAGAATATGCTTATCAAAATCAAAGCTGGGCCCGGCGGCGTGGCTTAGCGGCTAAAGTCCTCGCCTTGAAAGCCCCGGGATCCCATATGGGCGCCGGTTCTAATCCCGGCAGCTCCACTTCCCATCCAGCTCCCTGCTTGTGGCCTGGGAAAGCAGTCGAGGACGGCCCAATGCATTGGGACCCTACACCCGTGTGGGAGACCCGGAAGAGGTTCCAGGTCCCGGCATCGGATTGGCGTGCACCGGCCCGTTGCGGCTCACTTGGGGAGTGAAACATCGGATGGAAGATCTTCCTCTCTGTCTCTCCTCCTCTCTGTATATCCGGCTTTCCAATAATAATAAAATCTTTAAAAAAAAAAATCAAAGCTGTCCTGAAAAATCAATGCTACCTTTGTTGGCGAACATTTATAAATTGAGATGTTTTCTATGTCTTGAAGAGTTCTACTTCCTTCCCTTTTCATTTGCACACTTTCAGGTTTATAATAGATCGCCAAAATAAATTATTGGATTTTAGCTTTATAGGACTGCAAAAAGAAAATGTTGATTGTTTTTGCCCTCAAATATTTAAAGTTTCTAAATACTTTTTGATAGGAAAACCACCATTATCCCAAGCGGAGCTATTTTCATATTTGAGATGTGATGTTGGAGTTGATGAAAGGAAGTACAGTTAGGTTCAATTACTTTCTACTTTTAATTACTTTCTGAATCTGCTATGTTCATTTTGCAAGAGCGAGTGTTTGCCCATGGAAGCATCTTTAATTATGGGTTTGGTAGATTCAGTGAAGTCTGGCTGTTGCACTTGGTAGATTGAGTACTCTGTGCCGTTCTGGTAACCCCACTCTGGGTGTCTTGCAAGTGCCTCTGTGACACTGCAGGAGATTTTGTCTGTGTGCAAAGGGGGCATACAGCTGTTAACTGACAAGGTAAGTAATTGTCTTCTGTTTACAGTAGTTAAATTCTGTTCTCTAATGAGTCCTACTTGCCACTTTTAATTCTCTTTAATCTGTGTCTGCATTTCATGAGGATGGCTTTATCGTTTGGATTGCCCTCTTGTTGGTGATTCTGATAGATTTAATGGCTTATCTCAGACTATGGCAATTCCTCAAAAAATATAATAGAATGGTATTTAGAATGTTCAGGGACTTTTAAATATGATTGCCTTTCCAACTCATTTTTCCTCTTTTACACTTTAAGTTTTTGCAAATCCAGTCTTGCATTTTCTACATGCCTGGAGGAAGCTTCTGTTTTAATCTTCCATGACTTAATCTACTGACTAAATATGAGATAGTTGGTGAGGCATTTAGAAAAGAGTCTGTTATCATTTCCTGTTCAGCTCACCTGCTGTGATTTTTTTTTAAATTCATAAGCAATCGGCTCCCAACTCTGCAGTCTGCTCAGAGATGATTCAGGTACTGACAAAAATCTTTATGACTTTCAAGGTCTGGTGGTAGCAGGATAGTACGTTTGTAAAAATGTTTTATTATACATTTTGTGGCAAAGGAATGCAATGTTTAGTGATCATTTACTCTATAACAACACTTTTAGGTCTTGAATATGCGTTCCTATGTAAGATTATGACATTTTATGTATAAATGCATATCTGGAGATGAGCACATTTCTCCACAGCTAGTAAGTTTTCCAAACAGTGCATTCATAAGGTATGTTCTAATTACTGAATTGTATCCATGTATCTAGTTGCTAAAAATTTTTAGTTATGAATTAGTTATTAAAGATATAAAAATGAAAACATTTGTGGGGAAGAGATAAGCTAGAGTATCTGTCCTTTTATGTTTGATAAATTGGGATGGAATTGCCCTTTTTAGTTGCAAATGCAGTCGAGTCATTTGATAATCATATCTGGCAAAGGTTCTATGATGCTGAACCATTGGCAGATGGTGAAGTTACAGGATGCAAAATTTTATGGGATGCCTTTTCAAAGTTTGCTAGTGTGGGAGCTAGTGTGCAGTTTTTATAACAACTTAATTCTGCCTAGAAGCTTATATTTAAACAATTTGGCATTCCAGTTATAATGAGAATTTGTCTTTGTATAAAATCAATTCTATGCCAAATTGTTCTTTTTAGTGTTCATAACGTAGATTTTCAAAAATCAAAGGAAGCCCACTTTTCAAAGAACTCAGTACACTTATTGATTTTTGTAATGTACCAGTGAATTGACAAAACAAATTGGTGCATGATTGGAAGTTTAAATGGATCTCATTCTTGGAAAATAATTAAGGGTTTTAAAGCATTAGTTTGAAATAGATAGGGGAAAAAGAGATACTTTCCAATTATCACCCTTATTTAAATTATAGGTAAAGTAAAATGATATTTGGACCCTAACCCCAGTCATGTTATATTTTTTGATAATGAAAAATTAGGTCCCACTTTTAAGAAGTAATGTCACAAAGCATCAGAACCCCAATAGTTATTTCAAGTCTTTTGAGTAGGTGCTGGAAGAATCAAATATCAACATGATTAAAAATTAGTGTAACATCAACATATAATAAGTGATACTAAAATTATTCAGGAATACGTTGTGTTGTACTCAGTAGTTTTTATAAGTATTGCATGGTTTTTATTCACAAATGCAGCAGAAAATCATGTTGGGTTTTATATTTTAGTGTCTTGAGCATGCTTGTGTTAGTATGTGGAAACCACAGGGAAAAGCAATTCGGTCTCACATGTCTGACTTGTGTGTAGTGTATGTGATAGAACAGTCGTGGGATCACTTTCAGCTCTTATGTTTTTGCTCTTCTGAAATCATTGGTTGTTTTCTTCTGATTTACTGCAAGAGATGAATGCTGTACAGAATCTTTTATCCTTGGATCAACCACAGTTATGATAGTGGAAGAAATGTCTGCGTTTGATTAGCGCATCTTTAGAGGTAAAAATCTTCCAACAATCAACATAGGCAAATATTATTTATTTTACAGGAAGGTAGATCATTCACATGGATATATTCAAACTAATGCTTTAAAACCCTTGATTATATTTCCAATAATGAAATCCATTTAAACTTCCAAGCATGCACCAGTTTTGTTTTGTCACTTCGCTGGTACATTCTAAAAATCAATAAATGTACTGAGTTCTTTGGAAAGTCCATAATCATGGAATCACATGATGTTCATGAGACAGAACCAGCATTCTAACTGAATCATGCCTATTTAAAAATTCTCACTGCTGCCACTACTCTACTGATGAAAGTTTTAGAGTGTTGTGAATATGACTGAAAGAATAACAAATGAGGAAAACCTGTCTGGAGAATTACTGGCAATATCATTAGACTATAAGAAAAATACTAAAACACAAATGATAAATGCTTGCGCAAGTAATCCTGGAAAATAAAAATAAAAGACTTGAGAGACAATAATGGATCTGCAACTTTGAAAGAGTCCACAATATGTGGTGGTTATTTGAAATCTGTTACACGCGTTCATCAGTGACACATGTCTGTTCACCTTTGCAAATGATTTGTAGTTAAGTTGCAAAAAAGAATGAAGCAAGGTATTGTGAGTTTGCACTGTGGGTGAATATGAAGTGTGGTTTGAGTTGATTTCTTACGAACAGTGTAGGACTCAAAACCCCATATGGGGCTCATTGTCCTACGCACAGTTACCCAGTGACTTCCCATTCTACTCGCCTCTTGAGGCTTCTTCTAGGAGTCTGAGAAGTTTCCTTCCTTCCTGTTTCTTCCTCATTAACATGGATCCAGTTAGGGTTGTGTTCCCACCTATTAAAAAGATAGGAAGCATGTAGACTTCTTATGTACAGGAAGTGTTTCTATTCTGCTTGCTTATTATCTGCTTATTTCTGCCTGTCTCATGTTACCTGTTCTTGGCTCCCTTAACCAATATTGTAATATAGGTGTCTTAGAAGCATCCAGCATTAATCCTACACTTGTGGAGGAAGGGAAATCTAAGATCCAAATGGCTTGGGCCAACAGACTCAAGGTTTAGCAAAGACCCTGTCTTTGATCATGGATGTAACCTTCGAAGGGGCATGTATGTTAAAAGCCAACATCTGGGTATGATGTTTAAAATATTCTTACTGAGGTGTTCTAGTCCCTTTTTTTGTGGAAAGAGCAAGAAATATGGTACTTCAAAAACTTCATGCCAAGTACACACTTTGAGAAAAAATGTGAGTTTCCAAATTTTTGCACCAATGTGAACTTCTGATTTCTCACAAGCTTTTTGAAGGACCTTTGTGTGCACAGGTGCACGCATGCTAACTTAAGCATACACTCATCTACAAGCCTTTCTATACGTAACAATGTGTTCAGAAGAAACTAAAAGTCAGTTCATGCTCCCTGCAGGGCTGGACCACTGCGGCATGTGTCAGTCTAGTTGTCTACTCTCACTTGTGTGTATCCTCCATTGCAACTCTGAGAAAAAGAGCTGTAACTTTTTTATCTTGGAGCAGCTTTTCAGGTCTGGCACACACGGATTATGTGGTCTGAACTGGTTCCCATATGTGTCTCAGTGAAGTGTTTCCAAATTTGTTCTATTTTGTGTTAATGTACAAGAGATATGGGAATCAACCTGGGAGATTATATAACACACACACACACACACACATATATATACACACACACACATATATATATATTTGTTCTTTGCCTGACTTTAAGCTAGTGATTATATAGGCATGCACTTGTCTGTTAATAAAGATTCATGAAAACCATTAGTATTCTTGATGATAAATTTTCCAAAATCTAAAAGCGTGTGTGTGTGTGTGTGTGTGTGTGTAATGTTACAGATTTAGATTCAAGATTATTGAGTCACTAGAACTGTTAAATATTTCAGTCAAACCTTTGTTCTGTTGTGGAAATTCTCCTGTAGAATCAGCTAGGAAACTTAAATATACCACAAAAAGTCCCAGGTGGGTGACTTAAAGCTAGCCTGGGCCAGTAGGTGTACATGCCACAGACTGATGAGGCATGGGAGGTCTGGAGGAACTGGCAGGGCCCGAATTTGAATGAGGGAAGACGCAAGTGTCGCCAGGGAGGAAGGATCTGAGAAAGCAACAAGTGTCCACGTCTTGGAGGGCTGCTGGAGTTGGCCCCGAGGCAGGAGTGTGTTCTTCCTGAGTGCTGCTTTGTCTTGGCCTTTGTTGGAACCTTCTTTGGCTGGCTCTTGAGCCTACTGTTGACTCTCACGTGTTTGGTTCATTGTAATGCAAGAGAGAAGGGGCTAGCAAATTACTCCTTGAGCAGCTGTTGCTTCTCCCAGTTCCTGATTTTGAAATCTTTGAGCTTAAAGGTGGAATTGCTGAAGTGCAGCCTTATTCTTTATGATATTCTCTAAGATCATGCAATCTATGCTGGTCTTGGTTTTTAAGATAGACTTTCCATTACATTCCTTTTTAAATAATTGTCATTTTATTTTCTTTGCCTATTTGTTTTTATCGTGAGTAACTGACGGGCCCTTTATGGAGAAGTGTTTCTGCACAAAATGAAATCAATATGGTGCCAGCGACGCCCTGGTCAGCAGCGGGCACTGACCTTGGATCATCCTCACCCATAATGCTGGTATTGCCTCCCTAGATTTCAGCCTTAGCACTGCTGATCCTTAATCTCTGCTGCTCCCAAAACTCATTACAGTGGCAGGACCAGCTTCCTGAAAGCTTCCCAGATTGCTCTAGGCTAAATCCTGCATGCAGGCTCAAGCTGAGTCCCTGGCTGAAATTAATGGGAAACGTGCAGCTGCATCCAGAAGGAGCACTGCTACCCTCCCCTTGTTCCCTGCCATCCACCCCACTTGCCTGTTAAGCACACAGAAGACTCAGGGCCTGCTTGGAACACAGCACACACTCTGTCGCAGTGACTCTTGCTGCCTCATTTCATTTCAACGCTGAATTTTCCTGTACGTGGGTCACGGATAAATTTCAGCATGTGAATGTTTGTCATATACATAAATGAGTTGGATGGAAGCACTAAGACAAAATTTGAGTCTGCAAATTAAACTGGATTTGGAAGCAGAGAGAACAATGAAGGGCAGCCAAACCTGCTTCCAGAAGGTGTAGGAGTGCCCACACCTAGCAGGTCAGCTGGAGCCAAGACGACGATTCACCGCATCAGGATCAAAGAACAGGCTGGAGACTGCTGCACGGGATGATGACTCAGCAGCTCAGTGTCCCTTCCATGTGGGAAAATCCAAAAACTTTCAACACAGACCAAACAAGAAATTAAGAGATACAGTAGCAACTTGTATTTTAAATGAGGCAGAATATCAAACCACTCAAATTATAGCACAGAATTAAAGCTATGTGGCTCTGAAATGTTCTCATTCGCTTGAATTTATTAGAAAGTTGGATTTATGATAAATCTTCTTTGAGAAAATCCATTTTGTTTGACTACAAATGCACCACCTACTTTTTTTTTGGTCAAATATAACCAGTTGACTACTTCACTAAGGTGTGGCCAACTTCTCAGTTAACTGCCATTTATTTGGCATTTCAAAAAAGATATATTTAGAAGTCACATCATCATGTACCAATAATAACTAATCCTGGCAGTGTATTAGCTTGGAAATATAGTACTATGTAGTTGATTACTTTGCAAAAAATTCCCTTGAGAACAGTCACATTATGAGTTTAGAGATGGTGAGACAGAGAAGGTGTTTGAAGTCATGTCAAGTAAGAAACATTCGACATTCAAGCCATGGCATTCTCTGCTTCAGGATGCTTGTTCTTAACCACCCTGATAACCTTAAAAATCTATGCAAGGGAAAAAGCTCATATTAACTTTTACTGGTGAAGAAAATGAGGTAAAGTGGCTTACACAGATATTAAATAACTTGGGATTAAAATTATAGTCTAACTAAACTCCATGCTCTTCCTACATAATATACATCTCACACTATTCAAGAACTCATCTTACCTTTACAAATTGGGATGAAGGATATGAACTAGTGATTCTAACTGTTAGCTAGCAGCATAAATAATTGAGTGTGCATTTATGTCTTCAGTAGCTCATCCATCTGCCTCAATGCCATTGAACTATACATTTTTTGCTACTGGTCATAGTAAGCGCTGATAAATCGATCCCCAGGAAACCTTTCTTGTAAATAGATTGATCAAGTCTTTGTTCTAGAAAAACTGTGCATGTACCTGACACACTGAAATGTGATGGTTTAATTTAATTGGATCTTTCAGGAACATGGGAACAAAAATCATGACTAAAGTATTTATTAGTAGCCTACAAATTCATTAGAAGCTTTTCTAAATTGAGTAGTTTGTTCAGAAATGTGCAATGAAACAACAGTCTCTGGGTGTGTGGCTGATAGAAACTTAATATTGAAAATTCTGTTTTAATAAGGAAATCGGTATCTTGACTGGAAAGCAGAATCATGTTTATTATTAACTTGTTTATATTGTACATGTGTCTGTTAAAGGTAGCTCAGAGTGGGTGGAGTGTGTAATAATGAAGACGCACTTCTGACCAGTAGTTTGAGATCCATGTCCCCATAGTGAAACTGGGACTGTTAGGAAACAAGCCCAGTTGAAGGACAGGAAAACAGTGTTCAAACGTGACAATCCAAAGCAGCTGACACTTCAGGCAGACCCTGGGAATCATGGGCAGTACACTCCATAATGCAGATGCTACACTTGAGCTGTAGACATGGAGACACAGTTCTCAAGAGCCAGGTGTGTAGCAAGGGGTGGATGATTTCTGTGGTGGGAAAGCTACTCACGCAGGTCTGGACTGAAACTCTGAGTTAAGACATCATCTCTCCTGTGCTTTCAAGGATTTGACAGTCTGCACTTTGGAAGCCATCTGCAGGTTTATAGACAATGAGCAGGCTCAGACACAATGCAGAAGCAGTGCAGGTGCAGCACTTGAGTGACAAGGAGTTCTGTGCTGGAATACCTGCCGGCCTGACCGCCTGCTCATCCCTGGGCTGTTACAGGAAGCGTCTGGATCCTCCCTGCAGTGGTGGGAAGCAGTCTGCAGTCTTCAGGAATAGGGTCACGTGACATAAGAAGGAAGAGATCAGTTCTGAAGACTGGCATTCAGATAAAGGATAATTCCCTGAAACTAAACTCAGACTGTTGTTACATCAAACTAATGTATTTATATGGACTTCCCCCTGGGGAATATAACAACAAATTATTACTGAAATAGTGTCAAAGGTGTGTGTGTGTGTGTGTGTGTGTGTGTGTGTGTGTGCCGTCAGGAAACTTAATGTGAGACTCGTACCATCCAAACCCCAGAAAGAAATGTATGTACTCTATTTTAATCATTTTACCAAAATTGAAATATATTAGTAGGATGCAAAAAGCAATGTGATTCCAGAAAGAAATTCTTGACAGATATTTCATTTCTCACAGACAATGTAGCAAACTCACAATGTGTGTTGCTTATATTACTATAGCACCTATGGCAGGCATGCTTAACTTTGAGCTATTTGTATGGTGAGAATATCACCAGTTTGGCAAGGATGGTGTTGAATTAAATACATTAGAAATATTTTACATCTTTACCAGAAGTGTGTTTATGTCAATATTATGCTTTTTATGGAACTCTCAAATGGTATTTTCTATTCCATATAGTATAGTTTTAATAGCGGAGATAGATAGCCACTGCCCTTTGAAATATAGCATCATATTTATATATAGTAATCAACCATTTTAATTCTTTCTCACTTTTAAAACCTTTGGGGTTTGGGCGTTGTGGTCAGTAGATGAGGCCGGTACTTGAAACACCTACATCATGCGTGAGTCTCAGTTCCAGCCTCCCAAATACCAGGAAAGCAGTAGGTGATGACCCAGGGACTTGATGCTATCCCTGTGGACTTTGGGCTCCTGACCTCATTCTGGCTTGGCTCTGCCTGTTGTGGGCACTTGAGTAGTGAACCAGCAGATGGAAGATTGACATTCTCTCTCTGCTTCTCCCTCTTCCCTTCAAAGTAGATAAACATAAATAAATGAGTAATAAACATAAAATACTTTAGAAAGCAATGATAAGGAAGTGTAACAAATTCACAGGAAATATAAAGGTTTGATTCCCCACAACAGGAAAGCCTATAGAAAAAAATGTGAATTTTGTATGTAATTGGTATAAAGGTAATGTGAAAGTTGGCTTTCTAGTCACAGCTTGTATAAATGTGGTAAATTTGTTTAAAAGCCTTTCTAAATAAAGTGTTAAGTTACACAAAGGCAGAAGTGGTGTCAGCCTTGTACCGTTTGCATCCATTGCTTGGCATAGAGGCCAGCATATACAACCTCTCCAGAAAAACTTACTAAATGTAGGGATTTAAACAAAATTCAACTGCGTACTTTCTGTAATTTAATGCTATATATTGTTGCTTTCTCAGTAAGCAGGTGCTAAAATTATAGCCATTTTCCTGAGGTTGTATGTGAAATTTCATACAGGGAAGGGAATTCTTTATACTTAAAAACTAGGGAATCAGTGTATATAATATAGGATTGGTAGTGCTAAGTCCTTTGTATTTTGGGTCCTTAGTAAGATGCCTGCAGTACGTTGGCTTTGTAACACTCAGTTTAGAATCTCCATGTCAGAAAAGTGATACTTACTCATCACCAGAACAAAGGAATAGAATGAGCAAACCAGAGAAAATCTCTGTGAGGCAAGAAGCACCACCATCTAAGAAGTGTGGGGGGGGGGGGGAGGGAGGGAGAGGGAGAGAGAGAGAGAGAGAGAGAGAGTGTGTGTGTGTGTGTGTGTGTGTGTGTGTGTGTTTCTGTGTGACGGAGAGGGAGGGTGGTTATAGATAATTTCGGAGGCCAGAGAGAAATTGGAGAGTTAGGTAAGTAAAATGAGTCCCCATTGATCTCTCTTACTACTGAGTGAAGATCTGGCAATGCAGTTAAAAGGCATTTAAACCATCCTGGTGAGAAACAAAATTAGAGAAAACCAAAATTTAGCAAAGCTCATTACAGCTACTAAGAGGAAGGGGGTAATTCAGAAAGCAAGGTTAGGTTTCCAGTCAGAAATAGATGGTATTGTTGAGTTTACAAACGATGCAGATTTGCAGGAAAGTTCAATGAATAATTTCCTTTGGAACTATAGCAACTTAATGTGAGATGATATTGTAAATACAGTATTGAAACTCCTAAGAAACATGTAAAGATAGAGCAATAGTTGTTTGAGACACAAGTCTTATAGGAGAAACTATGTAGAAAAAAGGGAATGACAATTTCAACGTATGTGGAAAAAATGACAATTTCATGAAAAACATCCCAGCTAGAAATTGACCTGGTAGTTTTGTTAGTTCATAAATAAACGACTTTGTTAACTAATGCCATGAAGTCACAGGAAGCATTGATAGGAAATCAGTTTGATATTTTGAAGAGTAAGGAATGCAGGCATAAACATTGCAGAAGTGAGGTTGAGAGCCGGATGCCGCATATGGTAATAGCACATCGGGGAGGCCATAGCTTGAGAGTCCTTTCCCATGCTGTAGTGTTGGCTTGCAGTTCGGTCTTCACAGTTTACTCCAACTTCCTGGTGTGCATCTTGAAGGCAGCGGGCAGTGGCCCAAGTGCTTGCTCCCGTGGCACCTGTGTGGGAGTCTCAGTCCTGGGTTCCAGCCCTGATCGTTGCCGGTAACCGGGAAGTGAATGAGCAGGCACCAGTGCACGCTGCCTGCTTGCTGCTTTTGCATATTTGCCAATGCATGGACATTCTTTATGATGCCATGAAATAAATGTTCCTTTTTCTGTCTTCAAACCTCTAGAGAGCATGCCAAGGGTGACTTGTAGCTGAGGCAGGACGGATGCAGAGAGAACACAGGCTTAGCTGTTGATGCGTTGGGGGAGTCTCAGAAGAAGAGGCAATGTAAAACAGTGATGAAGTCAATGGCTTCGACAGCAGGACAGCCTGGGGCAGGTCCACTTGAGACCAGAAAAGGAATGAAAGAATGTCAATAAAGCATAATCTGAAATAAGGTTAATATTGCAGGATAGTATCTGGATGATAACTCAAAGGGGTCTTTTGGAAAGTTGTACCTGTTCTAGGTTAAGCTCTCTGAGTAACTTTATGGGTCATCTCTGGCAAGAATGTTCATTGGGCATGGAGTCCCAATGCAACAGGCACTTTCGATGGTCTGCCTTGCCACAGAAGGGCAGGAAAGATAATTAAGTTGCATGTAGCAAGATCTAGATCAATAGTGACCTTTTAGAGAAGCATTTCATAGGAGGACTGGCAGAAGAAAACTTGCCAGGGTTATGTAAGAAATAAATGAGGAAAGAAATGGAGAAACGGGTGGAGATCAAGAAATGTAGCCTCGAAACTGTAGCTTGAGAAAGGGCAAGAGTTGGAAAGGTTAACCTTTGTAAAACATGAGCTAAAAGGAGCAATGGATTACCTGAAAACACTGTAGGGAGAGGAGTAAATTAGTTCATGAGTTGCAAAGTTTAAAGTGCAAATATATTTAATAAGTTGCAGATCTGTGTCATTAGTATTAGAGGAAAAATGTCCAACTAAGAGTTACAATCTATTCATAAGCATGAAATAAATCATGTTTGGGTATAATTAGTAAGAGAGCATCAGTAAAAGAGAAAAACATTTTAATCTAATAGACCTGGAGTAAATCATGCGTTAGGTGTAATTACTGTGAAAATACTTGAATCATGGCGAATGATTTGACAACGGGGTTCTATTTAGTCGGCCTGTTTTCAATGAGAACGTGGTGTGTGTGATCTTACTATGCATTTGTTAGGCCTGCACATTGAAATGAATAAGAACAACAGTAGAAAGCAGAGCACTCTATTCTCCTCAGGATTGGTGGATGTATATTACATTTTATAAGATGATGATAATTCATTTTAAATTGCACCTGCCTCTCTGACCTCAGCGGCTTTCACTGCAGGTGCTCCTGCGAGCTGTCACTGGTCCCACTGCTGAGTGATGACGGCTCAGGCCTCATTGGACCCTAAGCTCGGTTCTTGATCAGTCATGGGAAGCCACTGAATTTTGTCCACCTTTTACATTGTGATTTTATTCTCATGGTCACTTCCTTTCCACGGAATCTTAATGCCAGGGTTTTACGTTACTGCTGATGTCTGGGGTTGCTTCCTTTCATACATTTCCCTTTCGTTCTCTTACTTATACGTCTAATTAATCTCTTTTAAGCTTGTCTTTAATTATTGTCTTCCAAACTATTAGCAACATGAGCGTCTCCAGTTTTAGCTTTTATATTACTTTGTATGTGTCCCTTCTATTAGTGAAAATCTATCTTTACACCTCCTGCATAGAGAACTGCTATGTCCTCCCTTTGCATTGCATTTGGCTCATCTGGTATTACTATAACCAATTCATATTTGAAATTAAATGAATCATGTGACACTTTAGGGGCAAATTCTGTTCTGAGACCTGGTAATATAAAAATAAATATACACGGGCCTGGTGCGGTAGCCTAGCAACTAAAGTTCTCATCTTGCATGTCCTGGGATCCCATATAGGCACCAGTTCTAATTCCAGCAGCACCAATTCCCATCCAGCTCCCTGCTTGTGGCCTGGGAAAGCAGTCAATAACAGCTCAAAGACATGGGACCCTGCACCCACGTGGGAGACCTCGAAGAGGCTAGGGCTGCTGGCTTCGGATTGACTCAGCAGCAGCCATTGTGACTACTTGGGGAGTGAATTAGTGGACAGAATATCTGTCTCTCTGTGTAAACTCCTCTCTGTATATCTGACTTTCCAATAAAAATAAAATAGATCTTTTTAAAAGTGTATAGCTGGACAAAAATGCGTGGCATTTGGCCTTGAAGAGCCCCCTGGTCAGTGTAGCAAGCTGTCAGCGGAAACCAGAGTCCAGATCTGAGCCAGCACTGACAGGAATGGACACGTTAGCACTTGAGGAAGTTTTGAATGGGACATTGTCTTGATCCTTTGCTCACTGTGTGTTCCTTAGTCAACACGACATTGTCTTGATGACTGCAGCTTCTTAGTAACTCTTTTTTCTATTTATGAAAGGAACAAGTCTCACGTATTTTGTATGTACAATTTTAGAAGCATAGTGACACCTCCCACCCTGTACTTCCTTCATCTCTCCCTAACTCCCCGTCTCCCTCTTCCTTCATTTCTCGTTTTTCTTCCAGCTTCCATAATGATATAATCTCACTGTGTGTGAGGCTCACAAGCTTGACCTTCCACTGAAAGAACTGAACAGGTGTGTCAGCCAGGTAACTCTATTCTCTCTTTGGTTTTATTTGTTATTCTTGACCTTTTGCATTTCATATAAACTTCAGAAGAAGTTTGTCACTGTCTGGTCACGTGCAAGAACTTGTTTACGATTGTTTCAGATCTGTAGATCAAGTTGAGAATGACTGACATCTTCACAATGTTGATCTTTCTCAGCATCTACATTAAGAACAGAGATAAAGGGGCTAGAGGTTACTTCTACATCTTTGATTAGGACAAGCCGATGAGTTGTCCTGCATTGTGCACACTGGAAAGTACATGTTTTGCAGTAAGAATGAAATATTTAAATTACAAGACACCCAGATAATCACAATTCAATTGAATTGGAAATCCAGGAGCAAGGGATACGTGCAGACTTGGAAATCTCCAGCATACTTCTAATGGAATTCCTGTATATGCATTGTTTTGCATGGGGAAAATAGACTTAAGGAAATAATTTGGGAGAAATTATTAAAATTTAAAATTTTTGGTTGAGAATAGGAAGTGTTGCTGAGAGGAAAGCAAGTGGAAATATCAGAGGTTAAATAAAAATGAAACTCACTGTAAAAAGTGATTTGGGAATCCACAAGAGAAAATAATCCCACACTTAACCTTGTTGAACAGAAAATTAAAATGTCAAGGCACAAAGGAAAACTCGATGGGATGGATATAAATGAAACATGGACAAACGTGGAGAACTCTTGATTAAAAAGAAAGCTTGCCTTGAGAAAAAGGGCCATAGAGTTGAAGGTGATGAAGGAACTAAACAATGGTTAAGCCATCATCATCATCACTATGATTTTCATTATCACCATCAACTGTAACATATGTATTGATAACAAATGACTCATTGGAATGTGAGACATGGGAAGACACCCCCCCCCAATCAAGAGGAATTTTCTTTCTAGTGCACATGTAGGAATTAGCTTTAAACTGGACAAAGATACTGTGTTTTTTTCCTCCAGAAATTAGTCAATAGAGAAATAGTTGTATATTGACAGTAACCCTGTTCTTTTGGCACTAGTTAAAAACTGTATATCATTCTTCAAATCCAAAAATCGCTTGACTAGAGTTCATGAAAAAATTTCTCCCCTCGTCTTGAATAATGATTCAAGAAAACATTTTCCAGTATGTTTCCCTTGGATGGAGTGTAAAGATATTCGGGTCCTTCTCCCTGAAACGGGAAAGCATGCAGATGCAGTGGAGCCATTGCTGAGTGAAGCACTTGCCATCTGCCACCTCCTCACTGTTGAGTATTGGTAGTGCAGGGATGCCAGCCACTGTGGCTGGTTTGTATTATTCAACATAGTCGTGCAAACCTCAGGTGGATGATCAGGCATAGAGTTTGAGCGTGGGTTTGATTCTTAAATGAATCCGGTGCTACCCACATGAATATTTATTGATAATCACATTGCTTGCTGGCATTTAGGGGCCAGTGACAGGGAATTGATTGCAGAGATGTGAAAAAGGCCTGTAAAACCAGCAAACAGGGCAAAGGAACACCCCAGAGTTTAACAGCATTTCAGAATGATAGTCCTGAGTCTGGGGAAGAGAGGATAGGATGTGGAGTGCTTGGTCACAGGTGCTGGGAACGTTGGGGGTTTCCTGGGTTCAGGGCTGGACGCTGAGGGGGTCTCAGAGTTCAGGCAGAGGAAGGCTTCCCTGTGGCACACAGCACTGTGAATTTAGCTTGTTTGTGTTGACAGAGATTGCTAGTCTTTTTCTGGTATTCCTTTTTTTTTTTTTCTTTGACTTTCTCTAATGGAAGCAACTTAACTACAACCCAGTTGATTAAAGGTTTGTGATTAAGAGTTCTACTTCCTGGACCCAGCGTGGTGGCCTAGCAGCTCAAGTCCTCACTTTGAATGAGCCAGGATCCCATATGGGCACCGGTTCTAATCCTGGCAGCCCCGCTTCCCATCTTGCTCCCTGCTTGTGGCCTGGAAAAGCAAGGATGGGCCAAATCCTTGGGACCCTGCACCCATGTGGGAGACCCAGAAGAAGCTCCTGGCTCCTGGCTTTGGATAGGCGCAGCTCCAGTTGTTGAGGTTGCTTGAGGGAGTGAATCATTGGATGGAAGATCTTCCTCTCTGTCTCTCCTCCTCTCTGTATATCTGCCTTTCCAATAAAAATAAGTAAATCTAAAAAAAAATAGAGTCCTACTTCCCTAGAAAGTGCACAGAGCATGGTGAAGGACAAACAAGTTTGTGGCTGTACGTTAAGGTCTTCCCCAGTAGTGATCTTTGACAAGATTCCAAAGGAAGAGAATCTTCAGTAAAAATTGCCATCCCTCTTATCTGTCAACAGTGCACCAGATTAAAGCCATTTTAAGCACGGGCCAGAATAGTTGATTTCTAATACCGTAATACCAGCTAACAGAATGTGAACCACATGTTTACACTGAGTAGACTTCACCTAGACAGGCACTTTGAACTGGCTCAGGGTGGGTTGTCTTGAAGGTTTTCCTAACCTCAGGGACAAGTACCATATTAAAACGTCTGCGCAGTGTGTGATGTAGACAGATGCTGTGGTCGAGGAAACACAGACTGGACGCAGATGTACTTCCTCGATGCATTTTACATGGAAGTTGAGGATCAGAAAATGGCTGTGGAAATCTAACCCCAAGACCCTTGACAGTTGTTTGTACTTTCCCCGTGTATGACCTACATTGAGCATTCAGTTGCAGATGATTGAAAAGACAGATGGATCTAGGACTCAACATTTAGACTAAATAGAAGTTCCAAAAAGAAGAGTATATTCCAGAATGGTTATACCTTGTCGTGAGTTCTCCGCTTCAATCACATCTCCACTCCAATGTTAGGTGCAAAAGTAAGAAATAATTTGATTTCAGTTTTCTTTTAACAGTTTGTAGTAATAATTAATCAAAAACAGAAACAATACTAATTTGAGGTGTGAAACATACTGCTAACAATAATATTCAACAAGTAAAATAATAAAAGGCCACAGTTCTACAGGAGTATAAACAATGACTAGAAATTGCAGTCAAATTATACATTATTTGCCTTCTATATTAATTACTGCACATCAGGAAATACGACATTTGTCTTTTTGGGACTGTTTTACATAACTAAGCATAATGATTTCATATTGCATACATTTTGTTGCAAAAGACAGGATTTTACCTTTATGGCTGTGTAGAATTCCAAAGAAGATATATTCTACATTTTCTTTATCCAATCTTCATTTGATTGATGTCTGGGTTGATATAGAAATATCTTTGTGATGCTGATTTTATTTCCACTGGGTGAATTCCCAGGAGTGGGATGGTTAGGTCCTCAGGAATCTCCATACTGTCTCCCGCATGTTTTTGTTATTTCCATTCCCACTGACAGTGTGTAATGGTATCCTTTTTTCTGCAACCTCACTGCTGTTTGTTGTTTCTTGATTTCTGCATTATAGCCATTCTGGCTGGGGTTATGTGAAACATTGCTGAAGTTTTCATTTGCTTTTTCCTGACGAGGAGCGACCCTGAGCATTATTGAATGGGTCTTTCGCTGCTTTCAGCTCATCCTTTGAAAATTACCTGTTGACATCCTTTTCCATTTGTTAACTGTATTGCTTGATTTGTTGCTGATTTTCTCGACCTCTTTATAAATCCTGAGTAGTAATCACTAATCAGTTGCATAGTTTGTGAATATCTCCTTCTCTGCTGTCAGGTGCCTGTTTACATTGTTGGGTGTTTCCCTGGAGGTGCAGAAGGTTCTTAGCGTGATGTAATCCCATTTGTCTATTTTTCTTTTCATCGCATACACTATTAGGTTTTTTTTTAGGAAATCCATGCCTATGCCAATATCTTGCAGAGTTTTTCCAGTGTTTTTCCAGTGAGCTGATGCCGTTAGGCCATAGATTTCGATCCTTGCTCCCCCGTAAGCTGGTTTTGTGGAGGGTGTAAGGTGAGGGGCTTGCTTTGAACTTACACAGGTGAAGGTCCTGCTTGCCCAGCACCATTTGATGAAGATACTGTCCTTTCTCTAGGAACAGACTAGAGGTCATTTGTCAAAAAGTTAGTTGACAGTAGCTGTTGGGATTGACATCTGGGGTTTTATTCTGTTCCACAGGTCTGCATGTCTTTTTGAGTGCCAGACCCAGGCTGTTTAGTTCACGGCAGCTCTGTAGTATGTCCTGAAGTCTGGTACTGTTACGTTTTCAGCTTGATTTTTTTGTTTTGTTACTGATCAACACCTTCAACTCACTGAGTTTTTAGATTAAATCTGTTTTTAATCATGTATTTTCTTTATTTTAATGGAACACTTGGGGTGGGAGACAGGGATCTTCCATACTATGATTTCTATGGTCACTGCTGGGCCAGAGTCGGGATCCTGGACCTCCATCATGATCAAGCACATGAGTACTGGAGCTCGAGGACTGGGACTGTCTTCCTCTGCCTTCCCTGCTACATTAGCAAGGAGCTGGCCTGAAATGGATCAGCTGGGCCCTGTGCAATGGCTCAGTGGCTAAATCCTTGCCTTGTGTGTGCCAGGATCCCGTATGGGCACCAGTTCATGATCTGGCTGCTGCACTTCCTATCCTGCTCCCTGTTTATGGCCTGGGAAGACAGTCAAGATGGCCCAAAGCCTTGGGACCCTGCATCCCTGTGGGGAGACCAGAAAGAGGCTTCTGGCTCCTGGCTTTGGATCAGCTCATCTCTGGCCTTTGCAGCCACATGGAGTGAACCAGTGGATGGATTGTCTTTCTCTCTGTCTCTCCTCTCTGTAAATATGATTTTCCAATAAATCTTTAAAAAAAGAAGTGGAGGGGTCTGCCACGGTAGCCTAGTAGCTAAAGTCCTCACTTTGAATGCACCAGGATCCCATATGGGTGCTGGTTCTAATCCCGGCAGCTCCACTTCCCATCCTGCTCCTTGCTTGTGGCCTGGAAGAGCAGTTGAGGATGGCCCAAAGCCTTGGGACTCTGCACCCATGTGGGGGACCCAGAAGAAGCTCCTGGCTCCTGGCTTTGGGTAGCCTCAGCTCCAGCTGTTGGGGTTGCTTGAGGAGTGAATCATTGGATGGAAGATCTTCCTCTCTGTCTCTCCTCCTCTCTGTATATCTACCTTTCCAATAAAAATAAATAAATCTTTTAAAAAAAATGGATCAGCTAAGAAAACTGGCAACATATGGGGTGCCAGCATGGCAGCAAGAGGCTTTACCTACTCTGCCACCACACCAACCTACAGATTAGTTACTTGGAAATTGTTTCCATGTAGTGTATGTGGATGACTATGTCTTCTTCAAAGATACTGACAGTGCTTTAGAAAGGAGAGTAATAGTAGTAACCCTGCTTATTATTTTTAACTGAGGAAGATGCCTGAGTATGTGAAGCACGAGACTTGATGAATGTAAAAACAGCCACCATTTATGGGGTGCCCACTGCATAAGCCAGTTTAGGTCCAACTATAGTATCCGACTGCCTCTTCACAGAACCTACGTGTTCCGTTGCTTTCCTTTGTGGTGGCTGCTGAAATCCAGAGCGGAAGTTGTCTGAGGTGGAAGAGCTGACATGAACGTGTAGCGTGCGCTGTAGCCCACACTGCCATGCTCGCTGTTCTGGGGCATCAGTACAGAGCTCACTGGGGTGTGACTGCGGGGCCTGGGGCGCCGGGCAGGAATCCAACCACTTGAGCCTTCACCGTGGCGCCCCCTTGCGGTCAGTGTTAGCAAGAAGCAGAGTGGGGATTGCAAAACAGGGATGCTGCGTCCCGAAGAGGGTCTTAACCAGCGTGTCAAATGGCAGGATTCATTTCCCATTGAATCGGTGTGCTGAGAATGCTGTGTCTTGATACCAGCTAAAAGGTTGCCACAGCAGAGTGTATTATGCACATATTCTAAGCTGTCGAAATGTCTCCTTAGGGAATAGTCTTAGCATTTTTGCCACCTCTTTCTAGGCATTTTGTAATAGTTATTTTCAGGGAAACCCATGAAATGAAAAGTTAAAAAGTTTGTTGAATTTTTGTGTATATTGTGACAGAAAAAAGACATCTGTTAATGCTTTTTCAATCCCATGAATTTCTTTGAAAAAACACAAAAAGGTGTATATATTCATTCATCATAGTATTGCATTCTCATATTGCAAGTTCTTTAGTTGTATCTTGTGCATTTTTTTCTAGATTTTTAAAAAAAACTTGGACTAAAAAGGAACATATTACAAAAAAAGGGGGACAGAATAGGTCCATTCTCCTGTGGCTGTCACTGAAATCCTCACCAATAAATGGCTGCTGAACTCTCCAGGCCCATGCTACCCTGAGCATAGCTGGCGAGGTTTGGATTCCAGGTTATTCTGTGCTCTCAGAGCACCGCTGCTGTTTCCTGTGTTACCTGGCAGTTCAGCCACGTGTCCGCGAGCAGTGCATTAGCGCCGTGCCTTGGATCAATCTACTTCCTTGGTCAACCTTGAACCATTTTCACATCCTGCTTTCTTGAAGCAGGATCCTGTGGCTATGTTCATCTCCAAGCCATTTTCCGCCCCATTGTAATCTGTGCCCCAAGCATGCAGTTCCATTTTCTTGTGTCTGTGCAATCATTTCTGAGTGAACGTTTGTGGAAGGAAGGAAAGAGGGGAAGAGTGACTTAAGAGAATATCTCCTGGTATTCTTTTTTTTTTTAATTTTTTATTTATTTATTTATTTATTTTTATTGGAAAGCCGGATATACAGGGAGGAGGCGAGACAGAGAGGAAGATCTTCCATCCGACGTTTCACTCCCCAAGTGAGCCGCAATGGGCCGGTACGCGCCAATCCGATGCCGGGAACCAGGAACCTCTTCCGGGTCTCCACGTGGGTGCAGGGTCCCAAAGCTTTGGCCCGTCCTCTCCTGCTTTCCCAGGCCACAAGCAGGGAGCTGGATGGGAAGTGGAGCTGCCGGGATTAGAACCGGCACCCATATGGGATCCCGGGGCTTTCAAGGCGAGGACTTTAGCCGCTAGGCCATGCCGCCGGGCCCTCCTGGTATTCTTTAGATTGGCTTGGTGCAGAGTTAGAGCTGGGAGCAAGAGGACATATGGAATGAAATGTGCCTGTGTCAGCTACATGCTGAAAACCATACACCATTCAGAGCAGCATGTTTGTGGCAAGAAACTTTTTTTACTTGTGTCATGATTTTCCCTTAATCCTCAGATGTCTTATAGATTCGTCAATGAGATATTGTAAGATCCCTGTACTTCCCAGTGCTCACAAGTCAATGTGAGAAGTGTAATAAAAGGTGTGCATTGTTCTGATTGACATGCTGGAAGCAGAGATCACACTGATAAATAATTGGCAGGGTTGAATTGTGTCCAGGTAACCTGACCAGTTGAATATTCGTATGGATTCTTAAGGTTCCACACAGTATATTCCTAGGCAACTTTTATTTTTGCACCCAAAAATATACTGTGTGGCAAAACGAAGAGAGTGCCAGCAAGCACTGGGTTGTGAGACAGACTCAGGCGTGGCCTCCTGCCAAGGCTGTGCCGCCAGACCATCGTGGTTGTCAGCTTTGTTTTAAGGCAGTAGATACAGCAGGACACGCAAGGCCGCTCTGACTGCTGGTCGAGCCAGGCCATCCAGCGGGTTATACTGGGTACAAAGGTCAGTAAGCATACTGGCCCTGAGGGGTTGTTCAGGAGCTTGCGTCATCAATAACACAACATAGATCTCACCGTTCTTAAAGAAGCATAAAAACTGGTATTCTGGAGATGCATTTAGAGTGTAAATTAACTGTTTTTTTTTGTATATGTGTAAGCAGGCCTGCTGCTGAGAGAACAGAATGGAAGGACGGAGGGCTGATGAGGAAAGCAAGTAGGAGACGTGGCATGAAGAGCGCGCCCTTTCCGCTCTGCCGAGGGAGCAGGGTGGGCCTCATGTCAGCCGGAGAACAGCCTGATTGCTCAGAAGGGCTCCTTCTGAATGAGCCACTGTGTAAAGCACTCCCAGTACAAAATCGTTGTCTATGAAAATAATGCTGCTAAATCAGTTACCCCCTTTATTTACTGATGAGAAAAGTGAGGTGCAGTGAGAATAGGCAATCTATCAAAAATCAAATGAGAAGATCACACCTTGCCTCAAAAGTAGGTGATTGCCACTTGGAGTACAGCCTGTCACTGAGGGTTGGGATAACTGTAGGGTTACAGGTACAGGCCAGGAAGGCTCTGTGGTTACATGAAGATCGACTAACTGCTCTACTTGAACTTATCCACTGCTTTCCCCCAGATCTTGATAGTTTCAAGGTCCTTGAGCAGAATGTTGGGGACAGCCTGAGCTCCCAGCCTGGTCCTCCTGGCTGTGTCCACCTGTGCAGGGGACCCCAGGACTGGAGGAGAGTGTGGAAGTTTTGTGTTTGCAGTTGCAGCTGTCCAACTGATGTTGTCCATCGTCACTGACCTTCCTTTCCTCAAGGTGATCATTCAGAGCCGACGTTTCCAGTTCTGTCCTGTTACAGTGTGTGTGTGTGTGTTTCAGAGCGACAGATGTCAGAGATTTGAGGCTTTTGTCCTTAATATCTTCAGGCTTCGGGGGCTTAGGCAGTAGGCCCAGTTCTGCTATAATAACCTGGCTGGCACATCTGTTCTGAACTCCACAAACAGCTGAAAAGATGTGCACACCGTCCGGGTGTTTCGGCACCAGTGTTGTGAGCCCGTGGTCTGCACGTAGGAAGTGCTCTTAATGAACATTCTCAATTACATCATCTATGCAGGTGCCAACGTGTGTGTAGTGTGCATATACATGTGTGGGTGTCTGGCATGTTTTGAACTTATCAGAAGTAGAGTTTATCATAATGAATTATGGTTGGACTCACATCTTGTAGAAAATCATTTTTTTTCATTTTAAATTATTTTCAATCATTTAAATTTGTGAGAAATTTTTAAACTTTCTTCAAGACTAGACTTCCTTTATTTCATAGGTGTAAGTCTAGGAAGACAACCACCTTCCTTCCCCCTCCGCTCCTCCTCTTGCCTTGCTTTCCTGGGCCTTTACAAAGAGAGGCGGCTCAATCTCGACGCCCAGGAACAGGTGCAGTGCAGAGTGAAAAGCAGGAAGACCGAGAGTGTAACCGAAGGCCAGCACACGAGCAGCCACAGGATGTCAGTTGAACATCTTTATGGTTTTTGTATTCCGCACTAACTATCGTTAACTTTGCGTAACAAAGGCTTCCTGTATCACTAAATAGAGAGTATGATAAAGAGACTGTAGTTCAGCAGGAAAACAGACAGTGTCTACAAATAACAGTGAGATGAAGATGTTACTCTCCTACTGAACAGAGAAACACAGTTCTGCTAAGGTGCATGTCTGCTTTTTGACGCTCTGTAAACAGCAATCCAGCTGCCTCATTTCATCAGCGTCGGTGCTGCTGACGTTCATAAACATCCCTGTGAGGAGATCAGGGACCTGGGTTTGGATTTCCGCTCTTTTTTTAACATAAAAACTTCATGTTTTGAATGTCTAATTTTTTAATCTCCAATGTAACTGTAGGGCTGCTATTTTCCCCCTGACTGTGTGTCTCCAAGTCCTACTATGATACAGAGCACATTCCGGAAGGTCGTGTGTGCCGCCCTTGTTCTCCTGTAACTTCCACTAGTCACAAATTTGAAAGCGCAGTGTTTAGAATATTGTGGCCATCTACAATAACTTAAAATGAATAACACATGTTTATGATAGAAGAAACTATATCAAAAATTTCTTTTCAAACATGGAGTTTCTGGTCAGAAATGGATTCATCCAACGTGTTGACATTGTCATTGTCTAAAAGGTTATAGGCATTCTTAAAGAAAACATACTGTATGGGAAGGAGTTGAAAACTCTGGAAAAACTCAATTCCTTAGGCTTCTTCACACACTAGTCTGTTTTCTCTGAGTTTTCTTTTTCTTACAAATGTTCCGACATGCTGTGTTGTATGCTGGGTTTTCCACATTTATTTACCACATGTCCCTATAAGAGGAGTGTCCTACGAGCTGGATAAAGTGCAATCATGCGGAATGCTTTTGGAAATACTGAGTTAGATGGTCATGAGGCTGTTAGGAAGTGAGCTAAGCCCAGTTTAGGATTAAGAGCCATCTGCAGTTAATATGCGAAGCAATCACACAGCTTTGAGTCTACCTTGTTAGTGCAGCTGCATTTGTGATCTCGGCTGCCCTACAAATGACACATTTGGAATTTATTTATGTTGGTTCATATCTTTTAAAACACACCAGGGATTCTTTACATGTTAAGCCTTTCTGAAACCAAGATATTTGTCTTCGGCAAATTATGCACCATGCAATCCCAGAAGAAAACCTGTAGGCCATTAAAGCACTGTTAGTATACAGGAAAAGCAATATGATAAACAGATACCACACAAACAGGTTTAACTTTTGCAACTCGGATTTCTCAGAGGAAAGTCAGGCTACCTTACAGAGATGTCAGAAAAGTGATGTGGTTTATGTGAAAGTTTTGTAAATTCGCAAAGCGCCCTAGAAAAACAAGGAAGTTCAATAATGATAATAATCAGAACTCCCAACTGTACCTTATTGTTTTGGAAAAACAGATCAGCTTATCAAGCAGCCAAAGACAGAATGCTGCCTGGATCAGACACAGACTCTGTCAAGGGGAATGTTGACTTCAAAATAAAATTCATTTTGGGAAAGTACAAGAGGAGAAAAGTAAATATTGACAATGGTTTTCGGGAACTTTCTGAAAATTCAGAAATTGGCTTTGCTTGAATCTGTGGCTTTGAAAAGAACAAAGGGGTGTTTATTTTATATTTTATTTTGTTTTGTGTTTTCAACTGCTTTACTTCCTGTAATGATAGAAGAATATAAATCCTTGAAGAATTTTTGTTTTCCCAAAGTTATTGAATTGTTCAAGGTAGTTATTTTACATGAAAATCTGAGTGGAGGGAGAACATGTTGACAGTGCCCGGTGGTCCCATGCTGGCGTCCTGAGGAGTGGTCAGAGTGCCTGCTCCCTTCCGGGCACAGGTGGATGCCAGCTTTCAAAGACCAGGCTGGCGTACATCTTTGCTCTCAGCTTTGATGTTTATATAAACCCCATGGTTTGTCAATAACCGACTCTCTAAGGAACCAGTTAAGAGAAACAAAATGTAATCTCAACTGACACCTGGTGTATTTTTGTGTCATGGGGAGGCTACTGTGTCGTGTTCCTGGATGAAAGGTTTTTGATGTTCACCCCCTTCACATAAAAACTTGTTTTGAATGTACTGATACATCTGTTATTTATGAAATTAACAGGTCATTGTTACAGCAAATTCAAACAATCAAACAGATTTAAAGGCAAAATAAAAATCACGTAACTCCATTTTAAAGATAAATTCATTTACTTGAAAACCAGGGAGACATCTTTCATTTACTCTTTCACTCCCCGTGTGGCCACAGTGGCCATGGCTAGGCCAGGCTGAAGCTAGGAGCTGCATCTGGGTCTCTCACTTGGACCAGCCTCCACTGCTTTCCAGGTACGACAGCAAGGACCTGGATCGGAAGTAGGGCAGCCAAGACTTGAACTAGTGTCCATGTGGGATGTTGGTACAACAGGCCCTCTTCCATTTTAGTGAGTACTGTAGGTTTTAGCCAGTTCCTATGATTGAATGTCTATATTTGTAATATTTTCCTAGTATAAAAACGAATTTGCTAAACATTGTTGAACTACCATCTTAGAATTTAGACAAGTACTTCTTCTTTAATCTTTGAAATAGAGTAACCAGACTGTATAAACACATAATAATTTTACACACATAGCTAGCTCTCCTGTAAGAACGTGTGGCGATTTACTCTGCGGTAAAAGCTGGACTGAGTTATTGTACATATATTTTAGACCATCGTGCTGTGTTGACTAATTCATACAATATTATCTGTCAGTTCAGAAACTGTAGTGACCTTAGCCCATCTTTGGGTCATTGTGAGATCAGCAACCGCATTTCGTTCTCTCCTGATGCCGCAGATCAAAACATGGTCTTTGCATTCATTTCAGCAACTCTTAGCTGGAGATATTTTCAGATTTGTTTTTTTTTTAATGCTGTTCTGTATATATTATGTTAGTATCAGTTCCCTTTTTTATACACTTTGTTAACATTTTACTAGGGAGTATTAATGATTTATAGTTTAACATTTTTTTTTTAATTTCTCTGTATTTGCTACTCAGTGACCAAGTCATTCTCTTGGATGTGTGGGAGTGAGTACAGAGCCTTCGAGTGGACCCTGCCCCTGACACACACTCTTCACAATCATCTCCTTCTGTTTGTGAAGTGGCTCTTGCAAAGGTGTGTGCGTCTGTGCCACACGCTGACCCTCCATGTAGAAAAACCCTGCCAGTGATCGCAGATTTCTGCTCTTACCACGACCCTGTTACCTCCAGCTACAGGCTTCACAATCGGAGTCTCAGCCCAAGGTATCCTTTCTATCTGCTCCAGTGGGTGGCCTCTGGATTTGATTAACACAGGAATAATCAATCTCTAAATATAGTCAACACATCAGTACCAAAAGGCCCTTTGTACAGCCAGTTTTTATAAGACCAAAAGTAATAGAATTGCTCAGTGTTTAAAATCCCATTGAGTTGTGTTTCTGCATACTACAGAAGCCCATAAGAGCTTCGGGAAGCCAGGAGGGGGTGGTGGTGGATGTGCTGCACCCGAGGATCCAGGCCGGGTGTGCACGTGGGATTTTCTGTCTAGTTGGACTGAGGTGTCCAAGGGAGAGAACAACACCCCAGATATCAACATCGTGTGTTAGGGATACACACTATTTTTCCAGTGCATGCTACATGGTAGACTTCTTGATAAGGCTTTTTCCTTTTGTGTTCATATTTATGATTTAATGAGGATGAATGCCATTATCTAATTTATCGCTATCCATGGGGTAATATATGAAGCAACGGAAATGCAAGTTACTTTCATGTGTTTAGGTGGCAGACTGGTGGTTTACAGACTTTTCCCTTGACTCAAACGAGGAAGTAATTTCATGGGAATTCTCTTAGATACTTGACTATACTATCTTCAACATTCTGTGGTTATAAAGGTTAGTGGCAAATCCTCATGCCGTTGGAAAGGTGGAGGAACCCCTTATGCTGGAGGCCACTTGAGGGACCTAAGTTAGGAAGGTGACTGATCCATTATGCATCCTAAAGGGACATCCCTGGATAGTAACCTGAACAGAATTGATTCAAGAAAAAAGTTCCAGGGAACAGAAAGAAGTCGTCTACAAAACAGGATTTGTATATTGGCACTCTGGGAGCAGATATGGCTGACATAGTTTTGTACCACCTGCATGAGAAATCCAGGTTGAGTTTCTGACACAAATGCAGAGAGGAAGAGAAAGAAAACTAAGACGGAGTTGCAGTTTGGAAGATGATCTGGGGATGCTGTGTCGTACAAAGTCACAAACACGGCCCAGGAGGGCGCGAGAAGCAGAGTCGGCCTGGCAAGCGACCAAGTGCAGAGGAAACAACTGCCTAACATCTGGAACTGACCCAAACTGAGGAGAGGGTAGGACATCCTTAAAGAGGACATTGGGAATTTTGAATAGGAAAAGAACTTTAGTTTTTATTTCTAAAGCAAAAATGCTATCTATGTATTTTTCTAGAGTGTCAAGTACCAGTAAGAACCATGTGTGGTGATTTTTATCCCAGGACAAGGAAGATGAATACAGAAGGAAATGGAAGCCTCCGATGAAAAAGCCAGATTATCTTCTGTTTCCCCACTTGGTTCCCTACACAACTCCAGCGTTTTGTCAAAGTGAAAAATATGTGTTATTTGAAAACTTTTTTTTTAAAGAAAATATTAGCAATGGTGATCCTAGTATCACCACTAGGGGCGCTGTTCACCTCTCTTACCAAAGCATGGATGAGACATTGAGGTCACATTATGTAACAGCTGGGAATCAGGGTCGCCCACTGCTTGGCAGAGCGACCTTCACAAGCATTGTCTCCTCTGAGGAATTAGATATTTGATTACTATAAGAAGGTAATCGTGTTCTCCAACTTGCGTTTTTAATAAAATAATAAAGAAGAAGAAAATTTCCAGAATCCCTTCACTAGGTTTACTCAGCGTAAATCAGGATCCAGCCTAGAGCTGAGCTGCAGTTACTTCGGCTCCGTCTCGTAGGTCCCGGTCATCGTTTCTGCAGAGAGGCGTGGAAGCTAACGGAGTCCTTGGATTTGTGCTTGCCTTCTTCCGAAAGCTCATCTGTCTGGAAATCTTTGATTCTAGGTGACACAATGCTGAAATGGAGTTCACATTGCATTTTTAAATAGCAAATTAGGTTTTTACAAGTCTGGTGTCTGTATTTTCCTTGTTATAATTTAAGACAATCAAAATATCATTAATATTGGGGAAGATACCCTGAAATGGAGTAAACATGGAGTTATACTAGCATAATTTATTTGAAAACTGGAAAGCTGTCAAAATTAACATTTCATCCTTTCCATTTTAGAGGACAGACATTAGTGGAAAGTAATAAAAGGTTGTCACAGTCACTGTTGAAAACCTAATGAGAAGAAAAGCCCCTGCTGGGCCCCACATGGACAAGGGCTGCTGCAAGGCGGTTCCTCATAAATGCCTCGTAGTGTCACGGCTGTAATCACAGGGCAGGGGTGGGTGGAGAGCTTAGCACAACACCAAAGCTGCAACAGGGAGTCATGCACCGAAGGCAAAAGGTGGGAAATGGTAAAGAAAATGTCAGAGGAAATTGCCTGATGGCAAGTGCTCTACTTGTGTGTGACTGTCAAGCAAATTGTCTCCTTAGGAAAGTTTAAGTTCTCAAAATGCCTAAAATAAAAAAGGCATAGCTCAGTATTCTATAGAGCAAGCTTAATAGTCACACATGATAGATAAATCATTTTTATTTCTTATATCTCCTGTTCTGAGGAATACTCAGGGCTTGTTTGAGTTGGGCTAATAAAGGAGATCTAGAGATATTCAACTTACTTTTCATACAATTAGGAAAGCACAAAGGTTAAGAGTTCATCCAAACACAATAAGATAAATTTATACATAAATAAATGCACATTCAAAAGAAGCAGCATAGTGTACATAAGATATTGCAGAGGCAATATAATGTACATATAATTACATAAAATAACTTCTGTTTGCTTATTATAAGCTCATTGGAATTAATTCACATTTGTACTTTGCGGGGAGGCACAAATAGGCCCTAGTGTTTCAGGTGCTGGGAGACCTTTAGGGAAAAGAAAATAACATGAGAACAGACATACACAAACAGTAACACAATGAACAGTTATGAGCTCCACTATGTAACATAAAATTATAGGTACTCAGAACACTCCAGGAGAACAAGCACAGTTTTCCAGAAAATGGTAGCTTGAACTGGGGCTTGATAAATGTGTAAGAGAAAGAACGCTAAAGAGTGAGAAGGAGAAAATTTCAAGAAAATGAAATAGCTGCCCAGAGATCTAGAGAAGGGTTGACCAGGAGGTTGGATAAGGAAGCTGGGATAGGTAGCAGAAGTGCTGCAGACGCCAGATCTGCCAGTCATTGAGCCTCAGATACATCACTTACTGATGTGACTTAGACGTTAGGCAGTGGTTCTGTGCTATACTTGCATTGCCTAAGCAGTGGGTGTAAATTGTATGTTGTCCCATGGGGTTGTTTCAGAATTACTGGATTAAATGAAAGAACTTTAAAAACTTTACAAAAAAATGAAGTTGAAATATGTTTGGCCGTGGGAATATTCTGCCATGTGCAGTGTTGTTTGGCCGTGGGAATATTCTGCCATGTACAGTGTTGTTTGGCCATGGGAATATTCTGCCATGTGCAGTGTTGTTTGGCCGTGGGAATCTTCTGCCATGTACAGTGTTGTTTGACCGTGGGAATCTTCTGCCATGTGCAGTGTTGTTTGGCCGTGGGAATATTCTGCCATGTGCAGTGTTGTTTGGCCGTGGGAATCTTCTGCCATGTGCAGTGTTGTTTTCACTGTTACAGGCTGAGGCTAGGTGCCATGCTCAATGTTTTGCCCACATTTTCGTGTTTACTCCTAATAGGAACTCTCGGGCTCATGTATCATTTTTCTTACTTGATTCAACTTTTCTCCTTTTGTTACTTGAAAGAGACAGTGACAGGGAAAAACAGACATCTTCCATTTAGGCTTCACTCTGCTAATACTGGCCAGGGCCAGCAGTGGCCAGGCCTAAGCCAGAGGCCGGCAGCTCAGTGTTCCTGGATCCAACCAGTTAAGCTATCACCTGCTGTTTCTCAAGATGTGCACTGGCAAGAAGCTGGAATTGGGAACAAAACCAAGGCTTAAACCCAGGCACTGAACTGTGGGTGCAAGTGTCCATGGCGATGTGTTGCCACTAGGCCATGTGTCCAAACCATCTCTCTCTAGCAATGAGGAGCCTGAGGCTTCGAGAGGCAGTTTTCTCAAGAATAGTCAGCTAGCAAAGAACCAATCCTTTGGCCCCTTTTCCAACCTTCCTTGCTGCCAGTAGGTCTTCACTTAAAACTTAGGGAATCGTAAGATTTAGGCAGAGAAGGTTTTTCTCCGATGCAGTTTACCATGTGGGCTTGAAGCTAGAGTCAACATTTTGGGGAGAAAAAAATGAGAAACAGGTGGCTGTGGAAAAGGTAATGGCAGTGGGGTGTTTGTCCAGGGTGGTAGTGCTGAGAGCTCAGAGGGCAGAATCCAGGCTCTGGGCTGGGTCAGCAGAGATGGTGGACTTGTTTGTTTTTGGTCCTTGGAGAGAGATCAGAAAACAACCGTTGTCATCAGCAATCTGGTACTGCAGCCTAAGCTGCTGCTTGATGCAGGCATACCAGCTGGGCATGCTGGTTTGAATCATGGCAGCTCTGCTTGTCCTGTAACTGGACAATGCACTTCTGAAAGCCGTGGAATCTCCCTAGAACTTGAGATGCTGTGACTCCCACGGACGATCAGATGGCGCTGCCGGATCCCACTGAGCCTGGCCCGGTCCTGCCTGCTGTGGCCATTTAGGGAATGAACCCATAGATGGGAGGTTTTCTCTCCAACTACTTCTTCTCCTTCACATTTTTTTTAAGATTGACTTATTTTTATTGGAAAGGTGGATATACAGAGAGTAGAGACAGAGAGGAAGATCTTCCGTACAATGATTCACTCCCCAAGTGACTGCAACGGCTGGAGCTGAGCCTACCCGAAGCCAGGAGCTCTTCTGGGTCTCCATGTGGCTGTAGGGTCCTCAACTGCTTTCCCAGGCCACAAACAGGGAGCTGGATGGGAAGCAGGGCCACCGGGATTGGAACCGGTGACCATATGGGATCCTGGCACGTGCAAGGCAAGGACTTTAACCATTATGCTATCGCACCAGGCCCCTCTCCTCCACTTCTAACCTTCTCTACCTCCTTCCCTTACTTCCTCCTTCCTTGTCTGAAAAAAATATATATTGCTTTTTTAAAAAAATGTGACTCTTGTGAGTGGAGCCCACATGACTGGGACCCAGTCCCTTGCACGTACATGTTGGGCTTTCCGAGTTTACTGTATGCTGTGTGTTTTGTTCCAAAGCAAGGCAGACAGATTTAGATTTTGTTTGTTTCCTATTAGTCTGTTGCTGTTGACTTGTCCTTTGGGAGCTCTTGGTCATGTTTTCTGAGCTGCTGCTGTACAGAAGTCACTTAGGAAAGGACAAAGTGGTCTTGGATGACATTAGTTGATCCTGATGCTGTTGAGAATTCTTTGCTTTTTAGCCTTCAACCCCTTAGGAGTAAATAGTAGAAATAAACATTATGGCTAATGCATGCCGTAATATAAAAGGTTTGTACAAGGAAAATGCTGCTAACAGTGAACTGTTTGTATAAAGCAAAGATAAATCATAATGGAGTGGTAATTTGAGTTATATTGTACCTCTCCTTGGGGAACTCCAAATTCCCTAAAGACACAATCTCGTTATTCTCTTGAGTACTCCTGAAAAATAGGCAGAAAGCATCATTCTCTCCAATTTTTGTAAAAGGACCTGAGTTAGAGGGAATGTGACTCCTCAGTACCCAGAAGTAGATTGTTTATTTTTACAGAAAAGATTGTTCCAATGAGTTGACTGATTGTCTCAAAGGAGTCCGTCAATTAAAAAAAGAGAAGACTCATGCCCCCAATAAAAACAAATAAGCAAACCAAAGTACCCCACCAACATATTTCCATACATATTTTGGCAGCACATTGTAGATTTGTTTGAATCTAAGGAGTAAAGCTTAGAACAGAATGCATTCTTCTGAGAAGCCTTTAGTGTAACTATCATTATTTGAAAGCTCTTATTAGGAAGGATGAAAATTGAAGGAGAATATTTAGGAAACCTGAGTGTTTCCTAAAAGAATGGGAATACCCTTCCCATTCCTGGCTTCCAGGAAAGTTAGACCAACTTTCTGTGACAAAGCAGCATCCTTGCCAGACTGTGGTGTCTACACTCAGAATTCACATCTACAGAGTGCTAAGCCAAGGTCCTTAGCATGCCTACAGACAGCTCAGCAGAGCCCAGCGGCTCTGTTCATTGTGTTGCCCACTAAAGCCCTTCCCCTGCTGGTGACCAGCAAGGGGACTGGATGCATCTCTGCATCCCATGCCCGCAACACTGCCTGCATCTTCCGACTTCCTGCCTTTCCTTGGTTGTATAGAATAAACCATTATTAGGTTGAAAAATAATTCTGGAAGATTCTAATGCTTGATTTCTTGCATGGTTATCTTGGGCAAGTCCTGTGTAAAGCTACTTAGCTCAGGCTGTTGATTGTTACTGCCCCATGGAATAGTCCGTATTTTACTGCCCTTTATTTTTTATTTAACTATATAGCCTATTTGTCAATGAGGAATGCTTTGAACACCTGAGTTTTCCTGCTTTTATGAGTGTATAGCTCTAAATGTTATAGAAGGTAATGGTCTTGTAATTTTAAAAAGTCTTACTAGTCTCTATTTAGGTTGCCATCTCAGGGTTAGCATTTTTATTCTTCCGTTGTGTGTTAAGCCACTCAACATGAGCCCTTGTTTTCAGTTATGAAGTGACTAAACAGTGGTTGCGTTGGAAATTAATGAACTCTTCTAAAATGGATGAAGAACAAAAAGAATGTGCAGTGAATTAGGCTACAGAAAGGCGAGTATAGTACATCAGTGTCACCCGTGGGATTTAACAGAGCAGCTCTCGTAGAAGTTGGTAATAGGACAGTCGTTACTGGAGGCTGTAGGTTAACAGGGACCAGGGACGTGTGGGGCAAAGCTGATGAGCTGGTAGAAATGGTAGAAAGAATGAAGATCCATAGCACCTTAGGGTGACTGTAGACAACCACAGAGTACTATCTAGTTCTCCAAAAAAGAATAAAAGTATGTATTTTAATGTATTGTTCTAAATGAATTAGAAATAATTGAAGAGAAAAAGAATGGCTGTAGGAATTAGTGCTTCTCTGTGCCTGGCTTCCCATAGAAGTGTAAGCATTGCTGGTCTCCAAAGCACTTTTTCTGAATTGGATAAAAATAACACTGCAAAAGCTCGCTGTGTTGTGATGGCTGTTACAACTTGTATGTGTTTTTGTAAGATGTGAAGCCATACAAACAAACAAGCAGCTGAAGCCTCGCTAATCGTGGTTATTGTCCCAGTATTGCTTAATGCACCCTGCTTTCCTCTGCGTAAGCCCGTGTTTCATCTGAGTTATTTTCTGTGTCATGAGTTGGTTTGATTTTCCACATTTTTTTAATTTTATAATTTACCATTGAGAAACACTGGTTATCTCAGGTGCCTCCGCAGAGCTCGTAGTCAGTTGCCATCTTTCCATACCATTACGTATGGAGACGCTGTTGGCTTTTCCATCAAGCGTGTGCTGCAAACCCCAGAGATGGTGTGAAGAGGAAAGGTTTTCACCATGTCATGGCCATGTTGCTTTGACTGTCAAACTTCAGTTTCAGTGTGTTTCCTTGTCAGAGAAGAAGTGGTTGCTTCTGCTGGCTTTGGCGTCACTCCCCATATTGTTTTGGAGGAAACATGGGTGAGCTTCATGCTGGCTTAGATGTTGATGCCATGAGAAAGACAACAACGGTAGCTTCCATATGTTCCAAACGCATTAGAAAAAGGTAGAAGCTGAAAGTATACAAGGCTGTCTCTCTGACTCCTTATTCCTTATCCAGTGAGCAGATTCAAGCAGAGAATACTGAAAAATAGAAAAAAATAGATTTGAGGGAATTATAGGTACGAATTTTAACATGTTTTGTGAGTCAGCATTTTTCTTTTGACGAAGCCGTCTAACAGGCTTTCTCCCTTTCATACCTGCTGTCTGTTCTCGGGGCATAGTCCGTGTTGCGCACAGTCACCACCCCTGTCCCCTTGGGAGGATTATCATGTTCCCAAACGAAACTGCACTCACTGTGCAGGCCACCTTCCGTCCACATGGTCATCAAAATTCTCCTCGGTGTGTATACGAACTTGAGCATTGTATGTACCTTATGTTAGTGGAACCATAATTCTAAGTTTTATCTTGATTATTTCACTGTGTAAGATTTTCAAGGGTCATCTGTATCAGAATTTGATTCCATGTTAAGGCAAAATAATAATCTAGGGAATGTGTGTGTGTGTGACCAGGTGTCAATGGCATTTGCAATATTCTCATTTTTTTAGATATTCGGAGTACTGCTATGAACATTGATGTACAGTTATGTGTTCAAGTCTACTTTTAGGTGTGGGGGGAGTATACGTCAAGGAAGAATTTCTGGATCATATGGTCATTTGGTTTGTTTCATTTGAAAGGGGAGTGTGGAGATGGGGGAGGATGACGGGCACTTGCATCCGTTTCATTCCCTGTGTGTGCTGCCCGAGGGGAGCTGAAGTCCATGCGGGACTGGGAACCCAGCCTTTTGCATGTGGGCAGAAGGTACCCAGTCAAGTGAGCCAGCCCTGCTGCCTGCTAACGGCTGCACTCACTGGACGCAGGAGTCACGATGGTGACATGGACAATGCTGGGCTTCTATTTTTGAAGCACCACCGTGTTTTCTTCCACAGCAGCCTCATTATTTTAGATTCTCATCAGTAATGTCCAAGCATCACCATGTCTCCCTTTCCTTGCCAACCCTTCCTGTCTTCTGCTTTGTTGTTTTTGTTGTTAGGTAGAATCTTTCTTAATGTATGTGAGGCTTTCCATTGCTTTCGAAATTAAGAATTGTACCAAAATAATGTATGGGAAATTGATCAAAAGATATTTCCCTACCAATTTCTGTCCAAGACATGTATGTCATTCTCTCTCTCTATTACTCTATCTTGAGTTGCTGCCAGTTACTTAAAATTAATCTGCTATAAAACTTATACTATGGGCCCAGCACAGTAGCCTAGTGACTAAAATCCTCACATTTCATGTGCTGGGATACTTTATGAGCATCAGTTCATATCCCAGCTGCTCCGCTTCCCATCCAGCTCCCTGCTTGTGGCCTGGGAAAGCAGTAGCGGACGGCCCAAGGCCTTGAGACCCCTGCACCTGTGTGGGGGGTCTGGAGGAAGCTCCTTGCTCCTGGCTTCAGATCAGCTCAGCTCCGGTCATTGAGGCCACTTGTGGGTGAACCTAATCTTCCTCTCTCTCTCTCCTCCTCTCTGTAGCTCTGACTTCCCAATAAAAATAAATAAATGTTAAAAAAAATGAAAAGAAAACTTAGACTATGTAGATACATTATTTCTTCTCATTATCTACAAGGTGTTCAAGGCATCACCTTTTTAATGATTTGTGTTTACATAAATACTCTAACTAAATTAATATGTATATATGAAATTTACATCTATATGTATATATTTACTTATGTAACATTTTTTCAAGGCATTATTGATGAAACTTACAGAATTCTCCAAAATCAAAAAAGCCTACATAAGGATTAGTATAAAGAAACACAAAAAAACTTGACTTGGTACAGAAATGCCACACCAGCTTCACTCCTCCTTTGTGCTTTTCCTTATATTCTACAAAATGCACATAGTTTTTAGAAAATATTTAAATGTCAGACAAATGCTGGTTAGCTTAATATCAACTAAACTGCATTTTCATTTGTAAAAGAATGAATAGACCAAAGACAATGATACTCACCAGGGCATTTTCTCTCACTGCATTCTTTCGAGTAAGAAATCATAAACCTTAATTTGCATAAATGAGCTAATATTTAGAGAAGAAAGCAAGCCAGTCACAGAAAGATAACTGTTGCTTGATCTCACTTGTGGAAACTAACACAATTGAACTCAGAAGCAGAGGCTAAAATTATGATTAATATAAATCAGAATACAGGAGTCACGGGTCATGGGACATGAGACCTGTTGATCAGCCGCATACTTTCAGTTAGACAGGAGGTATCAGCTGTCATGAGATACTGTACCTGAAGGTGGCTATGCAACATAGTATTTTTTATATTCCAAAATTGCTAAGAATATATTTTAAACATTTTCATCACAAAACACTTTTAGATAATAAAGCATTTGGATTTGTTAATTAGCCTGGTTTAATTATGTCCACAGTCTCACATATCTCAAAATTTCACACTGATACCCAAAAATATATACCATTATTATTTGTCAATTGAAGATAGCATTTTTAAGTTTTAAATAATCAGTGTAAAACTCCTGAAATCTAAAATGACATTGTAGTTTTAAAGAATCCACATACTTATATAATAATGCTTATGTATTTAATCTATGTCACCAAAAGCTGAGTAAATGCTAACAAAATTCCTGAATGTGAGCCAGTATTCATATATCATAAGCGAATACCTTTTAAGTTTCCAGGATGAAGCCATGGTGTTTCTTAATAACATAATCATTTGAATAATAAGAAGTTTGTCACACTGACAGGCTCTTATGGAGAGTTTAAACATTGAATGTACAACAGCTTGAATGAGGCAGTATATTCAAGCATTGAATATTTACTCATGTCTATTGTATGGCTGGTACTGTGCTAGCTGTAGGCTCATCCAGTTCGTAGGTTTGTTAATTGTGGTATTCAGGTTTTCTTTTCTATTTTTAATGATTCACTTATTTTATTTGAAAGACAGATTTTACAGAGAGAAATGGAGACAAGAAACTATGTGCTGGGTCACTGCTCAAATGGCTGCAATGACCAGAGTTGCACCAATCCAGAGCCGGGAGTCAGGAGCTTCCTCTCTGTCTGCCACACAGGCACAGGGGCTCAAGGACTTGAGTCCTCCCCTGTGCCTCCCCCAGGCCTTGAGCAGAGAACAGGGTTGCAAGTGGAGTAGCAGGAATACAAACTGGTGCCCATATGGGATGCTGGCACAGCTGGTGGAGGGTTAGCTTGCTATGTCACCATGCTAGCCCCAGTAATCAGTTTTTATTTAAGAAGTGGCTTATGTCTTATAAGCTGTTTTTTTTAATCTTAAGCAAAGCCATACATCATAATCCACTTAACATGTTCAGTGACACATTCCACAAACATGTACTTATTTCCCAGTGAGGGCCAGGCCCTATGCTGCATGGTGTAGCAGGGCAGATTAGTGGGACACATTTTCCCAGGCTGCTTGGAGGTGTTCAGTAAAATTGATTCTGGATCAGTGCACTGATTTGAGGGGTAGATCGTCTTTTTTTTTTTTTTTTTTGGTTGGGGGGCTATGTCCAGAAAGCTTAAATCAGGAAATTAAAAAAAAATAACAAAAATATGTTCCTTAACCTTTAAATTTAAATACACAAGACTGACATATGTTTTGCTCATTCCTTGAATTCCTAGTTGTATTAGTCACTCTCAAAATGTTTCTGGCATGATATCAAAATGAACTGGGATCTTCCGCATGCTTTGAGTCAGTCTCCAAATAAAGAGATCACAGAGCTTCCAAATGATGTTTAGACTCATTATCCTCCCACAGGGAAGCATTCAACCATCACTCCTAGAGACGGTATTGCCAGGAAACATCTGTAAATATCTGTGAACATCAGGATATGGACGCGGATACGGATGGGATTCACATTTTTGCAAATTAAAAATGGTGACAAAAATTCACCAATAACAAGACAGAATAAAAAATCCTACAGCAAATTGATTTTGCAGGATATATTCTTAGACTCATAAATCCACAGAATTAATGAGCATTTCAAGTTGTGCCATTTATCTAAACGAGGGGATGAGAAACCTTTCTCTCTCTCGCTCTTTCTTGCTTTTCAAACAGAATGAAAAACAATTAAAATAATTAATCAAAGTACTAAATATAAAAATATGATTAGTGTTTATTTCCTCAAACTACTTTAAAAATAACCACAAAGTGATTAGTTAAGCAGGACTGGAAAAAGTCATCACTTTATGTACTTAGAATCAAATGAAACTATCAGTTGTCACCTAAATCACTCATCAAGATATTGGAGAGCCAAGACTGACTTATTCAGTTTTATGGCAGGGTCTCTTTCTACATCTTGAACTTCTGCATGCTTTCAAAGCAAGAATTAGGATATAAAGAGAAACATAAAGCAAACCGTTGTATTTACATATTGATTTAAATGTTCTCAGTATTTTAATACAGGAACTAGCAACTGTTTTATATACATATCACAAAAGAAAATACAAACTATAGACACACCGAAAATCAAATTGACACAGATTTATACGCAAGCCCAGTGATCCTTTAGGCCTATATTCTGTGCAGAAAACTTGATCTCTACATTTCATTGATAGATCACCACAGTTGGCATATTCTACCCATATCCTAAGATTGTTGCATGTGGTTAAGTTACTCCATTGCTGAGTGCCTCACACACAATGCATTTCCAAAATCATTTAACGGTTGTTACTGATTACTGTTCACGTTAGTTGCAGCTAAAATTGATCTCAGCGTATGTGATGTAGTGAAGGCTGGTGAGTCTCAGATTCCTAACCTAACAAGCAAAGAAAGCAAGAAAGAGGCACCACATTGATTTTCCTAGAAAATTCTGTTTCTTTCCTATACGTGAGCTGTCCTTCTATTTAACATAAGCACAGAATCTTCTGGATTGTGCTACTGGAAGAAGTATTTCTACAATAATGTTTGTTTTAAATATTAATAGAATCAGTTGAATAAAATAAAACTAATTTGAAAATTAAATCAGTATGTCTCCAATAAAATCAAAAGAATACTTGATTTACCAACAAAAGCAGTCATTATTGAAATTCAGTAACAAAGGTGATTTGCAAATAATTTAAAAAATAATCAGATATACAGACAATGCCTGAAGTGATCTGGAAAGTTTTCATGCATCGATTTCATCATTGGATAGTCCCGTATGTAAATTTACATTAGTCTTTCCCATTCTGTGACGAATGGCTTCATTCTGAAAGAAAAAAATCTCAATTTTCTATCCATTTTTTTTCTGTCACTGCTTTAGAGAAACTGGCTATAAACAATCAGGTCGACGGGTGCCTATAAGAATTATGTTACTGTTTTTGAGTCACTGTGAAGGTTGCTTTGGGAAACTGATTCCTGTCCCAAAGACTTCGGTTATTTTCTGCTTTGGGCACCTTATATTGTCACTCAATGGAAGAAGGCAGCGGAAGGTTACCACTGAGCTGAAATTGAAGTCAGATCCACTGACCCTACTGCATGAACCTTTCATTTTGTTCTCTGGGATGGGTCACATCTTATTTGTCCACTGTAAAATTTTTAGTGTCTAGTCAGTGAATTCTGAGTCAGGATTTTAAATCAATTTCCAAGAGCTCCCTGGGAAAACAAGGCCTGGAGAACAGAATGTGAGCTGCCACTCAGGAACTTATTTGTCTTGTCTTTGCAAAATGAGCCGTTCTAAACAGAAGTACAAAGTGTCGGCCAAGAATTTCAATTTTCAAACTTTTACCTAAGGAAAGACACATAGCTATATTCCATTAAGATTAATTATAGTTACTTTATGTTGAATAATATTATATTGCTTTAAAATTGTTAATAATATTAGCAATCGAGTTATTTTGCTTCTTTGTAAATAATAAATAGTAAACAAATACACACTCATTTTTATCTCCTCAACTATTGCATTGTAAAAATACCAAGATGCATTTCAAAGCTAATGATAAAGTAATCATTACATGAAATATGCTTTATTTTGTTTTGTTTATTAATAAAACATTCAAGTCTACTCTCATCCGTATTCAAGCTCTGGAGTCTCACCATTCCAAAAATTCATGCATTCCAAGCCCAAGGAAACAAATAGTAGCTGTCCGTCCTGTATACCAAATTGACAGGAGCCAGGGGATTGTGCAGGGATTCCCAAGCTGACATGAAATTACCACGGATGTTGACCCAGTGGGTACCACTTCTGCACATCTGTTGTAGACAGCTGGCATCTGCCAGGATTAAGCTTCTTTGCATCATGATTGGTCTGTATCTGTGCCACAGCCAGTGCTAACTATTTTAAGTAATGTGAACTGCTGCCCTTCTGGAAAGCTTGATTGTCTGCTTGGCTGTGTCCCAGGAAGCTGCAATCTGTAGACATACTCATTGATTCTCTTTCAGATCATCCAGTACAAAAATTTAAGAAAAGACAGAACTGGGAGTGTGTAGGCCTCACTGCCAGCTTTTTCATTGACGCTCTGCCCTTGTTGGCTGGATCTCAGACTAGCAAGGATGGGGGATGATTTTGTAAGTGTTAAAAATACTTATGATTTGCAGAGGTCAAGAGTTTCTCTAAAATCTCTTCTATTTCTAACATTTCACTTCCATGTTGAGAGATTGCTTTGGACTTGAAGGGCTACATTCCTTGCACAAAATAGAACTTCGGGAAAGTTGCAGTGCAAACGGTGAAATGCTGGGGGCCGGAGGGCTGAGCTCCCCTGGGCTTTCAGGGGGTGATCCTTCCCAGGGTGCAAGTAGGCCCTTGGGCTGGGTGTGCCTACGGCAGAGCTCTGGGCTAGTGCAGATGATTTGTCCTTCAGCACGTGGTGCACCATGTCAGTGCTGGAGAAAGTGTAGCATAAAATATTACCTTAGTACATCATTTATGTCACCACAGTAGGTTACTGCAAGCTGGCTGATTGGTAACGAATGGAAACTCAATTAGTGCTTGGTTCAGGAGGCCTGGAGTTGCAAGATGAAGAGGTAGAAGCTGGGGAGATCTTCTTGTTGTGTGATAGTATTATGGGATGTATCAATAAGGGCTAGAGAGAGGGAGTGAGGAAGAGGGGAAAGAGTGATGTACTTCAAGGTGTACTTCAGTACTTAGCAGTGTTCAAGATCATAGAACCAACATAATAAGAATAAACAACTAAGTATATCTCTTCAAATCTACCAAACCAAACCAAACCAAACTAAAAAACAGTTTCTGTTCAACTAAATGGCATGACCCCAAGGACTCTTGCTTTGTGTACCTGGGTGAAAACCCCAGTCCCATGGGAGTGATGTGGCAGGGGAGATGGAGTTGTGCAATAATCCACACCCACCTGCTGAGGGAGATACGGTCTGACACTAGAGTGTGGATGTGTGGGCTGCCTGGCATAGTTATTTGGCTATTTTAGTTGTGTACTAGCATTGACTATTACTGAATGCATTTTGACATTCACTTGGTTAATATCTTATTGTTAACAAATGAACTATATAAATTTATACTTAATTTTTTATTTGAAAGACAGATCTTTTATGTGCTGATTTGCTTCCCAAGTGCCGGCAGCACATGAACGTAGCTGCACACTCAGTGCCATCTCCCACGAGGGCGGCAGGGGCCCGTGAACTTGATTCATCATCTGTTGGTAGTGGAAAAGGAGCTAAAACTCAAGCCATGCTCACTCATATATGGCAATATTCCAGACAGCATGTTTTAAGATTTATCTGTTTTTATTGGAAAGGCAGATCAGATTTAGGGAGAGAAGGAGAGACAGAGCTGCACCCACTGCCTTACTGCCCAAGTGGCCGCAATGACCAGAGCTGAGCTCATCCAAAGCTAGGAGTCAGGTGCTTCTTTCAGGTCTCCCATGCATGTGCAGGGTCCCAAAGACTTGGGCCGTTCTCCGCTGCTTTCCCAGGCAATACATTGGGAGCTGGATGGGATGTGGAGTGGCAAGGACACGGACTGGTTACCACATGGCATCCTGGCACTTGAAGGGGAGGATTAGCCAATTGAGCCATTGCGCCTGGTCCTCCCCCAGGCAGCATTTTAACTGATGAGCTGTGTGCCCATCCCTCAATTGTAAATAGTAAACTACCCTGATGTTCCTGGCGTGAACTTAACTTCAACAATATGCATTCTTTCTGTGAATTTTGCTTACTATATTCAGTTTAGAATTTTTCAGTATATTTTAGGTGATAAGATGGAGCTGATCTCTTTTAAGAGTCAAGTGATACAGTTCTGAATCATAGCCCAGTTTGGTTTTAGACTTGCTTTCCTTTTAAACGTAAAGATAAACTTGGAAAAGCAGAGGCAGAGATGTTCCAACCATGAGTTCACTCCCCAAATGGCCACGACGGCAGTGGCTGGGTTGGGCTGAAGTCAAGAGCCACGGTCTTCCAGGTCTCCCAGGTCTCCCACATAGGTAACAGGAGCCCAGATACTTCACTCATCTTCTGATGCTTTCCCAGGGGGGATTATCGAGGCTCTAGACAGGAAGTAGAGTACCTGGGACTCCAGTTGGGCACTGTAGTCACACTGTACCTCAGCATTGGCCCCAGCCCAGTTTTCTTTAAACCACCTAGTTTTCTGTAAAAAAAAATATATTTTTTAAAGATTTGTTTTTATTGGAAAATCAGATACACAGAGGGACAGAGAGGAAGCTCTTTATGGCTACAACAGCAAGTTTGGCTATCTGATGGGAAGAGGGGCTGCCGAGATACGAACCTGTGCCCACATGGGATCCTGGCGCATGCAAGGCAAGGACTTTAGCCACTAGGCTACCAGGCTTGGGCCCATAATATTTCTTACTCAAGAATGTTTTAGGCGGAGATCTGCCTCCTTGGTAGCAGCTCAAAGGTCCTATCATAGGTCTTATAGAAAAAACAAAGCACTTGTATGAATTTTTGCAGTTTATTCCACTTGAGTTTGTATTAAGTTCAAATAACATTAAACCATTTTGCTCCGAAGAGTGTATGACTGCGGTAACATTCTCTGAGCAGTTCGGCAGTCCAAGTGTGTGTATGTTGGGAGAGGGTCTAGGATACCGTTCACATGCTTTTTGGGATTTTTATTTCTCAGTTGTAGGGGAACATTTTGCATTCAAATTTGTTCATTAACAATTTTCCAACAAAAACAATATTTAAAAAATATATAGTTACTTGTTTTCTTGTTTTTAATGTAAATTCACCTCCAGATTTGTGGGTTTGTGGTTGAGCCCTCGTTGCTCGTGCAGCTTCCTCAGGCTGGTCCCGTGTGCACGCTTGGCTGGTGCTCTGCGGACAAACGCCTCAGGGTGTGAGGCCGGGCATCCCCTCCAGCGCCATCTCCATCTGTTGTGAACAGTCTTTTTCCTTGTCCCTTCATTTTTCAAAATTTGGAATCTGTCCATGGATGTACTCAGTTTTTATTTTGTAACGAAGTTTAAAGGGTCATAGCTCTCTTTCAAATAACAATTGCACGCTATTTCAATATCCTTATAAATTAAGACTCAAACACACTTTTCCACATGTGATATCATCTTGTTTTTCAACATCAGTATGGAAGCTTCATGTGCTCTAAGAACGTGTTTATCAAAAGGCGAGTTACAACTGAGGGGTATCTCTGCTCTGCACATTGGACTCAACACCTCAGGAGAATGAAAAACTGGAGAATAAGCAAAGGCCCTGAGAAGTGGCTTGAGCCCCAGGAGTCTGAAAACCAGTGGGGAACACAGAACAGAAGGGAGTGTGCTGAGAGCTGTGCCCTGCTCCTGGAACTCCCTGTTTCTTACCTGAGCCAGTGGCTGGTAGTCTGCTTTCTCCGAGACCAGTACTGTAACAATAACGGTAAGCTAGTCTATTTTTTAATAGAAATTTCTTTTTGTATTTTAAGAACAGAAAATCCTCTCGGAAGCCTGCATATTAGTCTCTAATAACCATCTGTATTAAGGTTTGTGTACTGCGAGGGCTGGCGGCAAAGGAGAGTACAGTGTTCAGGTTCCTGGAGGAAGGAGTCGGCACGCGCTGTAACGAGCCAGCTCCCAGGAAGGACGGAAACATCTTCTCATGCTGATCTATCTCTGCAGTTCCCCTCGCTTGCACTACTGTTGCCATTTTCCTTCTGCGAGTGTTCCAGATCTTCTGTGATGACAATGCAAGAATTAGGTACACACGTGCCATAGCCATTGGGTCGCCCAGTCAGAGATCAGCCACTGGTTTTGTTAATTTGGACTTCGTATCTCTGATGCCCAATCTTGTTCCTGACACACCAGGCTGTAGTCGTAGGTGACTATCTCACCATCTCTCACTTGAATAATTAATAACCTCCCACCTGGTCTGTCGACTTCGAGCCTCATCTCCTCAGGTCTGTCCTGCACCCTGTTGCCAGTGAAACTTCTAGAATGCAAACATGAGTGATGGCTTTGTTTTGTTCCTGCCTCATTTCATTTTGTAGCCAATAAAGTGCTTCGTTGTTGGGTTCTTTTGTATCTCCTTAGTCTTTCTCCCGCTGTTCCTCTCCTTACAGTTGATGCTTGAGCCACCCGACTTCCTCAGGGTTTCCTAGATATAAACACCTCTCTTGTGTCTTTGTACCATAGCTCATTCCAGGATCTTTGCTAGAACCCCTTCCTCTGATGTCATGCACCTGCTTCCTTCCACCCCACACTTGGTGTAAACCTCTTTGTCTATGAAGGCCTTTGGCCTCCCCAGTGTGAGCAGGAATCATCATTCCTGGCAGGTGCTCCTGCCTTCGCTTCATTGTCGTTTCCGGGATAAGCTTCACATTTTATTTCACCTATGTGTTCACTTCGCTCATTCTTTTCCTAAGCTGTCATCTTTTCGCAGGTAGTAACCTGATTTCTTTTCCGTAAACTCTGATGTGTTTGTATATAGGAAGCAGTTAAATGAATTTGGAGATAAATAATCACAAAGAGTGAATGAGAAATGACACTTCTTTGGTCAGTTTCCATATAATATCAGAAGCAGCAGCCAGCTCTGAAATCTAGGTGGATCCTTACCAATTCTTTCAGCTTGTATCTTACAGCTACGTCTTAGTCTACTTCTCAGGTGGATGAAATGGGAGGAGTAACTCAAACTGGAACAGTGTTGTGATGAACACAAAGTGAGATAATACGTTAAAATGCCAGGGCCTTAGTGAGTGAACAAAACAGTAATGACTCTTTTTCTGTCTTTTTGTGGAAATCCAGAGATTTTTATGAGCTGCTTTCACTGACCGGCTTTGCCTCAGCTCTCGCACCATGCCAAACATACTTATGTTGATGTTTCAGCTACATGTGGGACGATTGCTAGCATTTAATTGCTGCAGAGTGTGATAACCAAGATCGAGGGGAGAAGAAGAAAGAGTAGTTAGAGAATTAACCTATTCTCCACTTCCTCCTTCACTTAGACATCTGGTTCTCTAAGCACCGTGGCCTGTGTGAAGAGAAAGCGTCAGTGGGACAGCCTCTCTGCTGGCAGTACTGCTTTTATTAATGCCAAGGACAGATCGAAATAAAAATTGGACTTGCTGCAAAGAAGTACTTGGGATAGGTCCTGAAAAAAATACCAAACACTTAGGTGGGACTTAGGGAAGTTAAAGTTTTCTCTTATTCCTTTTATTCATTTGAAAACAAAATCATGTTGTCTAACATACAAATTAATTAACACATCCTATTAAATAGAGGGAAAATGTCAAGATCGCCAAAGCTAATTAGTGATTCATCACTCTCAACTCACACTCTTCATCCACAGTTTGGGAGAAGGCTTTGATGGTTGGTGCTGTCATTTTCCTTATTAGCTGTGGAACGTGTACTAAAACACATCTTTGAGGAATGTGGTGTCACCTACTAATATAATAGGACATTAGATAGTTTTTTAACAAAATGATAAAGAGTAAAGTCCTTTGATAAAGTTGTGCTTTGATTTGTATGAAAGTGACCGGGTTTCCAGTGTGGTGACTGCAGTTTTGAGAAGGATTCATTAATCACTGCGGAGTAATTATCTCCGGCAGTCATCTTTCTCTGAGTATTGAAGAGCTAGTACCAAGGTGAAGTTTATTATAGAGTTAAGAAGAACAGAAGATCTGTGATGTTTGATAAAGGAAGGTTTTCAAGTGAAAAAAGTTGTATGTGGAAAGTAGTGTGCAGTGAAATGAGCACAACCCGACAGTCCTATTCTGATCACGGAAACCTGTTCGTGAGCTCACGATTGCATCGAAGTTGCCCTTCAGTGTGAGCAAGTCACAAGTGAGGTGAACGTGAGGCTTTACTAAACTTGACTCTACCGAGCTGCTTCCAGCAGAACTCGTAACATTAAATCCATAGGAGGCACATTCATCCAAACATTTCTGTAGGATCTGGTTCAAATATTTCTCTTTTGTTTGTGTATACTTAAAGAGAAGGTTTTAAAAAACAAGCTTGAAGTTACTGGTGTAACAATTAAATAGACTTCATTTGAAAACTTCCTTTCATACAGGTTCAGAGATAAGTAAATGATACTGAGGTGGAAAATAAATCGAAGGCTGATACTGTGAAAAGAAGGAATAATTTCTTGCTCAAATATGCTTAGCTTAAACCTAATAGCAGGCTTCAAAATGAATGTGTTAATTTCAGAAATCTACCTAAGACTCACCTTTCTAATGACAAGAAGTCTAATGTAACTCTGACTCTAAATTGGGGCTTGCACACGGTATGTATCTCAGCCTTCTCAGACCATTTGATTCGAATCAGTTTCTTGCCTCGAACCTCAGACTGTGACTCAGCTCCAAATAGTGCTTCAGGTACGCCAGTGGACCTAGATGTTTCTCACTCGGTTTTTCTTCTCCCTACAGTAAGCCATCCTCTGAATTTTCTTCTTTTTAATGACACTTCTCTCCATGCAGTCTTCCTGGTTGAACTTTGTGCCAACTTTTTCTGCACTGGTTCTCATGGTCTTCCACACTGCTTCGTCGTCATGTCCTGCCAGTGTCGTCTCACACATGTGTCTGGGAGCTTTGCCTCTTCCCTGCTCTCTCTGTGTGCCTCTGCCAGTTCCTCCATCATTGCTGTGGTTTGGGAGCCCATGTATGCTCCGGTTACACTCACTTGGATTCTCTCTAACTTGTCTGCTGACTCTTAAAATATCCTGCTTTTTGGTCAATGATTTAATAGTTAAGTTGCAGCTTAGGATGCTCACGTCCCACACGAGAAACCTAGGTTTGAGGTCTGACTCACTCCCATTCCAGCTTCCTGCTAAGGCACCTGGGGATCCTGGTTGAGTTCCAGGATCCTGGCTTCATCCCACAGCAGCATTAACTATTGCTGGTGGTTGGGGGAGTGAGCCAGTAGATGCATGTTCTCTCTTGTTCTCTCTCTCTCTCTTTCTCCCTTTCTTTCTCATCTGCCTCTTTTATGTAAATAAACATTTTAAAATAAAGTTATGTATGAAATCATATTCGTGATCTTATATCTTTAAATTACTGCTTAAAATTCATCTGCAGTTTCACTTCTGTAATTCGTACTAACTTCTCATTCTCCATGCCTTTATACAAGGTTTCCCTCTACTCAAAATCCCCTTTTGTAACTTTCATGTGCTTTTCTCTGCCCAGCAACAAGTGCTTATTCCTTAAGACTCAGGGCCAATGTCTTTTCTCTGTGAGGCGTTTGCTGCAGCTGACAACAGGCCTCCCCACTCCCTGCTGTGGACGGTGAGAGCACCGTGAATGATTGCACACTGCATCACAAACTCTTCCCAAAATTGGTGATTCCTGGGATTAGTTGAGCAGTTTTTAAACGAAGTCACAGCACAATCCCAAATCCCTTTATAACTTTCTGAATCATTTCCCTTGGAATGAGTCCCCAGAAACCCCCTCAGAACCCCAAGAGCAAAGGATTGCCCTTATACTTCTCCCAGGTCCATGTCTCTAGAATGGTGCCTTACAGAGCAAGGAAACAACAAATAAATGCAATTAACAAGTATTTGCAAGTGGAAAAAATGGTACTTTGTCTTACATGCAAGTCTGCGAACTCGCTCTACCTCATTTTGAACCTAAAAATAGAGTTAGACTGACCCAGTGCACCTGGGAAAAGATGAATAGAGGACATCCTTTGGCTCACAGAACTCTGCTTCAGAATACATGTTACAGGGTGAACTGATCGGGGACTGCAGGGGAGTAGGACAGGGTCCATTCTGGCTTTGCCATTTTCTGTTCTATGATCTTGGTCAAATTACCTAATCAGACTGAACCCCAGTTTCTTCACATATAAACTGGCAATGGGATTAAATACCATAGAAAGTAAGGAAAGGGCAAATGAGGAGGGTATGTACTGGATGGTGACTCGTTTGAAGACCACTCAGGGTGACTTTCATAACCTCAGACGTTTTACTCTGCTAGGACTCTATCACTGAGCACTGTCATATTTATAATGCTGAACAGGCATTCTTTTTGCTCAACCAGTTGTATTACAGCAAACGCAGTTGCTGCTCAGTTATCACTTACCATCTAAAAGGAATACATTTAGTGTGATCTAAGAATTCTCCCTCTATGGTGTGCAGGTCTGATATTAGGGAATTTAAGACGTGATAAATCTTGCTATATCCTTCCTAGGGCCTCTGAGATAGTTTCTGAGCACCCCAAGTCCAGTCATACTAACGTGATGGAAGATGCTTGGGCCTCAGTGTGGGAGGACGCTAAGGCGCTCACACCGTTTCTTTTCTCATACCCCTGATGCCTTTGGAAGGCGGTAGTTACAGAGTGGATCCTGTCCTTCAGGATGGTTCATTGTTAAGCATATTCAGCATGAGTTCTTAGTTGATAACTAATTAATGTAGTTGAGCAAACCTGCAGTTTTGGCACCTGCATTGAGACGGCATTCCACGTCTCTTTGTTTACACTTCAGTCTGTGCCTGCGTGAAATAAAGTAGGCTCAATAGCGTCTTTCCTGTCACATTCCATCATGTCACACTAATAAAATTTGACATGCTCAGGGATATGGTGATGAATAGCCATATGTGATGACATCTTGAGGAATGCTCAGAAATGAGACTCTGCCTTGGTTTCAAAACCTTGTGTATACTTCAAGGTTGTGGAAATAACCCAACAGAACAAAATTTTCTGCCCATGAACAGATCAGTTTGGTGCTTTAGCATCAATATTACTAAAATAAATTAACATTTATGCTTATAGGTAACCACTAAATAACAAACTGTTATAAAGTAGGACACAGCTGATGTGTGTGTGTGTGTGTGTGTGTGTGTGTGTTTTAAGCAATATTATCTCTTCCATGAATAAATACACTGAAAGCTCTGACACATGGTTCAGAAAGAATGAAGACATTTATCGGAAATTGAAAGAGCAATCTTGTCTTGTTTATATTAGCTTTAATTTGATTGTTTGTCAAAATAGACATTATTTTTATACCTTCCACATTAGTGTCTGTACTGTCTCACCTCATGCTCTGCCTAGTAAATCATCTAGTATTTCCAACCTGTCTGTATCATCCTTTCCCATTGACCAGTTGAGTGAGCTGCGAGTGGAGTTAAGGAGCTCAAGGTCACATAGCTTCAACATAGCCAAACGTAACGCTTGGTATGTTGTGCTGTGTCCAAACACTGTGATCTGTAGACCCGCTGCCCTTTATCCCCCAGCTGAGTGCACGTTGCTTGTGTACTGTAACTGTCCTTTGCTGTAGCCATTGTCTCTGAATTAGCAGTCTGTCCACTGGGAGGAGTTGTGGAGACTCGTGATTGAGTGCTGATGGCCAACTCTGCAACTGTCCAGGGTCCTTGGTGACCTGTGAAAGCACAGTGGGCAATTCTGCACTGATTAACAGCCCCTGTTAGCTTCTTCAATCAGGTGTATTATAAAACCCAGCAGGATGTATCTAGAAAAATCAACACTTTTCTTCAACCTGTATGTACTGAAGTTCATGCTAACTTTGAGACTGAAGCCCACAGAGTATTTCCAAGCAGGCATAAACCCACATGTCTACATTCTTATGTTAAAAACAATTCCCCCATTGGAAGTGTCTGATGTGCATGAAAACTGACTGAACTTTTTAAGAATGTCTCTGTTGCACAATATTTCCTCAAGTGCTTTTCAAATACACTAAGATGTAAAATCAAATATTCATTTTGTGGTAAAAGGGCTCTGATAATATTGCACATCGTGTACAAGGGTTTCATGGTGTTGGACTTCAAATTGTTCTTAGAATGACTAAGGACAAGAGGTCGCAGCTAATGGCCATGCAGGTCCCAGGTCAGTAGTTGGAGATACGGGTGCATGTAGTCTCCCAAGTGCCCTGTTTCCTTTTCCTATTTTTGAAGGGAAATACTGTGAGTGAATGAACTTGTTAGATGGATATTTTGTAAAGCAACACATTGCTAGGCAACACTGCGTCTATCCCTCCTGAGCCAGAGGTGAGTCCCGAGGGGGAGAAAATCCCGGGAACCACGGGGAGGCCTGTGCTATGCTCTGTGTGCAACCGCCGCCGTAGGTAGATGAGCCCAGGTTTCTGTCATCCTTGATGTTGAGGTTTCCAGTGACTCCCCACTGTGTCTTTCAATAATACTGAAAAATGTTCTTATCCTGCATTTATTCAGTGCCAAACTGAGCTTTGTTTTCATTGCTAGGAACTTAATAAAATGCCCATGTGTCTTAAGTTACATAATATGCCACATGAGCCGTGAGCATCAGTCTTAGTGGCATAAATGTTTAAGTTTTAATTCTGCATGTCTCGAGGGTTGTATTACTGGTATCCATTTTATTTCATACCTTTATCATAGATTTTATGATTCAAAACACAAGGTCTCGACTGGTACTGTATTCTCTGGCCTCCATAAATACGGTGATTTCAACTTACACTGTTTAAATACAATTATTTCATTTTTGTGAATTGGGACTCCAGCCTGAAATGTCCATGCATCCAAAAATAGAACATGATCACCAGAGTATATTGGAAACAAGGCAAATCTTTGTGGGTGAAGAAGTTAGGACCTCGTAGCACACACTTACCTTCACATTGTTTCTCAAAGATTGGGAGCGTTTGTGATAACTGTTGCCAGAAATGAAGAATAACTTTTATGTGGAGAATAAATGAAAAATTATGCTATTAAAATGCTGCCGAGTTCATTCAATGCAGTTTTATCCAGCTACAGTAGAACTGCAAATTGTGGCTTTCATTATTATATAAGCTAGAATCTCAAATAGGAAAGTGTGAGACCTGATGCTGATGTTAAGTTATATAACTTGTCACAAAGCTTCTTTTTAAAAAGTCAGCTCACCTTGATAGAATCTTGAATCTATACTAAATACACCATAAGAAACACCCTTTCTAGGGATAACATCAAAGAAATAACCATTAAGGCAAATGTTTAATAAAGTATGCATAATTGAGTGCATTGTACTTTGAGTGCCAATAATCTGTATTTAATCTTGCTGTACAGTAAAATAATGACAGAAACGGTCTTACTACCAGAAATAGCCTTATCTACAATCCTGCTACCCTTTTGCAGATTGCATATTTTCCTTTTAGTTTTTTCTTTGAAGCCTGCATAATTTTTATATACCAATTATCATTTTTTCCAATGGTATCTTTGTTAAGAACACATACACCAATAGCACTAACATATGTATTGGTTTACTGACTTTCTGATGCTAAATGCAATCCCTGGTCTGTTTTTACATATATGTTAAAAGTCTTGCTTTATTTTAGCGTATGTCAGGACAAGACTGGGTTGAGCAGTTGAGCTGCTGTCTTAATCTCAGATTCTTTCTACAGTTTAATACAAATTTAAATTCTTTGTGTCTTGAAAGACTTAATAAAAAGCCTATGCTGATTTTTCTACTTTTAACTTGGTACCCGTTTACCAACCTCTCACAGTCTCCCAATATTTTTTTTTTGGTTTAACATAGTTTTATAGTTGAGCTTATAGTTGGTTAATAAAGGTAATCAAAAACAAAATAAAACGATAACAACAACAAAAAAACCCCAACAATTAGGAGATGACACAGAGCACACAGTGTTAATGTAGAATATCCTTGAATAATCAAAATATTCTCTCCTGAGCATTGTCTGCATACTGGAGCACAGGTGTGTGGTGTTTGGATAAACCATATCCTTATCCATTCCATAATTTCTTGTCAGAGTTCCTCAATGCAAATTTCAGGTCTTCCTTAGATTTTTTTTTTTTTTTGAAGATTGTCTCACTATTGTCATGTCATTATCCTCACACTTAATTTTGTAGCATTTATTCTTAGGTATTAATAGATCTAGGTACTGGATCTGATTTTTCTAGAAACATCTCTGCCATTTCAAACTTTTCATCAGTCAATGGAATATTCAACTCAATGATGTGATTGCAGTATTGAGGTATTTGTAAGAAAAGTGAATTTTCCTACGCATATAGGTTGGGTGGTAGTTGTCCGGGGTTCCTGCAGTGTACTCAACCTTTGCCTCATCCAGGCTTCTGTCAGTGCAGTATGCACAGGGGCAAGAAGCTCTGGGTTTTCTTCTTTTAAGAACTATCAAGATTCTCTGACCATTTCTTAAGTGGATTTTTTTCATTGTTGTGGTTTTGAGTTGCTGTGACATTCTGGATATGGAGATTAATTCGTTGCCTTATTGGTAGCTGGCATTTCCCCCATTGTTTTAGAAGTTTCTTCGTTGTGTGCTTGTTTGTGGGGAAGCTCCTGAGATTGATATAGACCCATTTATTTAATTCTGCTTCGGTTGCCTCTCTTTGGCTGTCCTTTCCAAGAAGCCATCTGAAATATCACTATCTTGACACGATTCCAGCACATTCTCCCATTCTCTTCCAGCAACTTCAGTCTTAGTTCTTAAATGTATGGCTTCAGTGCATCTTTGGTTGAATTTTGTATATGGTGAGAGGTGTGGATCTCAATTCATTCTTCAACAGGTACATATGCAATTTGACCAGCACCAACTATTGAAAGGACTACCCAGTGTATGGTCTGAACACTTTCATCAAAACTGAATTAGTTGTTTCTATGTGGACTTTCTTCTGCCCTCTGTTATGTCCCATTGATGGATTTGTAGGTGTTTAAGCCAGTGCCCTATCATTTTAAGTGCTATAGCTTTGTAGCACACTTTGAAATCAGGTATTCTGATGCCTCCAGCTTCATTTTTTTAATAATCTCCCTCTGAATCTGTATGTTTGTTCTGGGTCTTTTGTCATTGCCACATGGATTTTAGTATATTTGTATGGTTCTGCAGAGAATGGTATTGGTATTTTGATAGAAATTGTATTGAACTGTTTTATGCCCTTTTTTTTCTTTCTCCTCCCAAACTAGTCTGGCTAATATTTCCAATATTATATTGAATTAAAATGGTAAAAGTAGACATCCTGCTATGGGTTCAAGTCTTAGGGGAAATACTTTCAACTATTCCTCGCCCACTGTGGCACTGGCTGTCGGTGTGTTGTACATAGCCTTCGTAATTTGAGGTATATTATTTCTTATTTTGTGGAGGATTTTCAGTGCAAAGGGATGTTGAGTATATCAAACAGTTATCATCTGTTGAGATAGCCATATCGTTTTTGTTCTTCATTTTGTTGATGTCACTTAGGACACTGATTTGCAAATGTGGCATAAATACCACTTAGTCATGATGTATGATCTTTCTTCTCAAAAGAAGAGATGCAAATGGGCAACGAAAACATGAAAAAAACGCTCAGCATCCTGAGCCATCAGGAAGACGCAGATCGCCACCACAGGAAATGTCGCCTCACCCCTGTCAGAGTGCGAACTTCCCAACAGATACTAAAAAGTGCCGGTGCAAATGTGAAGAAAGGGGCATTTTTAAACACTGTCAGAGGAAATGTAAATTAGTGCAGCCACTGAGGGAATAGTATGGAAATTTATTTTTAAAAAATTAGAAATAGGCTTGCCATGTGATCCAGCAATCCCACTATTGGGCATATCCCTAAAATACATGATGTATTGTAATCAAAGAAAACTACCATGTTGATAACAACCCTGCTTAGAGTAGCCAAAACATGCAGTCAGTGGCGGTGTCCATCATCAGATGAATCGACACAGAAAATGTTGTATATACACATATGTACACACAACACAGTATTATCCATAACAATGAAATGCTATCATTGGAATCAAAATGGTTGTAACTGGAGGAAATCTATTTGTGTGAAATAAGCAGAACTCAGACAAGTTCTAAAGGTCTTTTTTTTTCTGTGTGGCATCAAAAATTAAAAAAACTCAAACGGCTACATCTATCAGTCGTTTTTGCTTTAAAAATATCATGTTTTCGTGTAGTTTTGAACATGCCTGTGAGTATTTGTCAGGCCGATTGCTAGGAGCTGCACAGTACTGTCTGGTAATCTGTTACTCTTGAAGTTTGCTGTAAGTCGGTGAAGCTCACATCTTCTCATTGGGTGTGGCTGATGACCCTGGCCTGTAGCTGCTCCATTGGGTCTTCGGACTTCTGTTTGTTGAATTCTTTACTTAGTGGGACCTTTGACTATAATGTGAAATAATAATATTGTATCCTAAAAATGAAGTATTAAAAAGTTTATGGAACATTGAATTGAAGCATTTTAGTGCAAATTTTTTTCAGTGAACATATGCAAGATTTTCAGAAAATTCCAGAAAAAGCAGATAATGAGAAACTATGCATGGATTTAAAAAAATGTTTACACAGCAATTGACTTGTCTTTGGACTATGTTTTCCACAAACACATATGTATGCATGTGCAAATGTGGGTATGTGTGAATATATGCATACAGATTTAATATATGTGCACATATCCTAACTTAAAACAGCAACAAAAAGGGGAGGAAGGGGTTCTCTCTCCAGTTTTTCAAAATCCATCTACTTCATACCCTGGGTAAAACTGATATTAAATGTTATGGAAAGTCAGCAAATTAAGAAATGCAAGTGTCAGAAATACTGGTAGTACATGTATTTGTGTGTGTATGATTTGTTTATGAAAAAATATGTGATTTATGAAAGAGATTAAGACACTGAAGCATCTTTCATTTAGAATAATGAATGTTTGTCACCAGAATAGCCAACACCCCAAGAGCTTTAATTATCATTCACAGAAAATAGGACTGGGGCCAGGACAAAATAACTTATTTTTATTTTATATTACATAGTTCATTTTTACTGTGTTTCTGTACTTTTTTTCTTGATTTACTTATTTTTACTGGAAAGGTGGATTTACAGAAAGAAGGAGAAATAGAGAGAAACATCTTTCATCGGCTGTTTCACTCCCCAGATGACCGCAATGACCAGAGCTGAGCCAATCCGAGGCCAGGAGCCAAAAGCTTCTCCCAAGCCTCCCATGTGGCTGCAGGGTTCTGAGGCTTTGGGCAATCTGCTGCTGCTTTTCCAGGGCATAAGCAGGGAGCTGGAGGAGACGTGGAAAAGCTGGGGCACAACACAGGTCCTCTGAAGGATGCTGGCATTTGCAGGCTGAGGATTAGCCAATTGAGCCATTGTTCTAGTCCCTGCATAGTTAAAAAAAAAAAAAAAAAAAACCACAGCAACAACAAGAAAAAAAAACAAAAACAAAAACCATTTCCAGATAGTTTTAAGTGTTACAAAATAAAAGTTGTGAGTTAGTAACACAAATGGTTCCTCAATGCTCCTCACTTCTTTGTTTAGGTTTTTGGATAATGAAAGAATTCTAAAAGCTACCAGTAAGGGAGTTGGTACAAAGGCTCAATTGGGTAATCCATTGCCTGCAAGCATCTCATATAGCTGCCAATTCATGTCACAGATGCCCCACTTCCCACCCAGCTCCCTGTTTGTAGCTCAGGAAAGATGGAAGATGGACCTAAGCCTTGGGACACTGTACCCGCTTGGGAGACCCAGAGGAGATTCCTGACTCCTGGCTTCAGATTATTTTAGCTCAGATTATTGTGGTCATTTGGAGAGTAAACCACCAGATGGAAGACCTTTATAAAAAATAAAAAGCTCCTGATATTTCTGCTGTCAGTACTTTAGAATTAATTATGAGAACTTTTACTGAAATGTTTCGAAGTCCTCTGAATAAAATGAGAACACAACTTTTATTAGATTTCCAATATTCTCCACCACTCTGTTGTACAATAAGAATCTAGACCGAGCAGATCTGGAAAATAGTTAATTAGAAAGCATTTCAGTTTAGTGTTCTTAAAATGAAATCATTGAACTTTTTTTATGTCTTATAAAGAAAACATATGAAGTTAAAATTAGGTGTGACCAGAAGCACAGAATTCTTCTCCCTTTTAATGTAAGAAAAAAATGGCATTTTATCTTTTTTAGACCACAGTGATAGCTAGGTGTGATGTCATGACCCAAATCAGCTAACCCGTTGCCCTCATTAAGCAAGCTCTGGGTGCAGAGAAGTGGCCTTAGCTCAGCTTCTTCCTATTCTTTTCAAAAGAGAACCAAAGCACAGGCCACTGCCCCCTTAGGCCTCTCAGCACGAGCTGCTCATTATGAGGAAGCCTGTGAATGGAGAAAATATAAAGCTGGCTGGCTTTCAGTTTATACTTGGGGGCCTGTGGACATGAGAGGCTGAGAGGTGATGTGGGAGGGAAGTGTCCACAAGCCTTTCCCCGTCTCAGGGCTTGCAGCTCTCCTGCACACAAGTCGCCTAGCTGGATTCCCTAATGAGGCTGGGGTGTTTTGCGTTTGTTTGTTTTTAGTTCTTCCTTGAGGCTCTTGATTCAACTGGAAAGGTGAAGAAGCACATTTGTATTGTTGAAAGCCAAACAGGACCCGTCTCGGCCTGCAGAACTTGTTCCCTTGCTAGAGCCACCTGCAGGTGGACCACCCAAAGTCCTCCTTCCTTTCCACTCCTCATGTGGGTTTCTTCTGTTTCAAAAATCTTTACTCCATTCAAAATAAGTTGGAAGTTTTTCTTCATTTTTCAATTTTTTGGCTCAAAAACAAACATCTTTGACCTTCTCTTTTTTATTTAAATAAGGAGTCATGATCAAATCCTGGGTATATTATTAGACAGCATTAATCATATTATAATATATAATCTCATAAAAACGTGAAAATACAATGATTCTGTAAATGATTGATACAATTGTTCTGATCTGACTGAATTAAATTGTTTCAAGTCAATTTGCAAGATGTGCTAAAACATCTTGTTTTGTTTCTGTCTTAAAACATGGTGACCACAATAATAAATTTTGAGCTCTAAATTTCATAAGTCATTTAGAGCATTTACATCTGTTGCCCTGTTGTTCCTATGAAGTAAGTGCTGGTAGTAACACCTTAGTATCTTGATGGAGAAATCAGTGCTTTGGGTAATTAATTTGATAAAATTCCAATAATAAATAATGAAAGATGGGATTTTAGAACTGAGCCTTCTGATTTCAAATTCTGAGCTCCTTCCCCTCAGATACACTACTTCCTCTACCTCCTTTACATTTGTGGCTGCGTGGGATGCCAAAGAGTTGAATTTTAAAATCCAGCTTTCAAAAATGGACTGACAATAAAATTTAAAATTGAGTTGCGTATTAATGTAAAGTAAGGAGAAACAGGGAAAAAACAATGATTCATCAACTGTTGTAGTTAAAAGGATGCTTTGAGCTTTTTTGTATTTCTGTATTTCAATGTGTATTTGTTTTGAAAGTCAGAGGAAGAGATGGAGAGACCTTCCTGTGCCTGCCCACTGCCCTGATGGCCACGGGCATCAGTGCTGGATAGGGCAGGAGCCAGGAGGCTGGACCTTCATCCGGGTCTCCCGTGTGGATGGCAGCAGTGCAAACTCTTGACTTGCTGTAGGCCGTCTGCAGAGAGAAGAGTCGGAGGTGGAGCGCCTGGGATGAGATCAGCTTTCGTATGAGATGCCAGCGCTGCAGGTGTTGGCCTTACTCACTGTGCCACAATTTGAATCTTTTTACCTCTTAATATGAGGGTTTTTTTTGGGTCATTTTAAGGGAAATGAAGCTGGGAAAGAAAACATGAAAAAGTGAGGCTGACCTGCCATGCTGACAAATCCAGTGGGGAAACAGAGGACACTCTATCAAGATGGGACTTAGAATACGATGTTTAGTTGGGGAAACTGGAACATTTTGATGACCTTCAAAAGAGTGGGTTCAGCAGAAGGTGGAAAAGCAAACCAGTTGCTGACAGTAGAATAAATGCAGGGTGCGAGGGGATGGCAGAGATGTGTATACTGTTACCTAAGTGCTCAGCTAGGTAACCCAGCCAAACTTCAGGGAAGCCAAAGTCCCATGAGAGTGTGCGCGCCGTCAGTCGGTCTGTACCTTGCCAGTAGCCTAGCCTGCTCTTTGTGGATCAGCTGCCTTGTGGTTTTACTCTTTGCCTTGCCAACTGCAGAGCTGCCTTTTGCTTTTCCTCTCATAAATACGGTAAGCTTGAGTTTTCCTGAGAGGTAAGGCGTACAGGAAACTGGAACTGCTTAATTTACACCTAATGGAAAAATCACTTGAAATTAAGCAATCTTCTTTTGGAAGCATGTTTTGAGGTAATAAAACATGATCTTGGCTTTGGAAGTGGCCTTTAAATAGAATAAAAGTATAAGGGAACATTTTGACGTACCATTAATGTATGTTTCATCCTCATCTGCATGAAAGTGAATCAACTTGGAAAAGCGAACCTCGCCTCACAGCCTGCGGTGTACAGAGGCTTAGAAGTGGCTCCAGAGGGGCTGGGTGCGGAGCCCAGCCTCAGAGCCTCAGGAAACAGTGGGGACAGGCACGGGTTCCAGACCCACGCTTGCTTCCTCACCTTTTCCAGGGTCCTGGAAACCACTTAAGCTTCTACAGTTCATTGTTGAACAAAGGACTCAGATTTTTTTTTTCAAATAAAGACATATTTATTTTTATTTGAAAGGCAGAGAGAAAGAGAATCTTCTGTCTGCTGATACACTCCCCAGATGCCTGCAACGGCTGGAGCTGTGCCAGTCCAGATCCAGGAGCCAGGAGCTTCATACAGGTAGCTCCCAGGAATGCAGGGCCTCAAACACTTGGACCATCTTCTGGTGCTTTCTCAGGTACATTGGCAGTGAGTGCATTAGAAAGTAACAGAGGGTAACTCAGGTGTTGGACCACTGCACCTGCCTCGGAGGCCTGGATGGAGTTTCACGATGCTGGCTTGTTGCAGCCAGCTGAGGAGTGAAGCAGCAGATAGACGGTCAGGCTCGCTCGTATATCCTCACTTTCTCTTCCCACTCTTTCATTCTTTCTCTCTCTTTTAAAAATGAGTAAACATTGGGCCGAATCTTCACTTCGCTGATGCTAGGATCACATATAGGTGCCAGTTCATGTCCCTGCTGCTCTACTTCCTGTTCAGCTCTTCCTGCTTGTGACATGAAAAAAAAAAAATAATACAGGATGATCCAAAACCTTGGGACCTTGGAAATCTAGAGGATGCTTCTGGCTCCTGGCTTCAGATCGGCTCTGTTCTGGCCTTTGTGGCCATCCGGGGAGTGAACAAGCTGATGGAAAATCTTTCTATCTCTCCTCTCCATACATCTGATCTGCCTTTCCAACACATACATATACAGTGGCAAGTCTGTCAAACTTTCTGTAAATCTAAATTATCTATCATGTATCTGTCTAATCTGTTTACCAATGTATCTAGCCAATTACAAGGAAAATGGGCTGCATCAAAATTAAAAAGAAGTGTGATGATAGCTTGTACTGAGGGAGGATTCTCAAAGGGCTGAATGGATATGCTGGGACATGAGTACTGTGGAATAAGGATAAAATTTAAACTGTTTCCAAAATGCTGTGCTTTAAAAACTCGACATGCTTAGGACAAACTCTCAGGAGCCCTCTTGTTATCTAGCTTATTTTGTATTAACAGCTCAATGTATGGAGTGCTTTCTTAATATTTCAGTCTGTAATCTTTCAGAATTAATGATTAATTGAAACAGAAATTGCAACAAACTAACATTGAGCAGGGGACATCTAATTCAAACCGGATCAATTAGGAAATTGCCCTTTCTTGAAGATGCTGTTGTAAGTGATAATGCTTCCTAATTATAGGCACCGAATTAGTGGCTTTTAGTCATCTGTTTTTTTTTTTTAGGGAACCCATTATTGTGGATAGATCTGTGAATTAATAATTTAAATAACATTTAAAATGATTTTGAGATATTGAAGCTCACTCTCCAAAAGAGGGCTAAGCTAATTTGAGCTTGACTTTATTAGCAAGCCAATATCTGAAAATGTAACATGGTGTCATGCCTATTAAAACGATGTTTGTTTTGGGCAGACAGTGGTGAAGTGATCAGGATACCTTCTGAGATACTATATATGATACAGTATCTCAGGTGTGTGTGTGTTGATCAGATTCCCTTTGCTATCCCATATCAAAGGTCTGGGTTTGTGCCCCTGCTCTGTTCTCCAGCTTTGCTAGATGGATCCAGTAGTTCAACATGTGCTACCACACAGGTGAGCAGGGTTGGGACCCAGCTGATAAGGCAGAGCTGGTGCAGTGCTGGCACACTGGAGGAGAAGGGAGAATGCCACCCGTGCCTTCTGCTGTCTCTCTGCCTTTCAAAGAACAGAAAAATGTTTAGAATGAATTATATAGGATATAAGAAGGATTAGGTTCAATGAATGTCTACACATGGTATAAGACCAGCCTAACTGCAGCTGTTGTCCATTGCAGCATGTGCTAGGTAAAAACACCGTGCTGCTTACTGTTGACCTACACTGACACGTGCTTCATAATTACCAGAAGTACAGTTCCGACGTAACAGAGAGGATTGAGTTTGTCTTGAGTTCATTGTACAAGATGAGCTTGACGATTCTGAACATTAACACAAACATTTCAGTTTATTCTATATCCCCACTCTGTAGCAGCATTTTGAAGAACTGTGCGCACTCAGGTTGACTGGTTCGTCAGTAGGAATTGTCAAGGTTGCACTAATTAGTTTTATTGCTGATTCACATTCTCCCATTCATTCAGTCAGCCATGACTCACTACTGCGTATTGACTGCACTTAAAGGGAAAGGTGTATTTAAATAAACAGATACTGCCTGACTACATTGCATCGTGGAGTGTGTTACATCCATGCGAGACACTGAGATGATAGCATGACATGCAAGGCATATATGGAAGAAAGGAGCTGAAACATGTTATATTAAGAAATAAAAGTTCGAGCCTGGCGCAGTAGCCTAGTGGCTAGAGTCCTGACGTTGTACAAGCCAGGAGCCCATATGGGAGCTGGTTTGTGTCCTGGCCACTCACATCCCACCCAGCTCCCTGCTTGTGGCCTGGGAAAGCAGTGAAGGATGGGCCAAAGCCTTGGGACCCTGCGCCCACAAGGTATATCCAGAAGAAGCTCCTGGCTCCCAGCTTCAGGTCAGCTCAGCTCCAGCAGCGGCAGCTGCTTGGGGAGTGAACCAGTGGATGGAAGATCTTTATCTCTGTCTTTCCTGCTCTGTATAATTAGACTTCCCAGTACAAATGAAGCTTAAAAGAAAAGCTAGTCGCGGGTCATTCCGGCAGCGATTACTTTTTTCAAATATCATTAGGAACAGCCTCCTGGTTGAGCCCTAACTGGTGAGTTGCGCCTTGACTGTAGGCCAGTACAGAAACTTGTGGCAGCGTGAGAATGGCATTCCAAGAACTACGGTTAGAGCCATGTAGAGAGGATGAAAACAGTGCTAACATTGATGACTGATAAGCCGTGATGGAGGACCGAGGTAGGTGTGGGAGCCCTGGGCGCTGGAGTCAGGCGTGAAGGCTGAAGCATTTCGGGTTGTTGACTGCACATGTGACTGAAAGCACATTACTTATTGGTAACCATAACATCCTGCAATACACTGGGGGAGGGGGAGTAAAACTACAACCTCTCCAAACTTGACAGGAATAGTTTCAGTCTGGCCTACAGAAAAACAATCTGTGAAAATCATAAACATTTATTTTTTCCAAGTGGGAGGATTGAGATAAGAGATTTACCTCACAAGTGTGTAGTTATTTCTTCCCTTTTATTCCAAATACTACACTTTTAGGTATAACAGCACGTTCAGCTAGAGCGAATCTGTGAATGAAGAATGAAATACTTTAATGTTCAAATAACGTCTTCCTTTATAGGAAAATCACTGTGACAAGATTAGCCAGAACCACACCCCTCCCTTTATGAGGAAAAATAAAGTCTATGCCACTGCATTTCTTGAAGTGGCTGCCTGCAGGTTCGTGTGTGAATTCCTTTGGCGTTTGAATACACGGTTTCCGGACTCAGGATCTCGTGGGCAAGCCAGTGTCATTCAGCAGCCCGTGAGGATGAGTAGTAGCAGTACATCTTTCGGGGGCCTTTATTTTCCATTTTTATAGAGTTCGCCTTCTGTGAGCTGTTGTCAATGTAGAACCAGTAAAATTCAGGGAAACACGCCAGTGCCTCCTTGTCTTCCCCTCCTATGGATGGGATCAGATGGGATGTGTGGAGGAACTGGGGCCCAGATAAAATCAGGCCGGGCTGGCCGCTCCCTGACCCGCAATGGAGAGCCCTGGGAGATGCTGTAGCTGAGTGTGCACAGTGTGTGGAGGTGCTCCAGAGAAGGGTGAACCAGTCGAGGGAGTGTTGTGCCTCACAAACTCTCCTGCACGCAGGTGCGGGTGCACACATGTGAAGTTTGCACTAAACACCTTGGTGCATTTTTCTCTGATCAATAACCATGGCACCTGCAGCTTAGGGAATTTAGTTTATGGGTTCATCTTTATGGCTAAGGCAACTGTTTGACAAAAGATTTTTAATAGAATACTACTCACCTTTCTAAAGCTTTCCCTTGGAAAAAGAATAATAGCTTGATAATAGAGTGTTTCAGAGATGCACACAATAGCACCTCTTCACTGCTTGCTTTTTTGAGTACTTAAGGTGATATATGCTCCTTTAATTCTCTTCCTTTCTCATGGAAATTGATCTGATTCCTGCATTTTCTTCTTCATGTGACCATGGATTCCTCTTCTGTTCAAAGTATATTCTATGAAAAATTAGTTCCCATTCCATTCTAAATAAAACACGAGGGATGCAGTTTGATAGATTGCCTTCTCTTACCTGAAAGTCAGTCTCGTAAATGACACACTTTTGTTTTGATGTGGAAAAATTGCTTGCTTGTTTGATATGATAAAATGTGTTTGCTAATATTCTATAAGAACTATCTCCTGAAGTGTGGGGGCTGGTAGTGAAAACAAAGACAACTTCTCTCATGTTTGCAAAGGCACAAAGCTAAACATGTAAATACATAGATTTCATTGTTCTCGGCATTTGTTCCTTTTAAGCTTAATTTTTCCCCCAACTCCTCTTTTGTGTGTAAAAGGGCAAACAACTTTGTACACATGTGAGGGCTCATAAACCGTATTGGAGCCAAGAGATTGTGGAATAAATAACTTCCACTCTCCCTCCAGCAGTACTCTATTCTTGATTAAAAAAGGATGCTTAGAGAAAAAAAACAATATGCTTGTTCACCTACGTGAGCCTGGAGTGATAGGACTTGGCTGTGGTGCTGCATTTATAAAATATTTTTCTCAGAAATAAGAAAATCATTTTGCTTCTGCTCACTTTTAAAGTAATAAGAGCCCTTTGCAATATAATCTCCAAGGTAATGAACGTCTCAGGGACTACGGCGGACAAAGCACTTTGTGCGCCCCTGACGTTCTAGACCTTTCCGTCAGGATGTGATGGATTCTGTCAACCTTGATGATTGTCTTAGAATGTAATTTCAAAGTCACCCTTAGTATTTTATCTGCAAAAGCGCAAAAGACAGACTCCTTTGATTGCTTTATGATTGGCTTACTCTTCAGTCAGGACTTGAGTCCTGTTGCAACCCCCAAACCCCAACATTTGAAATCCAGAGGCTTATTTCTCTGCTTACTGTATCCATCACCTTTGTCATGGAATTAACTTTATCCCTTCTTGCTTGAGATGTTTCTTCTGTATTTCTAAATCTTTGTTTTGTTTTTGACATTCAAGCTTGTTTAACTGTAAGAAAATGCATTTTCCACAAATCATATTTTTTCCTCATAGTCAATTTCAGGTTTGAAAGTACCTCAACAGAAGCATTACATTTAATTTATTTTTGCTATTTAAATGAATGAAAACTAAGAAATGTCATAATAACCAAAACAAAACAAATGCAAGGTCAAGCTAGGTAAATAATTTCAAACATATTAACTGTCACATAGCCGCGAGTTTCTCATTTATGCACAAATAATTAGATCCAAGACATTTATAGGAGTTTGATGTATGACAGGTGACATTTACTGTAATCTGTTCTTGTGCTTTGAGCTTTGTCTGTTTTGGCAAAGGGTTGAGAAATTAAGTATTCACCACCCACTGATAAATCAATCACTACAAATACTTCTATAACTCTTCCCCAAGCTGTGTCCTCATGTTGATATTTTGGTGTCAAAAGTGTTTCATTAAGTGACTTCCTTTTCTTCTCAATCACACTTTCCAATAGACAAAGATTAATAACATTGTCTTGACTTTAAAATACACTTGTCATTTCATCCAGTAGCTGTGTTGAAGATAGAAAGCTAGACATACAGCATATCAAGCGAGGTCGGTGGCAGTGCCTGGTGTAGCCCCAAGCCTTCCACGCTTTGCTGGTGTTCCTCACACAAAATAGGACACAGGCGCTGTGTGTTGCTTTTTCTGCATAGAAAGGACTTTAAAAAAATTATCTACTTAATTTAGGAAAGGTCAATGTTTGCAAAAGACAGAATTAAAACCATTTAGAACCAAGTCTTTATCAACATAATTTTACATGAAATGAAATTATTTGTATTCAAAGCAAACTTACTCTATTTTACTCTAACTTACTCTATTTTTTATGTCTTTTGAGATTTTTACATTGTTTATAGAGTATTTTTTACTCTATTTTACTCTAACTTACTCTATTTTTTATGTCTTTTGAGATTTTTACATTGTTTATAGAGTATTTTTTATTTCCATGATGTTTTCATGAATTTATAAAATACAGGAGCAAGTGATTAATTTCAGTCTATGTTGATTAATTCAGCAGTTACTTGTTGAGTGATGGAAAAATTGAAATTATCTTTTCTGACACAAAACTCCCACCTAAATGTTGTTAATTCCTAGTAAACATTGAAATTGCCTCCCAAATTACTGAGCAATCAACCAACTAAATCTTGAGTAGCTCAGTGGATATTAGGCTTACACCTACAAGAGTACAGGGTAAATATCTCCTCTCCACACAGGACTACTTATTAAAACTTTAGTTCTAGTTGAACCTCTCTGTAATGAAATAAGGTGCTTTAAAAATTTTGTGACATCCTGCAATATTTTGTTTCATGAAGTTGAATTTCTCTTCTATCACCATTGAGTGAAACTGTGACAGAAGTGGAATATTTGGAAACCGAGTGAACAGTGTCCGCGGGGTCTGTGGGGACAGGATATCCAAGCAGGGTAGACATCCCAACTGAATGTTTTAGAAGCTCATCTCTTCACCATGTTTTGCTTATTAACTTGTGCTTTATTAACCCAAAATGAGTATGTGAATGAAATGTTAATAAACAACAAAATTCTTTGAAATTTACCAAACCACACAAGTAGGATTTTTTTAGAGTTACATGAAGAGGAAACTGTACATTGTGAGTGAAAACTGATTTTGGTGTTTCTGCCTAGACACCTGAATATGCCTACATAGTTTCCAACAACAGGGGAATCAGGATTTGTATTAAAAATGTGAAAATAAGATTATTAACTTTGTAGTAGTTCATTGAGACTCAATCAGCATTGAATAAGCAGCATATTTTTGATACGCGCAGTGAAGTTTTTGCTGTTTGAGCAAATACCCAAGAAAACCTACTTACAATCAAGCAGGTTTCATACACCTGTCGCCCTCAGTGCTTCCGCACCTCTTAGTCTTTCCCCCTCTTGGCCTCCTCTTCAGAGTTCTCCAGAAATGACACAAGTACTCAACAAGGGTGCAGGTGCACAGTGTGTCAGCTGTAGGATAAATGACACAAGTACTCAAGGGTGCAGGTACACAGTGTGTCCAGCCGTAGGATAAATGACACAAGTACTCAACAAGGGTGCAGGTGCACAGTGTGTCCAGCCGTAGGATAAATGACACAAGTACTCAAGGGTGCAGGTGCACAGTGTGCCCAGCCGTAGGATAAATGACACAAGTACTCAACAAGGGTGCAGGTGCACAGTGTGCCCAGCCGTAGGATAAATGACACAAGTACTCAACAAGGGTGCAGGTGCACAGTGTGTCCAGCCGTAGGATAAATGACACAAGTACTCAACAAGGGTGCAGGTGCACAGTGTGCCCAGCCGTAGGATAAATGACACAAGTACTCAACAAGGGTGCAGGTGCACAGTGTGCCCAGCCGTAGGATAAAATTCCACCCAAGAATGAAACCAGGTCAGGATTTGAGATTCACAATGTGGGATCAATATCAAAAAATGTCCCGAGTAAATTTGAGAGAAAGAAAATATATTTTGTAATTCCACTTACATAAAAGTGTGTGTAATACACTTCCATCATGATGAAAGTATAATATTTAGTGAGCATTTTCCAGTAAAGTGTGTAAGTTGTTCCTGGTTTGGGTTTATAGCTCTCAGTTCCTGAAGGCTGAAAAAAGTAACATAAAACCCAGGGGGAAAAAAAGCCCTCAGCCCCTGACCGTCAATAACAGATTTAACAGTTATTTTAGAGATTAGAAGAGTCCTGTGAAAATCTATCAGCATGAGGATACAAGGATAGAAATTATATGAAAGTAACAGTTGATAGCATCTGTTCTCCATTTGTTGATGGCTACTTTTTTGCAAATTTGTCTTTTAGGAAAGATCATGTTCTACATAATAGAGTCTGCAATTACCCCGCTTCCACTGGCTGTCTGATTGCAGTAATATTCCATGTTTTCAGCATTTTCACATTTTTTTCCTTTTTCAAACCCTTATATTAAAATTTTAACTTTGCTTGCAAGATGCTGAAACATTGATTATGAAAACTGAATCTCAGGTCTTAACTTCATATATGCCCTTGGTGAACTCACTGGAATTCATCTGAGTTTCACTTAATTTCCTCATTTGACACCCCCCCTTCATTACATTAGCTAACTAATGCACAGGTTGGTAGAGTTACAATTAGTTTTATTAAAAGGTAACACAGAAAGTTGGAATTCTCATACATTTTCATTTTCAGTGTTGAGGAAACATCACTCTACATCTACGTGAGCATTTTTTCTTCAATTGATTAGGAAATTGGATATGTAAAAATTGTTAAATTTTTAAAAAAGATTAAAATCATACGTATGTTTGTCCATACACAGATCCAGTCATTAGATGGATGAATAAGCACTCAACATTACAGTGTCCACGTGTTCATAAAATATTAACTAAATGGACAGCAAAGCTGGCTAATCTAAACAGATAAAGCTTCACAAATGCATGTTTCCTTATGAAACAAGTTTGATCAATGAGTTGGTTTAGGGTGCAGGGGTTAAATGGCAGTCCCACAGGAATGCTCCCTCCTCACACACACATGCAAACATAGGTTACTGTTTAAAATTGTTAGTTGCTAAGCAATGAAACCAGCTACTATAGTTGTAAATGGCCTTTATGGTTAATCATGCTAGAAATGGCTTGTTGCTATTTTTCTTCTATTTACAGCAAAATTCATGTAATTAAGTAATTTTAATAACCTTACATGTTTGCCTCATGTAACAGCTTTTTATTGCATAGACTAAAACAGCATTTTAAAGATTACATTTTCAAAATATAAGCAGTAGAATCTTTGTGGGTAGCCTGTGTGTTACGCTAGGAAAGTGAGGCATCCTTGGAATTATTTATATTGATGCCTCAGGACTGTTTTGACTGTATAGATAAAGAAATTAGTGCTGTGGCAGCAAAAACAACATTTATTTCAATCACCAGGGTGGGTTCTACATGTTAAGAATTGGTAAAATTTCAAATAACGATTTTTTATAAAGTAGTGTAAATGTAACAGTATATCTCAAGTTTATGTCAAGAGCAAAAAGAAAAAGAAAAAAAGCTCTTAAAAACTGTTTCTGCACCCAGGCCAATGCCCGTGGTCTAGGAGGAAGGAAGCTGGGCCAGGAAACCAATTCTCTCTCCATGCTGGAAAGCAGGATCTGTTCACAGTAAGGAAAAGGTGTCGTCAGAGCAGGTTGTTCCTTACAAGGTCCTTGGATATAAAAGAGTCAGCAACAGAGCGGGCGCTAGTTCACTGTAACTGTCTCTACTAGCAGAGTAGATTGTTGGGAAAACTGAGAGCAATTTCAAAGCTAAGATGCTAAAGGGAAGAGAACTCTATAGAAGATCCTCTGTGTACTTCTTCAGGAGGCGGATAAAATGAGAAACTTCCTATGGCAATGGTAAAATTGTCCTCTAAATACATTGTTAAGTAGATTTGATTTTGATTGTGTGATTAGAAGAAAGCATCTATCTATATACATACCCTTAAACATTGCAGGTGTTCACTGATGTGTATGGAGTTCTAGAACCACAAAATGTAGACTTAAACAAATCTTATTTTCCAAATGAGGAAATAAATAGCGCAGAATTGTTCTGCCATTAACTTCAAAGGTTATAATTAAGGACTTGAATTCTCATGCTGGATCTGCTGCTTACCTTCCCACATAGACCTGATCAAAGATTTCTGATCATTTGCAGTCATGTGCTCAGGCAAAAATCTGTTTTCTTCTACATGTTTTACAGTGAACCCATAAATTGTTCTATAGTTCTTTTCTAGATTGGCACTGGTACACACACACACACAACACAGCTCAGCATAGCTCATTCAGATGTTCTTCAGTGGTTCTGTCATTGCTGAAGCACTTGCAACCGTCTGACCAAGTCCACTGTTTGCCACCATCTCGGAAGGCGACGCCACCTGCATGGCCACCACAACACACCTGAACTCTGGCCCCATTTTCAGTTCCTTGGGTTTTATTCCTCCAGCTGACAAGCTTTTTAAATGTCGATATGAATATAGACTATATATATAGATGGATATAGACTATATGTATATAGACTATATATATAGATAGAGACTATGTATATAGACTATAGATATAGAGACTATGTATATAGACTATAGATACAGAGACTATGTATATAGACTATAGATATAGATAGAGACTATGTATATGGACTATATAGATAGATAGATAGATACAGACTATATGTATATAGACTATAGATACAGATATTCATTCCAAGGCCCACAGTTATTTTGAAGGATTTCTGCTATCGGTAATCCACGAATTAGAGCTTGGTGAGAAGAATATTTAAAAGACAATGTAGAAATGGTATGTAATGCTGTGAGATTGTATGAAAATGGAGCCAAGCTTTTGTTTATTATTTTTGAGCCCGAAATGAATACAGTCTTGTTTGTGGCATTTCAATGGACCCTTGTGAATTTCTTTCTCAAAGTAAACTAGCATTTTAATAGGCTGTCTTTTCTTTGACACATTTTCTCAGCTTGAAGTTAATATTTCAAGATTTGAAACACAGAGCTGCCATAAAGCTTATTTCTTTTACAATTGCTGGTTTTCTCTGTTTGAGACGAAATTATCTGTTAGAATTTCAATAGATAGGAAGCCTGCTACAGCAGGTTTAAAATAATGGAGTGTCTTTGTTAGCCCAGTCATTTTTTTTCAACATCTCTGGTTATAGGAAAAGTAAACCAAACACAGCAGACTTACTATCAGACATGATAGCAGATACTTAGGGAATGGAGTGAGTGCCCTTGAAATTTTGACCGTTATCTGACTTGCTTGTCCTTAAAGTCCCTGGTTTTATACTACTTCAGTAGATTACCTTGGAGTTTCCAGTTCCTGTTGAACATAGGTAAAACAAACACACTGTGCTGAAGATGAACATTAAAACAATTGGAGTAGGCTGCGGGATAGGAACTCATGTGACAAGCACCTGGGATCTGGCACCATAGCCTAGCAGCTAAAGTCCTCACCTTGAACGCGCCAGGATCCCATATAGGCACCAGTTCTCATCCCAGTGGCCCCGCTTCCATCAAGCTCCCTGCTTGTGGCCTGGGAAAGCAGTTGAGGACGGCCCAAAAGTATTGGGTTCCTGCACCCGCATGGGAGACTCGGAAGAAGCTCCAGGCTCCTAACCTCTGCTCTGATCAGCACTGGCTGTTGCGGCCACTTGGGGAATGAACCATCAAGCAGAAGATCTTCCTCTCTGTGTATCTGCCTTTCAATAATAATAAATAAATCTTTAATAAAAAGGTGACAATCACTGAATCTTAAGCAAATATTTGCAGTTCTGAAGGAAAGGTGAAGCCATGGCCAGAAGAGCATTTCTTAGTGATCCTTTCTCTTTCACATAGTTGTTACACATTTTGAATTTATAAAATAAGTTTTATAAGTGAGCAGGTAATGCTAGTAAATTTCAAAAAAATTTCAGTTACCTGACATTTTTCTGTGATTTCTCTTGTTTTAGAAAACGAAATGTCAGACCCTATTAATGCATTTTTTTCAGTAAGTAGTTTGAACATGAGTAATGGCTAAATGAAAGTGCTTCCTGTCTAGTGCACAATGGATATATTCATTCAACTGTATTCAATTTCGATGAATGTAATATGTCTATATTCATTACAGTCGTAAACGTGTGTGGGCTGAATGATGGCGTGGTAATTACAACCTTTATAAAGGGAACGATATTGTCAGTCTAGAGTTAAAAAATCCATTTTCTTATCATTTTGTACACCCACACAATAGACACATTCTGAAACGACTCCTTCCAATGTCGAGATTTTATCCTTGAATTTTCAGTGGGCAGAAGATTGTAAATGTGTCCTGTGTCTAGGTTCTTCCGCGTTGAGGAAAGGGACACAGATTGGAAGCCTGCGGTCTCAAACCCTCTCCAGGCCAAGGACTCTCATACTGTCTCTGCATGTTTTCCCTGCAGGCTTAGCCGCTGTGTAGCATGAGTTAGGAAGAAGTTGTGAAAATGATACAGTGTGCATGTTTCCTAACCGGAGGACTCTATTTTCATTGTTTTCCGTTAATTTGCCAATAAATGCCTAAAAAATCTACTGATAAGTAAGGTTTTGTCTATCTTCTGAACACACTAATAACCAATACACAAATGAGGACAAAACTTGACGAGTCCCCAGGAATCCTTCCTATCACCCTACTTGGTATTTTTTTCACAAGAGAAAGAAGAGTGTACTGTTTATGACTCAGTGAAACAATGTCTGGAGCTATTTATCAGACAATGACATTCACATCACCTTTATACTTTAAGATTTATTTTTATTGCAAATTCAGATATAAAGAGAGGAGGAGAGACAGGAAGATCTTCCATCCTATGGTTCACTCTGCAAGTGACTGCAATGGCTGGGGCTGAGCCGATCCGAAGCCAGGAGCCAGGAGCTGCTTCTGGGTCTCCCACGTGGGTGCAGGGTCCCAAGGCTTTGGGCCGTCCTCGACTGCTGTCCCAGGCCACAAGCAGGGAGCTGGTTGGAAGCAGGGCTGCCAGGATTGGAACCGGAGCCCATATGGGATCCCGGTGTGTGCAAGGTGAGAACTCTAGCCACTAGGCCACAGTGCCGGGCCCTATCTATACTTTCTAAATATTAATTATGATAAATAGGAAAAGATGTGATATTTGTCTTTTAGGGTCTGGCTTATTTCATTTAGTATAACATTCTCTAGCTACATCATTTTGATGATAAGGTCAGGATTTCATTCTTTTTCATGTCTGGGTAATACTCCACATTGTGTACATATACCACATTTTCTTTAGGCATTTACTGGTTTCTGGGAGTCCAGACTGATTTTGTATCTTAGCTATTGTGAATTAGAATTGTGTCACAAATGTGGGGTTTTAGCTTAAATCTTTGAGTGGCTGATCTCGTTTCCTTTTAATATATTCTCAGGAGTGAGATAGCTGGCTCATTAGATACAGTGTATTTGTAAATAAACTTTATACTATATAGTTACAACTATACTATGTATCTATATAGATATGCTATATATGTACACAGTATGTATACATATGGTAGATATGCTCTACATACAGATATAGAAACACTATATATAGATATCTATACAGATATATGTATGTAGATGTCTGTCTATATATGTAGATATATAGATATCTATATGTCTACCATAACATATCAAATATATATGATAGATATGTATCATACATACACACTACATAGTGTTCTGGGAGAATCAGTGTCTTTTTAAATATAAAAATTTATTTCAAAGACTTACAGAAATAGAAAAGACAGAGAGACATACAGAGAAAGAGATCTTCCATTGACTGGTTCATTCCTCAGATGGTGGCAGTGGCTGGGGCTCTGCCAGGCCAAAGCCAGGAGCGTCTTCCAGGTTTCCCACACTGGGGACAGACTACCACTGCTTTTCCAAGGCTACGAGCAGAGACATGAATCAGAAGTGGAGCAGCCGGGACTTGGACCAGCGCCCACAGGTGGCAGCTTTGCCCCTTACGCTACACAGAAAGAATGCCTGTACTTTCTCCATTTGGGTGCAAATATCTTTGTAAAATTGGGAAAGTTCTTTGCTGTTGTTTCCCGACGTATGTTTTACAACCCATCCTTTTGTTTCCACATCTAAGTCTAATATATTTGGCCATTTGATTATATTTTTAGATCCTCTACACTGTTCTCTTTGTAACTTCTGCTTATTGTCTTAATTGGATATTTTTCTTCTCCTTTCCACTGTATTTTGAAGTTATCGAATACTTCATTTCACAGCTCCACCTCACTTCAGTACTTCTCATCATGTCATGTGCTGACGCCCTGTTTCATTGAACTGCCTCTGTGATCTATTTATTTTTTTTAGTATCCCTGCATTTGTTTTAAAATCTTTTTAAGGCATTTTTTAAGTCTCCATTCTAATCCAATATTAATATATGTGTTGTTTCTTTGGGGGAATCATATTGTCTTCTGGTTATTGTTCTATATGTTTCTATATTGTATTTTGCACATCCTGGGGATCTCTTAAGTCATTTGTCTGGAGGGTTCTTTGGTTTTAATGGAAAACTTTATTCCTGAAAATGTACCTCTGAGGCTCACTGGGATACCTAAAGCTGAAAATTGAGTTAAGTCGTGGGTGTGTGCTGGGTGGGGGCATAGAGCTCTGGCCACTGTGGGTATCAGAGAGCACCGCTAGCTAATGTCCTTGGGAGAAGGGAGTATTGACACACACTGGTGTCTTCACAGTCCTAGCCCTTCTGTGAGCCAGCCTGAACCAGCTGATCCACAGCCTAGAGTGAGTTCAGAGTGCCGGAGCACTCGCCCACTTGGGCACTGCAATCGTTCAAAGCCCTGATCCACTTACAGCATGCCCCCAAACCCTCAGCAGGACCCGTCCCAGCATGCAAGGAACAGATGTGCAGTGGTGAGGGCAGGGGAGTGCCTGGGAGCCTAACCACAACCCTTATAAGCACTGTGACCAGAACTCCCAGCCACAGAGACAGGAGACAGTGTCTGGTTTTTGCTCTGCAAAGTTCCCCATCCCCAAGGGTCTTGAGCAGACTGCCTGGTGTTTTCTCTGAGTTGGAATGGTGTTCAGGTGGTCAGAGCAGGCTGGCAGTGGGGAAGGGTCTGTCCTAATTCTAGTAGGGATGAGATACTTTCTTATTTCCGGAGTCCTGTTGAGTTTCCATCCAAGTTGCCCTTCCTTCACTCTTTTCCAGCGGAGGGCCTGTGTGGGACTGGGCTGTGGGGCTAGCATTGCCCTGTGGCCTCGATCTGCTCAGACCAACTCTAGGACTGTCTTTCTAGTCTGGAATTCTGCCACAGTCGGGATTGTTTGTTCCTGTAGCTGTCTGTGATTATGGTGTCTTGCCTGTCTTTTTGACTGGCAGGAAGATGGCATTTGGCCTGGGATGAGCAAGGTAGAAGCTGCGGGTGCCTGTCCTGGCTACCACAGAGGTGTGTCGAACTCATGTACTCTTTAATGGGCATTTACTGAACATCAACATTTTATGTTTAAGAGATATTTCCTGATTTCCTTGGTGAGCCCAGGGGTAGGCTGAGGTTTCCAGTCTTTGCTGTTTTATAGGCTGATACTATGTTGCGACTCACAAAGTTCATTGGCTTATGGATATTTCAGTGTGCTGTTTTATTTTCAGCAGCTCAGCAAACCAACCTGCCATCTTTATAAACTTACACAGTAAAACATGCATAACATCAAGAAATTTGAAAATTATATCCAGGCATAATTAAGCCATAAAACTATACTTGCTGTTATGATTATCTTAGGATTGTACTTTGTATTTCCTTATTTCATCTCTAAAAGTTTTTTTCTGGCATAAGAAATGTATTTTAATTTCTGCTTAAGAGGATGAAATTGCTGGCATCCAATTCTGATACATAGTAGTAGAGTAATTCTAATGGAGATGTATGTGTTCATCAAAAGTAACTTGTCTTCCAATATAACCAATTAGGAAGTTTCTCCAAAATAAGTATTAGTTAAGCAAACATTGTTAAGCAAACGAGTGAGCAACACTCTGGCACCTTTCCAGTGATCAGTCATGGGTCACTGATGACACTGAGCTGTCTCAAGGAGCGCCAGTCTCCAGAGGTAGCTTCGTGGTTTCCATGCTCTCGTCCTCATTTGGAATGAATCGTAAATGAGAGGAGAAAATCTCCTTCTCAACACCATGACAAGCCCATTCTTACACCATCCCTGGGCTTTGATGAAAAGCTCTAGTCTTCACCCTGTCTTATCCCAAATATGGGAAATTGAGACTTGGTTAACAATAACTTGAAAGAAAGCAACGGAGCATACTAGATAGGAAGAGCCCGGAAGATAAGGGTCTGTGTCTCTGTTTGTGGGGCTGTGCTGAAGCCACCCTCGCTGACCTTTGGGAGTTTCTTACTCTTCCCTCCTGTCCCCTCCCTTCCCCTTACATCCTTCCTCTCTCCTCTCTGAAAATGATTTCATTATCACCATTTACTTTTGAGTAGTTCTTACAAGATTCTGAGACCTTGAAATCTACATGTGAACAAATAACCTTCTACTAAAAGTAACAGTTCCATGGCTTTAACTAATACTTCCCTACATACTCCACTGTAATTCAAGCAGATGCTGCAGGATAGGAGGTGCTTGCTAGGATAGTCCGTTCTGCTTGTGTGTGTTGCAGTTCAGTCAGCTACATAAACTTACACCTGGCTCTCACTTCTCCAAGAAACAGTTACTGTGTATCTCCTAAGTGATGAGTAACATGTTTACGCTGTAAAACGGGCAGATCATTCCTCTTACAAATTTAAGAGAACTGCCTAATCAGGAAATCAATATTACCGATATTAATAGTAATTACGTTCACAAATTGCTTTCTTGACTGAGTGGAATTGCTAATTAACCCAAAGTAAAACAAAAATTATTATGAGTTTAAAACTCTGAAATCTTTAATGCTAAGTGGTTTTTTTTTAAAGATTTATTTTTTTGGAAAGTCAGATATACAGAGAGGAGGAACCGAGAGAAAGATCTTCCATCCGATGATTCACTCCCCAAGTGACCGCAACGGCCGGTGCTGTGCCGATCCGAAGCCGGGAGCCGGGAGCTCATTCAGGTCTCCCATGTGGGTGCAGGGTCCCAAGGCTTTGTGCCGTCCTCAACTGCTTTCCCAGGCCACTAGCAGGAACCAGGATGGGAAGTGGGGCCATCAGGATTAGAACTGGCGACTGTATGGGATCCTGGCGCTTTCAAGGTGAGAACTTTAGCTGCTAGGCCACGCTGCTGGGCCCACTAAGTGGTTTTTACCAGCTTTTGTAGCAGATGTTGGTCTGAGTATAAAAGAAAGTTTCTCTCAGTTGCTCAAATTTCCATTGTACTTGCCTTGTTGACTCAGTGGAACTGTAGTATGTTTTAAAATGGGCCTTTTCAGTGTCACATGAATGCAAACACACACACACACACACACACACACACCCCGAAACATCTAAACATCAAGTGTCTACGTAAGGCAGAAAACTGATCTCCTAGTTCTTGAGCTCTTGGCAAAGACATCCTACATGAAAGACGCTGAGCAAGAGAACAGAAATGTGGTAACATGTGCCACTGTGTAAAGGGAGATCACCCGAAGGCATGGGTGACTTTCTAGAGTGAATACTATGTTGTCTCTAGCTGCAGGTGTACCTGCCACCATTCTCTGATGTCATGAGGAGTTAAGGGAAGGCTGGTTAAAACCCAGGAGCGGCACCACCCAGTCAGGGAAGCTTGTGCAGGTTTAAATCCCCTTCTGCAACAGCTGAGTGTCCTTCTGACTGGTACAGAAAGGGAGACCTCGTCACAAGGAGAAATCTCCATATGGTGTAATTTCCTCTGATGAAATGATGATTTGTTTACAGCTCACTTTTGTCTGTATTCTCCAAATAAAATGTTCAAAATTAGTCTTAGGCTAAAGATGCATATTCAAGGTGGTGCATTCTGTTTCTATGTTGGAAGGGTTCTGAAACCAATGTGTGCATTTGTGGTGTGAGGCATTGAGTAATTCCACGAAGATTATCTTATTTTACCCTGCAAAGTGCTGCAATCTGTTCACTCTTATCACTTATAATTTATGTGGAGATAGATAAAATCCTTAGTTCTTGAATTGTTTTAAGATGGAGGCTGAGGTTCAAACAAGTCAGTCTTCAAAGAATACATTCTTTCTATTATATATATATTATGTATATATTAGCTAAATGAACAAAACTTTCTAGAACAATTTTCCCATTACCGAGTTTGTCACAGACATGTATGAAGACCATGAGAGTTAAAAAAGCTTCCTAACTTGGCAACAGCCTTTGATTGGAAGAATGGAAAACGAATTATCTTTTACACAAGATTTTATTCGGCACTAATATCATAGGACAGGTTAGAGAATATTGCAATTCTTGAAACAATCTTTTACACCAAACAATGAAAGGTCACATGTGGGTTTTCATGCAAAGAATGACATTGAGTCCTCAAAGTTCTGAGCTGCCGTTTGTGCAAGGAGATAGGAAGAACAGCAATAGGTTTCTTCCCTATCTTTTTTTCTGTCTCTGGGAACCAACTTAGAGCTGACGCAATAGGACTGCTACCCTGTGTAGGGCTCGTGCCGTGTCTCAGCTTTGAGAGCATTAAGGATTTTCATAATTCTAATTAGTTCCCCCACTCCCACTAGTCATTGTGTCATGTCAGCTCCTTGAGTGAGTTAGCAGAGACAACCTGGACTCATCTGACATCTGGATAAAGGTTGAGTCATTCGGGCAGCTGTGAACACACTGATTAATAGTTCGGGCAGATGCAGGCTCTTCAATGGTGACCGAGTTTCTAAATGTGCTTGTGTGTTGCCTGCCATATCTTTAAATGGTATAATAGTACAACATCCCTCCTGGGGTTAGAATGAATGTTGATTAAGTGCATGTGAAATGCTTGGCCAATTTTTGTTTCACAATATAAAAAAAAAAGGATGTTAATGTATAATGATCACTAGAGTCATTTGATAGAAAACACCCGCATTTCTAATTAAATGTAGTACTCTAGTCAGAATAAATGCTACTTTTAAGAAACAGTTATATGCATGGATGTAAAACTCTTAATGTGAAAATATATATATTTTCCTCATAACCGAGCCACTGATTATAACAAGTAATACATTGCAACAGAATTAACTATAATATAAAATTCCCATTGCTATTACTTGATATTTTAAAAATAACTCTTGAAGTAAACTGTACCTTTTTCAGTATGTAATTCATTTTCAACCTTTTAATGAATCATTGAAAATGACTAACAGTATGCTTCCTTTTATTTCTTAAATGGCTTATTTATTAAATAAGATTTGAAACCCCCTCTACCGGACTAACTGGGAGAAGGAAAATGTTGAAAATCTGGCACATCAACGAAGGATTCACATGTCAAATCTTAAGTTTATTTTATTCTTTTTTATATATTATTTTTAACTGTGTGGAGCCCATTCATGTTTATCCCATTCATGTTTCTTCTATAAACATATTCAAAGGTTGTGCAATTATTTCAGGGAGTAAATGTCCTCTTAATTTGTAAATAATAATCCCGTCATTTGACAAAAACTCAACATAGGGCATGTTTTCAGTGTCTAGTGGAGAATGATAAAGAGATTGGCTTTTTCTTCCAGTTATCCTATAGTGGTCTGAGCCAGGCAATCCTCATTAGTCACTTTTGATTATTACTGTATTATGATTTATGTAATATCACTGTAGAAGTCAGTAACCTCCTGTACTCAATGCCAAGTTGGGGTCTGTGCTGCTGTGCTTGCCTGAGAGCAGAGCCTCCATCCTGGCATCTCCAGCTGGCCTCGGTCAGCGACATCTCAGCACCGAGGACAGTTTCTCGACTTGGTGCAAGCCCGTTTGTGGTGGGTGACAGCAGACCACTAGATTAGGGTTCTCCAGTTAAAAATCAGTCTCCACTTCCTGCTTTGCTCTAACTCCAGCTTTCAGATTTTGCCACATGTTCTTGAAATCTTTTCTTGTATTTTTTGTATATTCCTGTGTGATTGTTCTGATCCGTCTGTCTCTTGGCATTCATGCCTATGTTTTTGTACCCTTATGTCCCAAATTATCTATTTCTTATCCCAACTGTTTCAGTTGGGTTTATGCTCTAACTACAGCTTTGATGGATGTATTAGACTGTCAGGATATTGGTGGTATTTATACCCAACCTGATTCTCCTTCCTCTCTTAGTAAGGGACTGAAGCTGCACTCCGGAGAATGTCGTCAGCACTTTAGAAGGAAGGGAGGCTGGTGTCTGCGTTTTCTTGCAATAAACTGATCTAAGAAAGGGCATGTGTAACATAGTCTGATGATCTTGTATGCATTCACAAAAAAATGAGAAATTTAAATTTTGGCTAGAACTCTTGAAGCATTTTTATTTGAAAGTCATCTAAAATTTAAGTAAAAATTGTTTTGTAAACAGCTCAGATGACAGAACAAAAATAAGTAGAAAAGCCTCACACCTGGGCACTGAGGTGTCGCAACAAAGGCTCCTATATAACATGGAATATTACAAAACTGCATCCTTAGTCCCAGAATATCACTGAATTCCCAGGATCCTTTCTGCTGGTTCATGTGGCTGAGATAATTTTGAGTGCTGAGGCAGAGTGGACAATGGTTAAGGGACATAATTTTGTAAGACAGTTGTGTGTCAACAACTGCAATGATACCAAACTATTCCATAGAACAGTCATGTTCCTGAAGTTGTACTAGGAAAGAAGGTGGGAAAAAAAGTCCGGAAACCCTGTAAGAAAAACAGTGATTTTCCCTGTTTCTACGCCTAATAATTCTAGAGATTTAGCACTGACAGTGCCAAAATCTGATCTTAGTCCTCAGCTAGATTACATCACTCAGTGCAGCCCTCATCCCATTTCTTTGAGCACATTGCTGTTTAGCCTGAAATCCAAGTCTATAGTCTCACTATGGGATACATCTTGTTGAGTAGCATTTATAATCTCCATTAGTTTAGGATATAACCAAGCTCCTGTTTCACTCACCTTAGATGTGCAGGTCGGGAGCTTGGTCAAGTTCTTCAGGTGGTTAATGGTATATGTTCCCTCTCTTGCATGCTTGAATCATATTCCTATGTCCAAATTAATCACCCCATCATTCCACTAGACCTAAGAAAACCTGCCGAAATACATTTTGTGACCTTTCTGGTGTCATCAGTGATTGAACTTCGTGTAAGCTTAAAGAGTGCTTTCTTTCTATAGAACGCTCATCATTCTGAGCTAACAAAATGGAAATAAGTCTTTTTTGTTTGTTTATATATTATTTATGTGAAGTTGTATGCTGAGGTGTCATTCTTACTTGGCACTCAGATAATAAAGAAGAACTTACAGATTGGTTTGAGGAATGGATATATAAGCCATGCTATTCATTAACTTAATGCATATGTAATGGGCATCTGTTTTAGTACTGTAAACAGAAAGAATGAGTACAAATTTCTTCCCACAAAAGACTTATGTAGGTAATATGCATAAAATGGATAATTTTACACCACCTGGTGTATCTATTCAGGGTTTAAGAGAATTATGTAGGCATTGGATTTGATAAGAGGTGATGCTGGCAAGGTAGGATAAAGCTGCTAAAGGTTTGACTCGGAGAAGTGGTAATTGTCAGCTGTGCATTGACAAGAATGCTAGGCATAGGTTGTTGAAGTCAGATGCCTTTCTCACTCATGGGACCTCCTTAAACACTGGCTGACACATAAAAATAGAGCCTAATTGGTCAGATTGTGGTGTGAATAAATTAAGCCACACAGTTGACACATTGTTATTCTATAGATAGTGAGAGAATCCAGGGACTTCTTGTCAGGCAAATCCTGCAGCCACAACTGTTTCAGAAAGAATATCCTAAAAATATTACAAGGATAATACATGGGATAAATCCATTGATAATGTCTAGAGGAATTTGTGCTGGTGGAAGAGGCTTAGGTTGAAGTGGGAGATGATGGAGACATGAGATTCTAGTGATAGTGTGATTAGGGACACCCCAGAGACTGTGTATGGAGAGGAACACTGAAATGACTGAAATTGGAAATCTATAAAATATAATCATATAATGGATAATATCAGAAAGAGATGCTTATGGAGGAGATGGGGAAGGAATGGCCAGGCATATGTTGGTTGTGGGAAGATCTACCGCCTAGAAATGGGGTCTGCAGGAGGGACAAGTAATGAACAGACTAAAACCAGGGTTGTTTCATGAGAAGACACGATATGATTGATCAGCTAGGAATGATGCTCCACTGAAAGCTAGTTACTTCCACAGTGCCATATATTTCCAGAAAGCAATGCACCTCACCATATTATTTTAGTCACAGCAGAATTAAATATCAGCTTGATTCATAGCTGATCTGGTTATGCTATCAAAGAGAAATATAACCAACATTTATGCTTTCTTTAAAGGATTTTGCAGAAAAGGAGAAGTCTACAGCCAAGGCACTGGAGGATGTAAAGGCCAACTTCTACTGTGAATTATGTGACAAGCAGTATCACAAACACCAGGAGTTTGACAATCACATTAATTCTTACGATCATGCTCATAAGCAGGTAAGTTCAAGGGAGGAACAAGTTTCATGTTCTTCGATCGATGCAATCAGAGCAGAAAGGGATGGATTGACTTTATTTAGTGTCATTTAAGTCTCTGAGGTGGGATTGTTAGATGCCTTATTTTTTTTCTTGAAAGGTTGTTTTCTGTTTAAATTTTGGGTGAACTCTTTAAAGTATCGTGAAATCATGTGAACTTAGAGATCATGTAAGAGTAGAATGACTGGAAATCACACTCAGAATGAGCCAGTTGCTTTGTGAGAGAACTACCTCCCTGGGCTACTGCCCGCAGAGTCTATTCCGATGGACTTCTTTGAAAGATTCTGAGATGTAGGAAATACTAAATCTTTGAGGGGGGAGTTCAGTAAGAAGTTACATGTGCTTAAGAAGACTCTCAAGATAGTGAAAGTTGTTGTTGAATACATGAACATTTACAACAAGGAAGTAGAAAATGTAAGTTTGAGGGTTATGGAAGGTTAAGCTGTTTCATTTGCTTGAGAGATCATGCTATTTTTGTTACTGGTGTAGATACCCTGGGCATAATTGATAATATTCTCTGCATCTCTCTCTGAAAGCAGAGGCCACTGCTCACATCCTGTTAGTTTTATATTCTCTGGTTGAGGTATGACTATGTTGGTAATTTTGAAATCAAGAATGTTCAGTGTCACTTACTGAGAAATCCCATGAGGCCAGAGCATTGCTGCTGACAGCTGTGAGAATGTATACTCTTGCTCCAGATGGACATGTTGGTTGGAGTATGTGGGTAAGTCTTGGCTTTTAAAATATTTATTCAGAATGCTTTGCCCAACATCACCTGTGATTGAGTGTATGGTTCATATGTTTCTTTGGAAGACATGAGACTTCTGGGGACATGGATTTTATGCTAAAAGACAGGACATGTGTGTATAACTGGCTATTTTTCTGTGATAAGGGTAAGATAGACCATGATGAAATACGTTAGTGCTGTGATTCCCAAATCCTTTTGTGCATGATCGACACTTTGGAACTATGTTCAGATTTCTAGATATCCCCCTCACATTTTCTCATTTAGGATTTCTCATTAGGGCCCAGGGACCTATATTTTGAAAGGATAAGAAAAAGGGGAAGTGTCCAATACATGTAAGAATGAATCAACTGGCTTATACCCAACTTCAAGGATAACTATTCTTTTATACCACCACTGTGTGACCACCACTGGTATATCATTTGAAATAAATTTTGGACAGAAAAATTTCATCTAAAAGCATTTAAAATGTTTAAATTTGTTCTTAAATAATACCCATTGTTACACCTAAAAATAATTTAGGGCATCATGTAGTGGCGTTGTTTCTCTTGTTACTGAGTAAATGAGATCTGGGTTGCACATCAGAACTAGAGCCGGGCTGGCATGTCTTTAAACTTCTTTGTATATGTGTGTATGTGTATATATGTTATATATGTATTTATACTTATTTGAAGATTTTTTTCGCCTCTTTCAAATACAGTTGCTTTCTGTCTGTTTCTCGTGTTTAAAGTTTCACACAATTCTATACAGTGTGCTTTGTCACCTTTCCTTTGCAATTCGATAACTTTTCTTACTTGGTTATTAGAGATATCACATCAAATTCAGATTTGTATTTTTCTTGCCAAGGGTCTATTATGTTCTTTTCTAAGGTGGCATATTATGTTCTGTTATCTCATTTTTTACAAGCAAAATTTTGACCTTTCCTGTCAGGTAATTCAGAAAGCTTACTTACTGAATTCAACTTAATTTTTAAATGACTAAGTACGCACCATGGTTTTAGTAGCCATTAATGTTCAATTTGTTAAATATGCCACTACTTTTGTGGAGTTCTGAAATGCTAATTCAAATTCTGTCACCCCTGCTTCATTTTATTTTCATGGCGTGTGTATAAACAGGAATTAATTGTAAGCATTGCCTTCCGGGGCATTTGTATGTATATAATCTTTATGCTACATATTAGAAAAAATACATATATAGTGGAGATGGAGAAGTGAGAGACCAGGGAGAAGTCTCATAGGATTCTGGCCTTTGAACTGGGTTTCGCTCATGCATAAGTACATGTTTAAATAGAGGCTCAAGATGAAGTTGTAGCCTAAATGGAAATATAGGAAGCCAGGCTAAGGTGTGGAAGAGAAGGTGACGTGCTGTGGGATGTGTGGAAGTGTTTGACTGCAGGTAGAATCCCCTGAGCCAGCAGGGCGCACTGCAGTACTTCTGCCCTCTAGAATTCTGCAGGCATTTTCTGTTAGTATCTCTTTCATCTTATTTCCGTTAGTTTTGCAACATGTTGACAAAACAATATTTTCTCAGTCTTTATATTCTACCTGTATGCCCACTTCTGTTTTTCTTTAACATTCCAAATTTCTTAGGCATGATCTTTTGCCAACAATGACTGAGTTTCTATGCTAGTTAACTTTTCATGGAAAATGAACAAATTTGGTCCTCCCATTCTTGGAGTTTAAATTACAGTGTGAGGGAGGCATATACAATACATTGACACAAGTGTTGTAGAAGAGGTATAATTAGGACATTAAAACAGAGCATGCAACACTTACATCAGAAAGTAAAGATAAATCATGGAGATTTCTTAAAGATTAACCATGTCATAAGCAACAGTAGGTCCTGGGTGGTAGAAACCAGTCTGCACATGTGCGGCAGTTACAAAGCATGATCCAAGCAGTGGCTGCAAATGATTCATTATAGCCAATAGACCCATCATCTCTCTCCTGCAAATATCTTCAGGCGTTTCTGAAGCCCTAACACACTTCTTTCCTTCTTCTATTCCAGTACATGTTGCTCTCAGTCTTCGTTAGGCATTTCCATCATGCATATTTAACCTTCAGCTCGGATCGCTTTCTAACTGCACTGCATAGCTCCAGCAGATCCACCACTGTCAGATGCAGTTATGGCCAGAATGATCTTCCTAAACTAGATATTTATATTATCACACTTCTTGTAAGAAATCTGAAGTGCTTGGTGACTGACTTTTAACAGAATGTGAACTACTTAGCTTGCCATTCAAAACGTCTACGATGTGGTTTTTGCGTGCATTTTCGGGTTTCTCTCCTGCAGCTCCAGAAAATGCCTACGGCTTCTCATAAGACACCTTATGCTTTTCCTCCTGTTGGTCTTAGCACATTATCTTATATCTGCCTCCCATCTTCTGTCCATATTTCAAAACATACAGTGTACTACATAGATTGACGTATCCTATCTGGATCTTAAAGAAACTGAGATCTCACATTAAACAGATTTAACATACCATTTTCCAAATAATCTCTTCTACTTCATATCTGTTAATATTGTGGAGTATGTTAGCATAAGCTGGCCACGGTGGGAAATGCTGGAATGCTCGCATTTGCTCTAAGACCTTGTTAGACTACTTTCTTGGATGATGTTGGAATACTTCCATGAAAAGATTTATTTAGGCCTAAAATATTATGAAAATTAAGTCAATTTTGGATGAAGCTGTGTTCCAAATTTCCCTTTTAAATGAGACTGAATTTTACAAAGAGAAAAAGGAAGTATTCACTAAAGTAAAACATGCAATTTCTAGCCCCCTGCCCCATTTTAGAGCTAAAGATGCTCATTTGTTTATTGCCTCATTAAGGACTCTTGTTGATTGGAATTATGATTATGATGATGATGGTGTGGTTTGGGCTGAGAATACGTTTTTGGCTTTAGTAATATGAACAGTTGGTTAGTTTTATATTCTATGTATTCTCAGGGAAGAAATCTCTAGACTTGCTTGTTGAGCTTGGACTACCATGGTATGTTCTTTTACCCAAATGCAGAGTGGATGTGATCACTTCCTCACCAACAGAAGATACACAACTAGAAACAAAGTAGTCTTTGAATTCTCCCTTCAGCTTTTCATTCATCTGTTTTTCTTTACTAAGAATCCTTCAATTTAATGGGTGATTTCCAAAGCTTTTATTTTTCTATCAAGCATATACATAGCAAGAATCATACATTTATTTTGTTGCAAGGCTTGTATTATTCAGAGATGTATTGTAATTCTAAGCAAGCCAGTGGATAACTTCACAGAATAAATTAAAACAGTCTCAGATTTATAACTTTAATTGAATCTCCTTTGACATTGAATAATTTCTTTCTGGACCCCAAGAACAAATAGATTTCCCTCCTTTGGTATCATTTGTAGAAAAATAGCTCATAGGTAGCATAGATAACTTTTTTAAAATACTTAATAACAAAAGTAATTTCTACTTTTGACTAAATCTTTATAAAAAAAGCTTACAGTTTTGGAAGCAACTAATTTTTAAAACCATTGCTTTGAACTTGTTCTAATTCTGTATATATGCTGAGCAGTACTCAAAGCAATCTGTGCCTACAAATAAAATCACTTGGATAAATACATCACTGTAACTATGAATATAAACATATCAATAACAAATAATGCGAAGAGGCACCCTACAAGTTGATTTCCCTTTCGCAAGCTGCAAATGTACAGTACTGTAACACATATCTGCCTATTTCACAGAAGTTTCTCCAGAGCCAAATATCCTAAGATATTTTGCCTCATCTCAATTTAATGCACACACACACACACACACACACACAAACACTATATCCCATATAACTCATCCTCAAAAATTTCTTCAATAGGGCCCAGCACCGTGGCCTAGCAGCTAAAGCCCTCGCCTTGAACGTGCCGGGATCCCATATGGGTGCTGGTTCTAATCCTGGCAGCTCCACTTCCTATCCAGCTCCCTGCTTGTGGCCTGGAAAGCAGTCGAGGACGGCCCAAACCCTTGGGACTCTGCATCCATGTGGGAGACCTGGAAGAAGTTCCTGGCTCCTGGCTTCAGATCAGCATAGCACCGGCCATTGTGGTCACTTGGGGAGTGAATCATCGGACGGAAGATCTTTCTCTCTGTCTCTCCTCCTCTCTGTGTATCTGACTTTCCAATAAAAATTAAAAAATAAACCTTTAAAACATTTATTCAATAATAATAAAAAAGTTCAGATCCTCCACATGTGGCACTAATCCTCCAAATCTCCCTTTGCTTCACAGGAGGATTTATTTTTATTCAGGAAGAGGAACTGTTCATTTGGACAGCCTCAGTTAGAACTTCAACTGACTTATTCTTAAAATACTGCCTTAGATTCAACCTGTCTCTGTTTGCTCAGATAAAATATCCAAACAGAACTCTGTCATCTTGCTCCATGAGGAAAAGATCCTCCAAACTGTTGAAATCATTCGATCAAAAAATAAAGTATTCAGAAGTCAGATGATTTGTGAGTTCGGCAAGACCGAAGGGGTGAAGACTAGAGGATCCGGAACACTCCCAGAGCCGTGGGACAACACTTGCCTCTGGCCCTGTGTAGCTTCCTCCTTCCCTGGAAATATCTATTAGCAAAAATGAGTAAGAAAAAGAGCCAACGTTGATCTTGGTTTTCTGTTCCTATTTAACTTTGCCAAATTACAACTTTCACCTTGGCTAACAGGATTTTTGGTCTTAAGGTTGTATGCTAACTAGATATAGACTCTCTTAGGATTGACACCTTAGCCTTGAACTTAGCAAATTACTCATTGTCAGTTAATTTTTAGTCATTCGTACATGCTCAGTTGTACTGGCTGTGGTTATGTCGGATTTCCTTGAATCCAGCTGTTTCCTGTCAGGATCTTAAAGGGAACATGTTGATGGAGTGTCCTGCTTTTTTCATAGTTACCTAGTTCCTTAAACTTTTATTACCTGAATTGCAGTTACTCAACTTAATGGCTCCCCAGGGCCAGTTGTTCAAATCCAAGTTTTGTGGGCTTGTTATTTAACCATTGGTAGGGCAAAATTGGCCATTGTGGGAGTTTCTTATTTGATTTTTTTCCAAAGCATTGATACACCAGCAAAGAATCATCTGTCACTCTGTTTGGGGATGCAGGTGTCCTCATGGGCATTTGCCAACTGACTCCAATGCCAGTCACTCTCAATTTTTCTTCAAAAATTGATATAAGTATTTGACAGGTAGAGAAGTAAAAAGAGAGACAGATCTTCCACCTTTGGATCCATGGCTCAACATGGCTGTAACAGCAAGGTTGGGGAGGCAGAAGCTAGGTTCCAGGAGACCTGGGCCTCCAAGACAAGGGATGAGGGTTCAGTTACAAGGCTCATCATCCACTGCTTTCCCACTTACATTACCAGAATTTGGGAAACGTGGCAGCTAGAACTGGACCTGGCACTCTCATGGGTGACATAGGCATCGCGAGCGGCAACATGATTGGCTGCAAAAGACTCCAGTCCCTTTTTAATGTTTTCTATCTGCATCTTTAACATTGTAGCAAATATCTTAAGACATGATTTCACTTGGTATGAATTCTGGGAAACTAATAAAAATTCAAAGATTGATATACAAAGATTTTAAAATGTAAAGCACTGAATGCACTTGAAAGTTATAAGCAGGTAGTTAAATTAAGATACATGTAAAATGGAGTAAAACTTGAGACTTAAAGTTATATTCAAGATTGTATGTATGTGAAACTAAATTTGTGAGTGCTTGAATAGATTTTATGTTAAACATCAAGAGATATAGCTTCACATAGGTTTAATAAAAATTGGATAACGTAAGTTCCTAAGTACCATTCAGTCAGCAATTGCATATAACACTGTATACATAAACTAAGAGTATGTTTTACACATTATTCTGCTTTTGTTTCTTATCAGTCCTTAAACATTTTCATTGTGGTGTTCATGCTTTATGAATATTGATGCTTTATGCTATTGTGAATTACAATTATCGAGCTTCATCTAATACCAGAATTATCTTATGCTTACATTTTATTTCTTATAAAACTCTTCTTCCTGGCTTAAATTGACCCATCCCTTCTATCTGCCTAATTTGTATTATTATTCAATGCTAACTCTTTCCCCGGGGCACCCACCAACTGTAGGGTCAAATCTTAGTGCAGACACCTCAGGTAGCAGATCTTCTGGCGAGTCCCGATCTGCCCTGCAATCTGTCTGCACGGCTGCCGTCCTCGGCTTTCTGTCGTCCTGTGAAGGTTTTCACTGCCCTCCCAGGTTCCATTTCTTCTTTCTTTGTTCCTACGAGTTCCTGCATTCTCATTTTACTTCCACCTTTTGAAGGAAGCTACCCTTCAGAAACTTCTAATGGAAAGATAGATGCATTATAAAGTTGGGGGGACCTTCAGCCTCAGTCCACGTCAGTGTGCTCCTCCTACCCCTACCTCTGACTGACACTTTATGAGCTTGCAAAGTCAAGTGTTGCTATTAAAAAATAGGTATGCAATATTGAATCTTAGTGCTGAATTTCTGGAAAGTAACAGATGATTTTTTGTTTCACCTCCAACAAATATTTATTTGGTGCCTGCCTTGAGCCAGGTATTCTAAATCCAGGGATCTGTAAGGAGACAACTGGGCCACTCCATGGAACTGGCTACACACTGAGTATAGGAAAAGAAAAGTGGTAGAGCATATGCACTAAAAGCAATTGCTAGGATTTCAGATGGTTCTGCAAGCTGTGGACGAAGAAATAAATGAGTGCAATGTATGGAGAATAGTGGAGGGTGAAGAGAATTTTAATTAGTGTGTTCAGTGAAGACCTTAATTAAAAGACAGTTGTTAAGAAGGCATAAAAGGCAAGAGGGAGCAATCCACATAACCCTGTCTCTGAATAAAGGTGCTCTAGGCAGAGGGAGTGTCAGCTGGGGGTGTTTGGGAGCCCTGTTGCAGAGACTCGTAAGACACTAGCATCTCACAACTTGCTTTGTGTTGTCATTTCCCCAACTGGGGGGAAGAGTGTCCCATCGTGTCTTGCAATTAAGAAGATAATTCAATTTAAGAAATTTGTTTTAAAGATTGATTTCTTTCCTTGAAAGAGTAAAGAGAGAAGAAAAACAGGGAGAGGTCCATCTCCTGGCTCACCCTCCAAATGACCATATCGGTCCAAGCTGGGCAGGTCTGAAGCCAGAGGCCAGTCGGATTCTCCAGGTCTCCCACACGGATGCAGGGGGCCAAGGCCTGTATAGACTACAAACAGGACTCTGCACTGCAAGGGTAGCATCTTATGGGACACTGGCGCCACAGGTGGAAGGCCATCATGCTGGCTCCGGAAAGTTTTTTTACGATGATAATAGCCTCCATTTTTATTTCTCTATCAATGTGTTGTCTTTGAAAAACTCATATTTGGTGATGCATTTCCAGAATTAATCCCCTAAATTTGTCACTCTCCATATTATATTCATTGCCTCAGTTTTGACATCAACATTCTGACAGATTTTTCATGATGTCTGTCTCCTAATTTTCCTACTGAACTTTTGTTCAAACTCTGCATTTCTATGGGAAGAGAGAGACAATTACACATCCATAAGCTGAGTTTGGTTTTACCTATTACTTTTATGCTAAAAATCTTTGCTCAGACATTTCATAGCTTTTGGCCTACTCCTAACAGGGGATGTGTGTGTGTGTGTGTGTGTGTGTGTGTGTGTGTGTGTGTTTGGGTTTGGCAGGTGGCCAGGTGTGGTAGAGTGACGTCTTCCCTGGGTGACCTGTGACTGTCAGCTCCTGGCTGTCCCCTGGAGGCTGAGAATGGAAAGGATGATTGGAGTGTCAAAATTTCATTTAATCATATCACTTTACATGGTGTCATAACTTAGCACCAAGCTATGCCAGATTTGCCTAAACCAAGATGCTCCCTGCCTCAGGTTCTCCAGAGAGCGCCATCTTCTGCAGCAGAAGGAAAGAGGCCCCGCTGGCCTGCCTGGCCCTTGCAGACCTAGGCTGCCTGCTGCAGGTCTCGGGCTCCAGCTTTTTGCTTCTGCATCCACAGCAAATTTAGCTGAATTAATATTAGCTCCTCTTACCTCTGCTGTCTGATCCGCTTTGCTTGTTGGCGTGTCACTCTCCATCTGTCCTCCTGTCCCTCTGTTGGCCTCACCTCTATAATTTCTCTGTAAGTTGGGCCATTGCTATGATGGCAGAGGGTCATTGCTTGACATCCCGGGAGCTGTTGTCTAACGTGCAGTGGCTGTTCAGTTGACCCAAGCAAGGCCTGTATCGCAAGATCAGCCTTGCATGGTGGGCTGACGGGCCATTTATCTCGAATACTGTCTGAGGAATTCTTTTAAAAGTTGAGACCCTAAACCAACGAACGAACCTCTCTTGTCTCAGAAACTATGAATGTGTAGAATTATAGATGAGTAGATTTTTCTCTTAATTGATTTTACCTTGAACCTGGGCTAGACAATGAAAAATAAATAAATCAGTGTTAGGTCCCAGAGCCATAATCTCTAATTAGCCCATGCCAGTGAACTCCAGTGCGATTGTGGTGGGTGCGTGTCTGACACCAGGCACAACGACAGGCTGTAGAGCAGGGTCCCAGCCCTTTGCCAGCTGTGCGCTCTGCCTCTTTGCTGATCAACACGACAGACTGCCCATCTTGTCTTCTAGCTCGATGATGCAGTACTTCAGCATGGCGTCTAGTTTCTGAAGGGAGCATGAGCAATAATTAGTTATAATAACCTGTGGTGTTTAATGGGAGCTACTACTCCAACCCATTTACAGATGGTCACACTGCTTGCTTTATATATCAGATAGTAGTGAGCATCCACTGAGTAACTCCCCCAAGTGAGAGCTCTTGCCTCTGATCGAATCTAATGGCAAATTAGATGCTGGTAGTTTCAATAATAAGATTATATCTGTTGTCATCAGACAATCAAGATATTGCTTTGCTGTGGATCAAACTTGAGTTTGTCCATGTATACTAATGGTTAAGGCAAAGGATAAAACAGAAGCATTTATTTCTCTATAAATATGCTTTATCACTTGCCTCTCTGATTGCTGTGATAGATATTAATTCATCCACGCACCGTTTCAATCCAGTAGCCAGGAGTCCCTTGCACTGTATAGTATGGAGTCTATGGATTAAAAATTGGTACGAAGTCCCAGTTTCCATTCCAATATTTGAAGACCGTGAAAGCTGCCACTCTCAAACACACAACAGGGGGAGATGGACACAGTGAAAATGAATATCTGGATCCGAGAGAAAGCTCCTCTCACAGCAAAAACTGCTCCCTGGAAAATTGGAGAAACACATGAGTGGACACTGAAAATCTCATCCTAGCCAAGCTGAAGCCCAGGAACTTCTGGGGGTGTTAGGCGTGATATAAGATGCTGAAACATAGTTGACTAGTTTCTAGAATTTTTAACGAGACTCTACAAAATAATAACATTTAAAAAAAATTTTTTAAAGAGGTGAGAGGGCCCGGCACAATAGCATAGCAGTTAAAGTCCTTTCCTTGAACGCACTGGGATCCCTTGTGGGCGCCGGTTCTAATCTCGGCGGCCCTGCTTCCCATCCAGCTCCCTGCCTGTGGCCTGGGAAAGCAGTCGAGGACAGCCCAAAGCCTTGGGACCCTGCACCCATGTGGGAGATTTGGAGGAAGCTCCTGGTTCCCGGCTTCGGATTGGCTCAGCTCCAGCTGTTGCAGCTGCTTGGGGAGTGAATCATCGGACGGAAGATCTTCCTTTCTGTCTCTCCTCCTCTCTGTACATCTGACTTTCCAGTAAAAATAAATAAATCTTAAACAAGCAAAAAGAGGTGAGGACTCCTGGCTGGGCAGTTAGGCCCACACGTCCCTAACCTCTGTCTCGTGGTGATGAAGAGTCACAGAAATCTCCCAAGCATCATGCCCTTCATGCCCAGCAGCTGTTCTGGGCAGCCCACCAAGTCCAAGGAGAGGCCAAAGCTCCAGCCCCCACGCCCCTCAGGCCTTGAAGCAGGAGGGAAAAGATGTAACTCACTTCCGGGCTCTCTGGTCTACCTAGTTAGGTGGGTGTGAAGGTGGAACAATCCTGGATGTGCATGGGAAGCCACGGGCCCACAGAGCCTTGTTCTGGTCCTTGCCACCTTGCCACCATGCCTGGGAGGCACCTGCATGGCAGCAGAGGAACTCAGCTGTGTCGCTTCAGCAGATGTCAGCAAACACGGAAGTACGGAAGTACGAGGGGCGAGGAGACGAGGACCAGGCAGGCTCTGTGAGCTTCTGACAGCAACAACTGCATCACGCAGCAAACAGGCCAACTCCGGGTCAGATACAACATTCCACAGCCTGGGTACTCCACCTGCTCTTACCCGGGACGTCATGCCCAGCTGTTGAGAGAGAAAGTGCAGTCTTGGAGCACCAGAGCGCAGGTGAAGAAGCAGGATGGGCGTGGCAGCGGGCTCAGGGACAGAGGGGTGTCAGAAAGCAAGGATGAGAGTTTGCAACAACTGCCATGGCTCCGCCAGCGGCTCTGCTGGAAGGAAAGAGCGGACAGCGTGTCAGAGCAGATGAGCAAGGCCAGAAGAATCAAATGTTAGACATTTTAAAAATCTGCTATGGAAATTTTAAAAAAAAGTCTGTCTTGGTATCATCAATAAGGTAGACACAGCCAAGGGCAGAGTTAGGAAGCTTTTAAAATTTCAATGAAAACATCCAAAGCGAAAAAGCCAGGAGAAAATAAAAATGAAAGGACACAGAATATACAACACTGACTAGAAAAATGTAAAAGATGTAGCATACATATACAGGGTTTTCCAAAACAAGAAAAAAATTTGAAATAACAGTTACTCAAAATTTCCCAGAATTAATGATGGGTAGCAAACTAATGAGCCAGGAACTTCGGAGAACACAACTCCGAAAACATCCAGGAAGCTCTGTATGTGGACACAGAGCGTGCAGACTGCAAAATGATCAAGGCGAAAGGAAAATTTGAGGAGCGGAAGACGCCTTAGCTAGAAAGAAGTGAGCGCAGGAATGCCATGGGTTTCTAAGAAATCATACCAGCCACATGAGCGTGGGGAAATGTTTACTGCTGAAAGAAAACCTGCGTGCATGCGCACACGCCCATCTAGATTGACAGGCCTCTGCAAGAATTATTACAAGAAACTTTTCAGAAATTTGAAAAGGCCAGAAATTTAGCTATCCATCAAGTACTGAATTTTTGCAGATAAAGCAGCAGAGACTAGTTGGACATACGCTAGTAGGTTTTTTTGGCAACAGGCATTCTATATGCCTGTGGTGTCAGGCAGTGTCATGTCTGATGTGTGATTAACCCTGGCTTCTGGAATTCCATATAAATACAAGTTCACAAGAAAAATGCCAGAGGGAGTAACTTCAATATTCACTGGTACAGCAGAGAGAGACTGCCCTCCGCAGCACCTCACGGGATCCGGAAACTTTCCATCCATCTTCTCCTACCTTACTGCTTCTCTATCCCTCTGATGAAAGAAATGAGCGAATCATTTTGTGTGTGTGTGCAAGAAAGTGCTGAAAAGCATGCTTGCATTCTTTTTCATAGTATTTATTTTTTAAAAGATTTATTTATTTTATTGCAGTCAGATATACAGAGAGGAGGAGAGACAGAGAGGAAGACCTGCCATCCAATGATTCACTCCCCAAGTGACTGCAACGGCCAGTGCTGCGCCAATCCGAAGCTGGGAACCTGGAACCTCTTCCAGGTCTCCCATGTGAGTGCAGTGTCCCAAAGCTTTTGGCCATCCTGGACTGCTTTCCCAAGCCTCAAGCAGGGAGCTGGATGGGAAGTGGAGCTGCCAGGAGTAGAACCGGCGCCCATATGGGATCCTGGCACGTTCAAGGCGAGGACTTTAGCCTCTAGGCCATGCCGCTGGACCCAATCATGAAACATTTTTTGAAATGCAAAGTGACAGAAAGATAGAGCTTGCATCCACTGCCTGACTAACTCTACAAATGGCCTCACATCAAAGCGAGAGTCCTAGGATTTCATGTGGGTCTCCCACATGAGTGGGAGTAGAGGGACCTAAGTACCTGCTACTACCCAGGTGATCCATTAGAAGAAACGGGACCTCAGAGGGAGGTGGGACTGGTCCAAACTACCTTGATTTGGGATGTGAGCATCCCAAGCAGTTAACATGCTAAGCCACACCACTCTCCTCCCCTTCATCTTTTTTTTTAAAAGCATGAGTTTATTTTTATGACATTATGTAAAAAATAATCTAGAGTGTTGTTATATGTGTATGAGTCAGCAGCCTCATTTTATTCGCAAAATATTAATGACCCCACATGTGCATGCATTTTAAAAATTGATGAATCAAGATAGCTCATTTTCCATCAACTCTTGGAAGCACCCTAATACATTTCAGCGTGTGTTGTGTTGTGACTGTAGCTAAGGCTTCGCAGCAAAGACACCAGCAAGTAAATTCGTATCATTTTTCAGCCTTCCCATGTAATATGTCTCTACCAATATTTATTTAGCATCTAACTTTTGCAGAAATCCTCCAAAGTGATTCAAGAGGACAACAGGAAGGAGATGTGCCCTTGTTTTCAGGCAGCTTCCACAGGCATGGCAATAAGCTAGCCTGCTGTCATTTCATAACCCACGAAGTCTCAGGCAAACTTAATGATGCCTAGAGAAGCGAGGTAAGAAGGGAGTGAGACCAGTACACACATCAGTTGAACAATGTTCATTCAGCTACCATGGAAATCATAGCATTTCCATGGCGACTGAAAGAATGGAGCAAAGGATCAATATGCAATTCACTGACACAGAGCAAAATTCCATTCATAGGTACAAATAAAAGAATTGATTCTCTCTCAAGATCATTAAGAGTAGAACTTTTCAATTCTTTTGCATGTGGCATTCACCTAGTTACATAGTATAACTGGAAATTTACTTTTTGCCATATTTAATTCTTTGGCTTTCAGGTTTCTTGTCTAAATTGAAATTTCGACATGCATTCATACGTATGGGAATAAAGCGTAATTTTTACAGTTCTTTGAAAATACTCTGCTTTTGAGGGTATGGCAGTTTTATTTTTAGTGTTAAACATTATAATTAGAACAGTTTTAGAAATTGAAATCTATTTCCCAGATCTTACACATGAAACATAAAGAAGTGTTTTAGCATCAGTTATAATGTAAAGGGCTGTCGAAGTGTGGGCAGATTGCCAGACCCGAAGCCTGAAACTGACTACCACTAATGAACAGTTTTAATTTGGGAATTTCACAGTTTCTCTTAGTTTCAGTTCTTCATTTGCAAATTATGATAATACCTGTTTCCTTGACCCCATAGGGAAAGGATAATTTGACAAACTTAGAACAGTTCTAAAAACCTAACCTATTAGCATGAATAAAATAAGATACATACCTTAATGTTAATGCAGAACTTCTCATTTCAGATTTCCTAGGCCTGTGTTCAGTGGGTTAGAACCAAAGAAAAAGCACTGGTAACTAACAGCTGTTGAAGCAGCCTCTGCATCAAACGTTTGGCTGTGAGCCCGGGGTCAGTTACTTTGTAGCTTTGTGATTTTTGATCGTTCCATTCCAACCTGCCCAGCTTCCTTTGCTTCCTTGACACGAAGGAAGGCTCACACACGTGTCTCCATCCGCCTGGATGTTGATTAGGATGGTGAGTTCCGACGGTGGATGTTCAAGTGAGCCACAAATTTCCAAACTATTTTACATACTTTGATTTTCTAAACACACCTACTTGCATTCTACCAGGTTAGGTATGATTTTCAGAAATCCAAGCATAACAACATTACAGAGGAGCCAAGATGGCTTCTAAACCCGAGTCAACCTGGCAGAATGTTGGCTTCAGAGCTGGGGTGTACTGAGCTAGGGGTGTGCCAGCCTGGTGCTTGAGGCTAGCGCTACATTGAGTTTCCATGCTTAGCAGAGGGTAACCACCTAGTTTTTTAAATTCTATTTTTAATTGAAAAATAATGAATTTCTATGTTTACATCTCTTTGGATAGATACACCATATTTTGATACATGTTTACATTGGGAATGCTCTAACGGCGTTAGTGTAACTAGCATTTCAACTAGCATTTCTATTTTTAAAGCTTTGGTTGTTGGAAAGTGAAAAACCATTAATTAGAATAAGTTTTAATCCTTGTGTATTCTTTATAAATCATTTAGTACGATGGAATAATCTGTTAATGTAGATATTTTGAACAAAATGTCCTGATTTCTAGTTACTAATATGTTTTAAAAGGAAGCCCATTTTTTCAGGTATTTTTTCAGGTATTTTTTGGAGTTTTCTTTTGTAACTGTCATTTTGTAAGTATGAAATTGGCATTTCTAGATGTTCAATAATTTTCAAAAGTAAATTTTGCCAATTAGAAGTGACAGAATACTGCCTACATTTCTCACCAGAATATGAGCTTTAGTTCCTCTAATTGTCCTAAATCTGAAATAGTTTTAGAGAACTATATCTGGATCATTCCCTCATGGATATGTAAGATTTACCTGTGATTGTTCATGCAAAGTTCATGGTGAGGTGAAAGGTCTTTGTTCTATTTTTCTTTGAAAAGTGTGTTTTGTGCTACCGGCACAAATTCCTATGAATATCTTTTCAGAGAAAATCACTCTGCAACAGCAATGATCGTCTCTCTCTCTAAATAACTTCAGCTATTGACGATGTAGTGCTGAATTCTCCCTTCACTGACCTCCGGTTTGATTAAATTTGCGATGTTTCTTCTGTTCATATCCTTTATTTCCTTGTTTAGTCATTCAGTTGATGTTTTTATGTGCTGTCATGTTCCTCTTCCTTGATTCTCAAATACTAATATTAGACCAGAGCCTGATTTCTTCCTGAGTACTTAAAACTTTGCTGTCTTTCAAATCTACAGTTGTTCAGGAACAGAGGGTTGGCCTTCATTTTTCCTAAGTGTGCTTGTTTCATTCTTTTAAAGACACAATAGGTTTACCTCATTTTATCCCATTCCCAGTGGCCTTTTTCTTCGTAATTTTTGTGTTTTTTTGTTTTGAAAGATAAGTGTAAAATCCTAACATAACCATACTACCCTTCCTCCCAGTCTCCCTTCAAGACCCTTTCTTCCTTTTTATTCCTTAAATTTTACAAAATCATGCTTTGAATTTGCTATATGGCCATAGGCTTAATGAACCACTAACCATAATATTCAACAAGCGAAAGTATTGACAAGGGCTAAAAACAATAATTAAATCATTAAATGTCTATTTAGTTCTTACACCTATTTTTGCATTTTATATTAGCTACCACATGTTGGAGAAAATCTATGCTATTTGTCTTGTGGACTGGCTTGTGTCCCTAAGCATCCTGGGCTCCAGCTGCATCCATTTTTTGTAGAAGACAGTATTTCATTCTTTTTATGCCTGAGTAATATTTCATAGTTTTATATCCCATCTTGTCTTTATCCAGTTTTCAGTTATTGTACTCTTGGGTAGATTACATATCATAGATTTCATGTATGTATATGTAATAAGCATGAGGGAGCAAATAGCTTTTATATGATAATGTCATTTTATTTGAGTACATTCCCAAGAGTGAGCTGGCTGGGTCATATGGTAGACCTCTTGTTAGATTTCCAAGGAATCTTGATTTTGCTTTCCATAATTGTGCCTTTCCACTGTCTACAGCAGGTGTGGCCGAGAATGAATGTGCCCTACAGCCATCCCTCAGGCCTCTGGGATACTCTTCAATTTTCCTGTCAGTATTTATACAGCTGTGTCTGGCTGTTGGTTTTTGCTGTGTCTCTCTGAAGCTTCAGGCAGCATTCCTGCCTTCATGTAGATGAGTGTGGACCTAACGGCACTCCATCATCCAGCTCCATAGGTAGAATCCTGGAGCCTGGGCTCCATTGCCATTCTGGTGCTCACTGTTTTTCCACGCGAGAAAGCTTCAGCTGCTTCCTTGAGGTAGCTGGTTTGACAGCAACCTCTTTATCGCCCTCGTCCCTCGTCTGCACCGCTGCCCCTGCGTCTGTGCAGCGTTTACCTTTCAGCTGCACAACATATCCGCATGTCCTGCCTCCCGGTGTGTTCCACTGGCAACACCCAACATCTGGAGAAGATGAGCAAATGTACAAATCCTAACTCTTAATAAATATTCTAATACGATATTGCATCTGGAAAAAAAAATGATGTCTTACACTGCAGAGTACTCCTTCCTAAGTGTGTTTTTAGTCCCGTGCCTCTCAGTAGGATCCACTGTGTTACATTGTTTGACCAGGGAGGGCATAGTCTCATAATGCTTAGACAAAATCTGTGAAATGGCCACACTTCGCCCTTTCATGAATGCCTGCTACTGCGTCACCATACATTTTCAGGCAGTGAAAATAGTTGCTTCTGGCGGCTGTATTTTTTTCATTGCAGATACTACAGGGAGAGATAATGTCCAGCAGAGTCTGATCAAAGAACCTAAAGATTTCTTTTTCCTTTTATTTCACCATCTCATCCCTCCCACCCCTACCAAGATGAACAGCACATTGTCTACTAGTTTCTGCTTGCCAGGAAGTTACCTACTCATTCTGTAATATTTCATTTAGTGGTCTTCTACAAAGAAATCCTGATAAACTAGATGCTTTTGGCTACCCATACTGTGAGCTGATGATCCTTCTAATATTTATTACTTCAGAAAATATAATCTACATTGCTAAGAGTGTTTGTCCCATGGTAAGATCCTTAACTTCTGGGTTTGGGTCACTTAGTGCAACTGCAGAATTTCAAGTAGCAATTAGTCATACAGATCACTCAACTGCTGGTTGGATCAACTAAATTATGTGAACATTATTCGAAAGAAGTAGGCTATTATATGTTGAAATGATTTCATTGAGGCTGTTAAATTATAGAATATTAATGCCCCACTTATGAAAAAGCAAATAGTTGATGCTGTTACTTATGTCATTCAGCACTTGCCCGTATTCCATTGTGTGACCAACATGGAATTTCATTGCTTTTGATCATAGGGAAAAATAAGCTAGTAAGTCATCTTTTGCCCCATAAAAGTCAAGATAACTTACAATAACACCATAGTTGAATTCGTAATCCTGCGTTCTTAAAAGCAAATAATATTGCAGTTTCCAAAATATATCTGACAAAATTACATTCAACAATTTTATGTATTTTTGGTTATATTTTGGAACAGTTTATCACTTGACGTATAAGGTGTTGATTTTTAAAGTGCTGGAATCTAGAGATGATGAAAGAGTTATTTACCTGGCTACATGTTATAACAGTGAGTCCTGCAGAATTAGAAGTTACATTACCAAATGCCACTGAACACCGGCTTGTGATTGCTTTTGTCTTAGAGCAACACATTCCAGTTTTAAATGTCAGCTTTCAATATTCTTTGTTATAAACACATGAGTTTATAAAGAATTTTGGGCTTTTTAAAAAATGCTATACCTGCATTATGGAAAACCTATGGTTTATGACAAGGAAAGCAAGTAAGTTAATTCAAATATGTGAAAGCTGTGTGAAATAATAAGTTCATCTAAATTATTACTATTATTGTACATGTCTAACAGAGAAGTAATTCCTTTAAATTTAATGGCTAGATAAACTACATGCTCATTAAATAATAGATAGAGAGGCATTAAGATTGCCACTTTTAGTAGTGTAATGAGCAACTCAAATGCCTTTTAATGGGTGTGGGGGGATTGTGCTTTGGGGCAGTTAATTTCATACTTGTTAGTGATGGTGTAACCACTGTAAGGAGGTTATTTTTTTCATTATAAAGAAATTACAGAAACACATTATCAGGCTCTTGTATTTAGAACGTGATGAATGAAGTCCCGCCTGGCAGAGAGAATATCTTATCATTTCCTTTGTGCTCTGATGTTTTCATTTTTCCAGACAATTAAGACTAAAAACAGCAGATCTGAAAACTGTGGCTGCTGGATGGGTGACAGCTCATGGGAAAGGTTGTGGGACTGCTTGGCACGGTACTGGTGAACCACTGCAACGAGGCGCTGCGGGCAGTGAGGGTTGCACTGCAAGAGGCACTGCGGGCAGTGAGGGTTGCACTGTAACAAGGCGCTGCGGGCAGTGAGGGTTGCACTGCAAGAGGCGCTGCAGACAGTGAGGGTTGCAGTGTAACAAGGCGCTGCGGGCAGTGAGGGTTGCACTGCAAGAGGCGCTGCAGACAGTGAGGGTTGCACTGTAACAAGGCGCTGCGGACAGTGAGGGTTGCACTGTAACAAGGCGCTGCGGGCAGTGAGGGTTGCACTGCAAGAGGCGCTGCGGGCAGTGAGGGTTGCACTGTAACAAGGCGCTGCGGGCAGTGAGGGTTGCACTGCAGTGCTGCTTTAGGGGCAAGCATGTGGTGCAGAGGCTTAGGCTGTCACATCAGTGTTTCAGTGTGTCTCAGCCACCCTGTGTTTGGACACAGCATCCTGCTAATCACGTAGGAGGCAGCAGAGGATGGCACAGGCACTTAGCTTCCTGACTACCATGGGGAGACCTGTGCAGACTGCAAGCTGTGGCTTGCATTATCCATGGCTCTTGTAGATATTTGAATATGAATCAGTGAGTGGAAGGTGTGTGTGTGTGCGTGTGTGTGTGTGTGTGCCTGCCTTTCAGCTGCATAAATCTTAGTTTAACATGTTGTTTTCCATACTGTAAACACAGGCCTGCCTTGTTTCTTGGGTTCTTACAAAGACAGGTGTCATGACAAAGCCACCGTGAATCTGGTGTTGCCTAGCATTCTGTGTGTGTGTGTGTGTGTGTGTGTGTTTGAAAAAGCTAGAGAATCTAACTATCCAATGGCGTTGTCTCATGTCAGCCTTGTCTGTCACATCTTGATCTCAACTTGTTGGTTGGTTCAGAATTATTGATCTGGTCTATTTCAAAAATATTTAACTTATACTTACTCTGCACTTAAGATGTTCTGAAATCTTTTGATCCAATTAGTTTCATGTGAAAATGGACACAGATTATGAAACACTTGTGTGTTAGGTATATAGATAAATGGCGCTATTACAGAAATTCTAGTTTCTTGGGTAATACGGAAAGGTTTTAATTCTCTTGATTCTGAGTGGAACTTGACTGCATAGTTACATTGCAGATCGCGAGGTAAACCTGTCAGATAGTGTTTGTATTTGGTATGAAGAATGGCAGTGTTACAAACTCTGCATTTTTGTACATATTGGGAGACTTGGATTTTAGTCATTATTTTTAGCATACATTATAAAATAGAAATTCTATCCACTGGCATAGCAGGATTTCACAAAGTCAATCTGGTAGGTTTCCCAATTTGTCATTAATCTTCTAATGTAAACACCTGGCCCTTCGTAAAGTTACTTGTGCATTAATTAAAAGAAATCCTCTCATTATGCTTGTTACTATAAAAATTGTCCTCTGTGCCTCAAACATAAGTAACATCATGCTGTTAAAAATGAGTAAATGAATCATTTGGAGCCAACCTAACATTTACGAAAGCATATGGAGACACAGCATGCTGGCCCAGTTGAGCCAGTCCATACAAAGAACGGAGCTGCTCTCCATGAGTGCACATTACAGAAGTGCAGGAGGCTGGCAAATGGACAGCAAAGTAAAACAAACAGAAACAGATACCCAGATATATCTGAATAACACAATATAGACAATATAGAATGTCCTAATATTACAGAAGCATACTTGTACTATAAACAAATGATTGTTCTTCTTTAAATTCATTTGTAACTGGCCACCTTCTGTCCATGAACTTTCTAAAATGTCTACACAAGCATAAAAGGGTTGCTATATGTTAGCCTGATGACTTTGAAGCTAAGAAAACACAAAGGAAGGAATGTTTATGAACAGGTTTTCAATGGTACTTATAATTCAGCCACATCCATTTTTTAAAAAGCTTTCAAGTATTTACAGGTTTTGAGCATGGAATATATAAAATGGAAATTCAAAAGTTAATGGAAATTGAATGAAAGGATAACATTTTAAACCTGTAAACTTCATTAATCAATGTACTAAAGTGTCCTGAAAATGCAATTTTTAGAAACATGCCATCCCTTCGCATTTTTCTTAAGAAAGCAAAAGTGGGAAGGAGTCACCGAGTGCTGGGAGGTGCGCGTCTGCTGATGGCCAGGGAGACTAACACGATCACCTGTGCATGGTGATAGTATTGAGCAGTCGTGTCGCCTGCCTGGATTTCTGTGTGAGTGTTGCTAACATTTCTCAGAATGCTCTCGTAAGTGCATGTATCATTCCTTTGGCTCAACAGGAAGTCAACAATCAAAATGTTGTGAGCTTCCCCACAACTGTCCGCATGTTTGACCTGGAGTGGTGCGCGTCTGCTTGGCCTGGACCACTTGTGTCTCTCGGAAGCCACTGCTGCCGCTGTGCCTGGCTCAGGATCTCTGTAGTCAAGCCACGTTCCATAGCCTGCTCCGGTTCTTCGGAGAGATGTTAGGGCCGTGATCCCACTTGCTTACGATTTCCATCAGAATCTCTTACCTCTCCCCCACACAATCTGGGCCCAACAGTTTAGGCACTTGTTCGGCAGAAAGTCGTTCCGCTTGAATGGCACAGAGTGATGGCAGCCAATCGCGCTGTGATGACTGTCGCCTCGGCTGTAGGCACAGAGTGATGGCAGCCAATCGCGCTGTGATGACTGTCGCCTCGGCTGTTGTTTCTGCGGTTCTCACCAGTCCTCCCCAGGTAGGGCATGGACAAGATCCGTTTCTTCCTCACAAACTGATGTGAGCGATCCGCTGCTGACTTTCACCTTCACCTTCACCTTGGCTCCTCTGGAAACAGCCGTTTGCAAGCCTGCTGGCGTTTCTAAAATGTTTCTCCGTAAACTTGCTGTAAGGTACAGGTGATTTCACCACTCTCCTGTCCAAACGTAACTTTATAATTGACATTCTTTGTCCAGTTTATCAGAAATCAGGTTCTTCTGATAAGGGCTTTTTCAAACTGGTACCTTATTCTTAAAACTAAAACTAGATCCCATTTAGATGTGTTATAACAAGTTGGTGCATGTTTGGGTTAAAAAAAATAAATGTGAATCCATGCATAATTTTATTGCAGTACACATTCTCCTTGAATATTTCAAGAACCTCTTTTATTAATTTAACAGTTGAATATTCTTGTGGAAAATCAACACTGGATATGTAAATCAAAGATCAATGCTACAAAAGTAAATTTCTCTCACATATAATGTTAGGGCAGCTTTAATGCTTATAAATGCAGGTAGCTGACACGCAAATTGGAAGCAGTTCACATTTTAATGAGCCTCAGCAAAGACATTCTAACACAACTTCAGAGGAAAAAAAATGTTAGTCCTAACTTACTACTCCTTAAACATCCTTTAGTGTGTTTATTTTGCTGCAATGTGGTTGGAAGGCAGAAAATAGGAATCAACGGTGTAACCTAATCAAACTGTGTGTGTGATGCGGGTCGTGTGTGTGATGCGGGTCGTGTGTGTGATGTGGGCCGTGTGTGTGATGCGGGCTGTGTGTGTGATGCGGGTCGTGTGTGTGTGATGCGGGCCGTGTGTGTGTGATGCGGGCCGTGTGTGTGATGCGGGCCGTGTGTGTGATGCGGGCCGTGTGTGTGTGATGCGGGCCGTGTGTGTGATGCGGATCTGCACCTTCACAGCGCTGTTGAACAGCGTAGAACTTGGGCTCTTCAACACCTGCACTATCTGGAATGTTGGCAGTAACCTCAGAACACCGTGTCAAGGTCTGAATGGATGATCCAATATGTGTTACGTCTCAATTCCCGTGCGCATGCATTGATAAAATACTTTGAGACATACTGCATAAGAAGCACTCTATTAAGTATTGTGCAAGCAGGAGCTGCTTTAATAGGATGACGTGTGAGTTTTCAGAGATGAACATGTTTAAATGTAAACACTCTCAACACATGCTTCGTCTTCAGATGTTTTGTGGGTGCACAGCAACCCTTCCAGGAGTGCTGGAAGATACAGGGAAGGTCAGTGCTGAAACTGGGACAGCCACAATACGCAAGGGCTAAAACAGAAGAAAGCCGTGGTTCTCAATGAAAAACAAATTAAAATGGTCTTTACCTGAAGAGTTTTATAGAATGCTAGAGATATACCAAACTTTGAAACAAAACCCATGAAAATATATAAAACACAAGATAACAGCTTCATGGGCTTAAAGCAAAAGGTCATGGATAATGTGCATTATAATAAAATTATGCATGGATTTTTTGTAACCAAAACAAACTTGCACTGAAGTGTAAGAACATGTCTAAATGGGATCTAGTTTGAGTCACTATGAAGAATAAGGCATCATTTTGAAAGAGCCTTTAGCAGAGAAACATGAATTCTGCTAAAACCCACAAAGAACATCAAGTGGACAGAAATAAAACTAAAATGTCTAAGTATCCAACTTTGCAATCGAGCCTCTGTAAAGGACTGATTGATTGATGATTGATTTGCAGAACAACGGAGATTAAGGGAACCAGCACACAGGTGTGTGCCGTATGCCCTCAGGATGAACAATAGGCAATCTCCCATCAGGGACTCTTACACTACATCTCAGAAGACCAGGTTAACCTGCTGCAGCCTGTGTCTGCATTCCCTTGCCCTGAGGAAGCCAGGCCTAAGGAAGCTGAAATGCTGTGAAAAGGGGTTCTGGCGCCCACCCATTCCTCCATTTTCTTGGAATTCTTCCACCCTTAGGAACATCTTGGGCTGCCCTCAAATGCTTTCCCAGGCCACAAGCAGGGGGCTGGATAGGAAGTGGCACTGCTGGGATTAGAACCTTTGCTCATATGGGATCCTGGCCAAGGCGAGGACTGTAGCCGCTAGGCTTCTGTGCCAGGCCTGAAATTTTCTAGCTTTTTATTACAGATATCAGAAAATTGATATTTGGAATATGACTCAAGTAAAATTGTGATTTGTAAAGGTAAAAAAAATGTGAACTGATATTTTCCAGAATAGCTAATATTAATCTCTAATAAGTTATTATTTAATGGTTTAAATTTTAATAGTACTTAGGAAGTTTCACAGTATAACAAGCTAATTCCAAGCCAAAAAGATTGCAAACATAAAACTTTGTTCATTGCTAATTCTGAGATGACCATAAATGATGGAAACCAATTTGATGACATCTGTTGAGAAAAATTTATCTTGGATATGCTTTTTCTTTCCATGACACAGTTTTATAGGTGTAGGGATTTCATCCTCACTTCTTTTCCCTCCTCCCCACATGTTCCCACATTATTACAGTAGTAGAGTACTTGAGTAACAGTTATAAGTTAAACATACTTTTTTTTTTTTTTTTTTTTGCCCAAGCAAATCAAAGTCCACGCAAGTAGGCTAGACTTTCTTGGGCATTTGCCTCAAGTGATATGTTCAAGATATAAGAAACAGTTTGTAATATCAAGAAATTGAAAATAATCTAAGCCTGTGGCTGCGAGTGTGCTCTGAGGCGTGGCTACTTGGTGAAATACTCCACAGGCTACGGGTTGAATGCTGTTACCACTGATCAGTACATGCAAATGGACAAACCAAGAAACAGGATGCAGGCCACCACCCTGCTGCTGGGAGAGCACATACAGCATGCTCCCATTCCCAGGAGTTCCAGAACACGTGCTGACGTCCCCAGGGGCTCACGTAGGTAGAAGGTGAGGATGAAAGTCAGGTGGGTGAGCAGTGCGCTCTGAGCAGCACTTCCGTCTGCATCAGGGAGGCAGGCGTGTGAGCCTTCCCTCAGGGTGCTGCTGCCTCCGAAGAGTCGCTGCCTGACGTCTGGTGGTGACTGTGCGTGGGCTTCAAGTGGTCATTAGCTAAATTGTGAAGGTTGAGGCATTTGAAATTTATGAGACATTTAGAATTAGAACTTTATTGAAGCGAAAGCAGACATGCATATGAAACAGTGCTGCTGTGCCCCGGGTGACAGACAAGTCGCTGCTCCTCCCTGTGTGTTAGCGCACCGCGAAAGGGCTCGGTAAAGCCCGCATTTTAGAGGCTTTTTCATCTATCCACTATGCTTAGTCTAAAAACTGCCACCATATTCTGAACGAGAAGCTGGAATGTATCCTGTCTCCTGCTTTAGAATCAGTTCCTGAAGGAAATTAGTGACCCTCTTCCTATGAAATCTTTTAAAATCCACTTCCCATTTGGCCTATTATACCTGAAGGTTTGTTCAGTTTTCCCTCACTGAAATACAGTGTGAATACTTTGTGGTGTAGTGGAAAGAACTGACTGGGTGAAAAATGACAAAAATCCCATTTCTCTCTCGGCTTTCTCCTTAGTGAACCTAAGCTCTGAGCCTAACGGTAGCTGTGTGATTCCTAGAGTGAGTGTGTTGTGTGCATTACCTAAATGCCTTTGTTCATAGGAATGCTTTTTAGGTGTAAAAAAGTCTGTTCTCAATCATCTGGATTTTCCCCAGTGAGCAGCTCCACATGTTTCCATATATGTTACACAGGCATGTATATTTCACAAACCACCCATATCAATCTGCCAACCTTGGATAATCTGACCCCTTAATTGTTCAGGTTCCCATTCTCTGGAATTAAGGAATAATGAAAATTTAGCTGTGCTAGTGAGGGCATTGATAATAATAGCATGATAGCTTAATTTTGGCCACATAGTTGAATTGTCACAGAATAATTTCAGAAAAGCCAGAGAAGCTGCACTAAATGACTCCTGAAAAGGCAAGGCACAAATCAAACGGTAGCTCACAAATCAAATTTAAGTGCAAACAGTCGAAATGAGGTGTGGTATTGTTTTACATCTTTATTTCTGAAACATACTCACTTCCTGGGCTCATCACAGTATACTACTTCCAATCCTGTTCTTGTATAGATGAACTTGCAATCTTTTTGGAAACTCTTAATACTTTCCCCATTCCCTATGGGAAAAAAATAGTAAGGGACTTTGAAAAACAATTCAAAGACACAAGCCTGCAAAACACACATAATGTTCCATGTCAATTCTACTTATTATTTTGAAACCTGAAAAAAATAGTAGTAAAGTAATGAAGAAAAAACTGACAGTTGGCTTATCTCTGTGTTAATTGTGGTGGATTTGGCTCGGAGATGTCATGTGTTTCTTCAGTTCTGGGAGATTTTTTGCTGTAATGTATGTGACCATACCCCTTGCCCATGCTGGTTACCATCCCGCTCAGGCAGAGAAGTATATGGTAAGGGGATTGGGCTCTTGAACCATGTTGTTCAGGCAGCCTCGCTTATAAGCTATGTGCCCTGGAGTGAGTAAATCATTTCTTTGTCAGAGACTTGTGAAGCTGAAATAAACACAAATGGCTAAGTGCCTAGAACAGTGCTTGCTATGTCCAAGTATTAATACCTGAGTGTTTGTTACAATGAGGATTACTGGAACATAACCGTGGAAGCTCCTACTTGGCACCTGCGTGTTTTACCCTGCATCCTGATCTAATTCCTTGGATTGTGGTGCAGGCTTCTCCTCCTTTTCAGCATGGTCAGTCAGGACTAGTTTTGCTCTAGTTTTTGCTTTAATTTCAACAACTATCTTGTTGCATTTTTTTCAATCTAGTAATTTCTCTTAAATTTCTTTGTGTATGATATACTCTTGATCTGTGCACATACTAACACTGATACATAAGAATACATTTTAAAAAATGTACCCTGTTTATTAAGCCTCTTAATATAAGTAAGGTTGCCATGTATTCCACTTTCTGTCTCTTCTGTAGCTCTTTCTAGTATCTGCTGTTTACTTACGCACTTGCTTTACAGCTGAGATGGCCGGAATACAAAGCTCTTTTTGTAGAAGGAAATGCTTGTATCTTCTACTGTTTTGGGGTGGATTCATTGGTATTTCTCTTTCTCTTTTTGTAAGTGTGGACACTTGCAGCCAAAAACATTTAGTAATTTTTTACAAGTCTTTGTATGTCATCCTCCACCTCTGTCCTCCACCATGGTTTTGGTTTCATGCCCCATCTCTGGAAGTAGCCTGTAGTTGCCACCCTTTTGCATATTTTTAGCTTACTGTAGTCTTTCTCCAGAGACAACATGCCAGTGAAAGCTAACAGTGCTAGCTAGCATCCTCCACATTGTCTAAACCTGCGTTAACTCCAACCTCTGCTTCCTGCTTGGGGACTCAGTCTTTACTCAGGTCTCGTGGTGTGTCTCTTCTGATTGCCTCATTGTTGCTTTCTGATCTCATGTTTAGACTTCCCATGGCCCCTTGAAAAATAAGGAGTATTATCCGCATTTTTACCTTGTGTCCCTTCCCGTACTGCATGATCTCTGGTGACCCTGTGATTTGAATCTTTACTTGACACTCTGGGGACTCCAAAATAGGTTCCTTGAACTTGAAACTCGTTGTTGATCTTCTGTGATGAACACTCAACTGACAAATGTCCACTAGTATGTTCCAAAGACATTTCTGATGTAATCTTTCTTTGATATGACACTATCCCATATCTACCCCAAACTGTATCCTCTGTATCACCTGTTCAAGAGACTACACTTTGTTTAAACATTTGAAAAGCAGAATTTGAGCAGCATGAGAAATGCCAGGTGTACACTCCTACATGATATTTGTGTACATGGTTTAATATTTTATTCTAACATGGGTGATCTAAAATTGGATGTGGATTGAATATGTTCTGTTTAGTCTCAAGCCCCATGTTTTATTGACTTGTAGGGGCCCCTCAGGGGCACAGCGAGGTCACCTCCAGAATGAGAGCAAAGAATGCCACGATCACTGATAAATAGTACTGCACGTGCCTCGGAGAAAAGCAACACCAAATCCGAACTTAGGGCAATGACATAACTGTGTGAGAGAGAAGGGGGTCGGGGATAAACAGGGTGGGTAGAGGAGGAGGCGAAGAGCAGGTGTTTTCTAAGCACCAAACTTGTGCTCAGGAGAATGGGGACAAAATCAAAGAGCAGTAAAGTGGACTGAATACCAAGGAATACTTGCCAAGGCTTGTGTGAGGAGAAGCTTGCGCTTCTGTAGTAGAGTGGAGAAATGGAAATTGGATGCTGAAGAGGAAAGGAAATTATGTCAAATTGAGCAATTTGTATTGAAAACAGCCTTAAAAGAGAGAAGGATCCATGCTTTCTTGTGTTCTAGAATTCTTCAAAGATTGCTTAAACTTTCAATGTATGGGTAATTTGAAAGAATACTATAGTGCTTATGCTGAGAAGCTAGAAATATTTTGTGAAATTAGAGATTCCAGTTATGCTTTAATTAAGAAATGAAGTTCGCAAGAGTAATACAGCCTCTGTCTACAGAGTCATCCACCATGTGCTTGTTTCTTGGCCTCTGGCAATAGTTCCAGGCAGGGCTAGGAAACAGCCCCAGATGCAGCAGCCACATTAATTTCCAACACAGCCTCACTGTAAGTTGTCACATTGCAATCCTCTCAGAAAGAGGCATCAGGTTGCCATCCCGCAGACATCTCGGCAACGGGGGGAGGAATGAGGCCGGGGATTCTCACAGCCGTAAAGCCCAAGGAATCGATGCAAGTATTTGCTGTGTATGCTTGGATTTTCTGCCCATTATTTTGTAGAGCATTTCAAGTCTGTATGTAGATGGTTGAAAATGTCATCCAGGATCTCTGCTCGTTTGCTGAGCAGCTTGTCTGTCTGTCTTTAACAAGCCATCAGAACAGCTGCCCTGCTGTTGCTCTGGCTGGTACACCAGTCTAGTGCTGAGGACGAATTACTTCTGTTACAGTAATGAGGGAGAAAAGCAGGAGATAGACAGGCAGGCAGACAGACAGACATATACATACACAAAGGTTATATTTTACATTTCAGTATTATGAGTGACTGCACTGCTATCAAATTTTGAAGCAATGTCACTGAGTGTAAATAAACATAACTCCCTAAGAATCCTAGGAAGGCTGAAGATTAGTGATAATTTCGACTTACAAAGACACAGATTTAATGAAGTTCCAGATCATTTCTCACTCCAGTTTCTTGGCAGTGCAGACCCTAGGTGGCAGCAAGGGATGGCTCAAGCATTTGGGCCTCTAGCACCTGTGAGAGACAGATGAAGTGCCTGGACATGGGATAAGCCTGGCCCAGCTCCGGGTGTTGTTGGCACTTAGGGAATGATTGTTGGAAGGAGGTTCATCTCATTGTCTTGCTCTCCTGTGCTCTTTCTGTATTTCAAGTAAATATCAATGTACAGAAACAAAATTAAATGAAGTATTGGCTTCTCTTACTCATCTGCATAATTCACAAGCCACCAGTTCCCCTCCAGGCAGCCTCTTCAGGCACATTTTCTCCCCTTCAGCAGTATTTCAAACATTTCATCCAGAGGCCCTTCTTCAGCTTTCCTGGCAGCCTTCCGATGAGTCTCCAAGTCTCCAGTCTCCCGCATTCCAGAAGCATACAGAATGCTATAGGCTTATTCTTCTACAAGGCAAAACTGTCTTCTGGGCAATTAAAACTACTTTAAAACTTCAAATCACTTGGAATAGAATTCCTCAGTGTTTTTATTTTTTCATCATGGTCCTACAGTGTCAGGTTCCCTATTTCCACCTGGCAGTGGTTTCTGCTCTTGCCTCTTGCCCTGCCCCTGAGATCTCTGATCTTTGCTCACAGTGATCATTCTAGCAGGAACACTCTCCCCCACTGAACTCATACCCTATGCCTTGCAAACCTGGCAGAGAAGATTCACAGTAAATATGTTGGCTATAAGGTAGAATTAGATAGTATTTAGTTTCAAGTTGTCTAAATTATGACAATATGTATACTATGAGTGTATCTCAGGCAACCTGGTCACCTTAAGTAAACTGAAAATTACATTAAAGTCAGACATTAAGCCAACAGGCTCTCTTCCCATTGGTACTTGCCTTCCAGTTTTGGAACAAATTCACCATGTTAGTTTGTGATATAGTTGAAAAATATTTGAAAAAAACTAAGTGCTGTGTCATCACAAGCATAAAACCACAGGCGCATCAGGGGAGATAATTCTACAACCAGAATCTAAGGAAAGAAATTCAGCTTCAAAGACAAGTGACCTCATCTTACTACCAAGTGGCAATTTATCACCATAGGACCATCAAAATGGTAGACATGCCAAGTCTAATGAAATACAAGCCTATTTCTGTTGACGTCACATAATATTTTCACCAGAATGTCTGATGGCATCTCTAGGTTTAAAGATGAAAGGCAAGTACCAATGGGAAGAGAGCCTGTTGGCTTAATGTCTGACTTTAATGTAATTTTCAGTTTACTTAAGGTGACCAGGTTGCAATTAGATACTTGAATTTGATTGTTAGACAACTTGTATTTATTTCTAGAAGTTCTTACACCATACCAGGTTGAAAATGTCCTTCGGTACCTTCATTTGCAAAGTGCCATGTAATTAGGATATGACGACTGAAAAACAGCCAGGACTCAATCTATTATTACAGAACTAGTCTTCCTATTTGGAAATCTCGCTTTGTAAACACCACTGTAATGCCTGGCTAAATATCAGGGGCTCAAGTACTTAACCTTCTGTTGATTTGCTTTTTCACAGTGGATTTGATGAGTGGTAGATGTACATTTTCCCAGAATTCCAATTTAGTTCTCATTTTCCATGTCCTAAAAGTTTTCAATAAATAAACTTTTTAAAAAGAAACTAAATTTGGAAACCTTTATAGTAAGAGATAAGAATAAATCTGTATATTTGAAATAAATATTTTTCCACATGAATATTACATTAATGTCAATGAAATAATTCGTCTTTCTCTTCTTAAGTCAGCAACCAACACATCTACATTTTGTGTCTTTTATAAGGGTATTTCAAATCTGGGTCACGTCTGAGTAGCTTATGCAGTGTTGTGCTATGGCAACAGATTATTTTATATTGTCTCCTCTCTACTAAATTATCCAATAGCAGATTTCACATCTCCATTCTATGACTGTGGCATTTTTTCCATGTGAGTGGAAAAATAAACATAGCTATAAATGGAACGCTAACTACCAACACTTCCTAATCTACCTGCTTGCTTTTTTATCCGCCTTCATCCTAGTCATTATAAAAACAAAAATTTCCATTCAATCAGTTATGATCTCTTCTGCTTTTCATCTATTTTGCATCAGATTGATCTACTTTATAGAATTTTTTATTAATACAATGAGAACAGATTTTACGTGTTCTATAGAGTTCCAAGAAGACAACCACACTTCCTGCAATCCCCTAAACTCCCAGAATCTCTTCAGCTTTTGCAGAGACATCTATGTAATCCACTCTATTCACAGGTTAATTTGCCACTATTCATAATATTCACCAAGTATAATGTAGGAAGACCACAGTTCCACTTGGACTAAACAATGACAATCATATCTTAATGTGATCATTTCCTTCCTGTACTCTTTTGTTCCATATTAGATGCCACACATCAGAACATACCCAATACTTCCATCTCTGTGAGCCTGTGAATAACATCTCCTCTTCCAACCTCTAAGAAAGTGCACTAAGGTTTCAGTAATGGTTTCTTTATCTCTGAGTTTCCCTTGGTGACTTCGGCACATTTTCTATTCCGTGTCACAGAGACCGAAGTACAGCTCTCGAATGGACAATTTTCTCCCAATTCCAGACATTTACATAGGTGAGGAGCCACATCTGCAATTGAATGTGTCAAAATTATCTTGCTTTTGCTTATTATTAACATAAGATACTAAGAAATCTTGTTTAAATTCGCAGGATATACTAACAAGTTATAGAAATAAACATCTCAAAAATAATGTAATAAGACTATTGTATAGACTCCTGTACTTCAATAAAGTTACTTCAAATAAACCTATGATGTCCAAAACATATCAACGCATTCAAACTCTGCTCCTCCAACACTTGTTTTTCCTCAAGTGTCGTTTTCTAGTTTTCAGGCCTAAAGTGTCAGTCACTCTTCGGTTAGTCAAGAACATTACTTCATTATAACGATTTCCTGGAAGCCTGCTGACGAACGTCCTAGTCCTAGTTGTTAAAGCGGTGGGCCTCCTCTTCATGTGTGCTGCCCATTCTGTCTGTTCCTACAACAGTAGGGCACTGGTTCTGCTCCAACTCCATCCTCCTTTTTAGGGCCTTCTTGACTGTCAGCTAAATTCCTAACCTGTCCATTTATGATTTCACATCTCTCCATTTCTGTTGTTTTATAAATAGCTATTATGTTATTCTAGATGTTTTACTCATTCATTTAATCATTTTTTTTGTTTGACCGACACAATGCAAGCTCCATTAGCCTGAAAGTTATTCTTTGTTCTTTCTGTGAGTGTATCCCAGGCTACTGGAAAGTTCATTCCTTCCTACCTGGCATTTTAAATGAACCTGGTAGATGTGCATAAATTCCTCAGGGTGCAGTGATATGGGAAATGTGCACATCCATGGCTCTTCTCATAAACACACAGCTACTTGATGTGTGGTTTATTAGCACAGAAAAGTAAATTCCAAGAACCAGTATTGTAGCTTTGTAGAGAGATTCATTAAAACAAGCACAATTTCAACTGTAAAACAATATATGCCAACTTTCAAAACTAAAATAGTTGAAAAATCTGAGATGAATTAAAGGCATATTTTAAGTGACATTTCATGCATGTTTCACAGGGGAATGTTTAAATATATCTGTGGCAAAACTAAATCATAAAATTTTATCTCAGTAATTATAATTGAGTTTGAATCCCTGTGAAAGGACATTGGATTATAATCATAGCACTTACCTGGACATTTGACAAAATTAAATCCTTAAAAATTATCTCCTATTGAAATATTTGGAGGATATTTAATTTTAAAATTTTGTCATGCATTTGTTCCTAGTGTTACCCTAGAAGGATTGTAGATCTTGAATCTTGGCACTTTAATCTCTTCAGAGTATAGGCAGCATATCTAAAAGTGGGGTGCGTGAACGGTGCTTCATGCTGTGTCCGTGCGTGAGGGCATGTGTCTGTGTCTGTCTGGGTTATATGTGTATCTCCTAAAAATGCTTATTTACAAAGGCACATGGAAAGATACACTCACTAATTTAAACAGAACACATTCTGTTGTTAAATTTAATTAACATTTCCAATGAAATGTCATATATATGAAAATAGTCACATAAAACGTTCTCCAAATACAACTAAATGTAGTTATAAAGAACCAAGGTTAGGAATCTGTATAACTTAACAGTCCTATATGATAAGATTCACCATCCAATATAGCTAAAGATTGCTTTCTGTTTGCTCATGTTTGATGTCTGTGCAGTGTCTATTCTTTGTTTAATCCCAAGTGACTAGGAGGAAGCTTCAAAAGCACTATGACCATCTACATCTGTCTTTCATGACATGATTGATATTGACAATTTAATAATATAATTTTATTCTGTGGACCTAATCATATCCCACAGCTCATGTAGTTAAATCATAGAATATATTTAAGGATTGCTCTTTAGATTCTCCATGTTATGCAGCTATGAAAGTTAGGTTTTAATGTTAATTAATAATGTTTTATTTGGCCCTCAGGGGAGAAAAAAGCAACAGCTCTCTTCTCTATTAATTATTAGATGTGAGAGTTTTACCAACTTTTAAAGAACTATATTTTCACAAATACTGTGATAACACTTCAAGTACTCTGAACTGTGACTGGTTTATAATAGAACACCTAAGGAAATATTATCTGATATAAACAAACTGATTTCAACTAAGATAATTATGAATAATTCATGAAAAAGCATAATGTTGGAGTTTTTAAACTTAATTTTAAAATTCAAGGGTGGGCATTTGGTATAGCAGTTAAACACGTTTACATCGCATGAGTCCAGTTCTGGCTGTACTCCTGGTTCTAGCTTCCTACCTGAGCAGGTGCTGGGTGATACCAAATGATGACTCAGGTAGCTGGGTCCCTGTAAATCACATGGGTGATGGATGAACTTAACAGCTCGGGCTTCAGGGAATGAAGTAGATGAAACCTCTCTCTCTCTCCTTCACTTCTCAAAATTTACAACATAATAGAAACAACTAGAATCTTGGGACCAGATGAGAAAGCCAAAATATGATGTGATTATTTTTGCTGCAACTGCATTGCAAATCCAAGCAAAATGTCAATATAAACTCCTACAACAGAAAGTGACAAAGCAGGGCTAAAAATAAATAAGTAGATAAGTCTATAGACCAGAGACAAAGTAGAAATGCAGTTTGTATGGCATAGTCGTGATAGGTCTGGATCTAAGGGCAAGCAAAATATTTTCATAGTTAAACAGTAAAAATATAATGCACTCAGAGTCTAAACCTCCACTTGACACCAGACCTGGGGTAGAATTCCCCGCACCAGATGGGAAAGAGAATGAAACTATATTTAATGGTGTTAATAGTAATCAGGGCTATTGCCTTTAACAAGCTACTAGCCCAGGGAAAGAACAAGATGATCCCATGTGCTTGTAGTACTGCAAATCTCACCAGGAGTTAAAGAGTCAGTTGCTAACTGAGACATGATTTTGATGGGAGAGCATGAAGTGGTAACCAGATTACTGAAAATATCAGTGAGAAATTGATGAGCACAGGGACAAAACAATGTGAAGTTTAAAATAAAATGTTAAACAGTTAAGAAACTGGGTGATAAATGTGCTGGGTAACTAAGATTCTCTATCTAAGAATTCACATGTTATCAGTTATCTTGTCAGTTTGGGGTACCATATTTGTTTCTCAGTAGGTGAGGTCATAGTTTCTTAAACTTTCTTGATTCATTGGTATGCGACATCTCTACATTCATGGATTATAAACTTTTCCCAATCTTTGTAATCTGACTTTCTTTGGACCTGTCCTCCAGACATTCTAAGGAGTCTATTTATTTTCTCTTGTCCTGTGGGACGCTGCTGGCTATTGCAACACTAGGTCGTGAGCCAAGTATACATCTGTCAATCTGCTGTGAGGGCATTGTTGCTAACTCAGCATCAGGGAGTTCTCCTATCCCAGGTTGGTACCAAAACTGCAGTGGGGCATTGTTCATAAAGAGCTGACAGGGGCTCCATCAGAGAGTTCTCCTATCCCAGGTTGGCACTGGGGCATTGTTCATAAAGAGCTGATAGGGGCTCCAGCTGCAGTACTGGCCCTGAGAAGGGCACCGGATTTTATCTGATGTTGAGCCTCATCACAGGATGGCTGACATGGAGTAATAAAGCCAAGTGCTGTACTGACTAAGCCTTGCCACTCCCCAGTAGCTGGAGCTCACCCGTGTGCCTCCTGAAGCTTGGTGTTGGTCTTTGCTAGGGAAAAATCTATTTCACGGTTGTCCTTACTCATAGGGATGTATTCTAAGGTTTTAATTAGTGACGGTGCCATACAAATGTCTAGGGCTCAGCAAGTTCTATCTCCCTAAGCCCAAATCCTGTTGTCCATCCACCCAGCATTGTGTAAACCAGACCCATTTCACAGCTGGCTAGTCTGGTGGTTTTTCTACAATTTTCTTTCATTTTATTTGGCACTCAGCAGTTAAGCAAGGACTGAAGGAGGAATCTTCCCAAATCTATATATGCATACCATATGTAGTATGTTCAGTCCACAATCAAATCTCAAAATGTCAATTTGTTTGTATAGTTAATATTTTTTGTACTTGGCATATTAGTTACCACAAGTCAGGGAAAACATGGTGTTTTTTTGAGAATAGCTTATTGCAGTAAGTATAGTGGTGACATTTTTAATGGTCTCCTACAAGTTCCATTAATTGGAAACATGCTGTGCTGGAGTAGTAAACCACTACTATTAACAATTGGTGTGATTTTGTGTTAACAGAAAGTTTTCTTTTTGGAGGCTAAAAGTTACTTCCAGGGGTACCAGGTCTTACTATCTAAATAGCTATGAAAACCTTACTAGTAATTATTCAAAGTAATAATCATCACCCTTGAAATCTATTCTCCAAAACTGATTTTTCACTTCAGTTTTACGTCACTCTTCAAGAGCCAATCATGACATCCAGTGGCCTTTATTACAAAAGTCCCCAGTGGCCTATTGGTCACTTGTGTGGAACCATTACGGATACACTGCAATGTGTTTTTTTTTTTTTTAAACAGGTGACTGCCAAGTTAACTGATGTATTTTATAGTTCATGTAGAGCTGTCAAATTTTCAGTCACAGACTTGTCATAGTATGGTAAGAGTCCATGTATTTCAAACTTAGAGTTACAGAGAGAGAGAGAGAGATCTTCCATGTTCTGATTCACTCCCCCAGTGGCCACAATGGCTAGAGACAAGCTAGTCGGAAGCCCAACTGGGAGTTTCTTGGTGTCTCATGTGAGTGTAGGATCCCAAGTAAATGGGTCATCCCCCATTGCTTTTACAGTCATGTTGTCAGGCAACTGGCTTGAAAGTACAGCAACCAGGACCTAAGCTGGAGCCCAGTTAGGGTATTGACACTTCAAGTAGAGCCTTTGTGTGCCATGCCACAGCGCCTGCCCCATTAATCCTCTTAATTCTGATGGGTGAGGCGCTTTTCAGTTTGAATAATTAAAAATTTTTAAGAACAGTGGTAAAATGTTCACAAACAACAAAATTCACCAATTTCTTATGTAATCTCTATTTCTCAGTGCTCTAAAGTAAAATATAATTTCTAATTATCTGGGTTTAAATTGGAGCCTTCATCGTCTTTAAGCCTAAGTACTTCAACATGCATTTTTTGGGGATTTTTTTTACAGAAACTCAGTAACAATATTTGCTAACCCCATATTCACATTACATAAACTAGAATGTTCGTTAGCATTGTCTTCTGTTTCTAGGATCAAATACGGTAGCAGAAATTAGATTGTCTCATGTTTCTTTAATTTCTCTAATATGGAATAGTATAAACCCTTGTGCTGTTATAGCTCCTTCTAGCGTAGGTATAAATCCCAAGTATGAAATTACACACACTTAACAAGTCGTGACAAATGATTCTAGTTTCAGGATACAGAGCAGTTCAACGTTCCTTGTGAGTGGAATTGTATACTACATGATGTGTCATGTTTGTTTTAGCTCAGCACGCCCTGTAAAGCATCTGTAATTTTGCATGCAGGAGTAGAAGTAGTTCACATTTTGGATTATGGAGCTTATGCGTTATCTCTGTATATAGGCAATTCCACTAATCTGGTTGGCAGCTCATTACATGAAGACAAAACAGCTTTGAATTGTTTTTACAAGTTCTGGGGTAGATTTCTATGCAATACGATACAACATATGATTGAAAAACAAACGAACCCGGTGAGGTTCTTTCCAAAAGCGTTGGTTCGTTTTACATCGCTGTCTGCCACGTGCGAAGAGCTGCTGGGTCTAGAAGAGGCAATTTATGGGAGAAAACATGAACAAACTGCTGTCTCAGGTTTGGGGTAATTTCAGATACTCAAGAAAAAGCTGGGTTGGATGTGGATGCTCTTACGGGCTACTTTGGCAGGTAGCATGCTTGCATCTTAAAGAAACTTCTCAGATTTCCTAAGTTTTAAGCCCTTACTTGCACTTCTCTGTTGTCCAAAGTTTAAGCAGCTGCCATTTCTATTACACATTTACACATATTGCCATTTAAAATTATTATTTAACATCTTAAATAAGGGATTATCTTACTTTTAATTTTTATCACAAGCTTAACTGAGTGACTTGTCAGGACAGATGGTCGTCTTGACATACCACCCATGAGTTATTTCAGGAATTCTGTTAGGGCCTTCTAAGTGTGAGACTGTGTTCTAATAATTTTCTCAACTTCACTACTTCCACAGTTACCAAATCCATTGCTGTTTTCCTGGATCATTCCTACAGTAGATTTCTAAGTGATCTCTCAGCATCCAGTCTGATCCTTTCCTATTTCTGTCCACTGTCTCACACACACAGCGGAAGTATAGAACATCTTGCCTATTAAGCCTTTTACCAGATTAAAACTCTCCAGTGCCTTAGATTCCAAACACATGAACAGTTTGGACGCTCTCCCAACTTTGCAGACATGCTTCTCCTTCCTTTTTTTTTTTTTAAAGATTCATTTTATTTTTATTACAAAGTCAGATATACTGAGAGGAGGAGAGACAGAGAGGAAGTGGAGCTGCCGGGATTAGAACCAGCAGCCATATGGGATCAAGGCAAGGACCTTAGCCACTAGGCCACGCTGCCGAGCCCTTCTCCTTCCTTCTTGCATCCTGGTTTCCTCCCCCCTGTGCTCTACAGCTATGCAGGAATCATTGTTACTCAAATTGTTGCATTGTCTAACAACCCGGGCTCTCTGCTTTGGCTGAACTGTCCTATTTTCTCCTGAGATGACTGATATTGGAATTTTGAATTTTAATTTGAGTTGCTTAAAATATCTTTATTTCAGTGAACTGCACATTTATTACGTTTCTAGATATATTCAATTGTGACATTGCATAAGTTTGGCTTTAAGTAATTTTTTTTGGGGGGGGGGAGCTGTTGATTCTTTAGGCAAGGAGTTTGATGAGTTCTACTTTATACTCAAATATTCCTTAGGAAAATAGTGCATTTTTTTTTGCATTAATTCAACTAGTTTCAGGATTGAAGGTAAGAAAAACACTAACTAAAAAGTAAAGAAAATATAGTTTGTAAACAGGTTTTATTTTGCATCATTCCCTGAAATAACCACTCACAGGTGACTTTTGCATAGTATAAGAACACAAAAAGTCAGGAATTTGAACTTTTTCCCCTAAACTTAGCTCCATTGAAATATTGTAAGGCACAGCCTTTGTTCCAATGTGTAAAAATGTCTGAGAAAAGCATTTGAAGAAGCGGGATTGAGTCTAAGCATCAGTACATTTGGAGGTGTGACCACTGTTGTCAGTTCACCTCAAGAACAGGTTCATATCATTTTGCAGTTGTACCAACATGGAGTGAGGGGCAGTCATTTGGCACAGCAGCCAAGAGGCCACTTGGACATTCTGATCCCACAGTGGAGTGCCTGCGTTTGAGTTCTGGCTCTGCTTGTGGGTCCAGATTTCTAATAGGCTGTCTTGGGATGCAGGAACTGATGGCTCAAGTCCCCATGTTCACACCACACGCATAGCAGACAGACTGAGTCCCAGGCTCTCAGCCTGGGCTGTTGGGGACACAGGGACTTAGTGGCTGGAAGATCTCTGCATGTCCCCTTCTGTCTCTGAGTGAATGTGCTTGCATCCTCAGCATTATGAGATATTATAAAACATCAAGATTTGCTTATGTTGGCAGTTTAAAAACATGATTTCTTGGATGTTTAACTTTTATTTACTTATGAGTGATATTAGAATTATAATTCTAAAAATAAGAAACAGTCTTTTGTGTTGTATTTCAACAAAAAATCTTATGTAATAAACATTTGTAGATACAGAAAGATACAAAATACACAATGAATCATGGATGCAGTATTAGGAAATGTATAACCATAACTAGAAATAACATTTGTTTTAACAATATATTTTTGAATAGTGAATTGCGTTCATCACTTTTAAGTAAATTCTATGCAATTCAAGTTGTATAATGTGCAAAGTTTTAATTTTTGCAGTGATAAAATTCACTTCAATTTATAGTATGAATTTAATATCAGCTGTGATATATTCATTTGGGAAATCATGCCAGGAAGCTTGTGTAATCATAAAAAGAATTACAAATTGCTATTATTGAGAAATAGTGATGCATATTGATGAAATAATTGCATTTTTCATAATTGAATATGTCTAATCAAATGATTTGCTTTTCAAAGGGAAAGTGGAAACTATATAAACAGATTTTTCTATAGGTCATATCGAAGTTAGAAACTTAAAAGTAAATTCTGTAAAAATATAATATAGTCTAGTAACAGATGAGGACGACTCAAAATATTTGCACAGCCTTGCCCAACACCCTTTGTTCTCAAATATGTAATTAGCTACAACCTTAGTTATCTAGGTTCTTGGAGTGAGCACTGACAAAAATGACTTGATTGTCCACAATCAACTCAATAAATGGAATTATACATTTAAAAACAGAGACAGAATTGAAGTATTTGAACAGATTTATTCTGTTTCATGTGCACAGCAAAAAAATATGAGTCTCTATAACATTAAACATGATGCTCTTCTCTGTTGACTATCCAGACACTCTTAACTGAATTGCATCTTCCTTATTTCTTTGCTTAGCAGTCCATACTTACAAAGATGGAGAAGCCTTTAGAACAGAGCATGGATCTTGTGTCTATCGAATACAATGTTGTGTGAGAAATATTAACAGGATGCTTGAAATAAGAAATTATTTTGTCTAGTGAGTTTTGAAAAGTAACCGTGCTTTTGATAGCTCTGTGGGATCCTAATGAAGAAAAAATACTCAGGGCTTGTTTTGGTAAAAACCTGAAGCTTGATTCAGTTTTAGTAGGACTTTCTTAAGAAGTAGGAGATATTAAAGCTAAGCTGGCATTCTAATAGAAATTCTTTTTTTTTTTTAAAGATTTATTCAGTTTATTACAAAGTCAGATATACAGAGAGGAGGAGAGACAGAGAGGAAGATCTTCCGTCCGATGTCTCACTCCCCAAGTGACCCGCAACGGGCCGGTACGCGCCGATCTGAAGCCGGGAACCAGGAACCTCTTCCGGGTCTCCAACGCGGGTGCAGGGTCCCAATGCCTTGGGCCGTCCTCTCCTGCTTTCCCAGGCCACGAGCAGGGAGCTGGATGGGAAGTGGAGCTGCCGGGATTAGAACCGGGGCCCATATGGGATCCCGGGGCGTTCAAGGCGAGGCCTTTAGCCGCTAGGCCACGCCACCGGGCCCCTAATAGAAATTCTACATGAGTCTTCATGTTCTATGATAATTATAAATCTAGAGGTTCAGAACAAGGGATTATCACCTAATTACTCATACTATCACATCTTTCTTTCACTGAGACATACTTTTCCACTTTGTAATTCATGTGACTGTTGGATGCAAATGCGGAACTTACACTTCCCCTCATTGTGAACTAAGAACACAGCTGGTTTCTAACTGGAAAGACTCAGCTGCCTGACCATCTGGCTGTGCAGGTACACAGTCTGCGCGGCTAGCTCTCAACCTGCCAGTTGAGCCAGAAGGTCCCCATCTTATGTCACTTTCCGGTGACTTAGAGCTTGTGAAGGAGAATTTCACATCAGGAAGACAACTTGGTTAATTACCAGTTGTGGCCATTGTTCTGACACTATGTAGCCATTTCAGTTGGACACTCTGCCAGCATTTATTCGATGTATATTATACCCTATGCCTTTAATTATAAAACCTAAATTTGAGAGATGGCCGCATGTGAATACCTACCTGAGAACCAGCTTTTTTGTTTTGGTTTGGTTTGGTTTTGGTTTTTCGCTGCTTTCACTTAACTGCCAACAGCATGTGACATGCCCTTAAAAATGATGTATTAGTAGACCTTTATTCAGTTCAGCTTTCAAGACACTACTTTTCTAAACATTCATGAAAAAAAACAGAAGGCTATACTAAGCTCTTGCCACTAGCCTGTTGTCTTTCTTCCTACCTGCAATGCAGTTTGTAAAGCGCGATGTTTCTGGGATATATTCTGCTTTGAGGGTGAAGCCACCTGGTTGACTAGAAGTAGACTAAGTTGTGTATTACCATGAAACAATATGATTTCCCAGGAATTTTCCAACGTTGGCTTCTACTTAGCAAAATAAACATTATTTGCTTAAGTAACAGAAGCTATGGTTCTGATGCCCAAAGCTCAACTCGAATTTTATCATCAGCATTAAAATAGTATCTCAGCTTATTCTGTTGGAGTAATGTGATCCAAAATCAAATCCGTCCTCCACTAGAATGTTAGTTTCATGTCTCTGTCCCTGCCTTTTTTGCTATTTATTAGTTTGTTCTTACCAAAAGTTCTACCTCAGGATCACTTTTAGGGCGGAAATGGCAGAACTCTCAAAATCACTTCCCTGGTGCTGTGGAGTCTTCACTTTGCAGCTTGTTCAGATTAAATACTTTGGCTTGTGATATTCTCAGCAGGCATCCCTGACCCTAAACTAGGGTTTAAAAGAGTGGGAGGATGAAGTAGAAATTGAAAGAGTTCTTAAAAATCAATATAATGCTAGGTTGTACAAGATACCAAAATACAAGAAACCACTCTTACAGCAGCAGCAGGGTAGCTGGGTCGGAGGGTGGGAGGTGCAGATCACTTTATGAACTCGGCAGGTAGGCTGTGACCATGCAGGGGTTGCACACCTAGAAAGCAATGGGTGGGAGTAGATAATAACCGCCAGCTCCAGATGGCCTCACGCAGGAACTGCACACCGTATGGGCGGGATTCAGGCACGCCAGAGGAGCGTGCTAAGGTTTCCTATAAAAAATCAGGTGTCCCAGTGCCAAAAATATTTCTTTCCCAGAACTTTTCCACAAAGAAGGGGATTAATTATCCTGGTGGTTCGAAGTAACTAAATGTCATACTCCTCTAGGATCTTGGTCTTTTCCACATGTGACAGTAGGTACTCGATACAGAAATGGACCTCACATACACACAAAACAATCAAACTATCTGAACTTTTTTTAGTTTTTGAAATGCATTTATGTAGAAAACAGATTCCATACATTTAATATATAGTTTTGGAAAAGTAATAATTCTCTCACTCTTTCTCCTTCCTTCCTTAATTTTTGGATGACATACTTAATAATCACAAGGTACATCATCCACTAAATAAAGAATCTAACCTGCAGTACACAGAGAGGCTGCTGTTCTGCAGTACAGGCAAGAGCTATAAAACTGATCAAATTACAAGATATCAATTTCATTCACATGTTACTTTTCTTGTACACCATACCACTCCATATGCATGAGATCTCATCTGGAAGTGGTGACCTAAGTATGCTGGTTTAGAATGACCATTGCTATCTCAGATGTAAGAACTTAGTTATGCAAATTATGAATACTAGGCCCAAATGCATGCATTTTTCTAAGGAAATTGTGGGAAGTTTTAACCACTGTTACTTGAGGAAAAACATCTGGGTTTTCTGATTGATATACTGCTTTGTTTTCCACATAAAACTTAATCTCTGTGGTCTAAGTTGTGATGGAATTCCAAAATACTTTTTTATAAGGTCTAGTTTACTAATAGCCTATCCAAATATTTATCCATAGCATACTCTTTAATGGCTGAATCATTTGTTAGTTTTGGAAACGCTGGGTGTTCCAGTGATTGCCAAGGCACTTCCTGTGTGATGCTGTGTACCATTCCCAGCGATCGTCAGAGATAATCCATGTGGACCAAGCGTCAGCTGTATCCTCTCCTTGTATTACATGGGTTAAAAAGGCCCAAGAGTTTAGTTTTGGAAATCCCATGGTGTCAAATATGCATCAACCTTGCACTTAGAAGCTCAGACAAGCCCAGGCTCTGGATCGCAGAAGCTGTGGCTACTGACTCTAGAGGAAACTGGCTCTGGGGGTTGCCTCAGAAGCTCCCGCCTCAGCCTTTCTCGGGGGATTACTGACCATTGAATAGGACAGTATGGTTTACCTGAAGCATGACCTTAATGCCCCTTTAACACCTACTTGGATGCCAATCTCTAAGCTAGGAGAGTGATCCCAGGGTACTTAGAGTTACTCAGTCTTTTTTTTTTTTAATAGCTTTTTCTGAAAGCAAGAAACATCCCCAATTTCAGCAGTTAAAAGCAGTTTCCAAAGTTTGGCAATTGCTCCTAAATACTGGACTGTGCTAGCAAAAAGCCCCGGAAATTAGCCCCATCAGGAATGTCAAGGCACTGATTGTCCAAGCCCAGCTTGTAATTTTACCATTAATAATTAAATGAGTCCAGAAATTGGTACTCCAACACATATAGTAAGACTACCAGTCAGGGGAGGACTGAGGCGTTGTGCAAACCATGGTAAACTTTTGCTTTCGCGCACACACAACACTATTATCAATGTGTGAGATTCTGCATAAATTTGATTTTTTTTTTGGCTTAAGATTTTCATTGTTTTCAAGTCACAATCCATTTCTTGTTACGGATCATGTCATTTAACCTTCTATACGCTTGTTGCTTCATTTCCAAAATGAGGTTAATGTTATTTTGCCCCTTTGCCTTGAGGTTTTCCTCCACAAAAAGGAAAAGCAGTAATGCCTCTGTAGTACCCTGGAATCTATCGATGAAAAGTTCAAAGACAGGAGCTGTTCTGTTTAAGAACACGCAGATACACCTGAGTCAATGCACTCCACGTGTGCGTTCTGCTTCAGTGAAGCTGAGCGTTGGCGAACACTCGGGCATGTGGGAAGGTGTTTACACACAGGTCCGGACTGGAAAGCAGTGATAGAGGAAGCATCACTATTCCAAACACACAGCAACTTACTGACCCGATCAATTTGCTTCTTCATGTATTTATTCACAGCTGAATTCCAGTTGCAATGCATGGGACAAGCACCCTTGCTGGCAGGAAGGGAAATAAAGCTTGTTGAGCCTGTGCTTATAACATGAAGTCAAGAAGAAAATTAAATTCCAGATATTTCACAAATGTATTTTAGCAAATATGCCATCCTAAGTCTTCTGTCACTTGTCACTGAGCAGAATAAAATGCACCATGCGAGTTTGATGGAGGACGTATGTGAGACTAGCCGGCCACTGTGCCAGTCCTTTATGGCACTGGTTTTGATCTGGGCAAAGACCACGCCAGCTATTCAGTCTCCAGATCTATTAAGATGTATGTGTGGCTGTTTCTATCTTATGGTCCCCAACCCCACACTGCACGTTCCTGTAACGAATACTGGAATAGTCAATTCTTTTCTTTTTTTAAAATTTTTTTTAAAGATTTTTTATTATTATTGGAAAGCCGGATATACAGAGAGGAGAGACAGAGAGGAAGATCTTCCATCCGATGTTTCACTCCCCAAGTGAGCCGCAAAGGGCCGGTACGCGCCGATCCAAAGCCAGGAACCTGGAACCTCTTCCGGGTCTCCCACATGGGTGCAGGGTCCAAAAGCTTTGGGCCGTCCTCGACTGCTTTCCCAGGCCACAAGCAGGGAGCTGGATGGGAAGTGGAGCTGCCGGGATCAGAACCGGCGCCCACATAGGATCCCAGGGCGTTCAAGGCAAGGACTTTAGCCGCTAGGCCATGCCGCCTGGCCCGGAATAGTCAATTCTTTATTCACGTTTCTGGTTGAATTCTAAACTACCCAGGTTCTTTAAGATTGGAAAAATCTGATTATTAATTGCAGGATCAGATTTTCCCACCCTTAAAGAAAATCTATAGTATTGGATAGATTGTATTGGTTTGCTAAGATTTTTGTCTTTGATTTTCTTAATTTACATAAAGTATACAAATTTTACATTGCTTGACATAGATTTAGGAGAACAGCTATACCTACCATCTATTCCCCTTGTTCCTTCCTTATTTTTCCCCTCATCTTTGAGAAGTGAAAATACGCCATTGCAATCATAGGATTAGTACTGCATTGGGTAAATACCTCAACCCATACCAAGTAGGAAACAAGCCTCAAAGTATACAAAAAGGTTAGAAATAATAATCCCATATCAGCTTGTCTATGTAACAGGCAACCACATTCACATAGACAACATTTTGTGGACTCTATTTCTACAGATCATGGAAAACATAATAGTTTTGGGGACGGATATACTTTACCTGACATGATGTTATCAGTTACATCAAGTTAGTTGCAAAACACAAGATTTCATTCGTTCCTTGGCTGAGTAGGAGGTCATGCCATGCGTGTATGTGTATGTATGTACACCCCCCTACACACAGTATTTGTTCAATCATCAGTTGATGGGCATCTAGGTTGATTCCACATCCTAACTATCTTGAATTGAGCTGGTGTATCTGGGGGTATGGAAAACACTCTTACGTTTTTAAATTTACTTTGGCTATATTAGGAGTGGGATGACTGGGTCATCTGGTAGATCTGTCTTCAGATGGTCTGTATTTCCAGTTGTGCTAATTCAGATTTCCATAAACATTGGATTAGAGTGCCCCCTGCCTCTCCACATCCTCACCAGCATTTATTAGTTTTTGATAACTGTGTGACAGCCGTCCTAACCAGGGTGAGGTGAAGCCTCATTCTGCTTTATTTGCATTAATTACCTGATGGCTAGTGTACCTGAGCATTTTTTCATGTGTCTGTTGGCCTTTGGAATTTTATACTTTGAAAAACGTCCTTTGACCATTTCTTAAATGGATTGTATGTTTTACTGTTGAATTTCTTGAACTTTTTAGGAGACCTACAAAGGTAGGTACAGATTCTAGTTATTAATGCTCAGTAAAGTTGCAGTTTGGAAATGCGGTGTCTCATTCTGTTGGCTGCTTCTTCACTTTGTTGGTTTTCTTTGCAGTATGGAAGCTCCTGAGCTTGCTGTAGCCCTGTGTGTTTATATCTGCTTTAATTGCCTGTGCTTCTGGGGCCTTTCTCAAAGTCCTTGCATACATGTGCCTTATAAAGTGTCCCTGACATTTTCCTCTAGCAGTTTGATGGTTTTAGATTATAGAATTAGACATTTCATCTGTTTAGAATTGATCTTTCTGTAGAAGGTATACAAGAGGGGTATTGTTTCAATACTGCTATACATGTGATCCAGTTTTCCCAGTGCCATTTGTTGATAAAACTTTCTCCTTAGATTGATTTCAATTCACCTGCAAAAAGTAGTTGGCTGTAGGTGTGTGTGTTAACTCCTGAGGTTTCACTTCTGTTCCATTGATCTTCATGTCTAATTTTGTGTATCAGGCTATCTTGATTGCAACTGACCTACAGAAAGCTGTAAAGTCTGGTGTTGTGATTCTTCCAGCTTTGTTTTTGCTGCTTAAGATTGTTATAACTCTTGGTTTCATGGGTTTCCATAAGAATTTTAGATCTAGAAAAAGATTGCTAAGGAGAATATGGGAGATATTTTAAATTGGATCACAATGAATCTGCAAATTGTTTTAAATGTTACAGGCATTTTAATATTAATTGTACCAATCATAAACATGGAAGGTTTTCCATTGTTCAGTGTCTTACTTCTTTATTAAAATCCTCATTGTAGAGGTCCCTTGCATCCTTAGTTTAGTTTATCCCAAGATATCTAATTTTTATAGTTTTTATGAATGGGGCTGATCTTTTTTAAAAACAATAGATACTATTTTCCATAAAAGTTTTATCAGTATAAGGACCCATCCTTTTCCCTCCTCTTTCTCTCTGCTCACATCCCTTCCACCTGTCCCCAGGCTATCCCAAAAGCACAGTCGCTCAGTTAACCATTAAAAGCCTAACCTTTTTTTGATTTCCACATGTAAGCCATTCTCACTGGAGTTAAGTGCAACCTCACTGTTTTATGTTTGTTTCTTTTGTTTTTGTGTGTGTTTCCCTGACAGCTAGAGGACCTGGGCATTTTTATGTTGTTAGCCCTTTGCATTTTATCTTTTGCAACAAAATGTTTCCACCTATAATCCTGTATGCTTAGTGAAATAGGCAGTCATATGTTTTGACATATGGCAACTAATACACAGTGAATATATACACACTAACTATAGATGAATGTGTGTATATATATTTATATATATACTGTATACTACATGCATACTATACTATATATGCTATTATATATATATATACTATATAAAATATATACACACTCATCTGTACACACAAAATAATAAAAATACAAGGTAATGAGTGTTGGAGGTTAACCCAACCAACGCTAGCACATGAACTACCCAAAAGATTTGCGCAGTTCTGTGTGTGGTTAGAGATCCAGCTACATACCACACAGCACTGCACACACTGCCAGGGTCGCAGGGTGCGGAAGCTCCCCTCAGCCCTGTGAGTCTGGCATGAGCAGTAGGAGCAGCAGCACTCCAGCACCAGCTAGGTCCGACTAGGTCTGACTGCTCTGTCTTAGCAGGTTGTGCAGGTAGGAGGATTGTTAGATCATAAAAGAGCATTATTCAACACTTACAGAGTGTTAATAGAATTATCGGCTTCTTGGTTCTCTAAATTTACTGCTATCTCAGAATGTCATCACACTGATGTTTAATTCACATGTCAACATATTCTGGTGGTGACCTATAAATCCTGGGAACCTATACACAAATATTCCCTTACCATAATACATCCACAGATAAACAATTGCAGGTGTCATCTTTGGTTTTATTTATAAAACACTTTAGCATGACTTGAGCAAGTATAAGGTATTTGTAAACATCTGACTTATTTATGAATTGCTAAGCAGACTCTAAAGTTTGACAGTTATTTAATGAAGAGAGGATGTGGATTAATCCTCAATGGTTTTATGATTTGCTCTTTTCCCTTATGCAGAGGTTCCAAAGTGTTCCAACTTACTACTTACCAAATCTGTTTAGCTCCTAACTTACTCTCTAAATGAAGTTGTCTGGATACATGTGGCACACATACACTCATGCACATACTGGTAAATAGCATTTGGGCGAATGACCGACCATACGTGAGCAATCCATGAAATCATTACGCAGTTGAAAAATTCTCGTCATCTAGTGATAGATAGTCTGCCATGGCATCAAGGGACAATGCATTATTCACCAAAGTTCACGGTCATGCTGTTGTAAGCAAATGGAATACACTGCTAGTCTTTTAAGAAAACATAGAGAATCCCTGCTTCTTGTAAGATTAATAACCACTAGAATGACTGGAGAATTCAGAAGTCATTAATGCGAGATATGAATAGAGAGATATCAGCTTAGAAACTTACAGATATTAAAAGAGAAATATTTGAAACAATGTTAAGGTAATAAATTTGAAAATATAGATAAAATTTTAAGAGCCCTTGAAGGAATCCAGTTACCAAAACTGACCCAGAAAAGAATTTTTAAAAACACACTTTGTCTTACATTCATAATAAACTAAATTAGTAATTCAATATTTATAAAACAATAAAAAATCTTATGAAAAACCTACCTTGGTGATGACCATATCCAGCATTTAGGCAGACAGGATACCATCTCCGTATCACATATTTTAGAAAAGGTGGGCCTCTTCCTCTTCCATGAGGTCCTGAGTGATGTGCCTGACACCTAGGTCCACATGCGATGTCATTAGGAGGTATTCAGGCCCTTGAGTATGAGCCTGAGTAACTGTGGCTACTGCTCTTTTAAGAATAAATGGGAGCAATCCACCGTGCGGGGGGGTGGGGGGAGGGTTTGGGGAGGGGCGGAGGGAATTCCAGTGCAAACAAAAAAAAATGTGTGTCACATAATGCAATGAAATTAATAAAAAAAAAAAAGAATAAATGGGAATGTTCCTTACTGTGCTGCAGGCCGCGTAAGGATTCAACTGGGAGCCAGCCATCTTCAAACCAGGAACCAGATCTGCACTCTTCTTGATCTTAGACATTTCAGCCTCTAGCAATGCTAGAAAACAAACATGCTGGGTGGTTAATCTGCCAGTCTTCTGTATTAGTACAACAGACCTAATTAAGCAATGTGGGAGCAACATGAAACTATTATGGAGCAAAACACAGACCAAGATCTCTCCTGAATATGTAAACCTTTACAAACATATATAAGCCTTTAAAAAATCATACACTGAAATCCATCAGTACATGCAAATGGTAATAATCACTCCATACAACTTATGGGTATAAACATGAATAATAAAATTCTTGTAAGCTATTCACTGCATTGAGATAAAAGAATGAGATGATTTTCTTTAATAATTGTACAATTTTAAAATATAGTTCATTGTATTTAAGCACATTCAAATAATGAGCATACATCGCCTGTTCATGCTTACGATTATCTCATTGTATTAGTAAAGTAAATTGTAAAATGATTAAGGAGGCACATAAATATGGACATAGTGCATTGCAATCCTGTGCACAATGTATATTGATTAAATCCTAGAAATCAATAAGTCCACGTCCTTGATATCACTTCAGCACTGGAACACCTGAAGTTCCCCTTTCCACTAGTTTGGAATCACCAGCATGTACTTTAGAAACTATAATCATGCAGTTACTTTGCGTAACACTGGGAATTTACTCTGCTAATCTAACTCTCCTTTGATGAACTTATCCAAACATCCCTTCTCTCCACCTCCCACCCTCTAGTAAACTGTGTGTGGTGCTTATATTGAGTTATTTGCCTTTAGCTTCCACATATGAGGAAGAAACTGCAATGTTTGTCTTTCTAGACCTGGGTTAGGTATTTTAATAAGGAGTTCTCCAGTCCCATCTCTTTTACTGCAAATGATTGGATTTCATTTTGCTTCATTCATGGATAATATTTCATTGCTTATAAAGAATGCAGCTTCTCAGTTCATCTTACGATACACTGAGAGTCCATACCTGGGTTGTTGTAAACAGACCTGCACACGATAGTACAGGGAGCTTTTGGACACAATGGTTTCTTTTGAGTATATACCCTGTGATGGATTAATGGGTCATATAAAGTTCTAGCTCTAGTTTCTTGCTTTTTTCTAATAAATAGACACCCTGTTTTCTATTGCATCTGTACTAATTTACATTTGCATCAACACTGCAGTTTATAGCTACCTTAGAGCTTGGTTCTATGATTCACAGTGTTAGGTGGAACCAGTGTTACATGCTTGGCTGTTAGGACAGTCAGGAAGTCGAAGGGGCATTTCATCTACATTAATTATTCTCTGTTGAAGATTGAGTGTGCTGAATTCGCTCTTCAGTGCCCTGTGAGTTTTGCCTTTGCTGCTGAGCGTAGGAGCTATTTGAGGATGAATGCTGGCACTGTTTCCTGTCATTATTTTAGTCGATTCTTTTCCTGGCCTGAATTAGTCTCCTTGCATGAACACAGTTGTTGGCAGACAAAAACAAAAAAACCTTGAGGTAGATGTGTTGGGTTTTTTCTTTAGGCGAATTTCAGCATTCTGTATTGGCTAAGGCAAATCTGTAGAAGCCTTTGTAAAAAAAACTCTTCATTTCCCGTATTTCTTAAAAATTCATTAACTTTGTTGGCGCCCTCAACACAACAAATCTGTTAACAGAGTGCGTGCAACCTGCTTAGGAAGCATATGGGAATAGTTAAGAAACATTTACTGATCTCCCTCGAAAGGGAGAAGGTTCTGTGTTTATGTTATGGTCAGAAAAGACTCAATTTTAAGAATGAGCAGTATTTGCTTAGTGACAGAGGAAAAAAAGTATTCTCAATCATGACCATGAAACAGATAAAGAAGTTGAAGGTTAGTGAAAGCAATGTGCCGTCCCCCCCCGCCCCTCCCGCCAAAGTTTCACAAAAGAAACTTTGATGTCTTTTTTGGTGATGACAGATTGTCTTGGTTATTTTGAAAAAGTACTTTTTCCCCCAAGAGTACACAAGTTTCTTACCCTACTGACAACAAATAATAAATAAATATGGTATCAAGTATTTTATGTTCAGCAGAAATTGATACAAGCAAAATCCATCCTGTGTCCTACAGCAACCACCGTCTGTCCTTGACACAGTAGAACGCCACTTTATGGGTGCTTTTAAACCCTGTGGGACAGTTTCGAAAAGTCCTTTTCTTTAAGAAATAAGCTTTCACTCCAAGACCTAGTTTGTCCAGTGCAGAAATGAAGAGGGAGGGTGGCCAGGGCGGGCAGCAGAGCTAGGTTGCCCGGGCTGCGAGGGCAGACCCTCCACTCTTCACCCACTGCGGAGAACTGTTGCTCCTTTGGTTTATGATTGACGGGCATCATTTTATTTCTCCAGAGAAACCGGGAGTCACGGCCACACTGTGAGTGGAGGATGTCTCACTGATCTCCCGTGGCCGCCTCTACCTCTTCCACTCTGCTTTGTATTGGTGCATTCTCTCTGTGCACACAGTGTAGTTGCTGCATCTGCCCATCAGCTCCCACAAGCATGTTCCCTTTCAGGAAGGAAGTGCACGGTCATTAAACATAGCACATCGTCTACCACATGCTATTCATAGATGTGTAATGGTTTGCACACCTTTATACTTCATTTGAGAAATAGAAATTAAATTCATTCATATTTACAGACTAGGTACAATAACTTCTGATGTGGGAAAAGAGGCTAACCTTCAAATATTTAGGATGAAGACCCAAACTTCACGAAGCTTTTCTGAGTGTGACTGTTTCTTAGTTTGTTCAGTATCATTAGATATGTGAAAACAAAAATCGGAACAGGTAATGAGCAGCGTCCAATTTGCATTGCAAGTCAATTGTTTCAGAGAAAAGATTAATTAAAGGAAGTGGTAGGTTAATTGAAATCAAGCAAGGCCAAGTCTCTAAACTGAGTTCAAATCCCTAATCCATTTTTCACTACTTCAACACAATATCAAAATATACATTTGCTAAATACCTTAACTAAACAGATGAATTAAGAATCACATTTAGACCTCGGAAGTAATCTTTCAGATGAACAGAAACAAGCCACATTCACACAGTGTGCTTAAAAGGACCAACTTAACAGGTGAGAGCCTGGGCAGGTGAGTGTGGGACTCCTGTCCCTTCATTCCCATCCCTATATTGCATATTTGTGCCCCTTATGTCTCACAGGCCTGCAAAGACTGTGGTTTTCTTGCCAGTTCATCACAGTATGAACTGGGATCCAGCCTTGCAGGGACCGTGACACACGTTGACAATAACGCAAGTGACAACAACATTGGTTTTACTAAATTTACCTTCAAGCAGAGGATAGCACTGATGGAGACAATGTTCTCACTCCTGTCTTAAAATCCAGGGACAAAGTTTAAATAAGAAGCCTTGTGAACAGAAAAGAGTATATTACTGTTTACAATACCCTCTGCGTGTCATCTCTCTCCACAGAGACTGAAAGAATTGAAGCAGCGGGAATTTGCCCGAAATGTGGCTTCCAAGTCCTGGAAGGGTGAGAAGAAGCAAGAAAGGGCCCTGAAACGCCTTCATCAGCTGGCTGAGCTGAGGCGGCGGTCTGAGTGGTGAGATCTCTCTGCAGGTGTACTGCAAGTGGCTGCAATGGCCAGAGCTGAGCTCCTCCAAAGCCAGGAGCTTCGAGCTTCTTCTGGGTCTCCCATGTGGGGTTCAGAGTCCTGAGGCTTTGGACCACCATCTACTGCTTTCTCAGGCCACAGGCAGGGAGCCTGACGGGCTGTGAAGCAGCCAGGACAGGAACAGGTGCCCATATGGGATCCCAACACAAGGACTTTAGTGGCAAGGCTACTGCACTGTGTCCAATTTGGGAAAATTTCAAGGATAAATCCATTTGCTTCACTGTAACAGTGTACAATTGTAATATAGCAAAAGAAATATCTAAGGTAGACTATCTCTGATAGTTCAAGGTTCATAAACCAATGACCTGAGGGATGAAGCTATTTTTGCCCTTGTCAACATCAGTAATTTATTCCTTAACGAAACGGTCCAAGAACAGCTTGGATATGCTACCATTTACTCCATCTTGTCAGTTCAAATGAACCAATATAGTTCCTCAGTAATGTGTCTTACATTTCATAATAATAATTAGAAAAACTATAAAATGCAAGGCATTTCCTTTGGGAATATAATTCTCTGTGAATTCCCCTGTTAACAGCTGAACTTAGAATAACTGAAACCCTCATCATCTAGCGGACAGACTAGATGTAATTAATGCGGTGACGGCCTCCACACAATGCCTTTTAAATAGTTACAATATAACAAGTATTACATTAATGCACTCTTGTAAGTGAAAAGTTGCAGTTTTACAAAAGTTTAGAACCACTAAGTGTGTTAAAGTTGTTGCCTCCAATGCAATTAAATTTGCAGCTTGCAATCTGTGTTCCTATGAATCATAATGGAGAACACTCAATGGAACTAATTAATGTATCTTGGTAGATATTGAAACATATAGCTCTGCGACAGAAGTTAAACCCCTCTTGTTTAAATGGAAACTAATTCACCATAGACAGGAATGGGCAACTCATGTGTTACCGCAAAATATTGCACTTCAAATGAGATTCCAATGAAGTGTTTCTGGGATCTATCATAAGCAAAAATAATTATTGTTCAGATTGTGCCTATAATAGTAGTAGCAATAATAATAATACCTATTATTATTATTGACTAGTATGAAGAAAACAGTCACAACATGTGTCTAGAGGTGAGATTATTACAGAAACACATGCTGTGAGGACCAAAGCAATGTTAGGAGCAAGGCTCTCACCTCGGAGCACAATTGAGGAAAGTGCTAGAATGCTGTTCCAACACATTAGCCAGTGAAATGACAGACAGTCCTATACAAGACTTGGGGAAAAAGTCCCAGGGTCTGAGGGTGTACGAGTGGTTAATTATGAAGTGTTGTAAGTTGGGTGATTCAGAAAAGGAGCAAGTTCTACCAGAGTTACAGCCTTAGGAAAGATCCTGCAAGTCAGGCCAGATTTTCCGAAAGACTCAGCAAAACGCGAGTCAACTTAGCTAACACACACATGGCTGTTTTCTGAGTATGAGCTTTTACATACTTCTCCATTTCTACTTGGCTGTTCTGTATATTCCTCTGAGAAAAACAGCATCTCAGGAGAGCTTTGATTATAACGGTGATGATGAAGCTTTTGGTTTACAAGTTCAAAGTATTCCAGAGCTGCCCATTAGTGCTGCTCCAAATTAGAAGTTCCAGATGTCCACATGGGAACCTGACTAAGTAAACACAAACCTAAGCACATGTAGATTAATGCCATGTATAAAGCAGCCAGGCTCTCTGGGTACAGTGTATATCATTATGAAAAAGATTCATGTCCCACTCTCTAGATATAAAAACTGGAACTAGGAAACTTGATTTTTTTTCTAATATCTACTAGTTGCTCTCCAGCCCATTTTTCTTTCTGCTTAAATGCTTCCATTAGCCTAAGGGAATCTACTAAACAGAATTATTAAATATTTTCATTTGGCCTCTGAGTTGGAAAAGAGATCATTGGCATCACTGTCTCCCCACAACTGGGAGACCCTTTTTTGTCCTTCTTCCTCATGAGGGATTCTGAGCAGAATGAGGCAGATCCCAAGATTCTTCTACGGCCCATGGAGAGAAAAGGTCAAATGATTATGGGTAAAAATATTTTGACCAAGCTGATGGAAAAGTGATGCCAGAAAACTGGCTAACAGTCTTAGCGAGAGCAGTTAACTTTGTCTACCTCCTGGGTGACTTCTACCTAAGCAGATCCCTCCGAATAGTTGCTGTGTGGAAGGATACTGTCTGTGTGCGATCTTCTACTGCACGCCCTATCAGAGAAATGAAGTTCCTTAAGTAAGAACTAGATACCGTGGGACATTACAAAATGACACCACGGAAGGAAATCATGCTGTGTTCATTCGTCTTTTTTTCCTGTCACGAATGCATGCTTTCTGCACAAGGTAGAGTTAAAGATGTGCTAAATGGTAGAAAATTAGAATCTGTGCTGGAGTATGAGGACATAGATTCCAGTAACAAGAAGTCGTTAAAAATACAAAAAGAAACTGACAAAGCTCTGAAGGCGGATTGAGGTAATACACCGCAAGCATAAAGGGATGAAGTATTATTGAGGACAGAATGCTAGAGGCCCAAAGCAGGAGGGACATGGGGACAAAGCTGATAGACCTTTAGGGAGTAGATGAGCATGTTCTCAGGGACCTGTGATGTGGTAAGCTGACCAGAGCTGCTAATACTCTACTGGCCCCTTGAAATTCGCTAAGAAAACACTTTCCTCACTCCACCCCCAAAGACAATGGTAACCATTGGCAGTGATGGATTTTTAGCATATGTAGAGGACAAGCTGGAAAAATAAAGCTTTTGTCCTATTTTGGGCCAAAAATGTGTATGAAAATAACACATTTAAAATATCACAAATACAGGAAAAAAATCAGACCTTCCAAAATAATAAAATTGAATTATATTTAAGATAAAGGGAAAAGTTCATAAAGCAAAACAAAAAATTATAGAACATGAAGAAGTATCAAAGAGAATCATTGAGGTTAAAATATCAAAACTTTACAAAAATGTGCAATCATCTGTGTAGATGTGATTGCAGAGTAACAGCAAGACATAAAGACTAAGGACAGAAAATAATAAAAATTAATAAAAGTAGGTTTAATTTTTTTAAATAAAGCCTGTGCATTGGAGAGACAAATAGTCTAAATGTTCTATTCAGTACTGCTCTTTTATTCTAACAAATCAAAACAAGCAGAATCCACAAAACCACCAAGATAGCAAGCAAAAATTACAGCAACAGTAGGTGTGTAAATTATAAAGTAATCTAGAAATAGTAACATAGCTGCATCTCAGCGAGATCAGGAATTGGGGTATGGCATACCTGCATGCTAGACTTTGGGGAGACTTTGGGGAGACTTGAGGTACAGCGAGGATCAGGCTGACGGAAGCACCTTAGAAAGGAGACCTAATGCTGAGGTGGAGGTGTTACTTCCCACCAATGCCTACACAGATGGGCGGTGTCTTCTGGGTATCAGGCTGTAGCTAAGGGCGGCCAAGGTTTCTGGACCTCTCACTCCACCCCTGGTCTGCAGGGACTAAATGGCCAGGAGTCATCACCACAGCAACCTTTATGCTCTGTGGATTTTCCTTAGTCTGGAAGGACATGTTCAGTACTCCATACACCACGTTGGAAAGGTCCTTTGAGGCCTTGTAGTTTAGAAGATAAAATTTCATCTCTAGAAACCAAGAAAAGATGCTTCAAAAGGGGAAGAAGATTAACATGCCATCTTAGAGGAAGTTTCCTTTGAAGCAGTTATGCAGCAGAAAACAAATGTATGTGTGCTGAAGCAAGTTAAAACCAAAAGCTCAGGAAAAAACAAAATACCTATGCACAAAGAGGCTCAAGATTAAGTGAAAGTAGACTAAAAATATCTACAAAACCGGAAGTCGTGTACCACATGTTGTCTCTGATGTGGAAGCTAACAAGCGATGCCAGTCTAACCTTAGGATAGTGTGGAGTGCAGTTTGGGAAAGTAGGTTGGATGAAAGGCGCCAAGACAAAGTAAGACAAGCCATAGGATGGAGCACTCCACAGCACAGTAACAGCTGCACATCACAGGCATGTATTCTATCTGACAAAGAACTGGACGGGAGGACACATGGACCGAGAAGGTGGCACAGGGTCTAGCCTCTAGATTGAACAGTTTACACTGTATGCAAGCATTTAAATGTTATACTGTCCCCCATAAGATGTTCAAGAATTATATGCTCCATGGCAATCAAAAATGATTTCCAATATTGCATAATTTAATAAAAAGACAAACAGTGCAAACAGTTTCATGGATGAAAAGAATTTGACTCCAAAATTCTGTGTCAGTTGACCAAATCATCATAACTAAACTCAATAAAAAAAGAATCTAAAAGTATTCTTTTAAATTACACAATAAGCTTTTATATTGAGACAAGAAAACGCTAGGTAAAAATTAAATAAAACAGAAAAAGTAAATAGACACCTCTAAGCATACAGAGTAAGAAAAATTCACTTCAAAAATCACCAGCTAAATGATACGATTTGTGTTGCTTGCTCCCCCCCGCCCGCCAGTTACATATTGTTTGCTAGACAACGGTCTGTAAGTAGGAGTTTAGATTAAATTACTTTTAAGTAATGTAAAATAAATCTCCACAGAATTGCACCTCTTACATGAATTGCCATTTCTGTTTTCTGCTGAAATGCTAATGAAGCTCTGTAGAATAATCTCTTTTAAATCATTTAAAGATAAAACATACACTTGCACCAATGGTAGAAAAAATATTTTGGGAGTAAGAGGCAAAATGAAATGATTTCAGTGGTTTGGAAATGTGTTACTTTGTTTTGCGTTTATTAATTAAATAAACAGCAAGTCAGAAACAAAGAACTAACCATCTTGTTTCAAAATAAGTGAACATGAGGGAATATTTTTAAACTGGGAAATTAGAAAATTATAAAATGCCAGAACCTATGTATAGAAACAAATTAAAGAAATATTTTTGAGCACTGGAAGTACATTTTCTGTTTTATGTGACTGGGTTATAAAACACTTTATAAAATAAAGTGAAGTCTGCATTTCAGAGTTGATAAACTCGTGAAGAATATTGTGGTGTAAACCCAGTACTTGATTTACTGTTATTTGATAATTTTAAAATAATATGCACTTAGTGCATTTTTAAATAATATATACAAAATTACACACATGTAGTTTACAAAAGCACAAATGACAAAAATAGAGTTCACAGATAAAATAACTTTTCACAGAGACAGTATTAAATGTGGACAGATAAGTATGATTCAAATCTGGAGTATTAATCATTTACATATTGTTGTTTGCAGTGTTTCTGGAAGTGGACCAGCATATAAAGCCCCCAGGGTAGCCATAGAGAAGCAACTCCAGCAAGGAATTTTCCCAGTCAAGAGTGGCAAGAAGGTGTCTTGCGTGAAGAGCGCTCTCCTCCTCAAAGGAAAAAATGTGCCCAGGAGCATTTCTGACAAGCATCGGTCCACCGTGTCTACCCGCCAGCCGCTGCACACGGACCCACGTTGTTGGCTGGGAAATCGGACACCACAGCCACCTGCAGGGCTCAGCAATGCAAACCCCAGGACAGGAGTGTCCTTCTCCTTTTCCAAAAAAGCTCATCTAAAATTAGACTCTTCAGCATCAGTGTTCAGTGAGAACACAGAAGAAAACCAGGATGGTAACAAGTCATCCATCTACAAAACAAAGCAAACCGTCCAGAACTGCAAGTGCTGCAGGTCTGCCAGTGAGGATACGCGCTTCTCCACCATCTCGCCACGCCAGCTGGAGAGTGTCTTACACAAGACCTTCTCCATCAGCTCCAAAGTTTTGCAAGACCAACATGATTCTATTGATAAGACAGTAGAAGACGTCAGTGGTATTCACTCTCCCATCTCTACATCTAACCTTCATCTTTCAGATGTAGAATCTTCTCCTTCCAGAAGAGAAAAAGAAACCAGAAATGCATTGAAGAACTCTTCAGAAACCCACATCAATCACCCAGGCCAAACAACTGCTTCCTGCAGCCCACCAAACATTTACAAGCACAGTGATGCCAGGATATTTGAACACTTGGATGAATTTTCATCACCAGAGCCAAATGAACAAAAGAGTCTCACACATTTGAATCCACAAACCAGAATGGAGGACAGGGAAAATTTTTTAGAGGATACAGAAAGAGTTAGTAAAAGTGTTCAAAAACTTGTAAGAGAGGGATGTCCCCATGATGTGACATCGAAAACTTTGCCTTTTCTCCATGTTCAAAGCAAGGATGGCCACACAACTCTCCAATGGCCTACAGAACTTCTGCTCTTCACAAAAACAAAGCCCTGCATTTCTTATGGCTGTAACCCATTATATTTTGATTTTAAGCATTCTCGAAACTCAAAGGACAGCCATGATCTGGAGGACTCAAACACATATTTGAGTAACAAGGCCCTGGAAGTGACAATAGAGAGCCAAGTCTCCAGCTTAATCAAAGACAGACCAAAACCAATCCAAGAAGATAATCCATCTTTGAAACCAAAGATAATGACAACTAATCAAGATGGGGAAATTTTCCAGAAAAAATGTCATTTGGGTCTCATTAATTCCGAGTCAAAAAATGGTGAGCATAATTTTAGTGCAAGTGGTTTGGAATTGAAGAATTCCAAAGAGCCTACTTACCTTGATGTGTCTTTCAGCGGCTGCATAGGAAAGAATAATGGCAATAATGAAATCAAGGAACCTCTAAGGGCCCATTGGCAAAGTTATGGAAGGGTGGTTCTAAATGATATAAATGAGAGCTTATCTTTTCCTACCAGCATCTCCAGGACTAAAAAGCCTAAACGGATGGCCTGTAGTTCTTCAGAGTTTGAAGATGCTAGCCATTTCACCTGGAATTCCAGCGCGTTGACAGTAGGGGGACCCGGTGACCATGGGAAGGACTTCAGTCTGATTTTGAATAGTAGCCACATCAGCATGAGCAGCAATGTTTCTGAATGTGGAAACCACATTTCAAAGAGGCACTCTCCAGAGTCATCTCTGAGTGGACATGCTAGCCCGTCAGCCATGTCCTCCGGCAGCGTCTCCAGCTTGAGAAGTGCTTGTTCAAGTCACAGATCCCATGAGGATGGGAGAGGAAACCTGTTCTACTTCTGTAGAAGAGAACGCAAATCAGTTGAAAGACATAAATGGAAGCGCAGAAGGCACGCCTGCTTCTGTGTGCCTGATGAGATGAGTAAGAGCACCTGCCCTCTAGCTGCAGCAAAGCAAGACGCAAACTGCAAAGTGTGGGAATCATGTAAGAACAAGCACTCCAAACACAGATACTGTCACTGTAAAGAAAAACACACACAAGGAAAAGTCCAACAGTTTTCAGGACCCAAATCCCCAAGAACCATCCACTGTGATTTCAGCTCACAAGATTGGTGTGCTGGAAGCAGAGAACTGCCCAATTGCCAGGGCCCTCGACAGAGCCGGAAGAGCTCTTGTGCAAGACAGGGACTTCATTGCTTCAATAAAAGCAAGAGTCAAGAGCCCTGGGTCAGTCCTCACTGCTGTGATCTGGGAAAAGCCAAACCCAGGCAGTGCACTTGTGAAAACGGGCACTGCCTTCTCAGGCACTATTCCATGGGCTCTTCACAAGCCAGAGAGCCAAACTCGACAGAAGGAGACAGGACGCCCTTGACTGCCAAGAGCCTTTTAGAAAGATTACGAACCAAGAAGTGTCAGGAACAGTCAGCTAATGCTGAGGTCTCTTCCAACAGCTGTACAAATCAGTCAGACTCTCATTCACAAACCCCATGTGAGATTCAAGTTGTACCACCAGGCTGTAGCAGGCCAGCACTGCCTCTGTCAGAAAAAGTACGATACAAAAGAAATGTTCAAGTTAGTGCAGTTCACGGGACTACTGAGAAGGACACCATCAAAAGTTTGCAGACCAATAATCTCACTGTTTCAGCAGACAGCAGTTGTGATAAGCACCTTTCTAAAGGTGTAACTCCCATAGAAGCAGGGTCTCAGCCACTAAATGGAATACAGAACCCAACAACGAAAGGACAATCAACATGTTCAACTGGTGATGTCCAATCTTTTATGTCACCCTGTGACCCGATCCCAAATGAATACCCTGGTGCTTTTCCATCCAATCGATTTATTAGTGTTGGTGATGCAACGGAGACCAAAGAGGATGCAATAAATATAGACTTACAGGATGTAAGCATGCAAATGAATCTTGTTGAGGGGAATATAAACTCTTGCCATGACAGAACTATGCAGAAGCATGACAAAGTGGAAGATGAATTGGAACTGCTCCATAAATCTCTCTCTCCCTCTTTAATGCAACAGCCCATAACATTTTCTCCCGATGAAATAGATAAATACAAGCTCCTCCAGCTGCAAGCCCGGCAGCACATGCAGAAGCAACTCCTGTCAAAGCATCTTCGAGTCCTGCCTGGTGCAGGGGCCCCTGCCTTCTCGGCGACCTCCGCTGCGCCGCCAGGCCCCGCTCACCAGCACGCCTCCATCACCGCAATCCACCACACCTTCCTGCAGCACTTGGCTGTTTCTGCCTCCATAAGTCCCCACGGCAGTCACCTCCCTATCGCCCACCTGCGTCCCCTCTCACAGTCACATTTTACACCTATTTCATTTTCAGCTCTGACTCCAGCCATTATCCCTGCACATCCCACGTTCCTAGCCAGTCATCCCCTACATTTAGTCACAGCTGCTCCTTTCCACTCATCTCACATAATGTTCCAGCCCCTTCCCCCCGCAGCACTCATCCCCACATTGTTAGGCTCTCACTTAAATCCAGCCACAACTTCGATTATCCACTTGAATTCTCTCATCCAACCCATGTTCCAAGGTCAAGAACTTTGCCATCATTCTTACGCAAGTCAGATGCAACAGTTAAATGCAGTCAAAGAGGCCTAAAATGCCCCAGCACATTTGAATTAATAGGTGTGTAAGCATTTCTTATGAAAAAAATGGATTATCACTACCTACAAAATGACGTATTGAAGGGATCTGATTCTTACGAGATCGAACATATTGATGTCAATTCAAAATTTGACCAATAAATAAATAAATAGGAATGGAATTGCCAATGGTTTAGTAAGACTTTTCAAGAATATATTTTAACTTGCAAAAATAAGAGGAAAAAATAAAATTACTTTGTATAAGCGCAAAAGGAAATGTATTGTTTTGATGAGTTCTTGGATATTGTTATTAAGTGGTAACGGAAAAGATTTAGGCTGAATAGTATTATTACAAAGAACAAATGCAATATAAGACTATGCTCCAGATGTTTGTAAAATGAATGAAAAAAGATGCATTTAGTTTTGTCAGCTACTGAAAGGTCAGAAATAAACCAAAATTTTAAAGCAGTTATTCAGGTTGAAAATATTACTTAATGAAAAACAATCCTGACACCAATTGTAGAATTTCCCTAATAAAATGGTGAACTTCATTTGTATGCCAAGATAACTTTTTAACTCTAGGAATTACCAAGATGTAAAACTAGGGGTGGTTAGTTTTTGTACAAAATGTGTGTACAGATTAGCATTAGTATTTGATACTGCAAAGTAAAATAGGCAGAGTAACATTTTGTGTATATTGGCCAAACTTTCAAATATTATTAAGGCAAAAATGTTAAGGTTTCTTTACATTTCTACTCAGAAAATTACCTGTACTCATTCAGTACATGTGCAATCAGATATAAAGGTTTGCAAATGTATTTTAAAATGTTTCGTACACACCTTATGAAGCATTTGGTGTGTTTTATTCCAGTGTATTACTTTTAAAAATATAATGATTAATGAATAAAACCATCATGCCTGTGGTTTTGCAAATTACTTGGACCATTCATTCAAAATGTTGTTCTTGGCCATCAAATTATTGCTTTTGCCTCAGTATTTATGATTGGCCTTCTCATACATTTATCATTTTGTCTGTTCTTTCTTCCTTTCCTTCCCTCCACTCTCCCGTTCGCTTCCCTTCCTCTTCATCCTCCCTTCCATCCAGCTCTCCTTTTAACAGAATGAAATCTTCCAGTCACTGATTCACTCCCCAAAGCCTTCAACAGGCAAATCCAGGAGCTTGCAGCTCAATCTAGGTCTCCTATAGAAGTGGAAAAGGCTCAAGAGCCAGACCCATTACCTGCTTCCTCCCAGAACACTGCAGGAAGCTGGAATCAGAAACAGCACCAGGACTCAAAACCAGGCCTAACCATGAAAATGGAGGCATCCCAAGTGGCGGCAACATCTTGCTGCCAAATTACCAGCCCATGTGCTTTTACAGTGTTCAACTGGGGGGAAAAAGAGCTAAATCTGCTTAGCAGCACATTCCTCTATAAGCGTGAATGTAAGAGAAAATCAAGCAGGACAGAGGGAGAACTGAACAGTCATTTGCTATGTACATGACACACATGTTCCACTGCCCCAGTGTGGAAGGGATCCCTCCTCCCAGCAGGGAATGTAGCTGCTTTTACAAAGGAATCCTGCTTGTTTCCACATCGCCTCCTCCCATCCTCACAGCTGTAGCTTGAGACCAATAGTGTCATCCCTCATTACAGAGGAGAAAAGGAAGGTTGAAAGCTTCAACATTGGATGCATAGTCAGCTGTAGGAAAAGGTCTCTGCTGTCAGGAAGACTCAGAATGGGAGGATGGAGAATTAATGGCAAAGTCACCAAAGATTTTACCATAAAGAAAAAACATGATTTCCAGGATATCGGCAGAAACTTGTACATTGGCAGTCTTGACTGGGATACAGAAGTGACAACTTCTAGTCTATTGAAAAAATTCGGTTAGAAGGAAAGGAAAACATGAAAAACAAAGCACAGAGTTCTACAAAAATTATAACCAACCACTGAAGAACACTGGGCGGATCCCAAAGGAAGGGGAGTAAGAGGCATATTCATTATATAACAGACCTGACAAATGGGCCAGCAGAGTAAAAATAGACAATCCAGAAAACAGCAGCAGCAACAAGTGTAATTTGCAAACAGAACTAGAGTAGTCCTGGGAACATGTTTAAAATCCTGCTCTGGGGAAGGCAAAGCCCCTGCTTAATTTTTATAGCTGTCTTGCGTCAGTTCCTTGGGTCAGAGCAGGGAGGCTCTGCCAGGCAGTCTGTTGACTAGCGATCACACAATGACACAAATGCCTGGCATGGAAATGATGACTCAATCTTACATTAACAGTTTAAATTGCTTACTCATCATTTCACCAAAGCAACAAAGATGAAGGTTACCCAAGATTGAGAAGTTGTAGACATTAAAGCACCACACAAACAAACTGATTAGAGACAAAAAAATCTCTTCCTCAAATCATGAGCACAGGCTGGAACACTAGGTTTTGTTTTTAATTTTACCTTAAGATTACCAAATTGTGGAAAACCTGAGGCCCGGGTTTTTATATACAGAATTCTAAAACATAGCAAGGTTTGTTACATTAGGATTATACTTCCACACAATTTCCTTGAATTCACAGAATTGTTAGAAGTTGATTTTGAGCATTAATTCCCTTTATCTTTTATTACCTGATACTGATGGACTGGCTTTCTTGGTTGGATTGCCTGGTGAGGTAAGTTTTTGTATCTGCCTAACTCTCAAAATGGTTAATTAAGAACTTAACATATTATAAGAAAACTAATATTTACACATATTCATGCACAAACACGTACCTGTGTTGCTTCACATCTTGGAGATCAAGAACCAGTCCACTGTTCCGTCCCCTCACTGGTACAGATATTAAAATCTCAGAGCATGGGAAAGGTCATCTTCTTAGTCTCTGCAAGATTTGGCAAGTAAAAAATAGAACTGGGCTACTACATCTGTATTTCCCAAATATATAGGAAATTGCAGTGATTCACAGAGTTCGGCATTTCCAGCACTTTCTTTTCGGTAGACATTTCACAGAGCCATCTCCTGCATTCGGCTTCACTTACAGAGAGCAGATTTCACAGGGACTCTTGTTTCTGTCAGCACTTAATGGAACCTCTCTTTCATTACTACACAGAAATATACTAATCCTACACAAGTTTCTCTAAATGGAATATTTAAGAATATGTTACTCAATATCACAGCGCCGGAGCTAACCAGCTGCTTCCTGCATGAAGCTCTCGCTGACTTACGCTGCTCCCTTTGGTGGTGGCAGCGTAACTTTCTGAATTCCATGTCATGTTGAGTTGATCCCAGAGCATACGTTTCAAGCAGTTGAAGCAACAGCTGGAGACATGGAGATGTTTGTTCCAAGAAGATGCCACCCCACGTCACAGGGAGGAATCTGTAAATAAACATCACACTCAGACATGCTCAGACATACTCAGCCTGTGTAGCCAGTTCACTGTTTCCTTCAATACAGTAGCATGCTGATCATCTCCAACTGGACTCACATTTCAGTCTCCAAAAATGCTCTCCCTAGGTGTTAGGAAAGATGGTTACACAGCTTCAAGAAATTATGTACACATCAAATCCAGTTTTCTAAAGACACAATCTGAAAGACCGAGTGTCACCTTATGTAACTAAAACACTTTGGGACAAAATCAATCTCTGGTCAGCACAACACAGGAAGACATTTATTTTTTTATTCCCCAAGTGGCAAATAGAAATATAATTAAAAAGCATGAGCGTGACAAATTCCATGCAGCAATCAGGAAAACAGGTGATGGCCCTTTGTGTCTGAGGTTGCAACCATCTCTGAGGTTAGACTTACCATTAAAATAGGAGTTCATCTGCCCGTAAGCCTGAGTCTGGAGGACTTTCAAAGGTCATCATTTTGTTCCAGCAAAAATATGATTCACTGCTTCTATTTTGGTAGACATTTGAAGGTGCTGGTGTTCCTTGGGATTAGGCTGTAGTACCACAGGAAGTGGCAGCTGGGTGGGTTTGGCTGTAGAAGACCATGACCTAGACTGAAGACCAGGGGCTATTTCATCCCAGGCAGCTTGGTTGAGGAGGAGCGCTTTCAGCCAGAGGTCTGCACTCATTTTACAAACTCACTTGTTCCTTCTGCATCTTACCACCTTTCCCTAAGAAGAAGAGCAAGAATCTCTCATCAGAAACAGAAGTAATTTAGGAAATTTGGAAAAACAATAGTATGTATGAGTGTACATGAGTGTGAATGTGTGCCTGTCCTGTTGATAAATACAGCCTTCAGTCGTAGACATTGGTCTTTGCTCAAAATAGAATTTTTCAAGGCATTTTCACATATTCAAGAATATTCAAGAAGAGATTTCTTAAGCTGTAAGTTCCTTCAGTATGTGAAAATTATAAAATAGTTGGTGATAGAAATTGTACAGCAATTTGTGATATATTTGTGATACAAATTTGTTACAGTAAGATCCCACCTTGATTCTATTTAATCTGTAATTAAACTGAATGGTATTCTGGCAATGTAATACATAAACTGTTAATTTTATTTTATATTCTCTGTACATAGCATTTTTTTAATTGTTGTGTGGTCAAGTAAACTGCACTACTGAACATGTAAAGCTGCTTTTTTAGGTTATTCAATAAATTATTTGGACTGTAGTTCAATGCAATATTTTTTTAATAGAAAGCTTAATAGCATAGGAGTGTTAGTTACATATTTCTATCAAAACATACCAAACTATAAGAACAAAATCAAATACAAAATGATATGGGAATATTCTGTATTTTGCATTGCTGAATTAAATGCATTTAAGCTTTTATTTATTACTGTACATATTTATAATCTATATTTAAATCTTGGAATTTCTTAGACTATTTATAAAATTTTAGTGTGATCAAATAAAGCGGTTTCCTCAAGCCGAAAATAAATGTGACTTTTAAGATTTGATAGATGTATCATTTGTTGAAAATTACTAACCACCTATTATGTGAAGACTGTTTGCTTTCAAAAAAGTTGTACAATACATTTAGCATTTTATCAAAGCTGTCTAGTTTCACAGTGTATTCTCTGAGAATATAAAATAGATGTGGTAGCATTCTTTATAAATTGTTACTGCAAATTTTGGAAAATAGTTTAATTAAAAACCCAATAAACTATTCTCCTCGGAAGAACTCAACAACAAGGCAATGCCTCCTGGAGCCCATTGCTTTGATACTTCTGTTCTGTGTAGAATCTGAGAACACGTGTTCCAGACAGGAGCACCGCATGCTGTCTGACTCTTGCTCATTTCCACTTTTACTTTCCCTGCCTCTCTATATTTACACCCTACGTTGTCTATTTAATCCTACTTTCACAAAAGACAGTTCACAGGTCCTCATCTTCATGCACTCGGACGCACACATTTGTTGGTGTAGTCATGACTGAAGTTTTCATTCCTTAATTATTTCATTTGTGAGCTTATGGAGTATGCATTATGGGTCAGACACTATTCAGTTATGTTCTTCCCAACAGCTACATTTGTGAGTTCTCCAAAATGAAAAGCTTTGATATTAGTAGGTACACAAAGACATAGGAATGATTACCCACATGTGGTTTGTAGCTTTATTGCCTGTGCCCCATAAAGCAAAGGTGTTCTGCTCTGCCACTCTGTAAATGATCATGAGACTCATGATGGAAACTGGGACCCACACACAATGGGTATCACATACCCTTGAGAGAGCTCTGCCTTGTTACACTTCATGGAACTCAGTTGAATCCCAAATAGCATTCATAAAATGTTTTAAATCCTTGGCCAGAAACCCAGCAAAATTATGTGATGTCGCTCAGCAATAAATGAAAGACATTTAGTTGCCTGGCACACTCCTAGAATGCTGTGCTTCTAAAAACATCATCAGGTGAACTTAAATATTAAACTTCTCTACATATTCTGTTTGATCAGACATGGTTCAAACATGACACTTAAATTATTTGGCATGGTTCTAACATGAAGTCTGCAGAGAAGGAATAAACTCCTATGTGTCTTCACAGGATTGCTTCCCTCATTGTCAGTTTTACAGCCACGATTCCCTTTTGTCACATTCATGATGTGGACACAGAAATCGACGTTTCCAGAACTTTTATGGAGTAAAGAAAAAAAATCATAAAAATCACTGATTAGGAAATAAGTAGAATATAGGTTTTTCATCTTTAACTCATTCAGTCCTTAAATATTGCGGATAGTTCAGAACAGACTAACACTAAATAACGAGAAGTCAATCTGGGTGCTTTTGAAATCTGGACATATATCCTAACTACACATACATATTTGCTCCTCACTATGTGTACATAGTGACTACCAAACTGAATGTATGGCTATCAATTTACCAAATCAAGGGTAGAATTTATTTTTATCCATCTGATATGAATACAAATCCACAGGGCTGGTATCGTGGTGTAGGATGGTAAACTCCTGTGTGGGGTGTGCACATCGCTTCTCACAGTACCAGTTTCAGCTCCAGCTGCTCCGCTTCAGGTCCAGCCTCCTGCTAATGTACCTGGAAAAGCAGTTGGTGATGGCCTGCCATACACGTGAGGAGACCCACATTTCCTGGCTTTGGCCTTGGCTAGTCCAAGCTCTTATGGCCATTTAGAGAGTGAACCAGAGATAAATGCTCTGTCTCTCCTCCTTCTGTTAATCTAACCAAAATATGTATTTACTTATATATTCAAACAAATAATTTTAGGATTATACAAATACCAAAATACTATCAACTTCCACTATACCAATCTGAAAGTAATATACTTGCAAAATTGTTGTCTCCTTATGCTCTAATTATGGGAAGCAATATTAAAACACACTAAAAGAAATGGATTCAAATACACTGTAGTTACAGTATTTAGGACATGTCATAATGATGTAGTACTTAATTAGCCAAGACTTTCCTAAGAATTGTACATTTCACAAAGCATCACACTCCACTATTCTCAACTCCATTTATCATTCTTCTGATTTGAAACATTTCATTTACTTGACTCTAGTGTCATAGAACATCAACCTCATGTCTGTCTGATTTCTTCCAGAATTAGTTTACACTGTAAAGCTCTAAAAATTATAGCAACCAAGGACCCATCCAATAGACATCTACTGATCATTTATTTAAGCCTTCAAAACCACTAATATTCTGATGACTCTACAACAAGAGCTTACTCAAACTTCCATTGATTATCTCTTCATTACCATAGAGTTCACATGGAAAAGAGAAGTCTCTTACCAAGTGCTCCACATCTTTTCAAGAGTGCCACCCAAGCCCCACTTTCTGCAGTTAACATCTTCAGAGTCATCCTGCACCCTTACTCTTCATATTTTGCCCCCACGCTCATCTCATTTCTTCGCTGACATCAGGTACATCCTATCATCTTCTCAGCTGACACACAGCAATAGCCTCCTAACTACTCTGCCTCTCATAAGCCAAGAGACATTTCCTCCATAGCTTCCCACTGTTTTAGAATAGAATCCTGATGTTCCTCAGTTGTTAATTTTAAAGAATCGTAGTTGGGATGCTGGAATTATAGGAATATTTATTAATGAAAGAATGAGTATATGAATCAAAGAAGATTCTCAGCTTGTTACTTGAGGCAGTGTAATTTTATCATGTATCAGTGTGCAAAAAGAAATTCATGCAGCAGATTAACATTGTGTAAGTAAAAATACTGCCTTTTCAACCAGGGTAGACATACATACGTGACTGGGTTTGACACAGAGGCCTAGGTTGCAGTGGGATGCCCACACCGCACATTGGGGAGACCAGCTCAAGTTTCCACTATCACAACTCCAATCCATTTTCCTGCTAACATGCCTCTTGGGAGACACAGATGATGACTTGAGCACTTCAGCCCTCACTATCCCTGTAGAAGACTCAGCTGAAGCATCCTGCTTTGATTTAGCTGTTCAAGGCCTGGTTCTTGTAGGCATCAGGGAATGGGTGGTGGTTTGATCAATCTAACTCCTCCTTCCCTCTCACCCTCCCTCTCTCCCAGTTTCAAATAAAATAAAATTTAATCTAAAAAAGTGTATTAAATAATATATATTTATTAGTGAGATTCTATTTAGTAACTAATTTTAAAATATCATTAAGTTGTAGAATGTTTCCTTGGTGGTATAAAATGTTTATATTAATTCCAAAATTCCAAATTTTATTTTGGAGTATAAAACTGCCTAAAATTTTAAGTAGATATATACAATTACATGTCACATGATTTCTGTATTTTTTGCATCCTGATGCAGGCAACAGTGAACTCTGGATGCAAATCTACACCCCTCCATAAGGATTGCTCTCACTGCTCTTCACGCTTGAAGCAGTGCGACAGGCTGGAAATTCCCTGTAAACTGATTCCCTAAACCATTCAATGAATATGTATGCAGTGGGGACTACATGCAAGCACAGAAATAGTAATAGTGTGTCACTCTCAGAAGGTTTGTGTTTCAGTGAAGGAAGACAAAATTCATTTTGCAAAGAAACAGCATATGCATTAGGGAAAATAATAGTTAAAATAGAGAGATTGTTGGAAACTTGCCCATTTGTACTACCTGAGCCTGTTTTATTACAAGCTCCATGCAAGCTCTACCACATGAATTGGTATTAGGGAGACATTATTGTCTACCTGCTCATTCTTGTTTACCTGATTTCTACCTCTGGAAGGAGGATGGTGATGGGAAAAGTCCATCTCTCCAACGACCAGCAGAAAATCTTGATAACATTTATCCAAGGACACCTATGCTGATCATATTCTGATTTTGAGACTGAAATCTTGCAATTGCATTATTGCACAAAGCTGTTGCTATTTATAATTTAGAATGTGACAGCCCCCTACTGGATTGGCAATGTCATCAACTGTTGAAACACACAGGTAGGAATGTGCTATCACCAAATTCTCACTGTTATCAGCAATGAATGTCCAGAGACAGAAAAGTTTGACTTCAGAAACTCTCAGGTGAAGTTGGTTTTTGATCACCCTTCTTAAGTGTAACAATTATGTATGAAATAGTTCTCTGGCTTTCGGGAAGTCTCCACAGAATTTTAATTGCATCAATCAAAAATAGATCCTGGATGAATTGCTATCATTCGGCTGAGTTGCTTTGTTTATTACATGTGACTGTTTCACAAGCCTTTGACAAGTACTTAGCTACCTGCCTCGCTATCTATCATATAACACCAACCTATTAATTTAAATACCACTTTTTTTATTGATAATTCTCTTGTTGTTGTCTGCTATTTTAGTTGTTTTATTTATGTCTTGCTGACTTGAACTATATCAGGTATTAATCTCTGTTCAGGAATAGAGTGAAAATTTAAAAAAACCTTCTCTATCAAAATCAAAATTTCCTGTACAATATCACTTCCTGATTTCTAATTCTTTGTCCTTACAAATGATAAAACAATTATCGATAAAATGTAGTTGGTTGCTGTTGAATGAGTAGAGAGATTTTTGTATGGCTGGCCATCTAGTGTTTTTTCTTCAAAAAAAATTATGAGTTGTAGCATAGGCTTCCTTTCATGGGATGGTTTCAAGCTGCCATTCTGAATGGCAGTGTGAGGAGTTGGTTCTGTGATGCTTCAACAGATGCTTCAACACTCTAGGCTGATGTTTGGCATGTCCTGGAAGCAGCACAGTGCCAATCCTCAGCTCTATCCTTTCTCAGCCTGGGCTCTTCGGCTCTCCATCATCTCCTCAAACGTCAGTGCAGTGGTTCTCACCATCATTCAAATACCAAGAAACAAGTACATCCTGAACACTGGTCGGTGGAAAGTTTCTACTTGCTGAGGTTGTATGGACAGTTCTTGCATTGGGATTTATTAGTTATCTCAAACTGCAGGGTTTGGTAGCATACAATTAGTTCATCCACTTTTGTTTTCATAATATGACATGGATGAGGTTCTATTAAAATAAAATGAGTTAAGGTGACAATTTGAGGCCCATGTCATTAATGTAAACTTTAAGATGACTTGAGTATTTTTCATAGATGGATTAGCTTATATACACATTATGAATATATATAATGTATATAATTATCATAATTATAATACAAGTATTATAAATATATTATATATGAATATAGATATAAATATTCCAAATTATCCCAAGGAAATGTATCTAGGAAAATGGAATTGGAACATCTAAAAATAATAAAAGGTCTATACTTGTTTATTACAATATAATATGGCCTTTTCTGTTCATAATTTAAGGAGTCTTGTCTTCTGGAAATAAGTATTACATTTGTGATGACTTAAGAATTTTGGCTGACCTTTAGTTGATAAATGAAGAGGGATAAAAACTGACGTGCAAGCCTTCATATAGTTTGAGCTTACTGACTCGATGCCACACCATAAAGAATGTTTGGCTATCATACGGACTCTGGAAATCACCATGTTGTGAACTTAATAGTTTATTTTTAAATAAAATCTATACCTAATAGAAGTACTGAATGGAAAAACCCATCTGTAGTGCTATCATGTTCTCTATTCATTTATGGACTGAACAGGACCATGCCTCACAAACTCATAGACATTAAAATCTCAATGTGTTGTGTTAACATGGATGGAGTAACGATAGAGACTTGGTCTAAGCAGGCTTTGTGAGAGGTGGTCCTGGTAGGAGGTTCTCGGGTAACGGGGAGCTAGGTGGTTCCCACGAGAAGGTTGGCTGCATGAGCCCAGTATGCTTCCTCTATGCCTACCTCCCTCGTTGCCACTGCCAGCGTCCACCAGATACTGGATTAATAGGCTTGTCCAGCTGACCTGTTCATCTTCAAGCTATATGGTAAAATATACCATTTGTCCTCCTTGAATGCTCCTTTTGGGTATTTTTACTTAAAGCACAGAAATAAAATTCTGAACAATGTAAGGTGGCAACTTCCAAAGCTTCCTGGATTGTAATTTTGAATTCTACTGGACAGAATTGTGTGTGTGTGTATGCGTGTGTGTGTGTGGAAGGGGGGTGGGTAAGAACCATGGTTTAAGTATAGAAGTACTTTCAATACACAGCCCATTGACTAAATCAAGATAGAGAATATGGCTAATACCAAGGGAGATTCAGGACTTTAGCATCGCTACAGAAGAAAATCTGATACTCTAGTTCAGTGTTATTTTCTCAGACTTTGCTGTCCTTACAAGTCCTTGCTACAAGTACTCAGAAACAATCAAGTATTGGTTATGTCCCTGCAGTTTTTTCCCTTCAGTGAAATACTCTTCTTAACCATTACAAATGAAATAGTGTCTCTCTTTGTCACTGCTGGTCTCTTATGTCCCTAAAATTTCATCACAGAAATTTTAAGTTCTGAATATTTGTTTTAGGAAATCATGAGAGGCATTGTTGGTTTATTTTTCCACTAAAATGCAAGTTCTAACCATGGTAAGTGTTACTAGTCATTTACACTTTGGAAAGAATGAATTCACCTTACACTTTCCTGCTGGCTGCAATCCTTTTAGATTGTTTTTGTGAGTGGGAGGAAGCAGATGGAAAAAGAGCTGGTGAAATCCCAAAGTTCCAACTCATTCTATTCTCATCTCTGTCTAGAACAGGACTGGATTCATGTGTAAATACTCCATCTCATGTGCTGTGTGTCTTGTATTTTATACAGGGAAATGAGATTGTAGTTCCAATTCTGGCAAATTTAAATATTCGTTTCTGTTTCTGAATGAGTAAAAACAAGATGTTTAACTTTATGCCTGCTACTTTTCCTCCTCTTTCATCCTTCTTACCCTGAACTGTGTTTTTCACCTCACTTCCTCCTGTTGGTTCAAATCTATAACAAGAAGAAAATGGTGGGGAAGTGGTGTGAAGTAGTCCAAAGGGGGGTGGAAATACTTCCTCTAAGAAGCCCAAGATTTTAAGATGGAATATTGTGCTTTCTGAGATTCAGCCCTCTATTCATTGCAGGTCACGCATGCAGCCTTTGTTACCCACTTTTTTCCTAAGTAAATATTTAGTTTCCAAATATTTCTATGCATTTATTTGATTGGGAGACTGACATATACTTGTAATTGGGCTGTTCATTCCTCAGATATCTGTAATGGGTACCATACAGACAGCTGTTTGTCTCCCAGCTGCTCCATTGCCGAGCCAGGTTCCTGCTCATGACACAGCAATGCAGCAGAGGACGGGCCAGGGCCTTGGGCCCTACACGCATGTGAGAGAACCACAAGAAACTCGTGGTTTGGACTGGCTCAGCCCCAGCTGTTTCAGCAAGTTACGGGGTGACTCTGAACCAGCAGATGGAAGATCGCTCCCTGTGTCTCTATTTTTCTCATAAATCTGCCTTTCCAATAAAAAAAATGTTATCTTAACAAAACTTCTATGTTCTTTCTTGGTAAAATCTGCCTTTCAAATGGAAACAAATAACTCTTAAAAACAAAAACATTACACATCATTTTTGTTGCAAAGCTGGTTTTCTAATGCTGTATTAATTACTGATCTTTCACGCTACCATCCAGATCACTGAGGAAGAAACTAATTCATTGCATCATTCTGAACCTTACAGACACGCCCAAAGTCCAACACTGGGCAACCACAGTTCTTGGTAAGTTTTTATCTTTTATTTGTTGGTGACGTATAGTTACATTTTAGGAATTAATTAACATTGCATGTCATTATCACATTTTCTTTCACATCCAGGTTCTGACAATGAGCATTTAAGTCAGGCTGAATTCTCTTCCAACAGAAATTTCACCTTGCAGGAAAGAAGGAGAGAAGCACTAAAGGGAACTCCTAGAGGCCTCGGCTCTGTTGCTCCCTGGGCAGCATGGGGCCTGTCTTGGGGAAGAAAATTCAAGGCAGAACATTGTTGTGCAACATCATTAGCAACCCTTGGTTCTGGAAGCAAAGCTACAGATGAGGGGTGAGGGTGAGGACCAGGAAGGGAGGGAGAAGGGAGAGAATTATACCCCATTGGTAAGTTCTAGAAAGATTAAATGTAGATATAACCACAGCCTTTTCAAAGTAAACTGCAAGGCGTGCCTCCAAATGATTACAGAAACAAAAGTTGGTACACAGTCTGGTTGAACAGAACATACTTCCTGATTTTATTTCTCTTCATACAAAAGGGTAAATGCCTTGTTTTAGATCATCTAAAAATATTTCTTCCTTTCTTTTGCATGCATTCTTACTCTTGTGTTCTTAGGATCTTCTATGTGTGCACACAGGCATACAAAAGTACACACACACATATGTGCACAATACACTACTGTTTTCATATAGGCTTATTTTCAAATAAGAATTAAGATGCAATTCAGAATCAATGCAAGAAACACTGTTGTCTATTATCATTTTCTAAGAACCTAAAAATATTTTAAATCAGTTTACAGAATATCTGATGTGTTGCCTGGCATTTATAAATAGATTTATTTCCCTTTGATTCAATTAGTATTATTTTAAAAATTCTTTTGTTCCATTTATAAAGACAAAATACTTTCTCATGGCCTACACATTGGGGGAGTACACTAGTGGCCTCTGCCCACATGAACATATTCACGCTCAGCTCAGTTCCTGATTTCAAGACCCAAGGGCGTGTGCAAGGGGGTGCGGGGCTGGGGTAGTCTCTGGGTTCAGAAGAATGCCTCTTCACTAGCTCAAGGGACTGATGCACTCACAGGGGCTACACCTAGCCCCTCGTAAGAACCCCTCTCTAGTGAAAGCACAAACTGAAGCCGCCGTTAATCGTTGCCAAGATTGACCGGTTATGGTCAAGAATAAGTACCTGAAACTGTAGACCTGGAGAAGTAGATCAAAGGGTTAATTCAGAACTGGGAAAGTCTGCACTAATACTGTGTTGTGTGCATATGTGCTGCTTGAATCTCATTGTAAAAGCAAATGAATATTCAGATCTCCCAAGTCATTTCCTTTGGTTTTGCTTTTGTGTTTACCCATGTTTGCCAATGAAATGAAGGCTGAAAATGATCATCAATGATGATAATTAAACCAATTTCAAAACTTTTATAGAAAAAAGGCACTTAACAATCTTCCCAGTTTCCAAATACACCTAGCCCAAACTTATTAGCATTCAAACATTCTGAGCTGGTGAGTTCTGAAGTAGATTGTGATGTATGAAGAAAATTTAGTGTCAGTCGCTGGCCAAAGTATAATAGAAACTTGGACTGAATGTTAGAGTACACTGCAATGAACAAATTAATTTGTTAATTCCATTCACCCAAATAATGGAAAGATTCACTCATTTTCTCCTATTGTCTTAGCTCAGCCTGCCACAACAAAGCACTATGCACTGAGTGGCTGGAACACATTTGTCGCAGTTCTGCAGGCCGGGACATTTAAGAGGCCTCTTAACTCGTGTGAACCTGCTGCCTACCATTTGTGCGCACCTCATAAGGAGGCATCACAGCCTCTCCAAGGTCTTCTAAGAGAACACTCACTCTATTAGGAAGTTCAAATCCATGAACTCATTTACATTTCATTTTCTCACAAAGATCCCATCTTCACTTGATCTTAGCCAAAAGGCCGAGAAGCGATAAACACCCCATCTTCACATATCAGAAAACTGATGGTTAGGACTTATGTCAGAAGACGTGCACATTGTCTGTACACACAGTTGCTGCACGGCCTCAGATTTCAACCAGAGCACTCAGGTACAGCTGAAGTTCACACCACGGTCAAACAGCAACACTTTCAACTTAAAGAGACGCACCCTACTCCTCACATATTTCCCTGCAAATGCCTCCATGGATGCTTCGCAAAGGCGATGATCAGATCCCATTCCTCCCTGGTATACACAACTATATAGTAAGCTCTGGAGTCAGGGTGCTCATTGATACCAGCTACTGCAGAAGTGACATCCTGTTCCTGGTTCTTGGTTACTTCCAGTGTCACCCTGGCAGCACGTGGATCCTGTGCAACTGATGGGACCATTATGTTACAGAACAATGACACATGTCTGGCACCACATCACTGTACTCCCACGGCCAGCCAATGCCTCCTAGGTGTTAGAGCCTCTTCTGATTTTCCTAGAACTCAGAATGTAAAGCTCAGCTCAGGCAGTGACACCCTATGTAAAAGTCACCTAAACCGTAAGGACCACAACGCCTACTCATCCAGACCACCACCACTTACTTAAATAAACATGTGTGTGCACAACACACGTTCTCTCTCTCTCTCTCTCTCTCTCTCTCTCTCTCACACACACACACACACACACACACACACACACACAATTTTCCCAATGAGATGCCCCATGCAAAGTCTGAATTAGCTGTGTCCCAATTAATTACTGGTTGGCAAAGAGTATCAAGCACAAGTCTAGCCTCTCCCTCTCATATTGAAGTTTATCTTGAGAGCTTGTTTCATCTCTGTCTGTCTTGGGCTTTTAAAACCTAAAGACTTCAAAATACTTGAAATCTTGAGAGAAAAGCTCAGAAGTTATTGACAGGGTTTATCTGGTACATGGCTCTGCCATAAGTTCCTGTTACACCCTTTTTGAATAGTGCAACGAATGCATTCCTTATGTTGACATACATGACAGGATACATACACAGACAATTACATAGATTGGTAAATGACCTGTAAATTCACACTACAGTAGCTAAACATCACAGCAATGGAGGTCACGTCCCTGCTTATTTTAATGTGTTTCTACCCATGCGTTTGCATCCTTCATCCTTGTTGCAATACCTTGAGTCTCATTATCAGCTGATTTCCTTTTTAAAGAACCTTCCCATTGATATAAGTGTGAGCTGCAGAGGAACACACAGTCCTGGTTCAAATCTTCGCTTACACTACCTCTTCCTCACAGATCAGGGAAGGTCACATCCCTTTCTCAGGGTCCAGGCCCTGATGTTCCTTCATGACCAAAGTCAAGGAGGTAGCTGGAAGGTGTGCATCTGGAGCCCATGGACTTCTGGTGAGAGGGAAGTTGAAGCAGAAACTGACAGGTTTGAGGCCATCCTCATCTACTGCGCCCCGGGCACAGCTGTTGAAAGAAAGGTCTGCATGGGAAAGTGTCCTTCAATACTTGGGACTTGAAATACCGGGAGTCCCACCAGTCTCTTCTTATAAAGTGAAATGTTAGGTTTTCATTTTTAGTTTTATTTCTAGCTTCTGAACCATTGGCATTTCTGGAACATCAATCACAAGCTTTCTGTGGACTTGACCTGTTTGAATTCAGTCAGTGCTGAATTTATTTTCTAGGGAATCTAATTCTGTCATAGAAAAAAAAATAGGTACAAAATAAAAGCCAGGTTTTCTATCAGGTCTTTTTGAGAATCTTCAAATTGTGTCAAAATGCCTTCCTCAAGTTTTATTTCTTGGTATGCGAAAAACTGGGTTCTTCCCCCACCCTCCCTAGTCATTTGAACCTTTAGGAAAAGAGAAGACATAGGACTTGTGAATTCAATGGTATCCAGCCAGCAAGACTCACAGCAGCCATTCTGTAGACTCAAAGCCATGCGTGTTGGCCTGTTCCCACTCGTCTCTCTGGCCCTATCCGGTGAAGCAGAAGGGCTCTGCTCATTTCCCAGGGTGCAGAGTGCATCCCTTTGCTACAACCCCGAGCTTTAAGCACAGTCCCTTGGCCACAGCCATGCTCCACAAACATGTGATGCTGAGATAATTCAAAGCGGTTTTCCAGGCCTCCAAACTGCTTCCCAGAAACCAAAAGATTGTCTCCCTAACCACACGTCAGTATTCACCTGGGACTGAGCTGAGGACCGGTGCTGGAGAAGGGGCTGCTCAACCACAGCTAGAAGTAGAAAAAGCTCCTAGCTCCCAGCTCCAGAACCGCCCATGTCTTAACACTGCAGTCATTTGTGGAGTGAACCAGAGGATGGAAGATATTTCTCTCCCTTCACTTTATAACTCTGCCTTTGAGATAAAAAAAAAGTTTAAAAATCCAGTGTGCAACCTATTTCCCTGTTACATCCATCTTTTGTTTATTTCATGAATAAAAATATAAACTTCATGATCAGGGAATTATTATTTATAATAGAGCACTCCGCACTTAAAAATAAAGTTAGTGGAAAACAATATTAAAAAACACGTTCCACGTGCAGGATCCTGGTGCAGTTGGGCAAGTACAGCATCATACATTGTTTAGTCATAATGAAACTTAGGTTTACACTGCAAGTTTTGTATAATTTATTTTACATATTTCTCTACTTAAACTGATGGCAGAATTACACTAAACCACCAAGACCGGAATCCGAGAAATGAAGCATAAAACTTCTGGAAATTTATTGGAAGGTGATTTTTTTTTCTGTGTATTAGGCTGTTTGTTTTTTGACTACAAAAATACTCTGTAAGCAAATCCCTCTGGGAGTTAGAGTGTGCATTCAAGAAAACTATCAACAAAGCACTCTAGTCTATATTTGTGCCAGGTGATAAGCTCCGTCTCATGCTGCGGCCTCTTGGGCCAATGAACGCAGGGGCTCTCCCCTTATTCCTAATTCTAAGTGCCATTGGGTGTGTCAAAAATAATCCAGTTCCTTCTATAGCACATTCCAGCATGCAGTTTTCTGTGGGATTTTTGCATAATATTTGCATTAGGTATGCCTTCATTTTTATTGCCTCTTTTTTCCTACTCAAATATTCTTAAGATGTTTATCAGGCTCCTGCCAGATCAGTGAGTGGATGATAATATAGATTATAATGAGGTATAAAGTTCTACTCTTGTAAAGACTAGTTTTCTGAAAGAGTGAGAGAAAGATGAAGAGGAACAGAGAATGACATCTTACATCTACTGGCTATTCCCCAGATACCCACAGTGGTCAAGGCTGTTTCTGGCCAAAGCCAGGAGCCTGGAAGTCCTTCTATGTCTCACATATATGTGGAAGGGACATGGGTACCTGGTCCTGTGCATCAGCAGGGAGATGTATTCCAGCACTGCAACTGGTACTCCACATGGCATGCAGGGACAGCATGCAGTAGTTAACTATTCGTGCCAGGTACCTACTGCTGAAATCATATTCCTAATGTCTTTGTCATCTAACAGTAAGATGGCAATCTACCTTGTGTCTTGCTCACCACTGTGTCCCTAGAAAATATTACATACTTTAGCACATGGCAAACTCTCAATCTACAGCAAATAAATGTATGATCACATTAGAAGATTGCATGTGAAGTAACACAACAGAAAAAGAAAGCACTGCCCGTCCTGCCATCCTTGACCATCCTCATCCTTGGAACCACATGTGGTATGTCGGGTGAACTATGGTAACAGCTGAGCTGCTCTTTGGCGAATGCAGATTCTGTGTCAGAAACCAGGAAAGCCCTTGTAAACTTCAAGTACAAGGCAGGACAGAAAGTTCATCACACATCACAAGGAGACCCTTGTTGCTGCTTGCTTTACTGGAGCTTCTCCTAGGGGAACAAACTCTGCAAGTAAGACACACCTCTCCAAGCACCCCTGGGAAAATTCACAAGCAACACTGTTTCTTATGTATTAGAAGACCAAGTTGCAGAAACGTGTTTTATGTACTAAAGCACACTAGAGGGAACAAGAGAGAACTCACGCTTGACAGAATTGGAATATTAGCCATCTTGTTGCCCCACAATTTCTTAAAATGCAAACCTTACCACACACAGCATGTAGAAAATATCAGTAGGGAAATACTAAACTTCCAATATGCATTGACAAACCCTGCTGTATCCCTCCTCCCTCAATGTTTGCTTAGTGGGTGCTCACATTCCTGCACTCCACATCATGACACGAGCTTTCCAAAACAGAGCCAAACAAGAGAGAGAGCGAGACAGCAAGAGCGAGCGAGCGAGCGAGCGAGACTGACTGACTTACCCCTATCCAAATGATGCTTTGTTTGGCTGTTCAATTATAAAACTAGAGGGAAGAATCAATGGGGGGTGGGGAGGGGCCTTGGGGAAGGGCACAAGCAACCCCAGAGCCTACTGAACTGTATCATAAAACAAAATAAAATATTTTTAAATAGAAAAAAACATGGCCATGGACACCCATCCCTGTACCTGTGGTCCCTTTAATGGGATGGGTCTGGAATTGTTGAGTGCAGCTCAGTGTTGCATACCTCTACACCTGATCTGAAATTTCCTTCTCAGATGGCTTTTTCCTGTACCTCATCATCAAATTCTTTCTTGCGTCAGAACAGGATTCCAGACCCAACTACAAGACACTACTAATGTACATGCTGACAGGCAGCACAGGAAGTTCCAAGAACGTGGATCTGGGGCCTTGCCACCCCCACAGGAGAGCCAGATTGACTTCCGGTCTCCTGGCTTTGACCTGGCCTATCGCTGGCCACTGTAGCCTTTTGGGAACTGAGCTAGCACAGGTGAGTTCTCTGTCTTTATCTGACTATAATAAAGTAATTCTTAAAAGGGAAACATAAGACATGAAAGAAAGAACCTTGACTAAAAAGATGCCCCCAGTCCCAGAGCAAGTGTGTCCTTTCCAGTCGTCCTGTTTCACTCTTATATCCACAACATCTAGGAGAGTTTCTTGCTAAGAGTAATTGTACAGCTACCCCACTGATCGATAGTAAAGCCCTTGGAATCCCAGCGCTTGTCTGGTGGGCAAAACACGTCTAATGAGACTCCTGCAGCTTTCCTGAGGACATACCCAAAACTGTGCCTCAGAAATTAAGTTTACAGTGTGGGACGACAATGTTCAGAACAATATGGCTAATACTGATCTAATTTATATTTTACCATATACTATTTTTCATAGTTAGAAATATATGCTAAAAAGGGAACTCTGTTCCTCGAGCTGCATCAAGTATCAGACATTATAGATACATTTCCCCAACAGCTGTTAGTCTTTTAGTTTTACAAAACCCTTCATTTTTGGTGGGTTAAGGCCATCAACACATCATTATAAATCTGAAGATAACCATTATATAAAGTACCTAAGCGTTTTAACCCAAACAATACAGGGCTTTCAGATTGCCAATTTTTTTGTAATTATTGCAATAAAAATAGTTAAGACTATTAAAACATGCCCTGCCTGAAGATAGTATGTCCTTGAATTCTGGGAACTTAATGAATGATAATAATAATGATTAGGGTAATGATAATCACATCAAAATCACGAAAGTATACTTTAAAAGCCTAAAATGAGTTTCCTGCTGAGATGATAAAGAGAGTTTTCTAAGGCCACGTGGAGAACTGAATGTCTACATAGTCAAATTAGCTCCACATGGAGGAAGGGATGGGCCGGAACAACCAACTATTTCACAGTTTCACGCCTCGCTCTTAACCCTGCGTAACAACCACAACAAATCAACAGTATAATTATTGAGCACCTAATTGTTAAGTTCTGTTTGCAAATGCACGCAATTGACCAACTGTTGTGTAAGGAGTGTAGGAAAGGCAACGCAAACTCCTGGCAAATATCAGCAGAAAGAATCTTCTGAAGCAAAATCGCGCAGGAGTGTTGAAGAGCCGCGGGTTGTTTCCAGCCGTCAATCTCTCGCAGCTTTTCTCTATCATCTTGTCATCCATCTCAAGGGGGAAATGTTCACGACTTTTCATATCCTATGTATGTAAGAGGTCCCCTGGGTCTGCCCCTTTAATTCTGCAGTGTTTCTTTAAGTTTCGTTTGTCAGGCAAGTGGGGAGACCATGGTGCCATGGTGAAATATGCTAGCCACCACAATTCCGTTTATGCACAGGTTGGAATCCTGGCTGCTTCGTTTTTGATCCAGTTCCCTGTCAATGTGCCTGGGAGAGCAGCAGCAGATGGACCATGTGCATGTGGGAAACCCTGCTGAAGTTCCTGCTCCAGGCTTCAGCCTGTTACAGCCGCTTGGGAGTGAAGCAATAGAGGAAGATACCTTTCTCTCTTCTCTGCCTCCCCTGCCTTCGGTGACTCTGCTTTCAAACAAACAAATCAGTCTTTGACGGAAGCTCTCCTCTCTGTGTAACTTGTTATTAGGTCCAAGCAAAATGGGCAGCTTGCTGGTGCCTGGTCTAGTTCCCCAGTGATGTTTTTCCAGCCTTTCTCTGTTTGAGGATGTATTCACATCAAACGGTTTCTTGTAGCTACAGTTTCCCAACTGCTTGTCTACTCACAGCTGACTAAAATGTACAGCTTTCCAGGAAAGTTTTAAAAGCCAAACTTCCTGAATTTCAGTCTCCGATTCTTCACATATTAAATATTAGATTTGGCAGTGAAATTTTCCTTATTGGAAAACATCTTCTTGAATATTTCAATTACATTTACTTTAAACTCCCAAACAAATGAACAGATTAACAATAAACAGATCACACATATGTTGGCTTCAATTATCTGGTTTTGTTTCTTATTGGTCAAATTTCCTTTTTTCTTTCTTTTTTTTTTTTTCCACTTAAAACTATAGAAACTTAGGAGTAGCTCTTACATGTGTTGGTTCACTCCACAAATGCACGCGATAGTGAAAGTGGAGAAACTGAACGGTTAAGGTTACGTTTTAAAGGGGGAGCATACTGCACTTCATGGTAGAGTCAACCTTGAGGGTGAAAGCATTGAGTTGATGACATCAGGAACGGATTATTATTTTTTTTACGCCATCACACTCCACACACTAATGTCCGCCATGCGTTAGGGACTTCATAACTGGTTTTCTTTTAACTGCTGTGACACAAACCCATCACTAGCACCGTGATCTTCTGTTTAAAACAGGGAACAGGGTGGTCATTTAAAAATATTGTATCATTTAAAAATATTTTAAAATAATTGCTTGAAAAACATCACTGGGGAACTAGACATTTGCATTAAATCTCCTCTTTTAAGATAGAATTTTAAAGTAACTTTTTAGTTTGGCTTGCAGACACACATGACCCAGAATAGATTTTTCTCAGCGTTCATGTTTCACTGTAGTGTTCCACTCCAGGTATGTTAGTGTCTATATTTTTGGGAACTATTATCCAGTTACATTGCCTGGTACTTTTGGGAGATGTGCTGTTTTCAATAAATTCATCATTAGTAAAAACTTAAAATAGAAATGTGTGTAGCCTTTTTTACTGCTATTGATTTATGTATTTATGCATTCATTTCTAAGAATCAGAATTATTTTTAAGGGTCAACCATAACAGGAATATATCCACCAATGATATGTTTATGCTTATATATAGGCTTTTATATTTATATTAATATATTGGTTTTACATTTATATTATATATTTATATATTATGTTCATATATCTCTATATTAATGTAACATATCATATAATTAACTTATATTAATTGTAATATTACTATATTTTATGAGCAAATTCATTTTCTATTGTATGAAGATAAGTAGACATTATCTTTAATATACATGTTAAAATAGGACTCAAAATAAAATAGAAATTTTTAAAAATCCATTTTAGGATAGTTTTAACATATTGAAATTACATTTTATGGGAGGAAATGAAAAGGCAAGCTTTTTGCAGATAACGGCAAACACTGCGATGTCCTGTACTTATAAAACCATCAATAAATTTGCTTCCATCTCCCAGAAACAAGCAGAAAGAGACTTTGCCCTCACAAAATTATTACAGAGGAGTTCCATAGAAACACTCACTCTAGGCTAGCCGGGCAATGTCACTGGCAGGTCGGTCTGGTGACGCAGGTCCACTGTGTGTTCCTCTCACTCTCTAGGGCCTTGCCTGTGCAGCATTTAACTGAATTTTTGTTTTCTGTTCTTTTCCAGCTAGAATGACCTTTCCTCCAGTTTGAACCACAGGGAAATCCAATGTTCAAAAAAATGCTAGCCTGTGTACAGAATCCTGTAGTAATACTTAAAAGGTACAGTCGAGTACTTGTTCTGGCTTTCTAATAAGGTGAGTTCTTTTTATTTCAGGATTCTGAGTTCCTCTAAATGCTGTGTTCCCTGAAACACTAACAATGCTTGCAGCAGTCTGAGAGCCAGCTCGCCCATATACGCACTGCAGATGGGGCTACACCTCCTCTCTGAAAAGTATTATTATTTATATGCAGCAGCTTGGAACAACCGAGTGACAGTTTGGCTGAATGCTATAATAATCATTCTTTTGGATTAATTTTTAAAAAGCTTTTTTTATTGGAGAATCAGATTTACAGAAAAAATAGAGACAAAGATCTTCCATCCACTGGTTCGCTCTGCAAATGGCTGCAACAGGCAGAGCTGAACTGATCCAAAGCCAGGAACCAGGAGCTTCTGGGTCTCCCATGCAGGTGCAGGGTCCCAAGGCTTTGGCCCATCCTCGACTGCTTTCCCAGGCCACAAGCAGGGAGCTGGATGGGAAGTAGAGCAGACAGGACACAAACCAGCACCCATATGAGATCCTGGTGGATGCCAGATGAGGACTTTAGCCACTGGGCTACTGCGCCGGGCCCTTGGATTTATTTTTTATACCAGATAATCCACAGCAGAGAGAGGCTGCCTGTAATTGTTCTATCGTTTCTCTTTTCCTTTCACATTCTTTCAGGGTTTATACAGGAAACTTACTGATTTCAGATGATTGACTGTACTGTGGCAACCTTAATTTTCGTTTGGGGTTGATTTCTTTTGAAATAACTGAGAATGTGGGGCTGGCAGGAAAATCAAGGAACCTAATATAATTTATGACAAAAGCTACACTACTGGTTATTTCCAAGAGAATTTTCCTTTGAACCCCACTGTTGGTGAAGGGCATGATTGTAGGACCAGGAAACAATTTCTCTTAGCAGGAAAGGTTTCTCATTGAAAGCTCCTTTAGTAGCTGTGCTTGGGACTGTGCAAAAGGTGTAGAGATGGGATTATTTTGCACCAGTTTTCAGTCTAGCCACAGCTCCCCACAGTTCTGAGATCGATTTGAGGAAAAGCAGAACCCTCTCCTTGCCTGAAGATCATTTAGAATCAATTTCACCTCTGCATGATGAGGAACCAACACGTAGAGGCAGTCTTTGCAGCAAGGTCATTACCAGGGGAAGAACGCTAAATGCATACTTTATAACTCTCACTAGGACACAGTGTAAGGCGATCAAACATCTAAATGTATAAAATTAAGCCATGGCATCTTTGATTTGCAAATAACCATCTTTGAATATAAAGGATTGTTCTAAGAATGCTGCAAATGGGGCCAGTGAGGGATGGCTCAGGATGTTAAACCCCAGCCAGCAGTCCCAGCGTCCCATGTGGGTACTGAATTGTGTCCTGGCTGCTCCACTTGGATCCATTTCCTGGTTAAGGACCTAGAGAAGCAGCAGCAGCAGGTTGCCCTTGTATTTGAGCCCCTGCACCCATGTAGGAGTTTCACAGAGTTCTGGGCTCCTACCTTCCGTCTAACACAGAACTCTACCTTTCCAATCAATCACTATTTAAAAAAAAGTGCACATTGAAAAACTCTCTTAAGAAAGTTAGACAGTTGGATATGACAGAAACTGGAGGCATATATTTCCATAATTTTTGTAATTGTAACAATTTTAATAACTGCATGTTTTAAGTTTTCTACTAGAGGAAAAAAGTAATCTCCAATCAATGAGTACACTATTACAGTACTCCACGTTTGTCCATAGATCTACTTTTATCTGTAAAGTGTCGGGCTTTCATGCCTGTTGGTTTCAAGTTAAAAATTTCCTTTAGCATTTCTTTTATTGCAGGCCTACTCATCAGTAATACTTTCAGCTTTTGATAATTTGGGTACATCATTTTTTTTCTAAGAGTTTATTTTACTTGTTTGAGTTAACAGAGGTGGAGAGATAGGACAGAGGGATTATCTATCTTCTGATCACTCCTCAAATGGTTGCAACGACCAAAGTTAGGCAGGCCAAAAACTTGAAGCCCAATGCTTTTTTTTTTTTTAAATCTCCTACATGTATGCAGGAGTATTCGGGTCTTCCTCCCTCCCATTGCTTCTTCACTGGATTAGAATCGGAGCAGCAAAGACTCCAAAAGTCACACATATGGATGCTGGTGCAGTAGCTCAGTGTCTTACCCACTCTAACACAGCATGGTCCCCTGTGAAAATCTTTGCATCTCCATTTTTTTGAAGAGCAGTTGAACATTCTTTCTTTGTGCTCAGACCTCTTCTCTGTGTCAGCATGCTAACTATACCATCACCCTCCACCTTAGGAAGCAAGGTTCCTTCTGAGGGACCCATGGACACGCTCATGAAGGTTCCCTTGTGTAAGAAAAGCTTCCCTTTCAATTGAAGCTTTCAACCTTGTCATTCTGACTTTTCTTTATTGGATTATAATCTATCATAGTATGGATTGTCTGAGTTTAGCCTCCATGGGTCTCCACAGTTACCTGAATCTGAAAGCATGGAAGCACACCTCCCTCCACACATTTTGGGAGATCGTGGCCACTGTTCCTTGAATACAGATCTACACCCTCCCCCAGTCCTGCAGAGCTGCACTATGTGCAGCAAGACTCACTGCTTTCCCTTTTTCTGGTTGTCCTTGAACTTCCCAGGTATATAGGTTCGGTCAGAACCCTGGGCAGGACAGAGCAGATTGGTTACTCAGTAGAACAAGGGCTGAAGGGAGAAGTTGTAGGCTGAAGTGGTTCCAGCAAAGTCTTGCTTGTTTGTGACATGTACTGGTAACATGAAATTAACTTATTTTTTCGTTAACCCATTTCCACAGGGTTAGTCTCGGATTTGTGCTTATACAGGGCACTGCAGGTGCTTACCCAGACTCTGGATTACTTACACAAGTGGTTCAGTTCACAAACCATTGCTAGAGCCCCATGTCTATGGAGAACACGGGTCTTGGGTTTCCTATTCTGCCATCTTTGATGTTGCTACTCTTTCTTGGCATTTTAAGAGATTTAACTGCCTAGAACTCAGAGTTATTGCTACAGTGACAACACACCTACTTTTCCATGCAATACCACTATGTAACTAATTATTCAAACTTTCTTCTAAAAGGGAAAAATGGTATTTTTCTAATGAATCCATTACTTTTAGCATTACAACACAGTGTCTTGAATCACCAAGAAGTGTCAGGTTTAACTTCATTGGGCAAGAATCACAAATTGCATATTGAAAGGATAATGCAGAGTATATAACAATGTTTCCTGCAACTGAAATACTACATCCTATTTACCATAAAGCACTCTTAATGTAGACATGTGTTTTTGTTCATTCAGCAGATTTTACACAGAAAGTTAATGATTGTCTCAGTAATGTTCAAGGAAATCCCATTAAGTATTATTGTTCACATTTTATACATGAGAAAATAGTGGCCTACACAGGCAATCGGTCAGCATACTGCCATGAAACAAATAATATCTTAAGAGATAGCTTAAAGCTACTCATAGAGGTGTGAAAAGGGGTTAAGAATCAACAGGCTACAAAACTAGTGACAGCAAATATTAATGAATTTCTGGGTTTGTGCTGCAGAGAATAAGAGAAATTCATAGAAATTGAAAAGGAATAGAAGGATCACACCCCTTAAAGTGCACAGGCACAGGACTCTATGCATCCAACCAGGCTTATCTTCATCTTTGATTCACCAAGCACTTAAGTGTGTGCCAATCTTAAAATGACTCCAGTGCCATAACTTGACTAAACAGTTGAAAAGTACCACCTCATTTACTTATGATTTGCTTTCTCTGGGTGTATCTCCTTGTTCTCTCTAAAGAATAGTAGGATCTAGAACATGAACACAACTTGGTTACAGTAGCTATGCACTGTGTTGAAGTGAGGGTTAATTACTCAAGATCAGACATACCATCCCAGTGGTCACTTGTCTATAGCGCTCATGAAAAGAAAATTGGAATTCAAAACAAGGAAAAGAATTGTAGTATGAAATGGGAAATGGAACAAAGCATGAGAAAAGCACAATAATCTTACAATGTCAGCAAATGATTTCCAATTTAAATTCAATTGACATGACAATCACTGAGTATATTCTAGAGGTCATATTTTGGAATGGCTTCTGGCTACACCCTTTGTTAAGAGGAAGCAAGTTAGGAACTTGAAGCTATGGTATTCTATGGACTAATGAATCAGAAATTTATCCAAGAGCCAGAGATTAAAGGAGGGAAAAAATGGAACAGAAAATTAAAAAAAAAGTAAAAGAGAAATGACAAGACTAGAACAGAAAAAGGAAAAGAAACTGGATTCAGGCAGTTGAGTAAACTTAGCAGGACTGTAATGGAGGAAACTCGATTAGTAAGAAAACATGGATCATAGGACAATTTTGATTTGATGCAGAAATCATTGCTGTTATTCCAATGGCTCAAATTTATCTAAAAACAAAACAGATCACCCTGTGCTGTGTTCCTCAGCACATGACGGTGTCTGGCAGGCTGTCATGAGACAGCCCCATATTGGGACTGTTGATCTCAAAGATTTTTTTTTTCAAGTAAGCTGAAGATTCTATGCAATGTAATTAAAGTAAAATATGAACTTAAGTAATTTTGTTGGCCTCAGTGTTATATTTTATCTTAAAGTGATATTTGCCCAGATAGTTCCGTTGGCTTAAAACAAACTCTAAAAAGTTTCCAGCAAAGCAATTTAAAAACATGCTTTCTTCTTCTAAATTGCATTTTTATGAACTCTAAGTAAATACAAAAAAATTCAATAGGCTATTGCCAATGTCACATTGCTTTTATTATTCTGTTGGCATCCGATTAGCTTGCTGCAGAGTACATCAACACTTCAGCCAGAATTCAGAGGATGGGAAGTTTAACATTTTCTTCCTATTAGCATTCTACCATTAGTAGGGCTGAGCAAGTCAAATCTCCTCTGCTGCTATGTGCTCTGCATAAGATTGTGAAACTCTCCTGCACGGAGACAGTCCGGGGTGCACAATGCCACAGCCCTAATGCGTTTTGTGACTGGAGAGTTCATTTCAGAGTATAATGAGAGAATAAGCAATTCTTGGGCTTGGAGCAGATGACACATATGGGGTTTTGCTTGAACAAAAAGAATCTCAATCTCCTAATGGCTGGCAGGAGTTACAAAAATCAACAGATCTGAAATTCCTAAGGTGGAATTGCTACTTAGAGTTGGTGTACCATAGATCAGTACATTCCAGTTAGTTCCAAGGTTCTCTTTGAGCAGTTTGTGGTTCCTGTTTTTATGACTGACAGAGGGACTGCTAAACAAACCTCTGCCTCCTTCCTGTGGAGCCCGCGACCACATGGGATCCCCGTTCCTGCAACGCGGGGATTTTAGCCAGTGAGCCATTGTGCTGGGCCCACGTCCAAGAAAACATGACTTTCAGACAAATTTTAGGTCTCCTCTCTCCTCTCTCTCTCTTCCCCAACCACACTCACATATATATTCTTATAAACACAACAGGAATGAGAATAGAGCCTTCCTCTCCCATCTGAGCTAGCTGTGGCATGGGTGAGGAAGCAATGGCACTTCCAGGGAGCAGAGCTGTGAGTGACTTGTAAAGATCTAACGAAGTTGTGTCATCTGCAAAGTCAGAAAGTCTGAAATTTCCTAATGAGCCACAAAAGGGACTAATCAGTAGCAGTGACCAAGCAAAGTGTGCTGGCACAGCTCTGAGCTCGTAGTTTCTTGCATGAAAGTGCATTTCAGATTTATTCAAAGCTTTTGTTTTAAACCATAAAACACTGCAGCACCCCCACGCTAATGTAATTTGTTAGTACACATCTCAACAAACACAAAAACAGTAAGAACTCTAAAAGCACCTCACTATTCAACTACATCATCTCACGTATCCCTGCCTCTAATCCTTTTCTCCTCTGAAGCACACCCATTAGAGACAAAAATGAGCTGTCCAACACCCAAACTGCCCTCTTCTTTTTGAATTCATGTCCTCTATTGGTCTCCATGTGTTGGTATAATTGTGTTAGCACAGCACCCAATGAAATGTGGGCCTTTCTAGAATACATGCCATTTCCCTTCTAACCATATCACCTGCCTGGCTGGGTTTTGCCTGCACTCCGCTGACCTCTGGAAAAAGTGAAGAAAATAATTATTGCCCATAGCAGCTGAAGCAAACAATTCTCCAAGATTGGTTTTTCCCTTTTGATAAAAGCAATGTCTACCCAACAGAGGTCCCAAAGCACAGCCTAACGGGACAGTTTTCATCTTCTCAATTCTGCTCGCCCCGTCTTTCAAGAGAAGGAAAGATACATTAGCAAATTCTGCTGTGGGTGTTCATAATTCCACATATGTTCATGTGTTTAGGTAACTCTGAAGAGCTTGATCGCCAGTGTTCTTCAACTGAGCGTTCACATAACCTGCAGGTTTCTCTCTGCTGCAGAATGGACACAGACAAGACAAAAGAAAATGCTAAGGGAAACTGATCTGCAAGTGTGGCCAATTTCTTTTCCATTACCTTTCAGTTTTCAGACTAGAAATTCGTAGACCAATCTTAACTTTTCCCTTACACATCAGCTGCAAGGCTTCAGCAGACCCTGACAACCTGGGTCAGGCATTTTCAGAGAAATTGTGGTACCTGCCCTGGGATTTTCCCAGAATCCACTCCCCGTCAGCCTGAAGGATCTGGGGCAGCATCCTTCAGGGCAGTGCTACTGCTCAGAAACCCTGCGGGCAAAGCTAAGCCTTTTATAAAACTGTTCTTTAGTGATGTTGTGTTTTTATTAATTTTAAAGATATTTTGCATATTTCCATACTAGTCTCTTTGCAATTAAATAACGTTTAAAGAATCTGAGTCTATGCCTTATCATGTGTAAAAAAAATTCAATGAAGTTAGATTTTGAAGTTTTTCTTTTCGATTTTTTTAGACTTTGTTTTTAAAATCTGTACATATTCCAATATGTGTATGTATTATATATGTGTGTGTGGTGTGTTAGTGATTTGTAAAGTTGCAAATATTACGAACATAAATATGCATCCCTATATTTGTTTTCTTATATCTTGGAGACTTGCAAAAACAAATACATTTTTAAGTCAACTGAAGTCACACAAATTCTTCTATTTTACTACTACTGATCTCAAAAGCATTTCTTAACCATTGCCCCACTCTTGTGTATACTGCAGTACATGTGCATGCTCTGCTGTCTTTTGCTTCTATTACCCTACTGGTGGTTTAAGCTTGTGATCATCAAGTAAACGAAAACTATGTCATTGTAAACATTAAGGGAATAAATGGAGAGGGAAGGTGGGAGTGAGGGCGGGACTGGAGGCTGGGAAGTGTCATTATGGACTTAAAACTGCGTAAAATACAAACGTTTTTCCCTTTTACAGATTTTAAATATTTAAACATACCTTCCAAAAAACAGCATGGGAATAAATATTAAGGGGGCTGATAAGCAAATTTCAACATTCTCTATTGATCCTTTCCTTAAACATTGGCCTATCCTCTATGCCTCTTGATGTTTTTTATTTCTTTGCCTTCTATCAAAATGCGTCTTCTTTCACTTGAGCCAGCACTGTGGGCAGCTGGAAAGGCTGTAGCAACACTGGCATCTGTATTAATGCTGCCTGGAAACTCATCAACCCCACTTTTGGCCCAGATACCTGCCCATGTGCCTGGCAGAGCAGAAACTAGCTAACATGCTCCCTGTGCCGCATGGGAGACCCAGAGAAGCTTTTGACACCTGGCTTCAGCCTGGCCACGTTCGGCCATTGTGACTATCTGGGGAAGAAAATCTCTCTGCAACTCTCCCTTGAAATAAATAATCATAAACCTTTAAAAAAATTCTTTCACACTTCTAAAGAAAGATTATATTTTCTAGCCATTTCCATGTTACACAGTTCTGGAGGGCAACCATTTCTGGGGAACAAAACAACAATTATATTTGTTAGCGTTACCAAGCCTCTGCTGATCAAGATGTAAAGTCTGCAGTATTCTCTGTATACTGTTCACAGTTACTTTAGTGCAATGAATGGTGTTGGAAATAGAAGATGCTGGACTGTATTGGGTAATCTGAATGCAAGTGTAAACTACATTGTCAATGTGCATTCATGACAATTCCTCCTCTCAAAAAACTATTGACAGAGAAAATGTTGTTTCTAAGGAATATTGTTTGGGAGGGAAGAAACTATAGTTTTTAATTCCTCTCATAAAAATGTTACTGACAAGATTCTAGAATCTTGACTGATTTTTATTGAGATACGGTAAATATTAGTAGAAGTTCTGAACAGGTAAACATTTCACTGAGTCATCAACATTATCTTGAAAGCTTCACTGAAATTAGCTTGCTTAGTGAATGCTAGAAATTATGCATCATTGCAAGAGACTGTAATAGCTACTGTATTCTCCAGTGCTTACAAGTTTAAGATGCCAAGTCTATTGTTGCAATTAAATTGATTTCCTATTCAAACAGAACTATACTTTCCCAAGTTAATAAGAAAGAACACTGCTTAATATATCTTGTCAAAATTGATGCAAACAAAAAATGTCGTTTGAGTAAAGAAGATCCAGGAGGGCTTCATATCACTATCAATCAACAACATGCCCCTGTTGGTATGGTGGATAAAATCTGCATTAACTGTGATGTGGTTTGAAAATCTCATTATGACTTGGCTCTGTTGGCTGAATGAGGACCAAATATAAGACTCATGGACTGCTCACACCTTCACATTAAACATGCAATACTTCTCTTTACAAAAGTAAATTAAACACTTTCCTTTTTTCTGGGAACCATTACTTTAAAATTATTTTTTTAAATTAAGTGTCACCCAGAAACTCCAATCATTGTTGAAAAATCATATATTTGAACAGAACTTTGAAATACAAGTTCAGGGTAATGCAAGGACCTGAGCCGATCTGCAAAAGATGTCAATGATGCGATCTAGGAGCGTTCACAGAATCTGGGGAGCCTGCCTCTTGCTAATCCTCCACCTCCAAGTGCCTGAAGTCCAAAGGGGCATCAGTTTGTGTCTTGGCTGCTCCAATTCCCATCCAGCTCCCTGATTGTGACCTAGAAAAGTAGTTGAGGATATCCCAAACCTTGGGACCCTACACCTGCTGTGAGACCTGAAGAAGCGCCTGGCTTCAGATTGGCTCAGCTCTGGTCATTGCAGCCACTTGGGGAGTGAACCAATGGATGGAAGATCATTGTCTCTCACTCTCCTTCTCTCTTATAAATCTGTCTTTCCAATAACAATTTTAAAATCTAAAAAAAAAGAAATGAAGAAATAAATATTGCTCTGAAAAATACAGAACTAGTAGAAGCTTCAGTAAGGCAATAATCTTTTATTGATGAGGGATGTAAACTTTGAAAATAAACAGTAATTTTTTTCTATTCTGAACATTTCGAATCCAAAGGCTAAAAAAAAGAACATCTTCACTGTCAATGTCAAGACCAAAGCAAGAAAAATAAACTGCAGAATCCAGAGAGTTGGTTCCAGGAGTATCAGTCTCCATTCATTGATATTCAGTAAATTTTCAGATCTGTAACCTCCTACCTAAAGTTTCAAAATTTAAAACCATCTGAAAGCCAAAATAACCTTAAAATTTATTTGGAGGAAACACTGATGCAATCAGATATAAGGCTATTTTTATGACTTCCTCATTCTTAGTATAATATGCTGATTTATGCTTCACTACAGAAGTAACAACGGGCCTGAACACAAGATGCTGCTCTCCAGGACAGACCTCAGGGTTTACATGGGCATTTTTAATTCCTAACATTGTGATATCTGAAAGCTATGACTACTGAACTTTATTTCTCCTTCATGGATTTAGAAAATAAATTGTTGACCTGTTGAGACTATTAACAAAAACATAAAACCTACTGTTGTTTTTTTCACCAAAAAGATTGTTGACCTGCTGTGACCATACTCAGCTCAAGTTTGTTCTGTTCTGCAGCTGATATGAGGTTAAAATGTTCTGCCCTAGAAGTAGCAGACTGCTGTGCCCTTCTGCAGATACAACATAACAGAGCCTACTCTTGATTGGGAAAAGCTAATGTTTCCTCTTTGCAGAGCCAGGGAGAGCAGAACATAACTGGCCCTGTACACTAGAACCCATTCTGAAGTTCTGGGTCTACTGCTCAAGGATCTCTGGTACCCAACACATTAAGCACCATAAATCCTACCAAAACACATCCTTTGTTCCCTGAAATCCTAAAGCTGACCCTAAACCTCAGCTAAGGAACTACATTTGTACCATAATGCCTGACTTATTTTTGATCACATACACAAGTAAACCTTCCTTCCCCCAAGAGATTCAATGTCAATGTCTTTGCATCCACTGGGCAGAGATGGATGTGCTAGCAGGTTGGATCTGTGTTACCATGTTTGTAACACTGATTGGGAAACCTAACTGGCCAGTTTAGCAAAAATATGAAACAGTTCAATAGAGCTAAGGAAGAATACAGCATCTAAAAAAGTCTTCACCAACGGGAAAAACAGAAGCACGGATTTTCCATTTCCATAGTAGTGTTTTGGATCTTGCCAGCACAGAAAAATACTATTACTGCCCACATTCATACACTTTTGTAAATTCCGTTCTCAAAATATTATTACAACAAGATGAGAAAAACTTACTACTTGGCTCATTAACATGATGCAATCATTTATTTATGGAAATTGAAAGTATGCTCCTCACTGTTTGAATTTCTAGGAATATGGTGGTGACTTGAACACCTGCCATGAATCTTGGATCACACAGCATGTTTAGAGTGGCTTTCTCCTTGGGCCTGGTGCAATAACCTAGTGGCTAAAGTCCTCACCTTGCATACACTGGGATCCCGTATGAGCACCAGTTTGTGTCCCAGCTGTTCCACTTCCCATCCAGCTCCTTGCTTATGGCCTGGGAAGGCAGTTGAGGATGGTCCAAAGTCTTGGAACCCTGTACCCACATGAGGGACCCAGAAGAAGCTCCTGGCTCCTATCTTTGGATCAGCTCAGCTCAGGCCATTGTGGCCACTTGGGAAGTGATTCAGTGGACTGAAAGTTTTCCTGTCTCCCCTCCTCTCTATGTATCTGCCTTTCCAATATAAATACATAAATCTTTTTTTAAAAAAAGAATAGCTTTCGTCCTTGTTTTCTAGCTCTAGGCCTCAGAAATGGGCTAATCATAATGTACACATTGAAGACCTTCTCCCTGAAAGTAAACATCAGAGCAAGTAAGCATCGAAGCAATGCTTTCTAAGTGTTCTACCGGTGAATCATTGTTCACAGCCAAGAAGCCTTTCCTGGGGCAGTTTGGCATCAGCAGTTGAACTTTGGTGTTTGACTCTGAAAGCCACAAGGAGAAATCTTTTTAGAATGACCCCATATGATCTGGCCCTTCAGAGAGCCTGTGAACAACTTCATCCTTTTTAATAAATGCATTACTTTTTATTCTAACTGCAAGATCAGTTCTTCTATGACTAACAACTATAATTCATATAAATAGTGGAAGAAAGAGAGCCCCTGACATCACAGAGGTCCTATTCTAGCCAGAGGCCATGGATACATTAAGGAAGTGATCAACATAAAACAGGGCACAGGCTACTTTGTTTGGGAGAGCATGGGTAACAGAAGAAGAGATCATATTACAAGGCATGGGAATCGAAGTCCTCCCCCAGCAGGTAGCATTGGACTCAAAGTTCTCACCGAGGGGAGGATGTGATCCCTATTGGCATTTGCCAGCATGGCAGCACATGCGAAGATGCTACAGTACAAGCTTACTGCAGGTATCAAAGAATAGCCGGAAAGTGTCTCCAGATGGACCGAGTCTGGAAGGATCTAGAGGAGATGAGGGCTAAGGCATAGCCATGGGCCCTAATCATCACAGACCACCTGAGAGCTGCGTGTGCTTAATGCACCAGGCTACTTGGGGGCATTAAAATGTCACTATGGTTTTGAGAGGTGAAGGGAGAAACAAATGGACACAGACAGAGATGGTGGTTTCATCCAGTGGCTCATTCCTCAGACACTTGGCCAATACCGGGCTGGGCTGAAGGCAGGAGCTGAAAACTTAACCCAGATCTCTCTCATGGGTGTCAGGAATCCAGTTAGTTGAGCTGTCACCTTTTGCCTTCCAGGGTCAGGAACCAGAGGTCGGTATCAAAACTAGAGACTGATACAGAATACAGATGTCCTAATTGCAGCTTTATCATTAGGATAACTGCTTGGTCTTGCTAATTTATTCTTCATTCAGTCCATTTTATAAAATACCACATCAAATAATATTAATTAGTCAAAGTGACAAGTTAGAATACTGTGTTATTCAAGAGTTTTATAACAATTTACTTTTTTGGAAGTCAGACTCACATAGAGCGAGAGGGAGAGAAGGAGCTTTTCCATCCACTGGTTCACTCCCTAGACGGCGGCTCTGGGGCTAACAGCTGATGCTTCTCAGAAGTTGCACCATTAATGCACGCCCATCTTTATCTCTGAAATTTGCGATTTTGTTGTTGCTAGCCAATTTGTTTCACAGTGCAGCTCAAGAGGTGAACGTGAAACGAAGCATAAGGAGGAAAAGCCATTAAGAATAACATTTTATTCTGACAACAAAGACTTGTTTACCAAGAAAGTTTCCTGAGACTCTCCAGATATATACATATATCTCAAGAGCCTCATGGCTCTTCAAAAAAACACAGGTTTTGAGTGTTCAATCTAGCTTCATCATCTCTAGTGTTTCTTCTCTCTCAAAGCACCTGGAGATAAACACTGATAAGATAAATCAGCCTGCCTCTTTCAGGTGACAATGGTGTGACTCAGGTTGCTTCTCATATATCTGGTAGGCATGTTTATGCAGACATTGTAAATGCCTTGAACACAGCAGTGAAAAAAAACTTAGAAACAAGCACTGCAGAACAAACTAAGAAATAGTACGGATCTCCATAAAGTTCAAGAGCATTTTTCATTATTTTTTAATTTCATTTACCCACCAACTTCTCAGCTACATGAGAGTCAACCAACATCAGATCAAAATAGAATACAATCTGAAGAAACAGAAATCAGGATTAGGAAGGGCTCCACAAAGGTGGCAGTAGAAATGCATTCACAGTAAGAATTATTTTAAAAATTAAATTAGTGACAAGACAGTGAATATATTAAAATTAGGATTGGGAATGATTCCACAAAGATGTGAGTAGAAGAACGTTCACAGTAAGAATTACTTAAAAAACTCAATTGGAGACAAGACAATGGATATGTCAAAATGTTTAGCACTACTTAGAGTAACAAATAAAAAGCAATGGGGTAAACTGCTCTAACAGGTAGACTTTTTATCATAGCAAATTGAGAATATTACTTGTAGAAGGACTGAGTGTATTGCGTAAACAGACCAAAAGTATTCGGAACACCAATTCCAATTCCTCAGGAAAAGATGAAACATACAAGGCACTGGCAATGGAGTCAGAGGTCTGTGTATATGAGCATTAACCAGGCATGATTTATGTGCTGCGTTCAGCTACCGTAGTGTGTAGCAGTGAGCTTATTTTTGTGATACAGGATTTATAATTTATTGACATTGTCATATATATATAGGTTCAAATTCTGCGTCTTCTGCTTAACTAACATGGAAGCTTTAAGCCAAAGGCTCCGCTTGCATCTGTAAACTGGAGATGATTCCCATCTCATAGTAAGTATGAAGCAACTACTACTTAGTTGACTTAAAAAGCTATTCCATTACTGATATTATTAGAAGCCAAGATAGATTCTCTATAGACCTCAGATAGCTACTTCTCTAAAACTTCAAATAAGCATTTCCAGGTGGTATTGGATTCTCCTAATCACTTTTCAGTAACGAGGGAGCTGTTCAAGATGAAAATATATTACATTGTTACCTCTTTATTTCTAACTAAAATAAAAAGACCTGAAACATAAGACATCGAAGGTGTAAAGGAAGAGCCTACGTAGTTAAAGGAAGGTATTATTCATGTTTCTATATAAAATAGATATGGTTTACATTATGTACAGATAGAAATTTATTATCTGTTCAAGTAATTTCCATTTAAACTTAAGGTATTATTTACTTTATTTCTAAAAGGAAAAAGTGAGCCAACTAATATCCCAACTCCTTGCTAGCGTCAGACATTTCAGCAGCTATTCTGGGCATTAAAGGCCCTACCCAAGGTTTAACGGGTGTCAGTACAGAGAATCATTGCAAAGGTGTCAGTTCAGAGACGAGAATCCCTCTGAAGCATTCAAAGGATGCTGGGCTAAAATATGCAGTGTCTATAAGGTTTCAGGCTTGCAGATTTTCCATCAGCTTTCTCAGAGCACAGTAGGCTTCTATCCATTATATCTCAACTTCAAACTTATTCTGTACCCAGTACTCTGGGCTCAAATTTTCATCCACCTCCATATCAGTCTATCCAGTACTAAGGATAGTTAATCATCCAGGTCCAATTCTATGCTTTCTGCTGGTAAATACTGGTACTGTTCTACACTGTGTACTCTTACTCAGAAAATATTTTTAGCATTTGAGTTTTAAGAGGAAACTAAATATTTTTGTTCACCCAAGTTGACCGGCATCCTGGGAACAGTCACATGCTATGTTTGATGATGGGCTATGCCATGAGCTGACATTTAATAGTAATATTATCCTCAACTCCCAAACTCATTGAATGTGCTATAGAAATGGCAGTGCATGTGAAAACTGAATGACGAACATGCATTTCATTAGCTTGACAATACTGCCTATGGCAGTACAAGTAAATGAGATGAACAGAATTAGTTTTCCCATGAGTTAGGCACGAGTGGGCACTGTTTAGTATTCAATTTAAAGCGAAGTCAATACTCTGGCATTTGGAAACTCACTGGCACTTAGGTATTTACTGAAAATCATTTCACTTCATCATCAACAGAAACGTCTTCAGAGAGCTACAAATTATAGTCTTTAGTACAAAAAGGTTATTGCTAAAGAACGGAGAAATAACTGTCTTTTCCAGGATTGATGCCATATAAAATTCACTTTATGTGGAAGAAATTGAGAACAACCTGTGGTGAAGACATGAACTTTCTACGTACTTTCATTTGGCTTGTTTGACCCAACTTGCAGTTTTAAAAGTGCTTTCTGTGTTATGTTTTGTTACCTAGACTTCAACAAAGAGAAGCCTTTTGAGTGCCAGGCTGTACATCGGACACCTGATGACTTCTGCCTTCTATCAGGAACCGCTAGATGGACCCCCTACTGCTGCTGTTACTCAATGGCGACCCCTATTAGCAGGCAGTAGCCAAGAGCAGATGACGATGTCCCATTTCCCTAAAAGCAGTTGGGGTCCAGTCCTCTGTTTGGAAATGTAGGAACCAGATGGGATGATAGGCAGTTAGGGTCTCCGGTGCTTGTACATTGTTAATTGTATTACTAGGTATGTTACTGAATCAAAGATTTGATTAGTTACTAGAAAGCGGGGGTAATGAAGAACCTAGGTGTTTTCTGCTTTTGTGATTCTGCCTTAATTGCTTGGCTGGGGGCTATATGAACTCCAGGCCTGACAGTCTACGTGACACCTGGCAGGACACCTGGCAGGTCACGTAGGCAGACCACTCCTCAGGAAGGAGGTCCCTGGTGTTTGATAAGATTCACCGCCCTATAGCCCATCAATTTGTACCTTTTGGAAGTTGTTTGCTTCAAGCCCACCAATAGAAGCCTGCTAAATCATGACTGTATCATCAATAGCCTGTAATGTATAAGAACCCTGCACTGTTCAACCTAGGGCTCTCTCTTTCTCTTTTTCCTACCCTGTTGTTCCTGCAGCAGCCTAGGCTACAGCTGCCCCTCCCGCTCCAGCCCTGCTGAGCTGATGGGGTGGCTGGCTGGGAGACCTAAGTTAACCTAAATATACCACCTTTATGTTTAAAAAAATGCTTTCAATATGTATCTAAGCAATTACCTCAATTTAGCAGATGGGCGGATTCTTTGTAAATAGTGTTTGGATAGCACAGCCCATAGGAAGAGGTTGGTCTGAATTCTGAGCAGCAGGTGGGACCTTACTGTTAAAATTGTTCCTGGACATGGGCTTGGCAGAGTGGCCTGGTGGCTAAGGTCCTCGCCTTGATCCCATGTGGCCGCTGGTTCTAATCCTGGCAGCTCCACTTCCTCTCTGTCTCTCCTCCTCTCAGTATATCTGACTTTGTAATAAAAATAAAACAAATCTTAAAAAAAAAAAATTGTTCCTGGACATGCATTTTTTGCCCTACATTTCAAAAGCTGATGAATTGGTCAACAGCCACATGCAAACTATTGAAAATATATTGAGACAAAATATCAGAAATGCCCTCATTTTCTCAGTCATGAGAAAATGAATTTGCCTAGTCCAGAAAGAGATGGGCATATGTTTCAATTCTAAGATAACCATCCATCCTTCCTTATTCCCTCCCTTAATCTCCACTCCTTCATTCTTCTTCCTTTAATTTTTGTAACACGTTCTTCACTTATTACCACAAGCTCAATTACATTGTATCTGTAATAATCAATGATGTATACACCTGGTATTACAATGCCTTACCTTTTACTTCTATTCCAATGAACTGCAAGTCAAAAACATTAGTAATTATTCTATTTCTGAGTATCAAGAATTCTTAACCATTTACCTTGTATGGGCTATGTGCTCACCGCTGTGTTCAAAAATGTAGTGGATTCAACTCCAAAATCTCACACTGAAGAAAGTGTACTGTCTGAAATTAATGTCTGGAACATCCTAAAAACAAACACAAACAAAATAGAAGTGAAGAAAAATAATGAGTCAGAAACATGGGTAAGTAGAAGATGTATTACTCAGTGGACAACCTCACAAGAGTATCAGCTGATGGAGAGGCACAAGAGGCCCGACAGGAGAGCGAGTGTGAAACTTGGCCAAACTCTGCTTATGCAGGCCCCACAGGAAAAAAAGCACACTGCGTGGCTTCACTCATAATTCTTTTCTCACTTTTCTGAAAGAGAAAAGTCAAGAGCAAGGTGTCAGCAGAACGAACTCTCTCCTGAGGCCTCTCGGGCTTGCCAGGCCCCTTTACTGATTCAAGGCGTTTGGCTTTTCATTGTAAATGAGACCATGATAGCTATTTGAAGTAGAACTTTCCAGTGATACAAAAGAATGAAATGCTGATTTCTGCCAAAAAAAAATGTAAATGCAATTATATTCTATCATGGTTGGTGACTTAAGCTTTTTTCCAAAGACACAAATATGTTTTCTCTGAAGTTTTGTGATATACAGAGTATAACAATAATGTCATGTTTATGAGCAAAATTGATATTCTGAGATGTGACAACTGCTTCCAGCCTCTGTTTACACTCTCAAGGAACAACAGTTTATCTACTTATTGAAGTCTTTATTTATTGGATGGATAAATTGTAATTACAAAGTACACTGAAAACATGTCATTGTAAAAATTAAAAGAAAACTAAAGGAGAAGGGATGTGGGAGTCACAGAGCAGAAGGGTCAGGTGCAAATTATTCTGCTTTTAAATATGTCTATATGGAATATATGAAGTTTGTTCTTATATAAGCATTTTAAGAGAAAATTCACATATGCCAATATCTTTGCTAAAGTAATGCTCCTAGAAACACATATAAACTGGATAGTATTCATTTTTGACCTGGAAAATCTGGCCATTGAACAGCATTAGGACTCAAAAAACCAGAGTTCCCATGTCCTTCAAGCAAAGGCTAAAGTTATGGGGAAAGTTCACACTGCAACTGCACATTCCGTATTTTCCCTAATCTGAAAAAAAATTCCCAGTCTACAAATTTAGATACAGAACAAGTGATGAGTTGATAAACACTGCAGTGATCTTCAGAAGCATGAATAATGAAACCTAATAGAGTGAAAACAGGCATTTTCATTGCAAGTTTTGACTCAGAATTTTATCCATTCCAGCAGTCATAAGGTTTTTATTTTTAGCCAGGACCAGCTACATCGTTTCTGAGGCTCAGCACCAAATTAAAAGAAAAATGTGATGTGCCTTTGTTTAAAAACGAAGATTTTCAAGACAGTGGTAAAACAGCAATATACCAAGTTTGGGGTTGTACAATCTCAGAGCCTTATGCAACTGCTAAGGTCTCACCACCACAAAGCTGGCCCCACTCACAATTATATCTATTGCAAAATGAAAATAGAATTATCTTCCATTTTTAGTATTTCACACTAAATGTACCTTTGAACACCAATCTTTGAATCTGCAGAGTGGCTGCAGTGCTGTCAGAGTTTGCCTATTTCGGCTTGTATTTCTCCTCTCTCTTCACAAGTTGACTACTTTGTCTACTACAGGTTTTAACACAGGAGTCATCCTTGTAAAGACTCCCTGTCTGATCATTCCAACATCTGTGCCATCCATCAGTGTGGTTCTGCTGCTTGGCTGGGCTTTAAATACTTGTCACTTTGCTTGCATTTTGATATGGCTTGTAACTTTCAGTTGAAATTGAGCTTGATCTTAAAAAATGAAATCATTAAGTGAAATCAGCCAGATGGGAAAGTAGCGATACTGTATATCCTCCTCTCATAGGTGAAAGTTTAAAACAGTGTCTCTGAATGTTAAAATATAACCGGGGAAGTGTTGGAGGAGAATGATAGAGAAAGGATGGTTAACAGGAACTCAAAAGTCAGAAAGAGGGAAGTTCAAGAGTCCTGCAACAGTGGGGCCACTAGGGTCACAGAAATCCACTGCTCACCCTATGGATGACTGAGGAGCAGCAGCTCCAAACTCCAGGGAAAAGTCAGGAGAACACATAACAGGCTTAGGTCCTGACTTGCTTAGCTTAAGTAAACGTGTTGAGGTGTTGTGCTGTCCTCCATCAAACACACAAGTATTACATGTTAATCAACAATTTTAACTTAAAAACAATAAACAAAGTCAGTTTTGTTCTATCAACAGAACCAAAGAATACATGCCTTCAATGTGGGGGTGTTATGTTCCTTTGGCTAGGAGTTGGACTATGTTCAACAGCCTCAAATTCCTACCGTCCCTCTTCATGTTTATTAACTGTGGATCCCTGAGGTAATTTTCTTCAGAGAGTCTGCATGCTCAACAATTTCAGCTCAAATCCTCTTATTAACTGAAGCTTTGTTGGTTTGATGGCTGGATGTGGCACCTGGAAAGCATTTTAGAACTCGATTCCTTGCGGTCATCTGATGCTGGCTGGTGACACTGACAGGTGTTTGACAGGTGTTTGACTAGGGTTCAGCTTCCCTCCCACATGCCATTTACAGAAGACTAGAGCCCTGGAAGCTTCAGGGTGAGGAGAACAACATTTCTTCACCTGATAAAGGTTTTGGCAGCCTTTGCCTTTGGCAAATGGAGTTTTGCTATGAAGAACACTTAGAGTATATCTTTGCAATGATTCACTTGCCACCCCCGCCCCCCATTTAACCCCCCGAGTCGGCAGAGAAGGAGAGCCACTCTATCACTTAACCTGAACAACTGAGACCCAAGGAGGCAACATTTACAAGAATGGAAACTAACACATTCTCACTCTCAGGGGCTTCCACATCCAGACTCCAGGAGTTCCTCAAAATGACCTACCAATTACTCCCACTAGGTCATCTGCTCTTAGGGGAGGAGGTTAGTCTTCTCTGCGATCCCAAATTTGTCTGTCTCTATACATTGAGGGATAGTAGTTTGCCCTCCCGTTACCAGTTCTATGATGGGTCCATGAAGAATCACTGACGTTTTAATTTCTTCAACTATTTTTTAAGAATGATACAAGTGAGAAATTCATACACACCAAGACTAAAACTGGAAGTAGACCTCATTCTGTTTTCAATCCAGTTAGGGTGGAAGTATTTCTTGTCCTTTCACACTGAACAACAAAAACAACAATCAGTGGCCCATTGCTCATTCTGATACTGGGTCTAATCAAAGAGGAAAGCTTTCATGCTCCTTTTCTGCTCAGTCTTGCTAGGCTGGAACGGGGAGACCACTGTGGGAGACCACCATGGGAGACCACCGTGGGAGATCCACAGAGAGCATGGCTGTTAGTCCCACATTCCTGGCTTCCCTCTGGAAGAAGTGGGATTCATTCTGACAAATAGCCAAACTGAATTATGGCCGTGAATCAATATACCCTAAATGATCCTCTGATAAGATATGTAAAAGATACCCTACTATTAAATAAGACCATTATAGCTGCTGCTGTCTTTTTCCTCATCCTTGTCTTCCTCTCATTTTTATTTACCCAACTAATGCTTTATTTACAATCACAATAACTAGAGAGAAAAATAACAGGAATAGGTTATAAAAAGTGCAGTTATTTCTACTTTGAAAAATAAGCTTATCAAATAAAATTGATAATACCAGTCCCGGTTAAGTTCATAATTTGAACACAGACAGAAGGAAAAGGAACCATTATTCATTACATCAGTAAGTTTCACACACAATTGTTCTAACCAGAAGAGAGTCTTTGAAGTGAAACAGTCTCTCCTTCAAAGTTGGATCTTTTTGTCTGGAAACCTTCGGTATCTTCACTTCCACCCTTGATCCACATCACACACCGCACTGACATTTACACACAACAAGATAAAGTACTCAAATTTCATAATCAATATCAAAGTGCACATTTTTCCTGTGTGGAAGGGGAGGGATTTCCTGAGTCAAACTGATTGTTCTCATCCCAACAAAATGACAAAAGGAAGACACCAACAGTAAACCCCAGCAGTGAAAAGGAATTGTGGCTTCAATGACAAAAATACCTGCATTGGAATCCTGCGCCAGCTGCGTGGCTGAGTGAGTTACCTGCATTGGAATCCTGCTCCAGCTGCGTGGCTGAGTGAGTTACCTGCATTGGAATCCTGCGCCAGCTGCGTGGCTGAGTGAGTTACCTGCATTGGAATCCTGCGCCAGCTGCGTGGCTGAGTGAGTTACCTGCATTGGAATCCTGCGCCAGCTGCGTGGCTGAGTGAGTTACCCAATCGTTGGAAGCCTCTGTTTCCATAATGTGATTTTACCATCTTACACTTAACTGCCCTGATTGTTGCTACAACTATTCATCTGTATAAAGAAGATAGAATGGTAACCATTCGGTATGTATTAACTATGATTATTAACATTTTAAATCTTCTCTTGGGTACATATTTTTTTCAAAAACCATTTCAACTTGAATTTGGCTTGGATTTACTGCTGCACTGTTTGCATTATACCTCTAGATAACATAATCATTTCCCCTGAAATAGAAATGTGAAGAAAAAGAAGAAGAAAGGGAAGAGGAGGGAGAGGAAGAGCAGCAAAGAGGGAAGGTGAGGGAGAAGGAGAAAAAAAATCAAGTCCCATTTCTGCATATATTTTATTTATCTTGCAATGTAAACATTTCATCTTAGAGGAAAAAAAGGACAGATACATAGATTGTGTGTGTGTGTGTGTGTGTGAGAGAGAGAGAGAGAGAGAGAGAGAGAGAGAGAGAGAGAGAGAGAGAGAGAGAGAGAGATTTCATTTAATCATTCATCAAGATTGGGCCAGGCTCTACATCAAAAGCCCAGGTCTGTGGACACACTGAGGCAGACACAAGCAGCAAATGGGTCTTAAATAGAATTTGTCATATCTGGTTTAACAAAGCAGATAATTTATTAGAACAATCAAACTACTCAAGAAGCATCCTTGGAACATTCTTTCCCTCATTAGGGTCTCTAACACAACATCAAACAACCATCTCTATTCCTGGGCACTGATGTACTGTGACAGCAAGTGGTTCACTCCGTACTCCTTACAGAGACAGGAGGAAACACGTTTTTCTCACCCACCTACCCAACCCTCTCCATGCTACTGGAGGTCCACATGGGTCTGTAGCCCCCTGACCTTTTTTCAAATCAAGACCAAATTAATCTTTAAAAAGCACCCATTGGCAGGGTTTATAATTGGTTCCCATGCAGTGGTGTCATGTGCCTCGTAACATACTCTCCAGGGTTTTTCCAGATACTGGCATCTGGTTATGAACCGTTAAAAATAAATAAGCTAGGTAAGTGGTAATTATACATTATGATCTATCCATTGTACATCTTCATTTTGAAACATGAAGCAACAAAACAATATGCTTCCTCAAAGGAACTTGTCATCTGCATTATGTACTTCAAGTTGGGAACAATTAATATAAAAGGTAATGTGATGATAATGACAATGTAAATTGTTATAGATCTACTAAATTACACAATCATCTTCCGGTTTGGCTACGTTGCTGCTTGCACACACTGTATTCAAGACACATGAGTCAAAGAAGAAAGGGATGGGTGCCAGTGGGCAAACATGAGTATCTATAAAACACAGCCTCACGTTCCAGGTTTTCTGATCTGTGTGCTTAGCTTTGCTACTGTCTCCCTGGCTCTGGGGGTGATTTCTCTCCATCACTTGTACCTTTTCCCACAAGCCATGTTATTAGGACATCCGGGAGCTGGTACAGCGACTAGTGCTTTTCAGATCCATCAGTAATTTCATGGATGGTTTCTAGAGACATTAATTTACTTTAATAGAGGACTGAGGATTGCCACAGTTTTTGCAAATTTCTATGTGTGGTCAGAAAATATTCTTCCATAATTTAATGTATGACCTCTAGGTTCTATACTGTGGGCAGATCTGCTTTCTATTCCATCATTCAGGAACATGATGTCTCAGACACTTTTGCTATAGACAAAAGTGGCAGGATCAACTAGTAGTGGGTTCATTACTCCAATTTAAAAATGTAATCGTTAGTTGCTTGTCTTCAGCTCTCAGCTACCTCTGACCCTGCCTATCAGTCCACTTCATTGTGGGTAAGAAAAGCCAGATCTTGGGTCACTACACATCCTTATTTTGTCACCTAAGCAATACTTACTGACCCACATCTATTTTTAACACTCCAAGCCAAACTTTTTGATCTCTATATTTAACTATTATTTAATGTAAAACATTGTTCAAAGTAAAATTTAAAAAGTGTCCTTATGTCTTTGATCTTTGAGTAGATACACTTGCAGCATTTCTGTTAAGACTGCCTCACAAAGCAGACATCAGGACTTAGGAAGTCTTTGAAACAGGTTTAAAAGCAACTTGGGTTTCATGCTGATGATATATGATATTATAAAAAAATTTGAGATCCATTTTTGATCGTTTTTAGCACATTTTGTAAAAGTGTTTTGAACACTTCTCACCCATGTTTGGAGAATAGAATCCTGAAGTTCTGTCTACAAGTTGGAATCTTAGTATCTTCATGAAGAATTGAGTCACCATCCAATGTTACACTCATGCTTTCACACAGCATCTTCTCCCACCCCTGGTCACAGGCTCAACCCAAATCCCCAACATTATTGGCAATACTTAAAGCCATACGATAGATAACCCCTGATTTCATTTCATACAAGTAGCAATATGGAGCCACAACCCCCCTTCACACAAATGGCCTGTTTTCAGGTACCAACCTGACAAGCTGAATTTTATTGACTGTGGCCTTTAATCCATTCCTGAGTTTCCACTCTACCTAACTCCTGTTAACCATATCAAACTTCAATGCACTCTAATGGGTTTATTGATATTGACATTCTTCTTCTTCTGTTTCACGATTTGCTTGGTTATGCCTACTGACTTCTCACTTCATACCTATATCCAAACACATTCAGATTAATTTACATAAAACTGTCTACCACATCTGACTTGTTCACTGGCTTTTGAATTATTTATATTTCATACATAGCCAACTCCTTCTTCCCTCAGGACACTTGTGAATTCTTCCTCTGCATAAACACCTGAAATCCACATATTTCATTTAGATATTGGCTCAATTTTTTTAATTGAAAGATTTCCCTCTGGCTACCTGCTCCTAGCTCTGTCACTGTCTAGCATAGCTCCATGTATTTCACAAACTGATGGATTCTGTGCCTTTTAATATTTATTTTTATTTATATATAATCCATTTTTCTCTCAAGTGGAATATTAGTTTTATGGGAAATGGGAACATATTTGTTCTGTTCACTACTACTACACATACAAAGCCTACAGAATACCAACTTACCTCAAAAACTTTTGATGAATTTCTGCCATTAGCCGTGTACTCAAAAAGAAGTCTGTAACCACAAGTATTCAATTGAATGTGGTCACTTTTCTATGAGTTCCAAGCTGATTCCTGGCACACAGAACTTTAGACAAACTTGTTCTTTACAATCCCTGACGTCCTACTCTGAGAGTGCTTAACCTGGCAAACTTTTAGTGACAAATTTATTCTCCGCTTCTTTGAGATGCACAGATCAGCACTGGCTCAAAGAGCTCAGGCAGATCCTTTGAGGAATTCTTCTCATGAAGATGGTGTCCTGCTCTCCTGGAGGAAGGGCAGAAGCCCACCTGGGGTGGGAACATTGCTCTAAGGTGCAAAGCAATCCAGGCCATCAAGATGCACATTTACTTTTCCTTTGGGTCAAGATAAATTAGGAAACACAAAGGGCCTAGGACATTGGCTTCCCCACCTCTGTTAGATGCAAGAGTGCCACTCCACTATGGAAGGTCTGCAACTCAGGAATACCCTGTGGTCACATCGCCTGGAGACTTCACTTCAGCATCTACTCATACATGTTGACATCAAGTTTGGCTCCTCTTGTGTCTCTGTACTTTTTCTTTTACTTACCTCAAAGGATTATGGGAGAGAAAGATCATTTGTTCTCAAAGGATTGTGGGAGAGACCTGTCATTTTCTTCCTCCCTCCGTTTTTTTTACACAACTTAAGAACCTCATTTTAAAAGGTGGGCAGAGGACCCTGCTCAGTGGCCGAGTGGCCAAAGTCCTCACTTTGAATGCACCCGGATCCCATATGGGTGTTGGTTTTAATCCTGGCAGGCCCACTTTCCATCCAGCTTGTGGCCTGGGAAAGCAGTTAAGGACATCAAAGCCTTGGGACCCTGCACCCACGTGGGAGACCTGGCAGAGGTTCCTGGTTCCCGGCTTCGCATCAGTGCAGCACTGGCCATTGTGGCCACTTGGGGAGTGAATCTTTAGATGGAAGATCTTCCTCTCTGTCTCTCCTCATCTCTGTGTATCTGACTTTGCAATAAAAATAAAATAAATCTTAAAAAAAATAAGTGGGCAGAAATCAGAGAAAATTTGGTTTATGCTAGATATACCTAGGAAAGAATATCGTGCTCAATTTTATGAAGCCGAAGCGATCTGAGTAAGAGCACAAATGGCTTTTTTTCTTGGCTATAGGCTCATCCTTCATAGGCCAAAGTCTTACATTTCTGCCCAAATGCTAGCTGCAGATTTTAGATTAACTCATTTCAGTTTTATTATTCTTCCAGCCCCTACATTATATCATTTCCATCACAAGTTTACTCTTTCAGTGAAGTCAAAGAAATCTCCATATGCTGTTTTACTTACTTATAGCTCTAAAACAGAAATGACGTATCTTAAATTAAAGCCATGTGTTGAAGTAAGTGGATCACCTTAGGATAAAGTTTTAATGGAACACATATCCTTTATTGAAAACTCACACACGCACATATTTGCCACACTGCTAATAGCTATGTGTATTTCTAGTTTCCTGGTTGGCAGAAGGCTATATCCTTATTAGATAGTGCAATTATATGAAACTAATTCACTCGTAAATCTTGTTCCCTTTCACTGGACCTTTATAGTTTTCTTATCAATCCAAAATATTTATGACTTAATGATTAATTTTTCCTTCTAAGAAACGTTAATCCTGTTTGATTCTACCTCAAATTTCTTGTTTTTCAATTTTGCAGCCGATTTTATATAACACTCAAAGGTTATGAACATTTTCTAGCATTTGTAAGATAGAATTCAAGTAATAAACCATCAGCTTTGTAATTGTAAGAGATCTTCAAAAAGTTAATAGAAAATTACTAATATGGAAAAAGTGTGTGGATTTCAAATTTTAGTGAAAGCATATCAAATAAAAAATTCTAGATAGAGTCTGATGTATGAAAAAGGAATTATTTTTGTTAATGTAAAACCCACTCATGTAAACAAGTGAAACACAAAGGATGGTTCCCACAAACCTTGGTTTACAGAAAGCCTACCTAGTGCAGATTGCTGAAAGCCGAAGTAGGCCGTAAGTCAACACAAGCCAAGCTGCTATCATCATCCACAGCCTAATGGAGAACATAATGACCATGTTTTGCTGATCTTTAAAAAATGAAATAGGATTTAGAGATTAAATATGCTTTAAGACCAACGAAAATGCCCTTGGGAGGTACTTTGAAAATATAAAATGAGAGTGTTAGCTCACTGATTCAGAAAGCTCTCCGAATAAGCAAGGATTTAAGATAAACTTTTTCCCTTTACATTCTAAGTATTGAGATGTGCTGTGACATGTGTGGATTAAAGTGGGGATATTCCTGCCTGAACTTACTCAGAAGAAACCACATTCTTAAATTCTCTTTACACTAAAGGAATCATTCCATTCTTTCTGGAGATTATTGGGCTTTAACACTAAAATGTCCACTCTTCCTACTGTCTCTCCATTAAGCAGCAATGGCCTATTCCATTAGATATACTGTATACTTCTTTTTTTTAAACTGTCATAATGTAGTAATATACAAAGACAACAAACTTTTAAAATATTTTGTTTACTAAGATTCTGGCAACAACTTTATGTAACAAAACCACAGCATTTCAGCCTGCCATTCAACTTGTTTATGATTAAGTCCCAGCTTCAACATGAAGCTGTTAAAAAAGAAAATCCTGCTTTAAACATGCTAAATATCTTGGCAAGGTACCATTAAACGTAGTAATGAGCTTAAGAAAGCCAGAGTAAGGAGTTACCAAAAGCTTTACATTGCAGCCTAAGTAAAAGTCATACAAAAAAGAAGCAATTACTACTGGTTACATGAAATTTTGACTGGTTAAAACTTAATATAAAAACATGCGTTTTAGAATCTTTAGCTATCAAGTTCAAAAAGTACCAGTGTCTATTTGAAATGCTTCCTCTCCAAAGCCAAAGTGATGTCAAAATCAGTTCAAACGGCAAACCTTTTAATGCTAAAGTGTTCAATTACTGTCAAGTGGAGGGCCGTCCCAGAGACTGCGGCACCCAGAGCAGCGCCCGAGGCTCAGGGCGAGGCTGGCTGCACCCCACCTTCCCCGTGAGGCCTTCCCGGGGAGGCATGGCTATTGTATCCACAGGAGGACGTGTGGAGGACCCAAGGCACACCATTCTGCTAGCTAAAGAGATAGCAACCCCCCAACCCTCCCAAAGTTCATTTCCCCAGGAAAGTACAAGTATACAAGGGGCAAAATTAAAATACACTTATCTACAGAGTAAGGATTCTGGAATATCAATAGAAACCCTACTCAAAAATTGATCTAGAATCATCTGGTGATTTCCAATTACATCTTACGGACATACCCAGAGTGTTTCTGTCGATTCATTGCTAGATAGGTTTAGTCAAAGTTATTAGCTTCCTTCCCAAGTATCTCAGTCACTAGGTATGACTGCAGTGTCTGAGCTCCCAGAGTTGCCAAGCGCTGGAAGGGAGAGAACAGGTGTCAGGCAGTGGGCAGCAGTCACGGCCCTCGCACGCGGTGGCATCGGAGCGGCCACCGAACAGTCCAGGAGTAATTCTACGAACAAGGGAATCATGCATTGTACTAACTATGCCATGGTTTTCACAGTTGAAACTTCCTTACACATTGCACTTCATAAGCGATCCTGATTGGTTTTGATGTTACGGCGAGTCAGGACTTGAACTTGCGGCCTTCTTTTCTTCTTCTTACTGTGTTTCTTATGCTTCTTTCTATCTTTTTTCTTATTTTTTCTGTTACTTTTTCTAGCTCTTCACTGCTTTTCTTCTTTTTTGCTTGTACCTCCTCAATATAATCTGGTTCTGACAACAAATCCGACGACAAAGGCTTCTCCTCAGGGTACATCTTTCTTTTCTGCTGAGTCTTTTAATGTCCTTTTCTTTCTCAGTTGCATCCTCTGATTTCCTTTTCTTTTTGAAACTGTCCTTACTGTCTGACTCGGTTTCCGACATGGAGCTCTCAGGAGATTTATGTGAATCACTTCTTTCCCTTCCTCTTTTTCCTTGTTTCTTACCCTCATCTTCAGAATCCGAAAAACGGCTGGAAGAATCAGAGCTCGATGAAGATGAAGATGAATACCCACCAGATTTCCTCTTTCTTCTTTCTTTCTTTTTTTGGATGAGCTTTCACTTCCACTTAATTTTTCTCTGTGTTTTTTCTAGTTCCTTCTTCCAATTCTCATTTTTTTCTTCAAACTCAGCCAAAGCCTTGGAGCCTTTATCTTCTCCAGTTGCTCTTCTTCACAGGTAGGTCTTGGCCAATTCAGATAATCCTGGATTGTTGGCACCGAGGACTGGACTGGGCCCCTGGATCTGGCCATCCTATGGGGTTCATGTAGGCCACCCGACTGTCCCCTTGCCCACGGTGCCCCCACTCCGGTGTGCAGCCAGACACCGAACCAGACCAGGTGCCAGAAGCAGCCGAGCTGGGCCCGCCACCTCTGCCGCCAACGTCGCATATCCTTACACTGTATACTACTTGTCCTTTTCACAAGATCCATGTGAGAAAGCCCATGGGCAGACACATTCTACACACAAAAGTACTGCTCCAATTAAAATAATGCTAATTTTCTGTTCTTCCTTATACTCAGAAACAACACTCACTAACAATATACAGCTCTAACGACTCCAGGCTTATTCTCACCTTAGAGAATTTACAGGAAGGCCAGCAACTCAGTTTTATCCTTCCCCCCACATGAAAACTCTAAACTTCACAGAGAGAAAAACAACATGATCACTTCTTAATAAGCACTCACTGGGCATTGAAGCAAGAGCTTCGACCAAAACTAGGCAGGAAATATGTCAATGTTGCTTACATTTTAGACAAATTGGAGCTGTCTTCCCCAAAGCCGCACCACCACCCATGCCACTTGTCTACCCTCTGCTTCACTCTCCCCTTCTGCAGTTTACAATTTATTTCCATTACTGGCAATTTTCCAGTGGCATTGAGGGACTCTCTGGTGTTTCATCAGAATCTGTCTACAGAACTGTTAGATGGGCTTGAACCTGGAGTGTGCAATCCCTGCTGGTGGGCACTGGCTATCCTGCTTTCCAGAGTAATCCACTCAATAAGATTAACTTGTCAGTTTGAATTCCCGCTTGTTAACACCCAAAGCCTCCACAACACCATTCCAAAGCATCAATTATCCACACAGTGTCCTAGTGTATATTAGCCAAATATGAACTAAGTCATTTCTTTCTTCAGAAACAGTGTATTTTTATTGTTTTTATTGGTTAAATTTTTTTCTTTTCCTTTTTTGTTCTTCATAGCCATCATCTATGATTATAATTTATTACACAGTCCAATTTTAAACAGTAAAAGTAATACATACTCTAGAAAGAAAAAACTTTTTTTTTTTTTGTTTTAGTTTTACGGTGATAAGCTTGCACTGAAGAAGATAAAGGCATGGCCTTGCTGTCAGGTTAAGCCTTTTGGTTTCAGGACGGTAACTGCAGGCAGTAACTGTGACTCAGGCCAGGTTATGAGCTGTGCCCTAGCTGTGGGCCTCCTGCTCATTCCATGATGAGAGGCCAGAATCAGAACTTAGCTTGTGAGCTCAAAGGAACACAAGGCTAGTTCAGCAGCTATACAGACACCCAGGGGGGCAGGCTCCCATGTTATCCATTTGTTTCCTTACGCTTTATCCCAGTTTTCAGGCTTAAACAGGGATACCACATTCCTGGTGGGACTAACGTCTCCTCAGTTACTTACCTTCATACTTTTATGGTAAACTTCATGGCCAGAATCTGCTTGTGTTCAATGTAAATAAGCGTGATCTATTTTTCCCTATTATGTCTAAGGGATCCGGCATGCAGGAGGGGAGGACAATAGGAGACAAAGTGAAACTCTCCCGCAACAATGACTCTTCGTTTGTTCGTTCGTTCTTGGAAAGCCTTAAGTTTCATTAAAAAAACAATGACTGCCAACAGTAAATCCTCCCTCCAGGGATAAGGGAAAAATGTCCAAATTCATTCTAAAGAGGTCTTTGTTGAAACACAGACAAGTCAATTGTGTTTTATTCTGAAGGTTTGTCCAATAGTAGTCAAGATTAATTCAAACCTGTCTCCTGGATGCAGTAAGTGTGAATAACTAGAATTGTCATTTATTTTGTGACTCCTTGCTGTCTCTAAATATTGAGGAATATTGTCCAGAATCTGTGTGAAGCAACTTTTTGTTCCAGAAAACACATACTACAACCTTTCCATACGTTCCTCTCTCTTGCTCCGTCTCTTTCTCTTCTCATTCTCTCTCTCTCTCTCTCTCTCTCTCTCTCTCTCTCCTCCCTGGAGTGGGGGAAGATTTTCCTCTAGAAATCTATTTTTACACACATGTTTCTCTTTTTCATCATGTAAATCCAACAAAATGGAATAGTGGCCATATCTTAGCTTTTCAAAATCAGTGTCTTAGTGCCAAATGCCGTGTGAAATGCTTTCACTCTTGGCTTGAGAAGTGACATACTTCAAATACTAGACAGCAGTTTTGTGAAACTACAGTAAAATGTCCCAGAACTAATTCAAGGATAATTAACTGGTATGAAGTCAAGTCACAAGAATAATGCCATTAAAATAGCAAATAATCACTTCTCCTGCTGCTTGGCTTGTCCTTGTAAACTGCCAAAGGTCATTCCAGAGTATGAATCTAGAAGCTGGTGCATACTCCTGCTTAGACTTATCTACAGTCTCCCTAGTCCCATTCAAAGTGAATTTCTTTTTTTTACATTTTATTATTATTATTATCATTTTATGATACAGTTCCATAAGCTCCTGGTATTTCCCTTATCCCAGCCCCAATCCCCCCCACCTAGTTCCTCTATATCATTACTAAAGTATAGTTCTTCATGCACAGTCATATGTCCATCATTGCGGGCACGGACAATGGCAGAGAGTCCAGCATCCTATTGTCAAGCTATAGTAAACAGTTTCATTATAAGTCCATCTTTGTCTGGAAGCAGAAATGCATACTACATTGTGTCCTCACATCTGGATGTTAGTCTCCATTTCACAGCTACTATATATCCCCTCAAATGAAAAGTCATATTACAAAATCAACAAGAGAAAGAAAAATAGAAATTTACAATGCTATGAAGTTAAATAACATGTTACTAGATATGATAGTCTCCATTACACAGCTACTATACATCCCCTTAAATGAAGAGCTACAAAACAAAATCAACATCAGGAAGAAAAAAGAAATTAACACCACCATGAACTTAAGTAACATGCTACTAAATGACTAACTTGTAGCTGAAGAAATGAAAATCAAGAACCTTCTTGAAGAAAACGATGCTACTGTATGATCTATAAGTCATTGACTGACAAAGTGAATTTCAATAAAAACAATTTGAAAGAAACCCATTACTTCATCAGTAAGGCAGATACCCCGACTCTTGGGGCAAATGTAAGAATCATGGAGTGATACGATCGACATCGTAGTAGAATAAGTAACAGTGTTGATTATGATAACTAACCTATTTAGCAAATTATGTTCTTTAATCTACCACTCACCCAATAACATCAACAACAAAAATGTACAAGTTTTTTTATGGTAGCATGCATTGCACTAAATGAATGCCTGGCAGAGAGGCATGTCCAAGTGGTTTCAGTTGAAGGTGAACTACCCTGATGTCGGGCCATTAAATGTTCATTAAGATGTTGGACTCTTTTTTTCTTCCCTATTTGCATTATGTGCCATCTCTCCCCTGCTCTATCAAAGCTGCGATTTCCATGGGTCCTGTCCTTTTCCGGAGGGATCTCCATCTTACAGCGCTTAAGGTGGGTTCAGGTTTATCAGCCTCAGTTTCTGATGTGTTTGTTACCACACTCTGCAAATTAGCTGGGCTTTTCTAGATTCAGTTTTATGACAAACGGTCCTAACAGCTTATCTCATGTTATGAAGATCTGAAATGATCTGATAAATGTGTGTCAAAACATAACATTGTTGCAAACATTTTCAGCAGATAAGTAATATTTCTTGACAACTATCTACTGTAATTTGCCAGTCTGTGATGCTGCTGTTGGATGTTTGCTTTTCCTCTTTAACCATCAAGAGTATCATAGTGAACATTCTTATGTACACAGCTTCTGAATTATAAATCTAAAAATTACCAGTTTGAAAACAAGAGGGCCACATCGTAGGCTGAAGAATGCGAATCAAACTGCCACGGGTGAAGTGCATTCCTCTCAGGCAGCTGAACATTTTAAAAATACTCAACATTTAATTTTAATCAGAAAATGTAACTTTTCCTGTGTGCTTTACAATCATATGTTTAGTGTACGCTCTGACTCTTAGAGCTGTATATGGAGTGTTGATCTCAAATCCTGTATTTTTTTTGCCTGTTTTATTTTGAACAATACTTGACTCTTTCAACTCATGCAGAGGTTGAAGGTCTAAATTCTTGTATCAATCCAATTGTGGTGTCTGGGGGTGGAGCTTTTAACTAGTGATTAGATTGAATTCATTGCCATGATTATTTACTCCAGCCAGATCACCGGAGTGTTATAAAGAGAGCTTCAACCCACTCCCTCCCTCCACAGGACACTCCCTGTATACAGATCGTCCTTCATCAGACAACAGGCTGATGGAATAGGAAACTCCAAAACAACTTAAATCTACTTTCTTTCATCCTAAAAAGTTGTTCTTAGATATTTCAGGAACTAATACATTACCAGTACAAACTTTGACTCTTCTCATTTTTAATCCCCACATTGTAAAACTGAGATAAAAAATTAAGTTATTTTGGGGATTAGAAGCAATACTAATAAATTACAAAGACATTAAAAATTACATCTCCTCATTCTGGAGATGCAATGTCTGATTGTATTTCAATTCAGTCTTACTCCTATCCCTGGCGGCTGTATCAGAAGCACAGAAGAAGGCTGTATCCTGGCTGCTCCACTTCCCATCTAAACCCTGGCTTAGGATAGGTTTGGCTTCTACTGTTGTGGCCATTTGGGGAGTGAACCAACGCATGGAAGACCTTTCTGTCTCTCCTTCTCTCCATGAATCTGATCTGCCTTTCTGATAAAAATAAACAAATCTTTTTCAAAAAAATAGCATAATGTTACAGCGACTTAATAAACAGACCATCAACTTGGGGCTATTACACCCTCACCTCTTAGTAACAACTGAAACTTGTGAGTAACACTGCAACTTAACTTTCTTTAAACGATTGATCACTACAGAAGCTTTGTGGCACTTTTTTCATTGAAAATCTCCACATTCTAAAAACTCTAAGTCTGTTCTAATATGACCAGCGTCATTGGCAGCAAGTGTGCAGCTTCACCTGTGCTTTGGTGTGTGGCTTGCTCGCTTGGCTGTCACTAAATTACAGACCTCTCATTAGATTTAAACTCCATGTCTGAAACCTCAGGCCCAATTCTTTGCAGAAGAACAAACCAAATCCTTCATTAAATCTGAGTACAGTGCTTGGGAATTCCTGTTTCTTCCTAGCTGATGACCTGATCTTACACACATAGAATATTCATAGGCTGCAAATAACCCTTTCCTTGCCAAATCTCCTCTTTGCTTGCATGTGATCACCAGGGAGCTTAGTCTATTTTTCTAATGCAGAATCTTGCAGGGAAGAGTAGTCAGATGGAATTTCAGAAAGACATTCCAGTAAATAGAGGAGAAAGAGCTGTGTGGATATGACAAGAGCGGGAGCTCTGTACCCTGGTAGAAGACGTTCTGGAAAGCAGAGCTGTATTTTACCCTACCACTTCCTCAAAAGCTACAGAGAGCTTTTCCTGGCTCCTCCATGAAGGGCTGCTTGATGTAAATGCCTCATGTTGTCCCAAAAGTTTTTGTAGCTGCATTCTGAAATGAAATGTGCATTTTTCATTTTTTAAAAAATGGTCTTTCACTGGACTGATAAATGTCTGTGGCTCCTTAATAGAAAATAATACAGTGACAACCTAGCCAGTTTTTACTGAGCCTCTGGTTGCGTTTTGCCAACAGGTATGACTATTTGGGTTGACCTTCATGATTCCTCCCCCATGTATCCTTGTGTCCTATTTTACACATGACAACTGTATGAAGCAGGCCAGAAGATGCATGTGAAATAAAATTCTGCAGATTCAGCTTCCTTTACATCATAACCTACAGTGAAATGTTAAGTATTAAGAATGTTGACAGTAAGTATTTTGGTTACATGATCATAAACCCAAGGGAAGTATAATTAAAATATACAATAATATTGGGAATCCAGTACTTTAAAGAACATGTTGTAGATTACATAATTGATTTGCTCATGAAACCAAGACCCCTGTTCTCCTCATAAAAAACAAAATCAATTGATATGCAGTTAGTATTTTTCTGGGTTAAAAAGGGCAAGAGAGTACTCTGTAAGATGTTATTACTAAATGTACATAAATCCCATTGCCTCTCCATCCCACAACTGTTTTAGCAATAGTTCGCTTAAAGAAAAGTAGTATGGTCTACTCAGTCAGTCTGTATACAGAATGGACCTAATGGATACAAAACCTGAGGTTTTCCAAAAACAAATTTCCTCTGCATTAGAACACAAATGTATCATCACTGTGATAAATTCTCAATAATTGTAAGAAAAACACTGTGCCCAATGCCAGTTAGTTAAACTGCATCTATATAAAGCCATTTCTAACACTAAAGTAAATGAAAGACCACCTTCTAGTTCTTTCTCACCATCTCACTGTAATTCCATAGAAAGATTAATAGTCATTCAGCAAAAAATTAAATCATTAAATCATCTTTAGTTAACATAAAATAGTTGTTTCTTGGTGTTGGATAATAATTAAAGCTAAAATATATTTAGAGATAGTTGTTTCTTTCCCAAATCAACATGATAATCATTTAATATAAAAATTCTGATTAACTCTTTTCTACATCTGGAATCAAAAGTTGGAATTCAAAACTTGGAAGCTAACTGGCTCTTCAAACAGGTTTAAATCATGGTTTGGGGCATATGTGGTGTTGTAGCAAGTTAAACCACCAATTGAGATGTTGGCATTTCATACCAGAGTGCCAGTCCCAGCTATTCCTCTTCCTATCCTGTTTTCCATTAATACATCCTAGGCAGAAACAAGTAACAGTTTAAGTGTTTGGTTTCCTGCTGCCCTGTGGGAGACCCAGATGTTCAGGGACCCTAGTGTTGGCCTGGTTCATTCCTGGAGACGTTGGGCATTTAGATGCTAAACCCGCATGTGCAAGCTATTTCTCCTCCCTCTCACTCTTCTCTGTTACTCTGCATTTCAAGCAGATGAAAATAAATAGGCAGTATAATAACATGCACAAATGGTTTAGATGTGTATGTATGTTCATCCAATAGATAGAATATCTGCTTTTAAAAACACAGACATTATAGTTTATACTGGATATATTGTTTGTCAGAGGTTTGTAGGAATAACTGAGTTGAAACTTAACTTGCTTTTCAATGCCTATAAAACTGAGATTCATACTCCCACTGGAAGTATCCTATTGCTTTCGGGATGCCTTCCCCAAGGAACATGGAGTGGTTAACTTAGCATTTACATTTAGTCAAATTCTGTGATATGATTATTTTAGGATAAACAATGAGACAAGTGAATTTAGTCAGTGAGGATAACGGCATGCAATAAGCACCAGCTTGAGTGACTATTGCAATCTGGACTTCTCTGAAGAGCTAAAATCAGCAAGGAGAAAGCTCAACTCTTAGTGGTATTCCTAATCTTCAGTAGCTCCATGGGACACCTTAGACCCTCCACCCAAAAGACTGGTAGGCAAACACAGAATACTATCTGTAGAACATTATCAGTTTGTCCTCAGTCAAGGTCATAGCATTTCCGAAATAAATACTCAAAAATGGATGCACTGCCTTCTTAGTATTTTCATGTGCTAGAGACAGACATAATTTACTTGGCATACTAGCAAGCTATGGCACACAGGGCAGAAGCACTTTCAAGGAGATTGAATCCATGCTTTGCACAATTAAGCCGTGCCATCCACCCAGTGAGGATGCTTTAATGTAGCCCATATTTTCATAATAACCTTACTGTTTGGTAAATTTTAATGTAAGCTTTAGTGGGTATACCAGTGAGTGACCTGCCTAATGAGATGTTAAATCAGAGAAATATAAAAAAAAAAAGTAAGAAAGGATAGCTGATTTAAACACAAATCACAATTCCAGTAAGACATTATGGCCACACAGTGCTTTAGACTAACCCAAGGCTGAGCTTTGACTTAGGAGGAAAAACATTTAAGATACACACCATAAATGTATCCTACGGTCATTGGGTTTTATGTTTCAACAGCTTTGCTACAACTTCAAACTCAAAAGGCACAATATTAACTTTTTAACTTATGATTCCAACAGAACTTGAGCAAATGCTATGTTGACAATATTGAGTAGCAATGGCTAGAAATGCCATCATGAGCCCAAACTCGAAAACATAGTGCTATATTATCATAGCCTTGCATTGCTTACTATGATTAAAGTCAGTACTAGCAGAAACAGTGAATTACAGTAATGATGTATTTTGCAAGTGAGACAGTAGACTTTATATAACGTAAACTCATTTTTGAGTGTCTACTATATGTCATGTGCAGCCTTTACCTTCTTTAAATACACAATTATTTTTCCAAGTATGACTTACTATCCCAAGGTGATTAGAAATTGAGATTCAGAGAAGCTTTTTGACTTTGCCATTAAGGGAGAGGTCTGGGGTTTGTCTCAACCATTTTTTTTTCAAATACACTAGATTTGTGTAAATGGAACTTCCATCTCCCGATGTCCAAACCAAAAGTCACTATAAATACATTCACTCATAGCAGAGGATTTGGGCCAAACTAAGGTGAGGTGAACCCTCTAGTTTGTATGGTAATTTTGGTAAGAATTTTCCTTTGGTGTTGCAAATCTAAGATATAATTTCTGCTTAACACCTCTTCTATCAGTACCTTATTTAGCTGTTCATTGCAATGCCTTCATGCATGCTACTGTTGTCCAAGCTTGATGAACAAAGTCAATAGTGGCTTTTTACCTTAAGTTTTGCCCACCCCCCGACCTCCCAAAGGCAATTCCATCTCAGTGTAACTGTCATCAGGATTTTCCTAAAATGAAGTTCCTAATAGGGAGATACAATATAGGCCTATGTAAATTTCCATCTCTTTGTATATTAAACATCAGATCCCATCACTCTCATTTTTTGAAATAGACTCAATATTGCATGAATTCTGCCAATCCTCCCTTTACTTGTTAAACCTCACTTCTCATCACTTCACATTCTAAGGGATCCAAGATTCAACCTTCAGTTTCCCACTTCTGCCTTAATGTTTCATGGTCTTGCACCTGATAATTATTCTTTCACCAAGAATTATGTATTCCTGGGGCAAGAGGGTATGACTCACTTACATGATTATTCCTGTTATCCCTGTGTAGAGCAAACATTCTCTGATCTCCCTTCTAAGTCCCTTGTATACTTGTGCTAGGAAACATCATTTCCTATACACACATGAATGGAGGCAAACACATTGTTTTATTGGAAAATCAGATATAAAGAGAGGAGAGACAGAGAGGAAGATCTTCCATCCAATGAGTCACTCCACACGTGGTCACAACAGTCAGAGCTGAGCCAATCCAAAGACAGGAGGCAGGAATTTCTTCCCATGTAGGTGCAGGGACCCAAGGCTTTAGGCCATTCTCAACTGCTTTTCTAGGCCACAAGCAGGGAGCTGGATGGAAATTGGGGCCGCAGGAATAGGACTGGTGCCCACATGGGATTCCGGAGTGTGCACTAAGCTACTGTGCTGGGCCCACATTGGTTTTTAACAGCAGCTTTTGATGGCAAGAAACTTTCTCTCTCTAGAGCCTCACAAGCACTATGGCATCTAGGGTACTGTGTACATTATTTTCCTTTCTCAATGCCTATAAAACTGTGTCACGCAATGCAATGTAATTAATAAAAAATGGCAAGAGGAAATTGAACAAGAAAAGATATTTCATCTTTCTATTATTTTGGGAGGCATGCAGTGTTAAGTGAGCAAATACAGATATTAAACATAGGTTTAGTCGACTGCTCCAAAAAAAATTTGTAAGTTGCTAGAATACCACTAGGGATCATAACTTTTAAGTTTAGCAAAGGTATTAAAGCTGAACTTAATTCCCGTCAGTTTAGGATCACAGAGTACCCTAGCACTGAGCACTTTACAGAGTACATAAAATTCTTGATCATTGCTTAGTAAGCATCTATGTATGACTCATTCAATGATTTTATTTCACTGTCAGAAAACATGCTTTCAATATTGACAGCAAATGTAAGATGTATAATTTTTTTGATACATTTATTAACTTTACTGTAAGTTTTTCATACATCAATGTCAACAACTGCATGGCATAAATGAAGGCTCGGATCTCAGAGACCACTGCAGACCCTGAATTGTGCTAAAAGCCTGTTTGGTAGTCAGTCAAGGAAGTGTTGACAATGGCAACTGTCAGTTGACGTATATGCCAAAGCCAAAGTCAATAATGACTTGCTATGGGCTCCAGGAAACATCTAGTAAGGATGCTTTGCCCTAGTACATGATGAGCAAAAAACATGTTGCCTCCAAGGTTTAAAATTGTGATTGATATTTTAGTTACCATTTACTAATCCACTAGAACTTGTGTGTAACACACTATGGTAAACACCAAAACTTCCTGCTTCGTGATGTTTAAAATTATTCATCCGAGATACTGTTTTCATGAAACTGTGTATTCTTTACGACTGATTGCTTAGGTCACTACTGATAATACGAAACTTGAAGAAATGAGACTTTGATGCCTTTTATGCTGAACAGTGTCCCCTGGTTCCACAGACTGAAGATTTCAACCTCAGCCTTTTTGTTTTATGTGATGTCATTTCTCTTCGGTCCTGCACCAATGTGGCAGACCCAAAAGAAGCTCCTGGTGCCTGGCTTCAGATCAGCCAGCTGTGGCCGTGCTGGCCACTTTCAGAGAGAAGCAGCAGATGTGCAGCACTCTTTGTGTACTATAATCTTCTCTGTAACTTTTTCAAATTAAAAAAATACTTCTTAGAAATTATAATTAGATATTACTATGCATCAGTATGACTAACAAAAATGGCAACATCACAAGCTGGAGAACGCACAGCTCAACAAGATCATTTAGATGTAACTTCAAGGAATATGACTGCTTTAATTGCTCTATACACATTCTGTCATTTTCATAAAATACAGGTATCATAAAACCAAGCAGTCGTGCACTCTAGAGCAATTCCCTGCATAAGGAAAAACATATGATCAAACAAAACATGTACACTATTGTTTACAATGACTTCACACAAAATAGTCATAAACTGGAAACAACACAGATGCTGTTTAAAGAGTAACTGGTTTACAGAAAATTGTGTGTCTATTGTTTGCAATGTTGCTTGGCAGTAGAAAATAACAGTGAATACAAACATCAAGTGGAATTAAATTCATAGTCCCATGGGGAGTGAAAAAACAATCCCCAAAGACTTCATACATAAGTACCATGTATGTCACTGAAACTTTTCAATGGTTTACACAAGAGTCTAACAGGCCACAGCCACAAGAGCAGATTGTGCTTAGAGTCAAGCCTAGGCTACAACCACCAGGGTGTGAGAGTTCTGGTACATATCAAACCAGAAGCAAAGATCTTTTCTGTGTAAGGATCATGATCAAAACATTAGGTGAGCTTAGAAATGGTATTTGAATAGTTTGCTCAAGGCCATTGAATCTCTAGGCTTCTTTTATCCTTCATGACTGGCAAATGCAGTACCTTACCATTAACTGCAGAAATACTTCATCAATGCAGCTAATTAGTAAAATGCCGCAATGCTCCTGAAACATACCACCATCTATTGCCTCCAGGCTAGAGCTAGAGTAAGGTTCTATGCATCCCAAGTGGACAAAAAGAGCAATTCTCTGAATATCAAAGGAAGCTTGTTAAATATGAAACAAAACACCAAGAATATGATGGTCATGGACCTTGAAATTTGGATGGAAACTGCTGAAACACAAAGCTAGACAGAATTTTTCATATAAAGTTAGTTCCTTACCAAAAAATACAATAATAAAAAAGTTTACAAAAATATCTATATCTGGACTTATCAATTTTTGGAACAGCTCCTGAATGCCTAGAACTGACAAACCTGAGAAAATGAAGATTAGATTCTGCAAGTTCACTGGCATGTGACTGAAGGAGGACTTGTAAGGTTAAGAAGTTGGCAAAGTTAGAAGGCATTTACTTAGTAGTATCTAAAAACATTTCACCTATTTTTCACAAATTTTATTTTAAAACAGACACTCCTTTAAAATAAGGCAAGGACTTCTTTCCTGAGTGAAGTATCTGAACTTTGAGAAATTCAGAAATATTGACACAGTAGCATAGTGGCTAAAGTCCTTGGCTTGCATGCACTGGGATCCCATGTGGGCACCAGTTCGTGTCTTGGCTGTTCCATTTCCCATCTAGCTCACTGCTTGTGGCCTGGGAAAGCAGTGGAGGATGGCCCAGACCTTGGGACCCTGCATCCAGACAGTAGAGCTGGAAGAAGCTCCTGGTTCCTGTCTCCTGGCTTCAAATTGGCTTAGCTCTGGACATTGTGGCCACTTGGGCATTGAGTCAGTGGACAAATGATCTTTCTGTCTCTCTTCTCTCCATATACCTGACCTTTCAATAAAAATATATATATATCTTTAAAAATAAAAAAGAGAGAGACCTGATTCCTGCAGACCAGAATTGCCTTGGAATTCCGGGACCTATCAGTAGCAAAGATGGGCTTGCAGGATGGCACAGCCCAGAGGCAGAACTTTACTGTGTGAAGCAAGAGAGGCATAATTACCGTAACACACAATAACCATTTTTCATGTAAGAGACTAAGGTGTTAGCTAATAAATCATCGTGTTCTTGGCAGTTTGACAGAAGGGTGCCTGGCAAGGATAGTCTTCCATTGTATATTAAAATAGTCAAGGTCTGTCAAGCAGACAATTGACAGTCCTGCAGTGAAAACTCACAGGCTCCCACTGTTTTGAAATCTTAAATGCACTTAGAGATCCAAGGCCACTGATGAAAAAGAAGCCTGCAGCCCTGGAGGAGCTTGTAGGGCTACCATGAGAAATATTCCTTCAGCATTCCCCAAAGTGAATGCAGCCATTTTCCAGGCTAACTATGAAGTGGAAAGAATTCCATACTTGAAGCACTTCTGTTAGCATCAGTATTACACAATGGAAGGATGCAGAAGAAATGGTCCGTATCATTTCCATATTTGATTTACATAATGAATACTTGCAAAATCCAGGAAACAATGACCTAGTGTATGTTCACCTATGATAAGCCTGACTATAACTGCTGTGCTGGATGTAGCAATTTCACCAGAACAGAGCAGAACAGATTCTGTTACTTGCTATTGATTTGGCATTTTTCCCTCCCATATTTCCATCAATATAGACAACTCACTTGTTGTAACATTTTTACAATTATTTCAAAGGCATAGTTTTAGAGAGAATGGGGAGAGATGGAAGAGAGAGACCTTCCACCCTTCGATTTACTCCCCCATGACTGCGACTGCCAGGGTTAGGCACGCTGCAGCCAGGTGTCAGAAGCTTCTTCTGGGGCTTCGACCCAGGAGTGCATTCTTCAATCAGCCTAAGCTTATTTTAACTCCCTACTCAGCTAAGGGCAGAAGTCCAGGTCCTTGTTTTGTATTTATCTGAAAGACAGGGTTAGAGAGGGAATTTGACGAGACAGTTTTATCAAAGAGCCCACCCATCCCATATCAGGGAATTTGCACAAATAAGGTAGCCTATGAAAGAGTTACCTGTACTTTCCTGTTTATGTCAGCTAAGCTCACAGGAGCTAAGATAGGGAATCAACCTGCATACCCAGACTGATGATGGAATAAAGAGAGTGCACACACACAGAAGACTATTATTCAACCATAAAAAGAAAATGAAAAGCTTCCTTTTACATCAAAATGGATGCAATCATAGAACATTAGAGCAGGATGCTTAGCAAAATATTCCAAACACAAAGGGACAAATATCACATGTCTTCTCTAACTGGTATAGCTAAAATAAATGTTTCAGTGTGCGTGAATGAAAATGACATCTTGGCATTTGATTATAGACTATTTCGTACAGCCCTTGTCTGAATACCTGGTGGATGATGGTATTTTTAATTTTCTCTTGTGGACCTCTTTATCTACACCATTAAGGTGTGACTACAAAGTCAATTACGCATGTTAACACAAAAGAAGAGAGCAAAGTGTCCTATGCCTGGAATTTGTGGTAGGCCTATGTTCACCTGAGTGCTCCTTGACTATTTCTAATCTCAACTGTGAAATTTATTGTGATTACTTTTAGGACTGTGTCCGGATCAGTCTTCTATTATGTACTTGTACATATTTTGAAAAATTAGTAAATTGATGATTTAAAATTAAAAATCCAACTTACTAGAGCTAGATATATTACATTCTTGGCTTTTTAACTGGCTTTAGCTGCAGGGTAAAGTTAGTATATGTTTCCCCAATTTTCTGGTGAAGGTTCCAGATGTTTGCTTTCCTAGCTTTTATTGATTTATAAGCTTAATACCCTACATAAAACAACCAATTTCTGCATTTCTGGTACAGGCTGTATCAGTTGAAGACTGATATAGTGAAGGAAAAAAAAAACACAAAATCTGGACTGTGTAGGAAATACTTAAACTAAAGAACAAAATAATTAGTAAGGCCAGAAAAATATTTTTAAATTGACAAAACATAGCAAGAGCTTCACATTGACTAGGTACAGCTTTTTTGAAAATTTTTTTTGACAAGTAAAGCAAAAAGTAACAATTCATGTTGGGAAACCCAACTTATACAACAAGTTAGAGGAGTTGTGTCCTGGAGAAATCCTTGCAACTATTCCATCACTTCCTCACGTGCAGCCTGACAAATGTCACAAGTTCAAACGCCTTCTGCAAGAATTGGGAGTATCCCAAGAAACATAGGTAAAGAATCAAACATGAAACCAGAATAAAACAGCCTATCCCAAGATTTCTCAGAGATCCAGCCAACCATAATGGGGTCGAGTATAAGGAGAGCACTGACTAGCTGAGCAGAACTCTAGGACAGGACCTCCATTGAGAAAGAGCTCTGCTCAAGCCACTCGCAAGACACAGCAAGGCTTAATTCAAGCTGCCACTTGAGATCACAAACAACTAAATCGCTCCAAAGATCTTTTAGCTTGTATTGATGCTTCCTCCACTTCTGTATCTATTAGATTTAAAATAACAAAACATTTCTGAGAGGAAGATGAACTTCAGTTTAAACTGAAATTTTATCTTTTTCATTTCATCTTTTTTTTTCATGGTTTTTATTGCAGATACTCTGAATTCCTAATTAGAAGCCATTGCACCAAAGAGTATTCAAAAACTTGTAGGTATTTAATTAGATTGTGTGTGAAAAGTTCAAAGAACTAATTTTTCCTGTGTGAAAGTAAACACTACTTTTTATTCCTTGGTATCTGTGTCTGTGATGGAGGGCGTGGGACGGGGATGGCATTCTTGGTACTGTCTGTGGAACCAGCTGTGCTTGGGACCGGGGCAGAACACCGGATATGGAGTCTGGAACACTTGGACTAGACTGGCCCTGCACTTCAGCCTCATTGTCCAATTCCCACTCAGCAATACCCTTCCGACACAGCCTGCTGCCCCCTTCGGCTCATTTTCTTCCATTTGTAGTTTCCCAGTAGCAATCACAACTCTTGTAGCTTTGAAATAAGAAAATGTTTACTTCCTAGAGGTATTTGGCTATCATTGTGGAGTTTTTAATGAGGCCATTTATTTGAAATTGTTTTGTTTTTGTTTGTTTTGTTTTTTCATGTTGACAGGATTAGAATATGCTGTTCTTGGGTGTTATTAAATTTTGTGATGAAACTCATGAAACTATGGATTGCTTATTAAGATGCTATGAAAGCAAAGCTGTTTTCTTAAAGTTTTTATGAATATGGATAAGCTAATAAAATGTGCGATGACCCAAATACAAAACAATGGTGGTTTAGTTTCTTTTAAAATCAGTTTCTACCCCTTTATTTTATTCTTTGAGAAACAAATTGTAATTCCTTTGATGTTTTGTTGCTGTTGTTCTTAGAACTGAAGAAGTGTGTGTATAATCAGGGAATCATTTATCAGCCCAAGTAATTAAAAATGACTCAGATGAAAGCTTACTAAAGAACATGCACTTTTAAAACTTTATTTTCTTTACCCCAACTGGTAAAGTCATTAAATAAATTATGCTGATTTTTGATTCATTCTCATTGACTCAAACATAGCTTCACTTACACCTCCCAGAGAACCCGTACCTTATGTGGTCTGAAAGCCCCCATTGTCGCACCCATTGCCACAGGAGGCAGCCACTCTGCTTTGATATCCATGCCTGCAGTGACCTCTACAAAGAGGTATGCACTGAATCTAATAAGCAAATTTAAGTTTGTGGACAACTGTCAGCAATGGCTTAATATAGGATCCACAATTTCCTCTACTAAGGGCGTCAGATCCTCAAGTATTTTCAGTTTTGAGCTCATGCCGCCATCACTGTTGAAGCTACTCGGCTCTCCCTCTTGACAGAAACACAGCCTTAAGTGTTATGTTAATAAATAGGAGTGACAGGGCTGCATTACCATTTTATGCACCAAAATATAAAACTGGTCATTCAGGGAAAAATTGTCACTCAAATTTTAAGGGTGGCCTTTACTGGTGAAAACTGTCAGTTTTTGTTAGAACCACAAGTAACATAATTTTAAGATATATAGATGTAACAAATGATTAGTAAATAGATACATATGCAAATGAAAGTGTCACATAAAAGCTATTGGTATTTACTGTAAGCACTCTAGGGCAATGCAATTCGAGCAATTCAAACAGAAACAACTGTCAACTGCAAGCGCAGCTGAGAAATTTTCAAAGGTAACAGAAAGCATATAATGGTCACATATGGGAATGTGGTGAATTGTTAGGATATTTACTTAATAGATTCATTATTTTGTAAAAAGATTTGTTATACAGACATGCATTGTTTGAGTTCATGTGAATGAAAACATTATCTACTGCAAAGTATATATACAAAAATCCTTATGTGCCTAAAGCAAAAGTCTCAGTTGGACTGAGGCACACAGAATTGATCTTCTGAGGGCATCCTTTGGCCAAGTGGCTATGATCCTGGCTGGGATGGCTGCATCCCACATCAGAGTGCTTGATTCTAAACACCAGTTCCATTGCTAATTCTAGCTTCTTGCTAAGGTGCACCCTGGGATGCAGAAGACAGTGTCTGGGAACTCTGCCATGCGCTTAATTCCCAGCTCACAGACGGAGATAACAGCCAAGTCACTGTGGGCATTCAGGGAGTCAATCAGGAGGTGTCAGTGTATTGTGCATGCATTTGTGTGTGTGTGTGTGTGTGTGTGTGTGTGTGTGTGTGTGTGTGTTTGTGTATTCCAAATAAATAAAAATTCTAAAAAACTCTGTTAACTATGTTTGTGAATAATCATGATGTTTTCTAATCTAAAGAAAAATTCCTTACTTGTGAACAACTCTGATCCATAGCTACATACAAATTAGAATTACATTTGCTTCTTATATTGTAATTTAACCAATTTTTTGTGTTTGGAAATTGTCATAAGTAATACATGCTTCAAAGTTTTATACTGGTTTGGAGGACCACTGTTTGGAGTACAGATCCTTGATGGGAGTGGGGGAGAATAAGTCCAATAGTGTTTATGCCATGTTACTTACACATACAGACGTCTGTATGTAGCTTTACAGCTGGGATACTGCCGTGTACTGTAACAACATTATTTCCTGTAGTATATGTAGTTCACTTAATACGTTCCTTGAACTACAGAGAAGAATTAACAGTATTATCAAAAACATTTGGTTTATACAATAAGCATATTCGTATTTTAGTGGTTATTCTGCAGGAAAATTTCATTTCTCGTGCCAGTATGATTTTACAAACATTTATAATGTCATCTAGCTCACGATCCTAGGTCATCTCACAATAATTCCAGAATCTAAACATTTATCCTTGAAATTAATAGTAGGTCATAAATCATGACTGTCACTATTGCTTACTAAAACATGCTCCACTTACTCAGAAAATGCATCTTGAGTCTACTCCATGCTAAGATTTGGGAAACCAAGAAGGAACCATTTGTGGCCATCTCTGCCCGCATAAAATTTGGGTATAAAAATATGCTTAATAACTTCAGAATATGACTAATGACAGGAAGTAAATGAACAAGTGACATTACATAGTGTGACAGTCAAATCACAGAACCACCCGGAGAGTGCATAAACCGGGACTGAGAGAGACCTGGGAGGGAAATAGTGGGTTCCCCCCTCTTGGGTCACTACTCCTGCGAGAGGGCATGAAAACTTAGATGGGGGCTGGGGTGGCTAGACAGAGAGGCACTCAACAACATCTGTGAAGGCTGGAGACTTGAGTTGGTTAGATGGAATTAAGCTTTTTTTTTTTTTTTTTTTTTTAAATATTCATTTATTCATTAATTACATTGCATTACATGACACAATTTCATAGGTACTGGGATTCCCCCCCCCCTTCACCCCAAACCCTTCCCCCATCATGAATTCCTTCACCTTGATGCATAACCACAGCTCAAGTTCCGTTTAGATTCCCTAATTAAAAGTTTACACCATACAGAGTCCAGCATCCCACTTGTCCAGTTCAAGTTCAACCGCCTCTTAGGGAGGCCCTCTCAGGTTTGTAGGCAGAGCCAGCAGAGCGTCACCTCGATCAATTAGAAGCACCAACATATCATCAGCAACAGTCCAGGTATGATGAGGCTGGTGCAGAGTCCACTGATTGACATAGTCCGTCTTAGGGTTTCCCCTTGTCCAGTTTTCCGCTGCAAGCATAAAGCTGAGGTGGTTGATTCATCTACTCCATTTTCCATCTTTAATACCCACTGACAAGTACAAGAGCCAAATAGGATGTGGGACAGACTGGACTAGTCTGCTATACATACTGGCAAACCAGGGTAGGGGGCAGGCCTGGTGGGGGTTATCGTGGGTCGCCCCGACTAGGCTGCAGCTCTCACTGGTTGATGCAAGGGCCGAGTGTGTGCTGGGCAGAGCCAGGCTGGACTGCAACACCCATTGGTTCCAGTGGAAATCAGGACTGAAAACAGAACCAACCCAGCAATTGAAACCACCAGCTGATCGTGGTGACGGACTGTGCCGGGCCCTGTGCTTGCTACAACATACAAGAATCTGGTCTGGGAATACCTCAAAGTTTTTTTGGAGATCTCCCCAATCGAACTGCTGGAATCAGAACCCTAGCCAAGAAAAGACAGAGGACAGAACAAGTCAATCAACCACCTCAGCTATATGTTGGCAGCGAAATACTGGGCAAATGAAGACTCTATGATGGACTGTGTCAATCAGTGGACGACCTCATCCAGTGAAACTGGCAGCGATTCATAACTGGAGAACTACTAAAACCATTTGAGCAAGGATCTCAGAGCATGCCCCACATCCAAGACTTTGGGTGGGTGGGAAACTGGGTGGGGCTTCTCTGTCAATATCCCCCTTTACCTCAGATACATGATGGAAACAACATGGAAATAATACTATTGCCCACTTCCCTATACCCCCTGAACCTTTTTTTTTTTTACCGTAATTAACTATGTAAAGATTGTCAACAAAAATACAATAAAAAAAAGATGCCAAAAAAAAAAAATAGCATCTAAGACATGAGGGAAAGAGAAAGCATAAAACATGAGTTGCATGAATGGCATGTTATTGCTGTTACCTTTTCTAAGGAGCCACAAGGAGGAAGCTGGATGGAAAACAGGGCAGCTAGGACAAAATTAGTTCCTATTTATTCCTGGCACATGCAAGGAGTGGACTTTAGCCACTAGGCTATTGGGTTTGGCCCTTAAGATACTTAAAGAAAACTATTTGTTTTTATTGGAAAGGCAGATTTATAGAAATAAGGAGATACAGAGAGAAAAATCTTCCTGATTCACTTTCCAGGTAGCTGCAACAGTCAGATAGCCAGGAGCTTCTTCTGTTTGTCCCAGATGATGCAGGGTCCCAAAGCTTTGATACATCTTCGACTGCTTTCCCAGGCCACAAGCAGAAATTGGATGGGGGGTGGAAGAGCTTAGACACAAACTGGTGCCATATGTGATCTCAGCAGATGCAAGGCAAGGAGTTAGCCACTAAGCTACTGTACTGTACCCACATATGTAAGATACTTAAAAATAAATAAATACATTGTATGGGGACTGGGTAATGTGGCATGCTAGTCCTCTACCTGTCATGCCAGTATCCCATATAGGTGCAGGTTTGAGTCCTGACTGGTCTGCTTCCAATCCAGTTTCCTGTTCATCGCATGGGAGAGCAGTGGGGGATGGCTCAGGGACCCTGCACCCAAATGGGGGATCAGGAGGAAGCTTTAGGTTCTGAAGCCCAGCTTTTGTCATTGCGGTCATTTGGAGAATGAACCAGCAATGAAAGATATTGTGTGTGTTTGACTCATTCAAGTAGAGTACATAAATCTTAAAAAATGTATTGGGCTAATCCAGAAGGATTAACTACTTAAAAAGTTACATAATAGCTCTCCAATGAATGGCCTCTAAATAAAATTAGTAGTTTCATTTCCCAACAAGCCAAAAGAGCTCACTTGCTACTGATCGAGGGCTGGGAAGGGTTGTGCTGGGCTATCAAATACACAAATGCTCTACAATGCTTTTCTGTGTTTACCACTGCATTAAACTGGTAGGGAAACTAATCCTTGTTCTAAAATAACCAATAGAAGATTTAAAAATCAAGCTCCTTTAAATGCAGGCATGATTCAATTTTCTGTTGTAGTGGACATCACAGATAAGCAAAAACAAAACAAAACCTGTTTTCCTTCCAAATTTCACAGGTCATCATTATTTAAATCTACCATTTTTCACATCATTGATATTTTGAATCATGTAAGAAGTGAGCCGTTTCCTAACATTTCTGGTGAAGGTATTTCCTACCTCCAGTCACAGTATGCATAACTAAACAAATGAACTCAAGTATCATCAGACCTACTATTTTATTCAGAATTGAATTCCCAGACAATATGATTGTTTTTTTTTCTTTCAGCAGGTCCTGTACACTTGCTACATGCATGTTAAAAAAGTGGAAGTCTGATGTATTCATAAAAAAATAAGTGGAGCAGGTGAACACTTAAATAGAAAGACTAAGTTCACAGAACATGTTTTATCAGATGCTTCAGTGCCATAATTAAATTTGCTGTGTTTAAAAAAGGGCTAAAAGAAATGTGATGGGAAATAAATTTCTAAGTTGCAATTTACTTGTGTTTAAAAGAGAAACAGAGGCAGACAGAGAGGGACAGGGATCCGTTGGCTCACCCCCTAATGCCTATGACAGCTGTGACTGGGCCAGGCAGAGCTAGGAGCATGACACTTCATCCCACGGGGACCCAGGTAACTGAACCATGCTGTTTCCTCCTGGTTGTGCACTAGCAGGAAGACAGAATCAGAAATGGACCTGGAACATGAATCCAAGCGCTCAAGACACCATAGTGTCCCAAATGGCATCTTAAATATTGTTAAAAATCCCAGCCTAAGAAATAATTTTAAATAAAGAAATAATCATATATATTGAAGCTTGTTAAAATGCTAATTCTTTCTGCATATTATCTGAAAAATTACAAAATTATTACAAATTTTCAAGTGAGCAACTTGTGTCATTTTCCAAAGGTGTATTTAAGCTAGTAGTCAAAGTGCTGCATCCCTTTCTCCTCACAGTTAATTTGCCACATAATGTCTTTAATCTCTTCATAATGAATTAGGGCATTCCAACTTATCAACTATTTTGCTAAGAAGAGTGAACCACCACTCATGTAAAACAAGGAGTGGCATAAGCTCAGCTAGAATGAAAAATGAACGGGCAGTGAAGCCCTCAACTACCTCACCATTCCTTTTGTTCTCCCTGTCCCTCTCATTGCCTTTTTACCTCCTTCCCTCTCTTCCTGGTTATTTCTAACCTCAGACTTCCCGTTATTCTTCCTTTTATTTTTCAATGGCATAGACCATTCCATCCTTAGAAAGCAGAAACCAACCCCACAGCAATGAATAAGTCACCTGTAATTCAGACTACAAGTGATAAAAACAAGGGGTTAAGATCAGCAGTGGCTGGTAGGAAAATGGAAAAAAATAGAGATGAAGATTTATAGACATGAGCTATTCAAAGAAGACCAAGTGCTGCCAGTCACCGAGAAATCAAATTGATGACCAGAAAATACGATCAGATTAAGAAATATGAGGTTGGTAGGGTCTCCCAAGGCATAGTCAGGCAGCACTAAAAATGTATTTTTAGCAGATTATGAAGGCTCTGGGAATGGATAACTCTAAAATCCTTTACACTACATCATAATTGAGTTTCCTTGAGAAACTCAATTACCAAACATCGCAGACAACTTGAGTGGCTCCTGAAACAAACTTTGCAAGTGACATGAAATGCTAAACTGGCTTTCAGGGTTCAGAAAGGCATTTTGTATGGGCATACTCTCTGATTTTTCTTCAGCACAAGAGGCTGAATTCTACAGACAAGTATTTGCTACCAGTGACTGGAAATTAGGTATATTATAAACAAAACGCCAGACTGCTCACAGCCCTTAAAATGTGCACAGAGTTGCATGTTTATTTATAATTATCTAAAGTCTCTCTGCTTTAGTTTATCCTCCTGAACTTCATAATTCACCGGAGGGAAGTGCTTAGGAACTAATCAAAAGCAAAGAAGTGCAGACAGCATGTTTTGAAGGGTTGCTTATGAACAGAAAAGGCAAAGAGCGTGTTTAAGCAGGAAATAAAATTGTTGACGTAAGAAATAGGACAATGAAATTAAGTCACTGAGAGCAATGTTATACTAGGAATAAATAGATATGAATATTTCTGTAAAACACTTCCACTTGGTAATTAGAGTAGGTAACATTTGAATTTTCCCAATGAAATTGTATCTTGTCAATAGGATATATCTTGACAATAGGATGCTGGATTCTCTGCCACTGTTCATGCTTACAATGTCAAGATACGCTTAAATAGCAGAATGATGGAATTATGACTGACTGTGAAGGACTGTACTATTGTAATGACACGGGGGAAATGACTGAGTGGGAGTACTTTGGGAGGGTGTTAGGGAAATTCCAGAACCTATGTAACTGTATCAGGGGATAATAAAATAAATAACTTTTTCAAATGTGGCTTATAGGGCTATCCAACCTATAGGGACTTACAGCATCATTTATCTACAAATGAACAGACAGAGAAATAAGTTGGGAGAGTTACTCCGTAGTCTGATCTGAGGCTTCAAGCCCAGGCAAGGCAGCTCTGGGACTTGTAATTAAAGACTTCCTCCTGTTATACTTAGTAAAGATAGATCAAAAGTAAGTAACTTCAATGAAAACATAAGTTACTAAAATGAATTGTGCCTTTATATTGCACCAAATCATAAGGTAAAAGCTTTATCCTCTTATATTGTACTGTCAGTTACCAAAGATTAACACCACATAAACTTCATCTGTGTGAATGTTTTTCCATTTTAAATGTGCAAAGGAGTCAGATTACATATTCACTGAGTGTTTCCAGGCCTAGTTCTGGAGTGTCTGAATTGGTGGACCCAGGAAGGGGCCTGGATGTTGCCAGTGCTACAGTTGAGGACCACACCTTGAGAACACTGCCCCAGCGATCAAGTCGGCGCCTGAGCCCATCAGTCTTCAGTCAAGGACTTCGGCCAACATGTGGACCTCTGTGTACTTGATGAGATTTATTAAGCAAATGTTGACTGGTACTATGTCTAAACCTCATCAAAGCAAATTAGTCATCAACTCTGATGATATTCAGTGAGCATAGTTTGGTACACAGAAATTGAGTTTCAATATGTATTTCTACTATATTCAAGGATATTCCATTTTCAGTTTTTTAAAGACAGATTTGATAGAGCCCCTCATTGTTAATCTGCGCCAAATTACTCAATATCCTAGGTTCAATTTCCTTAGATGAGTAGCAAGTTCGAAAACCTATCCCTGCCCTCCTCCTACTCTTTGTATTTCAGAGCCATTTCTCCTACAAAGCCAAAAGAGTACAATGCTGATGTCAAGGGTGAGAAGACTAAGAAAAGCTAGAGTAGCACTAACAATCAGGGAAGAAGAAATAAAACCTAAGGGGGAAACCTCAGGGCAACACAAATCAATCACGCTAAGATATTAGTAGTCTTCAAGTTCATGGTCAATCCATGGTATTCTCTTATTCTATTGTTTTCCACAAACATATTGAGGCTTCTCTTGTGTGTTAGAGTTCAAGTGAAATATTGCATATCTGCAGTTGAAATAAGAATTTGAAGCTCTGCACTCTATCTGGAAGGATCAAAGGATCAGTCCTGTTGGGTCTCAGGATTGAAAGCTATTACCTCTTACACTCTGCCTCCAGATTTATCCATGGAACTTCTAGTGCCCCATGTTTGAAAATGTGACCTTATTCTGGGACAGAGCTTTTTTTGGGGGAAATCAAGCATCAAGTTAAAGTGGGACACTGAGTGGGTCATTAGTATTGATGTTCTCACAGAAAAGGGGGCTTTGAAACAGACCTGTGCACATGTGTGTGCATACACACACATAGAGAGAACACGAGGGAGAAAGAGAGAGAGAGAGAGAGAGAGAGAGAAACACCAGGCGAGGTTCAAGCCAAAGACTGGAGAGCAGCTCATTGAAGCCAAGGCCCTTCAAAGACAACAAGCAAACAACCAGAAGCCAGGAAAGGAACTTGGGTCGTATTCTCCACAATCTTCAGAAATTGCAGCTGGCCCTGCTAATAATCTTGGACTTTCGTTTCTTGTCTCTGCAATTGTAAAACCATGCATTTCCTTTGTTTAATGTATCCACATACATGCACATTTTAATATCCCTAGAAAACCTAATGCGGAAGTTGAAGGTAAGATCTCAGCATTAATCAGAACTTATAAAAACAAAAATGGTGAAAACAAAATCACTCATAATACCATTACCCTACATAGGACATTTATATCAGTCAAGGAAACCTCAAGAAGATGACAGTTCTGAGCACAAACGGATTCTGGTGGCTGAGTGACAGCACCACGCGTCTGACCCTCTTCCTCAGTGTCAGAGCTCCTGCTTGCCTGCAAGCTGTCTTCCAGGAGATGATGGAGCTGCATGTTTCCAGATGTAGGAGGCTAGAAGGGGAGGATACTATTCCACCTGTGTTTCCCAGGATCCTTCTTCACTTCCTGTACTCTGTAGCATTTCTACACTGCTTCCCATCACTCTGCATGCAGAAGGCACTTGGGAAATGACACAAGAGTGCAATACACAGTAACATGTGGAGAAACTGGTCACGTGTTCAGTATGGCTTCTGTACTTAGTTGTCATTCTCCATTCCACACTGTATCATGGAGACAACAATGGACGACATGTTTATTTGGGAATAAAAGTAAAGAAGCATGAAAAATAAAATAATAATCAAATCTTGAAATAGATCTTTTTCCCCTGAACCTAAGAGGTAGTGGTGTGCCTGAATGTATCCCACCTAAAAATGGGAGGATCATCTAAAAATCCCTTCGTGATAGGTAAGAAATTTGAGATTCAGCCACTGGAAGTGGAAAAAATAACTCAGTGCTTTTTAAAAAAGATTTATTTATTTTTATTGGAAAGGCAGATATTCAGAGAGGAGGAAAGACTGAGAGGAAGATCTTCCATCCACTGACTCACTCCCCAAGTAACTGCAATGGCCGGAGCTAAGCCTATCTGAAGCCAGGAGCCTCTTCGGGGTCTCCCACACAGGTGCAGTGTCCCAAAGTTTTGGGCCGTCCTCCACTGCTTTCCCAGGCCACAAGCAGGGAGCTGGATGGGAAGCAGGGCTGCCGTGATTAGAACCGGTGTCCATAAGGTATTCCAGTGCATACAAGGTGAGGATTTTGGCCACAAGGCTACCACGCTGGGCCTGACTCACTGCTTTTGAACCTAATGACTTACGAAATGACCAGCAGTGTAATCAGAATAAGTTAATTTGCTTTGAATCTATGAATTATGTAGTTGGAGACATCAAGGTTGCATTTACAATGCTTCAAATATTGGAATGACTTTTTTTCCAGATAATGAAAATTTAAAGAGAATGTATTAGCATTTGTGAAATATTAGCTCAATCATAAAACTAAGTACTTAATGCAGATATTATGAAGAAAGGTGAAGCTGTCTACTTTAAGAGAATTTTATACCTTTATATTAAGAGAATATTAATATTATTAAAAGAATATTAAAACTTTCATATATCCTATCCAAACCTATTTTTCTGGAATGTGATTCCAATTCAGGAAGGAGACCTAAAATTGGATTATTACTTTACACTTCTTTCAGCATTTCTTCAATTATGTGTCCTTTTACATAGCAGCAGGTATGTTTGTGAAGTAATTGAGTAATGTAGAGGTAAGAAAATTCATTGCATAAATATGTTTTTAAAATTCTTCACCAGTTTCAATTAAATTTTCTAGTCAGCTTGGTTTTTAAATTTGAGTATCTATATGTATACTCATCAGAAATTCATTAATATTAGATAATTCATTGATTCCTAGTGGTATTATTGGCAAAAAGTAACATATCTGATGAGTTAAATAAAGATAATAGGCAGCAAGAAAATACAATTACTAAGAAAATTCATAATTTTCCAACAAAAGAAACCATTAGAGAAGTAAAACTGCATGTATGAACCCCTGTGCAGACAAGCACATAAAATGGCTGAGAATTTATTTCACAGATCACTGACAAAAGTTGTTATGATATTGCACAACAACTGCTTCTGTGGGCTCTGTCTCATTCCTTGGATGTGCAATAACACACCCCTTTGAATGTGAGGTGTCTGTTCAGTCATGTAATGAATATAACTCTAATGTGAATCATTTATATTGAAAATACTACTGCATTCCTGTTTATGAAGGCAGAAGTTAAATTGCATTTCTCTCATACTTCACCCACCCACATATATATAGATACACCCACATGCCCCTCAGAAATATTTAAACGCAAGAAATACTTCTAGTTTAATAAAAGTTAATTGAGAAAAATCATATAGAGCATTCTTACAATGAGTAAGAATTAAGAACTGGGAGAAAACAGCAGTTTCTAGGATAGTATGAGAACTGGTTAATATTGTCAATGAAAGCAACTTAGAGTTCTCAGACAACAGGCACTACTCAGGTAAAAATGGGCCATTGGGCCCGAATAAAGCAGACTGTCATCTGGATATAGCAATGAGGATATTTAAGAATTTCAAAATAATGAAAAACATTTTATTGCTCACTAACAACCTGGACCAGTCTCAGAATCCAGCAATTGTTTCAAAAGTCTCCTGAAGTGACAGAAAGGTAGGTTTCATAGAACAACACAGAACTCACATTCTTTAAGCCCGGAGCTAATCACGGAACTCCAGACAGTAGTACATCTCCACTCATGCAATTTGCCAAACCCATTACAAATCGGCTGAGAATTATAGATGGAAGAGTAAGCAGGCAGCAATGGACTGATCATTTTCCATTCAATTTCATACAAAGGCCAATCTTTCCCTAATTAAAAACAGGGATTAATACCAAGGAATCAGAATTTCCCAGAGGCCCTAGTCCATCCTATATGAAAAGATCAGAATCAAAAAGAAACTTGAACCCACGAAGTCCTACAACAAAAATTGATATTCCAGCTTATCTTATAAGGTATTTAGTATGCTAAAAATATTTCCACACAAATTATATTACCCTTAAAATTATATTGTGAGCTGGTGGAACAGACATTATTGTCTTTCCAGAACCAATAAAACTAAGATCATGTCAAACTATTATTTCTTATGATCAGTAATACTGTGACATCAACCAAGATTCCACAATCCTTTTAGTAATTTACATATAATGTACAGTACATATTAACATATCAATATGTTTTACATATAAAATTAAAGTGATTATTAAGGAAAAATGAGAGACATTATATTTCAAATGCTTATTTTAAAATAGAGGTAACTACATTAGAGGGTGACTATATAATCTAAGAAGATCATTTTCAAATTTGTCATTGACATAACACTTATTCAGTGTGATGTTTCAACAAGTGTGTATGTCATAGGATCAAAATAGAAAACATATCACTTCATTTATCATTTCTTTGTAGTGAGAAAATTAAGCATCTGTCAGCCTACTATGCGTCACGTCACTAGAACTCTGTTCTGATTGTAAACACTTGTCACTAACCCCTCTCCACCTCCTTTGCTCATCACCCTATCATTGCCACTCCAATACTCTCAAGTTCCATGAGACCATTGTGCTCCCACGACCACAGGGTGTTCGTCCTTCTGTACCTGGCCTATTGTATCTAATGCAGGGTGTTCTCTGCTCATCTGAGTTGCAAATGACAGGATTCCAAACGTTCTTATGGCTGGATCGTATTTCATTAAGTATTTATAAATAATACAGTTTCTTTATACATTCACATGTGGATGGACACTCAAGCTGATGCTGCATCTTCCTTACTGCAAGTAGTAATCCAATAAACATGAGAGTGCAAATATCTGTTCTGTAGACAGTTTCCACTTACATTGGCTCTATACTTAGTACCAAGATTGTAGAATTCCATAGTAGCTCTATTTTAAGATTTTAAGGATCCTGGACAATATCATGCAAACAATTTGGGACAGTCACATGAAATCCTTATTTATCTAAAAATATAAACTGACAAAACTGAAGAAACTAAAACCTTAACATAAAATCCCATATGTTTTTAAACAAGTAAATTCATTTTCATCATCTTTCATTATCAGAAATAAATGCTTTCAGTGATGAATTCTACTAAATGTTTAGAGAAGAAATAATAGTACTAAATGTTCTTTCAGAAAAGATCAAAGGACAAAATCCTTTCCAGCTCATTTTAAGAAATCAACATACTCCAGATCTCCAAACCTAGTGAGTACAATAACAATTAAAGGACCACAGTCCTAATTAGTAAGGACAGGGGAAGGAAGTCTCAATTAAATCTGTAGCAAATCGAATTCAGAAAAGTGCAAAATTCAAATGTGAATCATTATTCTTGTCGTTCTCTGTTGTGTATCTAATATTGGTATTTGCGCTATTGTGTATGCAAATGATAGCAGTTACCATTGCTTCACTCCTCATGCAGGATTTTCTCAACCATTCCTTTAGGAAAAGTCCAGGGGTGACTAACATCTCCAGGTTTAGAATGTCATAGGAATTGATTCTTTCTCCTTTCCAAAAGATAGCTTTGTTGGATCCGGTGTTCCTGTTGAGTTTTTTTTTTCTTTTAGAGTTTCGAAAATTTCATCCCATTTTTTCCCAGCCTTTAAGGTTCTATCTCAGGTTCTAGTGCTAATACACTCAGGGTCTCCTACCTGCCATTTTGCTTTGGTCTCCCAAGATATAAAAATGTCTCAAGCCAATCCAGAAATCAACCATTTATCTGAGGACCTCATGGTATGCCAACTCTCTTCATTTAGGGTTCAACCCTGCAGCAGAGAGTGATAAACATCTGCCTATAGTGCCAGCAATTCACTTGGACAGTTCCAATCCAGTTCCTACCAATGTGCTTGTTCATGCAGTGGAACACCGTCCAAGGACTGGTGCCCCTGCCTCCATGTGGGAGACCTGGAGCAATCTCCTGGCTCCTGGTCTCAGCCTAGGCTATCTCCTGTGAATGTAACCATATTGGGACTGAAATAGTGGGATAGAAATCTCTCTGTAATTCTGCCTTTCAAGTACAGTTTAAACATTCTTTTAAAACATTTTTTTAAGCATTCATCTACATTTGAAGATCAGGACTGCTATTTCCTGAATAACCCAGTTATGACGCTTTTTTTTTTCCTTACTAAGAGAAGAAGCATTTATCTTCTTAATGTTATCTCAAGATTTTTGGTTTTCTAGCCTTTCGACTCTGAGTTTATCCAAAGGAAAAGAAATCAGCATATGAAAGTGAACTCTCACTCTTATGGATGTTCTACTCACAGTAACCAACATACAGAATTAACACAAATGTCCATCAAATGATGACTGGGAAAAGAAATTGTGGTAAATATACACAATGGAAAGCTATTCCACCACACAAAGAGTAAATTCATGCCTCTCACAACAGCATGCAACTGGAGACCACTAAAATAAGGTCATTCCCCAAAGATACACTTATTACACTTTACCCTGATGGTCAAATGTCATATAAAAATGCAATGTATAAGAGCAAAATTGACATTTAGAGGTTTGTGTACTCATAGACTGTGTGCACAATCTTGAGGAACAATGGTTTTCTCTTTACTATTTGTTGAATTCTGTAAAAATTAAAAGAAATATAAAAGGAGAAGGACAGACAGGGATGATGGGGGTGAGGGAGGGTAGGATGGTTAGGGTTGGAAGTATCCTTATATTCTAAGACTGTATTAAAACACTTGAAATCTCACCCTTTTATATAAATTTTAACAAAAATCTTTTCATAATGCTTGTTTGTTTAAATGGACTCCTTTAAGTCTTAGATTTCTAAGTTTTTTTTTCCTTTCAGTTGAATGAGACAGTGTCTATTGATTAAATAGACAGATTGTCTGGACTTGAATTTGGCTCAATGATTTGGGAAGCCATCTCCGTTATGTGTGTCCTGGTTTCCCTCCTGTAAAATGGCAGTCATGGTAATCCTGGCTCTGGGAATCCACATGAGGACCTAACCTAATCCAATGTCATTAGGACAGTGCGTTCCACAAAGTAAGAACTGCAGTCCCTGCTATCTGTTTTCATCATCACTGTTTAGAATGTCTTCATTCGAGGCCCATCCTGAGCTATTAGTTTTTCTTAGTAGAACAGCTATACACAAAAATGTTCTTCTTAGTTTTGCCTACTGTGTTACTGGAGGGACTAGCCCAAATAAATTTAGGTAAATACTTCTACTTTCCTCTCTAAGAATGATTTTGCTGTGTCCTTTATCAAGAACAAATTGCTAGAAATCATGGTATACAATACTAAATAATGTCAGAAGAATTATAATCAAATAACCAAGCTGAATACCAAAGCAAAATAACAGTTGGATACTGGTATATTGATGGACTCCACTACATGTTTCTCAGGAAATTTTTCTTCAAGTCTTTCGAATTTTAAAAGCCTTTCTGCTCTGAAAATTCAAAACATTTTGACAACGTTAAGCACCTCATTTATCTAATAGATCCTTGTAGGATCTTGTCATCTGAAGACATTTTGTCTTTCTACAGTGATGAGAAATGAGTTCAACTACTCCTATAATTATTTTCTCCTGTTTGTGTAGGTTGTGATGAATGCATTTTCTACCTCCTGGATTAATCTTGTATAGCTAATATTGCATTTCCATTTTCTATCTTTGCATTATATACTGTCAGAATTTTATCTGTATATAGTATGTGCAGATATATCAGGGAAATTATCCATTTGTTTCATTTAAAGACTTATGGACAGAGATACAGACACTGAAAAAAGAGGAGCAGAGATTTTCTATCCTTGTGTTTATTGCCCTGCAGTATAAAATAGTCAGGGTTAGGTCAGGTCAAAGCTGGAAGCTAGGGACTCCATCCAACTATCCAAATGGGTGGTGCAGGGACCCAAGTACCTCTCTCCTTTCCTGGGTGAATCAGCAAGGAGTCAGATCAACAACAGAACAGCTAAGACTCAAATGTGGACTGTAACACTGTATGTGACAACTAAACCCATGTCACATATCACAATACAGCTCCTAAATGTGCATATTTCATATTTTAGTGAGTTTTCTCTTATTCTACAAACCATTCTTCATAATATTTAATCCTTATTTTATAGACTTGCCTTTTTTGTACTAATTATATTTATATTATACTCCAATGCTGGAATTCTTTTTTGCAACTTGTGGTCATTTGGATCAGCTGCTTGTATTACCCTTGTTTTGTTTCGTTATTTTGCTATTGGTTTTCTTCAAGTCTAACTACCCTGAATTACTCATTTATAACTTAAGGATTCTAAATTAGGTTGCTCAAAATAGGATTATGCATTCCCTACATTTTGTATATTTAAGTCATTTTCCTCAAATAGCTAAGCCCCAACCTAGATGACTGCCTGGCAGATCTTGGACAACTGTGGAGTTGGTCAAGAAGAAGCCTTTGCTTGAAGTCTAGGTGGCAAGGCTGCAGGCAGACAAGTGAAAGGGACTGAAAGGAAGGGACTGGATTCCAGTTGGGAACAGCCACGTCCTTAGCCCATTTAGCCTTTACATAACGTCAAAACCTCCAGTATCACTCCAATAATTATGGAGATAAAGAAATGTCTGTAACTATAATATTTATAGTATCATGGATGCAATTCTATGTTCAGAAACTGGTGTAAAATTCATTAGCCATTAGTGATTCTTTAGAAGTCTCTTCACTGGGCCCGGCACGATAGCGTAATAGTTAAGGTCCTCACCTTGAACACGCCAGGATCCCATATGGGTGCCGGTTCTAATCCCGGCGACCCTGTTTCCCATCCAGCTCCCTGCTTATGGCCTGGGAAAGCAGTCAAGAACGGCCCAAAGCCTTGGGACCTTGAACCCGCATGGGAGACCTGGAAAGAAGTTCCTGGCTCCTGGCTTCGGATCGACACAGCACCGGCCACTGCGGCCGCTTGGGGAGTGAACCATCAGACGAGACATCTTACTCTCTGTCTCCCCTCTCTGTACATCTGCCTTCCCAACAAAATAAATAAATCTTAAAAAAAAAGAAGTCTCTTCACTACAACTATGCAGTTCCACCTACAATAACATTTAAACTCTCACTTACAAAGGAGGTGGGCAACCCAGAAAGCACTTGTGGGAGTTTCCTCAGTTCTAAATGCTGATTTTTGTACCTAATTTCATATGGTTGCATGTGATTATTTCAAAAGCCTCAAGACAGTGTCTAATCAAGAAGTAGCAGATACCAAGACATAACTGCTTTAATACAGTGGATTAAAATAACCATGCCCTTCTGGAGGAAAGGATGTAGCCAAGGACAAAATTGAGACCTAAGACAAAGAAGAGAGAATCAAGCTAAGGGCACATGCTTCTGGAGGACTCTCGCACCTGCTGTGAAGGAAGTCCCAGGGCTTACAACTGCCGGAATGCACAATCAGTGAGGATGCCTTTGGCAGGGATTGTTGCAGGAGAGCGAGAGGAGGTGAAAGCGGTGATGCGTGCTGCATAACGCAGTGAATGAAGTTCCCTGCAAGGTACCTGTACTGCTGGCTGTACGAAGGTTGACTGGAAAAGTGAGGTATGGATAACCTCCCTTGTCAACCTAAAATAGGTTAGAGCAAATGCTGTCCTAATACAGCAGTGCGAGTGTTCTCATGACAGACATGACCCTCACGAGAGATTCTGTTGAAGCTGGAATATGCTTGACACTATTCTGCAGCTGGGGACAGAGAGCAGAAGCATTAGGCAATTTTCAACATGTAAAATATGCGCGTGGATGCATGAAAGTAGTACATGTGTGAAGTGTATTAAGTAAACTCACAGCAAAGTCAAGGTTAGGCTCTATCAGTGACTGAAGAGCTTTCTCAAACATGCAAAGAAAGCACAGATGATATGAAGTCAATGATTATGATTTACTAGCTTCAAAATGGCATAAAACTAGGGTTTTAGTTTTTCCTCCCCGTTTTGCGAAAGAGATCTTCGTTGATCATAACACAGAGAGAAGGCACGCTGCAGTCAACACAGAATGGTATGGAAGCACAAAGACAGCTTGAAAGAATTGAATTCCAAAGTGCAATCACAAGATAGGCTTTCATCTTCAGTCAAGACAACAGTCACCGCTGCCCAAACAGCCTGCTGATGGGCTGAGCGCACGATCACCAGCGATAAAGCAGTCTCCAGGCAGCCCTGCCTGAACAGCAATCACAGGCCCAGAGCCAGCCTTTTCAAGACCTTTGCTAGCAGCAGGATCTGACTTGCTGGCAGGCTTTTCAAACAGTTTCCCTGGCAGCTTTGAAAGTTGCCCAGAAGTCAGGTGTGTGATTAGGCTCTTTAGGGGGCTGGGTTTGCTTATCTTCCTCTTTGCCAGATCTCTGGACACTGTAGCTTCCCACAAAGGCAGGTAACTCTATGGTTTCCATCGTTGGGCTGCCAGTTTTCTAAGACTAAATTCTCTGTTTTTGATAAGCTGGGACACACTAAGTTTTTCACAATACACTTACTTAAGTAAAAATGTTTGGCCGGAGGCTACGCAGGGATGTTGTTTTCTGCCTGGGTGTGTGGTTCTTTGCCCTTTCTGGTCCCTGTCCTCGTTTTGGGAATTCCTGAGATTTATCTTCATCTCCTCCTACTTCATCTCAAAAGCCATGTTCTCTAGAATCCTTGTAAGATTATTTTTATAGTACAATTTGAGAAGAAATAGAAGCTTAAAAAAGGGAAGGTCAAAGGTTATTAAGAAGGTCACTGAAAATACTGTCCTTGCACATATTATTAGAAGTGCTATCACAGCAATGGAGGGAGCCTGCACACAGATGTAGTCAAAGAGGTACAATCACCACCAGCAGCGACAAAGCCTAGAATGCTTCCATCATTTACAGTATTGAGAAACCAACAAGTAACCCTTTCCAGTCAGCATACCTGTCAATGAGATCCACTCTCTACAGTCAAAACATTCCATTGTATCCATTGCTCTAAGCACAGAAATAAGAGCAGTTGTCCTTAGAAACAGACAAAAACTTTGGTCTCCCTTCTATTTTCTTAAAATCTAAGTAACATACCTTGAAATGTGCTGTGTAAGTTGCAAAGGAGGTGCCAAGTGATTTGGAAAAGACGATGCAAAAGTCTGACAAAGAAAGAGCTCATATTGGTTATGGCAGAGATTGAGGGTTTTTCCCATTTAGTATTTAATATGGAAATATACACATTATCATTTTCTAAGTTAGTTCACCTGAACCCATTTTGCCAGTTACCCAGGGCCTAAGAGAATATAAATTTAATTGCTCAGCAAAAGTGTACTTGGTCATATTAACAGAATTTAAATGGGAGGCCAAATAATATATTTAGGATATAGGTGGAACAGCTTTTATTTTCATTGTTAGATAATTAATATACCACATATGCAAGATAAAACTGCTGCTTCATTTTAACCTTCACATTGGTAACATAATCATGACATTTATTAGTGTTTCCCCATCCTCAAAATTTTTTTGTTTTAATAGCAGTGTATTCTGACTTACTGAGTATGCAGAAGCAAAACCATCACAGTTTTTCATCAACTCTCCATGTAGTGCCATTGCAAAGTTTTTTTTTCTTCTGTGGATTTTCCTTCTCATGCTTATCTGGCAAAGACAGTCCACCTAGTCATAGCAGAAATTGTTTTCCCTGGCTCCAAGGGCAGAAGCAGGTGTGTGCAACCTCAGGACCCGCCTTACTTAGCCAAGGGTATGGAGAAAATTACAAATGAGATGGACTTCACCTACAGCCTCAGGAGACAGTGCTCATCAATCCTAACCGTCAGACCATCCCAAGCCAAGCCAGCTGCTAAGAAGGTTGAACAGCATTTTTTCCTCATTTATTTTTCCCTATTTATTGTCTTAGTCTGGTATTGTTGAGAAAAGACAGGGAGATATGCAGAATAAAAGACTTTACTATTCAAATTATCAGCTATATGCCTCTCACCCCCAAAGCAAAGACTTCAGAAATACAATTGGAGAAGTTCACAATAAAGTATAATCTATGAGCTGTAGGTTCCAATGCTCCTTTGGAACAGCTGACTTTAACATTAGAATGAAGACATCATTTGGCAACTGCCCCCTTTCAACTGCATTTCAATACTATATTCCAGGTTAGCACTCAACATTTATACACACAAGAGGAAAAGAAGAATATATTTATATTTTCAAAAGCTGAGAAAACAGTTTTCTTTCACTTAAAATACATGTATGTATGAATGTATGTATGTATTTGAAAGTAAGAGTCAGAGACACGAAGAGAGACAGCAATCTTCACCCTGCAGGTTCATTGCCTAGGCACCTGCAACAGCCAGGTTGGGCAAGGGCTGAGACCAAGATCTTTATCCAGGCATCCCATGTGAGGGGTGGTGTTTCACTGAGGTCATCCCCATTACACTCTCCAGATGATTAACAGGGAGCCTGGATCAAAGGCGGAGCACCTAGGACATAAACTGGCATACATATTGGGATGTTGACATTGCAAGGAGGTAACTTCACTCACTATACCACTTTGTTGCCCCCTCTTATTTTTGGAAAGAAAATTCCTTGTCTTTAGGCTGGTGGTAATTTCAACAGAATGTCATTTGTAAGCACAGCTGCTAAGATACGCTACCCAACTGCATGAAAACTGGGTACATGAGTAAAATTTAATTATCATTGATATCAATATCAAAATTTTAATTTATTGCTTTACTTTTTCATGTTTAATATCATGTGAGTCTTAAGAGAACTATAGAGCTAAGAGAAAGGATTGCTATTTTACCTTTAGAGGTACAGAAATCAAGAATCAGGTCCAGGACAATTTTCAAGTGTGGAAAACAGATTAACCTATTTTGGTGTGGAAATGGTTGCCATCTATGTAGTTTTTAATTCATGATACACATTTTTATGAACTTTGTAGAGTTTCCTCTTACAATCTTTTCATTTTTAAATCATTTCATTTTATCTACTCTAAAGCAAATCCCCCACCCCTTTTTTTTAGATCAAACATCAATCCTGACCAGATAACTCTTAATATTTTTCCAAGAAAAATGAACAGGCAAAATAAATCTGCAATAAGGATAAAACAACATGTCAGGAGGTATTTTTTTTTTTACTGTTTCGTTCAGCAAGAAAAAAAAGTAAAAATGTGTGTCGAGGAAATAATTTTTGAATGTTACATTGTTAATCACTGCGTTTGTGAATTTTAAGCTCTCATGGTTTTTAAACTGAAAATTATTCCACTGTAATCCCCAAATTTCAAATGAGACATTACTGCTGGACATATTTCCTTCTCACATAACTTACACCATGAAAGGCCATGCATTTCTTCCAAACTGATTCTTCCATTAAAATATACCCTGGGACCCCTTTGAAAGAGCCCACGTAATTCTTGAGATGTGTTGTGTTCTCTCTTTGATGAGCACATCTTGAGATTAGGTGAGTTATTCAGGTCTAACCAGGGTCATTGGCCACACCTACATCCTTAGACATCTGGGGATCTCAAACCCACGTAAGATCAACAGTAAACAAATGAACCACCAACTTTGACATAAAATTCGCTTCATATCCCAGAGCTATTATACTCAGATGCTGCCCAAATGCTGGCGTTCCTGGTGTCCATGTGGACAACCCAGGTACCCTGGTTGTTGGCTTCTGTCTGGCTCACCTTTAGCCATTGTAGGAATTGAGAGAGTGAATTAGTGATGGAAAAATCATTCTCTGCCCCCTCCTCACTTTTCCCCGCCTCCACTACATCGCTCTGCCTTTCTAACAAATAAGAATAAATAAATTTAATTTAAAAACTAAGTATCATTCACTAAAGGAAACCAAGGCCAAGGCACTAGTTACTAAAATGAACACAGTCATGCATGGTAGTGTGTGTACCTCAGGAATCACTGTGCAGAGTCAGAGCTGTGCTATCTGTAACAAACTACTGTAATCCACAAGCCTCTTTTCACACTCATCCCTCCTTTTTACATCTGTATCTTTGAAATCGGCATTTATCCTAGAACTGGTAACATCTTAGATTTGCATTAGAATTTATTTCAAACTTTTATTTTTATAGTGCATGTGAAATAATAGAACATCTGGCAATTTGTGTTTTTTTTTAGACCTAATATAATTCAGTATGATGGCACTAAACACATTACCAGGTGGCTCAGCAGTATTCCTCCCCTCGTTCGTGCCCGCCCTCTTTCACTCTTGCTAACTTTGCATCCCATCATTAAGTATTTGAAAATTCTTCCCAATTCTAGGGTATTATGCAATAAAATATTTATTTTCCTAGCAAAAAATAATAGCTAAAACATTAATTACCTCATACACGTGTTATTTTAGGAGAAATTCCCACTATATATTAGCTGAGTGGTTCTCACTGTATAGAAAGACAGTATATTTTTAAGATAAATGTATCACTTATGATACATTTCTATCATGTTAATAAATTCAAGTGATTCTTTTAAATTTTACAATTAAGACATAACTTGCTGGAAAGGTTAAGTATGTTCAACTTGCTAAAAATAAAGAATATGTCATTTAAAAAGATGACTAACAATTTTTGTCCACAATTATTTTGCAATGAAATTTTATCTTAAAATATTGGAAACTACACTTAGAATGAAAATTGACCTTGAAAATGATTATAAACTGCACTGAATAACTTTAAATAGTAAACATTATTTTGCAAAAAAGTATAAAATTGTAATATTATATATAGTCCTTGTATATTGGTCATTCTCATGGATTGTTTCTGTATTGCAGCAAGATATTTTTCCAAAATTAAATATTGGAACATTGCCAAAAAATATGCTAAGTGCATGTGGTAGAAGGAACACCAGTTTTTACAAGAAATTCTAGCTAACAAGGGCTTTTAAATTATACAAAATGAAAAAAATACTTGATTTTTCTGATAGTCTTCTCATACTTTGATTTCACTAATTATGTTGATACTCTGTTTCAAAGAGGTGAACAGCTATCATGGCTTCCCATTATGTAAAGAAATATTCATGTCAATGTTACTGAGTTGGTCAGCTGCAGTAATGAATCATGGATCAATTAAGCACAAGAACCATAACAGAACAAGGCACAAAGATTTCCTTTTCTTATTCCATTTGAATTTACACAGAGACAGCCAAGTTTAATCTGCCTTCCAAAATGCAAGGTCAGCAGACTGGATGACATTGGCTGCTACTCTTCTTGACACCTCCAATCAATCAACCTTGATTGGCCATGCAACTGAACTTTAGAGTTAAGAAAATGTTGTTTAAGATGAAAGAAAAATGCATCTTGATTTTAAACTTTAAGAAAATAGTGAACCTAGTTTTCAGATATTGTCCATGGCTTGTTTGTAAAACCTAGAAATTTCTATAGTCACAGTGTACTTCAATTAAGAGCTGAATTGGTTGACTTTCCTTTAGAACGATTTTACATCTTGAAATGCAATAAATAACTTAAAATATGTATCTCATGTAACGCACTCCTCATTCAGATATATTCTTCATCTATTTGAGAAAAATTATTCCTTATTAAACAATTAGAAAAAAAACAATTTCTATAGGGCTTGTTTCCTCATGAAACAAGTCATCATGAAAACAAATTTCAGGGTATCAAGTTTAACAAATGTGACCAGACAGTATTGTGCAGAGAAAGGGAGAAGCAGAACAGCCAAAGGAGAATCATCCAGAACAGCTGAGGTCATTCTCATTCAATATCCAGACCTGGATACCAGTTGCCCCCTGAAGATAGGGGTGTGGTGGGGTGGGATGGGATTAGAGGGGTGGGTGGGTTTGTTTGTATTTCTAACAGGTATTCATTGATGTTGCCGGTTATGTTGTTCCTGGCATGCCACATTTGTCTATGGACAACATACATAATTTAGCCCTGAACATTATTGTTTTATTTTTTTTCCTGTTCCCCTGTCCTCCTACCCTTGATGTTCTTATGACCATAGTCTTAATCTTGGCCCAGTCCAAGATTACACAAACTATTAACATACTGTTGGTTAAGTGAACTCATTCTTTTGATGAAACATCTGGTAATATACCTTTACTTTTCTCATACTGTATACTTGTTAATATTTGTCACACATTGTCTTTTCAAACCATTGTGTTGAGATATTTTACATGGTTTGTACTTCTACTATTTTATGTGTGACAGCAAGTTTGTTTTGTCCCTACATGTTTCCCTTTGTTAAAGGAATGCCTGCTTCCAGGTTTGGAAACCTTGCTTATTGCAGGGCAGGCAGCATTTCCTATGTCCTCCTCTATGGAGAGGCCCAAAAAACAAACTTCAACTCTATGATGGAAATTCAGATTATTTCCAAAACTTGCTTTAGATAATCTTGGCCTGTGCAGAACTTGGGAGGTCCTAGAGTCAATTCTGAAATCTCTGTTCCCCAGGACATCTAATGGAAAGTATGTCCTCTTCCATGCAGCAAAGCATACTCTTAAGGAGCAAAAGGCTGACCAGGTTGAAAATTAACCAGTATGGGGCCCGGCGGCATGGCCTAGCGGCTAAAGTCCTCGCCTTGAATGCCCCGGGATCCCATATGGGCGCCGGTTCTAATCCCGGCAGCTCCACTTCCCATCCAGCTCCCTGCTTGTGGCCTGGGAAAGCAGTCGAGGACGGCCCAATGCATTGGGACACTGCACCCGCGTGGGAGACCCGGAAGAGGTTCCAGGTTCCCAGCATCGGATTGGTGCGTACCAGTCCGTTGCAGCTCACTTGGGGAGTGAATCATCGGACGGAAGATCTTCCTCTCTGTCTCTCCTCCTCTCTGTATATCTGACTTTGTAATAAAAAAAAAAAAAAAAGAAAAAAGAAAATTAACCAGTATGTGTCCTGCTGTGAAGCTGGGAAAAGAAGGAAGAGATATTCTGCATCCTTATTTTACAGGACTTTTTGGTGGGAAAAGTATCACTCTTACCTATAATGCTGAGTTGCAGAGGATGGTAAATACTGAAATGAGTAACATAGGGCACTAGGAATGCACAGTGTCATGAAGACAATGGTCTCATCACAGGTAAACCAAAGCATCACTAAGTCCAAATGATAATGACAAGTCAAAACAAAAACTACAGGGAAGCCAAATCAAACACAACACACAAAAATCATCGAGAGCAGAGCCTGAGGGCTTCCAGCATGAAGACGGGGGAGGGGAGTCACAAGTCGAGAGGAGGGGACCTAGGGACACCTGTGTCAGAGACCTGGCAGCTAACTCTGCCTAACAACGGCCTCCAAGTTACCTCACAGGGATGTCATGTGCTTTACATTTAACAATGGATGGTTTCACGAACTAGAAAAGACAAAAGAGATACTCCACCAATGCCTGAGGGTTTGCCATCAATTGTGTTCTTTTAGTTACTCATTTTAACCATTAAGTTTTTAGACATGGGAATCATTCATTAGCAAGATAAGCAATGAGGATAATTTTATATATGTATAACTTACATATAAATTCTATATGTATATTAATACAGTTGTGTGTGTATATATGTATGTGTGTGCCTCTAAAATTAAAAAAAATCTATATCATGGAAAAAGTTAGTTGTACTATTAAAAACAAGGGGAACCTATTACAATGAGGTGAGTTCAGAAATATGAGATAAAATTCGTACTATTGTTCCAAGAGCTCATGATACAAAGTGAGAGGACAAATGAACTTACAACTACTTATATAATTATCATGCTATTTCTCATTACAATTCAAGCAGGAATATGTATGAGAAACATTACTATAGGTAGAATAAACCACTACACTGTAAATTTCACGGACATTATATGTATGCAAGAATGGCATCTGGTAAAAGAGACTCAATATCAAGAAGGATATGTCCCTGATAAGTATATGACTGGCCAATCAGGGAGGCTGTTTCATAATGTCTGCTCACAGAGAAACAAAGGAGGTGAACAGCCTGAGCCACACTTTGGCATAGGCTGCACAGCAGTCAATGTGAGACAGCGGTTTACCTTATCATGAGCACAGACGATGTGCTGAGAAATGGAGAGGTGGATAGAAAGAATAATTGCTATTTGTTTTGAATCTGTGATATTTTGGCCATGAATACAGAAGCATATAAGTCACCATGGGCATAGCCATTGGCAACTCAGAGATGAAGACACTGAGATTCAGAGCAAGTACAACCTCATTTAAATACAAAAGACATTAAGTAAGAAAACAAAAACTTGAAATCACACACTCTGGTTTTTTTCTGTTTCAACAACCTCCATCATAGAACAGTGCATGAGGTCAAAACACAATACTCTCTGGAACCACAGTCTTGGAGATTCCTGGAATCACAGCAACTCATACAATAAATTACGCATAATATGAATTTAACAACCTGCATTCATGTTTTTATACTTTTCCACATAATCTTTCACACACTATGCCTTCTGATGAGAAAATACTGATAAACACACTTATTCTTAGTCCTACCAGAGTCAGAATTAAAAGCAAAAATTTCTATATCAAATCCAAATCATATGCAAACACAAGAGACCATGAAACAGCAAGAACAATTTTAAAACAACAAACATGAAGTTGGACATCTCACAGTATCTGATCTCAAGACGTACTACAGGAAAGTAGTTAGCAAAACAACTGGTACTGGGAAAACTTGATTATCTTCTTAGAACTGTACACAGGGAAAGCTTAAATTGTGTCTTATTCATTTTAATAAACTTAAAATAAATTTAAAAGCTATAAGAAATAAAAATTTTTGTAAAGTAAAGCTGGTATTAGCACAAGAAAGAGGTGTTCCACATTGTTGCAGTGCTTTGCCAAAATCAGTGGCAGGAATATTGATCCCTGCGTCATCAAACTGTAATTCACTAAGATCAAAACCTATTACGTTCTTGATCTTGACAGAAAAAATTACAATATTCCATGCATTTGAGATCTTTATCAAATCTGTTTAACAGCATTAAAAAAAAAAAGCACAATTCCCTTTGTTTACTTCAAACTTGCTTGCAATCCTGAATTATGAGAATTAAGCAAATGATGTATGTGAGAATGACTAACTCAGTGTTGAGGATTATGAAATGTATGCTAACTCACTTCTTCATCCATGCATATAGTTTAATTCTATTTCTTTAATTGAAGCACATCAGTTGTGGGAAGCTGGTGTCGATATCAAAATACTGCCTGAGATTTACTGCATGAATTCTTCCCCTCACAATTTGTAAATTTGTTTCCAGACAATACCTGACAATGCAAAGTGCTAAAAAGCAGATTTGTTTCGTTTTCATTTACCTTGTAAAAGCAATACTGAGTGTAAGCAGGCATGAGATATTCCTGACAAGCAGAGCTAATTAAGCCCCCCTTTTACTTTTTGTAATTAAATACCCTGATTACTGTAAATACTTTTTTGTGATCTGTATTTCCTATACTTCTGACAATTGTATTATTACTCCTTTCAAAATCATGGCTGATTTTGAGTGTTCGCAGGTGTATTGAGTCTGACCCACACTACAATGTAGTTTGTCATAAAAACGTGATTCTGGTAGAAATGTTATCTTAGCTAACTATCCTAAATACAAAAAAAAAACCCAGAAAATAAGCACTGTATAGGTGGTTGAGGAAGGAAAAAGCCTATTAGTAGGTAAGGCAGGCAGCGCTGGGTAGGCAAAGATTCTTGAAAAAGATCAGGAGTACATGCAAACGGAGTCACAGCCTGATCTCCCCAGGACCCAAGAGAAGGGGACATCAAAGTGGCCCTGATTTGAGACAAGGTGCAATACTTTCTCATTTCATATTATAATTTTCTCTGGAAGTGAAACCTCCAAAGCTTCCAGGCAAAAACTTTGGTGGTGCCAGAACAGGTGCTGTCCAGATTAAGTCTTTAGACCTAGTGGAAGCAGAACCACTTGGGAATTTGTTAGAAATGAGAGTTTGGGACCTCAGCCCAGACCTACTGAATGAGGTTGAATGCAAGCAATCTGTGGTTTACTAAGTTCCCTCAGGAAATTCTGATCACATTAAGGAATAAGAACGATTGCTTTAGGGAAATTCTTCAGTGAAGGGGAAGCTGTGAGCCTTTGGTAGCCTACCTTCCCAGACAGGTGAACCAGAAAGCCACCAATAGCACCCAATAAATGCTTCCTCCTTAGCTGTAATCTTCGTTGTATTAGCCATGTTTGTAGCTTCTGTAAACTTAACCATCTACCTTGCATATATTTAGCAGTCAACTCCTCCAGCAACCCAAGAATGTGCTGAAGTCACTTTCTATCTTAACACCAACTCCCTCCTTCTAGAGAGAAATACTTCTCCTGGAAGTGCAATTCTTAAGCCCAAATCAATTCATTGTCTACACCCCTAACAACCTCTTTTCTTGCTCTCTAGGCTACCACACATTGGGTATCACCACACACTGTCCAACCCCACTCCAGCCAAGAACTAGACAGTAGGGAGCAGCTCTTTAGCCCAGCTCCTAAGTCTGCTTACCAGATTTCACTAAGGCCACAATCAAGTCCCTTGCCCACTGTTCCTCCCTGCCCCTGTTTGCTGACCCAGTGTCTCCACTGTGACTTCCTGCTGTGTGGCATACTCCTGACTTTTGGAAAATGTGTAAAACAAATAACCCTGGATGGTAATTGCTTTCTGATCTGTTGGGCTTACCAAATCCAATTTGTTTAGTAGCACATATCATTTTAAAGTATCTCTCTATCACAACCCACTCCATGAAGAGGTTCACCAATGAGTTAGAACTGAGGAAGAGTTACATCACAGGATTTATGAAATAATTCAACTGTTCACTTCCACTGACTTGGAGTTAAATTTTTACTACAAGGTTACTGGTGTGAAAGAGGATCCCAACAGTTATCATACAAAACTTTACCATGTGTAGTAACACAATGTGGGTTCTCTTCCTTTAATTAACTAGTTAGAGCAAGAAAAGTGTCAGGTAGTAGGAATGAGGGCAGGGAAAGAGACAGAGGGATGAAGGGCAGAGAGAGAGAGAGAGAAAGAGAGAGATCTTATTCAACGGATCACTTCCTAATGCTTGCAATGAGGACAGGAACACAAAACGCATCCTAGTTTCCTATGTGATTGACAGGGACAGAATCCCATGAGACTCTAAGGTCTCAAGTGCACAGCAGTCGAGAAAGAACTCCAACTCCAGGCTTTCCAGTGTGTGATTCAGGCATCTTAACCATTAGGCCAAGTGCCTGATCTGCCCTTCCTGGTAAATTCTGTGTCTGACTTACATAACTTTATTCAAACATTACAGTTGCGTTAGAAATACCCTTTTTCATGCTCAGAGGTAGAACACAGCTATTCTTTTACTTTAAAAACTGCAGTCTGTGTATAATTTGCCAGAACAAAACAACAAAACTAAATAACTTATTTTTTGTTTTCATAGTGAGAACATGCATGCCAAGGCTGACACTTACGGTGACAAAAAATAAACAAATGTTGAATAAAAATACTGAACATAAGAAGGCTATAATTTCATAATTAAACAATTTCTTTGCAATAAGTACTATGACATGCATTCTCTATCATTGATTCGCATTAGGTATTTCTTGCTAAGAGTCAGCAGCATTACTTTATTATGCTTTGATTCTTGTTTTGGAATGTATGTTTCAATTTGAAGTGAAGCAATTTTATTTGCCAAGCACTGAAATTCACAAACATGGATACAATTCCATTTCTGGTGACCTTGTCTTTCAAGTATTCTCTGGTGTGCCAACTGTGAAAATGGTAGGAGATACATTCATCTTCATCATGTGAGTTTGATACCAGTTACTGAATTTTTAAAATTAAATAGTATGTAGCCTACTTTAGATTCTAAAATTTTCTGCCAAATTTTCTATCTTGTGAGTGATTTATTTGTAGGTCCAAAGCACCGCAGGCTATAAAGCAGTGGCCCCAAAAAGAGTTTCACTCTGTATATAGATTAAAATGTTTTTATCTCACTTGGAGGTGCAGCTAACTCTTTGCAGAGATGCCAAGCCGAATAGTATGTCGCAAGCACCACAGGTTATGTATTCTTCAGTGACCAAAGACGGGCAGAACCTTGACGTCAGTCTCGCTAGGGAAACAACCCCTGGGAAACAGTATTTTCAGTTGCTTGAGCATTCTGCATCACAACCAACACCATTCAAAATTTAATATCACTTCCTATTTCAGCAGGAAATTTAGAGGAATAAAAGCTGATATTACCAGGCCATTATCTTAGCTCCTAACATGGAAGAGTGTTTGATGATCCTGTGTCCCAGCAAGCCTATCTCACACTGTGATGAGAAAAAGGGCACCTGTACTCAGTGATGTGATGATGGGTTCTACTATGTAGGTTTCTTCATGATCAGTGACTTGGACTCTAATTGTCAACTGTAGTGTAGAGGCTCCAGTTTTATTGTTCAGGTTCAGGCCACAGGTGTCAGCTGCACTGAAGCTGTGTTTCCACACAGCTAATTTGACTCAGAGGCTGTGATGACAATGGCCTTATCTACAGTGTTGAAGCTGCTAAGTGGGGCCTCCTGATGAAGTACCTACTGTACAGACCCATGCCTGTCGTGGCACCTGCTGGTTCTGTGATGGTACTTCCCAGGGACCCTGTGGCATTCAGATCTGCACCTATGTGTATGCACCCTAACTCATGCAGGACAGTACACAGCAATGGGCAACTGACGTATGCCGTTTACCTGGGCTTGTCCTTCCACATTAGGCTCTTTTTACTTTCAGTTCAGCTCTCTGTAACCACCATGCACCAAACAACATCTGCATTCAAATATTTATCACATGTACATATCTCAGGGGAACCCAATGTGGGTTATGCAATTAAAGCTCCTTTTAAATAAAGGAGGCAAAAAAAAAAAAAAAACACTAGCCCATCGTTCCAAAGTAACAATAAAAAGGTTTAAGTTCCTATACACTTAATTATATACCAATGAATATCACCACCAGCACTCCCTGCCAAAAACCAAATTTAAATAAAAAAAAGTAAAAGAATGAAGCTCCCTTTTTTTCTCATATAAAATCAAGATAAGAGATTTAAAAATAGAGTAGGAAATCAAACATAATCAAACTATTCTATGAATTGAATTGGTCAGAATTGTCCTGTAATTTTATGTAACTTACATGCTGCTTCTGCCACTCTGTAATGGAATCAAAGTCAAAATCAATTTGAGTTTCAAAGATGAAAATAGAAATCAAATATCCCCTTGCTTAGAATTCTACTTCCTCTAACCTGTGTGACTCCTCCATTCTCTTGATTTTCACGGCTGGCAAGGGAAGTTTATCAAAGTTGAGGTATAACATTCAGGAAAATGGACAAATTAAAACATCTGAGTGCTTCCTACACTACTGAACGTTTATTTTTAATCACGTCTGCAGTTATAGCATGCATGTTTATTTTAATTTGGTTGTAGACAGAAATATAAAGGAGTATCTTTTCTCCCATTTGCATTTTTTTCAATTCTATAAAGTGCTGAGAGTAACATTTTATGACGCTCAAACAGTTTGCTCCTTCCAACTGTCACTTTTGATCAGAAGGCACACAGGTTTGGGGCATGAAACTCGCAAGTAAAAATCAGGAAAATAAAAACAATTTCCATTTCACTTGAAAATTTACCAACTGTGGTGCTCTTAGCAGCATGGAGGGTTAAACAAGCTTGTTTTCCATTTTTCTTGCTTACTCAAAAAACACAATTTAGAGGAACAGCAAATGCTGAAAATTTATTTTTCAGCTTCCTGAGCATTTGGGAATAATATGAAGATATCACTTAATTACAACTGAAACTCCCCTACCATCTTGAGCCTCACATGAATGAAGAGAATAGATACAACATTTTAACTCACTGGTGAATAGAAGTATTATATATGATCTACCCAAATGCTCAAAATTTTCCACAAAAAAACATGGATCTTGGTTCTCCATTGGTTCTAGACTCTAAATTGCATCTCAGCACAGAGTCAACATTGCCTAACAGAACAAGCAAGTAATCTCTGCTTTTCATGATTACTCAAATGCCAACATTCTTTTCTGAAAGAATCCTGTCTTTCTGGTAGTTCTCACTTTTGCATTACGATTTACACTCATTTTGCTAGAAAACTTACCCAGAGGAGAATTGTGCCCTTTTGTGTGACTGCATGGCCTCCTGAAGTAGATCATGGATGAGATAATCATGGGGGCACTAATTAAGCCTCCTTCGAAAAAAATACGATGAACTATCTAAAAGGATTTTTAAAAAAATTTATTTATTTATTTATTTTGAGGTAATCTTACCTAGCTGATTAGGGTACAAAGGATCAAGGGCTACAGGCAAGCGGGTAATACCATTGCTTCCACACTAATATTTTTTCCCCTGTATCTGGGGTCAGGGGAGAAGCAACAGAAAAAATCCCACCCAGCCTCCCACCCTTCCCAAGTCCCCGATATGAGGCACGTTCCGAGGCTCCTAAAATCTTCAATGCAACCCTCCTCATACCACAAGCTAATTTGTTCGCTTTTAGGTGTTTCTTGTACCAAATCTAAAGCATTACATGACTGATAGACAGCTAGTTCTTTGGTGAGTAGGAACTTCGAAGCTCAGATGAAGCCACTGCTTGGAATCCCTGCAAGTTTCAGTCCTCACTGTTTTGCCTCCAAATCCACTCTCTGCTTATGCACCTAGGGGGCAGTGGATGACAGCTCCAATGTTCCAGTTCCTGCCACAGTGGCCTGGGAGACCCACCTGTAGTTCCTGACTCCAGGCTATGTCCGGCACAACCCCTGCTGTGGTGGTCACTGAGGCCCTCCACCCCCATTCCCTTCCCTTCTGTCTTCTCTTGCTTTCCCTGCCCCTCTCTTTCTTTCCCTGCCTTTTATTATTTAAATTTGTTGTATGATTGCATTTGCACATTTTTGCTTATTTTGACTATGCCTTTTAAGATTTACGCAATTTACTTAAAAGTCAGAGAGGGCTACACAGAGGGAAGGAAAACTTATATTTGCTGGATCACTTTCAAAATGGCAGAGACAGACCGGCAAAGGCAGGTCAAAACCAGGAGCTTCTTCTCAGTCACCCATAGGTGCAGGGGCCCAAGGACTTGCTACATCCTCTGTTGCTTTCCCAGGCTCATCAGCTTGCAGCTGGATTGGAAATCTGGCAGCCAGGACTCAAATTAACACTCACACAGAATGCCAGTGTTAGTTGCTTTACAGGCTAAGCCACAGTAGCAGCTCTCTGCTCAGATCAATGTCATGAAGTAACAGAGCTGCGGTTTCATTCTTCTAGCCAGGTTTCCCAGCAACAGTTGTTACAAACATGTCCTCATCTCAAAGTCTTTTCTTAGTGCCTTACTGAAAATCAGCTAGCCATCGACGTATGGATTTATATCTATGTTCTGCGTTCTATGTCCTCTTTAAAGGAAAACAAAGTTATTTTGTTTAGATCAAACATTAAGGCAACAGCCCAACATGGCTGTCCTTGTTTTTTTCCTACAAGGAGATCCCTCCTTCAGTGGGGTGTTAGGCTATGATTTGCACCTCAGCAGCTTCCCCTGGAATCCTCAGATCTGAAGTAACAACCACTGCAGGTGAAAACATCTCTCAATCAGAAGTTGGTGGTGGCAAAGGGAAAGAAAGCCGCACCTTGTTCGGAAAGAACTTTCTGAAAAGCTGACTGTCTCAATGCGGTAGAATCACTCTTACCTAGAATTGCTATTGATAGGCCCTGACTGATCACATTTTAGTTTTAACTTCTAGAAGCTGATGTCTAAATTTTTACAAGAAAAAATCCCCCCTATATCAATTCAAAGTAATTAATACATCTCTATAGTGCTAATTCTCCAGTGAAGCACAGCAGATGAACCCAGCACACCGTGGGACATACAGCAAGCATTATTCTAAGACAACTGTGGCATGTCAAACGGACACAGAAGCCACCCTGAGGCCACTCACGTAGGCCAAATACAGGACACTTTATGCATCAAAATAAATAGAATTAATGCAGTGTATACCCATATGTAAAATAGGGATACATAAGTCCATACTGTTACAAATAAAAGGAAAATTTAACGTTAGAAGAGAAATGTGATAGGTGTGTATACTTTGAAGGGACCTCTTTACCAAACATTAATTCCAAAGAAAAAATGAACAGACTGAAGTATTCTGGTAGATACCTATTTAATCAAGTGATCAAAGGCAGCATTAGCAATCATCAGAACAATGAACACCCTCACTGTGAAGACTGCCAAGCATTCTACAAACTACCTGTGCAGTAACTTCCAAAATCCCAGAAGGAAGGAAAACACGAAGGGCTGTTCTAGACTGAAAGAAACTACAGAGAAACATCCAACAGCCTCACACAATTCTAGACCGGATTTTTAGGCTGCAAAGGAGTTTGGGTAAATGATAAAACCTTAATGACATCTGAGGCTTCCATGGAAATAATGCAGCGATGTTCAATTCCTTTTATCCAGGATTATACTGTGGTTTTACAGGGTAACATGTATGAGAAAATGCACACCAGAATGTTAAAGGCTTACAGAACATCAGGGCAGCAATATGTTCTTTTACAGCACCAGAGAACAACGTCCCTTTCAGTGCACAGTCTGTTGCTTTAGGATTGAGATCACAATTTACATGAGAATAAAAAACTAATTGTTATACATCCACACGTGTGTGTGTGTGTGTGTGTGTGTGTGTGTACAGGATTGCTTCCCAGCCACAAAACAAAGGAAATTTGATGTTTCCCCCCCAAAAAAAATCAATTCAACTGGAGATAGTTATAAAATAAGCTAGTTCCTAAAAGTCCAGTACCATGTTTTCCCTGATTTGCAATAATTAATACAGTGTATGAAAAAATGTAATGTATATGAATGAAATTGACATTTTGAGTTTTCATTACTATTTATAACCCTTTTCTATACTCTGGAACAATGGATTTTTTTTCTACTTCATAACTGATGAATTCTATGTTTAGTGGAGGATAAAGTTTGTGATTACAAAGGCAATTGAAAGTATGTCCTTGCAGAAAACTGATAAAAAATAGGTAGGGGACCAAAAAAAAAAAAAAAAAGATTTGGACTGAGTGGAAAGAGGGAAGATGATGGGAAGTATCTTTATGTTCTGAGACTATATTTATTAAATACAGACAAGTCGTTGTAAGCATCATAGTAAAAATTGAAAAGAAGTAGATGTGAGAGGGAAAGGCAAAGAGGTCAGAAGAGTGTTTATAAAATTGCATCCACCAAATACATTAAATCTTTATATTAAAATATTTTAAAAGATTTTTAAAGTATCAAGAAACCACAATATTTTAAGTATTAATTAATTAAATTTATTATTATTAATTAAAGTTTAATTGATAAATTTAATTAATTAATTAATGTCAATGAAAATAATTTTGCGCAGAGGAAACTCATGTCTTAATTACAACTTCCCTATTTCCTAAAACACTTTCCATAGAAAACGCTATTAGTGTTCTTCCCCTACAAGAAAAATTTCAAGTATAAAATGCACAAGAGTTCATACCCGTCAGCCAACATACTGAGTCTAAAGCTTTCTGCTGAGAAGAAATTCTACCAATTTGAAAAAAAATATCATAAACAATCTTTATTTTTCTCATTCATTTCTGCAACTGAGTTAGCAACTATGTCAACCTAACAAGAGAGTTGTAAGGATTGAATACCCTGTCTGGACATTATGAACACTCAGTACTGATCTCCATGCTTGTCCAGCTTTCTTTAAAGAGATCGACCAAAATGTACATACTATTGTGCAATGTTATTTTCCAACCACCAGCATTTCTTTTCACTGCAGAATATCCCTTTCAGTGTCACCTTGAAATATTCCCAACACCACCAAGATTTAGAGGCACACAATTCTTGGTCAGTGTTGTGGGATGGAGAACAGTGGCTGAGCTCAACTGTCAGGGTATCAAGAGAGTCAGCAATGGAGGGAGTGACCAGAGTGACGGGGAAAGACCCTCGTTGGGTCTGAAGGTCTGTGAAATTAGCCAAGGTGAGAATCGATTGCTCAGAAAGCTTGAGAACTAACCCTAGGGGTGGGTGATGGTGACTCTAGGACTCAATGATGCTCAGAGGCTCAACAGAACAGGCAGCAACAGGAGGAACTTTGAGGTCCAGCAAGCCAAACAGGAACAGGTGGTAGGGACCCAGCAATGAAAGGGGAAGGAATGGACAGGAAGACTGGGCCAGGAAAATAGCAAGAACATGAGCAGCAGCAAAAAAAATTCACCCTTGGGCACTGCGTCAAAAGTTGCTTTAGACAAGGGCCAAGTTTTGCTAGACTCGAGATGGGAACAGCAAGCAAGCTTCAATCACAGGAAGTCTGGAACATTATCAACAATATCTCACAGGTGATTGTCAAGGACCATGATCAATCTATCTAATACACCACAAGTACAAGACGCATCACAAACAACAAAAATAATCTATATTAAAGTGACATTATGTCAGGAAGGTTTCCTTACTTTTTTTTTTACTACTGTTGAAAGAGATATTTTCCATCATAGTAACTTATTCTTTCTACCTAACATGACATTTTCATAAGGGAGTTTGGGTGTCAGATTTAGTAAAAATTAATGATGGGAATATTGACAGTAACTACACAGAGAATTTTTATTTTAAAACAATTTGAATGAAGAATAAAATCCTAAACTGCAATTACAAACTACTGACAAATAAAATGGGAACACCTCAGGCCTGAGTGACAAAGGTGCCACTTTGTTTTCTGGATTCTGTGCAGGGGCAGGGGTGGAGCTAGCTGTCACACTGTGTACTTTTCCTGAAGGCATCACTGGACCAGCGAAGCACGCCAGGGCATGTGCTGGTGCTACACACTGAGTAAAGTCAGCCTGGTCAACGGAACCTTGTTTCTGATCTTGTCCCTACAGTCATCCACATCAGATCCGGCCCTTTCTGTAACCATTTGTGTTCTTTCCTTCCATTTCAGCCGTCACTCAAAGATAACTTTAAGAACAGAAGTTTTCAACTGATTTCCATAGCAGCTTTGGTCCTCTCAATATGCTCTTCAAAATGTTTCCTGCATGCTAAGCCTTTGGAGCCAACTGTCTTTTATACATCATCTCTGCCATGCCGGCACTATGTTTACTCACTGTAGCTCTGCTTCTACACTTGAAATGGAGAACTTTATTTTGTTTCCATAGAAGGAATCATCTTGCAGTTAGAGTTATAACTACTGGCATACGGTTTCCTGGTATTACCAAATGAATGGTTGAGTTGCTCCATCATTATTACATACAACACTTACAGGATATACAGCAGTTTACAATACACAGAGCATCTTTTACAATGCAGTAGTAAAATGAATGACTCAGTCTTTTCCTTAAGCTAATATTCTACTGTAAAACTGAACTTCTACAAATATAAGGGTCTTCAACATGTTAATGGGAAATGCACATATATTTTAAGTTAATTTTCTCAGAATTTTTTTGCTATCTTCCCCAAACCCCTGCCTGTGTACAAGTCAAGGTGAAGCAACATATGTTGAAAATTATGTTTCAAAAAAAAAGAAAATTATGTTACACAGAAAATACTAATGACATAAACTAGAAATGGGTACTGTTTACAATGTTGTGAAAAAAAATAGGTTCAGAATACCGCCGTTGAAAGACATGAAAGCATTACCCACGCTGGGGCAAGTGTGTGTGAAATGAGATAAAAAGAATGTATTCTGTTAAAAGTCAAAGCTATAAGGAATAAGAAAAATGTGACCATTGTAGTAGACAGAAGAAAGATAAAGTATATCAGTACGGAGGATTCTGGCTACAAATCATAAAGTGTAAACAGCATTCAAAACCAACACTGAAAGGAAATTTAGACTATACTGCTTGCTTGATTTTAACTAAAATCATGCACATTTTATTTCCATTGCAGAGCTGATCCCTTGTGTAAAAGTCAGCTGGAGGATGACAGTCTGCTAATGTGGAAGGAGGGGGCACTTGGGAACAGTGAAGGTGGCTATTGAATTCAGAGGACTTTGGGAATAGAAATAGCAACCTGGATTGCTTTGAATGGAAGTTATAGTAGGCACAGGGCATCTTAATCTGCCACTGAACATGATGAGAAAAAAACTTCATTACAGCTGCTTCTTAATAATTATGCCTTTTATAAAGTTTTTTAACATATATTGATTATCTCCTCTGTGTGATGCATCATTCTGAAATGTGAAACTGTAACAATGGACAAAACAGTATTTTTTTTCCCTGGCTTATGAAGCTTATATTTAAGTCAAGGGAGACAAACACTGAAAGCTAACGCATACATGAGGAGAGTTGAAGTCTGTAAAGGAGCAAAGTTTTCAAAAAGTGATGGAACCATGCAACATTAGAAAAGGTCATGAGGCAGGAAACTCTGATAGGCAAATCAAAGATGAAGGAAGGCCTGGAGATACTTGGGGAAGAGTGCCAGGCAGAGGGAACAGCTGTATTATTGTCAAAATAAACAATCAACAACTAATTCCTAAGAGCAGCCTCTTTAACACTCAACTTGGTTTTCTAGTCAAATGGGTACCTACTCAGAAATAGCACAGTTTGAGACAAGCAGAGCTAACTGCAGCACATGAGGCGGTGAATTTCAGCTGCTCTCCTAGCATCTACAGAGGCAGGGACAATGGGCATCTATCAAATATGCTCCACTCCCTCCTACCCCCGAGTTCATAGTCTGAACAGGATACAAAATTCAATCAGTTAATATTGTAAACTGCCCAGGTTACGACAATTGTATTTGACTAGTGGAATCCTTAAGTGGCTTTAAGAAAAGTCTGTAAAAGAAGGAATTCCAGACGGGAAATGGAATTTTAATTGGCATTCTACAAAAACTATTGCAGTGCAGGTAACATGAGCCTGTGCACATCTCCGTATCTGGATAGCAACATCACTCAGAAGAGATCACCATCAAGGATACGGAAAATGTATGTACTAAGAAAATATGTGTAGATTACAAAGGTTTGTACCAGAATAAACTTTTTTAAAATACCAATTTAAGAGGTATATATAGATACTTATATACTATCACTAAGATATATATAATCTACATACATGCATATATTTCATAGAGTGATGATAGATTTAGATAGATCAGAGAGAGCAAAGGGAGTATGTGAACAGCAGAAGGGCTTCCAGCTGCTGGTTCACCTGACAGATTCCACATGGGTGGGGCTGGGCCAGGGTTGAAGCCAGACTGAACTCAATCCATGTCTCTCACATGGGTGGTAGAGGCCAGTTACATGAGGCATCACTTCTAGTTTCCATGGTTTGCACGACCAAGAAGATGGAGTTAGAGCAGGTATTTAACAAAGTACTCTAATAGGAAACAGGCATTTTATTTGGCACCCTAACCATTAGGCTAAACACTGTCCCATCAGCTTAACTTCAATCCCATCTTACCAAGATCTTTTTAATGTATCCATGAATGTGTGTGTGCATATAATTACTGTATTGAGTCTTTCAAGAGCACAGCATATCACTCTCTAGGGGTTGTAATACATATTTTACTAAAATTCTTGTAGGAAACAGATTGCTAAGAATCTGATACAGTCTAAGCATGTGGCAAAATCAAAGAACCCAAATTTAGCATAAAATCTCTGTGGGTTTTGTGTGGCTTCCGCCTGTACATATCACTGGATTGCATGGGAGCATAGCCCCTTCCTCCTGTTCCCAGTGGACATGGCCCAGTGCTCAAGCTATGCTAAGAAAGGGATGAAAGACTGAGAGATGAGCACCATATCAGATGTACAGTTAGAGACAAAGGTAGCAACAGAGCTCTTGTTGAGTTCAGTAGGCAATTGTAGTGACCACCTCATTCATTCCTAAAAAAATGAGTATGAAGATCAGTCATGGAACGGATTAATGAATCCTAATTCATTTCAAAAGTCAGATAATGTTTAGCAAGGGTTTTTTTTTTTTTTAGTTTTCTTACCCACAAATATATGAAAATTATTTTGGCCACAGAACATGTCATCACAATAATGTGACATGAATCCAGTGGCTTAATAAGAAATCTGGACGATACTAATAGTATCTGGAAATAATTTTGTTTCGGCATATGGATCTTAGGTCTATCAACTGTTCCCAGTTTACTGCTCTATTACAAAGAAGAGAGCTTTTATCTTGTTTACAGAAAATCCCATTTTAATCATTTCAACCAAATAAATCTATTTTATTACTCTGTGTTACTCAAATAGAATCATCCTAAGTATTCTTTAAAAAATGATGCAGAGAAACACGGTAAAGATTAGGACTCTGCCAACACAGTATCTTACCCCAATGTGTACTCGTACACTTCTCTCAGAATGCAAGCAAAGATGACCCAACGAACAGAAACCAGAGGGACCAGCACTGTCAGGAAAAGCATGATTTCATTCCTGCCTTTAGCCTTCTCTCACACCAGCAAGTGCACTTAGCCGCTGCCCTCTGTCCCAGGAGCTTCTGAGCACATCATTTTTGATTATAAGACTTCAAATAAGGACTTAAAGGGGTTAGGAGTTCATGGAGACAAAAGACAAAGGAAGTAAAAATCAAAAGCATAGCAAAGGTTGTGAAAATAAAAGAACTTGGAGAGAGAAAATTTCTGGTTTGAATTACTCCACTAATAATGTTAATACATCACAGACCAATACATTAATCACTGAGGTGAAGTTGATCCAATGTAATAGAGAAGCAGTATCAGGAGTGCTCAGTTAGCACTAACTTTCAAGAACACAGTAAGTTTCAATACAGTAGAACCAGCTATATCTAACTACTTAACACTTGAAATAGAGTTTCAATACATTAATAGATTCCAAACTACCAACACATAGTAAAGGTGATACCACCAATAATATTAAAATTAGTTTAAATTATGGTTTAATGACTTCTATGAGAAAAATACCACACTCATGAGACTTCAATAGCTAGCTCTGGGAAACAAAGATGAAATTATAACAATGCTATTTATACTGTTATAAAACTGCAAGGAAAGTATTTCCAAACTGAATTTTCATAATATTAAAAAAATCAAAACCATACTATATTTTCAGTAAATGAAAAAAAATACTTGAGAGTAATCAATACTCACTGGTGACAAATAACACCAACAACAGTAACATCAAATTAGTAAACATTATACTTATATGGTTTTGCTCACAATAAAAGGAAAACCAAACACAGTCACTTTCAAAAGACTGACTCAATATTGCATCTGACCATCCAGCCATTGCATTCATACATGGAAAAGCATGTATAGATTATAGGTAGAAAAGGATATAAAAATTTGAATTTTTTCCACAAATGATATAATTCAAAAGAATGCATAGAAGAAACTAGAACTCAAAACATTTTAAGACTTAAAAGAAACTTCAGTGATTTCAATAGTGACTTTACTAACCATTACAACACATACACTTCTTGTAAAAAAAAATTAAAATAAAAAAACTAAAATAACGCTCGGTGTTATTATTCATCAGAAAAAAAGCATATAACAGCCACAGTAATATACAAGTGTCTACTTGTTAGAATGATTAAAGATTTAAGCCTAACAGCTTAAATCTTCACCTTGCATGCACTGGGATACCACATGGGCGTTGGTTCTAATACCGGTGGCCCAATTTCCCATCCAGCTCTCTGCTTATGGCCTGGGAAAGCAGTCAACGACAGTCCAAAGCCTTGGGACCCTGCACCAGCATGGGAGAACCTAGAAGAAAGCTCTGAGCTGCTGGTTTCGAATCAGCACAGCTCCGGCAGTTGTGGCAGTTTGGGGAGTGAAACATCGGATGGAAGATCTTCCTCTCTGTCTCTCCTCCTCTCTGTATATCTGACTTTGTAATAATAAAATAAATCTTAAAAATTTCTGAAATCTTATTAATACCATTAATGATGAACATGTGTCAAAAATACAAATGTGATATCTTGTGGAGAGTTTACATTGATGTAGACACTTGGGAAAAAAGTTATTGCATTTTTAACCACACAACTTATAAGTCTTATACTTAAGTATTTATCAAATAAAGAGCATGTATCCAAGAACTTGACATGAATCTTATTATTAAAATGAAAAGTGTACACATATTAAAAACTAGAAACAAATATTTAAGAATAAACTTACAGTAATATTGAATATTGATACTTGAAATTATATGTTGAATTCCAAAGCAGAAAGCCAAGTATTATATAAATCTATATCAAATTGCAAGAAAGATAAAGCTATTAGATAGTGTGAGAAAATATATCTGTTTCTTCTGGTTTGATCCTAGATAATTCTTCAGATTTTTCTTCTGTTGCCTAGTGTTACATATGTTGTGGAACATGATTTTTTTAAAATAGCTTAAGAAGTCATCCTTGTCCACGCAAAGTAAACAGCTTTGAAGAGACCATGAATGATTTTTAAAGTCTATTAGAGAATGTGCTATGCCAAGTGACATGGAAAATTAGAAAAAGTCCGCTGTACACACTTTAACATGCTCATGATCTGTTTACACATCTTCCATATAGGCAAATACTTTGTTCTATTAAGTCATCATGATATTCCTTTATGCAATGCATGATTATACAGATGTGAACATCTAAGTGTACATTCTACATCTTATTCAAGATCACTCACCAGGAAGCACTACACCTGGCATTTAAAGTGAACCCACTTTGACTTGCTATTCTTTATTTTTTTAAGATTATATTTTATCAAAATTTAAGCTCAAAAGTTAATTTGATTTATTGGAGAGATGCTTGTTCACTGCCCAAATGCCCAGGGGCTAGGTCAGGCAAAAACCAGCAGCTGAGAACTAAACCAGACCTCACATGTCATTGGCAGACAACAAACTGCTTGATTACATGCTGCCTCCCATGACACCCATGAGCAGGAAGATGGGAACGGAACTGGGGTCTGAGCCCAGGTGCACCCATACAGAATGCAGAGAGACAGAGTACAAGGCAGAGGAAGAGCAGACACAGAGAGCCCTCTGCTATTTCACTCCTTAAATGGCAGCAACAGATGGCTATGGGCAAGGAAGCAGCCAGGAGATAGGTTAACCTATCCTGGTCTCCACATGGGTGGACTTGGGCCACCTGCAGCTGCTTCCCAGGCACCCGGCATGTAGCAGCTGACACTGAGCAGCAATCCTGTGTTCCGATACGGGATGCTGGCATCACTTTACCCACTGTAGCACAATGTCAGCCCCTATGTAATAAAAAGAAAAAACAACACACCACTTTATCACTACATTGGATTTACTTGAGTTTTTCAAGGATTTCTTCTGTTTTGAGGAAATGCTGCCAGCTAGTTTTGTTTTTAAAAATGCCTTTGTCCGATTTGGGTATCAGGGTAATATTAGCCCTACAAGGTTGGGAAATGTTTTGTCCTCCTCTATTTTCCAGAAAATATGTGTATTTTTGGTATTATGTATTCTAACAATATTGTTAGAGTTCACAAGTAAAGGCATCTAGACTGTGAGGTTTTTGGAAAAAAATTACGCATGAATTCAACTTTTGAACAGACATAAGGACATGCATTATTTTTCTTGAATGTATTTTGTAGGCAGTATCTTGTACTTTTAATGTCTGCACTATATATAATGATAAGCCCTTCCTAATAACGGTATTTGTTTCCTTCAACACCTACATATTTTTATTTCAAGTAGTATGACTACTAGCTTCAGTTTTTTCTGATGTGTGAAGGAGCCAGTTACTTATTCTCTGTTCCTTTAACATTTTATAAACCACTAATTATAGTGCTTAGCATTTGCTTTTTCTTTCTTGAGCTTCACCAAACTGAAATTTCTTTTCAAACAAACTTTTACATTTTTTTTTTAGATTTATTTATTTTGAAAGTCAGAGTCACAGAGAGTGAAGTAGTAATACAGAGATCTTACATCTGCTGGTTTCCTCCCTAGATGGCCAGAAGAGCCAGCGCTAGTGGCCAGGAGATTCATTTGGGTTTCCCATATTGATGATGGGCCCCTCTGCTTTTCCCAAAACATCAACAAGGAACTGGAATGGGAGTGGAACAGCCGGAATTCCAATGTGCCAGTGACTTTGTGACTTTGTGACTCTGTGTTGCAGGTAATAGCTTTACCCATTGTACCCCAATGCTGACTCCCAATCTAACAATCTGAACTTCTAGTTCTGGTTTCAGCAGTTAATGTTTTCACTTTCCTTCCAAGAACCTCTTCAACTTAATCACACATGTTTTAATACACTGTGCTTTATGTTCACTTAATTCAAATTACTGCTACATTAAAAATTTTTCGGCAACTCATGCATGTAATGCGATGAAGTTAGATAATGCCTCAACAGTATTTATAAGTTATTTAACAGTTTCAGATTTATCTTTAAGTTCAGGAAGGAAGGAAAGAAGGAAAAGAAAAAGGAAAAGAAGGGAAGGGAAGGGAAAGAAGATAGGTAGTTGCGGGGAGAGGTGAGAAAAGGTTGTGTAAGTTGACATTTAGGTCTAAAGAACATCTCAGCTTCTCACAGCCAAACATCTGCAGCCTTCTGAATCATGAATTAATTCAGCCCATCACATAAGAACAAACACTTTTGTAATACTCAAACATTAATATGTGTATGAAGAACCTGCATACTTTGATAAAATGCAGCATGTCTGGAGTATGAGATTCAGGACTTTTATTTATTTATTTTACTGATGTATGCATGACTGTAGTTATTCATTTAACAGGCAGAGTTGCATATGACCAGACTCAAACACATGCACACACAGAGTTGCCATCCTCTGAATCCCTCTCCAGATATGCACAATGTCTAGTCCTGGCCAGGCTGCAGCCAGGAGCCAGGGATTCCATCCTTGTCTCCTTTTTGAGGGTCTGAGACCCAATGACTCGAGCTGTCACTACCTTCTGCGTTAGCAGGCAGCTAGAGTCAAGAACGGAGCAAGGATGTGAATCCAGGCACTCTAAGGTGGAATGTGGGTGCCTCACCCAGGGTCTCAACTGCCCTTTTCATAACAAGGAGGAACTCAACACTGCAGGTGCAAGGATGGTGCTTTCTGTATCAAGAACACAATGCTGCCCCAATCCTTAGGCAGCAAGCTCATTTAAATCTACAGGTAAAGCTCTTATCCCTAGCGCCTCTACTGACAGCTCCAACACTCAATCCTTTAAGTGGCTACAGTGTAAGCCTTTCACATGAACAACTTTTCTAACAGCAAAGACTATTTCATTAAGCAAAATGAAACACAGTGCTGTGCATGTATAATTTATTATCAGCACTCACCAAATTCTCCTGCATTTTGCACTACTGAAAATGCCTCCTACATACTTGTTACAGCTTTTTTTTTTTCTTACACTTGCTAACAGAAACAATGAAACAAACATTAACTATGTTGATCTGGTAGCTGCCCTCTAACACCCAGGAAGCATTTATCAAAATATCTTCCTGTACTTTATGTGAAAATATAATCTTAGTTTGTATTCCTAGACAAAATTTTTCTTTGAACAGCGGTTCTACTCTCATGATTCATTTTGTCTCCTGTAACAAAACTTTTCAATGTTTACAACACATGTATATGTTTACAGCCCTACAGTTTACAGTACCTACATGGGAGACCTGGATGCAATTCCAGAATACTGGTTTCAGCCCGGCTCAGCCCTGTCCTACCCCTGGCCCAGACCTGGCCATTGCAAAAATCAGAGGTGTGAATCAGCAGATGGAAAATCAATCTCACTCCTTTCCCTCTCTCTTTGTCTAACTCTGCTTTTTCAAATAAATAAATATAAAAGTTTAAAAGTTTCCTGAAAGTAAATGATAATTATTATCCTATTTTACAGATAAAGAGTATGATTGACATTTAGAGATGGTAGATGGTTAGCTCAAGGGAAGTGTATCCAGTTTTTGATTTGGGATTCAATGGAAATTTCCTGCCAACCCTCTTGATACCTTTATTTGGATATCAATGAAGGAGCAAGGAGGAGTAGCTAGGAACAAAATAGAAGGCAACTATAAGCTTAGTAATCCAGACATGTTAGAGGATAACAGGATTGAGTTTGATGTACTGATATGATGTGGAAACTGAAACATTTGGGATACTCACCTAAGAAAAACCAAGGGCCTCATTAGATCAAGTTACAGATAGGATAGCAATTTCTATGAATACATATCACAAGGCCCATATATCAAAACTGGATGAGAAACTTACATTCAGATCCTTTCAGCTTCAGAAAAGACAGGCAGGTCACATTTAAAGGGTGCCTGGGGAAACACTTTTATGTTGACTTGGCCCCTCAGGAAACAGGACTGGAAAGGAGATTTGGACTCCCAGTGTTCAATGGCCACCTAAATTAGATCTTCTCAAGTTTGACCAAGTCAGAAGACAGACCCAAACCAAAATCTGAACCATAAGCATAGATTCTAGGAATCTGATGAAAGTAAACTAATTAGGACTGCAACAGGAAGCCTATCAGTATCAGATACAATCAGCGCTGGGGGGTATGGATAAGGATGCAGCACCTCAAGGGCAGGGCATCAGACACTGAGAGCGCAGACACCAACAGTTACGGTGAAGTCTTTAAGTAAGACTTAGGTTTCATCAGACAACTGAAATGTCAGGCAAAGTTACTTTGAGACCATCACTGTTCATGAACCAAGGCAACTGGGCAAAGGGCTATCCAAATGCTTGACTCTCAGGAGCCATGTGAGCACTCGAATTTCCTATTACAATCACTGGACAACATACCTTCAACGGAGTTCCTTACATGAAGGGTCTTCAGCAAGTTAATGCGAAGTATGTACTATGAAATTCATGCATAAATTTTAAAAGATTTATAGCAACTGAAATATTCTTTAATTCCATTTTTTTTACTTTAAAAAATGCCCACATACACACTTCATTACTAAGGCATAGAATAGCTCGCTCGTATGACTCTGTGTAGGGGCTCAAAAGGTCTTGGGAAGGTCAAAAGCTGGCTGTCTCCATTTGACCAGGGTTGCTTTGACCTCTAATTCTGTCATCTAACATAACTCATCTAACTCAGATTGTCAGGCAGTCCCTGATAAACTGCCTTACCTGCCTTTCCAGCAAAAGTTATTTAAAGGCAAATCTGTATTCAACCATACATTTTCCAGTAGGTTTTTCTCTTTCCATCATAACCATAGAAAATGTATTCTTGATATATATATATCACTCATATCCTGAAGTATATCTACATAGAATTTTAAAATACTTACTGTGCCTTCTTAACAAAACCCATATAATCTAGATTGCATGATCTTGCTTAAAAAATGCAAAAAATCTTCTGTACAATAGTTCTTTAATACTATTCCACAAATTCACTCAATTACATTTAACATATATTCAGTTTTCAATTTCTGGACTTTTGGATGTATTTATAGATTACTCTTTTTCCTCAAAACCATTGCCAAGATCATTTCTGTAAAAGCTGCTTTCTCTAAGAATAAAAGAGACACACAAGGGATTCTGGTTTCTGTATAATACATTAATAAACACCTCTGGACAATGAAAATTGATCCCACAGTATGTATTTTGTGCACACATACTGGAAACAAAGAGGGGTTAAGAAGCTATGAGCAGTACCAAGAATCTCAGTGTACAGTCAATGAGGGGAAGAACATGCAAAAATAACAATTCAAGAGCACAATGAAAAATGCAGGAAGTGAAATATACACATATTCTGTGGGGACAAAAATGAAAATGATTAATTGAGATTATGGATATTAGGCAAGAGAAGCTTTGCAAAGGATATAACATTTGAGTTATGCCTTAAAGGATAGCTACATCAAAAAGTCAGAGAAGGAAAAATGAGACAGGAGTAAAGGAAAAAAAAGATTTTTAGCAGAAAGAAAAAAGTCTCAGACTTAGATTGCATGTTTTATTCAAGGGATACTAAAAAGCCTCCTGTGTTTCAGTCTACAGGGGTGAGGAAAGGGAGTGCACTGGAGATAGCAGAGTCTTCTTTTTAAATTAATGGCACAGCCTCTTAGGATTTCATTTCAGACTTCCGGAAATAGGAACCTACATGTCCCATTAACAGACTTAAAAGAAATGGTTGGTAGATTTTGATATCTCACTTCCAAGACTTACAAAAATTATACTTAATAAAACAGCACTTGATAAGAGAAAAATGAGTTCTTAGACTTTGAAACAGATTACAGAGTGAGTACCTATGATCAAGCACAGGCCAGTGGTTTAAAACCCAGCAAAACATGTTTAGAACAATCCAATTACAGTGGGATGGCAGGGGGAGGGACATTATAGACAATAGAGAGATGACCCAAGAGTTGAGAGCCTTCCTTGCATTTCAGTGGACTGTGGAAGCCTCCATGTTTTCTAGCTTTACAGAATAAAAGAAGAGGGTCATACTAGAAAATATTAGGATGGTAGGAAAGTAAAAAAGGAGAGAGTTAAATTGGTTTGAAAATCAGTTATCATAAAGGCTTTGATTTGGGCCACTTGGCTAGCCTACATGTTGCAGCCCCCTTTGAAATTCAATGGGATTTTAATAAGCTCTTTTTAAGACGTTTAACATTTTAAGATTTATTTATTATTTTGTTGGGAAGGCAGATTTACAGAGAGAACAAAGACCTTCCATCTTACTGGTTCACTCCCCAAGTTGTTACAACAGCCAGATCTGAGTTGATCCGAAGCCAGGAGCCAGGAACTTATTCCAGGTCTCCCACACAGGTGCAATGGTTTCTAGGCGTTGGGCCATCCTCTACTGCTTTCCCAGGCCACAAGCAGGGAGCTGGATGGGAAGTAGAACAGCCAGGTCATGAACCGATGTCCATATGGGATCCCAGCAGCACAAGGCAAGGATTTTGTCACTGAGTCACAACATCGGGCCCATAACTAAGTTCTCTTTCAAGAAATACATTCAAAGTAAATTGCAATATTCAGTCGAGGCCCCCAAAATGCTGCTAGGCGTATTTTGTTTCCTTCCACCACTGTATTCTTGTGACCACAGAGCCCTGACAGAGCAGAAGGCGCCTCAGTTCATGGATGAGACACCTCAGTAAGCTATTCAGATCTTCTAATTGAGAGATTAATTAAGTCTGTGTTGGTTGTGAGAAATTGTGTTTTTCAGACATCCTGGCCTTCTTGTTTAGTTCAATAGATTCAGTGAGGTTTAAATTCTTATAATACAGAAGTAGCAATACAAAGTGTACAAAGCGCAATGACAGCAGAAGAGTTTCCAGAAGTTACACAGTGGAGAAATGCCCAACTCAGAGTGAAAAGGTTTTGGGAACTCCGAGGCACCAACTTACACTTAATAACAGAGTCTGATGAAATTGGAAAGCATCAAAGTAGGCATTCCTGTGAGTAGAAAAGCACCATCAAATATGAATGTGAGATTGGAGGGCAAGATCTCTGTGGGCTTTGCTGCCATTTATCATCAGAAACAAGAATTAGTAGGCGCAACTGAGACATATTGGCTTGATGAGTGATTGTTTTGTCCGTTGGTGTAACTGAGAAAAGCAGTGCGTGGGTCAGGTAGATCCTTGCTTAAAGGATGCATACTTAGAAGCTATAGACAAGACTCAAGTTTTATGAAACTGCCACCAACCTTCTTCAAGACCACGTGGTTTCAGAAAAGGATATTATAGAGAAAAATACAGTCACTTAAACCCCAATCAGGGAAGACTGATAACACACTATGGAAAGCAAGCATATTTCACACAGCATAAACAGCAGAAGAGATTTCAATTTCCCTCATTTTTTCAGAGGTAGAAAATAACAGAAGAATTTTGTCTTGGTTGTTTTCTAAATTTGCCTTCTTTGCATTTCATGTATTTTAAAACTCATGTGCTAGCTCCAAGAAAGGAAGACAAGTGGGATTTCTATCAGAATTGCATTAGAATTATAGAGCAGGTTGAGGAGTAATGTCATCTTTATAATATTGAATCTTACAATCAATTTATATCATACATCTCTATACTTATTTGGCTCTCTAATTTCTCTTGTTGATTACATGTCAGTTCTCATAAAATGCTATTTCTCAAAAAGGAGAACTTTGTTAGTGCTGCTTTTGAATAATCCTGGCATAATGATATGGCATATATTTTATTATATTTATTTCCCAGGATAGTGCTAGCCGTAATCATTCTCCAAAATTTTAATTCATTGATCTTTAAAGGTTTTTAGTTTATTGTTGTTGTTGAAACACAACATGTCATTTGGCTACAATCATGTCCAGACTTTGCTAAATGCAATTAGTTAGAGCAATTCATTTGTATTCAGATGGCTCATTAATAATATTTATTACCTTCACTGTAATTTTTAAATGTCTTCTTTTTCGTGTATTACAGCACCAATTAACATATCCAACATGGAATGTAAAAAAGTAGAACTCACAGAACAGCATTGAAAGATGTTTACCAGAAAGGAGGAGGATGAATAGGAACAGGGCACAAGAGAGCACAGTTTCAGTTAACCTGAAGGGATAAACATTAGTGATCTATTGCATCATTTGGCGGCCACGGCTTTACATATTTCAAAATTGCTCTAAGAATGGATGCTTAATGCATTTAAAAATTATTTGGCATCCTTCAGAGAGAGAGAGGAGAGGCAGAGGGTAAAGGCACACAGAGGGACTTCCCATCTGCTAGTCTAATCCCCAAATGTCTGGCCAGGGTGGTGCAGAAAATTAAGATTGGATAGCAGGGATCCAATCACTTAGACAATTCCCACTACATCCCAGGATATGCACTAGTAGAAAGCTGGACCAGGAACCAGAGAGGGACATCAAACTGTGCAGCTCGCCTATGAAGCATGGGTGTAAGAAAAGTGGATGTGTACATTCTCAGCATACACAAAAATAAATGTTGGTGAGATAGTGAGGTGATACACTAAGTTATCTATACGTTGACTGAATCTGTATATTCCTGGGTATATACACAAATAAAAATACAATATACTTCAGAAATATACATGATTATTATTTGCCAATTAAAACACATGAATTTTAGATCCTGGCACAATAGCCTAGTGGCTAGAGTCCTTGACTAGCAACCCCAGGATCCCACATGAGCACCGGTTTTAATCTTGGTGACCCCGATTCCCATCCAGCTCCCTGCTTGTGGACTGGGAAAGCAGTTGATAACGGCCCAAAGCCTTGGGACCATTGCACCCACATGGGAGACCCAGAAGAGGCTCCTGGCTTCAGATCAGCTCAGCTCCAGCTGTTACAGCCACTTGGGGAGTGAGTCAATGGACAGGAAATCTTCCTTTCTGTCTCTTCCTTCCTTTCCCTCTCTCTCTTCCTTTCCTGTCTCTCCTCTCTGTATATCTGATTTTCCAATAAAAATAAATCTTTTTTTAAAAATGCATGAATTTTGAATGTTTTTAAGTTCCCTAAAACACTAGATAATAGGAGTGTTAGTAACTGACTTTCTGTTCCCAATTACAAACGGAATGTTTTCAATAGCTCACAATGATGCATGATACCTGTAAAATACAATAAACCACAAAGTTATAACATGAGGACACCTTAAACAAGCTCATGGAAAGTGGAAAGAAAAGTTTAAAATCCAAGCATATATTTTTATCATAATATATAATTTTCACGAACTTTTCGTCAATTCCTTTGTATGTGTGAGTTTCAGAAATTTTTCTACCAAAAACACATTTATCCTTAATCCTATTTTCAATAACCTTTGAGACTTCGTGTGTATATTTTTTCATAAATCATAAACTATGAGACAAGTTACTTTACAACCCTAGCTCGACAGTTTTCCATTAACAAGTACTGAACTTGCTGATGAGCATCTATGCACTTTACCATGTGATATGTCTCTTGATATCACTATTTTCTCCATAAATATATTTTTCTTTATATAAATTAGATGTTGCACCTACAATACCCAAAATTTGTTTCAAAATTGATTTTTTAAGGTTTATTTATTTTCATTGGAAAGGCAGATTTACTGAGAGAAAAAGAGACACAAAGCTCCCCCATACATAGTTTTCTCCCCACTCATTCCTCAGTCAGAATTGTGCTGATCCAAAACCAGAAGCCAGGAACTTCCTCTGGGTCTCCCTCATGGGTACAGGGTCTCAAGGGCTTGGGCCATTCTCCATTGCTTTCCCAGGCCACAAGCAGGAAGCACGATTGGAAGTGGAGCCTGCGGGACACAAACCAGCGTCCACACTGGATGCCAGTGGTTGCAGGTGTAGGATTGGCCTACTGAGCCACTGTGCGGGTCCCTAGTGAAACTCTTCACCTAGAAGACTTTCATCCATATCAGCAAATGCTCTTTTAAAGTTTCTACACTACAAAATTTTGTAAAAAGTAAAAAGTAAAGGTTTGATACTTTGCATCTTTATTGAGTTAAGGGTCATGTAACATTAAATAGTTGGAAAAATATCCTTTGATCCAGTAACATGTTTGACAGTAGAATATTCAAATGCACTTAAACATTTACAAAAGTGTGCTTGTAAATCATTGCAGCTTTATTTATCATTACAACATTTGGAGATAGCCACATATGAGCAGGACTCTATAGGTCACTGACCACCACTACCAGAATATTTGTGGTTTAAAACAACTAAACTCATTGACCTGGATGATGGCCCAACTGGCTAGTCCTTCCCTTCAAGTGCCAGGATCCCATACAAGTGCCAAATTGTGCTACAACTGTTCTACCTCCCTTCCAGATCCCTGCCTGTAGCCTGGGAAAGCAGTGAAGGATGTGAACAATGCCCCGAATGTTAGGACCCTGAATTCATACGGGAGACTCTGCAGAAGCTCCTGGCTCCTGGTTTTAAATCAACTGTTGCAGCTATTTGGGGAGTAAATCAATGGATCGAAGATCTTTCTCAGTCTCTCCTTCTCTCTGTAAATCTGCTGTTTCAATGAAAATAAATAAATCTTATTAAAAAAAAAACCACTAACTTCATGTCTAGCAAAAGCCTTTATCAACATGCTGATTACAGAAAATATCCTCTGTTGTAATCAAGCTGGAACTACAATCTCAAACTCCTGTGCTTTGGAGGAAGAGGAGAACAAGTGTCAAAGTACACATTATTAGACAGTCTGATGACACCAACTGTCTTTGTGTTTCTTTAGTTGAAGTCAAACCTATAGTTGATTCAGTTCTTAGGGAGAAAAGATCTCTCTTCCAAGTCTGAGACACTGTTGTACTTTCACAGCTCACCTATAGATCATCCTAGGTTTGGTCCTCTCCTCTTTCACACAATCACCTTCTCTCAGTGGAAAATACCCAAACAGGCTACCTATTTGCTTCTTTGTGCTCACAATTCCAGGTCTAAGTCCTCCCAAGTATTCAGCAGTTTCCACAACTCCTGTCACATCTACCAGATGCATTGCCTTGCAACAGGCACAACACACTAATTATGATCACTCCCATTCAGATGGAGAAATCTATCACCAAGACCTGGGTTAGCTTGGCAGTTCACACCACCTACATACAGAAAGGAGCTAGCTCCCTGGGAGAGGAAAATATTCCTTGGCTGGTCTCCAATTTGTCTTCCTAAAAGTAACTGTCAGGCTCCTGCTCCCCACAGTCCGGGATCCACCTCTGAGGGGGTTACTCCTTTTTCATTACGCTCGCAAGCTGCAGCAGCAAAGATCATGAAATAACGCAGCTTTTTAATCAGTGAGAGATTTTCCCAGCCCCTTATCTGTTCACCGAGTATTAAAAACACACTAGGCATGTTAACTAGGAAACAACCAATGTTTATTTTAGCCAAGGTTAGTGTTGCTCTTAGCAGTACAATGCAAAGAACTTACTGGTATGGACTGGGCAACAGTACTACTGCTGATGCACAAGAGGTTTTAATATTTAATATTCCATTTAAAAATAAATATAAACAAACTATTCCTCCTACTACTAGTGTTAGCAGGCTGTGCACGCCAAAGTGAAGACCACACCCTCAATATAGGCCTGTGGTATTGACTAGGGAATCTATCAATAAGAACTAAATGATATCATTAAAGAATCCTACTCAATTACTTTCCTCAACTACTTAAATTATTAAAGTACTAAAGCATTTACACAGCCTCTTATTACTGCTCTATGAAATTGTCCCATACACTTGTACACTGTTATTAGCTACTAACATCTGTTGAATATGCAACAGGTAATTGTCAATATGTAATTATCAATTAATAGAGCAAAATGCAAATAATATCACTAAAACTGAGAAAAGTAAAGCAATTTTTCCCAGAAAAGCAAAAAAATAATCTGCAAATCCAATCTGAGATTTCACTTTGAGCAAACTTCCTCAATGGGGAAATGAGGTCACTTCTGACACTGTTTTGCCAGAAGTCAGCTTGAATCAGGAATCAATACAAAACAGCACAGTTAAGCAGGGCTGGTGCTGTGACGTAGTGGGTAAAGCCACCACTTCTGATGCTGGCCTCCAATCTGGGTTGCAGGCACATTGCTTCTGCTCCATCTCCCTGACAACGCACTGTGGAAGCAGATGCCCCCTCAAGCACACAGACGCCTGACCCACACTTGAGACACGTAGATGGACACTGATGACCCCAGCTTCAGCTTGGTCTACCCCTGCTAGGGCAGCTTTGAGGGGTGTGAAGCACCCTCCCCACCCTGAAGTTCATGTGTGTGTTTGAGAGAGGGAGAGAGAGAAAAGAGGCAGCTAGGGAGACCGATTCTGACTTACAAACGAATGCATCATTCAGGTTGGTATTATTTAGTATTGGAAAAATTGTGAAGGCTATCAATGTGCTTCAAGAGTCAACTTCCCTAATAAGCAATTCTTCCCTTTTCCTTGATAGTAACAATGTAAACATACCAATATTTAATCAGAGTTTTGTTCTTTTGCATATTCATTTTAATGCAACCGAGTTCTGTGATGGTTTGGGCAGTGAGTGGAGATTTTCAGATTATTAAGTATTACACAGTCTCAGGTTACCTCTGATTTTTCCCATCTCCCTCAACAGCCTTTAGGTCCCTCTCCTCAAGGCATTACAGTTGCCTTAGTCATGGTTTCCAGCCACCAGAGAACTAGAAAAGCCAGGGAGATAATATTTTAATACAGATGTTGGGACAGGTGCTTGGTAAGGCACTTAAAAATGTTGATTTGAATTCCTGCACCACCTTTTAGGGTTCTTAGCCAGTCTCTGCTCCCAACTACAGCTTCTTGCTAATATGCAGTCTAGGAAGAAAAGATGAGGATTCAGCTACTTGCATCCCTGCCACCCATGTGGGTACCCAGATTGCATTTTGCACATAAGGCTTTTGCTTGGCCTTATGTGGGAATGAACCAGTGGATGGGAGATCTCTCTGTCTCTGCATCTTTGTCTTTAAAATAAAAATAATATACAAGTAGATACCGGAGTTATTTAGCCTTCTCCTAGCGAATAAAACTTTAGCATTTTGTCCATAGCTTTGTGTCAATTTGTTAATTCTGTTTTTTGTTTGTTTTATCAGAAAAACCTCTAGGTGACCATTTGACCATTTTTGTGAACTGGAAACATTTTTTCTTCCTTCATGCAGTTTGAAGATGCTGTTGAGACACAGGGAATTGTTGCTGATTCAACTCTGGAAGATTAATCTGAAAATTAACAAGCTGCAAGATGTTTCTATATTGATAAAAATGGATAATATTTGCTACTAAAATTTCAGGTTTTTTCTCCAAATAGTCATACACTTTATTGGCTTTCACTGTCTTGCTACAGTATGGATGATCTGGGATTTTAAATTTTTTAAAGATTGATTTACAGAGAGAAGATAGAGAGAAACATCTTCCATGCACTGATTCACTCCCCAAGCAGCCACATCGACCAGATCTGTGTTGATCTGAAGCTAGGAACCCAAAGCCTCTTCCGGGTCTCCCACATGGGCACAGGGTCCCAAGTCTTTGGGACATCCTCTACTGCTTTTCCAGGTACAAGCAGGGAACTGGAAGGGAAGTGGAGCAGGTGGAATACAGAACCGGTGCCCTTATGGGTACCTGGCACACACGAGGAGAGGTCTTTAGCCACTAGGCTATCACATTGGGCCTGGGATTTTAAACATACCCCATTTTTACTATTGCAAACAGCTAAGCTAAGTACTTAAGCACAAAGTTCTTTTGTTCTACCTATTCTATACTTGAAGAGAAATGACTGAAGAGCAAAACACCAAGACAGTGCTGCCCTGATAGGAGCCTTGCAAAGGACTTTCTGTATCCATCTCAGAGCCTTGCAACCCTAGCAAGATGACAGGGACAAAACAAGTCGGTTATGACTGGTTTAGCCACTGCTGTTTGAGCTGAAGATATCAGTACCTGACCTTCCCTGTCTAAATTCATCAGTAAATGTGTACATGTGACTATTTTCCAGAATGCCCAAAGAACTCCACTCAGGGAATAGCGTGTACATAAAACACATTGACGTATTCATCACTGAATCAATTTCCAAATACCCATGGGTGGGCAGCTATGTGTCTTGTGGCTTGTTCTAGTTTTGAATTTTTTAATAGTTTTTGAGTTCTACATGGACTTATCCGGTTTTAATCTCTGGCCTACCCTTCATCATAAATATTTAGGCAATGAATTTTACTTTTAAGCTAAGAAACATGTAACTAAAAGTAAGTTATGTGCTGTGAAACAACATACTGCACCATATCCTCATTTGGAATAGAATAATCCACAGTTGTCTCACTCATACCTAAATGCGTTGATTTCCCTCAGGGATGTGAATAACTTCATGGGGAATTATGAAACATGGAAACTGAAGAAAACCTTCCTTGCTCAAATGTTTTCCTTAAGCACAATGAATAATAAAATGGGTCATATATAATTCATTTGAAATTAAATAAAGAGACCTCAGTGCATAAAAATACAATGATTTCTTTTCCCAACACTCTAAGCATATTTTTAGAGAGGAAAATTCATCATATATCACATAGTAATAAATTATTGGAGACATTTCTACCCAGATGAGTACAATATTTATAGAGAAGATTTTTTAATACAAGCATTTCTTCAAGCATGAAATTTGGAATTGAAAAATAAACTGTTATGAACAAAGTTCTTCCTTTCCATGTATTTTGAGTTCAAAGGGTAAAAGCTGTTTTAGCTCACCAAGATTTTCTGTTCTGACATGCTTCTTGGGTATACCATTGTAATTTGAAAAGATATTCTGAAAATAGAGGCAATAAAGCTGTTTCTGCTTGCATGCTGTGAAATTCTCCCTGTAAGATTTTAAATTGAACTTTCTCAACAGGCAGAGAGAGTGCCACCTTCCCTCTTCAAAGACATAAGAGAGCTAGTTCAGTAAGAGGTCACGGTCTTGCAGCATTTCTGAAAGGGGAACAATGAGTGGGCCTTTGATTGCTGCTCCTATCAGCTCAGTTCCTGTCATCAGCACCAGGAAAAGCGCACACACACACACACACACACACACACAAAAACCCACGCAGATATGACAAGTGAGAGTACGTTAAAGCACAAGCTAACCTAACTGTCTGGAAACAATATCTGAAGATGTGCCAATTTAGTTTGTACATCTCTACTGTGAAAGCAAGTTCCAATGCTTAGACTATCAGTTTACTTTTTTCAGTCTGCCATATGAAGAAGAAAAAAAGCTGGGGACAAAAGTCACATTAGTGTTGAAACAAGATTTAAGGCTTACTTAAAGTTTCTCATTTCATGTCCCAATGGGAACGACGGAAGCAAAGAACAGGACAGGAACTGTATCAGGGCAGCTCTGCGGTACAGTGGAATGGGCCACTGCTGTTGACATCCCATATGAACGCCAGCCGAAGTGTCATCAGCTCCATGTCCAACCTAGCTCCCAGCTAATGCGTCTGCAAATGCAGAAGATGGCCCAGGTACCAGGCTCCTGCATCCATGTGGGAGACCTGGATGAAGATCTCAGCTTTGATTTAACCCAACCCCAGTAGTAGTGGATTCGGGGGAAGCAATTACCTATTACAAGATCTTTCTGCATCTCTATCTTTCAAATAAAGAGGTCTTTATTAAAAATACATTAAAATTCTCTATAATGAAATATTGTTAGCTCTTACATAAAGCAATTAGTTTAAGGATAAATGTTCATTTTAAAATTACTTTGAGACATTTAAATCATAGTAAGCTTTTTCTCCAGTAAGGATTCTACTAAAGTGCCATTTCAGTGTATGCAATTCCTGGTACAGTAACTGAAGGAAGAAGGTCAATTAGCTTGGGCTAGTGTTCAGACATAGAGCTCAGTCACTGCTTGCCATGTCTCTACCTCGTATCTGAGTACTAGATGCTCTGCTTCTGATACAGCTCCCAACTAATGTGCCTGAGAAGATCCAGAAAATGGTCCAAGTGTTTGGGCTCCTCCTACAAATGCAGGAGACCAAGATGGAGTTCCTGGCTCCAGGTTTCACGACATTCCACATTACAGCACTGATTCTAGTCCAAGTCACTCCAGTTTCAATCCAGCTCCCCGATAATGTGCCTGGAAAAGCAGCAGAGGATGGTCCGAGCACTCGTGCCTCTGCGTCCACATGAGAGACCCAGATAGAATTTCAGATTCCTGGATTTTCCTTGGCTCAACTGTGGCCACTGAAGTAGTGAATTAGCAAATCAAAGATCTCTTTCTCCTTTTCCATGTAACTCTGGCATTATTTTTTTTTCAATTTAGATGATAAAATGATGAGACAAAAAAAAAAACTGCAACAAGTGGGGACTCCTGAGAAGGGTAAGGAGTACTGAATTCTCTGGTTTATTGAAATACATAAAGCAAAAACACAATCCCTAGTGAAGTCCTCTGAGTAGATAAACTCGTGATAAAAAAAAATAGAAGACATTCTTGGATCTGACACAGAACAAATCCCAGAGAGCACTGACTGTACTTTCCCAAGGGATGGTATCAGACCATTGTGTGAGTCGAGGCACCTGCCCACTGCTGGGACCGCCAAGACACTTGCTTCCCTCTCTAAAGCCTTTCTCTTGCCTCCAATAAGTAAGACTTGCAGCACCCTCCTGACAGTGAGGTTACAAGCAGACAGAAAACAGCGGCCTCACACTTCTCTGTTAACTGCCTGTGCTTACCCTCACCATGATGGAACCTGGTGTTCCTAGTGGCCAGTTAACTTACTATGACAATGGCATGGTCCTTTGGAGTTAACTTGAACCTATCCTCTCCTCCCATCCCTGGCAGATGGATGGCACAGGTAGCGAGCTGTGCTTTCTGGCAAAGTTCTACCAGCTCAGCCATGCGCCACTCTGCTGCACTAAATTACTCTGCTCTCATCTCCACTTTAGTTTCCACAAGATTTGCACACCATGGAGTCACAAGTATATTCAATAAATCAGCATGAGTGCCTTACCCTGGGCTCTCTGCTTAGGAAATCTAGACAATTGAGAAGTAGAATAAGCAAGAAAAATAGAAGACAATTTTGTTCAATTGGTGACTATTTCTCTCAATTATGTATAAATTAAAGGGTTGAAATTTCAAAATAAAGCAGTAAGAAATCAGGAAAACAGAAAGAGAAGCACTGTATTCAGCTGTAAAACTCAACAGATGCTGCAAAAACAAAACCATGCTTCACTTGGAGTAAAACTTGTGTAAACTAGGAGGTTGAGAGGGGATTTACAATATAGATTGTTTTGTTCCCAGGAATGTATAAACATTATGGTTTCAAAAAAAGTAAATAACTGATAACCAGACTTCTGTGGTTAACTTTCAGTTGTATTGCCATGAACATAAGGACTGTAAAGAAACTGTGAAGAAATCATTTGTATAATTCCCGACACAATGATAAAGCAATATTTTTACACAATGACACAGAGGTTTGGTGAGGCATAGAGGTTAACCTGCTGCTTGGGGTGCCTGCATCTCATTTCAGTACGCCTGGGCTAATGACATCTCCACTCCCAGTTCCAGGTTCTTGCTCACATGCATCCTAAGAGACAGTGAGTGATGGCTCAAGTACTTGGATTTCTTCCAGCGTGTGGGAAACAAGAATTGAGTTCCTGGCTCTTTTCTGCATCCTGGTCCAGTCCCAGCTGTTCTGTTTAAAAGGTGAATCAGCTGATGACAGTGTGTGTACTCTCGCTCTCAATCTCTTCTGTCTCTTGTATTCTCTTTCTCTGTCACTGTCTTACTCAAATTTTTTAAAGTTAAAAAGCGGTTTCTAATATCTCCAAATTTAGAGTAGCGATATATCTGTGATATGCTTACAAGCAAATGGCAATATTTAAGCTACTTTTTTTCTACATGCAAAAAGCCAGGTATGATAGAGATTTCACTCTTCATTTTATTTGTTTTGATAAAAAGTCCTTGTTAGGAGGCTTTGGGAAAAGTTCAAGTATTTTATATGAAAGTTCTGCCTGAGAAATGACAAGCTAAAAATAATGAAATATGCTTTCAAGGTGTGTGAAATGACCACAAAGAATTTGCCAACCCCAAAAGGCAGCAAAGCTATCTAGACACACAGAAGCAGAGCCATTTCAGAGTGCACAAACCATAAACACAAAGCCAACCTTTTTGATCACTTTGCAACTTAAAATACACTTTTGATACTTCACCAGCTTTGTCACAGGCCAGTGACCAAATTCCTATAGAAGAGAAAACTCTATAATCAGGAAGACACCTGACACAGAGCTGTAAGTGAGCACAACCAAATGGTCCAAGGGAACCGATAGCTATCCAACAGCTAAAATCCATAATGACACCACATCTTACCCACTTCTGTAAAATAAAATGTTGAGGAAACTTGAAACAAAATATCGCAAAATAATTTCATAACAACATAGTCATGACCTGCTTATTAAATAGTCTAGTTAAATCTGTGCATTTTATCTTGTAAGTGAATCAAAGCAAAAAAAAAAATGTACTTCCTCATTGTTATTCACCAAAGTAAGCAAAAAATTAAGATTGATTTGTTAACCATTTGAAAAGACTATGCATAAGAGCACCAGTGGAACAAATATTATATATTTCTAAAAGACTGATAGCCCATGAGATCATTTATTAGGATTAGGAAGGTTACCCTCACCCTAATATCATGCCCTATTAAAGATGTGTAACTCTTGGTTAAGCAATCCATCTCTAAAATGCAAGCTCCTTTAAAGGATTAAATGCATGATAGTCATTAAAATTCATGTCAATTTGCCAAAGTAAATGCTTTCCTTAATGCCAACTGAATTCCTATCCAAAATAGAGGGATGTGAGCTATCAACGAAGAGGAGGGAATAGTACCAGGAGGGATACTCACACGAGGAAACTCTAGGCTTCTGGAAGCTACCTGGGAACATTAGACCAGAAGGATACATTAAATTGTTCCAAATGTTGCATGTGTCTAGTTTTACCCAGCGCCTTTATTCTATCCATGGTGATTTAGACTCTACAAAATTATTGGATTTCAAATAAGGCAGAGATTTACACACTACCCAAGATCTAACCAAAATACAGCACAACAGACATTAACAGTGACCACAAAGGAACTGTATTAATCCCTTTTATTAATCCCATTCGCCTTTTCTTTTGTACTGGTATATTGACTATCCCCATTTGTACGCAAGGTATTTTTTGTTTGTTTTACTAAACTTGCAGCACTGGTAACTCAAAATCTTAGAACTGTGGAATAGTAGGTGCTTTCCTAGATTACCAAATTAGATTTGCATTTTAATAAGATTCTTCAGGTGATATATAAAATTTGTGAAGTCAAGTCATTTCACTTGTTTGTTCATAAATCATTCATTTGTCCCTTTCCGTCCTTTCTGCTATTGAAGATCTTTCTTTTCATTATTATCTTTATTGTGCATGCTTCCCCTCTTTTCAGTATTTCACTAGTAATGATTTCCTTAGTTTGCCCGTCTTTTTATTGAGATTTAGGGTCAGCATCTCGTGTAGCAAGTAAAGCCACCACCTGTTACACCAGCATTCACTTGAGTGCCAGTCCCAGTCCTGGCTACTCCACTTCTGATCCAGTTTCCAGCCTGGAAGAGCAGCAGAGGATGATCCAAGTACTTAGTTCTCTGCACCCACATGGGAAACTTGAAGAAACTCCTGGCTTCTCTCTTCATTCTGGCCACGTCCCAGCCACTGCAGCAATTTGGGGAATGAAAGAGCAGATAGAAGACATCTCTGTCTCTGCCCCCTCTAACTCTGGCTTTCACGTGAATAAAATCAATCTTTAAACAACGAGATGCACGCTGTCCAGGTTGGTGCTGGGGTGCAGCACGTTAACCTGCCACTTGCAGTGTCGCCATCCCATTGAGTCTCTGGTTAGAGTGCTGGCTACTCCAATTCAAATCTGGCTCCCTGCTAATGTGCCTGAGAAAAGCAGCAAAATATGACACAAGTCCTTGGCCCCATATCCCAACATGGGCGATTGGCGAAAGTTCATCCAGGTAGTATTTTCTGGAGAAAAAACATGAATGTGGCTTGTAACTTCTAAGTAATAACCCAAACTGCCAAAAGTTCTACTAAATAAGTCAAATGATGACTCACTGCTTAGTTTTGTCATGTCAACAAACACTAAAAACCTAGGAGTTTATCAGAGAAATATGTATAAACTGACTTCTCCATTAGTGAAATAAAAGCTTATGTCGGGAGAGGTTTAGGTGTTATTAGAGATTATAACACAAGTGGTAACACTGTCAGCTGTTTGAAAAGGGGCAGGAAGAAGACAACATGAAAGAAAGCAGATTGCTTTGTAATATTGGACACTCATAACACAAGCTGAAAAATATGTTCATGACTCAGAAGGTGGATCAGAACCCAAAGGAAGCGTCATGACCTCAAAGAGTAGACTGATGACTTCATTATGGTATTCTCCGGCTCTGGGGCCAGCAGCGTGTTAGCAGCTTCATAACCCACAACCTGCTATACTGGCCTCCGTATCAGGACGGCAGTTCACACCCTAGCTGTTCTGCTTCTGATCCAGCTTCCTGTTCCCGCATCTGGGAGGGCAAAAAATGATGGTTCCTGCACTTGATCCTCTGAGCCCACTTGGGAGACCTGCTGGAGTTCTTGGCTCTCTCTTTGCCAGGCCATGTCCCACCAGCCTCACCATCGGGGGCATTTAAAGAGGGAACAAATGGAAGGACTCTTTCAGTTTTGTAGCCTATTATTACATTAGGAAACAAATGGAGTCTGTCCATCTATATTCCTTGCGAACAATGACTGTTTATTTTATCACTTAAGTGTGAATGTCTGTAACTACTGCTTAGATTTGATAAAGTATGTGCCCTAGCAATTAAAGGGAAATCAAGAAATTTTCAAATTACAAAACACTTTTTTTACCTGTCGATCTTCCTCAAAAGATTTGCTAAGCAAGTTTTTTTTCAACAGAAAATGAAGGGACTCCATGGCAAAATATTAGGAAGCAATAAAGTATATGATCTTGTAAATAGTACAGGAACATGTTTTTCCTTTTTTAATAAATTATATTTTACAACTGAAGCAAATTTATATCTAAATGTAGGATTCAAGACTTATAAATTTCAATCTTAAAGGAAAAAGATGTGCTATGCTTCATGCAAACAGACAAAAAGATGAATCCAATGAACAGCGATGTCACATACCCCAAATATTCAATTAAATGAAGATGGAAATCCTGTTTTCAGTATTTGTAAAAATGCAGCTAAAGCAACGAAACAGAAAATCAGAATTCAGTGCATTTGGTAAAGCATAACAAAGATGTAAAATTAGAAATTAAAATGATTTCATATAGAAACAAATTCAGCTAAAAAAAATGAAACAAGTGAAAGTCACAGCAGAAACAATAAGGACTGTAAACTAACCAAAATGTTCTTCACTAAGGGCAAGTGTAAGATTATTAAAGTTTACCTGGACTGATTTTTTTTTTTTTACAGAAAAAGTAAAGATAAAAAATATCTGAAAAAACAGATTTTATTACTCCTGACTCCATGGACATGAAAGGAATAATTAAACAAACCTGCAAACAAATCTGCTAACAAATTTCAGGCCAAGTACTGATTTCCTAAAAAGTCAATTATCAAACCCCACTTAAGAAAAATAAAATAAAATGAACAGAATAGCTGTGTAACTATTAAGGAATAAATTCAATAATGGATGATCTTCCAGAGAAAAAAAATACAGCACCAAGCTTCAACAAGTTCTTGAAATCCGGGCAACATTTAAAATAGAAACACTACTGAGTTTCCATAGTCTATGACAGAACGCAAAGGGGGAGGCAACATTGAGGATTCATTCTAAGTTACCACAATAACAAAACAAGATGAAGACAACAGGAAAACAGAAAACCAATCCATTACATGAACTTGGATGCAGAAATCTCAACAAAATATTAACAAATCAACCTAACAATACACAAAAAACTACACAAGGTTGGATTTACTTCGAGTATGTAATCTTGGTTTAGAATTTAGGAAACAGGGCCCAGAATGGTGCCCTGGCGACTAAAATCCTCGCCTTGAATACACCAGGATTCCATATGGGTGCTGGTTCTAATCTTGTTGGCCCCGCTTCCCATCCAGCTCCCTGCTTGTGGCTTGGAAAAGCAGTCAAGGACAGCCCAAAGCCTTGGGAACCTGCACCTGCATGGAGACCCAGAGGAAGCTCCTAGTTCCTGGCTTCGGATTGGCTCAGCTCCAACCATTGCAGCTGCTTGGGGAGTGAACCATCAGATGGAAGATCTTCCTCTCTGTCTCTCCTCTCTGTATATCTGCCTTTCTAATAAAAATCTTAAAAACAAACGAATTTGGAAAATAATCAATGTACTCCACTTCAGACTAAGTTAGGAAAATCACACAATCTTGCCAAGAGAGGCACAAAAGCCCTTTGAAAAGCTCCCAAACAAAACAAAACAAAACAAAACAAAACAATCATGGGTTTTTTTGGAGGGGCAAGTCTCAGAAAACTAGAAATTGAAGGTAAAACCTTCAACTATGGTTAATATCAAGTAATATCTACAGCTAACATATTTAATGAGGAAAAAAAAGGTATTTTTCTCGTAAGATTGGGATCAAAGCAGAATTGGGAGGGCTTAGTTAGTGCAATAACCCCATAACCACCCAAACAACAAAACTATACATATTGGAAAGCAAAAAGTAAAATTGTTTTTATTTTAAGATGACTTAAAATTGTATTTGTACATGATATGGCACAGGAGAAAATGAACATTCCAAAATCTATTTCTTTCCTATACATTGGTAATTCATTAATGATAAAAATTGACCTTTAAAGACCTTCTTGATGGCATCGAGGAGTAGCTTCTGCCCCCAGTGCTGGCACCCCATAGGAGTGCCAGTTGGAGTCCAGGCTGTTCCATTTAACATTTCAGCTTATGGCTTGGATGGCCAAGTCCTTGGACCCCTGAACTCACATGGAAGATCTCTTTCCATCTCTCCTCTCTGCAACTCTGCCTTTCCAACAAAAGTATGTATTTACAAACAAAACCAACCAACCAACAAAAACCAAGAAACTGACATTTAAAAACCTATACTATTTACAACAGTGAGAGATGTAGCACATCTAGTCAGAACTGGGCCTCCTCGGTTGCTGAGGTCTGTGGAGTGGACAGCATGCCCAGATGCACATGGGGGGGACATGACAGATCGTTGAGGCCTGCAGAGGCCTGGTACCATGGATCAAGAACAAATTGGACAACTCTCCCGACCGAGCTCAGACAGTAAGTATCAGGGCAAGCAGAGACTCTAAGATAGACTATGTCAGCCAATGGACCCTGAAAGGATTTCTTCAACTTTGCAGCAATGAAATTAAAAACATCTGGAAGCTATTTAACCAACAACCTCAGAACATGCTCCACACTGGGATTCCTGCGATGCCATCAATCGGCTATCTCCTGTCCTTAGGTAGTGATGCGCTTATGTTGCTAGCAGCAACCCTCTCCTCTTCCCTTTCAGCTTCCCTCACATACAAGAAAAAAAGAAATTAGAAGCCATCTAATTCACTTTCCCACATACCTCAACCCTCCCCATCCTAATCAGTGGTCCATAAGGGTAAACATCCTTAACTATGTAAATAACATCAAAAATAAAATAAATTTTTAAAAACTACATCTAATAAGAGCTATACAAAATGTCTGAAGACTACAAAACTGGTGAAAAAAATCTACAGATCTAAATAAATGAAGAAACACTGGATATTTATGTCTTAAAATTGCCAGTGTTTTCAGCTCCAATTATTCAATTTTATTTTTGTATTTATTCAATAAAATAGCAATCAAAAAATTTCAGCCAACTGTTTTATAATTATCAACATATTGAATTTAAAGTTTACATGGAAAGGCAGAAGGTCCAAACCATATAATAACATGATACTAAAGAACAGGCAGACTTCTTAAGACCAAGTTAAGACAGTCCACTGACTCAAAAATATTTGGAAAATTCAAAGCTGATAATAGACTTGTATCACAATATACAAAGAACAAGTAAATCTCGAAAGCAGGGAAATAATCTTAGAAACAGGCAAAATGTCAGAACAACGATAATCCTAGGAATACATAGCAAATGAAAACAATCAGTATCACTTGTCATTAGGATTGTTTAACATTTTCAGAACTAAAATTATATGTGAAAGTTTGATATTTTATTTGAATAACGTGCAAAATTTTTGAATAACTGAATATTAATTAAAATTGTCATAAAATATCATTACATGTTGACTAAAATCTTAAAACCAAAAAATCTGAAAATAGTTGCTGGTATAAATTTACATCACCAGAAGTTTTCATTTCTCAGAGAAGGCCAGATGCTGGAAGATAGTTTTCCAGTTACACACAAAACGAAGCCTTAGTCTCCCAATATGATTTAGCAAAGACACTAAATTATTTACCCACTTGAATTTAAAATACAGATACCCACAGAAACCTGCACATTGATGTTTAAACCAACTTTACTCAATCACAGAAAACCAGGAAGCAACCAAGATATCCTATAATAGGTAAAAGGGCATCTAGAATATTTATTTAATAGAAAATGAGTCAGTGATCAAAATGCTTCAGCTACCAAGTCATGTAAAATGGTGAATGTCAGAATGACGAGAAGTACTCTGAAAGAAAATCAGATGCTAATCAGTATATGTCAAACACACACAGGAACCAATTAAAGAGTTGCCAATTGCCAAAGCAGGAACAACCTGAGAAACTTAATGAGGAAACATTGGATTATACTTCACAGCATAAAATAGGTAGTTATGAGCCTTTGGTGATATAAATTAATAATTGAACACATAAAATAGATAAATATTTTTTGCAGAATATTTCTGCATAATTCATATATTTATTCCACTCCCAAGGAGGAAGAGTATTTCCCTGTCTTAACCACAGTTCTTTTCAAAGACAATGAATTGACCTGATAAATATTGCCTCAGCCAAGACAAAAAGTCAACATCAGCAGTCTTAAATCATATTAACAGCATGTCCTTGAAGTGAAATCATGAGAAATCTGATATTCTCCCCAAAATGCAAAAGCCAAACCTACAGAGGACAAACTTGTGAAATTTGAAAAGGGAAGCTGTCTTCAAGTGTCTGACCAGTCCTCATCAGCACTGTCCAGATCATTTCTGACCAACTGGAACCAAACCTCCCTAATGTCAAGGTGGGACTTAGACTTCTGTCTATTTCCCTTGCGTTCCCTGTATCAAAAGGAATTCACTGATGTAAGGGGGTGATCCAGTTGACCAACCAGGAACTTGGACACGAGCTGATCACACACCTCTTAGTCCAATTTCAGTTGGTAAGAACCTTCCCCTTTATTCATCTGAGAGCCTGTGAATTAAACAACAGCTGCCCAACTCATTGCTCTGTATTTTGTAATAACTACCTACCAACTTCCACCAATCCCCATCAATGAGTGGCTTTCTGCATTGGGAAAGTGGACCCAGTTTGTGGGGGGTTCTACAACAATGGCCCCAAACAGTTTGGGGTGTTTGGCAACAAAACTGCCATAGCCAGGTGGTGTATAAGGAAACATGTGATTAAATGAAATTCAACTTCCTGGACGGGATCATATCAAACCTGAAAAAACACACAATGTAGAAACTAAGAACTGAATAAAATGTTGAATTCGTAATGATGTAGACACATCGGCTCATTTATTGGGACACTTGTGCCATGCAGATAGAAGTAAGTAACAAGGAAAACAGGCTGTGGAATTCTGTCTTCTCTCAACATTTCCGTGAAGCTAAAATACACAGAAATAAAAGTTTATTTCTGCACATCCACAACACTTAACAAGCACATACTTGCCAAATCTTACTAACAGTTTCACTTTTAACTAAAATATACTCCACTCTTTCCCTTAGAGGCTGTCTCACAGAAGGCCAGCAAACATGTCCAAATTGAAGCCCCGACTTGGAGCATACTTCTCGTGTGGCAACCTGAAGATGGTAAGAGCCTTTCAACCTGGACTGCACGACACAAACTGTGGGTGGTGGAAAACAGCTGCTGAAATTAACTTACCCAAACTCTCACCCCCTATTAATTCCTGGTGTTGACTGGGAAAGCAAGATTGCTCCTCACAGCTCATTTATTTATATGCCATTTTCCCATCAGCACAAATCCCTCCTGGGTGTAACAGGTCTTGAGGTAATTTGTACTAGGTGCATTCCAGAAACTCTGGTTGAATCACAAGTCACAGATCTAGCTCAGCCCACAGGCTGTTTGCTTGTTACCCAAAGGCTTTGGTTTTCTTGTCAAACCACCACTCTACCCAACTTCATCATCAAGAACCAGCTGCGTGTTCTCTCCTGGCTTCTAGGCACCCAAAGCAAAGGAGCATAGCACTGGCCTCTGGAACCAGCTGGCTTTAGAGGATTTCCTTCAACTTTGACAACTAGTAAGTTTTCTAGTCAGGCAATCTCATGTGCTACAAAGAAAGACTGACAAGGATATTGTTAAAACAGTAATGAACAGGTTGGTTACTAGTGGGTCATTGAATCAATTCCTACATGTAGGGGTAAGTTGGTGGTGGAATGGGCCTGCATCAAGAAACCATCCATGAAAATGAGGATACAGGTTGCAACCTTAAAATATACTTTCCAAAACTGAAAAATCACATTCTGACCAGAAAATACTAGAATTAAAACTAAGGAGTAGAAAGTAAGAGATTTCTATTACCATACCCTGGCATTCACACCCTGGCTTCTGGGAAGTAGAAAGTGAGAAGCTACTTGCTTCTCTTTGCTCAGCTCAAGCCTATATTATTACCTATATCTGAAATAATAATTTATTCACACCTTCCACCAAGTCCAGGAACAATGAGAACTCAGACTATAGCTGTGAATCACAAGGACTACTTATAAAGGCAGTGCCATTGCAATGTAATTTACAATGTCATTTGCATAGAATAATTTTTGGTGTGACCTGTATTCTGAGTATCTCCAATTTTTCCACTTTATATTTAATGATAAAATGTACTTCAAGCTGCAGTTGAAGAAGATTTAAACCAGATGTTTAAATAATACTAAACAAATAATATTATATCTAGTATGAAGATTCATTTTCTAAAGTGACTGATAGAGCAATACAAATAATTTCAGCATGGAGCAAAAGATTGACATGAAATAGAAAAAATAATTTTCAGTAAAAATTATAAAGCAGAATTATGTATAGTTTCACACATAGCTCAGAGATCACATAAAATGCTAAGAGAAGCGACAGTTGTTAAAATAAATGTGTTTTTTATGAAAAGCAAAGTAGCAAAGCAACAAAATAGATGCATAAAATGAGTAAATTTTCAATGTATGAGTTATTGATGCCTCAGGGAAGCCGTAAATTACAAACTTGTTTTTTAACTTTTTTTTTTGCTACTCAGGAATACATTGTGTATCTGTTCCTTATTCTACAGCCTTTTTTGACTTGACCTTTTTCTGATTTACAATCTTCCTTAATGTTTATAAAATATAGAGTAACAGATACTTGAAAGGAAAGGTTTTGGGAAAAGCCAGTATGCAATTAAGGCAAAGATACTCAATTTTGGAAACATCAAAAAAAAAAAAGAGAGAGAGAAAGTGAATCTAAGATTTTATTTTCATATTCCCTTATCCAAACACCTCTATATAAAATAGTCTTGCTTTTGTCTTTGGGAAAATGCGTGCAATTCCTATGGAAGTTTTAAATAATAAAGTCTTATTTTTTCAGTCCACACTTCTTTGGAGGTCAAAATGATGAACTTCACAGTGAAAACTATAGTGGGAAAGATACGCTAGTTGAAAACAACTTAGACTAAAACACTTTCATGGTGGAGCAATGGATCTTCAGCAAGACTCATTTTGTTGTGTAAACCTTAGTGTCTAAGCATTTCAGTTCAACCTATAGAGTCACAGGAAAAAAAAAAAGCAGAAATAAAAAACTCGGAGGGAGTTGCCACCATCAGGACCCTGAAGTCCTTACCCAACATCCATTTATGCAGCGGCAGTTAGGGATTGAAGGAAATGAGGCAAGAGATGAAAGAAAATGTTGAATTATTTATCCTTTTAAGCAGAAAATCGAACTTGGAATAACTGCCAATGCTACAGTTCCCACACCAATCCTCTGAACTGTAGGAATCCTCCCCCCAAAAAAGTCACAATTGGAGACAAACTCAAGACCCAGCAAATGATGGAACAGAACAAGGAACAGAATCAGAAACAATCAAGCTATCCTCTTCTGGCTAACATTTTTAACATCAACTTAGTACCACAGACCAGCATGTGGTTATCTACAACCATTCACAGTTTACTAAATATTGTACTTAAAAAAAGGCTAATCCATAAATATCTTGTCAGCAGTTTTGTCTGTACTTTTGAGTTCAATAACAGTCATGTGGAGCTAACTTTTATACACCAGTGGACATAATTTGAACAGTAAAAAATTTAAATAGGCCTATTATAGTCATAAGGTTCCAAACCCATCCTCAAACATATGAATTCTTATCCAATAGAAAATCTAAATCAACTTTTAAAAATCAGTGATCTTACTTCCTTTCTGCTATCACAAATGTATGCAACTGGTAGTAGTGTAGGAAAAAAATCAACTTTTGAGATTAAATGTAAAATACATGGAAATGTAGATTTTTACAATTCTCTCCTATAGCTAACAACCATGTGCAAACAAGAGCCACAGATTCATGTTGATTCTCACCCACTGCACTGTTAATTCACAGATGAAAGGAATGGCAACTTACATGACTATGATTCACAATCACCCAGTATAGAACCTAGGTATAAAATCAATGTTTAACTGACAGAGTATGAAGAGTATATACAGTGAAGAAATTCACGGAAAAAATTGTAACTTTTAACACACTTCCTGTAAAAGAGTTTTAGTGTCAAACATGACACTATCATGTAAATAAAACGAATACAGAACTGTTACGATCAGAACAAGATTTGTTTCCTGAATTCATGTGGATATTGAAATTTCCACTTCATAAGTTAATGATATGAAAAAGCATAGAGGCTTGGTTCAGGCTTGGTTTGTGAAGGCCGTGTCTTCCAGAAGTAACTGGACTGAGTGAGGTTGCTACAGTAGAGTTCCTATTACAGAAAAATTAGTGAGAGACATACTCCAACCCACTCATTTGTTACTAAGGTTATCTACATTGATTTTGCGGTGTTAAATGGCCCTTCTTTCCTGCAGTAAATACTTGGGAGTTTGCGTGTGTGCACTATCTCATCTTTGTCTTTTAATGTCAGCCTTTAATTATTTTGTCATTCGTGTTACTGTGATGATTTTATGGGTACAATCTTCTAGTTCCCAATCAATGAATTTGAAATACAAATAAAAGATTCATATGTACACATAATTTAAATAAAATATTAGAAACAACTCAATCTTTGCAAATTTCCTCTCCCAGACACAGCTACAGTTCCAACGAGTGGCAAAAGTACTGAAGATGAGAAACCAGAGCCCAAGTGTTCAAACAAAATTCATTTTCAGGGAAAACTATCAAACTGTTCTCTCAGTTTATTTTTTGATCCCCAAATGAGCTTCTCCCTGTGTGGGTCTCAACGATGTCTCAGGTCTATTTGCTGAGCTGAAAGGACACAAAAAAGCATTCTTGATGTTCTGATTTACCATCGTCTTCAAGAAGTACCTCTCATTTCTGAGTAACTATTAACAAACTTTCTAAGTGGCTGGCCTTCCCTTTTCACAGCGTATGCATAATAAAGTCCACCAATATCTATGTCCTCCCACCATGGATGCTTTTCCCTCGCTGGACAAGAGTGGCACTTGCCTGTTTCCCTAGCTGTGGACATTGCTGGCCGAAGCCCATGAGCAAATCCCTCTGTGCTCTTTGCACTGCTTTGTAACTCCCTCCCCTAGCCACTATCCTCTGCACCTTTTTCATTCCTCTGCCTCCCTCCCTAATCATTGCCCATCACACTGGACCTTCAGAGAGGTCCACTGGAGTGGTCCTTCAGGGAGATCAGCCCTGATGCCACTCGAAAAGTCCGGCATTTGCTCTCCCTGTTGTATCGTTCCCCTCCCTGAAATTCTGCCATGGCATAGTCCTTCACGTCATTCCTGTTTCAACTTGAGGCTGTCACAGCACAGCAACCTTCTTCACTCACTTAGCCACAGCAGCACTCTTTGTCATTCTGTGCTATTCTCTCATGCTTTTTTTAACGCCTGTCAGTTTGGAGACAATTACGTTTCTTTTTGATTTTCATTTTATTTTTGACTCACAAAAGCTGCCTGTATTTATGGGGTGCCATGTGTTGCTTTGGCACACATTCACTGAATAATGCTAACTCCCCAATTTCTACAGCACCTGGGGCTGAACCAGGCTGAACCAGGAGCCCCGAAATGCATGGGTTTCCCTTTCAGATAACAGGAACCAAAGTACTTGAGACACCTCCTGTTACCTCCCACCGAGTCATCTAACGGGAAGCTAGAATAAGAAGAAGAGTATGGGATGTGGTGTCCCAAGATGGATTTCAACTGTTCAACCAATTGCCTGCACTTTATTACAAACAGATTGACTGCTTTTTCCAATTGGCTGGTTGGGTTCAAACAAGTCATGCCACACCAGTGTGACAACCAGTTTTACACATGCTCACCGTGCATTTCTTGTTGCAAATGTTTAAGATAAGATGGAGGGTGATCAAGAACAAGACAACTGATTCAGGCATTTGGACAGATGTAGCCCCCAATATTTTAAAATAGACAACAGTTTCTCAATTGTGAAAGGTTAGGGGTTTAACATTTTAAAATCTTTCTGGTGTCCTCAAGAACAGAATCTTACTAAAATGTGAAGGTCCATCATTCCCCCATTGTGTGACAACCTAGTGGCACAAAGGAGACAGGAGCACTAGTGCCCGAATCCCATTTTCATTGGTCTCAGGACTCTGTTGGCCATTGGCCATGGCCTTTCAGGCTACTAGTAATAGACATACAAAACACTGAAGACACACAGCATTCTAAGCTTGAACTTCACATTAACAGGAAAAGGAAGTAGCAATGCTTGCCTTGAGAAGCTCCTGCACTGGGCAACCCCAAGCTGTGGCTGCTTCAAAGTGACTTCCTGCAGGGAGACAGACTCCCTTCTGAGGAAGAAAGGGCCGAAGCTCTTCTGGATCTCAGCGTACAAGGTGCTGTACTTGGCAGCATTTCAAAGTGTCTCTCATTCCCTCCAGTGGGACAATGTCACTTCGGTGAAACCAGAGTGATAAGTAAAGAGAAACCATGCAGCTTTTTGTCTCCTACTCAGCACGGCTAAAACTCTAGGACATTAGTCTTTTGTTGAGGAAATATAAATGTTTAATCATGTACTGGGGAAGCAAAGTGTCTTGAATTCACAATTGGACACTGATGTGTATATATTTGTGGGAGGCAGAATAGTGTCCCCTCCTGATCCCTTGAACCTGCAAATACAGTGTCTTACAGGGAAGGGAGACAGTGCAGGTGTGATTACGTTGAGGACACGGGGCTAAAGAGATTGCCCTCTATGATTCAGGGAGGCCAAAGCAATCAAAAGTGATCAAAGTCAGAAAGAGAAGCGACCATGGCAACAGAGGTTAAGTGATGAAAGTGGTTGAAAGCGCCAGTAGCAAACAATGCTGGTCATCATTGCAAAGTAAAAAAAAAAAAGAGGAGTGGGGGAGGAGAAATCACTCTTCCTCAAAACTTCCAGAAGCAATGCAGAGTTGCCAACTCATTGACATCAGATTTCTGGACATCATAACTGAGAATTGGTGTTTTTAGAATCACCAGGTTTATGGTATTAGTTGATCGGTAATAGGACACTACCTGAGGAACCAACTGATTTATGAATTTAGGTTTGTGATTGCTTAGCGAACTCAGGAAGGTGATACGCAAATAAAGCATCGATACCAGGGAATCTCTACTGATGCAGTTAACAGAGCCTGGAATAGCACTCACCTTAAGAAATCTAAAAAAGACAAAATTAACCATCACTCCCCAACGAAAACAACACAGAAAATTTCTGAGCATTATCCCTAGGGGCATATGTTTTGTGCAGCAGTTAAGTCACCGCTTGGGACACTTTCTTCCCATACTGGAGTGCCTGGGGTGCACCTGATCTCCTATTCCCATCCAGCTTTCTGAGAGGCAGTACATGACTGGTAAGTTTTCAGCTTCCTGCCACCCACACAGGAGACCTAGATGGAGTTACCAGCTCTGCTGGTTCAGTCTCTCCCTAATTCTGTCTCTCTACCCCGACCCCCTACCACCTGTGTGTGTGTGTGTTTCCATCTTTCTCGTCATTCTTTCAGAAAAATCTATCTAAAAAAAAAAACTATCCCTTTATCACATCATGTTGCATTTTTAAAAGCTTTGGCCTAATTGATTTTTCTTAAAATATTCCGCATGATATTAAAATTTATTTACAACTTACTTATTAAGCCCAGTCCTCTCCCCTGACTCAGCACATGTCCAATGCATCTCTTGAATGAACAGACTAGTGTCACTAATAAGAATTTCTGACTTAACTGGCAAATTTCTGCTATCCTTCTAAGATGTCCTGCAGGGCCAATATAAGCTTTTCTGATTTAGTAAATCCTTTTCCTGAAAGCCTCAACATTTTTCTCACTAATCCACTGTCACACTTCCAGTGTTAGAATGTAATACAATTTCTAGCTATGATTTCATTCATCTTTTGAAAAAAATCTATTTAGTTTGATTTTGAGTAATCAAAGATGAAAAGAGATATCTTCAATAGTTAATCATTAATAGTTCCACTTTTAGAAAGAGCAAATGAATAAATAGCCGAGTACAAGTGCGGAGGCTGCTGTGCCTACTGCACACACAATTGAGTAATTTCAATTTGTATGCAGGTTGGGGACTACAGCAAGTTCTGTGGCAACAATCTGCTTGTTCCTGACAATGGTGACAGGGACCCAGGTAACCCAGATCAGGTGTCTTCCACTTTCGTAAACCACCCTTTCTGCTCCCCAGCCTACTAAACTTCTTTTAAATATTCCAAATCCAGGGCCCATGCTGTGACACAGCATTTAAACCTGCTGCCTATAGCACTTGTATCTCATGTGTGCTGGATTCTAGCTCTAGATCTCCACTCCCAATCCAGGTCCCTGCTGCAGTGCCGGGGAAGGCAACCAAGATCAGCCTATGTGCTTGGGTTCCACAACCAGATCATGAACCTCAAACAGGCTTCTGGCTTCCAAACAGCCCAGTTCTAGCCCTTCAGTCATTTGTGAAAGTGAAGTAGTAGATGCAAGATTTCTCACTGACTTTTCCCCTTTAACTCAGCCTTTCAAATATTTTTTAAGGCTCAAAAAAGTTGTTTCTTAAGAGTCTTACATATGTCTCTGACTGTTATACAAGCTGCATTGATTTCATCAATTTTCATCCCTTATCCCACATGTGGTTTTGCTCTCTCCCATGTATCCAAAAGAGCTCATGTTAAATACCAATTGTCATAAACACCCACTGTAGCCAATCAACCCCACGTTCATACCCGTTATTGTAACCACTCACAACAAGATTACTTTCTTATATGGCCCTGCCCATGATTACATGCCTGTGCCTATTTGTGAAATTTGATTTGCTGCTTCTGCAACAGAATTCTCCAGACCAGAAACACTGTCTTCATCTAGTGGAGTCACTGGCCAATGTGCCGTATCTTTATCGGTCACAGCGTAATCACTCAGAAGTATAAAGGACAATAATGTTAATTCTGATGTCTACTAAAATTACTTCCAAGGCTTTACAATTTCTGATTAATCTCAAGAACTTTCAAGTATCTTTTATGTTATTCACCGATTAAGAAAGTATAGTGATGACAACCATGACATTTTACCTGTTTTTCATAGTTTTGCTCTTAATGCATATTAGCATTTATTTTAGGCTCATAAATACACTGAAGGGATTGATTTTGTCACCTTTCATTAAAAATGCCTTTATCACACAGTATGTAATAAAAAAAAAGTTTGTCAACACACCTCATAGTCATCTGTATACCTGAGTTTGTTTTCCATACCAATAGAGATTCTGGCTTACTCCTCTAGATATTACAAATCTCTCCCTATATTCATCTCACACTAAGTGCTTCATAGTATTTGCTGAGTTGAGTAAATTGCAGTAGAAACTGCAAATACTAACAATCTTTTAGAAAGTGATTACCACTGCAAATGTATAATCTATTTACATCATTCAAAATGTATGTTTAATAAAATCAGGATAAGTAGCTGCCTGGTACCTGTAACACAGCTGCTGCCCCTATAAAGCATCATCCTCTTATTTTTTGGATAGCTCAAAATTAGGCAATAAAACAAAGGGTTTCAACTCAACATAGATGACTTTTAAAAATAACGTATTCCTTAAACATTAGCTGGCTTTGTGCTAGCACAGTCCTTGAATGATAGGCTAGAATATACTGTCATGATGTGAATGGAGGGAAGAAACAAGCATGGAAGGTTGAGACTAGTAATATCTGAATCCATTTCTAATAAGTAAAGTCTTTTGGTTAAGGGCCTTGTACTTCTAGTGGGGAAAAAAGCCGTCATATTTTGTCCAGTAAGCTTTATGATCAACTAAATATGGTTGGATGGTAATATATATATATATATATATATATATATATATATATATATATATATATATATATTCCAGAATCTTGGGTTCTACCCTAGTTCTAGTTGATTTGGGGAAAATCCTTTGTTACTGGAAAAGCTCGGTGAGTTCTTTCCTCAGCTTAGTACAGAAATAAAAATCCTGGAATTGGTTGCAGACAGAAAGTTTTATTTGCAAAGTAACCAGGTGGATATAGAAAGAAGAGAAAGGGGAAAGCAATTCCTGGAAGAGAGCCCAAAAGTGCAGTGCCTCTTTTAAGCAGAAAGGCAGAGACATCACAGATTTTCAGAAAGGTCTTAGAATTTTAAAAATTCGCTGACTGCTCCTAATCTGGGTGGGAACCTGCAGGGAAGACAGCCTGCACTGGCGGTCTCTCGGCCAGTTAGGAAATGGCTGGGCAACTCTTGTGCCACCCACTTGAAGGTGGACTTAGTCTCACTAATGATAGCACCATGAAATGGTGTAAAATAAGCAGTCATCCTTGTTAAACTTGAGTCCTGACCTGTATTTTTGTATCCTAGGCACATAATTCAATCTCACCAAGAATCAATCCCCTCATCTCTCAACAGGAAGTAATGCCATGTGAAGTGACTCTCAGCAAAGCGTCTCCTCTGGCATATAATGAGGTCTACACAAATGTCACTCATCGTATTCATCTTGGTTCCACGATGAGAAGGGAAGGGGCAAGAACACAAACGCCATGACCTCTGAATCCTCTACCAAGGACTTCCTCCTGCATTTCCAAACACTGGTCCAACCTTGCACGACATTCCTTCTTCACCTTATTCCCAAAGTCAAAACGCCTGTGAGACAGCCATTACAGCCACCCCCGGCCAACTCCTCCCACTTGGAACACCCCAAAACCCAAACTATAAGAAGTCCAGACTCTTGATCACTCCATCTACACACAGGCAGATAGCCACCCTGCTTGAATTTATTAATCTCCAATAATTCAATTCAGCTGTAAAGTCACTATCTTTTGTTTCTGAACTTCTTTTCTAACAAAAACTCTGCTAGAGCAGAAAAACGCAGTAAGAATGTAAGACATCACCACTTTCACAAGCACTTCACACAGTTCCAAGCAATTCCAGCAAAGAACCATGAGGAATCAGCTGTTTTAGAATCTGTCCCAATACTTCCCTCCAACTAGCCAGTTAGAAATGATCACTGCTAATAGAAGAATTTAAAACCTTCTTGTGATAACTAAAATTCATAGCACTAAATTTACCTGTGATGCTCTACAACAGTGTAGTAATTTTATGAAACAAATCAAGGTGAAAGTGCTATAGAGACAATACCATCATTTCTTGATTTGGCAACACACCACACACACAAACACACACACACTCACACAATGTTCTATGGAACAGAATCTTACCTACCATTCTGTTGAAAACGAACCACTTGTCCATCTTGACCAGTTCATCTTCCTAACATCACAGTAAAAGTATTTGTTGTGGATAGTAGGCTGTTGGTACAATGAGAAAAGAAGACTAAGTGCATAACACCCATGCCTTCTAAGATGTAGTACAATTACCTCATGACACAGCAGTGGAAACACAGTGTGGTCGGTTATTTGGGCTACAACCTTACATCTTGAGAATGTAACACATTTATCTTTTCCCAGTTAGGTGCCATCTCATGATTTTGGCATAACAAATTTAGAATGCGATAAAAGAATCATCTTAATTTGTTATCCTTTGATTTATATAATGTTGAAGAAAAAGCACAAATTAAAAAAAAAACATTTAGTGGTTTTATTTAAGATGCATTTGCTAATCACTCACACATATTTAAAATTCCAAATGAAAGAACAGATACTGCTAATGATTAAAATAAATGGAAAGAGACCATGGTAATCCTTCATGTTATTGAAGCTTGGTGAACCTTAAACGTCCAGATTGGTGGCCATCAAATATCTGATTCACACAGGATTGGAACACTGCACAGTAATCTACTTCACAACTGGGATTTCCCACACCCATACCACAGTGCCCGATTCAGGTCCCGGCTACTTCACTTCTGATTTGGCTTACTGAACCCTAATCATAACCTAAATTGTGAAATAACCCTAATTCTACTGCTAATGGGATGGGTCAAGTAGCTATGTCCATGACACCAACTAGAGACATTTAGATGGTGTTTCGACTTCTGGCCTCAGCTTGGCCTACTTTCTCCCACCATGCTGATGTCAGCGACTGGCTTTGTGATTGGCTTTCTGCACACTGGGTAAGTAAACCCAGCTGAGGGCTGTACAACAATGCCTCCAACCAGTTGGTGGTATTGTTTGGCAATAAATGTAGCAGTTCGAAAGTAGCAGTGATACCCTCAAGCCATAGCGTCAAGGAAACAGTTGTCAAGGGTGACCTTTCTAAAAGTTTGGAAGCTCTACAGTCTGTCTCATGATCACCCTTCTTCCCTAACCTTCCTCTGTCTACATTCTTTCCACTCATTTTCTCATTCTGGGACTGCACTTCAACAGCTCTGGTCCCTGACTTCTCAAGTCTGTCTTGTACAATGTACTACTCTACACACACACACACACACACACACACACACTCACTCATAATAAAATCAATTTGTATTTTCTATCCTTTCCATTCTTCCTTATTGTATGTATAAACTTCAGAAGAAATTATGTTATGAACTTCAAGGAGAATATGAAATAATATGCTTCTAGAATAATATTTCATTTTCTTTGTTATTATGAAATCCAGATGAATACAATCTCATTTATTCTAAAATTCCTAATTAATTTACCTTCTTTTAGTCACTCATCATTAAATAATGGCCAGAAATAAAAGAATGTCTTATTTGATGTATACTTAAACATCTCAATGGCATGCTTCAATTTCACAAGAATGGAGACCTAGTACCTTTATCAATCTTATATACCTATATTTAGCTTACTATGAAATGTGTCATCTTTGGAATCACAGAAATAAGTTAAATACAAAAAATAGTAACTGCTATTATGTTAAATCTATTTAGTTTATTTTTCCTTTACCAGTAATGGTATTATTCTTCAGTTCTCAGTGCAAACATATGGCTTCAAATAGCATGAGCCAAAAAGTGATTCAAGCACTTAAGCATATTTATATGATGTGGCAGCCATTTAAGTAAAACAAATCCTCAGATTATATTATTCTGATAATTTGGGATTTAGAAAGGCATTTCCTCATTAGCAATATCAAAAGTTCTCAGAAGTAATTCAGAATGCTTTACTTATAAAGCTGACATTAACAGAAATGACTACCTGGTTAGTCCAAAATAGGTAAATTAGAAGTCACTGCCGATAACAGCAAGGATTTGATGTGGCAAGTAGATAAAACAGCATAAGCTTGGGGGAAATGGCCTCAGTCTTGAGGACTGTATGTAGGATAGCTAACATCACATTTATATCTTATTGAATACACATACACCTCTGTAACATATGGACAAATAATGTGGGCAAGATGAACTCCTGAATTCAGAAATTAAGATGACAAGTGTAAATTCTAACAAATGTGTATCTTCTTTCCAATCTCAAAAGACTTGGGGAAGTCATTATGATGCCGCAATCTGAAGAATGCCAGCACTGAGGAGCAGCAACTTGCTTCTCCAGATAAACAGTTCACACTCGAGGAGCCGGTTTGCTTGTGCATGTGTGGATCTGCAAACGTGTGTGTGTGGTTCTGCAGTTCGTTTTTTCCTTAACTTGTTAATGTCTGATTATTGGAGGTCATTCTAATCACTACACAGGTTTGGGACAGAGTTTCATTTCTTGTGGTGGTTTTGTCACAATCCATACATTGAACATGGTATTTTTTGTCCCATACTGTGGACATGACCTAATTTGCATTATTATAAAGTGACTGACAACCTTTTAGTAATATTATCGCATATAAATCAACTCAAATATAAGCTGAATTACTAACTCATTAACAGCAATGGTTCTGATGTAATTTCTAAATCAAAAGGTATAACTCTTTTTGATAAAAAGCCATCCAATAAAAGATGAAAAAGCTTTTTTGAAAAGCTGACAGTATTATCAGAGTTTTAAAAAGTAAACTGCTTAAATAAAATTTTTCTTGATAGAATGTTAATTTATGTTTCCTTACAATGGAATTGAAAATATTTTCACGTTGTCTTTCTTTTCATGTCTAGTCTTTGCCTATTTTACTGTAGGTTACTGAAATTTATTTTTCTTATTAATTCTTATGTTATTAACAATGAATAGATACTGGGACAGCTACTCTAGATCTTTTTTTCATGACACGTTTGACTTCAGTTTATCATGTTTACGTCAATTCTATTGAAGCAACAAATTTTAGTAAACACCTATATTATATATGTGGCTTAATTTTGTATTATTGAGTAGTATTACAAATATGCCAAATTCTTTCATTTTTCATTAATTATTAGAGATCTTGGTTGTTTCTAATCTTAACAGAATAAATCAATTTATAAGACAATAAGTGACAAAAAAATTTTTTCCTGGATAACACCCAGGAGTGGAATTGTTAGCTCCATTTTAAATGCACATTTAGCCTTGTTAGAAAATGTCAAATTAATTTCTGAAGTGACTACAAAGCTTTAATTTCCTGCCAGCAATATGTGATTCTCAGTTGCTGAAATTTGTCATATTTTTACCCATTCAACTTGATGTATAGTGGTACTTTATTATGATGTTAATAGTTGAAAGGTTGGATGAATAATGTTGAGAATTTGCTAATGTGCTTGTGAGCCAGAAGTTGTTCCAAAGTTTCTCTGCTTGGTTTCACTGGGTTGTCATATTACATTTTAAGAATTCTTCATGTATGATAAATGCCAGTTGTTTGTCAGATGTACGCACAAACCCACACAGTTCTCTTGCAATGTGGCCGATCTTAGTTTCTGAACACTTCTTTCATGAGCAAAAGCTAAGGTCTCAGTATTGAAAAATGTTGATTATTTCTGGTATGTTTTTGTCCTACTGAAGAAACTGAATCTCTGAGTTCTTAACAATTTTTCTTGTATGACTTGTACAAGAATTTCTGTGGTTTTAGATTTGCATGGAGTTCTCATTTCTTTCTGGAAATAATCATGTCATTGTCAGTTAAAGATATTTTTGCTGACTAGTTCTAGCTGACCCAGAGCCATCCATTTCTTAGGAACACTTTTTCTACCTTTTATTCAATATTTAATTTAATATTATTGGTTTATTCAATATTATTGGTATATTCGTCCTTATTCAATACTAGATTTTTGTAGCTTTACAATAAGCCTTGAAACCAAATTATTTAAATCCTAACTTTTTTTCAAAAAATTTCTAATGTAGGATGCTTCAAAAGAAACATTTTACAAGAAACTTGTTAATTTCTTAAAGTTTTAAACTTGTACTATTAAATTCCAACTATAAATCAATTTAATAACCATATTAAGAGTTCTGATTTTAAGCATATATGATTACGTTATTTAATTAATATCCTCTGTTTACTTTAGCATTCTGTATTAACTGCATTTAGAAGCAGAATTTTGCAAGCAACCTTAGTTCTCACAGGTCTCTGTGGATACCTTTAGAGTACCTGGGAATTGCCACATAGAGTACAAATTATAATGCTTTACTTTTTTCTTTCAAATACTTCTGACTTATTTTCTCTTCATGCATTATTTAAAAAGCATTGGCTAACACAAGCAATGTAACCTTTATTAGAGTTAGTAAAAGGCAACATTCGTGAATTTATTCTAGTTTTAAATAAAGAGGATGAGTTTTAAAAATTCTTTATTGTTATCATTGTCCCTGATAAAATTTTGTAGGTATAGGGATTCCTCCTTTCCCTTCTCCATTTCACCCCCCCACTTCCCTCCGTATTATTATGGTGATAATAAAATAGGAAACTTAACTCTAGATTCTAGAAAAGTGTGTTTTATCAGATTGAATAGCATCCTATGTAAATATATTTATGCATTTGTTATTAATATGCATTCATTTTTCTGTTTGTCACTATCATTTTCATTACTCTGACTGAGGTTACATTTTAGTCTTTTTCTAAGGCTGTATTGATTAGATTCATGTCCCATCTCTCTCCTTACTCCCTACCAGTTTTTCACTGGTATTTTTTTTCCTTTTAAGCTGTGACCTTTCTAACTAGCTTCTCTAGTTATTCAGAAATTCTACTGTTATTTTTATTGGGATCTTGGGATTTGGTAAATTTTACGTTAGAGATTATGCATTATAATGATAAACAGTCTTTCTTTTTGAACGCATTTTTATCTGCTCAAGTCAAATTTTATGATGTGCAATGGGATTTCAGAGTCCTTCACAGAGCTTTATTCTTAACACTTATCCTTATGCAACCAGACTTTTATGCAACTACAGGTCATCCTTGCACTGTACCGTCCTTAAGTGTCAGCTTCTTAACTGTCTCTCCCTTTTTGGATGATATGATCGATCAAACTAACCAGAAAGTAATCATTAAAAAACTCAATTTCTTGAGCTCCAAACATAGTCTACGTGGACTTTGCTACTTCTAAATCCATTGCTAGCATTTGTATATTCCCTAAGGGAAATATTTTCCATTCTGAATCAAGATTGTTGAAATAGCAACGTCAAGTTATAAGGCAAGAAGGCAAAAATTCTTCAAGTAAGAGCATAACTAGGGAGCAGGCTACCTCTACAATTGTCTCTGAATTCTCTGATTGATGAATTTTCATTACCAATTGGCTTTCTATTGGTCTTTGAACCAATGCTTATTTCATTGCAGTAGGGTCATACTCAGTGCCAGCGGAGGCTGTCTCCTCTCCTACACTGTAACTCTGGCTTTTCAGCAAACTACTCCCTATAAATCATGTGCTTCTAGATTTGAAGTCTATGTCAAATCAATGATATACACTGAAAGAAGCCTGTGGCAATCTGAAAATTTCTGAGGCATTCTATAAATTCAGTAGTGATGCTGATGGCAGAAATACTATCCACAAGAAACAAACAAAAATGTGCATAGTATATATTCACAGTGAGAACAGACCTTGATTTTAATGAATAAAGGAATTAAAAGTAACCAACTTCCCACAGGGCAATAGGCTGTCAATTCCAAATCTCTGAATACTGTCATTTTGTGGGCTTAATTTTGGATTTTGCTGTCGGAAATTTGAGCACTTAGCAATAGAAGTAGCTCAAAGACGGAGAGCCAAAGCTAGAGAACTAGAACACAGACTTTTCATGATTCAATTATCGTGTTCTAGAAGAGGACAAGTTCTAAAAAGTAAGAATGAAAGCAGCCAATCAAATGACAGGCATAGGAATCTTCTATGATTGCCTTCATGTTTTCACTGCATTCCTCTCTCATCTTTTTTCTACCACTGAAATTCATCTCATTGTTTTTAGCACTTCCAGAGGTTCCCTTACACATGTAAATACACGTATTTTCTATGGCCTATTTAAATAAGTTCACATTGATACCTTTCAAACTGTGGTTTCAAAGGGTAAAATAATCAGTTGTATAACATTTTCTTTTTTGGTTTAGGGATAGAATGGGTGCTGTAGTGTATTATTTCTTCATGGCTTTTGACAATGATTATCTGTTCAGAAACTATGGAGGGATGGAGACACACTCACTGCTTTATTCTTCCAGTACCTGCCAAATTAGGGCAAGGTTTAAAGTTGAGTTGGCAAGGATCTAACCATTTCAGTTATCACTGCTGCCTTTTGACTGCATCTATGGAAAGCTGGAAGTGAGAGATGGGTGCAAGAATCCAATCTGGGCACGTCCACATCGAGAATGGCTGTCGTAACCACAAGGCTAAATCCCATTGTTAAGATTCCCCCTTTTTGGAATACAGTGAGTTATTTCACAGTTAAAGGGGTGTTCGCGAATAGCAAAAATTGTCTCCCTCTCTCCATGTTACTCCCTATCCAAATTTGGCTGCATTAATCACTGCCCCAGCCTCTCTCAGCTACTTCATTTCCAAGGAAGTTGACAGCAGCTCTAGCCTAATGCCATACACCTATTTCAAAAGTCACAAGGTGCAAGTCAATTGGATTTTTTGCCTCAATGATACCACACTATAAACTGGAAAAGTCTGCCCAGCTGTCTTTATGATGTCTTGTGTTGAGTTTTCCCTACATCTTTCCTTGGGCTTCACTTGATGAGGAGGACCTTTTGTTCTATATATAACACAGCAACAGGTTCTTACTGACATTCTAACATGGACAATAATGATGTTCAATACAATACAATCACATTTATCTTATAAATCTTACATAAATTTGTACTCAATGTCAACTATGCCATATGTTTCATGCATTTTTGTAAGAAAAATAATATTAATAAAATATTCTCATATAATTTTCTATGTATCCAAAAAGCAGAGAAAGAAAATCAAATTTTTACATCCTTCTATTGTTTTGCCATTAGTACAATGACATCTGTTTATTTTTATATATTCTCGCCTTTACTTTTTATTGCATGATACCATTCCATAGACTCTGCAATTTCCCTTACCCACTTGCCAAACTTCATCCTCTGTCACTGATTTCCCCTATATTATTACAATACTGTAGTCCTTCATATGCAGCCATAAGTCCATCTTTTTGCTATTTAAGTGTATCTTGACATTGCAGGTACAGACAATGCCAGACAGTCCAGCATCCTACTATCAAAATATATTTAGAAATTTCATTGGAAATCCATATTTGATTTGTAAGTAGAGATGCATACTGCATTATGTCCTCACATCTGGATATGACAGTCTATACTACATAGTTCCTACACATTCTCTTAAATGAAAATCCATAAAGCAAAATCAACAACAGGAATAAGGTTTAAAAATATACAGTACCATGCAGTATATAACATGCTACTGAATGACTAATGTGTCGGTGAAGAAATGAAAAAGAAAACAAAAAACCTTCTTGGAGAAAATGATTCTATTGTATGATCTATGAGTCAGTGAAGAATTTAATAAGAGAAAAAACTATTCTGAAAAAAATGAATATAAAAACAAAAATATCAAAACCCATGAGTTGCAGCAAGAACAGTATTGAAAGTGCTATTGATCTTCTTATTTTGCATGAAGGTTCCCTTATATCAACAGCATGAGAGAAAAATTTCGGCACACTATACAACCACAGGGGACTAATACCCGGGATTAACAAAGAGCTTCAAAAACTCAATGACAACAAAACAACCCTGAGAAGAACTGGGAGAAGGAAATGAACTGACATTTTTCAAAAGAACAAATTAAAATGGATAATAGACATATGAACAAATGCTCAGGCTTCCTAGCCATTAGACAGATACACATGAAAACCACATTGAGGTTCCACCTAACTCCTGTGAGACTGACCTACATTCAGAATTGTACTAACAACACTTACTGGTGTGGAAGTGGGGAGAAAGATACCCTGCTTCACTGTTAATGGGAGTATAGTCTAGTATAACCACTATGGAAATCAGTAAGAGGGGTGCCAAGAGAACTAAAAATGAACCTGCCATATGACCCGACTATCCCACTCCTAGGAACACATCCAAAGATGAGACCTGCATATGAGAAAGAGATCTCATAACCTATATTTATAACAGCACAATCTACAATAGCAAAGACATGGAAACAATTCAGATGCCTGTCAAAAGATGAGTGAATCAAGAAGCTGTGGTACATCTATTCCATGGACTACTACTAGTTGAAACATCCTACGACAGTTTTAGTGTCATGCCACTCAGATTTTTCCAGAGCAACTTGGGTTAAACTCCAGCCAGCCTCCTGCCATCCATCTTGTGGGACAGAAATTTGTTATTTGCTACACAGAGAGCAGCTATGAATTTCTAACTGAGTTATGGCACTTGATTCTGGTTCTACACCTGTGAATTATCTGCCATCCTCAATCAGCTATTCTACAGGAGAGGGACAGTTAGCAGCAATGGAAGGAGAGTTTCTGAAAGGAGGAGAAAATGGAGCAAAAGGAGCAACAATAAAGGATCTGTAATCCTACAATAGAGAAAACATGAAAACAACCCAGCTGCCTGTCAAAAGAGGATCAGATAAAGAAATTATAGCACATCAACTCATCAGAGCACTACTCACCCATTAAAAACAATGAAATGTTACCATTTGCAACAAAATGGTTCCAATTAGAGCATAATGGTTCCATTATGCTCAGTGAAATAAGCCAATCTTAAAAGGTCAAATATCACATATTCTCTCTGATATAAGGCAATCTCCATGCAAACTACAAGATCAATAGCTAGATAAGTAAGCACGTACATACATACATTTATCTAGAGGAAGTATATAAGAGCGACTATCATACCAAGAATTGAAGATACAGTGCAATATGCATCTCTACTCCTGAATAAAAGATGGACTACCAATGGAACTGTTAAATATAACTTGACACTAGAATTCTGGCTTTTTTAACCATTGTTTATATCTACAATGTCATGGTACACTTAAATAGTGGAATGATGGGCTTATGATTATTTCCTTAGGGCTATACTATTGTAATGATATAGAGAAAAACCAGTTGGGAGAAAGTGGAATGGGGAAGGTGGAAGAGGAAATCCCTTAACCTATGGAATACTATAGTGAAACACAAAAAAGCAATTACTAAAAAAAAAGAAATTCTGCCATGTGCAACTAAATGGTCCCAACAAGAGGTCATTATACTCAGTGAAGTTCGTCAATCCCAAAAGGGCAAATATATTTTCAATATATTTAAGATTATTAAAGTGTCATGAGTCATATGATACTTAGTCCAAAGGTGAGTAACATGCCCATTTTCCATAATAGAAAAAGGAAAACACAGAAACAGAGTTCAGTATGTGATAAGAATACATATACATAAAGATGCAATGGAATACAAAGGAAGAACCTAATACAGAAATTTTATATTTGTCTTAATAAATTATTAAAAAATGCAAAGTACTATAAATACTTGGTTCTTTAAAATCTTAGTTTTCTTATCTATGGGCTGAAGCCCATTGGTAGACATAAAAATTACAAAAGGCTGTCTGTCAGAGGCTAAGCTAGAAATTCCCTATTTTGTTTAATGGCACTGTGATCGGCTAAAAGGCGCACCTAATCCTGTTGATCTTCCATTCACGTCAGAAGTCATGGTCAGGGTTGGAAGTTGTGCCTTAGGCCAAAGCAGGTAAGCACTGGCCATGCTCTCCAGGTAGCAGGCCAAGACCCTGGAGTGAATGTCCACAATTTTCTTTATCTTTCTCAATAAACTTTCCTACTTAGACTTCCTTATTCCCTTATTTTATCTTTTATTTCCATTCTTGGGGCTAATCCTTAAGCATCAGATTTCTCAAGGGTGCCACCACTAACGTCATTTTTTCTCATACTCTCTCACATTTCTAAGGGGCACAGCGTATTCCCTTATCCTTTTGATGGTAGACTGAGCCATTTGATTTGTTCCAGTTAATGGAATATGAGGATAAGAGTAACTTAGCATGTGTACACCCACCAGATATTAATAGACATACACATATTAGCTTGTTCTTGCATATTAGCTATCACCATGAAAATATTAGCTCCTGAGCTGGCTCTAGTCTGAAGATAACCTGACACTGAAGTAGCACTGCAAACAAACACAATCTGAAAACAAGGTCAACTTAGTCCATTTGACTCACAGCAAATCCTCAGATCTAGGTGGAAGAAATAACTGCCTGTTGTCGCAAGTCACTGAGCTTTGCAATGTTTCTGATGGAGCATTTTTGAAGAAATCATTTAGCAATATACCATGATTATGGTCACTCAAACCATTTTCCTGGGTTTTAAACAATATTTCTGTCATTTAAGGCTTCCCACATGGATGATTCATAGGTACTTCAAAGTCAGTAAGTACAAACAGACCTTATTGTCTCCCCAGAAAGGAAATTTCCCCATACAATTTCTGATTTCAGTAAAGATTAGTAACTGCATATTTTCAACCAAGAAAACATTGAGGTGTTATCTTTGCTCTGGTCCTAATCTTTTTTCCACTTGCTAAGAAATCTGTTATCATTTCCTTTGGTAGTAACAGCAGTCTTGACTAATGCATATTTTTTGTTGGACTTTACATACATCTAGAAGCTTTCTTAAATTTTCTCAAAGGCAGAACAGAAGCAAACAGCAGCAGCTTCCAAAGTTCCTGCTGTTTTATTACTCAGCATTCAAAATTATTTGCTCACTACCTCTCGACCTATGCTGCCACCACCTTGAGTTCAACAATCATGGTTTCTTATATGGAATGCTACACATCATTTAATTTTCTCCAAGTTACTTCTCCATTGTACTCTCCATTCTTTTTCCAGTGTCCTCCTTTAAAAATTTTTTTATTTATGTATTTATTTTATCATCCTGAGACGATAGCAAGTGTATTGCAGTATTAGATTGTATGCCTTAGATATTTCATACTAAATATGGAAAATGTATTCCTCATGGAATCCATAAGGCAGTGATATTATTTTATAACTCAAGAACCTGTACATAAGCGGTAACAAACATTTCCGAGATCAATCAACAAATGAAAGTTTGGAGCAATAGGGAAACGTACATTAATTTAGAGTTCTAAACCCATCCACACAAAAAAACATACCAAATCCAGTAAAGGTTCAGTGAATCTTTCTTTGAAGACAAAAATTTAACCAGATCTTCCTTAGGCAGTCTTTCTCAATCTACCAGGGCAAAGATCAGCCATGCCATACTGGTTTAGCCATTTGTACAAACTTCAACCATCATTCCATGGTGCTACAGTTCATTGTCAAATCTGACCTTCCCGGTGAACTGCGAAGCCTCTCAATTCTGGCTTTCAATCCCCTTCTACTGAAATCCTAAAACCAAGGGCAGTGAAATCCCACCCTCAAATACAACTGCAATATATGGTATTGCCAGCAATGGGTCAATTAGTGAATGCATTGCTTCAGCAGGATTAGAGTTGCGTATGCGACACACACAAATCCTAGAACTGAGCAAAGCAAAAGTTCCACAGAGCAATCATCTACACATAGTTCCTATGCAAGCTGAAATCAGCACTGTCAAAAGAAAAACAAAGGCTGGTTCATTACATTCTTTTACATTCGTAAGATATTTGAAAAATTTCTTTATAATTTAATCTTTAATGATGACATTAAGAGAAAAGGTGAATTGTACGCAAATTATCCAAAAACCCCTGTTCCACTGTCCTGCAGTGACTGACTTGATGCGTGGAGCCGACAATAACAGGCATGGACTGAGGGTCAAATAGCCAGTTTATTAATAGCATCAGACTTTGAGGACTGAGGGTCCTGGAGGCAGCAGGGAGGGCGGCTGAGGCATTTACATGTCAACAACAAGAAACAGTCACCTAAAACACAACTTGTTAGTCTAGCACCTTTTTTTCCCTCCGTTTGTTAGCCCGTGGATTTGGGAAATTTCCTGCCTATTCATTTCCATATTAACTGTTCCTAGAGCCCTCCAGGAGGAATTTCACTAGCTCTGGCTCCACACTGGCAGATTCAGGATGTATTCCCACTTCCTGGTACTCTGTAATCAAGTAACATATATATAGTGCTTAAGAATATTTTCAGCTTATTTATAATTTCTCTTTAAAAGTATTTATACAAAATTATACATATTTATAGGGCATTCTGTGATGTTTTATTGCATGCATGTCAAGAATCAGTCTCAACATGGCCCATGACTTTAGGAGATCATCAATTCTCATGGACAGTAACTGAGTTTAACTGAGCTCCATCACTAAACATTATCAACAATCTTTTCCTGGCGTGTTTGAAGTGTTGCTGCTTTTAATATTCCCTGATATTTCCTATACTTGTGTTTAAACACCTCCTATGAATATTACTTTCAACGGATGGCCTTATTTTAAAAACAGGAATTTTTTTATATGGTACATAAATGTAGTGTTAATTCAGTTTAATGATTGTTTAAAATGTATAAAGTCTCGCTGGGTAATTTTTAATTGCCTGCTTCATATGATAAATTGTCAACATTTCATCATTGTTATCAAAGAGCTCTGAAAATCACTAAATCAATCATATCAGAGACTCTTAGTTCTCCACGGATTTCTCATCCAAACTCCATTTCAAATCCAAAATTATTAAAAATATTTAATAAGTAATCTGCTTCAAGATAAGGGGTATAATTAACATAGTATAATTGTGTCAATTTGTACAATCTAAAAAGTTCCACATATATGTCTAGTTTTCTTCCATAAACTGCTAAATGATTCATACATTATTCATTATAAAAATTTTTACCATTTATATAAATTTTCATCATAAAGAATTATGATTAGTTAGGCTACCTACTGTACATTCTTCCTTTGCAATTTTGAATCCAAATGACCAGGGGGATAGTTAATGCCCTAGGTTTGTTTTCATAAATGAAACATTCTCACTTCACTCCATGTATTTCTGTGGAATTAATCAAAACCATTTGAACTACTGGGATAAGGAACTTTGAGATCATCTGAAACCCTCAAAATCAACGATTCTAAAGCATAACCCTCACAGCATCATAATCAGCACCACATGACACAGTGGCTGGATTTTCCTTTATGCTACATCTCCTAATCCAAACAGTTTGTGCCTCAGATACTCCGGACAAACCATCGTACAACCACAAAGTTGTGCTTTCCAATTGCACATCTGTTTCACACATGGCTTGGTGAACTCCCTTCCACTTGATTGTGACCATGATTTCAACTTTTGTTGCTTTGTAACCAAGTCATTTCTCCAAAGTACTCAACCTGCCTATTTTGATACACTGTATTATACTGTATACTTATAGAATTTATTCTACTTAGTCATTGGTGAAGGATTGTTGTATTCCCAACTTCATTGCTGCATATCCACATACTTGACTGTGATGCATTGTGAAACACTCCTGTTTGGAAGGAGAACATTAATACCCTATAAAACATCAACGTATATTATGATCATGCTTAACGTTTTTCTCAATAGAGATGAAAGTTAGGTAAATTTGTTCCTTATAAAGATACCAGGTAATAACAAATTCTTAATTACATTAAGGGATACTGAATATCACACCAAACATGATAAGCAGACTACCAATACTTTCTTGCAATACATAAACATACCTATGCTTAAAATATTTTCTCTCCTATTTTCACTTAAAAATTTTCAAATTCAACTGCTGACTTAAAATACAATTAATAAGAAAATTGCTAATTAATTGGTCTAGCAGTCAAGGGTCTTAAAACTGGAGATGGTAATTACTTCCAAAACTTTTTTATTCAAGTTAAATTATGCCACTAGTGCAACAACTCAGGGAGACATGATAAGCGCTGTATTTCTTCTGGACGGTCTGGAACAATAGAAAGCACTGGGACACACCCTAAAATAAAACTGCCAAAATCCTGAAAAAAATGTTTGGAGGCCCCAAATGTTAGTTGCATTCTTGTCTTTGCTTGTAAATTGCAAAGTTATCTCTCAAATCTTATTCTGATAATAAAACATTTTTATATTTTTAAACACTTATTTTCAGGATTTTGGTGTTGTTGTTGTTATTGCTGGACAATGAGATACAGAGAGGAGGAGAGAGAGAGGAAGATCTTCCATCCAATGATTCACTCCCCAAATGGCCACAAAGGGCTGGAACTGCTCCAGTCTGAAGCCAGGAGCCCGGAGCCTCTTCCTGGTCTCCCATGTGGGTGCAGGGTCCCAAGGCCTTGGACCATCCTTGACTGCTTTCCCAAGGCTACATGCACGGAGCTAGATTGGAAGTGGGGCCACCAGGAATAGAACCAGTGCCCCATATGGGATCCCAGTGCTTGCAAGGCGAGGACCTCAGCTGCTAGGCTACTGCACCAGGCTCAATAATAAAACGCTTTAATTACCTGACAACCAACTCATTCTATAGGTAGAAGCAACACTAAAAATAAATCAATTCAAATCAATTAACAGGGAAATTGAAGCCCGAAATGATGTCACTTCTTTACGGGACATGGGGAGATTGTTTCAGAACAGAAACCAGAGTCTAAATTGTTTAATTTTCGGAATTTCTTGGTAAGAACAGGAGAATTTGTTGAGTAGAGCAAGGCTCAGAATCCGCATCTTGTAGCTCTAAGCTCAGTGATCACGGCAGTCTATGATGTGATCATCCCACGTGGAGCAGTGGATGAAGCCACCACGGGCAGAGCTTGCCAAGGCTGAGTTACAGCCACGCCGTGATGGCTCCTGGCCTTGGGCTGGGAAGGGGAGAAGGCGCTGTATCTGGTCAAGCTCCAATCCCTGCTTTCTTTTCTTTATGGATACTTACATGATTATTACCCAATCATTGACATTAAAAAGAGCATTTATCCAAATACACCCAAAACTGGGCTTTATTTTATTTAAACCTTACCTAATCCTTTTGATTTGAAAATTGTCTGTTTAAATTAGAAACTTAAAAAAAAAATCACTGTTTCTATTATTGCATCCCTTTGTCTTCTTTGTTGTTGGTTTCCTGAGAAGGCAAAGATGTTTAACTTTATTATATAAAACATTTTGTACTTTTCTATTGATATAAAGAGAACCAATCTCACGCAGTACACAGAATTCTAACACTGCTGCTCTTTAAATTTCTGTAATGCCCATTACTCATTGCTCACAAGTCCATAATTCATCAAATATCTTGGAAACTGAATGCAAGCATATATTTGAACAGGATAGAAATAAAATAAGGAATGGTACAATATAGATTAGGACAACCTACTTTCAGAGTTATTAATATGTGAAAATTTTTGCTTCTGCAATTAAATCTTGCATGTTAAAAAATTACATTCCTAACTTTTAATTTCAAATCTGTTACTATTTTTATATTTCTAATATTTGATATTTCAAGATAATTGCTTCAGCTTTTAAACTGACAAATGTTGTATGTGTATATACATATGTATTACATAGAAGTTCTATGTGTATATTGTCTCATATACACAATATTTTTGCGGTAAAAACACTTAGAATTTAACTTTCAAATATATAATGCTGTATTATTAAACACAGGTATCCTGGAATACAGCAAATCTTTTAAACTCCCTATATATTTGAAATATTGTGTCCTTTAATCAACATCTTATTCACGCCATACAGCCCCTCCTAACCACATCCCACTGATTCTATGAGTCCAACTCTGGCTGATTTCGTTCAGCTTAATGTCTTCCAGGTTCATTCGCGCTGCTGCACAGGGCAAAGAGCTGAATCAGCAAAGGCACCCAGACCCTGAGCCAGCGCTCATACCCATGACGCCAGTCTCACAGGCATGGCTCAGCCCACCGTGTCACAACACTCATCCTCATCCGAATATTCTCAGATGTCATTATTTAAATGATTTGCTTCCCACAGTCAGATGCCCAGACTGCTGAACTGTGGTATAGATCTAACTCTAATTCATTTAATCTTAGTAACTATTACCTCTTAGCAACTGTAATCAAGATTCAGTTGTATCAGCTTGAGGAAAAATAGATGAAAATAAAACCATGAAACTAAAACAAAAAGTTTTTTAAAAGAGGAATGAAGAAATAGATTAAGTGACACCCTTAAACTTATTCGATTTTGAAACCTGAATATCCAATATGAATGTCACAGACGACAGGGTATGGTTTTTATGAAAAAAAAAAAAGACAGCCAAAATGTGTATACAAGTTATTGTGAGTCAGATGTCAGCGAGACAGTGATTCTTGCTGATACTTGGCACTTTTCTCCGTCTCCTGCCTGTCTGCGTGCATAGCCCAGGCAACTTCCGTGGAACGCTCTACTGTGAAGGCTGTGGCACTTAAAAGGCTGGATTTTATCTGCCAGGCTCCCCAGCTCCTGCTCCAAACGCCAATCTTCTACATAATTTGCAGTTCATTCTGATTTAAGAAATGTTATTAGAATTCTCAAGGAGTCAGGAAGAGAAAAATTGAGGAATCTCTCTTATCTCCTCTGCTGAAGCTACCTTGTACCATATGCATCCTATGAACGTCACGTTTATTGAATATAAGCTTGGCAGTCCTATGTATATATAAATGTAACCCGTGCTGTAGAATGCTTTTGCCCTTGTGAACTTCTTGATGCATTTAGTTGGAAATCAAAATGCATGCAAAGCACAATGCTTGATCAGTGCTTCCGATTACAGGTTACATCTTCTAAACTTGAAGCTGACCATAGAACTGTTATAGAAAATTTTTCTAGATTAATTCTTTAGAACTGTCATCTCCTTAGAAATGTGGTCTCTTTTCTCTTGATCACCATACACTCACTGAACTCAGCCAGTGATGTCTGACCCTGCTATGCATTTTCCCACCCATGTTGTTTGCCTATTAGCAAGAAAACCATCCCTCCACCTGCACTGAGAGATACAGCCCTGCTCATCTTCCTGAAGTCAGCTTAGATCTTTCTCTATGAAGAGTGGTCCCTCCTACCAGACTCAGAGTCTCATTCTACTTATTGATCATAATCAATGGTTCTGAACTCATTTATTTACACAAGCATCTCTGCACCATGCAGATCAATGTTCTACATGTTCCGAGTCCTGACATGGAAATTGTCTCTCTTCCTAACCCTTCATGGGCCTGTTTATGGAACACAAAGAACCCGGTGGGATCCCAGCACTTATTCTTAGGGTACTTCTCAGAGCTCTATTTTTGTCATGCTATAATTAACTATTGCAAATTAAATGTCAAAAGCAAAACATACACATTTTAAAAATTGGAAAAAATCTGAAAACAGGACTAAACAAAAACAGTACTACCCACTTCAGAGTTTTCAATCAAAATATTCCTTTGACAACCTCATTTCACCTCTTTCAAAGTCCCCTCCCATGTCCATGCATCTACCTTTCTCCAACTGCAGATAAAGCTTTACAGAGTTTTTAGCCACTTGTCTTATTATTAGCTCTACTACTCTGTGCCTAATACTATATTTACATATATATAAAAGACTATATATGAAACACTGTATGTGTATTTATGTGTAATATATTAATGTATTTATTTATGTTAGATATTAAAAATTATATATATATATATAAATATTTATAAGCTCACTGAATGGGGCTCTAAAAGCACTCTCAAACTGTCAGTTAGGGGCAGGGCACAGAGGGTGGGCCAGCACCTGGGTTTCAGTATGTAACAGACTTGACTTCTGGCCTCCGGGATAGTGGGAAAATAAATCTGTTTCAAGAAGCCACTAGATTTCTGGTAATGTGGTAACCTAACCATAGGAAACTCATGTAGCATTACCTGAGAGGTACATAACCTCACCAGGGCTCAGAATCACAATGCTGATCCGACAGTTATGAAGTACTTTCTCACTAGCAAACATCCGAAGAGGCAGGACATGTGTTACAGCATGCTGTGGCCCCTCCTGGTTTCTGCTGCACCGGAACTCATCTTGGCCTTCGAGAATCCAGCACACACACAGTGCCTCTCCCCATCTCCCAGAAACCCCCTAGGAGCCTCTGAACCAGCATCTTTGTTGCTTTCTCCAACCCACACGACTTGTGTATCTCTCACAATTCACCTCTCTCATTGTGCCTTCGTCCTCCAAGTTCCCTAGGACATTTTCCTATTATTCCATGCTCCCTATATGGTGCAATTCCCACCTTCTTCATGCTTTTATGCTATATGACCTTTTACTCACTCCCTACCCCATTCTCCTTTCTTTCCTGGAATTTTTCCAGGGTCTTAGATTTTTTTCAATATGCATCCTAAGCTCACTTTTATTCATCAAGTCTCAAACTACTGCTATGAACTTTGTCAAATAGCTTTATATAAACTTCCTCCATCACATTTGCAAGATTCTTGTACACATTTTTTCTAATGCAGTTACATTTCTGAAATTGAGAGAGACGTGTGGGGCTTTCATTTGCAACAAACATCACTCTGCTGACCCACTGCACCCTGGCGGTCTGCGACCGTGTACTTTCATCTAAATTGAGCTGACACAGCTTGTGAAGCAATTTTAATTTCTCACTACTCTTGTTATATCCTTGTATCCAATAGCATTCTAAGGTAAAGAAAGGAGACATCAGAATGGAATTCTGATCAGCAGATCTAAATCACACCCTTTATAATGTGACATCTGGGCCAGGTCAGCAGGATGTGCTGACAGTGGCGTAATACAGATGATAATGTTTTAGGTTCCAGCTCACTGCAGCTTAGAAGGCTTGACACCCAAGCACCAGCAAACTGATTTTACAGCTTCTTCGCTCTCTGCAAATTCCCAAGTGGTTTCTGTTTACATCTGCTAAATTATATTCACACATTTGTATATATAACTAATCAGTGTTGTATTGAGTAGTTTTGAAAATACTAAACGTAGGGCAGGACCAAAAAAGCAAAAACAACTAAGTGTTGCTCTTATACTCAGACACATGTTATAGGTAGACCAGAAATTCAGTACGAAGATTTTGAAGCAGGCAAAGAGGCAAAATAACTGACATAGTTCAGTAATCCCAGCTCTCTCCCATCTGAAAATTGGAAATAAGTCCCTTGAAAAAAAGCATCAGGATGAGGTCCTTGCCTAGAAAATGAAAACATTTTGTACATGACATCACAGATCAGCTCGGGGCCATTTACACTGAGTATATATTCCTGATACTAAAATTTTAAAAAATTGTCCAGTAAAAAGTCATTTCGAAGGACTGTGTCAGTAAACTTCACCTGTGCCGTGAGGATTGCCATTCAGATAACATTACCGTTCAGATAACATTACCATTCAGCTAACACATCTGCCCGTTTCCGTCCTCTGCCTCATTTTGTTGCTGTTTGTCCTTGTTACTGATAATTTTGATAAGACTTCCACCTCCTGAAACCTACCATCCTCCAAAGCCTCTTCCAAATATTCTATCAAGGCATAAATGGTACAAGAAAACATAAGACAGTGTTTCAGAAAGGAGTTGACTGACCTCTTAATAAAGAAATTACACAATCCATTTTATAAAGATTTTATTTTAATTTGAAAGGCAGATTTTCGGGGCGGGGGGAGAAAAGGAGAGAATGAATATCTTCCATCCACTGGTTCAATATCCAAATGGCTTCAAGGGACAGAACTGAGCCAGTTCAAAACCAGGAGTTTCTTGTGGGTTTCCCACATGGGTGTAGGTGTTTGAAGACCTAAGCCATCCTCCATTGCTTTCCCAGGAGCATTAGGAGGCAGCTGGTTTGGAAGTATGACAGCTGAGACTCAAACCAGAGCCTATAGGGATGCTGCCACTGTACGCATAGACTTAACCTGCTATGTCATGGCACTAACCCTGCAAATTATGCACCCTTAATCAACTCACTTGACCTCTCTAAACTTTGGTTTTTACATTTGTAAAAAGGGACTAAATTCGTATCTCACTAAATGCCCACTGACTAGAAATCCTGCAACAGTTCATGATAAGCACTCAATGAATGCTAACTAAAGAACCCTTTTTGTAAAGTCATTTAATTTTTCATATTCATAGAGCACTGTGGTGTAGTTCTAGAGCTCTTCAAAAAGTTCATGAAAAATGCTTGCTACCAGGACTGGTATTGTGACAAGCAGTATAGCCAATGCATATAGTCTCATTATCCATACAGGCACCAGTAAAAAAAATCCTGGCTGGTGCCAGATGCATTAGCCTACCAACTAAAGTCCTTGCCTTGCACATTTCAGGATCCTATATGGGTGCTGATTAGTGTCCCAGCAGCCCTGCTTCCCATCCAGCTCCCTGCTTGTGGCCTGGGAAAGCAGTCAAAGACAGTCCAAAGCCTGGGGACCCTGCACCCACATGGGAGACCTGGAAGAGGCTCCTGGCTTTGGACAGCACAGCTATGGCCACTTGGGAGATAATCAACAGACAGAAGGTTTTCCTGTCTGTCCCACTCTCTGTATATCTGACTTTCCAATAAACATAAAATAAATCTTTAAAAAATATATCCTGGCTGCTCTGTTTGCAATCCAGCTTCCTGATGACAGGCTTGGAAAAGCAGTAGTAATGATGCAAGGGTTTGGGTCTTTACCCCCGTAGCAGAAGATCCAGAGGCAGCCCCTGGGCCTGGCCCAGCCCCAGGCATTACAGCCATTCGGGGAGTGAAGCAGAGGATGAACTCTCTCTCCCTAATTTTAACTTACAAATGAATGAACAAAACTTTAAAAAAATACATACTATGCTTTAAAAAAAAAAGCACACAACTTTCAATTTAGGGATCGAAATAAGCATATCTGTAATTGGCTTTTCCCATAAACTTTTTGAAGTAACCTCATTGAAAGGACAAAAGATAAGACTCTAGACACAGTGATGTGTACATAACACCAGCATCCTGCTCACTGGAAAACACTCGTTGCTTAAACCCTTGACAAAGTTGACAGGGATTGTAAGGCTGGTAGATACTGCCCCTAGAGTAATGTGTACTAGATGATAGAAACAATTTTACAGATGTTAAAAGTCCTCATCCCTTGGCCTTGAAAAGTCAGAAGGGAGATTACCGAAGGTGATATATAACCAAATCAGGTGAGTCAAGAAGATATGTAAAATAAGAGAAACTGACTGACTGTTGGCACACTGTGAATAATGATTAGGACTCTGTTTGGCAATCACGAACTGAAAACAAACCCTGACTTCCAGCTAGCACAAACACAGAGACTTAAGTCTTAGAACTGGAATTCGCCCCACACAAAGGGGAATCAATGATATTTCAGTCCATGTTCTCAGGCTGCTGGGGGCCTAGTCCAAAGATTCCCCTAACCTGTGTTCATGTTCTTGACACATAAAAACTATGAAATTAATTTCTTTAGACGATGCTTAGTTTGTGTTAATTTGATACACATGAATAAAAACCCAACACAGGCATGCTTAACTTTTATAGCCTTAAGTTATCGTATTTGTGTAATTTCTAGAATTAAGAATATGGTACTTGTTGAACAGAAGTTATGTGAAGCTCAGTTATTACAAATGTCTCTCCATCTATTTTTTCAAATCTGTGGTGGCATTGTCACTGCTGCACCGCATGGTCTTTAGGAATTACTTTTACATTTCTATTGTTTTCTCTCCTGAGACCTTCACTCTTTTTATGCTTCTGCTTCATATTAGAAGCATGGAAGAAGAAGCTTCTTAAGTTTCCTTAGAGCTGAATAAAATATTGTTGCAAAGTTGATCTTAGTAACTAAAATTAGAGCAGTGGGGAGTGGGAAATGGACCTGTGGCATAGTAGGTTAAACCACTGCTGGGATGTCTGTATCCCTGTCAGAATCCTGCATGGAGTCCTGATACCTCTGATCCTGAAGTTCTTTCCTACAGATGCATCAAAGGGAGGCAAGCAGATCATGGTTCAAGTCATTGGCGCCTGCCACTTGCATGGTGCAGACAGGCAGAGTTCTAGGATCCTGGCTTTAACCAGACTCATTCCTGGCTATTTGGGCATTAGAGAATACATCAGCAGATATGAGATGTCTCTCAGTCCTTCCCTGGGTGTCATACTACCTTTCAAATTGGTGAAAATACTTTTACAGAGGACAGAATAGCTTCAATGGTGGGTTAGGGGAAATACTGAATGCAAGACACACTCTGAAAGCTCAGAGTGTTAATGTCATCTACATCTTGATTCAGGTAGCAAAAGTAAATGCACACACATAATCAAGGTGTCTGCTTCATGTCAGCAAGCTCTATGGGTGGCATGCACTAAAATTATCCTGTAAGATGTAAAATATTGCATTAATACATTCATGATAAACACAGTACTATTTTATCAGAATGAAGAATTATTGAAATGGATAGTTTCTATTAAAGTTATATTTTAAAGGTCACTAGGAAAAATGGACATAAAATGACATCAGCATGTGCTAGGCTTTCCAGAGTAAAAGCTGTATCAGCAGCCACGTGACACTTCAAAATTTTTCAGTTTAGGCATACTAACATGAGATTAGAACATGAGGCTGCTGGGAGAGGATCTTGGAACTTTGGCCCTTGAAATGACAGATTAAAAAATAAATTTTTATTTAAAAGACAGGCTTACAGAGAGAGCATTCACCAAGGGGTTAAAGAGAGGTAGAAAAGGAAACCAGGAGAGAGAGAGAGAGAGAGTGAGAGAGAGAGAGAGCGAGCGAGCGAGCACTGGTTATTCTCCATATGGCTGCAGTGGCTAGAGCTGGGTTAGTTGAAGCCAGGAACTTTATTCAGGTTTTTCACATGAGGTCAGGGGCTCAAGTACTTGGGTTATCTGCCACTTTCCCAGGAGCATCAAGGAGGAGCTGGATCAGAGATCAAGCAGCAGGGACCAGTGACCATATGAGGTCTAGGCAGCAGTTTTAATTACTGTGCCACAGTACCGGCCCCTAACTGATTCTTTAAAAGCAACCACTTTCGGGCCCGGCAGCGTGGCCTAGCGGCTAAAGTCCTTGCCTTGAACGCCCCGGGATCCCATATGGGCGCCAGTTCTAATCCCGGCAGCTCCACTTCCCATCCAGCTCCCTGCTTGTGGCATGGGAAAGCAGTCAAGGACGGCCCAGCTTTGGGACCCTGCACCCGCGTGGGAGACCCGGAAGAGGTTCCTTGTCCCGGCATCGGATTGGCGTGTACCAGCCCTTTGCGGCTCACTTGGGGAGTGAAACATCGGATGGAAGATCTTCCTCTCTGTCTCTCCTCCTCTCTGTATATCCGGCTTTTCAATAATAATAGTAATAAAATCTTTAAAAAAAAAAAAAGCAACCACTTTCAGCACAGATCCTACTGATAACCAATAAATGGTGACAGGCATTGTGGTGTGCATGCTAACCCACTGTTAGAGATGTCTCCATCTCATACTGGAGACCATAGGACTGAATCCTGTCTGTTTCCAACTCAGCTTCCTGTTAATACACATGGAAAGCAGTAAATGGGGGCCAGGTACTTAGGAACCTGCCATGGGAGACCCTGATGGACTTCCTGATTCCTTTGTCTGGGTCCAGCCTCAGCTGTTGCAGGAATTTGAGGAATGAATCAGTGGGTTAAAGATCTTTCTATGTCTCCTATCTCTCCCTGCCACTCTATCTTTCCAACAAGGCAGACCAGGCTGAATCAGTTCACGTCATCCACTGGCACATCCGAACAGAGTGTGGGTTGGGCCAGGTTCAGTCGCAACAAAAACCAGTCCACAATACGGAATGCCAGGGTGAGGTTGCCTGTACCGGATGTGACTGCAGCGCCCATCCAGCACACGTGAGAACCAGGAAGGCAGGGGGCAGAGCCGGCAGGGGAATAAGGGGTGGTTCCCTTGCTGGACAGTTACTCCCACTGAGAGCATGAGCTGGGATGGGGGCAGACCAGACTAAGCAGGGCTACAACACCTGTGTACCTCATGTGGACTAGATCAGGGAAAAGCCAGGCTGGGCGGATTATTCCTACTGGTGCAATCAAAATTAGAGTGGGTGAGGCTTGTTTGGGCTTAGCCGCAGCATCAGCTGGCAGAAGCTGGCACTGGGGGCTAATTCTGTCAAGTCAAACCACAGTACTACCTGGAGAGTGCATAATCTGGGAGTTGGAGAGGCCTGGGAGTGGGAGACGTAGGCCTGGCCTCCCTCTTGGGTTACCACTACCACAGAGGGCACAAAAACCAGGACAGGGGTTGGGGTTGCTAGACAGAGAGGCACTCAACAACACCCGTGAGGGCTTGATTGTTGAGCTGGTTAGATGGATCTAAGCTTCAATACCCATCGACATGTACAAGAGCCAAATGGGATGTGGGACAGACTGGACCAGTCTGCTACACACACTGGCAAACCAGGGTAGGGGTCAGGCTTGGTGGGGGTTATTGTGGGTCGCTCTGACTAGGCTGCAGCTCCCACTGATTTACGTGAGGGCCGAGTATGTGCTGGGCAGAACCAGGCTGGACTGGACACCCATTGGTTCCAGTGAAAGTTGGGGCTGAAAACAGAACCAACCTAGCAACTGCAACCACCAGTGATTGCTGTGATGGACTGTGCCGGGCCCTGTACTTGCTAGTACATACAAGAATCTGGTCTACTCCAGAATATACAAAGAACTACAAAACAGTCAAAACACCAAAACAAACAAGCCACTCAAGAAATGGGCACGGGAAATGGGCAGACACTTCACAAAGGAACAAACCCAAATGGCAAATAAACATACAGAAAAATGCTCAAGTTCCCTGGCAATTAGGGAAATCCAAATTAAAACATCAATGAGGTACCACCTAACGCCAGTAAGACTGGCCCACATGAATAAAAGCACCAACAACACTTGTTGGCGAGGTTGCGGGGAAAAGGGAACCCTACTCCACTGCTGGTGGGGCTGCAGGCTGGTACAGCCTCTATGGAAATCAGTATGGAGAGCATTCCAACAACTCAAAATCAACATACCGTATGATCCAGCAATAGCACTCCTAGGAATATATCCAGAACACTTGTTTTATGAGAAACCAACATGCACTCCTATGTTCATAGCAGCACAATCAGTAATTGCAAAAACATGGAAGCAGCCAAAATGCCCATCAACAGAGGATTGGATAAGAAAGCTATGGTTCATCTACTCCATGGAATACTACTCAGCTATTAAAAAACAAAATGCAGTTCTTTGTGGCCGAATGGGCCAAACTGGAAACCATAATGCTAAGGGAAATGAGCCAATCCCAAAAGGTTAAATACCACATGTTTGCCTTAATTTAAGATGATATGATGTTATGTATAACATGTTATGTTATGTATGTTATATGTTGTGTATAAACTAAAATTGAAATGTCAATGAGGTGGTCACAGAAGGTGGTTTAGAACTCGCATTTACTTTTAACATATTGGTTACTCATTACTATGTCAATTAATTCCATAATGATGTAAATTTTTGCTGATGGTATGTTGGAGCTTTTAATTGATCGGGATGATACTCTGCTGGCTCTGTCTTCAGACCAGAGAGGGTATACCTAAGAAGCTGTTGAACTTGACTGGACAATAAGATGCTGGACTCTATGTTTGGTATATGCTTGCAATGGGGGAATTTCAACTGAACTTGAGCTGTGGTTATGCAACAAGGTGGAGGAATCCACCATGGTAGGAGGGTTTGGGGAGGGGTGGGGAGAACCCAAGTACCTATGAAACTGTGTCACATAATACAATGTAATTAATGAATTAAAAATAATAAATAAATTAAAAAAAAAAAGAATCTGGTCTGGGAACATCTCAGACAGTTTCTTTGGGGATCTCCCCAATCGAACTGCCGCACTCAGAATCCTAACCAAGAAAAGAGAGAAAAGAAAAAAGAAGAACAAGTCAATCAACCACCTCAGCTATATGTTGGCAGCGAAATACCAGGCAAATGGAGACTCTAAGATGGACTATGTCAATCAGTGGATTCTTCAACAACCTGATCGTGTTTGGCGAGACTGGCAGCAATTCATAACTGGTGAACTATCAAAACCACTTGAGAAAGTATCAGAGCACGCCCCACATCTAGGACTTGGGGTGGGTGGGAAACTGGGTAGGGCTTCTCCCTCAATATCCCCATTTACCTCAGATACATGAAGGAAACAATATGGAAATAATAGTCTTGCCCACTTTCCTACAGCCCTTGAACCTTTTTACCCAAATTAACTATGTAAAGATTGTCGAAATAAAATGAAAAAAAATGGAAAAAGTAAAAAAATTCATAAACTCACAAAATAGCTCATTTCTCCTGTCCTTTAAGCTATAGAATCTCACATTTCAATGTATCTACAACTTAGTAATCAAATATTACAGATTCACCAGCATTTCATAGAATCTAAATCATGTATTTAAGAGGTTTTCATTAATTATTTCACTTTGATAAAAATAATAAAAGACCTGATATTCATGAACACTAAAGCAAATGGTAAAAATAGCAAAGGAGCAATGCTAATGGGCTCTTTCTTGAAACAGCATTGAACAGTGTCAGCAGGTTAATTAAGAAATCTCTTAGGCACGGCACACGTTCAATCTACATTGATGTATTCAAGACACTGTGATAGCAAATGCATGTTCATCAATACTTGCCCAACTGACTGACCTGAGTTAAAATTAGAAAAACGCCATTTGCTTCAAGGACTGAATGCCTGCAAAAGTATCATATAGAAGAATGAGAAGCAACCATTTGAAGACTATCAAAAGATAAATAGCATTCACTGTCAGACTACTCCAACGCTTTATTCACTTGAGTTTAAGGGATGTTTCAGAAAGCAGCACAGTAGACACTTTCCTCCACTTTAATCTCAAGAATGGAGGAAAGTCCACCTATTATCCTTAACTTTCAGACTAAGTGTCAGGGCTTGGCAGGGCATCAGAGACCACAGAACACAAACTCTATTTGCAGAATGAAAAATAGAGCCCATCAAGTTCAAACTATTGGGAGAAGAGATGAATAGCAGTGGTTCATGTGTTATTACATTAAATTGAGAATAGTGGATGCATTAAGGAAACAACAGCGGTACAATAATGATTTTTAAGAACTATAGAATAATTCTATTTTGTAGAAACCTTTAAAAAGTATTTGAAAGTTTTTCTAGTCCTCCTTTGGGGCAATGCAATACACTGTGGTGACTGAGAAATCTCTGATCAATAAAACAGAGAAATGACAGAAAATACATTGTCACCACATAGTTTGCTACCAACGGAGTCAACAAAGTGAAGAATATAAGGTTCTTGGCCAGGTTGAAGCATTGATTTAATTTCTTTTGCTATCCTCTGGTTTCCTGAAACCACCTCTTGATTCAAAGAGAACAGACTCAACATAAATACAATTACTAATACGACGAAACAGAAATCACAACTAGGAAAGCAACCTATTGGAAAGATCTGCAGAGAAACGTAAAAGTTGATGCTTCAAACAAAGGGCTAAGGCGTGAAAGGGAAACTCTAGGAGTGTTGAAAGTGAATGGCTGATAATTCCTCAATCCTGTAGGTGACAAATGATTCTCTAATCTGAACACACCTGACACGTTGAGCATCCCATTTGGATGCCGGTACATGTACCAGTTGCTTCATTTCTAATCCAGCTCATGTACCTGGAAAGCAGCAGAGGACAGCCCAAATCCTGGGACTCTGCACTGCTTGGGAAATTCAGACAAAATCTTGTTTCCAGCTTGAACCACCCCAGCTCTGGCCACTACGGTCATTTGGAAAGTGATCCAACAGATGGAAGATCTCTGTCCCTTTTTCTTCTCTAACTCTTTCAAGTAAAATTTTAAAAATCTCCTTAAAAATCCAATATAACTTAGTCAATGAACTCTTGAAACTGAGAAAGTAATTTCTAATGTTACACTACTCAGTAAATGTATGAAAGGTGTATACAGTAAATACACTCCAAAAGTTTCTTGGGTGTGGGAGGTTTGTTTTGTTTCACCCTGTTTTTGTTTTGTTTTCATTGCTCTTATTTCTGTCAATGTAATTTATGCATCTCCAAGATCTTAGAATCTTATTCAGAAAAACCTATTTGCAAGGTCAGTCGATAAATAGCAATAGTAGATTACGAATCCAACTAAGGATCAAAGGATACACACAAAATTGAGATCTGTGTTCAGCAATTGGTGTTCTGAGTCCCAAGGAAATGGTGGGGCCTTGGGTGGACCTCAAGCAAAGGAAGAGAATCTCAATGAAAGGAAGGACCAGCTATGCACCAGGGAGTGCAAAGAATGTGTTTTGTTTTGATCGACTGATTTCACATAATCTTGATGACCCTCCAAATAGGGATGATAAATAAATTCTATAAATAAAGGATTAATAGATACATTAAGCTTAAAATGTTCATACAATCAAAGTTGAGATTTATGTAATTCCAACTTGAAGTTCTCAACATGTTTCCCTGATTCCACAAATACTTTTTAAATGATATAGTAACATAGGATAGGTATTAAGATTATCAAAAGTCAGATTGTACTTAACGATTCCACTTGAGATGGATTCTTAAAATACACAGTTGTTTCAGACAGTAAAGGAAACCGATACTGAAATCAGAGGGAGCCATCATTGTGGTATGCGGGGGTAAAGCTGCTTATCATTGCCAATTCTAGTCTTGATTATTCTAACTACAATCTACCTGCTTAAAAAAGCAATGGGCTTAATTTAAGATGATATGATGTTATGTATAACATGTTATGTTACGAATGTTATATGCTGTGTATAAACTAAAATTGAAATGTAAGTGAGGTGGTCACAGAAGGTGGCTAGGAACTCACATTTACTTTTAACATATTGGTTACTCATTACTATGTCAATTAATTCCATAATGATGTAAATTTTTGCTGATGATATGTTGGAGCTTTCAATTGACTGGGATGATACTCTGCTGACTCTGTCTTCAGACCAGAAAGGGTATACCTAAGAAGCTGTTGAACTTGACTGGACAATAAGATGCTGGACTCTATGTTTGGTATACGCTTGCAATGGGGTAATCTCAACTGAACTTGAGCTGTGGTTATGCAACAAGGTGGAGGAATCCACCATGGTGGGAGGGTTTGGGGAGGGGTGGGGAGAACCCAAGTACCTATGAAACTGTGTCACATAATACAATGTAATTAATGAATTTAAAAAAAAAAGCAATGGGAAGACAATGGAAGGTGGCATGAGTGCCAGAGCCCCTGCCAGCTATATAGGAGACTTGGATGAAACTTCTGGTTCCTGGCTCTAGCCTAGTTCAGAACTAACTGCTGCTGGCTTCTATTGAGTGCTCTAGTGGATGGGGGAACTCTCTCTCTCTTGTGTGCCTGTGTTGTTCTGTCTCCCTTCCTACAGGTAACTCTTTTATATGAATAATAAATCTTCAAGAAAAATCATGATAAAGTTCCAAACTAGGTCATTGGTTTTAATGTTGAAATTTGAAATATCAGAAAAGTGTGATTTGTAAGCCTGATAATACATCATATCTAGAGTTCACATCTTCCCTAAAGGTGCTGAAAATTGACTAAATTAGAAAACATAAAACTAGGAAGCAGTTGAATTCCAACATGAAAGTACACTGATCTATTAGTTTGTAAATTAATATGACTGAGTAAAGTTGGCCAAATTATAATCCCCATTAACATTGTAATTAGAAGTGTATCTTTTAGAAAACACTGCATGAATGCCTTAGCAGGTTATATATAATGTATACTTAACACATACTGGAAGTCTTTGCTTGGCAGCCAAAATACCGGTTCAACATAATCATTGAGCTTTCCTTAAATGCAGGTAAAAAGAGTATGGTAACAATTTTCTGGAACACAAATATGTACATTTAAGGAATATAACTCCTAATTTCATTAAAAGCTATATTAGAATCCAACTGATAGAATTTCCCAAGCACTAAGCCAGAATCATTTCCAGGTGGCTGTAGTTCCACTAGATAGAAAGTAAGTCATGCTAATTGCAGCTTTTATGCCCTTTCTGTTTATATTCTACTCCTTTTGGATTCATCCACACCAAGTAGGCCATGCAGGTGCTGACAAGACAGCTCATCTGTACTTGCCATTGTTACTTTAGTTGGCTCAGGTAGTCTCATCCATAGAAACCACCAGCATCCATCGTTGGTGAGTTGGTGACAGGCACTTCAGTATCTCAGGAAGAGAGATGTGCCCCATTTTTCATACTCAAAGGGATAATGGATTTTAAGTAACTGAGAAGCAGCTATAACAATATTGAACACACATACCTGTCCACCTTGGCTGATGTGGCAACCGCAAATGTGTCTGCTTTCCCTCTACTTCCTTAACTCCTCAAGTCTAAAGTCTCTTCATCCTTTAAGACCAAGCTTAGGTGCCATTTTTTCTCTCCTAAATTGCTAATAGACATTAAAACAAATATATGTGATCATATTTCACTTAGTTTGTTAAAGTTCTCCATTAGAGAAATTGTTCATGGTTCCTCTTACAATAATAAATTCCTAGGAGATTTTTTGCCATATTGGAGATGTTCCAGTAATCTGAAGTGAACTGAGAAGAACTAAAGATTTCATTTCAGCCAGTAATCTGCCTCTGATCTGAGAATCTTTAGAGGAATGTCGCCCCGGCCCATGTTACGCCGGCTGCATCATACACAGATCTTTTGCAAAGCCTCGTACTATAGGGAATAGTTACAAGGGTATTTCATGTAATTACTGCAAACCAGAATTTAAAAGTGAATTTACTTTAATGCAAACATCTTTCAAATTGATGTATAATTTCTTCATAATATGTTTTCCATGAACTTTTTGGTTAGTTTTCTTTCTTCCCCCCAAAAGGTAAATCTTTGCAAGGTAACACCTATGCTCCCTATAAGCTCATTCTGAAATTTACTTTGTACTGTAAAACTTTTGCTGCATAACTCACTGCTCTCCTGATTCATGTTTTTGGTCTACACACACTCTATATTATTTAGTTTACATAAACTTCCTGAGACAACTTACTATACTCTTGAATTGTAATTTTTTTGTGTTTTTTTTTTAATTATACAACTTCAAAAGTAAGTGTCCTGGTCAGTAAACAGTTGAAGCTCCCTGTCACTCCATGAGGTTCAGAAGGGAGTGCACTGAGATACTGAAATGTAACTGCAAAGGAAGGAGCATGCTGGTGGGACTCAAAAAAATGCACTATTTCTGCATAAACAGAGGCAAGCCAAGGAAGCACCCCCTCATTTAGCCACGATTCCTTAACAAGCTGTGTTGTTGAAACCTAACACTTATCACACTAGGGCATTTACCTAAAATAACTCAATTTTGGCTTTTTTTGATTTAAGTATCTATTACTTGCTCCAGATAATCATTATATACGTATGAAAACCTAGAATAATTTATGGGCTATAGAGTAGTATAAAATGATTTTTAAAGATGATTTAGTTGAAAACAGAGAGACATGCGTACAAAGGGAGAGACAGAGAATGAGAATGGGAGAATAGACAAACAGAACTTGTATGCTCTGGTTCCCTCCCGAAACAGCTTCATGATCAGGGACGAACCAGGTTGAAACCAGGAGCTGGAAAATTCATCTGGCTGCCCTGGAAGATGCAGGGTCCTGTGGACTTTTACCATCTTCTGCTGGGGGCATGCTCATAGGGTGCGGGGTCAAAAGTGAGGGACAGGAATATGACTCAGCACTCTTAGGGGTGCTAGCCTTGTAGCCAGCAGCTTCTTCTGGCCCCTATTTTTATAGCACTTTATATATCCTCAGTGCCTTCAAGGAATCTGAGAATCAAATAGGTTTTCTTTATTTGGGACTAGACAGTATGTTGCATACTTGTTTATTTATAAAATGTATTTCTCTAAATAAATTAATGAACGCAGAAAAGATGAATTTAAAGAGAACATATTCCCTAACCACTGAATAATTTTGGTAAGAAGAAAAGCCTAGAATTTACATGAATATGACTTAACATCTTTGAAATACTATTCATCAGACCCTCAAGCAATTCTTAAGCTCTTATGGAATAATCTGATATTATTTGTGTTCGTATTTCCAATGTTTTATCTATTCCTGTGTAACATGAAGTTGCAAGAAACTGAAAGCTTCAAATCTGAGTACCTGAAACACAGACAGACAAGCAAATAGGAAAGAGAGGCAAGACCAAAAAAAAAAGCAAAAAGAAACAGATGAATTTCAATAATATGGTCAGGAACACACATGTTCTTATCAGAGTTTATACAAGCAACCAAGTAATAGCAATAAGTCAAAGAATGGTCTAGAATCAGTTACAGATGATAAAACAGGGGGGTGTGAAAAAAAATATTAATTCAGCCAACTTAACTCATTGTTTCAGCTATTAGCATTCCATGTTAGAATGCAGGTTCCAATACTGGCTGTTCTGGATACCAGGGAAGTAGCAGATGATTTGGTTAAAGTAACTGGAGTCTCTTGGACCATTTTGGGAGACCCAGCTGGAGTTCCTGCCTTCAGGCTTTGGCCTTGCACAGCCCAAGCAGTTGCAACCCTGTGATGAATGAATCAAAGAATCTGTCTCACCCTTTCATCTTCTGTTGCTTTCAAATAAATGTAACTTTTTTTTAAATGAATGCTTACTATGTACTCACACTTAGCCTAGATTACCTAATATAATCCTTGATATAACTTGCAAGGAAATTATTATTTCCTTCCTACTATTGTGGAACCAAATTATATGACACAGCTAAAGTCACTAATTGCTAATAGGAAAAACAATGGAAATCCAGGCATGGTCAAGGCTACAGTCTCCTGTCTCTGTATCTGCCATTGGTGACAAGGAGAATGATTTCTTAGTTACACTTCTATCTCACATTGAGGATAATCTTATTAGCATGCCCAGCCTCAAAAGCACTTTGTTCACTAATGATTCATCTTTGAAATGGCCACTGTCACCCATCTGCCTGCAACTGATTTGTCATTTACCAACAGAGTGGAGGCTTCTTAATCTTATAAAACTTAAGTACCTATAAGTCATCTTATTCAATATATGTCTAAGTCAGACCAAAGTAAAAAGTCAGAAAATGTGTGTTGAGCTATTCTTGTGCAAGATTTTTTAAAAGATATAAAGATTTGATAGAATGCCTTTGAAGAGATGAAAGATCTGACATACACAAAATGCTGAAGTATAGTTGGTCCTTTAAGAGGAAGAGTAAATTTTAAAATCAAAAATGCCTTAGGGCACAACATATAAATCTCAAAGAGATGAACATATTTATTCGAAACTTAGAACAGTGTATGAAGCAGCTGGGGGATGACAGGACAAAAGAGAACTTCCATCCGCAGGTGCAATTCAGAACTCCATCTGGGTGTTCTACATGGGCAGGGCACTAGCATTTGGGCAAAAAATCTGTTGCCCTTCAGAGTTGCATCATCAGGAAACTGGATTCAGAATGGAGCAGCTGCGATTTGAACAGTCCTCTAATATGGATGTCTGTGTGGCAAATCAAAGCTTAATCCATTGGCCCTTAAAGGTATGTTCATCTTAGCAATAGCAAAAAGCAGAGCAAATCCACGATACACGGTGAAGTGCAATCAGCAGATTGCAATAATTTAAGAAACATTTACTGTTTCATAATGAGCAGTAAACGAGTGAAGATCACAGGGAAAAAGTACTCCCCATTCACCAGGAACTCCTCACCTCTTATCTTGAAAGAAAAATATTACCAATGCATTTTGCTTTTTGAAGAGATCAGACAGAAAAACAGTCTTCCTAAGCTAGGACAAGTATTTATTATAAAAGCATGACGGTAATAGAGCATGATGTAGACAATGAGGAATCATAAATTTCCTCTGAGAGTCAAAAGAGATGAGGTTATTTCAGGATGCAAAATATTAATTCATTTTATCTGAACTATACTTATAACTGTCAAAATCATTTACTGCATGCATTTCAACACTGGCTCCTTATAGAATACACATGCAAAAATAAAATGTTGAGAAAAATATCTGGATAGCTCAAGGTCAAAATTATTTGTTGAGCAAATATAAAAGTTTACTGAATATAATTTCAGGATACATGACTTTTCTAAGAGAATTCATTCACATCACAAAAGTAAGATTGATTCAACAGCACTGTGGGTTTCAGGTCTCCCCCAGGGTGGTATTACACATTCAGGGACAGCACAACAGAATCGTACTGTTTATTCTGTTTTGAGGGGTATAGAGCTTTATAATCAGAATTTGTAAGAAGCAGTCTTACACCAAATGCCTTTCAAGTAGTAACCCCAAATTAAACAGCTATAATATAAATTTTTCATGCAATAAGATATTTCCTTTTTTAATCAACTTATTAGACTTCAATGTAATAAGCCAATAAGTCTACTAATTTCTACTTATTCTTACTATTCAATCTAAACAACAAAGCACATGCCCTTGGTTGCATGATAACTATTAAAGTTTGGAAAGTGAAGAAAGGAATTGATTCTCCTTTAGTCTTTTTAGCAGAAGACTATGCAGAAAATGAGGCAGGAACTCTGAACTCTAGAAATCTGGGAGAGTAACTTAGTGGGGCTAATTCTACAATAGCACTTTATATGTGGTTGGCTCATGGTGAATTGTGTCAGTTAAGTTGCAGAGATGGGATTCCGACATGACAGTTAACATACTGCTTCTTATGCACACAACCTTTACCATGAAGTGCCTGCCTTTAAATCCCAGCTCTGCCTCTGGTTCCGTTTGTCTCCTAAAGAGCACATGGGTAAGCAGCTAACAGGTCAACTACTTGGGTCCCTATCTTCATGTGGAGACCCAGATGGAGTTTCTGGCTCTAGGTTTTGGCTCAGCCAAGAGTTAGATTTTGAAGACATCTGCAATGTGAACCAGAAGATGGAAGGATCCCAATAGTCATCTTTTCCCACCCCCATAGAGCTCTCTTTCTGACCCTGTCCTTGAAATAATTAAAATGATAAAATTTTTTGAAATGTTCCATTACTATTTAAATAAACAGTAAATTTTAAAACGTATAAAAATCATATGTATCAATTCATGCAGATAGTCAGGCTTCACCTTGAATAACAAAGTGAAGATCCTGTTTCCGAGTGTTAGACGAATAGGGCATTAGTTTCCTAGGAAGGTGAGCTTAAATCCAAACAAATTTAATAACCTTTACACTGGTCACCACCACATCCACCTACCAACTGGCAAAAAGTCTACTTATGGGTAACTTTCTATGACGTATGATTCCTTCATATGCAATCCCAAGCAATCTTGAGAGATGTCTGGCTTCTCTCGATGTGTAAAACTCAATTTCCCCTTCTGTCAATTTTAGTGTCCTTTTTTTAAAATGGCAGGTTAATTTGGCAAGACTTGAACTTACTAAAAATGTTAACTAATGGTTACTCTTTTCTTTTCTAAATGCACTCAAGCCATTTGCTTAATAACTCATTTTGAAGTGTTAACATAAATCAATTCCAGGCTCTTTAATTCTCTGCTTCTGAAACCTAATTAAACTTGGTTTCAAAAATCCTAAGATTTGTCCATCACCATCTTTCTACTGCATGGTACAAATGTTTCCAATAACAGTGATGCTCATTTAGCTGAAAAATAAAATAATGAATGTTCCAGACTTTTTTGTGTCTATACACTTTACTGTTACCCAGTTTTATCAACATTACAAAATTCAAGACTACAAAATTAAGCTTTTAGACTTTTTTTATATATGACCTAGTACTAAAGATTCATGAATCTTGTCCCTCAATGCATGCGCACACACACATTTATGTATGTGACAGACAGACACACAGGTGGAGGCAGAGTGGGAGAAATTAATGAAGCTTGTATTAGTATTCAAGTTTAAAAGCGTTTTTCTTCCCTATCCACTGAAACCGCTGCTTCCTTCAGCTGTAGGGTAATGGGGACCAGGGGGCTGGAGTGTGAAGTGTTATCATTCAAGTAACTCTAGCTGATGTGACACACTAAGCCTCCCAAATCAAAGTCCAAAACCAGAGTTCCTACAGAAAAGATCGTTCTCGTACAATTGGAAAATCTGTATGCAGGTTCTTTCCCTGCATATTTTGGCTTGTTCCTGTTCAACACATTCCTGTCAAGGTGACCATGCACATCTACATCAAAGCCAACAAGATGAGAGGAGAAACAGGAGATCTCCCATTGATGAAGAACATCTCATGGCTGGAACTGGCTCACTTCATGCCGGAGAATGGTCTACATCCTCACTCACACTCACACATGTGCCTGATCCATCCAACTGGCAAGGGAGCAGGGCATTGTGTTATGAGCAGAAAGGGTGAAAGCAACTCAAGGGACAGACAGACATTCTGTGAGACAATCAGACAGATATTAAAGACTCTAAGAAGTAATGATAATATCGTGTTACAGAACTGTTACTTGCATAAGGTATTCCTATTTTCGACTGACATGTCAAAGTAGGTAAAAAGATGAAGTTCAGATTATACGCTGGTTATAACAGGAGATATATTTGCATTAGTAAAGATATTTACTTTTTTAAAAACGATTTTATTTGCATTAGTAAAGATACTTCTTTACTTTTTTAAAAAAAGATTTATTTTATTTTTATTGGAAAGGCAGATATACAGAGAAGACAAACAGAAGTGAAGATCTTTCATCTTTACTCCCCAAGTGGCCACAATGCCAGAGCTGAGCTAATCTGAAGCCAGGAGCTTCTTCCGTATCTCACACCCTGGTGCAGGTCCCAAGGATTTGGGCCACCCTCCACCACTTTCCTAGGTCACAAGCAGCAAGGTGGATAAGAAGTGTTGCTGGGACACAAATTGGTGCTCATATGGGATACCGGCACATACAAGGCTACAATCCAGCCACTAAGTCATCATGACGGGTCCAAGAACTTATTTTCTAGGAAAATCCCAACTATCTAGGCCTAGCAAGACATGTTTTAATGACATTTTTATGTAGTATAGAAAATATAAATATAAGACTAATATTCTCCATAAGAGAAGCCACGTTTGTTTCTTTTGATTCCTACTGTATTTCAATTACTTGGAAAGCTATCTTGTCTGCAGTTTACATTCAAATGATGTCTGGGTAGTTTAAATTAACTTATTTTATAAGCCCTTCTATAAAAGTATGCATAGTAAATGAACACTCAGCCAGGTTTCATGGCACAGCAATTGATGTAACAAGCTGAAAATTTTCAGCTGATTTTTCTGTTGGAAAATGCCATAATTTTGGACCTGTTCTATTTAAATAGATAATATAGAAACCCTATAATGATGATGAGACACAAAGAAAACATTTGACATGACTATTGCTGCATGCTTGAAAACTGAAAAATTTACATATGCAAGATTCATACCTCAGCAAAATAAAGGTACTTTACAAACCCACATCCAACATAATACTAAATAGAAAAGTTTAAAATGTTACCTCTAAGATATGGAACATAAGGATATCCACTCATACAGAAAATTTCTCCATATAGAAGAACCTAACAAGTCCAAAGTTATCACAAAAACTGACGAGCAAATACAGTAAAGCTGAATGACACAAAGTCAACGTTCACATGTCAGTAACTTTTTTTAAAAAGATTTTATTTTTTATTTTTATTTTATTTTACTATATTTTATTTTATTATTAGAAAGGCAGATGTACAGAGGGGAGACAAAGAGAAAGATCTTCCATCTGCTGGTTCACTCCTTGAGTGGCCACAATTGAGCTGAGCTGATCAGGGGCCAGGAGCTTTTCCTGGGTCTCCCATGCAGATGCACGGTTCTAAGGCCTTGGGCCATCTTCTACTTCTTTCCCAGGCCACAAGCTGGATAGGAAGTGGAGCAACTGGGACATGAATTGGCACCCATATGGGATCCTGACAGATGCAAGGCATGGATTTAGCCACTAGGCTATCACACCAGTACCCGTAACATTTTTATGTGCCAGGAATGAACTTGATGGGGCCCACGTTAGAGCACAGTGATTAGAACTGTTCCTTACAATGCTGGAATCAGATTGCGCATATCCTGGCTGCTCCGCTTCACATCCAGCAAGCCAATGTGTTCTGTAAGAGTGGGGTGCTTTTTATACTGCACTTAAGCTAGTCAGAATCAACTCAATCTGCACCATTAAAGGAAAAACTGTACCCATGCACATGCCTGTACGTATGTGTATCCATGTATTCATAACACTACAGGCAACTAAATTAATCAATCAACTAAGTCGGGCTTTTTCAAAATTCTAACCATGAGATTTCAGACAGAAAAGGGGGTAATAGGCACAAGTCTCAGGGTAGGGTTACTTTGCCAAGCAAAAAGAACATTGGGTTTTGAGAAGAGGATCTGGCTGCAAGTCAAAGAGAAGTAAGTAAATGAGAAATACAAAGATCCAGCTCAAAAAAATTGTCTAAATTTGGATATCAAGAGCTGCAGGAACCTCTTCTATGTTTAGGTTGACAATATATAAAAACACACATCTTCCCAGTTATTCAGAGTGGTTTATATAATCCCCCTTATCTAACTGTAACTCTATTCACACAGTTCAACTAATCACGTAACATATACACTTGGGTGAAGCCCAGTGTCAATGACAGGACAGATTTTACTCTATAAAGATGGCTGAAAGAGCACGTATTTTGACATATGTTCCTCTGAAGTTGGGGCACAAGCAGTTCAAACCTACATGATTTAGTTCCCTGGAGTCATCTAAATCTGATTGGACACTTGGAATATTATGTTCCAGTTTGCCCATGCAGGATGCTCCTTTTCAGAATTCAAACATATAATGAAAAGTTATTCCAAAATATTGTTCAAGCCGAGTCTAGCCTCTGAGTCATTGCTGATACGTGATTGAAAAGGGTATCAGACAATTCCATCCACCGTTTACTTCAGTATTGTCAGAGACATTCAATCTCCGCTGTATCCTTTCAAATTCCTGGCCACAGAATTCATAAGCATAATAGGTCCCAGCAGCCTATGCCACAAAGTACGTGGCAGCTTAGAACAGCAAAGATAAGCAGAAAACCAAGAATGTCGGAACAATGCAGAGGGACATTCGTTCAAACAGAGTCACACATCAAAGCTTTACAGCATGCATGGATTCTCACTGTGGCATCTTCAGTAACAAGGCTCAGATACAATCTTCAGGTTAAATCCCTCATAAATTATTTATACACTTATGAAACAGGCAACTATTCATGTATAAAATATTAAATTCATGAGAAAATATGTATGTTCCAAGGTAAATCTAAAAATAAATCAGCTTACGAATAAATATACATTTAAATATATGCATCTGAAATAAAGCTGCAAAAGGGAAAAAATTTGTTGACAGACACCCAAAGTTAGAGTGATTTTGTCTTTCATCTTCTACAAAAATGTTTGTAAGGGAGAGGGTATGCAGCCTAGTGGCTAGGAAGTCTTCGTCACTCATCAGAGCGCCTTAACTCTTGTCCCAGTTGAGGCTCCTTCTTTCAATTTCCTGTCAATGCCCATTTTGTGCCACAGCAGGGACAACTCACAAAATGAGGCTAATGTCCTCATGAGAGAAGCCAGGATTAAGTTCCCAGGTCTAATTCTGGGCCAGTCCCAGCCATTGTTTTCATTTAAGGAGTAACTCAGCAGGTGGGAGAGGTAATTTCTCTTATCCTTGTTTCTCCTACCCCTTCCACCCCCACTTAAACATAAATACTCAAAAAACTTAAAATGCATACAGGCAGTATTGTAGATGCATAGGTTATCTTACATTTCATAAAGAGTAAGATAATTCTTCCAGACTGTCCAAGGCCACCAGAGAAGAAATGGAGGTTAGTTCTTTAAAACCAGGGGGATGATATTACCATGGTTTCTGCTTCACTATAGATAAAAGATCATTTCTCAGCCTTTTGTCTAAGATCAAGTGTGTAGATGGAAGATCGAATTGTTTCAACCCTATTCCACAAAACACATGCAGATTTATGGAGGTAAATCTGGGCTATTAACAGACTCCTAATGAAAGACCACAAGCAATCTTTAAGAACATCCTTAACTACTGTTTTCTCATGATAAACTTAAGCAGTTAAAGAGGTAAGATTAGTTTCCTTAGTACTGTTGTGTTTTTCTCCCCAATTATAGACTGGAAATTATTCAAATGTTACCTTAGCAGCCAACAATTCAGAACTTCAGAGAAAGATGGTTTTTAGAATTGGAAAGTTGAATTTACAGACAGAAGGACAGATAAAGATCTTTCATCTGCTGGTTTACTCCCCAAGTGACTGAAAGGCTAGAGCTGAGCTGATCCGAAACCAGGAGCTTCCTCCAGGTCTCCCATGTGGGTGCAGGGTCCCAAGGCCTTGGACCATCCTCAACTGCTTTCCCAAGCCACAAACAGAGAGCCAAAGGGGAAGTGAAGCAGCTGGCACACCAATGGGTACCTGTACGGGATCCCAGCAATGACAGGAGAGAACTTTAGCCACCAGGCTACTATGCTGGCCCTATACAAAAATATTTATTGGGCAAATGTGCTACCTAAAACCAACCAGTAATACAGAAAATGCAAGGGTTATGTTTTAAGGTTTTACTGAGTTTGATATCCCTTTGATTTGGGTTCTTGTGAAAATGTTGGTGATATTTCACTGAGGTTCCTAAAGACATGATTTTGTTTTTATGCTGAAAGTAGAAAATAATCAGAAGCAGTATCCCACATATGTTGTAGATACTCAAAGCTAACTATGGTAACCTTAAAGGGTAACTGTTGGTCATTGAGAACTGACATTTTGTGAAGTAACAGGTTAAGTTAGCTCTAGAGCTGGTTGTTTTGTGTCCCATCCAGCCCATTGGTAATGGGCCTGAGAACACAGAAGATGACTCAAGTATATGGGCTCTTGTAGCTATGTAAGCGACCAGGAAGAAGATTCTGGTCTAGCAATGGCCCAGCCACAGTCATTGCTGCTATTTGGCGAGTGAATCAGCAGATAGAAGATCTCCATCTCTCCTCCTGTAAATGTAAGTTTCAAATTTTAAAAATCACAGAACCTCATTTTTATAGGTAAAAAAAAGTCTCTGTACAAAGTGTGTTAAAGTTTTTGAGTGATAACATTTTTATTTAGAGATCATTTGAAGAGCATTAATCTGCATTTCACATCAGAGTGTGAGAATTACCTCTGGGATAGCAATGATATTTAGACTAATATGAATTCAAACAAATTTATATTATTCTTATTTCCTGCCCCAAATGATATCATATAGGTATAAATAGCCATGGGATCTTAAGTTCTTCCAGTGTCTCAGTGAATCCCCTGTAATCAGCAGACCATGCTCTGTTGGAACAGGTTCATGTTCGGCAGCAAAGTCAGTCCTATCATTTAATGGGCTTGTCTCTTCCTACAGTGTTAACAAAGGCCAAGTTGCTACTCCGTTATCATTCTGGGGTTGGGAGAGGTAACTGCTTTTTATGTTTCAGCATTTGTCTGCAAGTCCTGCTTGTCACCGTCAGTTTAGACATCTCTAATAATCACTTGCACAGTTTATATTGAGCTAAATTTAAATATTAGAGCCTCTACGGCTGAGACTACAGTTTTTTTTGCTTAGCCTGGAAGCTCCTGGCACCAAGAGTTTTATAAGCAAATTCCAGCAGTCATATTCAATTTGGAGTTTGCCAGGAGACATCTGATACAGTTCTTTGCTAGCTCTTTGAAGACCACCACCCGGGAAAACCTAAAAGCAACCATCGAGACACAGAGGATAAAATTACACAACTGTATGAAGTCGTTGCTGGCTGTGTTTCACCCTAAACTGTGCCAAAATCATAAAAACTCTTAACTCCTCAGAGTCTGTCTTGAAGGCCTGAGGTGGAAGGGAATGCCAGTCTGGAGAAGCAGGCGCAAATACACACGCTGCCACATTCAACTGTGTGACAGGACAGCCATGCCAACCTGCACAGGCCTGGCTGGCCCCTGTGACAGAGCCTTCCCTTCAGACTACAAGAGACTGCACGAGTTAATGCAGGCACTCAGGACTAGCAAATAAAGATTCACAGTTGACACTGTCATACACCGTGCTGAGTTTTACACCAGATTTTTTTGTTTGTTTGTTTTCATGATCCTCTCTACTCCTACAATTCAAGAAATCTTTCATTTTGTTGTCACATCAAAAGCTTGAAGGTTAAAGCAGTTTAGACATGTGTTGTATACCAGGCCCATTCTTCCATCTCCAATTTTGGGTGCGCCCAAAAGGCAAGTGTTTCAAAGTCACCTGTCTCCAGGAAATCTGAGACATAAATTCTCATGTGAAGTACAGTAGCATCCCTGATGAACTGGATTCTGTTTCAGCTCAAAGAAATTAAAACATTCCCACATGCATGTTAAATGTGCTGCTAAAAATATGTAGTAGTTAAGACTCTCACATGAATGTTTCCATTGTCTCCCTACATACTTATTTGGCAGGCTTTCCAGTAACTGGTATTTTCTACAACTTCTACATGGACAGAAAGCAAAGCAAAAGCTCAGGAGAGTATTCACTTGGAATCAAGTGGTGCAGAACAGGCAGAGCTGATGAACTCAGTTTTATATCATGCATCTACGCACAATATATTAAACAGCACGGCCACCATTTTGCTCGTTGTCTCATGCGCCAAAATAGACATGCTCCCATACAAGGCTTTCCAATTCTGCACAAGCCATGACAATTCTCATCTTGCCCTGACAGTTGGCACCTAAGTTAAAATGAAGTACTTAAAAGGGCTTAAAATTAGAGACAAGCAGGAACCCTAAAAACATTTTAATACAAATTTCAGCAAAGTAGACTAACAAACTAAGAGTTAACAGGTATATTTCCATGGAGAGAGGAAAATCCGTAAGAAATTATGATAAAATGCTGACTTCAGGCTGCCTGCAAAAATCAATAAAAACATTTAATTTTCAGGAGTAGGGGATATTTTGATGATATCAGCTTCATTACCTCCACAGATTTAAATGTGCAGGTCTTCTAGGAAGAAATGACATTTATTGTGGCAACATGTCCCTGTGCTTCATGAGGATTTGGCCGAATGCCATGATATACAGACACTAAATGCTAATGCAGAGTCGCAAACAATGCCTCTAAAGTGAAATCTCATTTACAGAAAAGCAGACATTTCCTAAATATAGGCTTTCAACATGATGCTGGTTAGTCCTATTTTAGTCTGCATTATTCTGGTTAGAATATCCAATTTGCTCTTTTTGGCCCAAGATGATTGCTTCTATGGTGTCATTAGCCATGCTAATAGCAATTAGAAGCAGCACTTGAAAACTCAAGCCATCCAGTTTTAACATTTTCGACCTTAAGTTTAATAACTCTAAACATAACAAGGTACATGTGAAATAAAAAACATGAAAATGATTTAAAAAAATTCAAAGCCATTTGACTGCTCAGACATATGGACTAAAACATACACAACTGTTGGAGCAAATTAATTTGGAATCTATTAGTAATTCCAACCATTCCAACAGATTGCTGCAGCATGTACCTCAAAACACTAATTTAAATACTCATTAACTGTTCACAATTAGTCCATTGATGACATTCTGATTCTGAGTACTTCGATGTTGTCATAAGGTATTGCTTATGCCGTCAAATAAATCGAATGAGAGGTTCTGGAGCATCCTTGTCAAGTTCATAAGTCCTCTGGATGACCACAGAAAGATAGGTACACGTGAGATTGAAACTACTTGCTCAGCCAGTACCTTTGCCTCAGCTGTTTGCGGCGTTCAAGGTGGAAAACTAGCCACTGTGTTTTTGAACTGCTCTGACTTACATTATGAGCCATGTAGACACTCGTCTTTGTCTTATCCATCTGATTCCACCTAGAGTTGACCATTAGATAAAGTTAAGCTTCAGTTTTGTAAACTGCATATTGTTCTACTAATTTCCTATCTTTAGATAAACATGCCATGTTCCAGGCATGTGGGATGAAAATTGATCTTGGAAACTATTACAGCAGATAATCAATAACAGAGTCAGGCTCCTATGTTCCATCAGGGACTTTGGCTTGGAAAACATCCGCAGGGGTTTACTGTGATAACAGTAAAAGCAAAAAGATCCTTCAAACTATATATATATCTAGGTTTATCTCCCGCTCCATCCAGTTTCTGTGGCCAGAACAGAGATGACTATTGGATACTTGGACTAAACTCTTTCACCATATCTCCCTCCTTGGGGAGTCCTGTAGTTTAACCACAGCATTAATTAGTTGAGCTTGGGTTCTAGTTGCAGTTGTATTAATGTAATGTCACTGCTTCGGATGAGCTCAGTGGTTATAGTGAGAAACTCAGCTGGACTATTTTAAAAGGATGCAGTATATGAAGAAGTTTATGGCATGGCTAAATTGTTTAGATGAATCACAAGTCCACTTCTGATATTCATCACCAAATGAATTTGTGGATTGCATAAAGACAGGACATTTTCTTAGCAAATGCAAGCATCCAGATACCATAAGGATTAAGACAGTAGACTCAAGAACACAAAGGCCAGAACACTCCTCTCCCTGTCCCCAACACTATGTCATACTTAGAACTCTGAGTCATCACTTGATCTTCAAAAAAAATCTATATCTGGGTTTACAGTCCCTTTGTTGAAATTCTACATGCCCTTGTTTCTGTTTTCACATGTCTGTAAGCAAATCTCTCTAAGGAAACTTGATTTAACTGCCCAGCTGTAATCTTAAAATAAATTCATGTTATTTAATTTTAACTAGTTGACAGGGTGCTTCCCAGCATGGTAACAAAAGTGTACAGAAATCAATTGAAATATTGCCTAACACACACTGAGCCTTTAAGAGAAAAGATACTCACCATGATTCTGGTTTTAGTAACAAGCTCATCACCCAAATCATATAGAAAAAATTCACTTACAGGGTCATGGGACCCTAAATATTTTCTGGATAAATGGGTAACTTAATTCTTCAAAACCATAGTTAACATGGAAAAAGTAATATAAGACATTGCAGGCTTTGCAGTTTGCTTATTCAAGACTGATGCATCATAGAAACCACAAAAAAAAAAATGAAGCATTACTATAGAAAATAAGAGGAGAACATCACTTTAAGAATTGGAGGTACAGTTGTTTTGGAAAACTTATAGAAAGACAGATGCAGGAGGTAGATTGAATGTAAAAATTCAAACCAGGACAAACAGCTGGAGCAGTTAACGTCAAATCCAAGTTACAACAATCAATAAGAGAGCACATTAAAGTAAATAAATCATGTAGAAAATATACTGCCCTGTGTAAAATGGTTGTTTGGTTGTTTAATTTTTCATTACATTAAATTACCACAAATATTTAATTAGATACTGTTTTGGCTCTCACTTCCAAGATATTACATGGTTGTTTGTCTACAGTCTGAATGGATATATACATATTCATGGAGTGTTACTGAGTGCAGATTTAGCAGCCGGAAAGAGCTTTTCAAGAATAAAAACACTCATACTGATAAACAACTGCCTGATTCACAGTTTCTAGTCCTGTGTGTAGACCAGCTGCACTGTTAGTTAGAACTTCGGGCAGATGCATAAATCTTAGCTTTATGTCATCCCTAGAGATTCCCTGCTTGTCCAGACAAGTTCAAAGGCACATGTTTTCAATTGTAGGAAGATGACAGTGATGGCAGGATTTTTCTCTCTACATTCACCATGAAAGAAAGTGACTAGGAGAGAAGTAACAAAACCCACAGACAACATCAGTAAGAACAGAAGTGAATATGTATCTGTAACTCCACAGTCCCAAATGCTTTGTTGGCAAATGTGGGCAAACCACAGGGACTAGAAAGTCTTTGTGCTCTTACAGCTTTGTAGGAAGCAGGAAAGCCAAGCATTACACATTGTAGCATGTGTCAGTCCTTTCACAAGGTATACATTCAGGAAATCAGTGTATATTTTGAAAATCTGCAATTCTTATTTTTCAACTATTGCTTAATAAATCTGGAAGATCAATGCTAAAAAAGTACTAAATGCGTCTGACCCATCACAGCATCTTAAAGTGGCTGTAGTCAAATGAATGTCATGAGCCAGAAAGTCCCCTTACACCAACTTTCAAATTTCAGCTGAGTTTGATTGAAACAGAAAGCAAAGGCAGCTCAGCCTCAAAAATTTCCAAAAGAGAAAAAAGAATGGGAGGTTGGGAAGGGAAATAGAATCCAGGCATCTTAGGAAGTGAGAGAACATATCTCCGAACATTTCAAAAAACACAACGCATGAGAAATGCTACCTTTCCTCTTCACCTGTGTGGTTCCAAGTAGGTATTCAAATTGGCATAAAAACTCAAATACTATGTAAGAATGATAATTATGATACCCTTCTTTCAGCTTTAATGTACTTTGTTGTCTATATTTCTAGTCATAAAAAATCCCAATACCTGAACAGTATTTTGAAACTTACAAATGCCTTTTTTGTAAGCTGGAAAGCAGTATGTTGAGCATAATTAGAGGAGATCACAAAAACATCACCTTTGTATTACTTCCTTTATATGCAGAACTGAAGCTTCAACTAATTAATCCATCAGTTGAATGTAACAGGTATAGTACTCTAGAATGCAAGAATTAGGCCACAGAACATATGTATCAAATATCCCACGGCTATACTATCAATCTAAAAAATATTATAAACTGAGTTTTTGCAAACACCGATTCATACTAAAATTCTTACCAAAAGGGCTCAATTAACTCATTCTAAAAGTACTTAAATGGAGAACCCAGTATTTCTAGGTACTCTAACAAGTTCAAGAAATTCTTCATAAATTGGCTTAATCCAGCAACAGTGAAGGTTCAGTCCTCATTCTGACATTCAATTATTTTACACTGCAGTTATTACTCAAAGAAGTAGTGAGTGAATTTGGAAGAGATAATTTAATTTCTTCAGTTGCTGGAGTTTTAGCCGACTAAAGGTAGCAGCATTGATTGTACTAAATAGATTTTATAAAATGTTCTTTTCTGAGCACCATTCTCATGATGGCCATAGTATTACCTTCCTACAATTTTAGTTCAATACTTGTGTTGTAATAGTCTGTGGACACCTGTGCATTGTAGTGCAAGATGTAGTACATTATTATTTGTGACACTCCTCAAATGCCAATTTACTGGACTGCAGATTGCTCCCGTAACCCAATAAATCTCTACAAATCTATCTGAAGTGGTTGTGCTATATTCTCCCCCTTCCCATTCATCAAGTTTGGCAAATTCTGACAGGATGATCATATTTTGGTTTCTATCAGAAATTGTTTTTCATGATGAGAATATAATAAAGTACATGACCATTTATCCAGTTATCACAGTACTTGTAATTTATAATCATCACTTTTTATTTGGGTAGAACTACATTTATTTCATATCAACAGGCATGTTTCAGTATTTAATTCTTTCAAAGTCTTTGTGGGATTCAGAGAACAAATGGCATTCATCAGCAATCAAATAAGGAGCAGTTGAAATGCTTATGACTTAGCTAAACTCATGCTGATAGTAACTAGCAAAATCTAAACTGAATATAGACTGAATCTAGACCTACTGGCTCAAAAACTGGAGACATTTTCTTACAACCCACTTCCTCCAGGAAAATGGCTCAGCCATAATTGATGATCATATTACCCTTTCAATGTGGACATGTTAACTCACTGGTGATATAGTTCACCGTTTTGAGAGGGAGCAATAAAGTGGGTCAGTTAAGAGACTATTGTAATAATCCAGGAGAAAATACTGGTCAATTGAAAGAGTGACGGGAAATATTTTTTAAGTTTTTATTATTATTTTCTATTATCCAGTTTTGTAAATACACGGATTCTCCCTTTCCCCATCTGTTTCTCCTCTCCATTTTGTACTATTTTAACAGTTTCAAGTTCAAGCATATCAGAGCATTGCAGTTATAGGCAATGGTAGAAAATCTATCAAATTTTCAAAGTATATTTAACAGTAACTGGTTCACTCCCCAAGTGGCCATTTTGGCCAGAGCTGAGCTGATCCAAAGCCAGGAGCCAGGAGTTTTTTTTTTTTTTTTTTAACAGATCTCCCATGTGGGTGAAGGGGCCCAAGGCTTTGGGCCATCCTCGACTGCTTTCTCAGGCCACAAGCAGGGAGCTGGATAGGAAGTGGAACAACTAGCATATGAACCAGCACCCGTATGGGATCTCAGTGCCTACAAGGCAAGGACTTTAGCCCTTAGACTACCCCACTGGGCCTAGAGACTTGCTCAGATGATAGGAAAATAGCCTTCTCCATTGCTACAGTGCAATGGCAAGCAGGAATAGTACCTTACAGTGAAGGAGAGAGCTATGTTCTTTACAACAGATTCTCAGTGTATTTTACATTTTTTTTATCTTTTCCACAAAGTTTTTATTCCCCTGCCCAAGCACTCATTAGTTATTTCATATCTTCATCTTTTAGGTGAACCATAGTATGAGATTTTCATATTTTAATCAGAAAAAAAGAATGGCAATTGAAATTAAGTGGATAAATTTGAGTATAATTGGCAGCTGAACAATATCAAATACTTCCAGGAAATTGACAAACCTTCCCACTTATTTGACTACTTTTTTATGCCCTCCAATACAATTTTATATTCTATCATTGGAGTCATTTGTCTATCAAATTCAATGATGGGTATTTAATGCATGTGGTTTTTTTTAGAAAGTGAAGTTTGGAATAATTCACATCTTAGAATGTGTATTATCCTCCACTTATCCCATTCCAAAGCATTTCCAACTATCATTCTTACAACTCTGATCAAGTTACATAAACACAAATTTGTTTCTGTGTCTGGAAAAGAAACTGGATGAGCTATTTAAGATGTGTAATGAGAAAATGACTAACAGTATTCCTATGCTACTGGTTAGCTAGTTAAGCTACTGAGAGGGTAATTTACCAGACATCATTTTGCAAATAATACCCAGTTTGGGGAAATTACAGTACACTTAAACCTGACAATACTTGCTTATATTTGCTTTAAAATAAATCACTCAAAAACTGTGATTCAAAATTGATTTCTCTGCTTACCATTGTTTTTGTTTGCCATTCTGGCAGTGCTTAGCTGGGGTGGCTTAGTCTTTGCTCCTGCAGGACTGGACTCACATATGCAGTTACAGTCAATTAGCAGGTCCGCGGTTGACTGGTCCCAGATGGCCACACTTCATGACTGGCAGCTAGCTGTACCACTGATCAGAGAGTGCCTTGATTTCCTCTACATGGCTTAACCAGAGGCTATCCTGGCCATCTTGTGATGCAAGAGACCAACCATGACACACTAGCACAAGCCTATACTTGTGTATTTGCTGAGGAACTATTGATTCATTCAAGCCGTATGATCAAGGTTATGGTGTTCACAGACTTCACAGCAAGTCTGACTCATTCCAACATATCATGAAATTTTCAGAGGGCCAGATCTCATGCTGCTGCTGTCACCTGGATTGCCCATAACTTTATCCCTATGCTAATTGGAAGCTCAGCCACTCTACTTCTGATTCAGCCTTCTCCTACTGTGCCTTGGAACGCAGCACATAATGGTTTGAATACTTAGCCCCGCCCCTGCCACGAAGATGGGAGACATATGTGGGCTCCTGACTCCAGCATGACTCAGTCCCAGTTGTAGTGGGCATTTCAGAAATAAACAGATCTCTCTCTCCCTCCCTGCCTCCCTCCTTTGTGGTGTCTCACTGCCTTTCAAATAAACAAATGCATTTTTTAAAATCACTTTGGGTCGTCACAATGACTCAAATAGTTATCCTGCTTGCAAGAGCTGGCATCCCATTGGACTCCGTTTTGAGGCCCAGCTGATTCACTTCCTACTATCTGATTGTGATCTCAAAAAGCAGTGCAGGATGAGCCAAAACCTTGCAATTTTGCACCTGCATGGGAGGTCTAGAGGAAGCTCAGCTTTGCAGCAATTTGGGGAGTGAACCAGCACATGGAAGATCTTTCTGTCTCTCTTTCTGAAAATCTGCCTTTCCAATGTAAGTATAAAATTTTTTTTTTTTTTAAAAAATGACTTGTTGGCCTGGTATGGTAGCCTAGTGGGTAAAGTTCTCCCCTTGCATGTGCCCAATCCCTTATGGATGCCAGTTTGTGTCTTGCGGCCCCACTTCCAATCCAGCTCCCTGATTGTGGCCTGGAAAGACAGTAGAGGATGGCACAAAGCCTTGGCACCCTGCACCCACGTGGGAGACCCAGAAGAGGATGCCTGGCTCTGGCTTTGGATCGGCTCAGCTCCGGCCATTGTGGTCACTTGGGTAGTGAATCAACAGATGGAAGATCTTCCTCTCAATTTCCTCCTCTCTGTGTATCTGACTTACCAATTAAAAAAAAAAACCCACTTGTCATAGCCTTAATTATTGCTTAGTAGAGCATCACTATTTGGAATTAGTATGAAAAGCTGCAGTTATAGTTCCGGAAGACACATGGTAAGCCCAACGAAGTAATGTTTTGGTTTTGTTTTCCAGTTTTGCTGAGACACAATTTGTACACAAAAAAACATTACATAAGAAAAGAAAAAAAGAGACAACTTTTGGAGGTGACCAAAATGTCTACTACCTGGGTTATTTACTTCCTTCCACCTTAAATGCCCTAAAACTCCAGTTATTCTTAACTTTTTTCCCCTATATTTCTGCTACAGAGTTTGACATTTCAACATGAGTTACTGAATCATTTGTGTTAGGAATCTGTTCCTTATGAAACATAAATATAAGAAATAGAATGAACACAAACTCTAAAATGCCCCAACGGGACCATTTGCCCTTAGTAGATAAATTTAGGAAAAATAAGGGACACGTTTTCAGAATATGATTGTTCATTTTAGGAGTTCTGGGCAGTACGTCACTTCCAAAGTCTGTGGCAAATCAGCAGGATGCAAGGGAGGAGAGTCAACTTTGAAGCCTTATTTTACGTTTCAACAAACCCTACATCTGATGTTTTAAAGTAGACAGTCCCTCTGCAACCTGGCTTTGGATTCCCCCAATCGCAATAAAATGGCTTCCTATGAATTTGCCATCATAAATATCTTCATGACTTTGTACTGCAAATCGCAGCAGCTTGTGGCAGTAATAATTCTTGCCTGAAGAAGCCACATCTCATTGTGTTGTTTAGACCTTCTGAACTCAGATTTATCTTTTCACATTTCCTCATTTCTGGAAAAAGATAATAAAATGTACTCTACCAAATTTCATTAAAAAGCTTTAACAGTAGTGTGTAGATTACCCTAAAATTCCCACAAGTGAATGAAATTTATTTTTATTTGAAAATATTAGTATGAAATAATTACTGAACAGAAGGTGCCAAACTGTAAACCAATAAATTAAGTCCAGGCTAACTACCTGATATTAAGCCTTATCATTTATTGCAAGCACTATGAATTTATGCCCCTACTGTTTGTAAAGGACTGTGTTTGAGTCATTGTGATTACATATTTTATTCTCTCAATATTGAAGCACAGTCAATACTTTCAGAGACATTTATCTGTACCCAACATATTAAGTCTTATAACATTCAAACAATTAAAACAAAGCCTAGGAAGCTAAATGAAGTATTATCAATTTAAGCATTTGTATTGTTTTTAATGAGCATGTACAAATGACCCTTAGCTATATTCTACAGAGAAAAAATGGGAAGATCATTAATGTAGTCCAACCCGTTTCTTCCTCCCCTCTTTTTCTCCATTCCTTCCCATTTACATTTTTATTTCCATTAAAAAAAATCTGCTTTGTTCATTGAGATAGGCCCAAAAAGGCAATGCAAAATTGTTTGGTGACCCAAGACACAAAGAAGTAATCATTTTTGATGTCCAGAAAGCAATTAGTTTAAGTAGCCAGAAATGGAAATGGGACAGCAGCTCGCTTTGTCAGACTTAAAAATGCAGGAAGGACAATTACTGCAACAATCAGAAAGAAAGTATGAAACAGACATACAAAAGGGATGGCTGTTTGAGCTGGCATGTAAGATACCTGCACCCTACCTTGGAGTCCCAGGTTTGATACCAGCCTCCAGAACCTGACAGAGACAGCAGTGCTGGCTCAAATAGCTGGGATTTTCTCCCCCTCACCCCTGTGATGGAGAGCTAAAAAGAGCTCTTGGGCCCTGGTCTACCTGCAGACATCAGGAACAGATGGAGAGCGAACCAGAAGAATGCAACTTCATGAGATCCTTGCACTGAGCTGTGCTCAGTCTGGACCCTTTCAGATCAGTATGTCAACCACAGACAGTGGGCGTGTTGGGTGGGAAGATGAGCTTCCAGCACCAAGGGACTGACTGCAGCTGAATCAGTGGATGCCCTGTGTCTGAATACAATCATCCCCACCAGAAGGAAGCTGCAGCACTGCAAGGAAACCCCACGACCTGTGGTGGTGGCAGGATGACCCATGAGAGCTGCTGGAGCAGAAGGGAGTGAATAAAAAATTACTATTTTCCAAAATGCAACAACTACAGCTTGAAAATTATTTTTGCAAATGCCAAGAAAGAAAATAGCTGAACAGTTGGTTCTGCCTGCAGGAATTGACACAAACCAACTCTCAGGAGCAATATCTCAAAGAAAAACTGGCCCAGCACAATAACCGGGAGCTTACTTAACAATTAACTTTACTTTCTAAACTATTTTGAATCTTAGATGGGATAAATTAAAAGTCTGCCATTTCTCTTCACAACAGTGCTCTAGTAACAAACTGGTATTTTCAATATGTAATCGCAAGTTCTCAGAGGCGGGTGAAACTGTGGAACATGTCAAAATGAATAAAATAAGCACGCGCGCACACACACACACACACACACACCTGAAATCTGAAAAATTCACAAATCACCTGATAGAAAATACCTTCACAGGACATTTTTGCATTATTTTTTGTATTTTGCTACTATTTGCCATAACGTCTTGCAAGTAAACCTCCCCATATTATTATGATAGTATCATGCTTCGGCAACAGTCATAAGTGCAATGCTGTACTATTTAACTGTATCATGGCTATCATGGCATTTTAGGCACTGGAAATGGTGGAAACTCGACTATTCCATTGTCAAGGTTGGATCAAGCTATTCCATGTCCAGGAATCAATCCAAAGCTAGTGAAATCTGCATATGATAAAGTGACCTGCAACCCTATACACAATCCACAACAGCAGAGACACAGGAACAACTCAGGTGTTGATCATAAGAGAAATTAATTTTTAAAAACTGTGGCACATCTACTCTATGGAATACTACTACTGTTTAAAAAATGGAATTCTACCACTTGCAACAAAAATGGTTCCAATTGAAGGCCATTATTCCCAATGAAATAAGTCAATCCCAAAAGGACAAATATGTTCTAAGATAACATTCATGCAAAATATAAAACAAATGTATGTTGAGATAAACATGTACATAGATGAACTATATAACAGAAACTAGCATATTTGCGAAGTAAAGATATGTTGCAGTATGCATCTCTACTCCCTAATGAAAAGGAGCACTTTCAAAGCATTGTCACTTGTAATGAAGCGGTACAAAACAGAAACTGTGATCCAGGTGACATTATCATCTGGGATAAGCAGTTCCCACACAATTCAAGTCCAAACACCAGACGTCTCAACAGTGTATAGATGAACGTCTGTCATGAAGTTCTGATAACTTATGTGTTGTAGACCACCTTCTTACACCTTCACCTTGCCGTAATATCTCACTAGCTGTTCATTCATATTGAAGTCCTGTTGGTCTACTAATCACTCACACTCTCTGTGTGATCTCTCTGGTCCCAAGCTCAAGCAAGCATCATTTTAGAAATAGCTTAGAACTCAGGCAATGAGTGATGACTAAGCCAGGGTGAATCTCTGATAACTGTGTGATCAAGTTCCACCATTTGCACCATGGAGACTTCAAAGTGCTATTGTAGTTACGTTAATTAACACAAGCTGCACTAAGCATGTATTCTTCATTACTCTTGAACCTCCACAGGCCCCTCCCTAACTACACAGGAAGGTCCCCTGTGTCTTCTTTAAGCACCATGGATGAGAAATGGCTTTACTTATTACTGGATAGAAGTATCTCATCAGACAGGGAAGGCAATGTGTTTGGCTGACCCTTGTTCAGACATCACTCTGGGAGAAAGCAAAGAACCTGCTTTGGTGTGGGCTCCTCGCTCGCCTTTTGTCGAAGAGGAGGAGCTGGTGAAGACAGTATCTGTCCTTAGTCCTATGGTGCGGGATAAAGTAGAAAAGTTGCCATGTCATTTGTTATTACCATGTTATGTTTTGGTTTTTGTTATCCCCTTCCTGTACCTATCCTTTGAAAACATGTTTGGAGCATTTTATTTTCTGTATTGCTGTTTACAAGTTTGTTCCATTTTCAAGTCCAGTGATGAGAAGTTTGAGCCACCAAGGAACTCACCAGCATGTTGGTCCTGGACTTCCAACGATGGCAGATGTCTGCCTCCCTCTTGGCACCTTTCAAGATCTTCCTGTGTCGTTTCCAGACACCAGTCAGCAACGGCACCTGTAGTTAAAGGGAAGGGGAAAATCGTGTTTACTCTGCATGTCCATAATTGGAAGTGGGATTTGTTTTCTGAGACTCCTCTGAATCTGCACTTGTTCATTGACACAATGATAATGATTCTGTCTCGATTGTTGAAACAATTGCATGTATCTTCAAAAGTTGCACCATCATACCATGCTCTCTAGTGACAAGTCTGTAGCAGACATCCCTACCCATGTGAGCTGCCTGCAAGAGCCGCAGTCTCATGTGAGTTAAACATTCTGCTTACCACTGTGCACTACCACGACAGAACACAAAAAGCAGCAATTGTAAGAAGTAATCTGTGTATTTTTTTTAAAAGCAGTGTCTTGGAGCATGGCCTATTCTAGTTAAAAAAGGGAAAGAACACAGGAAGGAGGAATGGAGAGCTATTCTTTCACACAACATGGCATTAGTGTGTTCCATCTTTACATGGATGAACATGTTGCTATAAGCTAAAGCTGCTGATATACCATAGTCTGAAAAGGGGGCACTGGTGAAATGGGATAACACCAACCACATAGACAGGCACAAAGACTAAGTAGACTAAGGAATGTTACAACAGAGCTAAACTGAATTTCAGATAAATCTATGTGGCTTTCATTATTTTTAGCAGAGTAATAACATAGCAAAATATGTATAAAACATGTAAGATACACCTCCCTTTTTATGCCTTTAGGGTCAGTTTATATTCTAACACACCTTGGTCTGGTTTCTGAAAATAATTAAAACTCAGTTCTATTTTTAATATGAAAAACCATATGAAAATAGCATCAGATTCATAATTCAAAAGTAAGTATATTTTAAAATTCTCCCTCCAGATCTGCCCTCTCATTACCTCCAATGTCTCTGGAGGCTACTGTTGCCTCCCTATCTTTGTATTGTGTTGTAAGAAAATAGTCAAGGTTGCCAACATTATAAAGAAGAGGTGCTCACTTAGTTTGTGATTTCTGGTGCCTGGAAGTCCAGCTGCATGGCACCATTATCCTGGTGAGGACCACAAGGCCATATCACAATACAGCATAGACACAGAAAAGAGGGCTGGTCACATGCAGAAGTGGCCAAGGGAACAGGGGGCCTCACTTTGTCCCAACTCACTCTTGTGGGTCAACACTGGGTGGAGCCTCATGATCCAACTGCTTGGTCAAACCTCACCTCTTCCAAGGATCCACAACTCCAATACCATTACACTAAGGACCAAGCATCCAGCACATGAACTTTGAAGACAAACCATGCACAATGCAACCCAGGTTCTATATCTGCCCCTGTTCTAGCAAGAAAACTTAATGCAACTACTTCTTTCTACAATACTTACACAGCAGTCAACAAGGTAAATTTTCCTCCATGAATTTAATATCTCACTTGGCATTGCATACTCACATGAATTCCATACATATTCAGAGCCAGACAAACAAGATTCAATGCAAACTTCATGTCTCGATAACATAAAAATCTCTTGTTATCAGAGCAGTTTTAAAGTTTTTCCCTATTTTTAGTTGTTCTTTATACAACAGGCAGAGGAACACACCAAGAGACAGATACAAAGAAATATTCCATCTGTTTGTTGACTCTCTGACTGCTCAAAACAGCTGGTTCTAGGTGAGCCTGAAGCCTGGACTCAATTTTACTATCCCACGTGCCAACAGGGACCTGCAACCTTTGAGAATACACGCTTACCAGGAAGCTCAAACTGGAAGCAGAATCCAGATTCAGACCCAAGCACAGCAACAGGCAATGTGAGCATTCAAAGTGGTATCTTAACCACTGCATCAAATGCTCATAACTTGAGTGCATTTTACTCAAACACTGAGGTTAGAGTAATGAAATGCACAAGAAGTGTAAATTCTGGAATAAGATAAGCTATCAGCTTTGACCTTTCCCACTTTTAAATTTGGTGTAGCATGGGGTACCTTTGAATAATGAGGAATGGGAAATGGGCCGTCTACGACACTGAAAGGGATTCTCACAAGAATTCAGTGGTGCTGAGACCTCGATCCCAGGACCTGGATCAATTGCTGCTGGTTCTGTGCCACCAAGTCCGCAGGACTTTGTAATAGCAGCCCTAGCTAACTGACTCTGATGTGAAAAGGAGATATTAGATGACAGCCTCCAACTGCAGTCAACTGAAAGCAATTACCATTAGCATTGTAAAAGCTGCTCGAAAGTGGCAAGAAACATTTGATCTATTTATGGACAATCTGACCTAGTGGCTTTCATTAAATTTTTAAAACTTGACTTTCTCGGGTGGCTGAATTAAGTAAATCCTTCACTGTGATGCCATTACAACCACAGCTTTAAAGTAGTAGGATATGGTCATTGATAGAATTATGACTCTGATGCACATGGCCATGGAAATAGTATCATTAATATGTGTGAAGGACAGCAGCTTACCAACAAAATTACCCTTCCAAGTCATTGGCCTTTTTCCCCCATCACCTTATTCAGATTCTTTCGATCCTAACTCACACTATAGATAGCCACTGGCAATGATAGAACTGGTCACTGCAGGGTCACTAAGAATCTGGACTATGAGGAAAGGGAGGTGGGAGTATAACCTAGTGCTCCTGCACATTGTACAATCATAAAAACTTATCACAATTAGTCCTGTGGATCTAGGGTACCAGACAAGACTTAGGGATATTTCTGTTCACCCAAAAGTATAATTGTATTTTCTTATCAATATGATTGGAGGAGATAATGGAAATTTAATTTCAGTCCATTTATTAATTGTCTATGGAGTCAGAAATAACCTCCTGCACCAGAAAAGCCATTCTGAACAAAATTGACAAGCCAAGAGATTTCCCACTGTTGCTCTCAGTGGTACCTGGAGTGCTCAAGTGAACTGCTGGAAACAATGGATGCTGAGAATAAAGCCAAAAAGAAAATTTGATTGTAGAGAATAGAAGTTGATAGCATTGAAATAAAACCCTTGCGGTGGGACAAGCCTGCATGGAACTGCATGTCTTTGCATATTTCTCCAAGAAGAGGAGTAAAGAATGCTTTTGGCTGTGAGATGCATTTTAAAATTGTGAAATAAAACGATCATGTCTCAAGCCATATTGTGTTGGCCTAGAGACATATTACATCTTTGCACCATCTTCCATTCCCTAGCTTTTACATATTTATTTATTTTATTCATCCTGTAACATTTCCCTTTTAACAGGTGATAGATGAATGGGAAGGTGCTTGTTTTTCCACAATATCTGATGCTCACTTTATAGGACTTAAACCCAAATTTTCAGTTGACTTAATGAATTCTGGAAATAACTGAAAATGTTTACCCATCATTGTTCAAAAAAACTTCAAACATGCAGCATTATTCTGTAACAATTCATTATGCCCATTACTTAGAAACCATTTCCACAAACTTACTTGTTGTTGTCAAGACACAAGTGAAACCTTATGATGTATGAAGTACAAGAAATGTGTACCAAGGTAAGGCTGGTTTCTCTGCTTCTAGCACATGGCTATTAGATAAGACTATTTAAACCTAAAATATGGAAGTCACATTGATGCCATGAGCTGTACTTATCCTTAAAGAAGGGCAAGAACAATGTACTAGAAAGATGGAGGTCTCAGGTAGAGAAAGTAAATAGGAAGCAAATCATTTTTAAAATCATGTTGAATAAAAGCCTTGACTTCCAAGAGAATGAATTGTGCATAATTGCAAAAGACCTACCTTTGATCATTTCTTTTTGATCTAGATCCTTATTGCATTCTGACAAGGCAAGCTCAGATGTTTAAAATCAGCCTTTGTCTGTCATTTCAAACTGACATAAGAGCCACAAGATGTTCCAATAGAAGTTTCACTCCTTGGTGCCCGGGTAAGTTTCATTATCAGTGTGCATGTCACTGTCACTTTCTGATCAATCACAGCGCACCCTGGATTTCAAGGCACTATGAAAACTCAATCACAAGGGTGAAGCAGAAACTATCCTTCACAATTACACAAATTCTCCCATTACTTAGGCACTATCTGAATCAAGACTGCAACAGCCTGTCTTTGTTTTCTAGAGCATATTCCATTTTTAGAAATTTTTTCCAACAGCCTCTTTGGAAAAGGAACCCGTGATCATCAATAGTTGGGATCATTTCCGTAAGAGATTTATGAATTCACTATGTTGAGTAACAAGAAGTACTCTGGCTAATTTCTTGTTGTGTAACAAATGTGTCGCTCTTACTTAGTGACCAAAAATAAAAATATCACACTGAGATCACAGAGTGCTAAGAGGCTCCACCCCTAAGGTCATCTGCACGCGGAGCAATACATCCTGCAGGGGCGGCAACAGTTCAAGTCACTGCTTCTCAACAGACAAAGGCCAAGTCGTTCATGATGTGCTTCCTGCCTCCTAGGCATCACCTAAAAGGCTTCTCCCCTGCATTTCCCTCCAGGCGGGTGCCAGATTTTTCTCTCAATGATTCATTTTGTTGCACAATCAGCAAGGGCAACCCCCTCGGAATGCGCACTTGTGACAACTTCCTAAACACTTCCTATATGTGAGCTTCACCCAATCCCACGAAGAGAAACAACTGTTGTCCTATCACAGGTGAGAAAACAGGCCGACCAAAGACACTGCTGAAAATTAGTCAGTGGGGAAAAATTGAGGAGAGGATTTGTAGTTGGCCTGTGTTTAGAGTGCTCTCTTTAAGCACTACTCTAACTCAGGATTATGGTTGCAGAGAAAACACAGGACATTCAAGTAAATTTGAGTCTCAGACAGTGCAGCCATGCTTTTTGTTGATGAAGTCATTGCGCTTTTACTTTAGGTATGTCACTAAAGTCACAATGTGTTTTTCTATTCTAGTATATGTGTGTGTGTGTTCATCTGAAATTCACATGTACTTGGATGCCCTGCATTTTTAGCTGCTGAATCTCAGTCTAACATGTCCACGTGTGTATGATCCCCAAGCTTTCAGCTGGGCCTTGGCAATGACCAACACTGTGTCCTCATCCATCATCCAAGGCCTCCTCAGCTGCCTGCTAAATGACAACACTTTAGAGGAACTTCAATATCATAAATGAGTAGTTGTTACACATTTTTGGAAAATGTCCAGATAGTAAATGCTTTAGGTTTTGTGGTTCACCCAGAGTCTCCATTGCAAGAATTCCATGCTGCAGATGAAGCAAGAGGACTACAGGCAACAGGAAAATGGTTTCATTCCAATAAAATTATTTTCAGAAAAAGCAACAGATCAGGTTTGGCTCATTAGTACTAATTTACAAATCCACATAGAATCTTACAGGAGATATGTCAATATTATAGATATTATCTATATTATATGTATATTACATATATAATCTTGAAGAAATACTAAGGGAAAATCTTTGATATTCCAAAATATGACCAGGCTTTTTCTCACGTCTCACAGAGAGGTCTAAACTGATGACAATCTCAAGGCAAGGCCGTCCTGGGCCTTACAAGCACTTTCACGCCCCAAAAAGGACACATCTACAACTACGTCCTTTTCCTTTGTCATGCCCCATGCCACTCAAAGAACTTGGGTTTCCTTTTGTTCCCTTTTTAAGAACGCACTTAAATGGTACATAGTTTTAGCTCTTTCTACACTATGTTATTTCACTTATTTCCCTGTAAGTCTCTTGGCAAAACCATGACATTCCATATTCCCAAAAACTTTACAAACCACCAAAACCTGCCAAATCCAGAAATGTCTCTGTCCCCTAGCCTCTGTGATCATTCTGCCATGTTCTGTATTTTCAATTTCGTACTTCTCCAAACCACCGTCCTTCCATGAAACCAGAGATTGAACTTACACACTGTTCTCTTAGCTCTGCAATGCATTCTTCTCAATCAAGCATGGTCACCCAGAATACTGTCCTTACCTGTGCTTGTCTTTCTTCGTAACTGGCACCTATTTCCCCTTTCCCAGATTTGTTTTGATCTTTGTGTTTGTATCAACCCATGAAATCATGCACAAATGGCATCATGCCAGTTGCAAGTCCAGCCACTCAGGGGTCTAGTAGCTTCTACCACTGCTCTGAGTCCTGAGCCACCATTATCTGCTAATTAAAATGACGATTTCACATTGTCTTAAAAATATATTAGATTCATTGTCATCTGAGCCAATATGTATCCCCTCAAAAATCTGTGTTATCACTTCAGACTGTGAATTTGGAGGTAGTGAAGTCTATTCTCACCTGGTCTCCTTGCAGGAAGACATTTGGCTGCACAAGGGATGCCAGCCACCTACGTGTGGAGATGAGTCCGTGTGAGGACACAGGGAAAAGGCGGCCCTGTGGGAGCCAAGGAGAGCCAGTCCTCAGAAAATACCAAACCTGCTGACAATCTGACCTTGGACTTCCAGGTTCCAAAATTCTGAATAAATAAATCTCTGAGGTTTATGCCACTTTGTGGCATTTTGAGATAGCAGTCTCAACAAATTAATACACATCCCAGACTTTATCAAATAACACATAATACAAGTGCCAATTCTGCTTTCCATCTTGGACAATATTCAGTAGACCACTAGCATGTAAGACTGCTAACTTAATTTTAATTCTTCCTGCATTCAATTCCAGACAGTATAATGTGCTTGCCAAATTCACAAATATAAATTTCATATGGACTAGCAACATGAATGTGAAAAGGCAAAACGTAAAGCTTAATATAAAATATGCTTAATATAAAATATACTTGTCATATTAGCACAAGCAAGAATTTCTAGAACAATGTACTCAAAAAAGCCATAGTAATATAATAAAACTATTAAAATATCTCAGTATGAAAAATTATCATAAAGTGAAAATCACATACTAAAAGCATCAGTAATAGAATTTGTAAAGGAATACTACCTGTATATTAAAAACTCATACAAACAAAAATACTGTAAATACAACTGAAAATACAGAATAAAGTTCACAGTAGTGCAAATTTAAATGTGTAATAAAACTCAATTCTTCCCACTAGTAATCTGGGAAGCACAAAATAAAAAGCCACATGGTATAGATTTCAACTAATTAAAATAAAATTACACAAACATCAAGACAAGCAACATTTGTGATGACATAGCTGGTAGGCGCGTGCACACACACACACACGCACACACTTAAATGAGGAAAAAACAATAAGCATAGTAAATTTTAGTCTTATCTTCCAAAATCAGCTTTTTTAGAACTCATGTGAGTGAGGTCATGTAATACTCGTCTTCCTGGGCTTGGCCTATTTCTTTGCACATCATCACCTGCAGTTCCACCCAGGTTGTCATAAATGACAGAACTTCACCTTCTTATGGAAGATGAGTGTTCCATTCTGCACATTCTTTATCTTGGTGAAGGATGCTCAGGCAATTTTGATCAATGGATGTAAAGTGACAGTGCAAATAAATTCGGATATTCTATTGCCCAAAAGGGTTACTATCAATGATTGTACGCATCAATTACTCCAAAAAGCTAAAGAAAAAATGTATGACTTTCAACACAAACTGTACATCTCTGTGGGGACAGTTATGTTCATCCTGATCTGAACAGACAATGTCTATGTCACAAAACCTGATAACCCTTAACTAGGCACAGTTTTAATACAAGTAAGTTAAAATCTGTATAGTCTATGATGCAGCTACTTCAAGTGACATTCCCAATTATAACCATGCATCCAATCTGATGAAAAGCTGTGTGTTTTGTGTTTAACACCAACTCTTATTTAACCAGAACAATAGTTTCCATGTGTGAGGCCCCAGCCACGATGGGGAGACGTCAATATGCAACCAATGTTCAGACCCTCTCCACATAATCTCCCTACAGGTGCAAAGAAGATGTCTGCCTCAGAGTGCCCAGTGCAATATGTTCTATCATAACTACCAACTGGCGCACACACGCACACACACACAAACACATCTTCTACCAGAAAAAAAAAAAACAATTATTGCAACTTATGTTGTCATTACAGAATGAAGTGTTGTTAAAATGAACATACTATGGGCAGATGGTTGACTAAACAGTTAAATTGTCTGGTAAGATATTCATGTTCCCCACTAGAGTGCCAGGGCTCCAGTCTCCATTCCAGCTCTTAAAACTGGTTTGCTGCTGATGCAAACTCCGGGAGACAGTAGGTGACAGCTCAACAGCATTGTGTCTCTAGCTCAGCTACTCAACCCCACCTACATATACAGCAGGAAAGCCAACAATGACAAACTGTTTAAACATTAACATTTCAATTTTGGCCACTGAAATTTATTTTGAAATATTTTATATATTTATTTCTTTAGCATTCTTTGTCCCAGGCTATGCAAGAACATGGAGCTGGCCACATTTGGCCAGGGGACTATAGTGTGTAGATCTTCCATCTCAACTATCAGAATTCAAAGGTTTGCATATCCATAGATGCCTAATTGACTAGCTGGTATTTACTGTTAATACAACATGATGTACAAGGTCTGTGTGTTGATATCTCAGTGAATGCCTAAAAATTAAATGGGATTCCTTACCATCTGCTGGTTTTTGTCCTTCCCAAGCCACTTAACCTCTATCTCAACCTTGAATTCATTAATTCTTTCTGCCTAACACTATCACCTTCTTCCTACCTAGGTCATTCTTTTCTTCATAATGATATGCATAATCTCATCACTAACTTCCTCTTCTCTATTTTCCTCTTTCCTTCAATTAAGCTGTCATTCTGAAAGAAGAGCTATTAGAGACATTGTCTGGTGTGGCCAGATAGAATTCGGGGTGTGCTTTCTGAAGGCCTACAGGCTGTACAACTCAGAACTTGTTCAGGGATGTTCACGTCAATTTCTAGATAAGACAGTTAAAGTTTGCTAGTTTCTAGGGAGAAACCAGCATGATGTCAGAAAAAAACTAAACAGTAATCCAACCATACTATGAAATTCACGCTGGCTCATGCAAACAGAGAGGGAACATGAAGAGACAGACTGCTGCCATGGCATCATTTGTTAGTAACACATGTAAGTGTGTACTTAGATAACTCCTATATCTACCTAATTAATACAGATGTGATTGGCACATAAATGTAGCAATACATAAAGAAATATGAATTCTGTGGAAGGAGCAGACAACCTTATGGACAACCACACTGTAGTGCCTGTGTTGGATCCGCATGTACCTTCTGACTCCAGTGTTCTAATGCAAAATGTAAGCCAGACATGGGGGCTCCAGCCCTTGGGTCCTACCAAGGTGGTAGGTCTAGATGGTGCTCCTGGATCCTCGGTTCATCCCCGACTCAATGCAGGCCACTTCAGACATTAGGGGAGAACAGCAGATGGGTTCGTGTGTCTGTCTCCCCCTCCCTCCTGCCTCTCTCCAAAACAGACATTTTCAAACAAAACTTGAAAGTAATTTTGTGGTAGAGGATAATGCAGCCAGACCTTAAGTAAGACGTGACATGCCTTTAGAAAAGTTTCAGAACATGATAGAAAACTTTAATTGCCTATTACCTTGTCTTCTTAATCCTACTTCCTACGAACATTCTGAAGAAATCTCTGCCTCTTTGGGAAGCTTGTACAATTGCCTCAACAGCAGCCCTCTAATCCATTCACTGGTCCTTTGATTAAAGTGCTGCCTCAGCAATCCCTGGTGTCACCATCCAAACAGCAGACTGCCAGGCTGACTTCATAATTGAAATATAGTGTGGTAGCACAGAATATTGAAACATTGTTCTTAGACACAGACTTCATTTGGCCGTTTCTAAATGATAACCATACAGAACAGTAACGGCTGAAAGAATTATCACAAATATACATACGTTCCTTATTTATATTTCTATCCAATGTGAATAGAGAATACCAAGAACACGAGAGACATTTAAACATCTCCTTTTCAGGGTTAGTGCTGCGAGGTATCATGTTAAGCCTCTGGACACTTAGTAAACATTTGCTAGCTTCTTAAGCACCAAGGAGGCCTGCCTCCAATGCCGCAGAGATGGGAAATCCTCAGTTATTTCACTTCTCCCCAGCTTACTGCTTATGCCTCTTGGCAAGCAGTCAAGAATGATTCAAGTGCCTGGACTATGGCCACCCAACAGGTGACCCAATGCAACTCAGATCCTTAGCTTTGGCCTCGACAGTCCTGTTCATTGTGAACATTTGGGGTGTGAATCAGGGATGGAAGATTCATCAGTTTCTCTGAGAGACAAAAATAAATTATAACTTCACTTTCCATTAAGCCAGTGATTGAAATCACAGTTTCCCAAAAAACCAAAGAAGGAAATCTCTCAATTACAATGCAGGGGTTTAAGAATGGAGGGAGAGAGGGAAATAGTTGTCTTCCAACTATACCCTATGAAATACATGAAATCTGATCCTTTGTATTGATCTTGTTTTTCTAAATTACTTCCCATTACATGACATTCATAGTATGGGGCAAAAATCACTGGGCTAGACAGATTCAAGGCCTCATTATTGCTCAGTTTCAGCGGCGACGACCAGCCTGGATGGTTATCAGTGACATCTTAGGATGTGTTGCGCTATCTTCATGAAGCACCTCATTTTATCATAGGCAGGAATGACTTCCTTCGCTTAGTTATTCAGGTTAGCTCCCCACAAACTCTTCTGTGCTTGTGTGCTGAGTTTCTGCTCTTACATTTAATTAAAGATCAGGGAAAAGAAGGTTCTGTAATCTCAGGCACAGAGATAAATCCAACATGTGGACTCGCAAATGTTTAAGGTAGAAATAGAGCCTTCTAGTCTTCCTTCTTGACATCCAAGAGTTACAGTAACTCGGCAGATGACATCTCCATATCCCACAACCTCTGCAAAGCTTTCTCCCTGAATGACCCTGATTTTGACTTGAGACAGCTCAGCCACTAAATGCCAATGGAACTCGCCCTGCTGCATTGTTAATATCTGTAAACCCTTTGTTAGGATAGATTTTGATGATCTTTAACTCACTACCCTTGAGTTGTACTTGAATCAACTGCAATCAGTGCATCTTTAAGAGCAAGGATTATGTCTGTTCCTGTGTCCACAGCACACTGCTTGATACACAATTCATCTTCAAAACCATTTGGTGGCTGAATAAGCATGTCACCTAAACCATTCAGATCAATGAGAAGTATTTGACCAATGCCTGACTTAACTGTACTGCCTCACTGGATTGACAGGCTTTTCCTAATCAGGTCAGACTCATGTTTGGTCCTAATAATTGTGTTTAGTTCAGAATTCCAGGGGTCCCAAGTTGTCTCCTGCCCACCCATGGCATGCCTAATACTTGTGTTTCTCTCAAATTCATATTTCTTACCATTATTAAAAATTTAATAATGCAGATATAAAAGATAATCAGATTTCTTACAGGCATAATAAAGGTGCTTATTTTCATGCCTGTAAAAGGGCATCTAATTTCTATTCCATTTTTCTTCCACGTTCTCAAATATACCACAGGCTTTATTTTATTGGGTTTTGGTTTTGTTACCAAGTGCTTAACCAGCATGGATGGGATGAAATTTGCCCAAGGACAAACACAGCATTCAGACTTAAATGATCTTGCTTCCAATCCAATGTTTCTTCCTGAAAAAGCTATGGAAGCTGTCTTATTTTTTTAAAACTCAATATGCCTGAAGAAAGAGAATTTAGGTTGTTAATTTTTTTTTTTTGCTTAAGTTGCGCTGAGAAGTGTGTAGTAAACACAGATAGGCAATAATTCAAACCTCAAAATAAGTTTGGGTATCTCAGTATGTAAACAATCGACATTGTCTTCCTTTGGCCTTTGATATGTAAAAAACAAATGTAGGTGAGGGACATCCAATTTCTACTAACTGTACTATGTAATGTGAGCAAATTATCTCCAGGAACAGCTTATATAACCCTTTATATCAAAAAATAAAACAACTGATGTTAATATTTTAACTCTGCATAGAGTTTCTCATTTTTTAAATAAAACAAAATACTGAGCACAAGAATATAGTTGTTGTGTCAAAAAAAAAAATGACATGGAAACAAGTTTTTGACAGCAGGACACATGTGGACACAGCAGATAACTTAAAACACTGCTTTGATCATTTCCTTTTCTGACATAATCCAGGTTTGACAAATGTCCAAATTTCTTTTCGGGACTTAGTCTTTTTTTCAGACATAAAACTAACATTTTCAAACTGATGTACCAGCATCTTTTCAGAAACTACAAACTACAAATTACATTTATACATTAACAATGCATCTTATTAGTGTTACCCTGCCAACAAGATGGTTTACAAACATTTAGCAGTCTATGAATTCCTCACACAATGGTATTTTAAATGCCATATTTTGGCTTTGCAGACTTGAAGATGACCTCTATAAATACTGCCCTGTACTGATTTATTTTTCTTTCCAGCAAATGTATTTTTCAGGAAATCCAACCATAGTATATGTTTCAAAACCTAGTAAGGATTCATAAATATATTATCCCAACAGTAAGGAAGAGTATGGGGCTGTCAGCCACAGAAAACTATTCAGACAGAGGTCCTGCAAATGCTAGAACCAAACCGTGAACCAAGTACCTGAATTTACAAAGATCCAAAGACACTGGCCCGCCTATCTTCTCACTGCTGGCTGATTTCTCTCTCCCCAGAGTAAAGTTGTTCAGGCTCAGTTAGTAAATTCTCTATGCTAACCAGGAAGGGGAAACTATATTTTGCCAATACACAAAGAAGTCATAATTTAATAAGGTTTAGTATAGAACTCATCAGTGCCACTCATGGATGGCATTATTTATGCGATCTGGGATTGGTCACATATTTGACATGAAACAATGTCTACACTTATTCTCTGCCAATAAGAGCTCCTTTCTTGCAGCACTGTGGTATTGACGGGATGAACTAAAGCAGGTAAAACCACTGTGCAACACAGATAGTGTCATGCAAACACAAAGTGAGTGCTCCTTACCCAACACTGCAGCACAGCTCCCATATAGACTCCATCAGAGAAAGGAAGAGCAGGAAAAAGATCTGTGACAACTTTGGTCTTGCTAATTGAACATACTTCTTCCATAAACAATCAGAGCTGAGTTTTGTACTTGAAGCTATAGAACTAAACAGTGGCATAACCGGTACTAAGAAACACATAATTTGATCGCCGCATCAGTTTTTGGTTAAGAGAGCTCATATTATCACACTTCAGCATAACTTATTTCCAAAATACAAGTATTAAAAGCAAACAAACAAAACAAAAAACACCAAATGATTCTGCTATCAACTCTCAATTGGTGGGAACAGTCTTATCTCCCTGCTCTACTCCTCAACAACAACAACAAATGCTGAAAGAACTAATAAAATATATTTAACACAATGTATGCAATTTGTCAGTTAAAAATAAATTTGATAACAGGCAATGATGCAGGTTTTCACCAATGTCAAACCAAGAGGCAAAAATGGCCATTTAAGGCTTAAATTAAAACGCAAATACAAATGCTATGGGGTATTTTTTCAGTACCCCATCAGAGTACAGTATCAGTAATTTAAATAAAGGCTTTTTTTCAGTTGTAGCCAATAGATGAACTGTCAAAGTTCTTTCACCCTTTTTGGATAATAAAAATATATTCATTGAAATGTTAAAAGCATGTGAGGAAGGCGTCATCGTCTCCACTGTATGGGTATCTGCACATAAATACCCCAGCCATCCACATACACCAAAGAAGACATGACACACTACCCAAGTTTCACTTCAGCTTTTTGTCAAATTCTCTTACACAATAAATAAAACATGAAGTGTTCTTACATCTCCCTGAAGGCAGCAGATGACCACTTATCCCTGGATGCTACCAGTCTTGTGAGAAACCCAGATCAGAGTTCCAGGCTCTCCTCTTCAGCCTGGTCTAGCATTAGCTGTTCTGGACACTTGAAGTGTGAGTGACTCACTGCATGGAAGCTCACTCCCTCTTTCTCTCACCTGTTCTGTTAGTCTGCATTTCAACTAAGTAAATAAACAAGTCACTCCTTTCTGTATGCATTTAGTCATTTCTACATGGAAATGCATATGTCTGGACCCAGGGCAATAGCCTAGCAGTCAAAGTTCTTGCCTTGAATGCGCCAGGATCCCATATGGGCACCGATTCAAACCCTGGCAGCCCCACCCCCTATCCTGCTCCCTGCTTGTGGTCTGGGAAAGCAGTCATTGATGGTCCAAAGCCTTGGGACCCCGCACCCATGTCAGAGACCTGGAAGAGGCTACTGGCTCCTGGCTTTGGATTGGCTCAGCTCCAGCCATTGCAGCCACGTGGGGAGTGAACCATCAGACTGAAGGTCTTTCTCTGTCTCTTCTTGTCTGTATATCTGCCTTTCCAATAAAAAGAAATAAATCTTTTTTAAAAAGAGAAATGTGTATGTCCACATGTTGTATATGAGCATGTGTCCTGTTTGGATGGAGAATCTTGACTAATCCAAAGATTTTCAAATTTTACTTATTTTCTAATATTTGGAATTATGAGAATACTAATACTTTCTCCTATCTTATCCTCAAATTCAAAATTACTTATGCTAAGAATGAAAATTACACAAACAGAAGAAAACATCAGACAGACAAAGTCAGGTATCTTATTTTAAATTCTTTGATAAGAATAGCTTCATAACAGTTTGAGTAAGACAAAGGCATGTTTGTTGCATCTTGCTTTAAGGACAATGGTTTTAAACATATGAAGAAGCCGAATTACAGAAAGCATAATAAAAATTGTGACTCGTAATTCATCTTTTTACATAGCTGATTCTGCTACTCCACTCATTCTGCTACGATCATTTCCTAAAACACTGACAAATCATCTTAAATTTCATCCTTAGTTGTTCATCAGTACCACCTGTGCAAAGTAGGCATCCTGCAAGAGAAGAGTGACTTTACACTCACATCCCATTGTACCTCCACTCCTCATTCTTGTGCCCTTACACCAAATACTGGAAGTGAAAAAAAATGTAAGAGCCTCTAGGAACATTCATAGTGTATATGACAAGTCTGTCAGAATATCCCCCTTTTAGGTTACAGCCTGTCTAACATCTGTTCAAAAAATGCAATTAGTTTCTGGAGGTCCAAAGTCAAATACATTGTCTTAGAAAGTAGTTTGAGAGCAGGCCACAGAGCCTTCCACTTGATAATTTAAATGACTGACCGCTCAATTTACGAGGATTTCCAGCAATAAAACTCAGCCTGAACTTAATAATAGCACATTTTATGTGACAATGATGACAATTACAATCTATAGTTACTGCAGCCGCCCTTTGGTCTGGGGGAAAATGACAGTATTAATTATACACCCTTGCCATTTATCAGGCTTAACTTGGCAGGCGATTGAGCTCAGGACCATCTCCAACTTGACTTCTACATTTACCATTTTCTAATCCACTGAAACGAAGATAATTAGAGTAGAGAAAAATGAGTGGCTCCTTCCTTCACTGCCTTTACCTCTGATTTCATGTATTGTTCTGGAATCCTATTAAATTCATACTACTTGGTTTAAAAGTCTTCCATTGTTTACTTTCTAAACTCTTCAGTGAAGAGTATTTCCTACTGCAGCAAGTATGCTGTAACACCAGAGACTTGGGCTGTATGTAGCTTTTACAATTGTAGTCTTGCATTTTATTCTTAGATTTGTACTATTTTAAGATCCTCTCTCCTAATTGTTTCATTTTCCTTGATAGTACATGTTACTTACACACTGAGCAAGAAATACTTTTACTTTTTCTTTACAGAAAATTTACAGGCATAGTATCTGTAAAGGGCTATTTTTTCCCATGGAATACTTTTTATGATTGTTATTCAAGCATACATCTCCATAGATACACTGTAGTGTATGTTAGTGTCCCCAAAATAACCAGAACCAACAGAACATAAACACATCTCTTATACAGATGTGGTTGATGGACTTTTAAAATACACGTAGAAAATTATACATAACTCTGCATAGATTTGATTGTTTTGCAATGACATACACATCATTTAACTGCCTCCCCCAACTTTTGTCTTTAATATTTGTTTTTACTGGGAAGGCAGGTCACATTACTGAAGAGAAGAGAAAGAGATAAAGATCTTCCATACATTGACTCACTCCACAAATAGCGACAAAGGCCAGAACTGAGCCAATCCAAAGCTGGCAGCCAGGAGCACCTTTCAGGTCCCCCATGTGGGTACAGAGTTCTAAGACCTTGAGCCATCTTCTATTGCCCTCCCAGGCCACTAGCAGGGAGCTGCATGGGAACTAGAGCAGCTGGACCACAAACTGGTGCCCACATGGGATCCTGGTGCTTGCAAAGTGAGGATTTAGCCACCAAGGGGTCACACCAGGTCTCCACACAAGCTTGTTTAAGCTCTGCCATCACACATGTGAGAAACTGGTTTGCAAAACGTACAGGTTGAGAAGTACTGTAATTGGCTGTCTAAAAGTGATACACAGGGAAGCTGGTGGCATAGCTGAGAGTGCCACATTAGAACCAGGGGAGATGATGATATCAGGTTGAGACAGAGTAAGGCAAGACAATATTCAAACTCATTCAAAGGCAAAGCTCCTATCAGGACACAATGGATTAGGTGAGGCTCACCAACACAGGAAGAGATTCAAAGCAATTACTGTGTCTGCATAGAGACACCTCTCCCCTTGGGACTAAGATCTGGAGAACAGGTGTTAATCAGGTCACAGAAACAAAAGCAAGGCATTTACTGGTTGGTAACTGGAAATGAGTGGAACCACTCTGAGTTCTATCATTTGATTCCTGGGCCAGTAAAACCTGGTGAGAGAGGTCTGCTATCCACTCCTTCAGTCAATTCATGCTGGGGGAGGATTGCACCTTGCTTTGATATTGCTTCAGAGCACGCACGACCTTCAGAAAAACATTGCCCTAGACTCACAAAGAGATGTTACATAGCTGTTACCTTAAGTCTTCAAAAAGTCACTCCACTGCAATTGCCTAACTAGCTAGACCAGCAAATTCCATGTTTTGCTGTAAAGTGGGTTCCTTGACAAAATCACTGTTATGTGAAATACAATGACATGAATAAGCCAGTCCCTGCAGTCCACCGATGTTGGCTCCAGCAGAGGTACTGCAAGACAAGCAAATCCACTTCCAGATCTGTCTGTTCTAGGGAAAACAAATTATTGTGCCTTCCGATATGAAGAAGGTCAGACATAACTTACTATGAGGTAACTTTCTGGGTGTGTTAGCATACTTCCAGCCCAACACGGTCTCTTCCTCCAGCAGATTTCCCATTCAGCAGTGACTGCAGTGGGAACCATGAAGTCATGTTGCTGTGGCCATGTACTGTTTCCATTCCCGCCTCTTTCCTGTCTGCTGTTTAATGAGGACCATGGGCACTGACCAGGGAGGCATGGAGTAAGACCCGGAACGGTTGTCTTCCCCAAATAGCTAATTTCCCATACGGAAAAATTAGGTGGGGGAGCATTTTTCTTTGCATAGAAGGGGAGAGATTCTCCAAGATTTAGATACTGGTGTGAATCTCAGTTTCCATGACCTAAGCATCTCTCCAAGGGCAGAGCCTTTCTTCTTGCCCAAAGGTAAACACCTTTGGAAATAGTCATCCCTGCTCCCAAGGACCCCAAGGCTTAGCCTAAACACTGAGTCCAAGCTGTGATTATTTAGCAAGTATGGGATATATGAAAAGCTGTTTTATCTTCTGGAATCAGCTTAACTACTTGGGTAGGTGGCTGAAGGTCTATTATTTGGAAATGCAAACAGTAAAACCTTTCTGAGGAAAGTGATACAAACACTGCTTATTTTAAGTATTTCCATGTCTTGGGCAACTACAGGAAATTGCAGGAACATGGAGAATTCCTGGCAAATTTTATTTCCCACTATTTTCTATCTTGAGCTTACTCAACCAACACTCACGGGGTATACTCAAATTCTAATTGTTGGTCATTTCTCCAATGATCCTTATGGCCTAAAGTCTTTCAGTGATTCTGAAGTGCTCATGTAATTTTAATGCTGTTGGTTCATGACAACACTTTAAAAACTATCGATTTATATGCATCATAGGTGAGTTCAGATTTTCTGGAGCTGAAATTTCAGGAAACCTAAGAACCTTATTTCTGTGGCTTACACTTTGGTGTAGTGAGTTAAGGGGCTGTCTATGATATTGGCATCCCATATGGGTGGTGGTACAAGTCCTGGCTGCTCCATTTCCCAACAATCTCCCTGTGAATGACTTGGGAAGAAAGCCGCAGATGGTCCAGGTGCACCCACATGGGAAAACTGGATGATACTCCCGCTTTAGAAAAGCAGCATGAATCAAATATTTTTTGCATTATAATTTGCCAGTGAGAACTTTTAAAATGCCCTACTTTTTAAAATCAAAAGATGAAGTTGTAAATTATAAACATTTTGAATGAAAACCACTCTCTTATAAGAAAATAACAATTAAATCTTAGGTAATTTTGTTTTCAATTCTAGAGGTTAAAAGTGAGAATAACTGGGGCTCATAGCAGTAGCCTAATGGCTAAAGTCCTCTCCTTGCACATGATGGGAGCCCATATGAACTCCAGTTCCTGTCAGCCCCACTTCCCACCCAGCTCCCTGCTTCTGGCCTGGGAAAGAGTCCAGGACGGCCTGAAGCCTTGGGAGCCTGCACACACATGGGAGACTCAGAAGAAGCTCCTGGCTGTTCCAGCACTTAGGCAGTGAATCAACAGACAGAAAATCTTCCTATCTCTCCTGCTCTCTGTGTATCTGACTTTCTGATAAAACACAAGTTAATCTTACAAAAAATGTGCAAGAACGACATCTGCAATATTCTACTTCACATTAAAAAGTATTTAATCTGTTATGTCTTCAAATAAATTCCAGGGATTCCACAGAAGTCTTTATCTGGAAAAAAAAATCACTCAAAGAATCTGCTTTTCTTTTGCTTTGCTCTCAGAAAAATGTCTTGCAAACAACAAGCTAACCTTACTTCTTCAGATATTTCCTGCCAACCCCATTGATTTCACTAAGGGCTCCTGGGTTTACAGACTAAAAACAACCCACATGGTTTTGAAAAGTAGAACTGGGATCTGACTTTCAAGTGTCTAAATTAGATGAGCCGGACACATCCTTCCCTCTACACTGCACAAAGAGAAGATCAACAGAACCATTTCATACAACTTCAAAAGCCGGATGCTTTGGCTCAGGTACCGGTTTTCCCACTGCAGAATGAAAACTGGGTATTCAGTTATGGCAGAGCCTGAGAATGAAAAACAGAAGGGACAGAAAAATCAATGTATTGAACTTTCTGACCCAACTTTGATGTGCAATGCAGCTCAAGTACGTAGAGCAAACATAAAACACAGGTCTCTGATCAGCTTAGAAAGTGTCTTTGGCTGTAACAAAGAAAAAAAGGAGAGGCATCAGGAATTAATGATTACCTGGCTGGTTTAATCTATATAAATGTCCTAGCTCTCATTACAGAGATAAAATAAACAGCTTACCTGAAAATTTCTCTCCTTTGAGCCAAGCCAAGATATAACATGGTAGTCATTTTCAAATCTGCCCACCAAGATGTTTGTTTAAGTCCTTTCAAACCAGTAGTTGAACCAGCTGTCACTGTGCCAATACTCAGGCTGACAGCTTCTCTAAAACACTTGAACATCCTTACATTAACATTGAATCTTATTAATCTAAAGTGCCTCGTACTGCTAGGCTACAGATTGTTGACAGTAATTATTTAAAGCAGAAGTTAGTCAATCTATAAAATATTTCATAAATTAGAATAATCTATATATACAAAATTGAAAATTTCAGGAATAAAGTCTTCCCATAAGATTTATAATGTATATTCTACAACACCAAGAGTAAGAAAAGTTCTATAATCTTATTTTTACTATTCTAGTAAGCAGCTTAAGATTCCTTTAATTGCACTCATAAATCAAGGAGACAGAAAAATGGAGTAAGGGTGGAATTTACTGAAATATTTTTAATTCCTTGAAATCTGCTTCAGACTCAGATATCTACTTGACATCTTCAGGTGAGTGTTCTGTAATTTTTTACTCCCATTATATATTGAATTAAAAATAAATCTTAAAATATCACCTTTGTGATTGGGAAACTAATTTCCCTTTCAAAAGATCAGGTTTCTTCATGTCCACACACGCTCTGGGCACTTTGATGGACATTGGGGAGGAAACAGAACATAAAATAACAGCAAAGTGAAGAACAAGTAAATTTTCAGAGACTAATGGAAAAAAATGATTTGGGTTAATGAAAACATTATAGCTATTTTAGCTCCAGGATTTATAATATAATAAATTTCAAAAAATAAACCTAGGTAGTGGTTTAGACAAGTTGTATCCTACTCCTTCCTGTTTTCTGTCTGTACTGTAAAACAGCATCATCAGTGTTCAATCTGATACAATTGATTTTTGACAGAGATACAAAGGAACACAAAATGGAAAAACAGCATTTTTAATAAACAATGTTAGGAATATTGGACATCAACATGCAGAAAAATAACTGCCTTTTGCTAAAAAAACACAAAAATCAACTCAAAATAGATTAAAAACTTCAACAGAAAAACTTGAAATTAAAGCTACTAGCAGAAAAATACATTGGGAAAATTCCATGATACTGGTCTGCGGAATTATGTCTTGGATAAGATTTCAAAGCACAGTAAGCTAAAGCAAAGAGACAAATGAAATTCCACTGTACTACAGAGCTTTAGTATAGCAAAGAAACAGAGTGAGAAGGTTCTTGAAAAATACGAGAAACAACTGCAAATGTTTACCAAGAATATATAAGGAAGCCTCAACAATAAGATGATAATATTCTTTTATAAAATGGGCGGCAAGAACACGCGTTTATAAAAATAAAATGGCTAGCAATACACAAAAATGTTTATCATTTTTAGTCATCATGGAAATACGACGTAGCAAATGGCTCTGTAGGGACGTTAGAAGTAGGAGCTTATGGAGTTCAAGTGAAATATCCCATTCCTATTAGAATGTCTATGACCAAAATGACAAAACACAAGTGCCCATGAAGTAGTAGTCTATTAGTGGAAAATAAAACAAGCAAAACCATTTAGAAAAATATAGAGGTTCTTCAGAACACTGAAAATAGAATTCACATGTGATCTGGCAATCCCAATTCCAGGCTTATTTCCACAGGAATTAAACTGGAATGCAGAAAACTGTACTCTGTGTCATGTAAACATCATTCACAGTAACTAAGGCATTTAAAGAGAATGAGTATCCATCAAAAAGAAAAATGTAGAAGAGGTATACAAAGCATAATAAAATCTATTAAATAAGAATATTCTGTCATTAATAACACAAAATAACATGGAAAGCATCATGTTAATAGAGATAAGCTGGACAAATATTGTGTGAATTCATCAATGTGTGGTTTCTTAAAATACCAGTATTATAGAAAATAACATTTCACCATAAATATTGAGAAATTAAGGAAGTTAAGTGATCAACTCAAGATCAGTAAATTACTTTGTGACTCAATCAGATGTAAATATATGTTAGCTCTCTTGGCTTAAGTCTAAGTTTCAGCGTGTGATATACACACACAAAACCATATACACACAACACGAAAGTATATTCAGCCAATATTATTTTGAATCTATTTTATAGAGTTTTTGTCCAGTGTAAATGAAGACTTATTTTTAAAAGGTACTAAGTGTAGTATTGCATTTCATATCAAATGAAAATTGTACTTTCCTTTTAGACTGGAGCAGATTTGGAACCATGCCTGGTACACATTTTAACAGAGCAAATTTTCCAGAGTTATTTTCTATAGCTTGAATGGAACTTAAGGACGCAGTGTTTACAAATGCCGCATTAGTAGATGGCATTTCCTTAGAAGGTAACTTCTCTTGTGAAATGCCGACTGCTTTGCTAAGCTATTCAACCATGAAAATGTTACTTAGCAGTGATCATACCTCTTCGCTTAACAATATTATGACTTCTAAATCTTCACACACTTGGGCTTACACAGAAGTGGTATTTCTTGAGGCTTAAGTATCTTTGCCAAAACTTGTCAAATTACCAAGATCACACTATACGTATACCACACTATATCCAGCACTTTTTGACCAGAATGTAGCTTTCACATGCTTATCAGATTATGAACATGCCTGTCACTGAAAAATCAGCAATGATGTGAATTCCTCAGACATTTCTATCATAAATCATTAAGCGTAAGAAACTGTTCTCAAAGAACAAACCTGGCTCTCACTACTCCGGTAGCAAACTCCTGTGAGGACTCACTGAGGATCCAAGTATTCTGACTTTAGATGCTTGTGGCGAGTTTCCAAACAGATCAAACCAACACCATCAACACTGCCAACACTGTGTTGTGGGTTACAGCCTGTTTCCAAATGCTTCATTTCTGCCTCTCAGGGAGCAGTACAATGATATTAAGGACACATGCCAGGAAAATGATAATTTCAGGTCTTAAGAAATAAAAATAATCAAACCCTAAATATCTTATGTAATTGGGTCTAATTTAAAATTCCAGGACCAGTTCATATCAACTATTACGCATTTCTTTGGCTATATTCTTCATTTCATGTTCCTTTCTATTGTTTTTATTTTTTAACACTATTCTTATATGAAAAGCAGAGTAACCGAGATGGCAGACAAGGAGAGACCTTTCATCTGCTGGTTTACTCACCAAATAGCTGCAATGCCTGAGCTGGGCTGCTCCAAATCCAAGAGTCAATAGTTTCTTCCAGATCTCCCACAAAATATATAGCGGCCCAAGGCTTTGGGTCATCCTCTCTGGTTTTCCCAATCCAGCAAGCTTAATCCAAAGTATAGTTGCCAGGACTCAAACCGGCCCCCATGTGGCACAGTGGAACCACAGGTGGAGGCTTATTGTGCTATGCTACAGCAACACCCCACCCTTTCCGTTTCTTTTAAAACATCCTTATCTTACAGTTTGCACAAGCAGATTCTTCTGTAATGTCGAAAACCTCATCTAAGGATTTTATTTTGTCAATAACTAAACCTCCCGACATTCAATACAGACACCACAACCCAGAGCAAATGTTTTACATTATTTTGTTTAGCTATTAAATACTTTGCATGTCCTAGAATGTATTCTACTAAATCCCACTGCAGAATTACTATGTTCAGTAGCTAGTAATTATTTACCCTTGCTTTGTTGTCCTCTGAGAATATTTTTTATTTCTCAAATAAGCTTTAGCATTTTTATTCTTGATTGTGCAAGAATCATGATTTGTAATGATCACTACATGAACAAACGTACTCAGGGAAATCTGTTCTCTCCACACCCCCTCTTTATTCACTCATTACAACTGAATCTCCACATGTAGCCATTTAACAGCATCTAACCTACCATTCTCAATTCATGTTGTAAGAATCAATACTACATATAAATTTCCCTTGTTTTGATGAAAAAGTAGCATGTTACATATATTCTCACTTCTTTCTCTTTCACGTACCATTGTGTCCATTTCATAAATGATATTCTCATTGTTACTGCTACCCTGGATTCCATTTCCCATGAGTATCTATTTAATGGACATGAGTTTATGGTCTCATCAATATTTTAAATTAATTACACCACAAAATAAGTAGTCTTTAGCCCACACTGTTTCAAGTTTGGGCGAATGATCTTCAGGGTAAAAGCATGTACGTCAATCTGCTTGTCAAACGGTATGCATGTACAGAATTCTTTGCCATTTTCATATTTCACACTATAACTTTATACTGTTTTAGCTCTGTTGCTATTTTATGAAGGTGCCTTATTCTAAGCGTCCCTAGCTAATTGTCTCATCAGGATTTAAAATCATTGCCAATTTGAAGGCTAATAAATGCTATTCGATACTAGTTTCAATGTGCTTCCAAGACAGAGGCACAGAGGTGGTTGCCTTTCAGAAATCCCTTTATTCATACATGCCTATCAATTTTGTTAGTCCAAAGAATGCTCACAGATTTCATGGTGGTAGCTTTCTTAACTCATTATGGATGTAGAGCTATGATTATGCAGCACAGTTAAAAACTATTGTAGGCCAAAAAAACAAACAGACATGATTAAGCAATGTTACACTCTAACAAGAATCTTTTTCCTGGTTTTCCACCTCTCTTAACACCAAAAGATTTGGGGACACGTACAGTATGGAAAAAATGTGGGAACATCATTAGTGGAGTGGTTACCTTGAACCTCCACAGATTGCTCACAAGAGCACACAAAAGGAAGCCAATCTATCAAAGCCTAGGGCATACCTCAGAATCCCGAGTGCAAGAAGATGAACACTAGGATTCGGGACCCAGACAGGATGTTTTAAAGGTCCCCAGATGACTCCAGTGTACACCCAAGAAGACACTAATCCTTGGTTTCAATCCAAAGATAACCCCTAACTACCTTAGGACATGTTCTATGACATGATGCTTAATTCAGGGGAGATTTTTAAGTGCTTTTTTTGCTTCTTTGTGACGTACAGATACTGACTACGCCTTCCAATGTGCAACAAAAAAACTGGCAAAAGTAATTCTTACCTAAGACTTGCTCAGAGGTTACAAGAACATCCTCCAGTGTTTTAATAATAAGATAATGCTGCTTAATTGTTTGGACCAAAATAACTATTGGGTGAACAAAAGGGTATTTTAGATCTTAAAATGTCCAGCACATTACCTGGAAGCCACAGTTATTGCAAGATACCAAAAACTATTTCAGATAGCTATTCTATCAGAGCACTGGGATGGCTCAACGTTTCTTACCCTATAATCTTGGGTAAAGTGGGTACTTCAAGACAAAATTCACAGTGCTTAGCTTTTAGCTTTAGATGAAGAGTTACATTGTTCCCTGCATACAAAACTTCTATGTGCTTAAAGCATGTCTTCCAGGATGCTGGCCAACTCCCTTTGGCAGAGATGCATGCAGCTAAAATTGCTTCCCTTCTTGCTAATACTATACAATCAGCATTTTCCTGACAGGCAGACTCTTGGAAGAAGCCCACACTGAACTACTTTGTGAATAAAATATTTATGCTCCACAAAGCCCTCAAACAGGGACTTGACATAATAACTCCAAGGCTGCTGCCTCACCACCTTTCAAGCCAGTCGTTCTCAAACATGCCTTTTCTTAAATGATTAGTAAAGTTGTTAGCACTACTGGAAGACTATTTCAACTGCCATGCCATATGTAAAATATCATATTAGGAAGCCTTATTAGGAAGCCTAAGTGCAAATGCCACAAAGTCCATTGAAGAAGCATATCAAGCAAAGACATATCAGCAAAGGCACAGATTACCTTTATGAGACATGAACACCACGTGACTAGCACAGTTAAAACTGCACTAAAGCTATTAAATTTACACCACAAAAGTAGTTTTGAATTACATTCATGTCATATTCTCCCAAACAATTCAAAACAAAAATGGGGCCCAGCATGATAACTTACTGGCTAAATCCTCCCCTTGCATGCTCCAAGATTCCACACGGGCACTGGTTCATGTCCCGGCTGCTCCACTTCCCATTCAGCTCCCTGCTTGTGGCCTGAGAAAGCACTAGAGGGTGGCCCAAAATCTTGGACAGCTGCACTTAGGTGGCAGACGTGGAAGAAGCTCCCAGCTTCTGACTTCAGATTGGCTCAGCTCTGGCCATTGTGGCCACTTGGGGAGTGAAGCAACAGATCTTTCTGTCTCTCCTACTCTGTGTAAATCTGATTTTCCAATAAAAAATAAATCTCTTAAAAAATAGTTTAGAGAAAATGCATCAAGAAAAACAGGTGACTGCAATGGACTGTTACCAGCAGCAAAATATTAAACACCTATATTTTAAGTGGTTTGGCAAAAGCACAAGCGCAAGACAGGTAGAAGCCCTGAACCAAGCTTTCATTCCCTCTGCCTCACTGAACACCAAGTGGGACAGAACGGACTGTAACTCTAGGTCTGAAGGGAACAACTGTCTGAATAATATTAGATGGGACTGACCCTCATCTAGGAGTAAACGGGTTCTCCCTTTGGTGATATAATTTCATTGTTCTCCGAAACAGACCAGAACACTATCCCTCCACAAGTAAGGTAGACCAGAGGCTGAGGTTTTTTTCTACATTCTTTCTCACTTTCTCTAAAGCTGCTATGTGTTTCTTCTGGTATTTTCCTGGTAATCAAGATGAAACTAGTATGTAAGTCATGCATCATTAATAGTCCAGAAGACCAAAACCAATAAACCACATAGAATCAATTTATCATGGATCATCCAGAGTTGAATTTTTCTTTCACAAAATACTGAGAAAACCAACCACTTCTGGTGATCAAACCTATGTAGCCACCTATGGCTGCTGCTCTTCACACCTGCTGCTTAGACAGTAGCATGAAGTACAGATCAAATGAGGAGACAGCACAGGCTTGCACTCTGGAAGCAAGATGCTAGAAGGGACTTTCGTGTAACATGCCATGAGCAGAGCTGAGACGCATGCTGACAGCCATGTGCACAGGAGTTTCAGAAATACAGTCTCTAATCCAGAAGTTTTGTGCCTGCCTGGAAATAGGTCATATTGATCTCAGCAACAGGGCAAATGGACATTTTTGGACAAATTAGCATTCTTGCCACGAAAAAGAATCACACTTTAACACTTTATAAAGAAATGGAAAAATACAGCAATTTCAAGACACAGTCTCATAAGTAACCATAAAACAGTTGAACTTACTCCGTAGCTATAGATAAACATTCAGGTAATAGGGCCATCAAGTGTGAAAATTAGAGTAACTCATTACTATGTCAATTAATTTCATAATGATGTAAATTTTTGCTGATGGTATGTTGGAGTTTTTAATTGATCGGGATGATACTCTGCTGGCTCTGTCTTCAGACCAGAGAGAGTATACCTAAGAAGCCGTTGAACTTGACTGGACAATAAGATGATGGACTCTGTTTGGTATATGCTTGCAATGGGGGAATCTCAACTGAACTTGAACTGTGGTTATGCAACAAGGTGGAGGAATCCACCATGGTGGGAGGGTTTGGGGAGGGGTGGGGAGAATCCAAGTACTTATGAAACTGTGTTACATAATACAATGTAATTAATGAATTAAAAATAATAATTAAAAAAATTAGAGTAACTTAGAAATATGTCAATTACAATGAAACAATAAAATGAACAGCATCTAAAGTGTTAAAATTTAAGATATGGCTAAACAGAGCCGCAATAAAGAAAAGGGCTACCAAGTAATGACTGCATTTCAAGGAAAGTGACTGGGGCAGTACTCCACAAGGGAGGAATCGGAGCCCTTAAAGAGCATGGAGAATCAGGATGCCATCCTAGAGATAACCAATGTACACCAATTATCTGGGTTGTGTAACCAAAGGGAACCCTGACATGGTACAGTAAAGTAAGTAGGTGACATCTGTCACCTCCAGAAATCCCAGGGCTATTGTCCAGCTTGCAGGAACTTAGGATACAAACGGCCACACTCTGCAGCTCCATGTTCGTGTTTCAGGAGTAACAGCACACACCTCATTGCGTATCAGCCTCTTCACAACCCGGTACTCCAGAGCAATGCCTCATTACCTCAAGCCCTTGTACCAGCAGTACGTCCCTCCTACATTCTGGAAACAGTATCCTCTATAACCCATGACACTATGACTCAGGTGCTGCCATGGGGAGCCCCGGCAGAACTGGCACTCACCTTTAGAGAGCCTGAGGACAGGTACTTCTGGAAGCCTGTATCTACTGCAAAGTCAGACCACTTCTTCCACACAGACCTGCCACACTGCTGCCATCAACTGCAGCCAGAGAAACCACGGGCAGGCTACACCTGTGTGTTGACTGAGAACCAGGGCCACAGAATCTATACAGGAGAGACCTGCACCTTATCTGACCCACTTAAAAAGGTCTACAGAAGCTACCCCACACTCCACACAATTGTCAGGAGCAAAGTTATATCCAAGATATAGACTTTCATACAGGGTAACGAGCAGCAATGGTGAGAACGAAATATTTTTAAAGAAACATGTTCTTTAGTATACTCCAATGTGAAGAAACCTATAAATCAACTAAAAGAAACTCAAAAACATTATCCTAAAAAATCTCTGCAAACAATAACAAAGTATAGGTAGATAATACAATAAAATTGGATGGAAAAGGAAACATGAATAAGGAAATTCAAGAGACATTTTTTAAAAATAGAAATCTTGGAGTTAAAAATTCCATCGATATAAAATAATCGGAAGTTCCAGTTGTATCAGACAGAACATATTGTAAAGAAAAAAATCAAAAGGGACATAGTACATTGACATTACATTGATTTAAAACAAATTAAGAAGATACAGCTAATATGCACTCCACCAAACTGGGAAATGTGAAACAGAAGTAGCGTTATATCAAAGAGAAAGCCAGATCACAAGGTAATACTATTTTGGAAATTCCAAACCCACTTTCCTGAATAGGTGCTTCTGACAGAGAAACAAAAACCTGTAAAATTCGATTGCAACACCCAACAGCTAAAATCCTCACCTTACACACATCGAGAGCCCTTTCGGGCACTGGTCCTCATCCTGAAAGTCCTGCTTCCCATCCAGCTCCCTGCTTGTGGCCTGGGAAAGCCGTCGAGGACAGCCCAAAGCCTTGGGAGCCTGCACCCGCATGGGAGATCTGAAGGAAGCTCCTGGCTTTGGATCAGCTCAGCTCTGGCCATTGCGGCCACTTGGGGAGTGAATCAATGGACAGAAGATTTTCCCCTCTGTCTCTCTCCTTCTCTCTGTATATCTGACCTTCCAATAAAAATTTAATCTTTAAAGATTCAATTGTAGAGTAAAATGGACCTAACTGACACTTGAACAGCATTCCATCCTACAGCTACGAAATGTCATTTTTAACAATGCATATCATATGTTTACCAAAAGTAAAGCCTCAAAAATTTTAATAACTGCAATTGTACATTTGTTCCCTTAAAACAGGAAAATAAAACCAGAAAAGAGCAATGGAAACTATACCAACACATGATCACTTAACACTATACCGTTTGAGCAACAAAAAGCCTTTTAATGGAATTAAAAGGGAATGAAAATGTTACGCTTAGTGAAATAAGCCAGTTCCTAAAAGACAAATATGTATCTTCCCTGACTTGTGGTAACCAATATACAGTATAGAAAAATGTCATCTATGTGATCATAACTGACGTTTTCAGTTTTGGTTATCATCTATAGCCTATATTCTTGAGGAAGAGTTTTTTTCAACTTATTTGTTGAACTATTTCCCTAATGGAAGGTTTAGGCCTACAATTATGAAATGAGCTAAAAATATGTTATTGTAAAAATTCAACCAGGGAAACGGAAGTGGGGAGGAGAGGAGGAGAGCACAGGCTCAAACGCCACAAAAAGTTAACGCCGGAGTGGGGAGGGAGAGGATGGGCAAGATCACAAAACTGGAGCACAGTCCTGCAACTACCGTTAAGCTTTTGTATTACATATGCCTGAAATTACGGTAGTTAAAAATATGCTAGTGATTTGAAAAGACAGGGCCTAATTCCTAGATTTTACTCTTGTGGCATACAGACAATTCTGCAAGACGCTACCAAAGTAATTACTGTGCCAGCATGGACTGGACAAGCCATTTTGCAAGCCCATTTTCACCCACCTTTCTCTCCTCAGGGATGCACAGAAATGATTCCTTCCTCTTATTTTCCAGACTGCCTAAATGATAAGGACAATGCCTTCAAGCTCAGTCAGTCCCATTAAGCAAATGGAAAAATGGGGGCAGCTAGAATATCAGAAATCCTATCTGGTTTACCAATCTAATTTCCCATGAATGATCTTCCTGATTCAGAAGAAAGGTCAAGCAGAAAGCACCCCGAGTGGACCGAGTCCATCAGGTCAGCACTCCCACAGCCCGCGAGGCTGTACTCCACACACCCAAGCTCCCTGCAGCAACAGCAGCAGGAGGCACTGTGTTCTGTGACTTTATAAAACTCACAGTGCAGGAATATGACAATTAGGCTGGTTCTAGTCTCATCAACTTTTATGGCAGAAGGCAGGGGATTCAAAGGTAATGGTACCTTGGAAATGGATTTTATGGTGATGCAAAAAAATAATTTTTAATAGAAAGTTATAGTATGCTAATAAGTCATTTTTTTCCACTTGGATAATAGCATTCTTCATTTCATCTAAATGGGAAGTCAATGCAGTGTAAATAACTGTGCAACATTTACTTATTATCATCAGGTCCACAGAAGCACAGATTAATTTTGTAGTTTTTGAGTTCATGCTCTGATAACTGTCAAAAAGAAATAGAAACAAACACCAAATAAACACATTTACCTTGAATCTTAGTCTTTGTAGACATGTTGAGGATTCTTAACTTGTGTTTGCAAATTACAAGGTAAAAACCCCCACATATAAAAGTGATCCTGATCATGTGGAACCAGTCACACTTAAAGAGCCATGAAAGCTTTCATGACTTTAACAGCCAAATGACTTCCATTAAAAGACAACACTGTGGAACAGACAGACAGTACTATGCACATGAATCAAAGCATCCTATTGTGCTTTCAGAATATGTACAAATTAAGCATCAAGGCAGAATAAGATTTACAATTAAAATTGAAAAGGCCAAGTGTTCCAAGGATGGAAAAAACGTTGATTGAGCTATATTTCTGAGCATACTGTTTTTCTTGCCTGCAGGCTACGAGACATTCTGCCTGCTCTTTCCAATTGACTCATTGTTTACGCATGGGAACTCAGCTTATTTATCCTACGATGATTTCCGTGGCTACCTGACAAGTCTCACCCAACACTACGAGTAAGCGTTTAACAAGCATTTCCCTCTTGCTCACAGAACTGTGGGTGCTCCTTGTGACTTCACGCTTATGTTCCTACATTAATTTCCTGTTTAAATTTCTCTATCTTCCTTTCCTCTGTAGGTTTTCTGAGCAAGGCTATTTGTGTTCATCCTCAATAATTATATCACATTGAAAATGCATTTTTCTTCCCTCTGCTTGAAAAATATACGTTAGAAATTGGCTTTCCCTGCTTTAATGGAAAATTCAGGGGAAGAAGTTGGGGAGGGAAGACATTAACAGTTAGGAGGACAAGTGGAGCCCTACTCTAATTATCACATTCCTAGTCAGAAGCTGCTCTCAGCAATGTACTTATTATCAACCAGCAGCACCATGTTTCTTTTAGTTATTTCATTGACAGAATTATTAGTTAAAATTAGATTCTCATTTTCTTATCAGGAGAGACATCAACATTAGTTTCCACATTAAATAGAAAAGTTACACATACAGTCTTGAACTGCAGAAAGCTTTTTTAATGGATTTAAAGAGATGAATATAGGAGTGCCTGACATTTGTTTAATAGAAATTATGATTATTGACCAAATTATACTTCGGAAAGGCACTCATTTCATCACTGCAATGCAGTAATACATTTTTCAGGTTGCAAAAAAAATACCATGTATGTAAAAGTATTTTACTAGACTTTTATAGTCTTACGCAGTGCTGTATTACTACCTGTCAACTGGGAATCACATCATAATTCAACTTGCTGCAATTATGCAAATGTGACTTAATTAAAAAGACAGTACAAGTATATATGCTATGATATGTGTCTGTAGGTATGTAAACACCACCAAGGAAAAAACAATTTGATGTACCTGTTAATCTAAATAACAGTGAGGAGTGGGCACTTGGACAATGATTTAGAAGCTGCTTGAGATGCTTGTATTCCATGTCGGTGTGTAGATCTGATTTCCAGCTCTGTACCCAATTCTAGCATCCAGATAATGTACATCAAGGGCAACAGCTACGTTGCCCAAGTATTTGGTTCTCTGCCAGCTTGAGCCCGTAGCTTCAGCCTGGACTTATCCTGACTTGGTGGACATTTAGCGGGTAACCAACCAAATGAGAAGTCTGAGTTTCTCTCTCACTGTACCTTTAAAATAAAAATAGATAATTTTCTAAGAGTACTTGCTAAACCAGGGGAAACGTGCAGGAAATTCGTTGAAACAGCAAGTACATTCTGCCCTTGAGTTTCTATCCCACTTGTTACACATTTTCTAAGAATGTGTTTCTAAAGATGTCTACAGCCAAGAGGGGAGTTTATTTTTCTCATGTGACATAACAAAGAGCTGAGGCGTGGGAAGTACCATCCTAAGAATTCACACCTCACTGAGATTCTAGAGTTGAGAGAAAACGGGCCATGCTAATCTGAGCCCCACTGGCCACCCCACAACCCATGACCAGAAGCGCTAGCTCAATGCCAGCGTTTCCCACTCATGTATATGCGTTGAGAAGCTGTAATTTAGCTGATATGATTTGTAAATCAAAGTATTTTAAAACACAGCACATTAGGCTTCACATTGAGGTTTAACAGATTAAGCTGGCACCTATGACACATGCATCCCATATTCTAATCCACAAGTTCTAGTCACAGCTGCTCCATTTCTGATCCAGCTCACTGCCAATGTGTCTGGGAAAGCAACAAAGGATCTGGGTTCTTGGACCCCAGCACTAACGTGTGAGACACATGAACAGCTCAGGGAGCCTGGCACAGCCACAGCTGTTGAGACCATTTATGGAGTGAACTGTGAGATGGAAGAAGTGTGTCTCCCTGCGTCTCCCGCTCTGCAACTCTGCCTTTCAAGTGCAAGCATTTTAAAGCAAACAAAACATGGATTAAGAAAACTTGTCCAAACTAAAATTGTACAAAGTTTTGGAAAATTCACTTACTATATAAGTAAAGTTTGAATTGCCAGGAGGCAGAGAAGTTTAATGGTTATGAAGATGGTTTTTGCTACCTGAATGTCTTACTTCAAGAATCCACCATTTCCTAGCCATAAAAATAGGAGGAAGCTACTAAACCCCAGTCTCCCGTTGCTACTGTACACAGTGGGAATAGTAAGAATGCCTACATCTGCGAATTGTGGTAAGGATTGAATGGCTCAATACATAAGAAGCCTTTCAAGTAATGTTCAGTAAGCATTAGATCTCACTTTTACTACATATGAAAGCATTAAGATTCTTCCTGTTTTAACTAGTTCCCAATAAAGTTTCAAGGAAATAAGTAATGTTATTTTCCCTAAGATATCGTACACTATGTGGCTATTTGACATACTATCCCGAATTCTAAACATGTTCTTTAGTTTAAAAATGAAGATTTTAATTATTTTCCTTTTTTCTCAAAAATAAAAACCTTCTACACATCTCTCATAAGCCCACTAAAACCAGAAAACTAACAGTGGCAGACTGCTACCACCAGTTCTCGGTCAACGGTCAAGTTCGTCTTCATAACACAATGTTACATTTCCACCTTCCTGATTTTTTAAGTAATTTCTGCTGTACACATCATCCATTCCTTTATGCCAAAAGGAAAATTATGGACACGTTTTTACATATTACTAGCATTCAGTAAAGTTCTGTAACAGCATTCACTACAATTATTCTCTTAATTCTTTACTAGAAATTTGCTACAGATATTCTATACATATATGCAGATGGAATCAAACTGGTAGAATTTTTATATCATGCTCTCAATGATTATTGAATTTGTCAAGATTAATAAAATTGCAGTGATTTTTTAAAGTAAATTTTATTGTGTATATTCAAAGCATATATTACACATTATAGTCATTTTAGTTGACCAGATTAACATGTCACATCTCACGAAGTTATTACCCATTTTCATCCTGTGATAGCAACTATAATTTACTCAAAGATCCTGCTTACATTTATCATTCATTATAGTCCTCATATTGCATATTAAATCTTGTAACTTGTCCATCCTAATTATTTTGTACATTATTTCCTTGACCTGCTTCTCATTTCCTTTCAATCCACCCTGATCCTAGTAACGTCTAATTTTTCTTTATACTTATTATTTAGATTTCACATGTAAGTGAAATCATAGTATATTTTATTTCTGTATCTGGACTTACCAAGTACTGTATACTCTTGATTCACCCAAGAAAACTTACAGCCCAATAACAGCATTTGAAAGACATCTGTCCAAAGCTGATGTAGAACCAGCAACAGCCAAAATGGATCTCAACTCCACTCAGAGAAATGTAAATCAAAACCACGGTGAGACATCACCATGTTTTGTTAGGATAGCTATCAACAAGACAGAAAACAACAAGTACTATTGTAGTAATATTACAATAGTAATACTAGTGAAGGTGTGGGAAAAGAGGAAGATGCCTTATACATTGTAGCTGGTTATGTTGTACGTGCAGCCATATGATAAACAAAATGGAGGTTATCAAGGACTGCAGCTATTGCATGACGCAGAAATCCCGCTGTGGGCACAGATCCGAAGCAAACAGAACCATTTCCTCTGAAAGGCATCTGCATCCCATGCTTTATTCACAACCAACAAGACGCAAAAAGCCAACTGATGTTTATCAGGACAAATGTGGGAAGCAGAAATAGTATGTTCTGAAACATTCTGGTAGCTTGAGAGATAGTAAGAGCCATTAAGAACATTTTCAGTCTGTAAATGCATCAGTATGTACCTTTTTTGGGTGAAATAATATCTCAGGTCATTTTGACCTTTTTCAAACAGTATTTTTTGAACAAAAATCGTGAACCTTATACAACACAAGTAGGAACACATTTCTATTTCAGCTGAGAGCAGAAAATCTAGTTTCTAGCTTATTACTCCGCTTGCAAAAGCATGCAGTATAACATAATAAATGAATTTCCTACCATGCAAAGGAAAACTGTAAAGGCTAATTTGATCCAAATTGTTGGGCTGGGCGCATCTTCCTGCTGTAAGGAAGGAGTGGCAGCCTCCTCCCAGGATCAGAGAACAGTCTCACCTTTCCTCCCCATTCGTTCATCTCTAGATGTGAGGTTCTTGTAACGACTGGGGAGAGCTGTCCTCCATGATCTTTGTTTTTAATTGAAGTTTATTTCATGATTTGATTCACAATTGAACAACAGAGTTTTGCTGCAGAAATTTCATCACTAATGTTTAAATTGTGATTCTAATCAGTTAAATCGGTTAATTTTTGCTCAATTTGTTTTGATCACAGGAACTAAATTGTACTACCCGATTAGCAAGCCTGACAGCTTAAAATATTCTGAGTTTTAATGAGCTCATTTCCTCTGGAGATTTTTTGTTCTTGGCAATTGTCTTTCTTTTCTGAGCTTTGGTTTATTTGCTTTCTAATACCTTGAGCTTATCCACTCATTATAAAAGGATTAAAAATACAATTCAATGATATTCGTGGCGACAAATATTTGGCATAGTTGTTTTTTGAATATCTGGTCAAAAAGTAACTCATTTAAAAAACATTAAGCAAAATCTAAAAATTAAAACATAATGTATTTTAATAGATCATTTTATTTTATAAAAGTGTTTTATGCATCTTCATCTACCAGAAAGACAGAGAAGGGAAGTGAAGGAGAGATGGGGGGAGGGATGCCTTCCATCGCTGGATGACTCCTCAGGTGCCTGCAGCAGCTGGTGCTGGCCTGAACCAAAGCCACGAACTCCTGCAGTTCTCCCACAGGGTGCCAAGGCCCTGAGCACTTGGGCCATCACTGCCTCTCAGACTGCCTTAGCAGGAAGGCTGACCAGAAGCAGAGTAGGCAGGATTCTCTGCACAGTGGAATGCAGCCATCCGAGACAGTACCACAATGCCAGTTTCTCTCAAATTCTTCAACATTGACTACTACAACTACAATAGGAAGATATCACTTTCTGACTGAAACCAGAATTGTACATATTTGGTGGCATACTATGTTTCAATAAATACATATAAATATATATGTTCACTGTATAATGAACACATATATCTCAAAATATATGAATTATGAACACTTAAAAACATACAATATGGTAAAGATACACAAGACCTTGTTATATTATGCAATTGAACACTGAACTGTTGATCTCCTACTTGAAACAATAGTCTTTCATGTCCTTTCCCCATCTTGCCTTCCCTCCTACTCCCCCAGAGTTTCCGATAATTACCACTCTACTCTGAACCAAGATCAACTGTTTTAGATTCCATAGGTGAGATCATGCAGCAACTCTCTAGGCCTAATTTTATCTTTATCTTTTTACAGCTAAGCATTGTTCTACTCTTATGGCATTACATTTTCTTTATCCATTCATTATGGGAAAGACATAACTTGGGGCCTGACATGATGACTAAGTGGCTAATTCTCACTCTGCATATACCAGGATCCCGTATGGGCACTGGTTTGTTTCCTGGATGCTCCGCTTCCCATCCAGCTCCCTACTTGTGGCCTGGGAAAGCAGGAGAGGAAAGAGAGGACAGCCCAAAACCTTGGGATCCTGCACCCATGTGGGAGACCTGGAAGAAGCTCCTGACTCATGGCTTTGGACTGGGTCAGCTCCACCTGAGGTGGCCACCTGAGTGAACCAGCAGGCTGCAGCTCTTACTCTGTCTCTCCTTCTCTCTGTAAATAGGCTTCTCCAATAAAAATAAACAAATCTTTCAAAAAAGTTATTTAGGTTGTAGAATTAAATCTTACTTAAAATTTTTAGGAAAATAAAACTGTTCTTAATATTATAGTTTAGCACCAATCTTGGACCAAGGGAAGAATCCATATCCCTACTCACTCGTGAAGCTTCTGGATTTTATAGACAGTAACATGCAATAAGATACCATGGTACCATTCAACAGGGTTGTGAAAATTGTGTTGATGTATGGTTACTTGAATTGGAAAAAGGACCAAGTGTAAAAGAAAAAAAGGGAGATGAGGGAGAGATGTATTCATAGCCATTGGCAATGCAAAACTCTACTACACATTCTGAGATTAAGAGAGGACATGTTAGTTATTTGGCCTAATGAACTCTGTAGACAAAACCATCCCCAGCTCTGCAGCAATGCCTAACACTGCTGCAGTACCATCCACTGAATTGCACCTGCAGAAAACAGCAAGCTCTTGTTTGCAGGCAGAAGTGCTGTAACGTGCATTTCCTCAGGGCCCCAGTGACGTCACCAAAGGGACATTTACAATGCACAGTTGCTCTTTACCAGCCCCTAAGTACCCCATTCAAAATTAACATTTTAATGCCCTTAATTTCCTAATTAACTCTGTTATTTCAGTTTTTCAAATGCAAAGCCGAAGGCAGGAGACCTTTTCTACTTTTTTTTTAAGATTTATTTTTATTGGAAAGGCAATTTACAGAAGGAGAGACAAATCTTCTGTCTGCTGGTTCACTCCCGAAGTGGCTGCAATGGCCAGAGCTGAGCCAATCTGAATACAGGAGCCAAGAATGTCCGGGTAGGAGCCCCTTTTAAAGGAAAATCTCAATGTGCCATCTGAAATCATGCGTTCAACAACGGAACGATCTGCAGTGACCTGGAAGGCTCATCAACACCTTGTTTCATGAACATAAGCTACAAAATATATGTGTAAGATTTAAACATACACTCTGGCATTTCATACTAGTATGCTTTAAATAAAATCGCACACTTCCATATAGTCTATATATACACACATAAATAATACCATCAGTAATGCAAAATAGATTAAAATTACTACTTCCTATAAGATTAAGAGAAATCTAGGGAGAATAAAAAAGGGATAGTAACCTTATCCAGAAATATACATTTTCATATGCAGGATACAATATTTGCTAGGATAATATTTGAAAATTCTGATTCACACGACATTAGAAAAAGTTGATCTGCAATTTTTGCAACATAAATGTTAAGAAGTCCTTGGTTAATAGCACCACAGGCTGCTATGATTCCCCACCCATTCTTTTCTTAGTATTCCAAATAGAAAAAAAAAGCGCACATTTTCATGATTCCCAGTTACCCCATTATAGAAAGTTCAACAGTTATCTGACTCAATGTACATTAAATTTCAAAAATTCCCAGAATATTGATACTCTAGGACAACAGTTTCACCAAATGCTACTTTACATGTCTATCTCATTTAACCATTGCAACCACCACAAGAAAATTGAGAAAATGTCTTTTTTATAGAAATAAAGGGACTCAACATCATGGACATCTGCTCTATAAAACTGTCAGGAAAAGAATCAGAGAAAAGAGAAACACAAGCAGGGTTAGAAAAATAAAATAGAACTATACCAAATTAAAAAGCTTCTGTTGATTGTTTCCTTTGCTATACAAAGTGAAGAAGCAACCAACAGACAGGGAGAAAACCTCTGCACATTACACACTGACAGACAAGTAATACCCAGGATTGTTTACAAACAGCTTCAGAGACTCAAACAGCAGCAAAACAAACAACCCTGAGAAGAACTGGGAGAAGGGAATGAACAGACATATTTCAAAACAAATTCAAATGGCTAGTACACATGAACAAATGGCTAGTACACATGAACAAATGGCTGGTACACACGAACAAATGGCTGGTACACACGAACAAATGGCTGGTAGACACGAACAAATGGCTGGTAGACACGAACAAATGGCTGGTAGACACGAACAAATGGCTGGTAGACACGAACAAATGGCTGGTACACATGAACAAATGGCTGGTACACATGAACAAATGGCTAGTACACATGAACAAATGGCTAGTACACATGAACAAATGCTCACACTCACTAACAGTCAAGGAAACACAAATGAAAACCACTTTGAGATTCCACCTAACTCTAGTGAGATTGGCCTACATTCAGAACGCTACTAACAACACCTGCTGGCATGGATGTGGGGACACTGTTGGTGGGAATATAGGCTAATACAATCACTATGGAAAGCAGTATAGACAGTGCTAAGACAACTGAAAATTCTTCTGCTGCGCATATATCCAAAGCAAATGAAACTTGAATATGAAAATGACCTGTAGTCCTATATTTAAAGCAGCAAAACCTAAAGTAGCAAAGACATGGAAAGAGCCCAGATGCCCTTTAACTGTGATACAGCTTCGCCATGGAATACTGCTCAGCCATTAGAAAGAATTAAATCTTACCATTTACAACCAATTATTTCCCACTAGAGACCATTCTGCTCAGTGAAATAAGTCAATCCCAATAGGACAAATATCATATTTCTCTACTTTATGTTTCGGAGTATTGGTGCTTTCCAAGTTTATCAGAGAAAGTGTCAGAAAAGTGTGCAGGTAAGAATTTTAGTAATTTAATCAGAGAAGACTGAGCAATGAAAGTCAACAGATCAGCTTCCCCATCCTCCAGCTGGCACGGCAAGTTGGGTTTTGTGTTGTGACACACACTCGGAATATAGATCTCAGCCTCTGTGTGCTGATACAACTGGAAATTTGACGCAGTTTGAAAAAAAAATCATGACTTGATAAGAAAAATAGCAGGACACACTGTGCCTGAAACCTTGAGTTCACCAAAGTCCTGAGACCTAGGTCAAACCCTGCACACAATGAGTGGGCAGAAATCCACTACCAGGGTCTAGGCCTGTGGGTGCGGGTCTGCATTTGGGCAACAGTCCAAGGCCACAGGGCTGTGTGCTTCGGGATATCCTTGAGACAGTCATGCAGTAACTTCAGCACTTGGGTTATGTATTGCTTCCTGATCATCAAGCAATGGCTGATAATCAAAAAGGGACATAGCTTTCAACATTTGTGCCATATCACCACCAGTGGTTCAACTTCAAGGTGTTTCAATAAAACATTGAGGCAGGGAGACTTCTAGGTCAACCTCCTTCCTCAAAGAAGGCGGCTTCCCTATGCTCTCCTGCTTTCACAGTCTGTATTTTGTGTCTTATTTCTTATTTTCTCAATTGCACGACGAGCCTCTGCAACCTTGGTCATGCCATGCTGGTCACAGTAAAACCCTCCGCCCAGGCTGCTAGTTTTCCACTAAGCCAATGCTAAGACTCCCACGTCATTCAGAAGCCCCAGAAATACTCAGTGGAAGGTTAAATAATACCAACACACAAAAGTTAAAACACCAGCAGTTAACAGTTTTGGAACTTGTGGAGCAACTGCAATATGTTTAAAATGTTTATTTCTCTCCCTGTTACTCAAAGAGGTATTTTTTTCAGTAAATTTGCCTTAGCATAATGATTTTGTTGTTTAGTTTTACCTGGATAGTAAATATTATTCTTGCTTTTCACATTGATGGGTCCAATACAAAAGGCCAACTGAATTATGCAAATTAATTTGTAAAAATTTACTTTTGAAAAACATTAATTCCCATCCGGTATTACACTTGCAAAGTGCATGCAATGGTTGGGTTAGGCTTGCAGCCAAGCATAGGAAGCTTCATGCAGGTGTCCCTCGGAGGTCCCAGTGACACACCTACTTCAGTCACAACTGCTGCCTCCCAGAGCTGTATCAACAGAAAGCTAGTGTCAGCAGAGAGCTGGCCATCAAAGCCAAGAACCACCACTGGGACAATGGCATCTTAAATGACCTCCAAACCCGGTTTTTAAAAATATGATAAAAAAACAAATAAGGCTGAAAGATGATTATAGAAGAAGGTTTACACACCTTTTAACAACTGCCATAATCAGCACCATGGTGACCACAAATTTTACAGGAAACTCAATAGCTTTGAATGAGTTCTCTACATTTCAATGTGATTGTAAAATGGTCCCACCACAATCTTTATATTTAATATGCTTCCTTTCCAAAATCAAAGGGCTCATGCCTGCTAAGACTAAATTCCTTAATACTCTAGACTGATCCTGGAGATGTGCCAAATAAACGGTCACCTTGCATGAGAACAGCCAAGAGCATGATGAGGGTGGTTTCTGAAAATAGGTTTGGTCTTTTACAATAAATTATTTTCAGAATACAAAGATTCTGATAAGGCAAAAATTATGCATGATTTTAGAAGCCAAAACACATAGCTCTTAAAGACTTAAGTTAGTCTCGACTCAACTTTACCACACTGAATGCTGGAGGAATAGTAAAAAGGAGCATATTGCTATCTGCAACAGAAGAATAAAGATGAAATATTGCTGTATACATAATGCGATTTCCGAAAATGATTCTCTGATCTTTGTAATATTAACCTTTAATGTTAATGTTTAATACATCTATTGTAATATCTCATGACAGTCCATCTGCATACTTCTAGCACTGTAAAATTTAGCTCAAAATAGCTCAGTCTACATGGACACACAGCCGTACGACCTAACAAAACAATATGTGCCATAAATGGATTTCTCACCAGGTTTTGTAGCTTTGGCTTACAAGCAAAATCCTCTCAACACTGTATTAAGCACAGTCATGTTATTTGTGTAAAACCAAGCATTATTTAGAGCATCCATCAAACTCATAGGAAAATTTCAGTAGCATCCCCACATTCAAACAGCACTTAAGCACCTAATTATGCGTGAAGCTCTCAGTGCTGAGAAAATTAATTGCACAGCTTTGGGTCCCTGACCTGTAGTCATTTCATAACCTGCAACCGACAACAGAAGAAAGCCATGCCCATGTAAGTTATGTGGTCAAGAGAAAAACAGTATGAATCTTGAGGGCATTTAAACTCTCACACGTGGTAAGTTCAGAGGTAAAAGGGCGCAAGCATCTGCAAGTCTGAGTCCCCTGCTCTCCAATGCCAGAATGAAATGATTCAAACTCAATTAGAGACCTTTTATCTTCCCAATATCATCATGTGATAGGAAACAAAAACCAAGTGGACCTTCTACCCCAAATGACCACAATTTTAAGTCATGGAGGAGAAGGTCTATGATATGCTTGACTTTTTGTGAGAGAATGTGTCTATTTTTGATTAATCAAGAGACTCACAGATTGAACAAAGGAAAACAAAATTTTTTCATCAACACAAGAAACTTATTTTCACATCACTCCCTTCAACATAACTCAGAGTGAACACAAATGGACATAGAGTTACTCAACAGGATCATTTTTGGTAAAGAAGTATTTGTAACAAGGATAAGGCACTGATGGTTTGTATCACAGGTTACCACCTGGGAATCTCTATTCTTTGCAATGCTCACTATTGGTGAGATATTGCGGTCTTAAAGATTGGCTGGTTCTTTGACAGCAATGCCTGTATTTCAAATCTTCTATATATAGCCTGTACCGTTAAGCTATGTTATACAACCATTATTCAATATTCACAAAAATACAAAAGACATATGTCTGAGTTTCAGCTTAATTTTGAAGATGGACTTCAGACTTAAATTATACTCATTCTGTAGTGCTAAGTATGCAAGTAAAAAAAAATCTATGTGCCTACCACTTGAGAAACTTAATCATTTTGCTCTAAAAATAACTTAGAATGACCAAGAAAATACATACATGAGTATTTACATTTTGAAATTATTTGAGTGAAAAGGGAACATAAAGCGAGTGCCCAACAATAAGCAAATTACTTGGGTTAATGAAGGCCAAGCGTAACAAGGAGCCTCTACTCAAACAATTTTTATGTTTATGAGTATTATAAACCAGGATGCAAGGCAGCTTATACCATAAATGATAATTAACAAGTGAAATTGATGATTTGGTTGGAATAAAAAATGTAGATTAGAAGAAATATAGAACATGTTAATGGATTTTTACTCAGATAATTGCTATCTGTTTTGTAACAAAAACATGATTTTTATTTTTGGGTTATGAAAGTTTTCACTTAAACTATGTCTTAGCAGTCTTTAAATATCATTTGGAATAAGATGGATTACATATAATAGTTATTTTTATTACACTAAATGGATTTTTTGTGGAGAAATTTGCCTTAAAGGAATTTTAAGTCACCTGTGTGTATTTGTGCAGTTTTCACAATGTTATTGCACTATATAACATCACATGGTATACAAAAGCTTGTATGTTAGAATTCATCAACTCTATCATGTATATATACTCGATCCATATTAAGAATGAACAAGCACTATTACTCAACACACGTTGGAAGAGAGAATTGGAATGAGTTTTGCAAATTGGGCATTATTAGTGTGTGCATTAACCAAAGCAGCTTATTTTCTGAAAGAATGTTTTCCTTTAGAGTGATTGTGTCATGGGTTACAAACCACCCTTTGATGAGAAGGCATTTTTACACAAGACTCCATTGTCCTGTGCGATCGAACTCAAATTTCAATGACACTAACAAATTGCAAAAAGTTAACACAACTGTACAGTATTTCTGTTTGCTTTTCCATAATGATTGGCTTTCATTTGACTGGAAGTACAGCAAATGGAATTAATAAAAGTGGGCTACTTGCTTTCCTATAGCTTAGATCTTGGAATACAAAGCTCTGTCATTTTATAGAGTATTAATAATGGACAGAGCCTGTTGTCAACCAAGATCAACCTACTCGTCCCCCGTAAGATACTGGAAAACTGAAGGAAAGGAAAGCAAGCAAATCTTTCAATAGCACTGAATGAAAACCACAGGGAACATAACTTCATGCTTTACAATAAATGGAACTTCAATTATATTCTTATCCATTATAAAGAACATCAAAAAGACAGAATCTTCACTCTAGTATTGTTTTATGGAAGCAATCAATTGAAAATGATTTAAATAGCCATCAAATGAAATCGTGCCAATATATTATGACATGCCGTTAGTAAAGAATATGATGTAGTAAAAATTAATCAGTGGACATAATCTATAATCTATTGACATGAAAAAATGTAAAATTGTATGTTTGCACATATATATTTTAAGCAAAACTGTCCCAAAATTAAACTGGCAAAATTCCAGTTTAAATTTAAGATTCTGAGTTTATGGAATATATCACTAATGAGGATTGCATTTAAGGATACAATGAGAGGCAGAGAGGATATAATTGCTAAATTTGGATTTGTCAGTATAGCAAAATTATTTTAAAATTCTGCTCTTTTGTATTATCTGATTATATCCAAGATAAAATATCTATGAATTAGAAAAAAATATGACAATCACTTAAAACACAATCATCTGAAATCTTGTCGTGGTATTCTTTGGAGCGTATCACAATGAATGAGCCAGTTCCTAATCCTCCAGGTTTCTTTGTAATTTATAAAGTGCCCTCCACTTGTACAGGTGTCATCCTGGCAGATGGCTAACTTCCAGATTATAAACACTTTTAGACTCCAAGATATATGGACCAACTGATGACTACAGGAGTGCCCATCTCTAACAGCAGCACGTCAAGCCAGCCTCCCCCTTACAGCCTCACTGGCCAACTCTTTGTTCTTAACTCAGCAAGAGGACAGAAGCTGCTCCTCCATCTGCATCTTAGCCGACTTCAACAAAGGGAGAAATGTTGCATAATATAGATCATTGTTACTGATATGTTTCTGATCTACAAGTCAGTGTCCACATCAACTGATCATTTATTAAATTCATGACAATTTCTTTTAGGGCACTGTTTCAGAGGGCAAATAACGCATCTAGTACCTGCATGAAAAGGAAAAACAGAGTAATGTAGTAAATGGCTTCTAATGGTATTACTAGGCTCTCTAAAATTCTTTCCTTCCAACTGTTACAGTTTACAAGAAATGTGATGTTTAGAAATACTCAAGCAGGCAAACTTACGAGATTTGAATGAATGGCATCATCTCAGTTTGATATTGCCTCCATTTCTACAGATCCCTACAATGAAGAACATTTCCTGCAGATCCCATGGAGAGAGACACAAATCTGAGTAACAGGTGTTATAATCAATTTTAAAGGTCTGCTGTGAATTCAGTCCTTACACTTCCAATATTACCTGATCATCAAGCAAAATACCCTTTGACCTCATACTTCAGATTCTTCGTGGAATATGAGATAATTTCTATGCCACTGAATTCTTTCCAGTACTAGATAAAATATTTATAAAACACATTGCATAAAGTAGACATTCAATCATTGGTAGTGGCTATTTATTCCTTCTCCCCCACCAGCCCTTTGTGGTATGGTAGGCATTTGGGGAATGAGTGAATGAAGAAGTGGACTATTATAGCAGTATGAAGAATATCCAGCCCACAGGTCATGCAAGGCCCGCAAAGTCATTTAGCCTGGCCCTGCCAAGGCAACTGTATGCAGGTCTCAAAACTCAAATACATTGCAGGCTAATTTTTTAAGTTGAAAATATTGTAAGACTTGCAAATAATGTTGTAAATATCCAATTGGCCCTTGTCAGAAAAACAAAAGGATAACCCATCCCTGTGATAGTGCAGCAATATCACGTGATATTTTTAGATGCTACATTGCCAGGGCCTTGGATACAACATCACAGTGTAATGCATTTTCATTTCTACTCACTTCATGTATTCTCGGGTGAATTGTCTCCGCTTATCTCATTTTCGTAAGAACAAGATGTTCCTTATCATGAGACAGGGAGGAATACAAAGATCTGAATGTCTAGAACGACAAGACCTCCATCAGAAATGCCACCATAGTTCACTCAGACACTTGTTTTGATGGAAATTTTGGAATTGCCCCTGTAAGTGGCATTTCAAAGCTGACAGCTCCAGATGTCCAGCCATCCCCCATCCAATGACTTCTACCCAACAGATGGTACAAGGAGCTTGGCATCAATTCACTGGATCTGGGATAGGGGAAAATGTTTGCCAATCTGCTAATAGTTTGACGTTATTCCTTCTGGCAATAGTAGAAAGCTGATAGCACAAGCTTGGCCAGATTAAAAAAAAATTAAAGTTTAAGAGTAAATGTAGAATATAGGGTTTCATATCCTTCATGATACCTACACTTATCTTCTACCAAGAGTATCTTTTAAAAACCCATATTATTTGGTTAGAGGTATATTATTATCTCATATAATAATCATGCTTCAAATTAAAATAACCCCATTAATATTGCTCAAGTAACAGTACACTGGGCTGAAATTCAATGTTACCAGATTCCAATCTCAGTTCTGGCTAAAACATCTTGACTTAACTCAGCCAAGACAATAACGTCATTTGGTCCTTAGACTCACACTTCAAAGTATCTTTTCTAGCCCACATCACAAGGTGATTTCAAGGAATACACAATGAACTTGTAAGTGTGATGTAAGTTTTATATAAAGTTGCAACTGTTAAGAACAGCACACTGACCCTCTTTCACGAGCTGGTTTGAAATTCTCACTTAGCATGAATTTCATATGCATATAGGCTGGGAAAACTAGCTCTAGGACTGGAGGACACTTGGCATTTTGGCACCAGGGACACTCATGAGCTCATATTTACATATTCTGCTCCACACATAAGAACTGTATTAAATCCAGCCCGGCATGATAGCCTAATGACTAAATCCTCACATTCTCCCGGATCCCATATGGACCCTATTTTGTATTCCAGTTGCTCCACTTCCCATCCAGCTCCCTGCTTGTGGACTGGGAAAGCAGTTGAGGATGGCCCAAAGCCTTGGGACCCTGCACCCGCATGGGAGGTGTGGAAGAAGCTCCTGGCTTCCGAACTGCTCAGCTCTAGTAAGTGCAGGCACTGGGAGAGTAAACTAGTAATGAATCATCTTTGTCTCTGGATCTCCTCCTCTGCATATCTGCCTTCCAATAAAATAAAAATCTTCTAAAAAAGGTATTAATTCCACAGTCCCATTAAATTCACTGAAATCTTGATGTAAAAATACCCTTGCATAATGTGAACAATTTTAGAAAAGTAGATGCTATTTGAGCTTCCCATACCAAACCAGTCCACACACAAGCACACACACACACCATTTTTAGAAATATGATACTAGGATCAACAAAGTTCATTAATATGATTCATGTTGCCAAAATATTATAGCTTCCAAGACCTAGATTGAAGATTTAAAATAGTGCATGTCTGTATTCTCAGTTCTGATTAAAAGTCAACCTGAAAATGGAACAGCTATGGATATAGAAGTATAATCCATGTACACTTTCCTGTATTGGCCAATTTTGACTTTTACTTCACAGTGTGAGAAATGAAAGTATTAAAGTAAGTTTGTTTCTGATGCTATGGGTCTATATTTCCCAGAACTTTCTAGAATGGCTCAAGTAATTTAAGTACTCACAAACCCCAAGATCAAAATTTTCATTCCAGTATCTCTACTACAACAAAAAACAGGTAAGATCCTCAGTTTTTCCTTCTTACAAAATATGAAGTAATTTAAGATATTTTTCAACTTTCGCCAATTTTCCTTTTCACTAAAAATTTGTTGGCAAGAGAACCAAATACTGAAGTCAAATGGCTCATTACCCTGAAGCTGATTCTTTTCAATAATTTAATTTGATATTTTCACTTCATTGCCATAATATTTAAAGTGTACACAATTAGTCCAAACTGAACGCAACACGTACTCATCTTCCTTCTTCAAAATTAATTGCAAATATCATTGCCAGGTTTTGGGCTAATATGTTTGCTCACAAAAAATGGAACTACGTTCTAAGGCAGCTGTTTAAACTGCAAGAAGCTATATATGGTATCCATTATAATTTGATTAGAAACCCAACACCACTCTAGATATCCTGAATTCTCTCAGAAAAATCCAGAGTTGCAGGGGTACAATGAAGCTGCCACCTGTGGTCCTGTCTGTGTGAATTACAACAGGGAGGATTCTGAGCCCATGAGCCCGAATCCAGGGAACCCTGGGCCTGCCTTATGTTGATGCCCGTATGCCTAACTGGACACGTCTCTTCCTTCTGTTTTGGATTTTCTTGATAGTCTACTTGGACAATTTTAGCAGACTCCAAGCAACCACTTTTGGGAACTATCATTTTCAGGGTGACGGAAGAAATCCAACTAGACATTCCTGTGCCATGTCCCTTGTCTTTCTCTTGACGTGAAGAAGCCAAATGGAAGAGTGAGGTTGTCATAGTCAGATGGTAAGGATACGGTCTTTGCCTTCACTTGAAATCCCCTTATAGTTCTGTATCAGAAAGAATTTTCCATGAGGGGATTTGGCAGCAACATCCAATATTCCTACACACACAGACATACATCATACCTCAAGTGCTATTCCTTTCCCAGAACATACCACACACACACACAAAATGTCTTGGTTGGAAATAGAAAACTTCCAGCACTCTTAATAGTAGTATGAAGCATTTTTCATACCAAGGTCTGTGCCAATATTTCTCAAAAATGTCAGAAATCACATTTTTTTCAGAGGCATTTACTGTCCAATCTATGAAATATCTAAGATCATTGAGTTTCAAGAGTGTTACCAGAAAATTCTCTAATAGTATAATTCACCAGTGCAAGACTTAACACAACTAATTTAATTTTAAAGCTACCCTTTCTGTAACGCAGAAGTGTGGCATGGTTGTATATTGAAGGTTAAATCATCAGTTTGAAAAAAGTGCTAGAAGGATAGAAGGAGTAACAGAATTTCTACTGCATGGCCCTGGGTATATTATCTTTTTTAACGGTTTGCCATTTGCAACAATCACATTTACATAGCAGTCTCAAAAACACACATTTACAGAGTCTATAAACAATGCAAAATAGATCATATTTAGACTTGGCTTAACTCTTGTTTTTTTTTTTTTTAAGATTTTATTATTATTGGAAAGCCGGATATACAGAGAGGAAGATCTTCCATCCGATGTTTCACTCCCCAAGTGAACCGCCACGGGCCGGTACGCGCCAATCCAATGCCGGGACCTGGAACCTCTTCCAGGTCTCCCACGTGGGTGCAGGGTCCCAAGGCTTTGGGCCGTCCTCCACTGCTTTCCCAGCCCACAAGCAGGGAGCTGGATGGGAAGTGGAGCTGCCGGGATTAGAACCGGTGCCCATATGGGATCCCGGGGCTTTCAAGGCGAGGACTTTAGCCGCTAAGCCACGCTGCCGGGCCCTTAACTCTTGTTTTTTAACCCCAAAGACAATTTAGTGTATCTTTGAAGATCTTTATCCCCCTTTTCTAGTTAACAGCAACCTGCTGGACTGGGACACAGATTTAAGCTTGAATTTATAGGCTAATGGAGGATTTCTATTAACCAGAATAGGGTGATTACTCCCAGACCTAAGCAACAGGAAACAAAATACACAATAACACTTCCAGTAGGACTGTGCATGCATCGTCTGATGGCATCTGGGAACATAATGGCTCCAATCCTTTCAGCTCAGCTTAATGAAGTGAGCTCAAGTGTTAAGAATGCTTCAGTTTCCCCTATTTCTTTGATTATGGATTTCTTCTGGCAGAACTGATTTGTAATGCAATAAAACAAAAATCTTACATTTTAGGGATTCTCTTTCAAGAATAAATTCTGAGTACAGCTCGATGTCCCACACCCAAGGGATGAGAGAAAACAAATACAGGCAATGTCATTAGCAGTTTCCTTTAAAACAAAATTTGACAAAAACTGAAATTTTCATTTTGCTACCAGATATTTAGAAGAGAAAAATCAAGTAAAATTAATGAGGTCATGAACCTATTAAGGTGTTCTTATATTCCTGAAGTAGTGTAAGACATCCAATAGATTTTGGAAAACTGCTGGTAAGGATGTACCTTGACCTTTAAATGGAAAAATATTAAACCCTTGAAGCCATTAACACAAACATCTCCTATAGTTTTCCACCTAGAAATACCTCACACTAATCATTAAATTATCTTGGTTTTGGAACCAACCTTTAACAAAGGTGAATAATGGAAAACGGCTCTAACAAAGTGTCTTTAAAATTATCAAAGAGCACAACAGAACTTAAGCCTGGATGGTTGTCTGTAAGAGTCATGACATTTACAACGGGAATTGAGTGTGTGTATTTAGTTATTTTCCCCCCTTAAACTGCCTACTGATCGCAATAGATACTGTTAAATGAGTTTTCTCATTTTTCATCCACTTACACATTTTGACAGTGCCACCATTTTCAATAACTAAGGGCAAATCATACTGATGGCACAAAAGTTCAGAATTTTTCAATTTGAAATGCTGCAAAATAATGATGACTAAATATTTTTGCAACAAAAAACCCCTGATTTTTTAATAGCTGTTTTTATTATCTGGGGACGATGTTGCGTATAAACAGCTGTAGAAGACACAAAATGAGTTATCTAACCCCTTTAATTATGTAGAGTATATTGATAGGCAAAATAATGATTTTTCAGTAACACCAAAAATTCATTATGTCATTATTACATAACACCACTCACAGTTGCCTAAGCCATTGCAGTTCAGACTGACTTGCAGTTCAGTCTGTTATGTTCTTCAAGGATGACAGATTATGTCCAAAGATTGGCCCGAGGGACAACCAATCCTGGCATTTTCCTCTACTGCCCTCAATATTCCTCACAAAATCAAGTCATGACAATCTCTCTCCATCCTCCTCAATGCTAATTCTCCATTATTCAAGTGGCTTCCAACAGAAATTGGGGTGAGGGGACTGAAGACTGGAATTCAGCAGTAAGATGTTCTTGGTGGCTTAACTCAGACCTGTCACAATAAGGAAAAGTGAATCCAGTTGTATTACATCTGTGGACCCATTCTCATCACCAGCTTCCCCTAACCTGTAAGTGGACAGGTTTTAAAGTGATTAAAGTCTGTTCTCCAAACTGCTACAATCGCCTTACAACTTCCAGCATGAGAGCCACAGCTGACATGCAGCCAAGTTCAGGAGACGGCCTATGGGGTCAGAGCAAGGAAGAGTGAAAGCCCTTCTTGGGTACTCAAAAAATAAAGGAAATAGAAATTTAAAAAGGATATAACTGCTACCAAAATTTCACTAAAAACCATCCTCCAAAGATGATCAAGAAAGTTCGCTGGATGTAGTGTATTGAATATAGAAAACAGTAAGTTTTGAAGTTAGACAAAATTAGACATGAATTTCAGCTCCTGTACCAATGGATTACATAAACCAATGTAAATCTGTTTCTGCAAGGTTCAATTTCCTCACGTGAAAACTGTATTATGAACAGTTTTATGATTGCAATGAAAGGAAAGCATTTCCAAAGCATTCGTGTTGTACCAAACAGCTCCATAAACACTTCCTGATTTGTTATTTTTATCGTACTGTTGCTTTTATCAAACAGTGAAAGAGGCTTAAATTCAGCAGTGACCTTATGAAAATTCAGCACGCCTTCTACTTCCATGACCACTACTTAGAAGGATGGAGAAAGAACAGGCCCAGTCAAGACACAGAGAATGACCTAAGCACTCACAAGAAACCTTCTTCCCTTCATCACTTAGAATCATCTGTACACTACAACCCTGACCTTTAGTTCATTTAAATTCCTGGCAAGTTTACAACACTCTGATTGGCTGTGTCCATTTAATATTCTGATCCCTGCATCACAGAAAAAATTTGAGATAGAGATGACAAGCAATTATCTCAGTTTACATATAATCATTTAAGAGCCCTTGTTCTTCCTATTCTGTATTGTGCCACTTCCTTTCAGCTCATTTGCCCTCTTCTAATTTCTTTGGATTCATGTGTCTATATCCAGGTTTCAGTTATATTCCTGGTCTCTCTCAGCTCTTCAGAGATTCTACCAGCAATTCATGTGACAAAAATCATGTAGTAACATGATTACCCCCAACAATGAGGGACAGTAGGGTCATATGAAAGTATTTTGTTTCCTAATTCTTCCCAAAAGGAAACAACAGTGATATCCTTCTTCCTCACAGCTAAAAAGGAAGAAATAAAGGAAGACATGTTTATGATTCTTCCAGACACTTTCTTCTTTACAGAAATATTAAAGGAAGTTTCTTTCAGGATGTGTTTGAAAAAGCCACTCTGCTAATTAAAGTCAGACAACTTGCCATTTGTCTGCAACTTTAGGTCATAGAATGACACAGGCAAAGCTTATACCACCAACTGCACTCTGTACCTAGTGCCTCTCTACTCCCAACAGGAAGCAGCAGAGGTAATTTAACATTCTACTAAAAACTTGCACCAACAAAATCGTCATTTCTGTAACTGAAGGTAGTATCAAGTTACACAGTGAAAGCTCTTTTAAAGGCCAGAGTTATGTTTTGTGCCACCTGTGTTAAGAAAATCAACCTGTTGTTGAGTATTATGTGATCAGTCTATCAAAAGAATGGTTTTTCACTAAAAATATTTCATTCAATCCAAAAGAAACTTTCTTACCTTCGCCCTCCTGGCCAATGGTGACAGAAAATACCTAACTACCAGTTTTAGACCACCCAACAGCAAGATAAGCAAAGATAATTCTACAACGGATATTATCTCAGTTCTAAGTGAATCTTTATGCTGTAAAACAGATCTCATATCACATACATGCAAAGTTTAAATTATTTAAAGCTCTTGATACTTCCTATCAAGAACTAAATCCATGTGTTCTGTTCAGAAAAACAAGGAACGACTTATCTTGTTTGGTCAGAGCAGTTTGGTAGTACCAATAATCATTTACTTTAAGGTGCAACAATATGCTTCTTCATATGTAAATATAAAAATATGTCAAGGAAAATAAAAAATACTCAGTTCATACTTGGTTTCCTTGTTGGTAAGTCATGGGACTGCCTTTGTGGCACAGCAAGCTAAGCCACTACTTGGGACACAAAAACCCAAATCCAAGCACTTGCTGGAGTCTGGATTCCTCTACTTCCCATGCAGCTTCCTGCTAATTTGCATCCTGGGAAGCAGAAGATGGCACAGTAATTGAGTCCCTGCCACCCATGTGAGAGAACAAAATGTGTTCTTGCTTCCGACTTCAGCCAGGCCCAGGCCTGGTATATAGTAACCATGTAGCCAATAATCCAATGGAATGGACAATATTTCTCTTTCCTGCTCTATCACTCTGCCTTTCAAAGAGTTAAGTCTTTCTAAATAAAGTTGTGCTATCATATGACTGATACATAAAATCTGTAATACAATTGGGACTGGCACTGTGGTAAGGTAAAGCTGGTTTCTGGAGCCAGCATCCCAAAGGGGTGTGAGCTTTTCTCCCAGCTACTGCCTCTGATCCAGTTCCTCGTCCACGTGCCTGGTAAAGCAGAAGACAACCCAGTCAACTAAATAATACACTTTTCTAATGGAGCAAGTATCGAAGCTATGAAACTTTATTCCCAACTGTTAAAATCTAAATCTTGAAGGAACAGCAACCAAGACAATGGAAGCATCAATAAAAACACTGGTAACTGCAAATATGGCTACTGTGTTACAAGATCCCTGGAGATAATGTAGCCAACAAAGACACACTGGCATGGAAACCACATGGACAAGAAGGGAAGCATTATGTACTGCACTGCAACCTCCTTTTGCAGGAGCAATTTGGACTCAAATTAAGCCAATACTGATGGGAAACCACTGTCATTGGATCCCCAAATCTTTAGCTGTGTCTGTGGGTGTAAGAGAAGTATTTAAGGTCTAAAATTTGCAGCCAATGTTTTTATCCCAAGGATCAGATACTTCTTGATTAATTAGGAACTACAAAGACAGTTTCCTGTAACTGAAGTGATTTAGATTGATAGTGACCAAACAAACCAGACTCTAGCCACCTGTTTCAGTAGAGATTAACAAAAAAAACCCACAATGTGTATCATAATTAACATTATGTTTTAGATAATCAAAGTTCTAAGATGTAAGCTGGTTTTTATAAGCAAAAGAAAAGGTTGATTTGATTTTTAGTAATCTGTTGGCTGATTCTGTATGAGAAGAGCTCATCAAGAAAGATGAACTAATCACTTGAATCATCTTTGCTGTCAAAAATGACTAATCAACTTCTTTCAGTTTTATCTAGGCTAATTCAGAAAGATGTGATGGTTGTGACATTCTCAGTGAGATGACTCATGATACAGACATTTATAAAAAGCAAACATTATACCTGAGCCAGTTTCCACAACAATTCACATATTTTCATACTCTATAAATTTACAATTCTAGTTAAAATAACCTGTGAGAAGGAATTACATATCTTTAAACTGTCTTAGTATATGAAGGTTCCTTCAGTCTTTACAGAACAGAAATTACTTTCTACTTGATCAGCAGTTCTAAGCATGTTACAAAAAGATGTCAGCTTCCTTATTTCTGAATCTCTTCCTCCATTCTGTGTCCTCCTGAATTTTTGAAAGTAAAGTTCATTGTGGTACTTTTGGTATTGTTAGACACTTTTTAAATACACAGAAACAGCAAAGACAGCAGTGTTCACAAAAACAAAACCATTTCAGAACACATGTATTCGCATAAAATATTATAGACTTAAGCTCCTTGTCCCTTTTCCAAGAGCTTTTAGTTTGAAAGGCCCCCCTATACAAAGCCAACACAGTACACTTTAAGAGATATCCCTGAAATGGTAGAAAGTACCTATTAGGATGGTCAGAATGACTGGCTTTCAAGACAAATCTGCATTAGTTTCAGTTATACCGTGCCCATTGTATGCCAGTTAAATATTAGAAATGAAATACTTAGTAAAATGAATAAAAATTAAGTGGAATGCATTAACAGACTTGATTAGACAAAAGAAAAAGTGTGTTTCACCTAGAACACAGATCTTTTGAAGTATTTCAGTTAGAAAAAAAGAGAAAAGAAAGGTGAAGGGAAGAATTAGAAACACTGAAAGTAGTATCGAACATCAATGGGATACCATCCAAAAGGATGTCAGTCATAGGCTTTCCTGAAGGGTTGAAAGAAAGCAACGACTTAGGAAACTTACTGAATGAAGTAACAGCCAAAAATGTCCCCCATTTGAGAAAGCTATGGATGCCAAAATACAAGCACCACCCAGCATCCCAAATACAAGATCAGAAGAGATCCCAATCATGATAGCACAATTGTTCCAAAGTGATACTCCAGAGAACCTTCTGAAAGTTGCAGAGACAAATGACAGACTACCTTCGAAGGAACTGTTATCTGACCGACAGCATATTTCTCAGAAATCCTACCATCTGCACATCCTCCTAGTAAAACGGAGGATTGAACCAAGAGGATTCAAAATGAGCAATGAGAATATTTAGGTGGAAAAGCAAGGCTGACCAAGTCATGACTTACAATGCTTTGAATATAAATGTATGACATTCTATAATTAAAAGATATAGATTACCTTAACGGATTAAAAAATAAGACTCACCTATCCGCTGCCTTTTCTCTTTTTTTTCTAACTGAAATACACTTCACCAATACAGGCAACACAAAGTGAAAATTCAAGGATGGAAAGATTTCGTGCAAGTAGAAATCAAAACCAATCAGGAATAGCCATACTCTTACCAGACAAAAATAAGCAATAAGGAAATAACTGTTACGAGAGACAAAGTCATTTTGTATTAAATCTTTTGCTAAAATGTGTCTAAAGTAAAAACATACGCACCAAAAGTGGTGCACTGTTTTACAAAACCAATGTTAATGGATCTAAACAGTTACAAGCTACAAAAAACAACAACTGAGGACTTCAATACCCCATCTCCAACATGTAACACAATCCTAACAAAATCAACAGAGCTAATCTGCACTGCAGTGCAGAAGTACATCCTAGATATCTATCGAACATGTCACTGCACAGCTGCAGAATATACATTCTTTACATCAGGGCACGGACCTTCTCAAAATACTATACTACATCCAATAAAGACATACCAGCTTGTATGTTAAAATCTAGCAAATAAAAGTGAGTAATCTTTGAAGTATTTAGAAAGGTAATAAGAAAAATATAAGCATTTTGCCATGAATCTAGAAGCACAATACATATGCATACAGATATCAAGAGGATTATTGAGTGATGATGGAGTAAGAGGTTCAAATAACTGGGGAACAGGAAGAGTCATCAATACCTGTTTCTGTACCAATTAATTACCACAAAAGTCAACAATAAAATGCATTCCCACCACAAACCAACTATTTATAACTGAGAGTAAAGTCTATAAAATTGTTATATATCACAAAAAATACATTAAGACTTCTGATGAGACATACAACTTCCACACCTGAAATAAAACTATAAATTCAACTGCCTCAAAAATGTGAAGAATTAAAATGTATCATTGCAAAAGACAAACCAGGAACTAGAAGAGTTTCAGAACTAGAAGAATTTAAGAACCACCAACATATTGCAGAAATCAATAAAGCATGTGACAATATTGATATAAAGATCATTAAGATGAAAACATAAAATTCTTATAAGCATATGAACAATGGCTAGCTTCATTAGTAATCAGGAAGTCGATCAAATTTCCATTTGTAATATTTTAAAACTTAAGAAGCTAAATGAGACCAGGGATCTGCATGTGTGAAAATTCTGACCTGCTGCCAGTGGGAAGGCACATGGGGAAACGACTGGAGACACTGCGGCATTACCAACCTGAAAATCCCTGCATGCCGTGTGTGTGCATCCGAGTGCAGAGGCGTTGCCAGGAGGCATCAACAGCACCTGCCATTGAAGCACTGACCAGGCTCTCAGGCTGAAATCACATCCCGGCTACTGTTCAACTATGACTTAATTTACTAATATTTTATGATCCATTACTCTTATCTGTGAATTAATAGTAACTACCTACCTCATAGTTGATACTTAGTTAACAGATGAAGTGCTTCAAACAGTGTAAGGTACATATAAACATTATAGCTTCAGATGTTTTATTATTCTTTGTCACAGCAATACTAATGATAACTTACATATACCTATTGCTAGTGTATATAGTATACTAGTATGAAATTATGTGGATATATATATATATACATAAATGCACAATGGAATGCTATAGAACAGCAAAAGATACATTTATTTCTAAAATGTATTTAGGAATAAACTCAGAAGAGTACAAATATTCTATTTACAAGTTTTAGGACAAAAACTGTACATTGTTTTTGGAGACATTTTTCACTAAACAAAAAAAAAAGGAAAGGGAAGAGAATGTTTAACACTAGGTGAGAATTTCAGAAAGGCAGTGAAGGAGTGGGGAGAACCTATCAATGACTCAGAAGGTTCCAGAGGTGCCAGTACTGCTCTCTTAGTCAACTGGAGAATTTGTTGAGCTTTCAAAATGTGTATATGTAAGTGTGTGTGTGTGTGTGTGTGTGTGTGTGTGTGTGTGTGTATAATTTTTCCTTTCACACATCTCAAGCACTGTGCCTTGCAAAAGCTCTTTCTGTACTCAATGCCTGACATAGTTTGAACAAGGCTGGGGGGTCCAACTTCTGCATCACCACTGTGGATCAGTGAGGTAAAATATTGTGATATCTGAAGGTGGGGCCTCTGAGACGTGATTCGATTGGTGTCATTTCCTGAGGTGGAGTCCCCATGGCTGAAACGAGTGCTTTTTGAAGTGACACACGGGGACATGGAGTGCATGTTCCCTGTTGCTCTGTTTCCTGGCTGACCATGTGACCCTCACGAAATGCAAATCCAATGGGGCTGCTGGATCTTGGATTCACCAACCTCTTAAATCTTGAGCCAAAACATACCTTGCTCAGAAACCTCTGAGCAATGTCATACTGATGAAAACCTAACAACTAATATCCCCAAACCTATTGCTTCTTTTATGTAACTTTTAGATCAACTGCTTTATTAATTACTTGCATACTAGCAAAAAAATCATTTCTTTCATCACTAACCTCTCCCTATACCAATTATCCCCAAAAGAAGATCTCTTTCCATACTTTAATTCCAAGATAATATCTGTTCTCCCATTTCCACTGTTTTTACTAACTAGAATGAGCTTGTGATATTGCTGTTCTAAACAACTGCATTTATGATACAAATAAACATACCCAGAGAGACAATTCCTGTAATTGTGTCTACTCTTGCTTAGAGCAACTTCACAGATGACACGAGAGCAGCAGCCAAAGTAGAAAAGAGAAGGAAATGACAAGTAGAATGATGAGCAGTAGCAAAACCTTTATCCCTCTTCCCTGTCAAAGTTGAATAGCAAAACCACATCAGCCTCAGATGAATTTTCCCTGACCTTAGGAATAATAACCCCCAAAGACACACTTTGTAACAGAAAAGCAGCCCTGGTACCATTAAGGCTGAAGCATGTGTCTTGAATTTCCTGTTTTCTTCACCCAGAGGAACAAATCTCATCACACGACGAGCCCTGCACAGGGCTGCTGGGGACTGGCATCATGAGCAGTGGGTTACTTGATTGCAAATTCTACCAGAGAGAGTCAGAATAAAAATGGGGAAAAAATTGGAGAATGGCGTTTTTGAAATGCTTATTAGATATGACATAAAAAATGTACTCCATGGCCTGTATTACAGAAATATTACTCATAATTCTAGGGGGAAAATGTTAAGCCTGACTACATACAAGTGATCAGGCATTGATCTATATGTAGAATAAGGGAGATGAGGATTTTTTGGTTAGACTTTTATCATGCATAATAAAGTGGCTTTTCCTTTTTACTATCCAGTACAATAAATCTCCTTGTCTACTCATCTGTAAATTGCTGGCTCAGGTTACATAGCATGATTTTCTTCATTGAAATAAAGTCTCCAGAAGAGGCATTTGACATATATATATATATGTAGATAGCTATAGCTATAGCTATAACTATAGATATAGCTATAGCTATAGATATATATAGATAGATGAATTGCATTTTTTCTGTCCTCTACAGACCACCCAGTCACTGCAAGATTAGACTATCTGCTTACAAAAATATGCCAAAGCAGCTTCCATTAATATTTAAAGCAGTAATGCACTAAACAAAGTGTTCTTGATACCCCCAAGTCAATCTGCATTTCAATAGATGCATAGAACAGTAACTTATTTTTTGACTCCATTAGTCAAGTACTAATAAGACAAATATTGGTTAGCCAAAGTATGTAATGATGGAGAAATGGGTGTTTCTGGTGTCCTAAAATTCAAAAGCTTTAGTAGCTGAGAGCTCCAGCAGCCAGGCTGCAGAGACCAATGTAGGAAAAGGCAGGACCTGTGTGGAGGCAAGAGAGAGGCGGCCACCTAGACCTGTGCCAGTGCAGGAACAGGAAAACCGTGACGCCAAGTCAGCTGAGCAGCACTTTTGGGTTAGGAGATTCCAACTATTGGCAGACAGGCTGACTCCAAGTTCTCTCTCTCAACCCAAGACCCTTAAGAAACTTAATTATCTGGAGGATCAGTCTGCATAATGTTCACAAATAGCATGCATAGCCTCACTGAGACTGACAAAGCCACTTGAGTCAAATCCAGCAAAACCAAGAAGCAACACATTAGTAATAAATCAATGCCCTTAAGTCTTGATTTAGACATTTTCTGCCCTAGCATTCAGAAGAACTAGCTATGCAATGGTTAAAGAAATAAAACTGGGCAATCAGAAAGTGAAGCATAAATCAAGAAATTGTCAGAAATGCACAGATGATGTAGAAAACAAATTTGAAATCCCTTTAATTATCTCAATTATGGAACTATTTTTATGCCTTTTGCAAACTACCCCAAAAGTGCTTCTTCAGCTTTGCCGAATCCTTAGACTGTATGACCCTCTCTTCCTTCCAGGTCCTAAGTCTACAATGGCAATTCTGTCCTATCTTTAAGGCCTAGGGAAGAGACTAAGTTCAGTGAATAAAACCAGAGTCAACTTCTAAAGGTGAAGGTGTAAGCGAGAATAGACTCCCGAATGTCAATGATTCAGAATGGAATGAAGTCTGTCTACTTGGGACTTGCTATGACTTTCAGAAAATAGGCCACTCCTATTTGTTGAAAGCAATCTGCATAGCTGTATTTGTGTCTTCCCAGTTATTTAACTACCCAGAAATTTGTCTTTTAGTTTCCTTAATCTTGGTTTCATTTTGAATCATTTCAATATTCAAGTTTCCATATACTAAAAACAGAAAATTATATGTATTTAGCACAAACCCGAATGTTTATGTAACAGCTTGCACAGGTTCTAGGGGAATAAAACAATAACCATTTCTGATTTCAATTTCTGTGTGTCAAGAACTCAGGATTAATGGGTGGCTCTGCCTTAAGATCTCTTAGAAGGTGTCAGTCAGGGCACCAAGCACACCTGTAGAAACTGGAGTGCAACAAGAGCCTGTAAACCTATTTCAAGGTGACCAACAAACACATGAGGGCTTTCCTAAATGTTGGAGGAAGAGATGCACTATGAGGATGAGGTTTATATGAATTTCAATTTTTTGCACTAAAATAAACTTACATTTAATTCAATTTGGTTTTTTTTTTAATGTTTCCCATAGTATATGCTTTTTAAAGATTTCAGTTTCTGAGTTCTGGGTAGCATCGTGACAGAGTGACTGTTTTCTCCCAGCATGAAAAGTACAACAGAGCAGAGTGGCACAGCAGGTTTAACTGCAGCCTCCCATGGTACCAGTTCATTTCTCACATTCACTGGTTCTGATACAGCTCTCCACTACTGGCTTGAGAAAAACAGTGGAAACTGAGCCAGGAGTTGAGCCCTTGCCTCCCACGTAAAAGATCCAGATCAAGTTCCTGGTTTCAGCCTAGGATGGTCAACGGTCATTGGGGTAATCTAGTGTTTGAACTTGCAATGAAAATTGTTCTCTCTACATGGTCAGTGTCTCTTTCTTAACATCAAAAAAGATCATGAAGCCACAATATTTTTATATTAGTATCATATCACATACAAATATTTTTTCAGTAGTCTCAAGCTTGCACAGTGGGCACCGCTCCATATGAAGGGACAGACATTTGAATAGCAAGAGAAATCCCAAGATCATTTGGTGCCACCATGAAAGCTAACTACCAAGAGCACCTTCCTCCATTCCTATTCTTTTATTTACTAATCCATGTCCTTCTTTCTGGTTTTGCTGCAAAGCTCTTCATATAACTGATCTACATTTTTCCTCTCTTAACTATTTTTATTTCTTCTGATCCCCTTTGCCATCCACTCCACTGTATCATGCTCCATAGATGCTGCATCAGTGTTAACTTGAAAATCTTGTCCTAATCTTATGGTTGTGTATTTCCTTAGATTTATTCTTTGACTATGTCTGCTGTCATAATCCACCTCCTGCTGATAGTCTTTCCTGCTTGGTGTCTTGTTACAGTGAGAGTCTTTGATGCCACTTCTCTCCTTTTCTCCATTATGACTAACTGAAGTGTTCTTCAAGCTCACTCCTAACTACAGAGTCACTGGGCTGACCTGTGATCACAACTTTAGCTGTGACATTTCTTACTGGCACTAATGAATTGTCATTTCTTTCCCTCTCAGTACACCTACAGATACATTCATTCTCTTAAGATCCTTTCATCCTTCAACGTTTCCTGGAAGAATTTATGTTATCCATCCATCCCCATAACCCTCTGTTTCTCAGAGTAACACTGTGCTATTTTAGTAAATCTACTGCTTGACCCCTAAATTGCTTCTGCTCTAATCTAGCACACATTTTGATGTGAAATATGCTTTAGAAGCTTCTTTTGCATTTTAATATCCCATCACCAAAGAATTTGTCATCTACTTTTAAATACAAACTCCTTGGACTAACTTTCAAAGCATTTAATGTTTTCACATTTATCCACCATAGCTAATTTCTTTTTTCCCTTCAATTCTTATTTTCTTTACTTCTCAATTAAGGTTAATCGCTGTACTGACCTCCAAAGAGACAAATTGCCACATTTCACTTTTTCAATTCTATTTCACCACACAAGAAGTCAATGCTCTTATTTCTTTATTCAATTTGTGGGCTCAGATTTCCCAATCCCCATGAAATCTTCCCTAACCATACTATACTGTTTGATGTTTGAGTTCCTGTGTTCAATTAGAAATCTCTCTCTCAGCCTCTTCATACGTCAGCCTTGTTATCACAGCTGAATTGCAAGCTTCTAAAAACTTGCCTCATTTTTCTTTTCTTTTAAAATATCTAAAATAGCCTGTAAATAACATGCTGAGCATGTAATAGGCCATGAATAAATATTTATTGGTTAACTAAATAAAACAACTACAAAGTCCGCCCAGGGCATTTGGCAGAATGATTACAGGCAAAAGACCCCTTCTCAAAACATGGTCTTTCAGATGTTCATTTTCTGCACATCATTGAAAAAACTCACCTTATGCCACAAACTAGGCTTTTAAAACCTGAGTCAATTCCAAACATTGACGTGTTAAAGGCAAAACTGTTTAAAAAGATACACAAAATAGTTCAAGTACACAGTTAAACAGTTCACATTTCAAGAGCAATTTTATCTTTCAGCTAGAAAAATGTGAAAAAAATTTAAGCAACAAGGCCATGTTGTCTTGGATTTAGTAAGGAAAAAAATTCATGAAAAAAAAAAAACCCATGTTCAGAAAAAAAACCCATGTGATATGGTGTAACAGTAAACATATTAGTATATTAGCAAAGTAGATTGTACCACAGCAGAAGCTTTTTCAACTTCAAGCACATTAACAGCTATGGCCCATGGTGGTGCAGCTTTGGCAGGTAAACACCATGCCACATGCCTTCAAGTCCAGAGGCTCGTGGAGTCCTGCTTTGGATGCCCACTCACACCCTGGCACCAACGGACACTCACGGAGCAGTTATCAGCTGAGGCACCCTGAAAAGTTACTCCACACATTTGTCTGTCTCCACGCTGCGCAGCAGAGAGCTAACACACAGAGCCACATCAGAGCAAAGCAAGCTGCTCAGTGTAAATCAGTGTTCCAGCCACAGCAAAGGATCTCCCGATTTCCTTTTTTTCTTTTCCTTCATTTTGGTGCTAGATTTCCTCAATGTGGAATCGATGGTCAGATTAACCTGTACTTCTTTCAAATTCATGCAATTTTTTATTTATTAGCGAGGGAGAGACAGAGATAGTTTTCCTATTATTGGTTCATTCCCCAAAACATCCACAAATTCTAGGAAGGGGATCAAGTTCAAAGTCAAGTCTCCGCTGTGGAGTGACAGGGCTGCAGGCACTGGATCCACTACCTCAGCCTCCCACTGTCTGCATGACCAGGAAACCCTAGTGGCAGCTGCAGCCAAAGGAAAAGTCCAACCACTGTCTAGGCCGAATGCTTGTCCTCACATGGTGTCCGTTTGCTGTGCGACACCTTTGGGACAAGCTGCCATTTCCCTTTCCTGCCATTCACCACTCTGCCTTAAACCTCCTCGGATTCCTACATGTATAACCACTTCAGGCCACTACAGGCATCTTTGCTCATGGCTGTTGGACCAGATCATCACTAAAGCAATTCTTTAGTACCTGGTGATTGAAGGAGAATGCATGGAATGATATTCAGTCCTCTGATATTCAAGGCTGTAAATAATTTGTGTGTTTTCTTTGCCCCAAAATAAGAAAAATTTAAGTAATCATACACTTCTTAATTTGCAGATCTTTTATAAATGTTAAACCCATAGCAGCTTATTTAGGAGATGGATCACATATTAGTTGCCTATGGCTTCTCTGACAAGTCATCATAAACTTTATGACTTAAAAACATCAAAAAATTTTTCATCATTTGACAGCTCTGGAAGCCAAAATTCCAAAGCCCAGGTGCCAGCAGGCCATACAACCTTTTAAGGCTCCTGGGGACTCTGTGGCAGCAGGGCTGTGGCCAAGGCTGAACACAAGGACAATCATTCTAGTTCAGATGGCTGCAGCTCCAAAAAATGAAAGGGGAGAGGGGCAGTGCAAGCTGGTGCGAGGGCTCAACCCAGCAACTGAACTTACAGGGCTTCTTTCAAAACTTCCAGCAAGAAATAACATACGAAACGGTATGTGTAGCTAAATCTCAAGAGGATCTGATCAGAATGAGCACAGTATCGCAGATTACGCATGTAGGTGTTTTTCCGCTTTTACAGCAGAACAGCATCTTTTTGTCTGGCTCTAGGTTGTACAGGAAATGTAGAACTATTTAAAAAATCAAAAAAAAAAAAGCCAAACCTGCTGTAACAGCTGTCACAACTGACTTCAGCACCTGGTGAATCATAGTAAGATACAGCAGTGGAAACAATTACCTCCAAGTGTTTGAAAATCATATTGTCATCCAAGCAGGCAACTATGGGCGCACACACAAGTACCACACATATGTATCTTCACAGTATAGCTGCTGCAACACATTCCTAAGGTAGAGGACTATGTGAAAGTATTAAGTACATTATGGAAAATGTGTAGGTACAGAAATTGCAACATGTTCCATTAAGCAGAAAGTTTGTGTATATTAAGCATTTCCTTATGCAAGGGCTGAAACTTTCTTCATGCGACCTTGTTCAAGTCCAACATACCCTTTTTCTACCTCTTCAACACCCCCAAATAACTGCATCACGTAGTTTGCAAAATAAGGCGACTAATAAAAACTCAGTCTGAATAGAATTGCTTTTATACATCTTAGATTTTCATTAAAATGTTGGTCACTGGAGGTTTTTATTTGCGAGAGCAGAAATCTTACTCGATTTAGACATGAAATTGCCTGCACTCCAGATCAGAATATGCTGGGGATTAGTTAAGTTCAGGATGGCTGCGTGATGGATTGCAGGACAAAAGGATTTGGAGCTGCGGGATGATTCTATTCTGCCAACAAACAAATGGAGCGAATGCTTTTATCTTTGTTCCTTATATGTTCATCCCTGAACTATTTTCATCAAATCAAAACTTTCTAGCCGGTCTGTGACTCATTTATAACCGATGACCCTTGACTAATTTTCAGCTTATTAAGACACAAAAAGTCAATAACATGCAAACACCTCAAAAAATTAACCTAATGATTTCTGACACTGTACCTGTGGAATCACCATACATGGAATGAAAATTTCCTTGTGCTCACTGCCAGCCCATGCTCCATCCCTACAACCAATAGGAGACTCGAATCACCACAGATACCTTCTGCCTGTGTGTGGATTTCAGAGAAGCGGAATCCCACAATAGGTACTCCATTGCATATAGTTTGATTCATTTATGTAATCCTGTTGATAAGCTAAGCATTCAGATTACAATTGTTCAGATACCCTAAATTCTCTTTGGTAACACTGTTCAGTTACCTAAACCACAATTCACCCATACTATTGTTTTACTCTAGGGTTGTTGTTTCTAGTTATTTGTTACTGCAAGTGTGGTTGTTGTAGTTATTTTTCATGTAGTCCTGAAACAACTACCAGCTTTCCTAAGTGTTCTTACCACTTCATTCTTACCACTTCACACTCCACTGACTATGTAGGAGAGTTCCTGTTGCTCTAAATCCTCAATCAACTTGGTTATTTTAAGCTATCTCATCACTGCTTTGAATTGTCAAGGCTAGGAGATTTTCAATGGGCTAAGCCACTGCTTACAAAGGCATCACCCAATATCAGAAAGCCAGTTCAAGTCCTGGCTCCTCAGGTAATGTACCTGAGGAAGACAGTGGAAGATGGCCCAAGTTTTGGTGCCCTGATACTCATTTCTACTTGAATTTCTGTTCATCTACAATTATACCATTTCCATATGACCCTCATTACCATATATTTAAATTTTGCATTTGGGTAGTCTAAAATTCCCCTCAATAAAGTCTTTGTCATTGTTTCTTATATTCGCATAAATAATTACAACCATAATGTCTACCTATTTGCAACAGCCTGTCTGTTTTGACAAAGACTACACCAAATCCATGCATCAATGTGGCAAACAGACATTTCAATATGAAGGCTTTTTTTTAAATCCTGGAACATGTTCTAGTTCTCTGTGTACCTGGGTGTTTAATTTCTGCTGGTAGTTTGATGCAAAATTCATAGAAACCTTTCATTTGATTTTTACTTTTTCCTCTGTAGTTTCATTTTTATGGTATCAATTTGAGTTACATTCTAGTTGTTTGTGGGGTGGAGTTTTGCTCTGAAGTCAAGGACATTATGTTCTGATTTATTAAAGGGGCCAAACACAGTAATTCAACATGCATTAGCAGCTCTTTGGGTTTTCCATATTCCCATAGGAAAGTCTTGCTCTAGTGATACAAATTGTCAGTAGTTGCATTCTACCCTTGAACAGCAACTCCATCCCTGATTTGTTTTCCACAGGTTCAATTTGGAATGTTTCTTTGAAACTATGACTATTCAAGTGTATCTGGTTTCTTCATATTACTAAATTAAAGCTGCTAGTCCTTCTTGGCTTTCTTATTTTTGCCCAAAACTGAGAGTCAGCTAGAGATAAGCAATCCTTCCACTGGTTCACTTCCCAAATGTCCACAACAGCTAGCACTTAGTCAGGCTGAAGCCAGGAGCTTAGAACTCCATCTGAGCATTGCACATGAGTGGTAGAGATTCAACCACCTGAGCTAGTATCTGCTGCCTCACAAGGAATGCATTAGCATCCAACTGGATCACAATCAAAAGGCAAGTTACAGCCTATTTCTCATCTCAGTTTCTTGTTACAGCAACATACAATTTGTGCCTACACAGAAAATTTGTGTACCAGTGGTTTTACACATATTTCTTATAAATCTCACAAAAATTAAGGCAGATGACACTACTCACATTCTTTGTTAGGGGAACCAGCGACCCCCAAAGCAATTTACTTAATTTGCATAAAAAGTAGATGAAGAGGTTGGAGACACACCATGAATCTAAATGCCAGTGGCTCTGTGGCTCCATGCGACCTCTCCTAACGTATGATTCTCATCTCCTCGTTAACTTCATCACAACCCTCACACTCTAGTTTTCTAGATGCTATGGAAATTTAGAAAGTTCTCTGTATCCATGACTTTATCTTCTACTTTGCATATTTTAAATTAACTTGTTAAAGTGCTTCTTCATTTCTACTCAAGTTTCCTGTGGAAGTTGCTCTAAAATCTGATATTTAGACATAGAACCTTTTCAGAAAATCATGTGTGTGATGGATTGAGCCCTGGGTCCTACACCAAGCCTGGACCCAATTTTCAATTCCTGAAAATAAAAGGATACGTGCTGCACAACCCCTGTCCTGGGATGCTGCGTGTGATACCCCATCACCACTGTCACCAATTCTTTGCAAGCCACTCATCTTACTAACTGCCTCCACTGCCAACAGCAACACTCCATCAGTGCCTACTTAAACCTCAATTTACCAGGCGAAAGAACTCCAAACCTGTCCACTCTTTGAACTCACACTCTACTATCACCACACCAGGGACATTGGTCAAATTCTACTCTTAAATTAGAAATGTGATGGTTTCCATAATTATTTCTTAAATCAGTTAGATGAAAGAAGTTATAATAAGAGCTTGCAATCATAAAGACTTTCACTTGATCTGCTAATGCTCAATTTACGATAGACCCTATGCAAAAAAAAAAAAACCTAATCTGCAATTTGAGGCCTATTTCTGAAATTCAGTGGCACTTAACAAGATTCAATAAGACTGAACACTTATCTTCATTCTCAAGACAGAAACTCTTCAGAGGAAAAAATTCTGCCACCCTCTTAGGACTGAATCTCATTTCAGACACATGTTCTTTTCTACAGCCTATGTGTAATTATTTAAATGTCATGAAATCTTGCCAATGTGTTTGATAAAATAATTGAAATTAATTCATGTAATTTATTTTACTTCCAGTGATGGAAATGTGTGCACATAAATGTTACTGCATGGCTTAATCTGGTGGATGAGAGTCGATTTTCCTTTAGGCATTTCAGGTCTATAGGGATTTTACCTTTTTAAACTGTGGAACTCCTCTCTTCTAGCACATGCATGAACTAAAGGCGCTGATTATTATGTCTTATGAGTAATAAATAGTCTCAATTCTTTCAACCACAGAAATGAGGCCAGGGCATTGAGGTTACATTTCTGCTATCATGTTATCCCCGTAATACTTTCAAATATAAGGTAAAAAGTTCAAGACTAGAAACACAGCAGCAAATCAAGTGTATTTGTGCACTAATTTTTCCAAGCCTGGAATAGATTCCACCACACATGTGGCTGGGAAGCACTCCTAGCAAAACCACTACAGGATCCATGAGCTAACATCTGTAGAATTCCTTACACGGAGTGTTACACTGCAATATTTCACTGATTTCCATATACAGCAGTCCCAGTCAAGCTACATTCTGACTTAGCTTGGGAAATCCACTCTTCACATCTCTTATTCAGCACAGCAATATGGAGAGGTGGATTTCATAGGAAGTGGAATTTTGCTATTGTCTTTAGTCTAAGTGACTATGGTCATTTGTCTGAAGTTTGCTGGTTATCTAACAAGACATGCTTCCCAATGAGCATATTAATTGTGCTTCGATGAAAGCACAGGCAGTGAAAGGAAACCAAGCTCTTGACTGCGTACCATCATACATCCACTTTGACGTAAGATTCAATCATCAACACTCGATCAAATCTTATTAGACAATGGTGCTTATCAGAACCCTGGAACAAAGCTTATAGAGATCAGATGTGGCCTCTTCCTATGAGGTGCACTCAACAAGAGTATCCTTACCCCCATCATTTCAAAATGTGTTGCAGCTGAGTAACTGAGTCATTCTCTTCTGCTATCTTACTACAAAAAAAGAACCAAGCACCGAATTTGACATTGTCATTAATTACTTGTTATTTGTTCTTATCTACGCAGTTGGCTTTATTACAAATCTAAGTGTTTTCTCAGCAGATGCATATTTAAACTGCCAGGAAGATTTTTTACATGAACAGTTATGCACCTGCACAATATAGAAAACTTGCATTTCATAAAAATTATGATTGTGAAATAACCTACAGCTAAACAGCTAATTCCACTCAATTCTGTGATTGTCATTTTAAGTAAAGCATGCCCAGTACAGAAACTTACTTCCTGTCATGTGACTGTACAAACTACAAAAATACCACTCCAAGGTGAGTATTATGGCACAGTTGGTGAGGCCATGAGTTACCAGATGGCCTGTTTGGAGTTGTGTCTATTGCATGCTTCAGATCCACATTCCTGCTAATGTGTTCTGCAAATGATGGCCCCAGGACGTGGGTTCCTCTGCCCATGTGGGAGACCGGGCTGGAGTTCCTAGTTCCTGGCTTCAACTTATCCCACTCTTATCTGTTGCAACCATTTTGGGAGTGAATCCGTACACAGAAGATTATACTCAGTGTGTATATCTTCAAAATAAATTTTCAAAAACTAAATGCAAACTTTCAAAAACAATCAGTCAAGTAAATGGAAACTAGATTTCTACATGGGACTCTCAGCAGCACCACTAAACATAAGACATCTCAACTTAAAAGTGCTTTAGCAGGCTGGTTGGTGCAGTTCTGTAAACTCCTCTATAGAGACAAAGGCCCTCTGGGTTAGGGATTGGAGATCTTCAGAACCCAGGAACCAGGAAGGAGGCAGTGGGGCCAAAGTGTGCCGACGGACCTTCAGAGACCACACATGGGTGCTCAATGTGCCAGACACCTCATGAGGCAGGACGGGGCATGCTAACAGATGTAGAAGCCACAGGCCCCGAATCTAAGATGGCATTCCATTTCATTACAAAGATATTCACCAAGGTGCGAGGATTATACAGACGATGTAGTCATTTTGTTAGCCTTAGAGCTTTTCAATATTTAGATGTATAGCACACAAGTCACTATTTCTAGTTGTATGCCAGTCAAGCAGAAGTGAGCATCAGGCTCTGAACGAAGACCCTCACACATCCCTAATCATCACTATCACTTTTTCTACTTTATGGCTAATGTGACTTGATCCTGGGTTCTGAAGGAATAAATTGAACTGTTTATACATAATACATCATAGGAGCTACAATGCATGCAAAGGAATAAACATGCTGCACGCATATCTTATCAGATAAGGAACACAAAGCAACATAAATGTATTATTCATGACATAAGATGCAGTGATTCATGTTACCAGAACTACACTGCTTCCCCAGCGTGGACATCAACTGATTAACGTCTTTAAATAGGTGCAGTATGACTTCACACGACTTACTCAACTCCCAATACTTCAACAGGAACAATGAAGATAGAGTTAAAAGTTACCATACATTGAGTTTTCAATTTAAGGTTTCTTGAAAATGTTACTAGGTCAAAACTTAGGTAGAAAAGGAACAATACATAGATGAACTCCAGGTATTTCACTGCAAGCTAGGTCAACAAGAAGTGGGGGTTCATTTAAGTCTGGGCCAGAACTTCCTAAAGCTTCAAAAGTCAGAGGCAAGTAGGAAGCTCTTACTTGTTCATACTGCAGAACTCTGTCGAGGGCCTGACTTAATTTTTTGAGCTTATCTGTGTCCAATTTCAGGTTTAGAAGAAACATGCTTCCACTCAATGACATTAAAACCCAATATTGGTAAAACAAACATTCTTTTTAAACTGGTATCCAAGATGTTATACCCAAGTGCCTCACTAAAGTAATATAAAAATGATACTTGAAATATAGAACTTTTAAGGATTTAGAGAATTTGAAGGATAGAGCTGGGCCTTTGTTTTATCAGGACAAAGATCAATTTTGCAACCGAAAGAAGATTTTCAGCGTACTTTGCACATCATCTGTTCTTTGTAAATGTATTGCCGAATAAAAGAATTCCATGGCAGCTTTTCCTAGAATAAGGAGCAAATTACAATTCATTATTCATATTTACCGAGCAAACTTTATATAGCATACTATAGTTCAGAATTTCTTCTAGACCTTTTATAATACACTATAAATGATTCCATCAATAATCACAATAACCCCTGGAGAGAAGTACGATGATTATCTCTGCTTTCCAGTTGAGTTAGTGTTAGAAAACAGGTTCATGGCTGTTATAGCTCAACAAGATACCAATTTAATCTTGGGCACTGAGACCATGTTAAGAGGTCTTCTTTGACTAACAAAGGCAATTAATTTTTAGATAGATTTGCTTATGGGCTGGGCACAATGGCCCTAGTAACTACATACTCACTTTATAACTGCCAGGATCCCATATGGGCACTGGTTCATGTCCCTGTTGCTCCTCTTCCCATCTAGCTCCCTGCTTAGGCCTGGGCTCAAGCCCTGGTACCCTGCACACACACAGGAGACCCAGAAGTACTACACTGAGCCATCACGCTGGGCCCAGCAAAAGCAATTCTGACATAATCATTTAAAAGACATTTAAAAGATAATGCATCATTTCTCCTGGGTTCTATGTGTTACTTTTTGTTCAACAAAATTTGATATGTACTGATACAGTTGCCTTTTGTTTAAAAAATTCAACAATTAACAAATTATAGAAATAATGTTTTTAAAGCATGCACTTTTTACAGAAAATTCAAAACTTGCAAGGAGTACTCGGCTCAGATGGAAAAAACTCATCTGAGACCCCAAAATGTCAGCCAGATATTAATCTCACCCATGAGATATTATTTCAATAACTTGGTTTCAATATTTCTTAGCTTTCCAAATCCTCCTGGAGATAGGAGAAAGAATAACTGGCATGAAGAGTCAACAATTCACAGTATCAAATCCAAATCAAATACAACCAAAAGCCACACTATTAATCAATTCAATTCTGGAATACCTATTGTTTCTTATAAATAACCCAGCTGTGTGCTAACTATACTTGCACAAAGAGACCAGGTAAATACACACAAAGCAGAAAACATTTACTCCACAGATTGGCAGCAGGTTTGTGACCAGTAATTACTTTTCAAATTCCAGGAAATCGATGTGTAAAGTGAATTGTTCAGCCATTATTCTCAGCATGCAGAGGTCCGGGGGGAGCTAGAAAATAAAAGACCCGGACATGGAAGGCAACTCTTACTCCTGAAAACGTCCCACAGAGCACATATAGTACTTCTCATTTTTTATTATGACAATTTCTCTCAATGGTGGCCATGCACTGGGGTAAGGATCACAGGCGTTCTGAAGTAGACAGAGTATCCAGCTTAAAGTAACCCTTATGAAACAGCTGAGTTAACAGTAAAGGACAAAGGAGATTTTGACCAATTTTGAAAAAGAGTAAAGGAGGAAGAGCTCACTGAAATCATACATGTGCTGTCAAAATGCACATATTGAGGTCAGTCTCTGGAATAGGTAACCCATTAGGAAACTGTGGTTATATTCCACTTCTGTAATCCAAAAACTAACGATGACCTTAGTATTCTTACCAAGAACGTCTACAAAGTAAAATAGATACCAAATGAACAAAATCAGTTGATATACCTTTCCACAAGAAAAATGATAGTAAGAAGTAAGCCAAGAAGTAGTCAAGTTTACAGAACTTAAGTGACCATGAAAAAGAATATACAAGGATCTCTGAAAGTCCACTTCTCCCAGCAGTGTAAGGCCACTAAGAGATATGTATCCCAGAAGCAGGGCCCTGCTCCTAAGTGCTTTGAAATGTGAGCGACAGCCTCCCAAGTGAGCAAGTTGAAAAACCAACTAGAATCTTCTGATGGTGGGTTCATAATTAAGGAGGAAAAACTGACCTTTGTGTAAGTTTCAACACACATGTGCATGCGCACACACACACTTTTCTATGGAAGCAAAGCTCTTACAAGCACAGAAACAGATAATCTCTGTATTTCCCCAGCCTAGTTAAAAACTTTATCACATTTAACCACAATCTGTCATTTCAGCTGTATTTTAAAAGTCATAATTATGAGACCCCGGTAAACAAAGGAGAACCAAGAGGAATCCACCCCTAATGTTATGGCACTAATGGCAGACCTTGACACAGAATGTTCTATAAAATTTCATGAAAAATCTTGAAACATAAAAACACAGATGTAAGATGTGAAACAGATGCGAAATTATTCTTTTGAAGTTGTACTTTGACCAGTAAAAGAAATCCTTAATAGCTTTGCTCTCTTAAAGAAATTAAGTAAAACAGACCCCACTGATAAGCAAACATTCCCACAAGAAATCTTTGAAGAACTTTGTGGAAAACAAAGTATTAGAAGCTATATAAACTTGGAATCTATTGAAAACAAGTATCCAAAATATCAGAAGAGAAATCATATTTGAATAAGACTCTCAAACCACTCCGAATAGAAAGTAGTTAAGAAAATTAAAACACTGAATAGATAGCAGACTTTTAGCAATAGAATTTTCTGCAAAGAAAACAGAAGAGTCAGAATGGAAAACAACATCCAGCAGCATAGCAGATGAACAGTTACTTGGTCAAATTCAGGAAGCATTCACCTGAAGAGGTAAATCAAAACTCACTTTGAGACAAAGAATGAAAATTTATCAGAGCTTAAGCATAGCAATAGCAGTTTTAAGAAACTTTCTAGCAATAAATGCTACAGAAAAACAATCTGTCTATGTACCTATTACTAAAGGCATTATTTTAAAAAAAACCACATTACCAGAACAATGCAAATAAGTAACATAGAAGTAAATGAAATGGAGAATACAGCTAAAAACCAACTAGACCTGTTTAAACATTGACAAGGAGTAGAATGCAGAGGTGCAAAAGTAAATCATGTTCCATCATTTCATAAGTACATGAAGGGGGCAACAGTGAGGAGAGAGCAGGGAGGAAGAACAGAGGGAAGAGAGAAGGGAGGAGAAAGGAAGGAGACAAAAAGGAAAAAAGAGGGAAGAGAAAAAAGGAGGGAGAGAAATGAGAGATCTGCATATGCATATAGAGATTGTGGTGATCATAAAAAAGGAAATTCAAAATTCAAATAGCATATTAAATTTAAGTAAGAGATTCAAGAATTGGAAGTGTTCCAAGTCTCTTTCTTAGAGAAGGTCACAGTTATTGAGTTTGGTATTTTCAGTATCACAGAATGGGGAAGTTGTTTGTAAGTCTTAGAATCAATTTCTAGACATTTGGAGGCCTTCCAAATTACAGAAGGGTCATGTATCAAAGAAATGCACACCATAAAAGAAAACAAAGAAATAAGCAGTCTAAAACACGGTTCCAAAATCAGTAGAAGAGAAATTCAAACTCAAGATAAAAGCTTCAAAGAAATGAAGACTGCTACTTTTATGGACCAAAAAAAAAAAAAAAATGATGTTCAGAGGTTATAGTAGCCATCAACTTTTATGCATCAAATAAAACATAAAACAAAGCAGGGGAATAGTTGGAAATAAAATTGACATTAATAGAAACATCAGTAATAACTCACGTAACTTTCTTGAGTACACGAAAACAACCTTTGCTCTGTAAGATATACAGATACAGAAGGATCAGCATTACTAGATTTCCACCATGGTAATGCTGTGTTCTTGTCACTTGAAGTGTACACTTAATAGCTTTTCTTTATCCCTAACTTCAGATATTTTTGATGAAATGGTACACTTCACTTCACAACATTAGAGGATTCCCACTGTTCTTTAATATTGCAGCACTCTCCCCTCATTCAATGCAATAATCAGTAAATAAGGCTACACAGGTAATGATTAGTAGTAACAGAAATCTCATGTTATTTGTGTATAGGTAATGTGCCCGTATCTTGAGACCTCGAAAAAGGTAACTTCTTTGAAATACACCTTTCTCATTTACACATTAACCGGTAAAAGTTGGAATAGATGCTAGAAAACTATCTCACATTAGCAAAATTAGCTTTTAAATTATTTGATTATACTGCAAAGATCCTGAGACTAGAGCACAAATGCTATATTGAAGATGCAAGCAACTGCGTTGCTAAGTGATCTTTAAAGGACAGTGTTTCAAATTTTTGAAGTCTTGAACATAGAAGTGACAGAAATAAAACCCACTAATGACTTTTCAAATGCATGGGTATGATCAAAGTCATAGCTAGTACCCCAATCTCATGTACAATAGTTTGATCAGAAAATAGGAAGAGGAAGTCAAGGTCATGAAACATGGGACCAGTTAGGAAGCTAGCACAAGAATTGGAATTGATGATACGTGGTTTTGAACTGGGCACTGGCAGCACAAGTGGTTTAGAAGATGCTGGTTTCATTTTATTTTAATTGTAAATGTGCTTTTTAAGTTGCCAGATCAGATGTTCGCTGAAAGGGACAAAGAGAATTGGAGATTGACTGTATTTTAAACCAGCAAACAGGAAGCTTATCTGGACTTCAAGATGAGGATGACAGAATAAAAAGATTAGGCTGAATTATGTCAATTTTTAATTATCTACAAGACATCTAAACAGTAATAAAGTGTTTAAACAGATCATTTTTGAGCCAAAAAGAATGATCTTAGATCTATATATGAAATTGACAGTTGACAGCATGAAGTTGGTATTTCAAGTCTTAAGATAATAGCACTAAGTGTTGATAGGGAACAGATCAGAACTTCTCAGCTCTGAAAGTTCAAGAGGCTGAAAAGATCAAGATCAACAGTTAAACAAGCTCAAATGAAGCAGTCAATGAGATACAAAATAAAGCATGGGATACCTTAAGACTTAAGGCAAGAATATGTTCCAGAGATGAGGGAGTAGGCAAGTTCCAATTCCTGAAGATAGGAGTAACATGAGAACTGACAAATGTCAGCAGATTTGGTGACTTCAAGGTCACTGGTGTTTCTGCAGAAACCCTTGTAAGATATTTGTGGATACAAAATATGATTAGAACAGGTTTGATCTGAAAGAGGTACACGAAGTAATTTTGCAGAGCTTTGCTATAAAAGACAGAACTAGGTATCCCAGCTGGATGTTGGTCCTGTTTTCTAAGGTTAGCAGAAATCCCCACTCACTCATGTGCAAGTTCAACAGTGACATAGTTGAGAATGCAAGGAGAATGGAGAATAGTTGACTGAATCCTCAAGAGAATGAGACCACGTATCCAAATAAAGGGGTTTTTTGTTAATCTTCGAGAAAAGTCATTCAGCAAAGAAAATAAGGCCAACACATGAGCATGGACACAGACAGGCAGAGAGGACAAGAATGGGTAGACTGAGGCAAATCTCATTCCAGTTCAAGTCCTGAGTATCTCTGGGAAGTCCCTTGTAACAGTCCTCCCAGTTGGACAATGGGAGCCTTGTGCTGAAAGCTGTAAGGAATATAATCAACAATTACAGCAAAATATAGACTATAAGCAGCTGTGTGGCAGCAACTGGACACATTTCATTGGAGCATACATTTCTAAATTCAGGTGATAAGAGATGTTGGCTGGATGACCTCATGGATTTTGTAATTATGACAGTAGTGGTGTTGGAGGAACAAACTGATCTGAGAACTTATTTTAAGGTGAGGAAAGGAGAAAGGCAGTGAAGTATGATTGTCTTCTTAGTACTGCACCTATGAAATACATGAAATTTCTTTGCTTTACATTAATAAACATAATTTTTTTCAGGAACTGAAATTGCATGTAGCCAATGGATGAACACAGGTAAAATTACAAGTGGGTAGTAGAGTATGTTAACTGCATGTCTCAGTAGGAGATCAGAAAATCCCTGCTCCATCTTCACAGTGGACATTGCCCTCATCGAGCTTCAGTGCTTGAAGAGATGAGCCAATCTAGGAGATCACAAACTGCATGTTGTTCGGCTCCAGACCAGTAGAGGACACCAACAAAGCAAGCTATGAAAAATCTACAAGAGACCTCTCGTTGCCTCCGGGATTCAGAAAGAATCCAGGAAAGAGCATGAGGAAGCCATGAGCTAAGGCCTCTCCTGAGTCAAGAGCAGAATGGCAACACTGTAAACACCAGGACTAATTTTGAGTAGAAATATGAGAAAGGTCAGAAGAGAACACTCATTTAAACAAGTCAGTACTAGAAGACAAGTAATACATTTGTAAGAGATGAACAAGAGGGTTCTTTACATAGCTAACTGCAGAATCTGCGACACATATCAAATGATTTAAAAAGCAAAAATAAAAAATTTTCTATTACAGATTGTTTTATAGAAAGTTAGCTTTAACCTTAGAAACTTGGCCTCAAAGCCTGAATTAAAAACTGAGTTCTGACAATGTTCTGCTCTGAAGCAGCTGAGGTCAGTGAAATGAAACAGATGAACTCACAGTGTGGTAATGGAGGTCAACTATGAAGTGATCATAGCAGATCTGAGGAAACAAATCACAGATCAAATGGGAGAATAGTACAATGCTACAATTTTAGGTCAGGGGCAGGATGCCAGTGCTTGCTTCAGTTACTTAGATCCTATCTGGGCCAAGTGTCCAGACTCGCAGAGTTCGTTAGTTGTCAGTGTGCTGCAGCGAGGAGTAGAGATACAGCCAGTCCAGAATCTTCTTTACCAGCATGTCTAACAACCGCAGTACCCCAGCAAAACAGTGTTTACTGTAGACCTGTACACTAAACAGTATCCATTTCTGCTACTGGCATTTCACTCTTCCAGAAGAAAGTTTTCTGTGACTAAACAAACCATATTTTAGTTGAAAAGTCTTAAAAGTATTTAAAAACAGAATTAAACATGTAACCATTTTTAAAAATACAAAACTGTTCTTTGAGACACTTCTATAAAATTGGTTCAAACACTCAAACCCTACTGAAATAAATGTTCACCTGTTCTTTGTTAACACAAGTCAGAGCCAACTATTGATAATAGCAACTAACATCTGAGTGGTTAGCAATTTATAGAGAAAAAAATCCTATAGATACATTACCTCCTCCAATTTTTATAATAACCTCATTAGAAACATGGACTTATCCCACCCCCATTTATGGATACAATTAATTTTACAGAGATGAAGTGACTTTGAGAATACTTGTAAGTTGTGAGAGCACTCTAAGCCCAAGAATTTTCTATTCAAAGCTCAAATGCTTCATGAGTGAATAATGCCTCCTATACCAAATCTAAGACTGAGTTTGTAGAAGGTATTTTTCACACTTGACCTCACAGGCCTTTCAAAAAAAAGCTGAAATTTCATCTTCAATTAGGACACACACACACACACCAATTTCTAAAAACCAATGACATCTGCAAAAGAACTTGTGGTCCTGCACACTGACCGGCAGACAGGCCAAACTGAAGACACATATGGAAGGATCCAGGTCCCATTCTGTACCCAAACCACAACTTCAAGCCTATTTAAATTTCAGATTTTAAATAAACTTTCAAGTTTATTTGAAAGGCAGAGTCACACATACACAGAGAAGAAGAAAGGGAGAGGAGGAAAGGGTGGTGGAGAGAGGAAGACTGGGATGAGGGAGAGGGACCTGGGGAGGGGAAGAGTGGGACCAGAAGGGAAGATTCTGAAACAGGGCAAAAAGGAAGGGGGAGAACTGGAGCAAGCAAGAAGGAGAGGGAGAGAAAAAGAGGAGGAGAGGGAGATGGAGATTGACCACATACTAGTTCACTTCCCAAACACCCACAATAGCCAGGGCTGGGCCAGCGGGGTCAGGCTAACGCCAGAGAAGTAGAACTCTACCCACATCTCCCTTCTCTCCCACCTGATGGCAGACACCCAACACCTCCATTCACTTCCCTTCAGGATGTGCATGTTAAGGCAGTTGAATCACAGCAGAATTGCCAGGACTCAGACAAGGCAGTTTAATAGCAGATGCAGGCATCGCTTTACCTACTGTACCACAACACCCACCCCTTACACTGACTGGGTTTTTTTTTTATTTTAATTTAATTTTTTAATTTTGTTTGTTTTATGACACCACTTAATAGGCACTAGGATGCACTGGGATCTCACTTTTCCCTCCCCTCCTCATTCTTCACCCCTCCAGTCTTATAATGGGTGTCTTTCGTGAATTTTCACTAGTCCATCATGCTGCCACTGAGATGTCTCCCCAAAATGTAGGTTAGCCATATCACTGCGAGTCCATCCTTGAACTGCATGCATGAGGACATACTTCTCTGATTCCACTTATGAACATATTAATTTCCACTATACTTTCACTATGCATCCCCTTGAGTACAGTCCACCACAGGGAGAAAAAAAAAACATAGAAGTAAAAAATAGTGAACCTTCATCCACATGAGGTTGACGAACATATAACAAAGGTATCTGACACTAGGGTGGTGAAAACGAGGGTCCAGCATCTTCACATAGGAATAAATGCCAGCATGTGCCCCGTGTGGCCCTGATGAGAGTATGATAAGGACCAGATCATTGTTACTTATGGGCAGTAGCAATAATCATGCTAAAAGGGACACTGACCATCTCAGGTGATTACAAGCAGTCTCTTATGGATGACTGATTAATGGATTACATCACAAGGTCTTATTAGAAAAGGTACTAATAATTAAGAAGTGCAAAGAGGTAGAACTCACAGGAAAAATCCTTAGATATTAGGGCAAACATACAATATCTGGCCTTTTGGGATTGGCACATTTCCCTTAGCATTAATAGTCTCTAGTTCAACCCATTTGGCTATAAACAATTGTATTTCATTTTGTTTTTAATAGCCGAGTAGTATTGCAGAGTAGATGAACCAGTTTCTTTATCCAGTCCTCTGGTGATAGGCATTCAGGTTGCTTCCATGTTTTTGTGATTGATTATGTTGCAATGAACATTAGGGGTGCACATTCCTTTCTCATGTAACAAGTCTTTTGCATATATTCCTAGAAATGGTATTGCTGGGTTGTATGGTGGATAGACTGTCAGTTGCCTAAGTTCTCCATACTGACTTGCATAGTGGTTGCCTGCAATCCCACCAGCCGTAGAGTAGGGTTCCTTTTTCCCAGCAACCTCACCAGCAGGTGTTCCTGGTAGTTTTCTGTAATGTGGTCCATTCTTACTGCATGGTAATTTTCTAACCACTGATTCAATACCTGCTCTTTTGCTATGAATCCCCACTTGTCCAGGGTGTATAACCGGAACCATTTCCATACCAAGGACTCTATCCCCTATCACAATTACTCTGAGAGCTGCTTTTAACGACTTTAATTTCTTTCTAGCTCTTCTTTCTCTTTAATGCCAGACATTTTATTGTGCAACTACTGCAAAATGTTAAACACACATCATTAAATCAACATGTCTAAGAATTGATTTCTTAGGGTAAGAGTTGTGAAAAAAAATCAAAATTGCTACATAAAAGCCCTATAATCTTTTATGTCAAGTACAAATATAAGTGTGTGATTTCATGATTTTTCTTATTGAATAAAATACAAATCCTAGTTTTCTAAATGGATAGAGCCTGGAAACTAAGCTTCTCCATAAGCCTTAATGGCCATTTCATACATAATGAAAATATGTTTCATTAGAGAAGTGAATGCTACATTGGAATGAAAAACTAAGATGACACTTCACCTATACCTGAAAACAAGGGTCTATACCTGAAAACAAGGGCTCAGTTATCTGTTGAGAGGTTTCCATAAGCAGAACATTTTACTCATCAAAAAGTATAATGATTTCAATACCTTGAAACATCAACTGAGTAAAATTCCATCAGATCCAAACTATGGTCAAAAAAAGGTACTTAGTCTGGTTTATTTCACTCAATATTCTTAACTAATTCCATCCTTTTGCTGCAATTTTCTGGATTTCATTCTTATGAATGAATAATATTCAATCCATGGGTATCTACTCATCAATGAATATATGGTTGATTCCATATGTTGGCTACCTTGAACATCACTGCTGTAAACAGAGCAGGTGTTCAAAATCTTCACTGTATCCCATAGAAATGTACGAGTATCATGTATTAATCCAGATTTTTTTATATGCAATTTTAAGCAGTCCATTGAAACTGGAGAATGATTTGTTCACCTTTAAACATTGCTAGTATAGTAAATCATTCTGAAAATTCATTTGACTAAATAAAGCATTTATCCATTTTTAATAATTATTTTCTAAAGCAACCAAAAAAAATTAATGAAGGATTATTTTATACAAGAATCACAGATAAAAGCAAAAACAGAACTGAAAAGTCATTTTACAATTTATAATTAAAGAATGGCTCACAGCTATGATCAATCAATCACGGATGATTAAAGTGTTAAGTTTAAAGGATGACAGGATTTTTTAAATGGATGAATGGAGTTAATTCCCACTAAACTCCAATAAATCTTAATATCACTAAAATTGAAACATTAGGCATTATGTTAGTAGTAATATGAAGTAATAGGAAGGGCACTAGAACATATGAAGTATTCTTTCTATTAAAAAGTGAACCCAAGTTTCATCAATCCTCTTGTTTTAGTTTTACAGAAAATAGAAACAGAAGATCATGTTATGTCACAGCTTAAGATACAAATCACCCTGACTGTGGGAAATGCTAAGGCAAAAGGAGCTAGCTTCTAGATAATAAGTGACAGGAAATGGGACGCTGGATGGAGTTAAGAGCTTGGGACACATCAACTCTAGGATATGTATGAGCTCAATTAATCAACAATACTAAGACATTTTGAAAACAACTAGAGGAAGTTAAATACTGAGAATATCAGGATCCAAAGGAATCCGTGTTCTCATTTTGCTCATTGCATTTGTATTTTTAAAAATCTATTAGTTAATCTACAGATTTTTTCATTAATACAATGCATGGTATTAAAGATTCCAGCACCAACTGGTACTCATGAGGACCAGGCTAAGTGTAGGACAGGCTAGGGTAGGTCTCTGCCCCTAGTGAACCATGTGGGAGCTGTGTCTGGGTATGGAACAGGCTGTGCTGAGCTGAAACATCCAGCAGTAAGAATCGCAGTGGGTGAAGGCCAGTCAGGAAAGGCCACTGTTCCTGCTAGGACAGGAGGGAAATGCGTGGGGCTGGCCCATGAACTCACCATGTGCTTCAGATCTGGCATCGGGAGAGGTTCTCATGCAAGAGCTTGGGGAACTCCTCTGTTGGGACACAGTCCCTGCAGGTGAGCACAAGAACCACAATAGGGAGCAGCACAGACCAGGCCAGGGATAGGTACCCACCACCATACAGTTGGCACAGGTACGGGGGAAGGGGCGGATCCAGCTGGGCCAGTTCACAGCATTCACTGGCGAATCCAAGCACCAGAATAGAATGGGTCGGGCTGTGTTCAGTCACAACACATGCCCGTACACATTAGGGCTGGGGCTGGGTTCCGACTGGGCTGGGGTAAGCTGTAGCCCCCACCAGCGTGAACTGGAATCAGGGGTGAGCCAGCTGGGCTCAGCCTGCTACAGCAACCACTGGCAACTGTTGAGGTGAGGCAGGTCATACCAGACTGGGACTCTGCATCCAACCAGCACACTTCAGAACCAGGTGGAAAAGGAGCAAAGCCAGTAGGGGGTTTCTTGGGGCTCGCCTGATGGGCCACCACTCCCACTAGAGAGTGAGTTGGGATGGGGACAGACCAGACCGGGCAGGGCTACAAAACCTGTGTGGCCTCATGTGAGCTGGATCAGGGAAAAGCCAGGCTGGGCTGACTGTTCCTACTGGTTCAAACATAAGAGTGGGGGTGTATTGGCTGGGCTTTGCCACAGTGTCAGCTGGCAGATGCTGGTACTAGGGGGCAAACTGTCAAGCTGCAGAAACACCTGGAACGTGCAGGATCCGGGAGTGGGAGTGGGCCTAGGAGGGAAATAGTGAGCACCTCCCTCTTGGATTGACACTCCCACTGGTGAGCATGATAACCAGACTAGGGAAGGCATGGCCAGACAGAGTGCCTAAGCTGATTGGGGTGACAGGAGGTAACAGACCATGCCGGACCCTGTACTGACAAGCACACACAGGAACCAAGTCTGCGATCACCTCAGATGAAGTTTTTTGGGGATCCCAACTGAAATGCTGGACTCAGAACCCCAATCATGGAAAGAATTCAAAGTTCCACTGTCTGACCATGGAGTGCATGTATCAAAGCTGAGCCTCTTCAGTGGCTCAGACAGAGCAGAGGACAGCAGCATACCCAGGTGCACATGGAGGATATGGCAGTCCATCAGAACCTGCAGAGGACACCTAGTACTGCAACAGAGGACGGAGGACAGAACAAACCGATCAACTACCCCAGCCATGTGTTGGCAGTGAAATTTGGGCAAATGGAGACTCTAAGGTGGACTATGTCAGCCAGTGGATTCTGGAGAGATTTCATCATGCGAGATTGGCAGCAATTCAGGACTGTTGATCTATCAAAACCACTAGAGCAGTGCCTTGGAGCATGTCCCACATCAGGAACCCTGGAATGGGTGGGAGGCTGGGTGGGGCTTCTCCCTTTTTCTCTGCCCTTACCCCAGATATAGAAAAAATGTGGAACAATGATCTTACCACTTTCCTATAGCCCTTGACCCTTTGTGCCCTAATGAACTATGTAAACATCAGAATAAAACAATTTTTTTAAAAAGTAAAATAAAATGCATATTCTATCAAAAAAGATGTTACAACTGGATTAGCAGAATGTTGATGTTCTAAGGTATATGATGTTGCATTACTTCACTATCTACATGTATTTGAAATATTTTACGGTAAAGTCATTTTCAAAAGATCACTTAAATCTCTGCAGTTGTTCATCCGAGTGACAGTGCACTCAATGGGAAGTACTTTCACCAAGACAAAGATGAGTCCAACCATATTAGAAATTAACACATTCTACTGAACAGTGTCAGATAGCACAGCAGGGATAGTGCTGAAGGCTAATAGATGGTGGGGGGGTAGGCAGTGGCGGCATTCATACAGTTCTTTGGAGTTCTAATGATAATCAAAGATGTAACATCCACTTGGTGCAAAGCAACAGCTACTGAGACTGAATAAAGTTGCAAGATTTTATAGTTGCTGTCCATTGCATGGTTAACTTCAACCTAGGATTATCATTAGCTTTTTTTTTTTTTCAGTTTTTTTTCTCTAACCACCACATCAAGTCCGCCATCCTCTTGCCTGATCTATAAAGGAGTGCACCATTGCATGTGGTGCCAACCCTTAGGGACAATTTGCCTTGCAACTGATCACATCCACCCAACCAGGATTCAATAAACACTTCATGCCCAGACAAGCTCCCATTCACAAAAGTCAGAAGCAACATAGACAACAGACATTGCAGTGAAATGGATGAAAAATGGTTCCAGAAAAAAATATGCAAATTTTCGCCAACCTGATTCCGCATTGCCATACTTACTTTCATACGGAAAACATGGTCCTTGGATTACTGAGCAGATGGCACAGTATGCATACGTGCTTAAAATACCTCAGCATGCTAAGATTATTAAAGTGTGGCTAATCATTGTCAGTTCTGTGTACTCATTTAGCATCTGATCAAAATTACTAGTGTTTGTAATATTTTATCTATAAGTTATCCTTTGAGGAATATATTTGATTAGCAAATTTATAAGTTTTTTTCTAATTCCAAACAAATGAATATTTTTATATTTCTTACTGCCCAATCCATTTTTCCCAGGTGTCACATTTAACATAATAAATGTAAATAGTTTCCTTTCAAATGCACTCACATAACTGGCTTAGGAATAGACTTGTCTAAAAGATTAAAGGAATTACAACTTGAACTCAATCTTTGTCATAAATAAACTCCCATATTTTCAAGTGTCACTCACACTAAAAACATCCGAGTTAATGATGTAAGATACATCAAATGAAGTAAATAGAATTCTACAAAACATGGTATCTTCCTAATGTACACAATTCCATTTAAAAGAATCACATATTTACACTTTTTATAAAGGCTTCAGCACTGATCATAAACAGGGAGTAACAATTTTTTTCTACCAAACCACAAAGTCCAGAACAGAACAAGTATTTGCATTGAAATGAAAATACAGTGTTCATTCTAGTATGTAGAAGAATGCATACAAGTTGTAGAACTTATACATGCTGAAACATTTCTTATGTTTTAACGAATTAAGATCAACAAATGCAGAGTTTATGTAGTTCTAAGTAATAAAGGAAAGGTTGAAAGAATTATAGGAAAGACACTCCAACAACTGAGCAGGGAGGGTGAAAAAGAAGGGGAAGCTGCAAGTCAAAGAGCTGAGGAGAAATTTCTCCGGTCTTTGTCACTGACATCTTAACCATTGCCTTTGTCTAGTAATCTCTTTATTGATCATTGTTTGAGGGTAACAGACGCAAACTACTCTAGTATATTCTAGAAACACAGCCATTCCTGATGCACGGGGCAGAATTAAATTACTATTATGACCTCAATGATGGGGTAGCTGCAATGCATACATGTACGGAAATACCATTTCGCATCACTCAAAATATACAATAAAAATGTTAAAGATCTGCATAACCTAAAGTCTCTAATCCTTGCCAGAAAAGTAACTCCTAACATTTCATTCAAACAGCTTCACATTGCCTATCACATTCTTTTGATTCTCATTAGCATCACAGTCCTGCATGTTCTCACCAACAGCATATGGTATATGCTATGTCCATCACATTACCACTGTCCAGATTTGAGAGAACTGTCATTTGACCTTCACTAGCCAAATTTCTTTACAGCAGAGATTCTCATCTTAACACATTGGTATCTAACCCCACACCCGGCATGGATAAATAGCTCAGTTAATGGTTGCTGCACGATTATCATAACCCTGTACTTGATGGAAGAAAAACATACCACCTCCAGCAGTGCAAGAAAGATGCTACCATGTGTTGATAAGTCATTCTTGGGCTGAGACTAAGAAATATTCTCAGAAATTGTTACAGAATACAGTATTACATGGTGGGATTTTGTTTGGAGGCATCTTTTTCTCAGCGACTATCTCAGTTGAGCTTCAGAAGTAGATTCCAAACAAGAAATTTGGGCAAAGGAAATCTACCTGGGAGTGCCCTAGGCAAATAATATTGGGGTTGAGTGAGGACAATAGGATTGGATAGAGCAACATTTAAATCCAATACAGTTACCAGAGCTAGCAGTCAATCCCTCAGAGGACTCTGGAGGGGAGTTGGGGGCAGGGGTGGAATCTGTTAGAAAATTCCATGATAGAAGTAATGGACTGGGCCACTAGATTCCTACATGCACCACTCACTGAGTGTGAGTGCCTCGAGTGCATCCTCCCACTGTGGGAGCTGAAGGCAGTTCCTTCTGGACAGGGACCAATTTGCAAGGCATTAGCAGTCCCCCTGTGCAGCAAGTGGGTGTTTTGGCTCTGAAGAAAAATTGGTGTTACAGCACCTGCTGCAGCAACTGTGACTATGAAGTTCATAAGCTTAACCCTTACAGTGTATGGAAATAATACAGCGTGATAGCGTAGCAGTTAAACTCCTTGCCTTAAACATGCCAGGATCCCATATGGGCATAGTTTCTAATCCTGGCGGCTCCACTTCCCATCCAGCTCCCTGCCTGTGGCTTGGGAAAGCAGTCGAGGATGGTTCAAAGCCTTGGGACCCTGCACCCACGTGGCAGACCCAGAAGAGGCTCCTGGCTTCGGATTGGCGCAGCACCGGCCATTGTGGCCGCTTTGGGAGTAAACCATCGGACAGAAGATCTTCCTGTCTCTCCTCCTCTCCATCTTCCCAATAAAAATAAATAGATCTTTAAACCATAACACACAAACCTGAGGACCCAGAAATGACCTTTGTCATGTGGCGTAACTCCATGTGAAGACTTTCACAGGCCTCACAGCATGTCTCACCACGTCTCCAGTCCCTTTACTGGTCACAACTTGTCACTTCATGTCTCCTACAGTGAAATTGCTATAGACAAGGACAACCACCCTCCCACTGAAATACAGGACATCTCAAATTGGTATTCATTCTTTTTATGACCCAACACTAGCATTTCTTAAAACTTACACAGCCTGAAGCTAATTGGTCTACTTACAATCCATGCACCTAGCAGGTATGATTAACATGCATCTCCCCAGACAGCATCCTCAGCTTCTACACCATCTGGCCAGAGCCGACTAGGATACAGTCAAGGAAACTCCCGCTGGAGACACCACGGGGAGAATTCTTCCTTGGCTTCATTTACCATTTGCAGTGACAGCGGGAAGTGTGGATGATGTTCTGCAGGTTGTGCACCAGGTAGTCAAGCACCATAATCCTTTTAGAAATATTCACCCAAAGTCCAGAGTGGTTGCGAGGTTCGTAGTGATGTTTAAGACTCAATGATAAAAAAAAAAAGACTCAATGATAAACTGAAAAATATACACTTTACTAAAAATCAAAATGAAAAGAAAATGTATCTGAGTTTGAGCACAAAGCAATACACCTGCTTCCCTGCGTACTGGTCAACAGTGTCCTCTCTTTAGCTAGGATTACCAATGTCATTTTTCAAACACCCCAGATGCTTCCCTGCATGCAAGACATCCTAACCAATTTTTCAAATTAAGCACAACCCTGAAAACTGGCTGTTCTCTCAATATGCTTTGAAACAAGTCAGCAGTTTTTATACCAGCCACATTTTATTCACTGTAGGTTTGGAATCCCTACAGAACAAAGCTACAAATAAAAGCTAAACAGAATTCTGAAGGCAAATGCCTGCTTTGCCAGGATGCTAACACTTCTACACTCACACATAGGGAGCAAACACCTGTTGTGATGAGACTCTTGGTTAGAGAAAAGAAATAAACAGACTCAAGAAATTCCAATTGCAAATCAGGGAAGCTTTTGAAATCCAATGTTCTATGGAGTCAATAACAATGGAAGACATCAATTACACTTCTGCTAGTGAATGTGCAGTTGAAGGCAGTTATGTAAATGGAAGAGATTCTATATAATTTCTCAACCTGCAGAGACGTTTTCCAATATAAAACAAGATGACACGTGAAATGGGCTTATTTGACAATGTTTCTACATTTGTAGTCATGGATGGCATCAGGTCATCCTTTTGAGAGCTTTCCACCGGGAACTCTGCACCAGAAGGTGACAAAGAACTGGCTATTGCAGCTTTCTCCCAGTCCTTGGCAGGTGACCGAACAACTTCCAGTGCAACAACAGGGGCTTGGCTGCAGAAGAGCTGTCATCAGCAATGTTGGCTATGTTTGGAAGTTTTAAATCAAATCCTCTTTACCTGATGTATAATTTATTTAACACATTTTTCTTCATTAAATCTTCATGTTAAGAAATCTTGCCCTACAAAATAAATATATTTTCCATTTTGCAGCCATAATGTAAGCCAGTGGTCATTAACCAAGGACAATTGTGTGTCAATAGGGATTTCAGCAATGTCTGGGGACATGACCAGCTGTCACAAATAATGAGGGCACAGTGTTAATGACTTCTGGCACATAGAGACCATGGATGAGGTTGAATATCGTAGAATGCACTCATCAGATCCCCCAAACCCATGAGAATCAGTAGAGCTGATACTGAGAAACCAATTTCCATATTGATCTGATTAACAATCCAGAAATCCCATTGAGGAAAATGCTGCGAAACAGCTCAGTTCTGCGCAATCCGCATGAGATGTTCTTCCCTTGAAATCTGAAAATCTATTATAGGATGCTGTACGATCCATCAGAGTCCATACTGTTTTGTAACAGAGCCCAAAAAAGAACTAAAATGCCTGCATTTCTGCTCTCTCCGATGCCCTGAGGTGTGAACTTCAAGAACAGAACAGTTCAAGTGCTTTAGAAGAACTCTGAGTTCCAGGCCCACTTTATTGACTGGTTACTCTTTCCTATTTGGCCCTGCTGCAAATGATATTTTTAAACAGGGAGGCAAAATAAGATTTTACTATCGAAAGTATGTCTAAAAGTCTAGTGAAAAAGATGCTATGCTCAAATACAAGATTTCTAAAATGAATAATGCATATTTCCCCATCTTCTCATTTGGCAAACTATTATGATATTAATACATTTGATCATTTATTTATGTACTTACTTATTTGATATGATCGTCTTAAAGACAAAGACAAGTCAGGAATGGACCAGGCTGAAATTAGGATCCAACTACTCAATCCAAGTTTCCCACATAGGTGGCAGGAACCAAACTACCTAAACTATCACCACTACCTCCCAGGATATGCATCAGCTAGAATCAGGAACAGAAATCAGACTTGAACCATGTACTCCAAGATGAGATATCCCAAGTAGCATCTTAACTGGCCAAATGTGTACTGCCACATTTTTTATCATCTTCCATTTCCCTGTAAGGTGCAAGCCATTTATGCATCTTCTACCTCCACATCATGTTGAACATCTCAGTCATCCATTTGCTAATAGCAGATCTGTTTTCCTTTGCACTCCTGTCTGTCAAACATTGACATGTTCTTTCCCTCATCGTCATTATTCATAAACTCATTGAAATATCTCTTCTACTCTTTATTCTACTGCATTAACACCCTATCCCTGGGTCTCCCAGAGCTACTGCTGTCCCTGCTGACTTGAAGGAGCCTTTCTCTAGGTCATCCGAGCTGCATATTTTATGTAATATTGAGATTCATTAAATCTTACGTTAATCTATTTGTACACAAGTCATTGAATAATTATGAATGTATACATTATAGAGGATTGGACAGGTTCCACAGAAATCCATTGCTACCCAGATCTTTAGAATTCAAGCTTTTGGGAACAGCTTCTCAGATGTAACCACATTGAGGTCACACTGGTTTAACACTGGCCTTATATTCAATCGTGTTTGTCCTTCTAATAAGATGTACACAGAGAGACCAAAAGCAATAGAGTATGAAGATGGGACAGAGATTAATATTATGGATCTACCAGTCAAGAAATGTTAAGTAGGATTGCCAGAAGCCAGAGGACAAGACCCAGACACTGAATAGTTTCCCCCAGAATCTTTGCGGAAGACATTGCCACATCTTTTTGCTTCCTAACATTAGAATATAGGTTTCAATTGATTTCAGCCACTCAACTTGCATGAATTTCTTAAAGCAACCCTAAGTGGTTGTGAGACTGTACTTTATAGTTCCAAAGCTCCCAGCTGTTTGTGTCCACAGTGGGATTCAGCCCAAGGCCATGCTTCCCAGAGACTGCTCCCAGCTTAGCACTAAGTGCAGCAGAAACACAAGAAGACCACTTCCTAGGAGACAGACTTCTTTGACAGCTAATGCTGATTCAAGAATGCAACAGCCTCACTATGCTGCTACTCCAAACACATCTGTCACCAACACCAAAGCTTTCCCTCAGTCTTTCTGTGGTTCTTGGGGTTTGGGGGATGGGGTTGTCATTTGTTTCAAAAACACGTTTATTTGAAGGTCAAAGTTACAGAAAGAGGGACAGAGGGAGAGAAGACAGTGTGTGGCTAGAGAGTTAGGAGTGTGCGTGAGTGTGGGCTGGATAGTGGATTCAGTTAGGTTAAGCTAGGCTCCAACTTACATTGATGTGTTTGAGAGCTGAATGGGATGTGGGACAGACTGGACCAGTCTGCTGCATATACCAGCAAGCACAGGAACCAGGGCTAGGGGCGGGCCTAACGGGGGTTATTGGGAGTCACTCGGACTAGGTTGCAGTTGTTCCCGCTGGTGAAGGTGAGGGCCAAGGGTGTGGGGCGCAGGATTGGATTGGGCTGCAGCATCCATTGGTTTAACAGATGGGCTGGAGAAAGAACTGATCCAGCAACTTCATCAATCACTGTATGTATAGGTTGATGAGGATGGTGGACTGAGCTGGACTCCATACTGGCAAGCACACTTAAGAGTCAGGTCTGGGATCACTGCAGATGATGTTTCTTCATGAATGTCCCCAACTGAACCAGTAGACTGAGAAGTCCAACAGTGGAAACAATCACAGATCTGTTGTCTCATCATGGAGTGCATGTGTCAAATCTGGGCCTCTTTGATGGCTAGCATACCCAAATTCATATGGAGGATATGGCAGTCCATTGGGGCTGCAGAACATATCTGGTAACGTAACAGAGGATGAAGTGCAGAACAAATTGGACAAGTACCCCAGCCAAGCATTGACAGCAAATATCTGGGCAAATGGAGACTCTGGGGTGGACTTTTTCAGCCAAAAGACCTTGGAAGAATGTCTTTATCCTTGGATCAATGAGATCAACAGCATTTCATAACTACTGAAGCCACTTGAGCAGAACCCTCAGAACATGCTCCACACTGGGGACCCTGGGATGACGTCAGGTGACCATTCCCCATCTCCGGTACTGATGCAGTTGGCATGCTGGATATGGCTTCTCCCTTGCTCACTCCTTCCCCCAAATACAAAATGAAAACTTGGAAACAGTGGTTTCATCCACTTCACACTAAGCATTGACCCTTCCCACCCTAACAGGTGGTCGACATGGCATGCAAACTTCAACTATGTAAACATCATTAAATTTTTTTAAAAAAACGTGACCTTGAACAGAGAAGAATTTCCAAGAAAGATGTTGAAAACAAAGGCCTACTCCTTACTGCTTTTAAAATGCAAACTGCAAGATGTGAGAGAAAGGGGCTTGATTAAAAGACAAACTTGTTTCAAAAACATGGTTTAAAAAACACAATGAACAGATACAAATTCCCCATATTATCAGATATACTATATTTTGAGCTGTCAGCAATTAAGGAGATTTCCTTTGCAAAAACAGGGAAACTATGTAGTTATCATTCATTGAAATTCATGCACCTACACCCAAAATACTGAAATATTTCTGTACAATCATAAATAGCATTGTCATAAGTCTTGTCATAAGCACAAAGTCAGAAGATTAAATGTGCCAGTTTTAGATGATCATCTCATGTCTCCAAACTCAGCTGAGTATACACTTTGATTCTTCTTAACCAGGAAGCACTTCCTCTCTTTTTCTGTCCAATCCCAGGTTACAATCCCTTGTACTTCATTATTCATCATGTACTTGTCACTAGAGGTCCTACTCATAATGTGTTTCTGACTCAACTCCAACTTCTGCTAGATTCTGATGGTCCTTATGCAATGTTTAAAAAAAAAAAATCACTGGAAGTTTTTTTACATTAAAAATAAAAATACTTGATTTTAACCCTAAAAGCATACACATAATTCTAAACAATTAAAGGCATTAAAAACCATAGTATGACATTCATATTACAAGGGCTCTGTACAAATCAAGTTAATTACTCTTTGCCTATAAAAATTTAGAAACGCAGTACACACAGTAGAAAGTCTATCTGGGACATTACTGCTCACTTATTACTACATTGCCTAAAACACTCCTTAGGAAAATATCTGCAAAACCATGTAGGACAGATACACAACCACATGCATCCAAATCAGAATCAACAGAAGTAGGCTTTGTGGCACAGGGGCTTAACTCTCTGCTTGCTGTGCCTACAGCCCTTATCCGAGTGCCTGGGATCAAGTCTTGCTCTGCTTCTCATTCCTCTTCCTGCCTGTGTGCCTGTGTGGCAGCACACAATGGGGGAAGTAGCTGCATTCCTGTCACATACTTGGGACACCCTAATAGAGTTCCTGGTTCCCAACTTTCCTATACTCCAGTCCCAGGAAGCGAAAAAAAAGGGCAAGACTGAAGAGCATACTGTTTTATTTTTCCTTTCAAATATACGCTTTAAAAAATTAACACTGAAGTCTGTTTTCAGGGACTGGTGCACAGGGGCACTCCCAAATGAAACCAGAGCATGCAAAGCACATCACTAGTGAACTCTGCTTCAGCATCAATGGACCCATCATCCTTGAGCAATGTAAGCATCATCATGAGGAGGCCGGCTACTCTGACCCACACAAGAAACCTGCTTGTGTTTGCAGGGATGAAGTATTTCTAGCACAACAACTCTAGCTACCTGAAAAAAAAAGGCATGCATACCAAACAGCAGGAAAAATAAAATAGAACATGTTTTGATATAAATAACTTCCTTAATAGCAGTACCAAGGGTCATGTAGCTTTCCAGTCCAAGGTTTAAGACCGCAGTAGGGGCCATCTACCACTGCAGGAGAATAAATCTTGACAACAGTCAGAAGGAACCTGTCCTGTTCTCAGTATGTGTAATAGGAGAGTAAGGGTTCCCCCCTCCCACCCACTGGACCTCCAATACGTTTTACTGCAAGTCAGAGTAATGAATAACCTGACCCCACCAACGTCCTGGTCTCTATGCAATAGACAGGCACTTGTCAGCATGTAAATTATTTATCGTGGTCTATAAAGACCTTGGAATGTTAGTATAAATCCTTACAAAGAGAATCACATAAATCCTGCAGCAAATATTATAGAACATAGAGGCTATGTAAAGTATTAGAGTAGAAAATGCAAAAAATATTCCTAGCAACACTGAGTGAATCATGAAATTCTAATTATTCAGGTCTCTATTCCTGAAACTGGGAGGACATGAATACCAAGATAAATACTGAAAATAGACAATGGCTTAAGGCCTCATCATTCTACTGTAACCTCACTGCTTGATAAAATCCATCTAAGAAACACATAATTAAGCAATTATGATGTACTGACTACTTTGTCCAAGGACTCAAGAATATTTTTTAAAAGATTAAAATGCAGCAACCTCAAGTGAAACTCAACTGTAAAATAGCCCTAGGGGAGGCCGACATGGGGCTTGATGGGAGCAGGGAAGGGAGAGAGGGATGCCAATCATTTTTATTAGCCAAGGAATCGTTGTCAGAATGCTTTCCATAGAAAGTGACAAAATACTTGATCACATAGAGCTTAAGTTAGTTATTCCATTCTCCATAGAACAAGGAGTTTGAAGTAGCAATTCCAGGATTCGTTCTACAGCACAGTTAAGCCCCAGGACCCCTCAGACTGACTAGCTTGGCCTTCTCCCTATGTCCTTACTGCATATCCAGAGAGTGGATCATCTTGAGGATTGAGTTGTCTCAAATTTCCTAAGAGCAAAGGGGCATACGTAAAATCCCCAAAGCAGAACTTAAAAAAGCAATGAAGTCTTTCCTCCATACCTCCATCTTTTATTATTGAGAAAAACTGTCTTGTGAAAGCGCTCTCAGCAGATTTTTTTCCGAGTTGCCTCGGACACCAGCATCCCCTGTGAGTGCCCTTTGGACACCAGCATCCCCTGTGAGTGCCCTTTGGACACCAGCATCCCCTGTGAGTGCCCTTTGGACACCAGCATCCCCTGTGAGTGCCCTTTGAAGTATCAGCTGTTCATCTCCATGACCTTCAGCACCCTGCTAATGTGCCTGCAAAAGGAGTCAAAGTATTCAAGCACTCACACTCATGCCACCCGTGCAAAGACCAATGGAGCTCCAAGCTCCCGGCTTCAGCTTGACCCAGCAACAACTGTTGTGGCCTTTTGGAGAATGAACCACAGGATGAAGCTCTCTCTGCCTCTGTGTCTCTAACTTTGCATTTCAAACATACATTTAGAACACACCACAAACTAAGTCACATGATCACATTTAGGCCAATCAAAAGCTAACAATAGTTTGTTTGCAATGCTGAATTTGACAAAGCAGTGTCACCCCTCAGGCTGGGTAACAGAAGCCTCAAAAGAACCAGGGTATTTATTAGCAAAGAAGGGAGAACTTTTGTAGGCAAAATTTGTCAAAATCATGTTTTTCACTATAGAGTCAACATGTTTGACTATTCGATGTTCCCCCCAAAACGTAGTTTCTCATTCTTTGAGTAGGAATTGTGAAGCTTCTTAGAAGTCACGGAAACCACAGGCAGTCAAAGCCAAAATAAACAAATGAGACAACATGAAATTTAAAGGCTGCTGTACAGCAAACACAACTGATGAGAGATTAATATCCAGTATTTACAAGAGTTTTAGAAATTCAATGACAACAAAACAGTCCTGTGAAGAAATGAGTGAAGGAAATACTTTTTTCAAAAGAACAAATTCAAATAGCTAACAGACATGAAAAAAAAATCTCAGGCTCCCTAGCTATCAATGAAATATAAATGAAAACCACATTGAGGTTCCACCTAACTCTAGTGAGACTGGCCTGGAACTCTACTAACACCTGCTGGTGTTGATGTGAGAATAAATGTACCCTCCTTCACTGTTGGGAGTTTAGGCTAGCACAACCACTATGGAGATCAGTATGTAGAGTGCTAAGAGAACTGAAAATTGAGGTGCTGTATGACCCAGCTATACTGCTTCTGGAAATACATCCAAAGGAAATGAAGTCTGCATATGAGAAAGTGATCTGTAATCCTGTATTTACAGCAGCAAATCTACAGTAGCAAAGACATGGAAACAACCCAGATGCCCATCAAAAGAGGAGTGGAATACTATTCTGCAATACTACCCAGCCATTAAAAAGAATGAAATGTTACCATTTGCAACCAAATGTTCCCAACCAGAGACCATTAGGCTCAATGAAATAAGCCAATCCCTAAAGAATATGTTCCCTCTGATGTAAAACAGATTTCATGCAAAACACAATAGCAATAGATATTTAAACACACAAGTGCCTATAATCATTAGAAACTGTCATACAGACTATCATATCCAGCTGTGAAGATACAATGCAGTATGTATCTCTACTTCCAAACCAAAGATGGACTCCCAATAAAACTGTTCAGTGTATCTTGACAATAGGATGCTGAACTGTCTTCCATTGTCCAGACCTACAATGTCAGGATACACTTAAAGAGCAGAGTGATCGACTTACAACTGTTTTCTGAAGGGCTGTGTTATTGAGATAAAATAGGCACATCTTTGGAGGGGGACGGCTTAGAGAGGAAGTTCCAGAGCCTTTGGAATTGTATCATAAATTAGAAAAAGAAATTTCAACCTTACAGATTGAAGCAGTTCCAAGTGTTCAAGTGTTCTCAATGCTGGCCAAACAAGGCATCAGCAGAGATGTCCCAGCATTTGGAACCATTGTCACCTGAGAGTCCACAGATCATCAGGAGCGGCAACATGCCTGAAAGGAAATGAGCTTACGCTGCCCCTTCTCAGACAAAAAGTCATGGAAAACGTGGCTAAACAGAATGGATGTGCATCAATAGCTCCCATTTCCTCAGCAGCCTTAAAGCTCTAAGCACAACATGCTATAAAAATTTGATCAGAGAATACCAAAAAGTGAAGCTAACTGCATCACCAGCTTTTGTGTTGGCAATTTGAACACTGATTCTTCCCAAATATAGAATGGCCAGTTGAGATGACCGAGAACTAATACACATCACCTTCCTGAACTCGAATTAGAGCCAAAAAAAAAAAAAATAGCTTGAGATCAACAATTTAAATTAAACTGTTCCTTCAATTCTCTCATTTCAATAAAAGATGCTCTGCTGGAAATAGCATTATGAGCAGACAGTGGGATTTCCGGCGAACTCCATAGTTAGAAATCCAGAATTGTAAATACAGCTCTGATTTTTTGTGGCCTGTTAATTCATTCATAAAGGCAGATGGAGAGCCAACCATTTTTAAGTGCCCAAGAAGTAAACTGAGGAATTGTGTCTATGTTCCCCACAGGTTGTAAACAGTTAAGTGCAACAGCATAGAATCTGAAAACCAAGGGAGCACAGCACTCCACGGCAAGGCAAAGCAGGGCCTGTACTCGGGGTGGGTTCTGTGGACTGTCAACATGGTGTCCAGCCCCCACCTGGGCCACTTCCTTTCTGTTTGACCGTACATGCATTACTTTCTCTTGGAAAGACAGACAAGGTGATATTACTACCAGAGATGAGTGACGTACTGCAAGGCGAGAGGCACAAGGTATGGCTACAGAAGCAAGACCTTCTTCCCTCCTCCAGAGAGTCCATGGCAGATTGTTCTGGTGAGCACTGAATTCAAGGATGAACACCAGGGCTCAAGTACTGATGAGTGCTTAAAAGCCTTTCAAGGCAAATTCAAGTCAGCAGACATACATCACCTAGTAAGATTTGTTTCACACTATTCTGGGGGTATTACTGTCCTCCAAAGAAACGGCACTTATTTAGTATTGAGAACTTGATGCTTTAGGGCATCACCACAATCAACATCCACCGTCTCACAAAGTTCCCTTTGTGCTCCCACATTCCTTTTGCTTGCTTTGAGAGATTGCCTTTTATGAAAACACTGCACACAAAATCAGCTTAGGTACTTCAACTTTGGTTACCTACAGCTATATGTCACACATTATAGCACTAGGACTTAGTTCTCTAAGATAACTGAATCTTTACATCCCGATCTACAGTGTTTCTCCAGTTCGCCCCCTTCAGTCCCTGGCTAATACTGCTGCATTCTGCTTCCATGGATTTGACCCAGACACAAGTAAGTGAACTGTGCTGCCATTATCCTGATTTCACTTCAGCATAATTCCCTGCAAGCTCAAACATGCTGTCAGAAACAGCATAATTTTCTTCCATTTCTGCATGTAATCCATGACTGCAACTTTTTTTCCAGCCATCCATTGATGAATGCCCAGATGTTAGAAAAGGTTAACTATCAGCAATTCCACTGTGGCGAACCCAGGAGTGCAGCTATCTCTTTGAGATCATGATTTTAATTTTTTGCATGTTTGCATATAAATCCAGAAGAGGAATTGTTGATTCTATGGAAATTCTATTTTCAATGTTTGGGCAACCTTCATATTATTTTCCATTTTTCATTCCTAAGAACATGCAAAATGTTTTTTTCACATCCTTTATCAATACTTCATATGATTTTATTACACATAATACCATACTATCATGCGTGATGCAGTGTAACAACTTGTATCTTCCTCATAATTCTTGACTATGCCTTTTTACCCTGTAGGTTGTTTCTGTAGCTACTTTGGAGAAATCTGTTCAAAGGCTTTATCTATTTTTAAATTGTGTTGTTTCAAGACTTTCTGTTCTGTTGAGCTATAGGAGTCGCACCCCCAAGCCCCTTTTTAAAGTTAACTATTACATTCAGGGTTTGCAAATGTCTCCCATTCCACGCGGTGCCTTTTCATTCTGGTGTGTTTCCTTTGTTCCACACTAGTGTTTGAGTGGTCCTGATTGTAAACTTTTGCTTTTGTTGGGCATTACAAAGGCACAAATAATTGCTAAGACCAGGTCAAGGTATTCCCCTATGTTTCCTTCTAGAAATTACATTGTTTCAAGTCTTACACTTAAATCTTTTCATTTTGAATTAATTTTCCATTTTGAGTTAATTTTCCACGGGTGCACATGTCCATGTAGATAAAAATGCTGATTTCATGACAGCATGATACTGCACATTTAAATAGGAAGCATGACATCTGTAGCTTTGGCATCTCCTCAACTCACTTGGGCTGTGCTGAGTCTTTTGTGGGTCCATGAGGATTAAGTGTACTGCCTACTCGTCTTTCTTACTGCAACAAATTCAAGAAGAGTCCTATTTATCTTCAGACTGTCAACATAGAAGTTAAAACACATTGGTCTCCATTTTTAAGTTCTGTTTTCTTAGAACCCTAACCCATAACCCTATGTAGCCTGGCATTTATTCTCAGCACCTAGTTGAAATTATTCTCAGGTTGAATGTTTGTAATCCATTACATGGTAGCATAATAAAATGCAATGATTTCAAATATGAAGTTCAAAGGGGTTAAGAAATCATACACATAAGCAACATACATCATAGTATCTACCATGGCCATCAAGCTACCGAGCATGTCTGTCATTCCAAATGACTTCCTCACACACCTTGGAGGTCTATGCTCTACTTCATCCTCACAGCACAACAACACTGACCTGGTTTTTCACTGAAAGGTTAGTTTTATACTTTCCACATCATATAGATGAAATCAGAAGCATTCATTTTAGTCTAGCATAGCTATAAGTGTAATAGGTATCAAGCCTTTCTGAAGCTCGTTAGTTTTGCATTACATAGATATTACACAGACTGATCACTCAGACACATTAGGATTATTTCAAGTCTGAGAATTTATGGATAAAAGTGTTCTAAATATTGACATTTAAGTTATGTAGACAGGTGTTGCCATTATGATCACTGAATTAAATATGGGAATCACATCGTGATATGTGCTTAACTTGAGAAAGTAAATGATTCTTTAAGTGGTTATACAAGGATTCTGTAAGTTTGCAGAAATTGAATGAAAAAATTTGACTGCAGAACATTTTGCAAAAATACATTTCAAAATGTTTTTTTAAAAATTTAACTGATCAAGCGTTCAAAGCAGCACTTTTATTAATGAACCAAATACCTTCCCTCCACAAAGTTTTTGAAGACCATTCACATGTATCTTATTTTAATTCTACTTCTACAACATGACGTAACATGTACCATTTTACATTCCTACCATCAATGTATGAATGCTGATTGCTTCACAGCTACAACTGCAACTGCTACTGTCTTTTGCTTTTATGTAGGCATTCTTGTGGGCATATGTGGTTGTCATTTATATTCCCATGACAATTAAGATAGCAAGTATCCTTTCATGTACACATTTATCTGAATCTTGTGAATTATCTGTTCAAACTCTGCTCATATTACAGGGTTGCTTGTCTTCTATAGCCAAAGAGATCGTTGTATCTTCTTGATGCAAGTCTTTTGTCAAATGTATGACTTGCCATTATTTTCTCCCAATACATGGTTTGTCTTTTAATCTCAGCAACACTCAGCAGTGTCAAAGGAAAACTGCACCAGAGAAGGTTTAAAATGGTAAAGACTTCTAGGACAACTGCCAAAGTTTCAAATACCATTCTGCTAGACATGGGAAGTGAGATGCTTTGGAAGCTGGGTAGAGGGTAAGGAGGAAATTCTAGCCTTCTGTGCCTGCTGCCAGGTGTTACCCAGAGCAACAGTCAACTTTGTCACACCTTCACAAGAAGCTAGTCTACCAAAGCCAACCTGCAGCATTCCCAGGGAGAATGTGTACAGGATTTGCCTTGAAGATTTTACTTCAAAGGCACAATCTTTAGATCCTTATGACAGACTACCCTGGGTTGTGCAAATGACAGGAAGCCTTTTAAAAAATATTTATACTTCTAAAAGGTAAGAAAAAGATTCCCAAGTACATATTTTCTAAAGTAAATACTCTAAAAAGAAAACAGTCTTCTGCCTTCTGGCAGGCAGAATTGTGTGCTATGGGATAAGGTGGGCAGCCAAGCTGGAGGCCACAAGCCACAGGCCCCATCCCACAGAACTCTACCCTGTTTGTCAGAATAGCCCTTTCCCAGGATGCCTTATCTGCACTGGGACCTGGGAATAAGAAGCAACAAGGATATATATGTTGATCTTCATGTGCGATTTTGTGGAGGTGTCACATGAAGGTAACCAAATCACAAAGGAAGTTTTGGAAAATGCCCCCTCTTTTCCTTTGCCAACAAGGAGGAGAGATGCTATCTAGGGTATGCCCCCTCTCTACTTCCCCTTCCCGCACCCCTTTCTCCCCCTTGCCCATTCCACTATTCAAATAGATCCATGTATATATGTATGTGTATTTCCTTATTTTCCAGATCAACTTTATACTTTGCACACCATATGTGTCTGTACTTAAAACATGTTTTATGTGAAAGGCAAGGACCTAGAATAGTAATTTAAATCCTAATTGCCCCACATTGTAAGTACCAGGATTGAAGGAGTTAGGCACAGACTGAGGAAAAAAGCTGTCCAAAGGTTATTCAAACTGAGAAAAAAAATGTTTATATTATCCTGACCAATAGAGAAGCACCAACTTCAGGGACACACCACATTAATTTTGACTAATCCAAGTTAGTAACAGTCCTTCAAGGTTACTGCTGTATGCCATCAACAGGCAAATCCCCAAAATTAAAAACTTTGTCCATTACAAGAGCAGAGATTATCTGTTCTATTTATCCTGTGGTTTTATAATTTTAGCTCTTGAACAAGTCTGATTTTCTTCAGAGATGTAACATGAACTAACTGAACTAATTTTTCAATATGCCTTTATTCTTATTACTTGAAATAACTATGCTTTCCCCCACTGAATTTCTTTGGTCTTTTTATAATACATTAATTGACCATATATGTTTGGGGCTATTTCTGGATTTGCTATGTGTTCTACCATGGTTAGAAACTATCTTGGTTAGTTATAGAGTGTTGAAAGTCTTCAACTGTTTATGAAAGAATACATTATAACACCGAGCATGGATTTCAACCTCTATGGCAAAATCAATTCATCTTTCAATTCCAGTTTTTCCATAGACCTTTGAAGCACTCTCATGCAGTAAATCATGAAATCACACAGTGTAACTACTCCAACATTTTTGATGTCTTTAAAAAAAATTCACATCTCTCTATCAGGTCTCTGGAATCTCAATGCATGTTGCAGAATCAACTTTTTTTAACCAAAAATACTGTTTCCATTTCTACCAGGATTATATTCAATCTACCTAACAAGTTCGTATCTTAACAATACTGAGTCTTTCAATTTAACCATGTGGTCTACCTCTCCACGTATTTAGGCCTTAATTTCTTTCAATGTTTAGTAGCCTCTTTTGAAACACTTATGTATCTCTTATGGACTTGTCTAATTATGATTTCTCATCTAACTGTACATCATTAATATGTACAGATTTTGCAATATGGATAAAATACTATCAACACAAAAATCCGAATCCACAAATAAACTGAACACTACTGTCTTATCTGGAAAAAGGGTCAACACAGATGTAATTAGACATTCAAAGTTAATTCATCCTGGGTTTCAAGTGCACCCTAAGTATAACTTGTTCCTACAAGAAGGGTAGCAGACATTAAGAGACATGTGGCGAAGTCATTCATGAAAATGTAGACAGAACAAGACTGAGCTCAGAAACTCAGCAAGGTAAAGATTCCCCCCTGAGACCGAGAAACACTGTTTTTCATCCAGATTTTACTTGTTTATGTGGACAGATCTCATGAGGTTTATCTTGACTTATGTTTACAACTAGCTTATGTACCATTAAAGACAATTGTCAAGTTACTCCCTTTTAGATTCAAGTCCACCAAGAAAGGAAAATAGCTAGAGGCATGTGTTTCTGGGTAGACATGGCAGGTGAAATCCTGCATGGAGTATTACTGATTCTGAGCTAGACTTCCCTTTAGGATTTTCAGTACTGAATGAAAAAGTAACATGGCAATAGTCTTAGTTTCTGCGTCATAAATGTTGAGCAGCAGAGACAGAATTGTGCATTAAACTGAGAACACAGATAGTCCCTGTGTACCAAAGTGAACAAAGTCTTTGACAAAAGCAATGATCTTCATCAAGCTCTGTCTTATAATCTTCCTCTGGAGAGATCTCTAATAGCCATTCACTCGCATCAACTTGTACAGCATACAATGATGTTGTGCAGGTAGGTTATTCTCAATTGGCATTGTATCACCTAGGGATAAATTTTAAAACCTCAGAAAAAAGATAGATAGCATCTGCCTTAGGCAAACCTCTAAAAATATTGTCTCCTATGTAAGTTTTTGATAGATACGGGGCTGCAATGAAATTGGGGTTGTGTTCCTGACAACTAGCAAAGTGACATTCTTCAGCATGGCTGACTATGGGCACGAACACGTACAGTAAAACTCAGCCACCCTGGGGGCAAAGTTGAGCTCCTATTGTAAAAAGGGAGTATATTTTCAGACAGCAGATCAAACACCCAGTTTTCTAAAGTGGACTGAGCAAAACGTACAGCATCCAAGCTTTTAATCCAGAATGTGCCTTGGGAAGTCTGCTAACACTAAGCTTGTAATGAACGTATTTCTTGCCTTCATGGATGTGACAGTATCATCTTCATGATTGGTCATGCCTTTTTATCCCAATTTCAAAACAAATCCAACATTATACTACAGAGTTCTTTGGAGTTTTATTATAAAGAAAGAAATCTCAAAGGAACAGTAGCATTACTTCACACATTTTTGCAACAAATTCTATACACTAACACCCAATTATACCTTGCAAGTACAATTATAAGCATTCTTAAGAGGTGCTTTCCAACTCTGAAATGTCACTTTTCCTCCCCCAGTACACCTCGTCAGTTTCCTATCTTTTGTTCTGTCCATTTCAAGAAGTAAGCAGATTTTCCTAACTTCACAGATCTTTATCTAGCCAATGATTTGAATCTTAAAGATCATGAAACCTTATTCCTCTCAGTTCATGGATAGCTCATTACATATGAAGGAAAGTAATGTGTGTGAAGATTCCCCAGTTCATGCGTTTAAGACAAAAAAGGCTGTCATTTAAAAATGGAATGATCATATCAATATAGATGCTCCTGAAGGAAGTGGAAGAGAAAAACGGAATGAGGTTTTAATTTATCATTTCAGGGTTTGAAAAGATAAAAGGCAAGAATCTTCGTTTTGGAACTCAACTGTGTTTTCAAATTTTTACCCAGATAAGATAAAGTCGATGTTGGCAGTTGGAGAAAACTTCTATCACATTAGTAATATACATTCTAGCACAGAAGAGGATACTGTTTCATGCTCCCTGCAATGCATAGCCTTATGCTGCCCCATAAAGCCTTCACTTCCCCAGGACGACCTGCCAGCAAGCTCAAAGGACACAATGGGTTGCCTGACCGATTACACCTGGGAATATTTATGTAACTTCTTGATGAGAGCAAAATACTGCAAAGAGGATACAGGAGATAAAGTAATGGAAGCCAGCCTGACTTAAGCCTCATGTAACCCCTGGCATCTCCTAAATCACAAGATTAGTCCGTGATCACAGTCTTGAAACGTTGGCAGCCGTCTCAAAGCCTGCATTTTCCTTTTAAGTGGACTGTCAAATTTAGAGAATTTATGACCTGACCTATCAAAGAAACTACTTTTAAGACTTTGGCCAATTTAATAAACATTAGAGACAACTATTATTGTGGATTTTATCTTACCTCTTATTTTTTCAGCTGACTTACAGCCCAGCCAGGCTCACACAGTGAATTGTAGCTGAATGCTACACAGAACGATAGCTTCACCAACTCAGGTACAATTTTAAGAAAAATTTTTCTTAACTAGTGTCTCCTGAATGTTTTCCACTTCAAATGTGGAAAGGACATAGTTTGCCTTCCCACATGGATGGTAAGAAGAAAAAAAAAGCATTCTCTCATCTTTGAGTTGTCTCCACTTTGTCCTTTTAAGCATCAAGGAATTATCCCTATTCTTTGCATAGACTCAGAAATGTTAAGGAACACTTCATGCAATTTCAATTATATATTTTAACCATTTTATGTGAACTGGAAGGATTCACAGTGACAGAACATTAGTCATTGAAATATTACAAAAATATCACAGCAACTATCTTTGATAAAACTGGAATCACTAGGATCCCTCAATTATACAGTTTCATATTCTACATAGCCCCATTCTTTTATTATCGCAAGGTAATGCGGATATGTAGAATTCAGTCAGAAGTGAATTCTGCTGACATAAGTCTCCCTGGGACTATTTCTCCAGAATCCAAATGATAATTCAGGGAAATTGAACATTGCTGCTAAATTTAAGGAGGCCATAACGTAATATGAAGTAGTCAGGGTAAGAAGAGATCAAGAAATTCTATTTTTCTTAAAGATGTATTTACCTCTATCAGAAAGATTTGCAGAGGGCAGGAGAGAGAGATGAAGATCCTCCATCCACTGGTTTATTCACCAGGTGGCCACAACAGCCAAAGCTGAGCTGAACCAAGGCCAAGAGCCAAGAGCCAAGAGCCAAGAGCTTCCCCCAGGCCTCCCATGCAGGTACAGGGTCCCAAGGCTTTGGGCAATCCTCCATTCTTTCCCAGGCCACAAGCAGGGAACTGGATGCAAAGTGGAGCACTAGGACACTAACCAGTGCCCATATGTAATCCTGGTGGATTCAAGGTGAGGATTTAGCCACTAAGCTATTGTGCTAGGTCCCTGTCTAATCTATGGTAAGTGGTTTACCTAAAATATTTATCCCCAAGATCCACAAATAGCAGACTCAACTTAACCACCCAAAAGCACATGCACAGAAGTTGTGGATTGATGCCAAAGCAAAGAATACAGCTACAATAATGCTTTGTAGGTTTCAAGGTATAAAAATTAAGGAAAAAAGACTTCTATTCTGGATCTTATTCTAAATGGTCAGTTTGGGGGAAGTGAGGGATGAAAAATAACAAAATCCTAATTTCATCCTCTGACAATAACTTTATTCAATTAAATCAATACTCAAAATATTTTAAGCTTTAGCTCCACAGAAAGGTGATAAATAATGCCAACAATACAGCGAATGTTAATAGTGTAAGTAAGAATTATTAGTCTATTTTGTACTAGGGTCCTAGAACATTGTGTATCATGGATTAAATGATTTATTGCAGAAATTAAACTGCAACTATGGAAGCATGTAAAGAAATAAGTCCAATGGACAAGGGTTGAAGGATAAGCTTCACTGAACAGATCACCTGATGAAACAAGCTCAACTTTAACCACACAGTGATACACAAATAAAGATGAAACTCACGACAGGGTTGCTTACATGCATGGCCTAGGACTCAAAGAAGCTAAAAGAAGCCCTGTAGATAACCAGAATATATATATTCATATATATATATATTCTTACTAAGTTTCTCATTCACACCCCAATAAACTCAAATTGTAAGATAGTTTTTAGTTTTTGATTTTCATGATCGAGCCCTCATCCAGAGGTTCATTCCCCAAACAGCCAGCATGGTGGGAGCTAAGCTGAGGCACAAGCCGCCAGCGTGGTGGGAGCTAAGCTGAGGCACAAGCTGCCAGCGTGATGGGAGCTAAGCTGAGGCACAAGCCAAAAGCCAGAACTCAGTCCATTTCTCCCACACAAATGGCAAGAACCAACTACTGAGTATTTAGCACTTTCTCCCAGACCTTCAGTGGCGGGAAATGGAGCTCATCTGCTAAACCAGGAATCAAATCCAAGCACCCTGTTATGGGGCATAGGTGTCTCAGGATCTGAACTGCCAGGCCAAATGCCCACCCATCACTTCTAATTGAGCATGTGGTTGCAGATGGTCTTTAAAATCTCCATCTTCCACGACTGAACATTTCCTTGGCCCTCTGCAGTAATCCAATCACTCACGTTTCTCTGCCTGGTCATGCTACCTAGACCCTCAATCAATGAGAATCCGGGCCACATATGTTCATTAGCTAAAAATATATTATCTGATATCATCCAAATGTTCACAATTTACTCTCACCACAGGTGATATAAATACTAAGAAGCACTCCAAGTATGTTTGCATTTGAGAGCTCCTCCATCTAATTCCCTCTCCCAGTGCTGGAACAAGAAACTTCTCCAGAGAATCAGGAGAGACAACCTAAGCCAGAACAGTTCTATTTTCATTGCCTGTTAATTCAGAGTGAGAAGCCAAAAATCAACAGTTTCAACTTCCAGATTAAGGAAATCAGTCCAAAATTCCCTGCTGGAACCCTCTCTTAGTATCTAAGACTAACATATTTTTAAATATTTGGCAGGCATCATTACAGAGTGAAAGAGAGGAGTTTCTACCTGTAGGGTTGCTTTGCAAAAGACAACAGCTGGAATTGTGCCAGGCCAAAGCCTGAAGTCTGTCAATCCAACCTGATCTCCCCTCTTAGGCAGCAGGAACCCAAGCACTTGGGCTGCACTGCCATGCACGTTAACAGGGAGTTATCACACATCTGGAGCAACTGGTATCTCGAGTGGTACATATATGGGTGTTAGAGGCAGCAACTTCATACATAGTACCAAAAACTAGCAGAGCCAAAATGGGTAAGAAGTATTTTCTACTCTACCACTAAGACTATGAGAGGACATAGTGCCATTTTTTTTATTTCTAAAATCCCAGTAACCATGAATCCTGGTTATGAGAAAAAAGACCATGTATCATACTACATCCTGGATGAAATTTGTGTAAGTCCAAATTTTGACATCTAGCTGAAGCTACAGTCAAGCCTTCAAAATACATCCCATCCCTCTAAGAACTCTACTGGGTAATAAAGTTCATTAGAAATAAAAAGTTGTTTTCCAGATAATTCAGAGTAATCAAAATTAATTTTTACCACAATAAACTTCACAGTTCACAAATAACCTTTTCTCAAGTATCTCTATAGATACATAAATTATGAGGGAATGTAAATTTGCTCCAAAAAAATCAAAACTGTATCTGGAACCCTAGGTACAATTATTACATACATGGCTATATGCAGATTAATATATTATAACCATTGTCTGCTACATAAGTCTACACGTCAGTTGAATGAGATCTCCTCAGTAACTCACGTTTCCCTCAGGTCCACAATGGTGACTATAATGTCTATGTTCAGTTCTAGTCTGTAGATTTGCCTTTGATACTATTTTTGTAGCTAAGCATCCTAGGAGCTATTACTTAGCCTTTCTTGCAGAATACACATCACTCCCAAGGTGAGAAATTTAATGTGAGGCATTTGTTTCAACTGTATTTCCCAAATGATGAAATAATCACCATGTTTATGAGACCAGTTGGTTTACTCAACCCCACATTAAAACTTAAGCAGAGATTCTCTCATTATTGCAACACAATTCACAATTGCTAAGAAACACTGAACAACTTGGGTGTTCATCCACCCATGGATAAAGAAAATGCAGTACATTTATACAATAGAATATTTGGTTATAATCAGGCTGAAGTGGATGACATATTGTCATTTTCCAAGAACACAGATGGTCATTATTGCAATTCACATCAACAATAGAAGTAAATTTCTAATTTCCAGGGATGATTCCAGAGTTCCAGTTTGGTTATGGAGCTAGCAGAGACTAGGAAGGGCAGTTTCTAAGAGGCATCACAGTAGTTCTTTGCATGAATTACCTTCCAAGCAAGCTTCATGTTACTCAAACAAGTACAGCCTAACACGGACAAGCGGTAAAGCCCTTCCAATAAAAGTTACGCAACCTGATTTGTGAGTCTACTGTGCTAGGCTTCATCAGGATCTGTCTGCATGCCTCTAGGATATTTTATTCCTACTCCTTCTAAATCAATGTTCTAACTAACATTACGCATTCAATTTTCACTGAAATTCCTGCAAATCTAGCAGACTTTGAACTTGGGTTTTGGAAGCATCAGTCTGTGGTTACAGTAAATTAAAGTGTATTTTAGTCATACTGTAGATACATTCTAGTTCATTCTTTTAATTTTGAGACCTGAAACCATGATTTTAAGTTCTGTGCACTTAGATGGAGCACAAAGCTGTATACTCTGCCTATAGAGGGAAAGAGATAATTTTATTTCAAATATGAAGAGATGCATTCTTTTTAATTATAGTGTCATATCATTCTTGACATTTGTTAGGCAAAGATATAAAACAAAGTTACAGTGAGAGACGGTCTCTCATCTGCTATTTCACTCCCTAAAAGGCCTAGAACAACTAAGGCTGAACCAGGGCAAGACCAGGATCCAAGGAATTCCACTGGAATCTTCCATGTGGGAGACTGGGATCCAAGCCCTGAGCCATCACCTGTTGTCTGCCAGGTGTGCACTAGCAGGAAATTGGAGTAAAAAACCCTAAACACTTGAACTCAGGTACCCTGATCCAGGATGCAGGCAACCCTATTAACATTGTAAACATTATTTAAATATTGCCTACACATACTGTTTTAGTAAAATTTCAGTAGTAGCAAACAATAGGCTACTCGAAGGTTTGCCTTAGGCATTCTACTGCAGTTGGTACAGGTAATCACTGAAGATAGTATTTTGCTATAGCAAATTATGTCTTGAATTACCACTGCCCCCTTGGAAACTGTTTCTAATACTTCTAAATACTATCAGATCAGAAAAATACCCCCAGATAATTGAGAACTAGGACAGAGACCTCATCTTCAAGGTCCTGTACACATGCAGGTTCAACTACCAAGTCACATTTGGTGACACTTGCAGGAATTAAAATAAAGTCCTTCCACCTTGAAATTTGCTCAAAATGATGTGTTTGAACAGGTGAAGTACTAAGGAAAGCAAAAAACTAACATAAACCTCCAAGTTGTGGGTGTTGAAAACATCCTTAAAATCTACAAATTCTATGTAACCAAGTATAAACAAACAATTCAAAGCCTGCTAGGTTTTCTGTTATATTTTAAGGATAGAAACAGCAAGAAAATGAAAACATGTTCAGTATACCTAATGTTAGTATTATTGATTGTATTAGTATTAGCTTGAATGGACAGACTAAATCCTAGAAACAAAAATAAAACATTGATATTCTAGGTTTTATTCAGGAAAGCAATTTTCACATGGGAAATACATTTGATTAGGCAGAGCACATGACTAGATGGCCATTAATACAAGTCCCTTGGTATAGTAACTGTCTATGTGTGTATGGCACAATACTTTTTCACATCTTAGACTATACCCCCCAAAATTAACCTGATTTTCATTTGTGACCCCCAGAAGTAAATCTTGAATAAAACCTAACGAGTTTTCTATCTTGCCTAAAATTTTAGGTTAAAATGTTTTCTAAAGAAATAAGCTGTACAGAGATTTAGAGATGAAAAGAATAAATTTACTAGTACAGAAAAAAAATCATAGATCAGCAGAAATGGGGCAATTTCCAATCGCTTTCATAATCACCATTAAATCACAATTCCATTTGGCCTAAGCTTTCTTTCGTCTCGCTGAGCTGAACTATTGTTCATGCCTCACCAACCTCACAGACGGTGAGATCCTTTGCTTGTAGATTTGAAAAAACTGTTATGGTCTCCCAGTATTTCTACATTTCTGTGTTTTTGTTATCATTGTTGATAATGAAAAATGAACAGTGCATCTCTGCCGTTCCGATGCCCACACTGATACCCAATCTACCTGAGCAGTTTATAGAACTCCTGCTCTCAGCAAATCTGATAAAACTCACTGTTCCGATTTCCTCTCAACTTCCTGCACAGTCAACTTCATAGAGGGCCTTCCGATCACAGATAGCACAAAAAAGGCAAAAAGGTTCTTATAATGTGGGTTTGTATTGAAATTCAGCTCCAGTGACAAAATTTCCATTAAATACAAACCAGAAAGATAAAGTTAACACTTTATTCTGCTTTGTCTTTCTCTTATGCTCCCATCTGTAGAACAAAAATAACCTCAAGGAAAAATAAACTGTTCTAACATTGTTACTAGACATTCTAATCAATGATACTAAAAAATATAGAATAATCATGTGTAAATTAAACATCTAACTCTGTAGTTGTTAAACACTCCTTATTGCACTATCTTGTGGACAATATCACAGTAAACAAATACACATGCTCCCTAAGTCTATTTGTATTACCCTCAAGATGAGTACAGCTCACAATATATCTCCATTCAAAAGATATTTATTAAGTTGTTGACTAAGAACTGCATGAAAATGTTAAGTACAATATGGATGACCAATGTTGTCATGGGGATTAGTGAAGGAACATTAAAAGAAGCCAACATTAGAGATAGATTCTATTAAAAAGCAAGCCCCTATAAAGGGAAAAAAATTAATGTTGGAAACAAAGTGCTTAGCAGATAACAACCTGAAAAAGTACATTTGTGCAATAGTATTCAGCAGAAATGTTTTTGCCAGTTTGAGAAAACCTACAGATATAATGTCTGAAAAGAATATTTTAAGGTGAAATAGGCCGTAATCATACTATAACTTTGGAACAAAGTTCTTGAAAATATAGAATTCCTTCAATATTAACTAAAGATCAAACGTAACAATTTTACTCATTAACATCTCACTTCACAAAGTACCTTACAGATATCAACATTTTCATTTTTAAAGGTGTAATTGCATAATGCATGTAAAGTTCCAGCAAAATTGCATTGGTTTCTTTTCTACTGAGCTTCCGGAACATGTAAAGTGAGATGTGAACAGTAGTACAGGGAAAGAGTGGTAGCATGTAACCAACATGTGTGGAATCCCTTTGCAGAGCCTCTCTCCAAACACTGCTGCCTACATAGCACTAAGAAGGGTTTACTGAGGACCTACCACATTGCAATTCCCAGTCTGGATTCCAGAGATATGAGGATTAATGAGGTAGAACAAATGTCCCAGAGAAACGGGGTGCCTCATAGGAGAGAACGCTTCCCATTAATCAGATTGCTATGCAATAAGAGTGCAAGTACCCATGAGAATAACTAGCTCTTATACACTGGGTTTGAAAGATGACAAATTTTGAGTTAAAAATTCTTTGAACATGGTAATTAATTCTTTAATATAAAACATTTAGTAGCATGTACGAGGGACTGGAATTGTAGACTAGCTGTCACTTATGACAACAGCATCTCACATCAGAGAACCTATTCAAATACTAGCTGCTCCACCTCTGATCTAGCTCTCCACGTACATGTCTGGGAAAGCAGCAGAATGTGGCCCAGCTTGAGTTTCTACCACCCGTGTGAGCCACCTGCAGTCTCCCGATCCAGTCTGCCCAGCCCAGCCATGCAAGGTGTGAATTAATTGATTAAAGTCCCTGGCTCCCGGCCTCCCTAATAAATCTTAATAAAAGAAAATAAAATTTAAAGTTGAATGACATCCTGGGTAAAGCCTATTTCAAGTTTAATTTATCCAAATGTGGAAGATGCTTAGATGAAACATCTTTATACAACTAGTTACTGATACAATCAAGAAATTTCGATTTCTAATATTGGGTTAGTACTTTTTTGCTAATTGTATGGCATCATAATACCAACATTCTTCATGCAAAAAAACATGCTATAATATTAACTCCAAACCCTAAAGACTAATTTCAATCTTTGACAATCACTACTATATTCTAGATTTTTAGTACATGCCAACATTTTTAGATTTCTTATACGAGGAGATCATGAGGAATGGTTTGGGGGTGCTGTTAACACTGATTTCTAATCTTCCAATGAATTTACACATTGCTAAATGTCAAAGGTTAACACTGGCATTTTCTAGTACATAGAAAAAAATGTGAAGATTGACTCAGTAGCAGAGAAAACGCTACTACCGACTCAAATACTAACTGCTTTATTTGGAGTGGTAGATGGGGCGATAGTTTCCTATTGCATAAATCCTAGTTTCAGTTTCGGGAGGTGTTGGCAGTATTGATAAAATAGTCCTTAACACAAAATGAAAACAAAGTAGAAGTAAAGGAGTTCTGCTTGCCCAATGGCTGCAGAGATTATCAATTTTCATGGTTTTAAGAACTTGCTTCCTCAGACTCAGGTAAGCCTCAAGAATTCTATAGTTTAGTATGCCTTCCTTGAAGATTTTCACTTTTCTTTCAGCATTACTGAAGGCCAGCCTGCCATCAAATCAGGATGCTCCACCTGGATAGTTCAGCAATCTGTGGGTACCCAATACCTCTCTTCCCTGCTCTGGGAGTCAAGACCCCTTTCCCACACAAGGACAACCAAGGGCATAGCTAAAAAAAACCCTCAGAGTTACACCTGTGACCCATCCCACATACCCTTCAACTTTCACGCTCCTGAGACTACATCCACTGTCATATTAATACATGGGGTGTCTTACTCAGCTCCTCAGTAAGACAAGTTCAACGCTATGGGTCACCTGTAGGTCCACGTCAACCCTAAACTCAAGCCACAGATGCTTATGTGCATCTACTCTTGCCAGTAAGTGTAGCAATGATGGTGCCACTTCAGTCAATAGCACTCAAGGTTGACTGGAGTTAGTGGCAGGTAGTAAGTACTGCAGGTGCCACAGACACCTGCCTGGCAACTCATAAACATTTCCCTACTTCCTCAGCCTGTTCTGGTGATAGTACCCATCTCCACTCAATGTTAGAGTGCTGCTCTCCAGCACTACCAGGCCCTGCCACCAATATCTTCTGTAGGCCTTTAAGTACAGTGGCATCAGAGTTCCTCCAGTAGATCTGAAGTCATGTTCATAAGAAACAAACATCCCTTACTGAGACCACCATTTATAGTACCCCAGCTATTCTTCCACTAGTAACAATACAAAACAAGATAGAATGTAACATGCTAGGAAGACAGTGACACCTGAAATGTGTTCTTCTATGTTCACTCCAAAAGCTTAAGAAAAAAAATTAGCATGGAAGTTGAGTATGTAGTGGCATAATGGACAATGTAGTTTCTTGAAGTTGAAGAGGCAACCGGATTTGTACCATTCAGGGAAAAACAGCCCTGACATCCTAACAGCTTTGCTATCTTTCTTCTTGGTAAGATTTTAAATTAGCCAGGAACACTGTATTTCTCCTGAGGAAATGTTTAATTAAAAATATCTTCTGGGGCAGCCATTTTAGCACAATGGTTAAGAAATAATTTGGGTTTCCCACAGTCTGTATCTGAGAATTTAGGTTCTAGTTGTAGCTCAACTCCTGAATCTAACTTCTGGGAGGCAAAAAGTGGTGGCAACTGGGTCCTTGCCATCAATATGGGAGACATAGTTTGGGTCTGAGCCAGCCCCAGCTGTTGCGGGAATTTAGGGTATGAACTAGCAGACTGTTGATGAAGATGCATCCACATGCCTTCCAATTTAGATTTTAAAGATATAGTTATCATTTAGTGTTTCAGGCTTCTCAGGGTGTCATGACCTATTTAAATTGACTGAGATATAGTTAGTCATCTTGCTCTATCAATATACTAACTCATTACCTGGACTAAAACAATCCATTCAAATTGAAATGTAGAGTAGTTCAAGAAAAAGGCAATTCAACTCACAGCATTCTATAAAAACCATCATCAGTATGAGAAACACCATAGAAGAATGATGATTGGATGCAATTTGTCAGCCCACATACACATCAAATCATTTGGAAAATAACTGATTTCTTGAAAAACAAAAGTTTTCATTGCAACTATTAATATCAAACCACAAGAATATTTTGGGAAGACATGACAGCCTCCTCAATGAATATTTTTGTTAAAAGGAAATGAAGCACTTTAACTTGAATGTTGAATTTCATACTTCACACAATTCTTCGGAAGAACATAAACATCAGATTGGGAAAGAAAAAAAATTATAGCTTCAGACTGATCTTAAGCAATCACAATGAGTTCTTCTAAATAACTTGTGTTTAAAGATTCACCATTCTACTACGAGGTATCTCTACATTCTCAGTTGAATAAGTCAGAGTTCAAATTTAAAACATGAGCCTCTACTACATAGACTAATTTAATATGGACCACTCAAGACATATGCTGAAAACTAGCTCTATGAAATATGAAATTGCATCAATATTCAGACTGTTTCCACGGATACCTAGCTTTCTCTGCACTGTATCTCAAAAATGATCATTTTAAAAGACTAGTTTATATTCACTTGGCATCTGAATTGGTGAGGGTTTGAGAGAAACAGGATCGACAGAACAGATTAGGTGAAGATATATGGATAAGCAGACACAGAAATGGATTACAAGGAATTGACCCACATAAATAGACCAGAGAGGCTGAGAAGACACTGAATCCTCAGCTGACATGCTAGAAAAATAGGAAAGCCAGCAGGACTGAGAGTCAAGAGGAGCACACTTCAAGTCCACAGGAAAGACAGCTGTCAGTCAAGGTTCCCAGTGTTAACGCTCATTTAGGCCTTCCTGATTGCAGGAGGCTCCCTCAGACTGCAGGCAGTAACCCACTTTACTCCGCAACTGAACTGAAATGCTAACATCCTCCTTCAGTGCCCTCACAGACCCACCCAAAATATTTAACTCAATATTTGGGCAGCCCTTGGCCCAGTCAACATGAGTTTGAATACTGACTTGTCAGATCATTCTTCCAAATACAGATACGTGAAGTCTTCATCTTAGGGAATGAATTAATGCCATGTATCCCTTGGGGGGAAATTGTAAAAAAAAAAAAAAAAAACAAACAAACCTGACACTAGAAAGCCAGAAAAAATGATCAACTTTGGAATTCTCAAGAAGGGTACAGAAGTATAGACTTATAAGGAAAAAATGATCAACTTTGGAATTCTCAAGAAGGGTACAGAAGTATAGACTTATAAGGAAAAAATGATCAACTTTGGAATTCTCAAGAAGAGTACAGAAGTATAGACTTATAAGGAAAAAATGAGCGAACTAAAGCAGAGTCTTAAAATCCTACGTTGGACACCCAATTTATCTTTACTATACAGTTCCTCATGGACAAGAGCTTATCTTGAAGGAACAAAAACAAACAATTCTCTTGCAATTCTCTGTCTGTGAGGTATCAAGGCCAAGACCAGCTACAGAAATGTGTGACCTTTCAGAAACAGAACAGTAAATAATCCAGTGAGGAGCAGAAAATCGCTTTTGGAACAGTGTTATCAAAGGAGTGGAAACAAAGTGCTTCAAGTGAGCATCACAATGATCTCTTAACATAGAACAGGTTCAGGATTTTAAGTATCTCCTATTTCTCACTTTTTACTTTTAAAGTGCAGAATTTTCTCATTTTTTAGATTAATATGTAGCACTTGCAATATTTTGAAGGGGTGCAATACATATATGAAGCACACACCCAAACCAACAATCAGCCTTTCTGTGTCCATATCTTCTCTTTATAAGTGGAGCTTACCAGCTTCTCTGAGTTCTTTATATAGAATATAAATCATTGTGAGCTGCAAGTACACAACTATGCTGAAAAATACATCAATTCATCAGGATCACCTTCCATCTAATAGGTGCTATTTTAAATTCAGATGGGAAAAATACAGTTATTAAGCTTCTAGATACATTGACCAGTGAAACAGAATAGGATTCCCAAAACCAAATCCACACATGCACAATTCTGACCTTTGACAAAGGAACTAAAAATACCCTAGAGAACAAGACAATCTAATTGTACAGGGAAACCTGAGTAGTCATATGTAAAAATGTTTAAACATGCCTGTCTTCCCCTTCTTCCTATGCCATACAAAAATTGACTCAAAACAGGCCTCAAATATAAAGGTAAGATCTAAAACCACACCACAGTTTTAACACATGGGGCAAATGTTGACATAGGCACCATTTTCTGCATAAACCCTAAAAGCACAGGCAAAAGCAAAAATTAGACACATGAAATCAGAATAAACAAAGAAACTTCTATTCAGAAAAGGAAACCAGTGTAGGACATAAGAAATATTTTCAGACTATTCACCAAAGGATTAGTATCTGGACTACGTAACAAACAAGACACTAGCAAAAAGAAATCCTGCTAGGAAATGACAAAGGATCTGAATGTGTGTTCTCAAAAAGGAAGCAGGAATGGTCCACAAGCACCTTCAGTCATCCCAGAAAGGCAAATCCAGACCACAATGAGTGATCATGTCATTTCAGCTGGAACAGCTATTATCCAAAAGGCAATGATTAGCACTGGAGCAGATCTGCAAACACTAAGGAGCACCTACAAGCTGTCGGTGGGAATGCAAATTAGTACAGTTGCTATGGAGGATTCTATAGGATACTATGTAGGCATGTAAAAAAAAAAAATTGGTCTACCAAATGGCCCTACTACCCTCTTCCTGCAAATGTATTGGAAGGAAATGAAGGCCAGGTAGGGTAAGAATTCCTGCACTTCCATATTCACTATAGCTGTGCTCACAATAGCCAACATAGGGAATCAACCTAGATTTCCATCAGTGGAAGTGTGGATACCTAAAGTGTAATATCCATTCATAAGGAAGTATTAAACATTGGAAAAGAATGAAATCCTGACATTTATAGCAAAATGAAAGGAACTGCAGATTTGATGCTAGATAAAACCCAATACAGAAAGGCAAATTTGTCTTCTTTCAAATCTATGCAATTAGGTCATTCCCCTGAATCTTATATATAGGAATATATATATATATAGGAATATATATAAATTATAGGAATATATATTACTATAATGAAGAAATAAGGCAGAGAGAACAGCAATCCTCAAATTTTAAATTGCTCTTTAAATTATATTAAGTGTCTCACACAGAGTTCTTATTCAGGAGATTTTGTACTCCTTGTCAGACTTTATATTTTGTGAACAGAGTTGAAAATGTGTGTGAAATCCTCCTACTTACTCAAAATAAAAAGAGAAAAAGATAAGCTGCAGGGGAGAACTCTCCCAGTCCGATACACGCCTGTTCCTTTTCCATTCTTCCATACAGAAGAGATGTCACCTGCCCAAGACCAACACCTCACCCCAAAGCTCTAGATGCATTCCAACTGCCCAGGCAGGGCTTTCTCACTGTTTATGTTCCGTCCTTTTTCCCTGTAATTCCATGTTGGGAGGGCTTCCATTCAAAGTTTAAACATACCAAGATATTGTTATCTAAGCAATAACATTGTCTCAATCAAAATCCAATTTTTCACAATTTTAATTGCATTAACGATGGCAACAGGTTTTCCTTAACCTTCCATAGTTATGAAAGAAAAACTAAAATCTAGTGTACCACAGAATGGTATTTTTTAAAAAGGCACTGATTAAAAACACAGGTTCTAGGTTCTAATATTGGTCTGTCACTTATATTCATGTGTCCTGGTTGGCTGAATGAGCTTTCTCTAGTGCAGTAGGGGTGTTCGTGGGACCTACCTACCATAAGGGGTAAATGTGAAGGTACTCTATCTACAGTATTTGTCACAGTTGCCTATGCACGTGTATATTTTGTCATTAATCCAAATAATTGCTTGTTTACTCTCACCTTCCGAACTCAAAAATCCAGCAGGAAATTTATGTAAATCTGTCACATATTTGAAAAATTTCAGTCTTCAAACCATTTAAAACATTTAAATGTAGCAGCAAGAAGCCAAGAGATAAAGGAATCTATACTGATTTACACAAAACTATCTCAAACAGGTACGATGGCAAAAATGTATAGATTTTTACAGAAATAAAATCTGATGTAAGAATAATTAAGACATTTTCTAACCTTCCACTGAAATCATACCCTACAGAAGTTAACCAAACATCTGTCTCCGTCAGTACTGTTTCTAGTTGGATAAATGAAGCTGGATGAGACAGAAATACAAACTACATAGCTGCCACAGCTCTTTACAAGAGTGACCCACTCTTTTCTGAAATTCCTCACCTCCCATGGATTTCTCAACCCATTCTCTAACTCAAGCTCTAATTATGACTAATGATCTCCATTTCTGTAAATCCAACAGACTTTGTACAGTTCTTGCCTGATTTGAGGTCTAGCACCGCATCACACCGTTGAGGACACGCTCTTGCAGCTAAGTCTTTGTTACATGCAATACCACACTTTCATGTTCTCATCTGCTTTTTTAGCAAGAATGAACAAGGGAGGACCCCCTTCATTCTTTGTGTAAGAGTTGAAAATCTCTGCAACTCATCTTCAGGTATAAACTCTCTCCTCAACAACTTCATGACTAGATCAGTGCTTTCCAGTGTCAGAAAGTATACACAATTAGGACATTTATCCATGTAAAGGCCTGAACTGCCACTTGTACAAAAAAATGAACCCTAAACTGCCCCCAGACATGTTCCTCTACCAGGTTTCTACTCCTACAAGAAACAGCAAAATCCTGCTGCTTCCATGTTTCCATTTCGGTAGAAAGCAGTAAAGTCCTGCTCATTATAACGTTCCTGTGTTTCTCATCCCAGTGGGGTGAAAAAAAAGCCACAAAATGTCTGCTGGCTCATCAAGTCAAACCCACATTTAACTGTTCTTCATTCCACTGGTTCATTCTACCGGATCCAAACTTTGCAAAACTGACACCTACATCAGTTTCTGCTAGTACATTTAAATTCGAAATGCTGTTATCTCCTTGAGTGATCAGGAACAGCCTCCCAGGTGATGCCCTCCCCCCCGCCATTCCACCAATTCCCACTCCATTCTCCGCGTGCAGTCTCCACGACCTGTCAAAAGCCGAAGCCCACTTGGGTCACCCCTGTTTAAAATCTCCCAGCTAGCTGATCATTGGTCTCTGAAAGGGCTATGAACGTAAGCCATATTTCTCCATTTGCATCCTCCCAAGTGCTTGTTAGAAGAGTCTAAGAAGCTCTGAGTCCGATCATCAGGTCCAAAGTCATAATAACTAGCACTTAAGTAGCATTTCTCTCTACCAACATCTTCCCTATGTATTATTTCATTTGTGCCTTTCAAAGGCCTTTGAAGTAAGATCACTTCTACCAGGGCATACATAAAGAGTGAAGACGTGCCTTATCCCAAGCCAATTATCTACTAGGTGACATAATTAGCACTCAAATCCAAGTAAAACTAAGTCACTTTGTGGAGGAAACGAAGTAAAATTATCTTTTGCAGTTTCAGCGAACAAACTGTTTAAAACAGGACTGAAGCTCAAAATGACTTATGCTGAATTTTAATTACTAGGTATATAAGTAGATATAAAAGGTTTCATGAAGATATTCCAGTGAAGAATTAAAATAACTATTTAAAAACAGCTATCTGGCATTTAGAAGTATTATTATTTCCCAAGACAGGTTAGAGTTATCTTAAAGCTTCATTTTATTTGTCAGAGACTAAACTCAATACTAAATTTGATGCATTCAAAACATGTCAAAGTATGGAGATTTGACTCACTGCAGCTTTTTTTTCCAGAGCCAAATCGAATTTATTAAAGATGTGCAGGTGTGCCAGATGGAGCAAGCAGGTGGCGGCAGTCCAGGACATCAGCAGAGGTCATCTAGAGCCCAAGGGTCTTTGGGATGTTTCGAGGGGTGGAGGCGTTCACAGGGGTGGGGGCGGGAGCGGGTACAATGAGGTACATGTTGGTGTGCCTTTCAGACTTAGGCTTTGCTCTCTTGGGGGGCTAGCTGGTTGCTCAGGAATGCAGAAGGTGGGGTGGCGAACAACAGGCAGCATGCGCTAGGCTGATCTTGTGAAATGTGGGGCCCTTGGTTTACTGTCAGTTCTGGCGGCTGAGGAACCAGACTGGCTGAGGCGTGCATCCCTGCACCAGCACGCCGGAGTTATTGTAATACTAGAGCAACCAAGGTGCCACTAAAACACATGGCTGAGCCCTGTACCACTTCTGTACACAGGAGTTCCACCAAAACAAAGAGTAAACGCCCACTGCCAACACAAACTGACCATCACAGAAACCAGTCCAGGAACAGAGGAGTCTATTCTGGCCAAGCAGGCCAGGTAAGAGAACACTAGACACCAACCAGGTGGAAACCCAGGTCTAGATGAGAGCTAATGAAAGCACGCTAAAATTACCCAACAAGGTAGCTCACATAGGCTGGACTTCCAGATAAATGAAATGCACTACTTCACATCAAAGCAAACTTCCTCAAACAATGCCAAAATAAAATTTCCATACATCACAGTAAACAATACTAAAATAAAATTTCCATAAATCACAGTATCTTGAAATAGAAGTTCTCCAAAACACATTTTGATTTAAAAGAAATCATTTTTATACTTCACTAGTTCCCTGGACTTAAAAAATAATCTTAGAAAAATAAGACAGTTGTTACTGTTTTTTCCAATAAACAAGGATGAAAATAAAAATGAAATGAGAAAACCTTCCTAGAAAAGAATCATATGACAATTATACCACCATCTAGCACCAGATTCCACATCCAGGACAGGTTCAAAAGGCCACCAATGAGTTTGAAGATCGACTTGAAGGCACACCCAGAGAGCATCTACCTGCTGGTTCCCTATGCAGAGGATTATGCTGGCCTGACCCAGCAGCCAGAAACTCCATCTGGGTTTCCCATGGGAGTAGCAAGGCGCCCAGGCCCTTGGGGCATCTTCCACTGCTTTCCCAGTCACATGCAGACAGGTGCACTGGAACTGGAGCAGCCGAGCCTGGGCGAAGTACTCACATGGATTTCAGGACTGAAGCTTAGCTCCCGGTGCCACAATGTGGGCCCCAAAGGGCACGGACTTGAAGGAAATGACTTTGTGGCTAACTTGAAGTAACAAGACCCTTTTTAAAGCTCTTTATTAATTTAAAACTACCAGTATAGGAAGTTATTGTCATTTTGTTAAATCTTATCCACAAAAATGCTATGAAATATATAAAGTATTTACTGCAGTGACCAATGACTGCTTTTGCAGGTATAGTTTAATAAAAATGAACTAAACAGACAAGAAGCTCAAAAATCCTTCATTTTTTTCCCCCAATATCTGCTAAGATTATCTAAATACACAATTAAGTCTACATACATGATCTCCTGAGGACAAGCTACCTAAACCTAAACCCTTCAGGCCGAAGAAGGAAGAAGCAAAATAGCAGCTGAAGACCCCCTGGCGACTACCTCTCCACATGGATACATGCTTGAACACCTGAACACAAAGTCATCTCCCCAAGAGCTGCAGACGCCAGGCAAGATCCCAGTGTCTTGTTCTACTACCGCTGTAAGGAAAACCCCAAAAAACAATGCAAAGGATGCGCGTGTCACCTGCACAGGTGCGAGCCTGAGCCGCAGAGCAGTCAGCTTCCCCAGCCATGTGATCAGCCTCATTCCCTCCCCAGCACCAGACGACAGCATGCCAGCCACATGCGCAAGCCAGGAAAGCAAGCTTCAACCTACACCTCAAGAGTTCAGAGAGGGGGCCTTCCGAAAGCCCAAAGCCTGCACATACTGACCCCCATCCCACCCACACCCGCTGGAGCTCATAGACAACCTCTACACACGCCCAGCACCAGCAGAAGTCTGTCTCTGGTGAGTCAGACTCATTTTGGCAGGTATCACTGCCACCTTTGGGTGAGCTTAGTAGGCACCTGTGGGTGGGGCCTAGTTACTGGAGGACACAGGTATAATCAACCTCTGGTCAACCGGGATGGCTAGCACACTACCTTTAATATATCAGCTCCTTGCTGATAGCAAGTCACCACAGGACTGTGTCTTCAAACATCAGCACTGACGGGTAAAGCTCAGTGTTGGCAGGATACCAACACTTTCTCTTCCTAAGCCTGTGCTCATGGACACTATCTGAACTTGTTTCACTATCACCTGCACCTGGTGATACATACTGGCTTCACTATAGATATCCACCAGCCTCTCGCAGGCTTAGGGTAAAGCCACCTCCCAGATTTCACAGGATCCAGGGAACTTGAACAGCTGGAAACCTGGTCAGGCAGGTTATAGTTGTCTAGACCTCTAAGTGTACATTACGGCTCACCAAAAATTAACAGTCAAATAAAAGTTGTGCGTGTGTGCAGAGTCACTGTTGGATATTGTCGGTAGCAGCACTATCTAGCTTCAATGTTTCATAGTTCAGCCTCACAACATTTAAAACACTAACATTTAAAACATGAACCTCACTAACATTTAAAACATGTCTGATCTTGACACAGCAAACCAACTTCTGGAAACATTTTCTAAGAATATACTTGCTAAACGACACATGCTTCACTGTTCGAGGCAGTAGTATTTTTACTAGCAGAAGCTAGACCAGTGAATCAATGAAGAGCATTCTTTATAAACTCCATGAACTATTGTCCATTCACACGATGGAGTTGCTACACATTGGAAAAACAAGACAGACAGAACATTCATTTCTAAGGAACATTCTAAGACAAATTAATTTTTAAAGTAATGTGATGTATACTTCCATGGATACCTAAGGACACATTTACATATGCAGATATTCAAGCATACAATGTTTGAAGACGCCTTTACCAAAAAACAAAAAGTGCACAAGTGAAACTCTTACCATCTAAAGGAGATCTGAAGGTTACGTTCTTCGCTCTCATTTTACTCCTACTGTATCATCTACATTTTCTGAACCTGAGTGTATATGTACACCATTTCTCAAAGCCTTCACAGGATTTATCCTAGTAGCTACAATTCAGAACACTTTAGCTTTGCATTTTCTCCAAAACAAAGTATTTGATGCAGTGGGAATCATCATCTAAGGATCTGACTAGTAGTGGACAAAGTAGAAGCAAATGTTGTGTTTTTTTTTTATTGTTAATTATTTTGCATTATGTGACAGTTTCATAGGCTCTGGGAATCCCCCCATCCCTCCCCCTCCCCTCTCCCCGAGTAGAAGCAAATGTTACATCTAATCCACCCTACACCCACGGCAGTGGCTCATGTGATCCTCGGCCCTTCTTCACCCCAGATCAAGCGAGCTGGGCGAAGCAGTGGCATTTCATTATGCCATTTTCCAAATCTAGATCAAGCCCCTCTAGACATAGAAATGCATTAAACTTAGTCCCATGAAGTTTGATGGTAATACACATCCATAAGGTAAAAGCACTTTATAGCACAGTATTGGGTTATCTGGAATCCAATTTATAAAAAAGCCTTTTACACATTCTCATTGGTAGGCAATCATGTATTTCAATTCCATCAAAGATCTCTCAGGTTCCTTTATGTTCTTTTAAACAAGTACCATAAAACATTTATAGAAGTGCTTTCCCAGGTCTCCAATCAAATGTTCCTGGATTTGTACATTTCATTAACAGAAAAAAAAAAATTTTTTTCCTTGCCATTATTACAAAGGGGACAAAGCTGCGAACGCTTGCCTTGAGGCGTTTTCAAACTGTGGTGGGGGAGGGGCTGTCAGAGAGGATCTCTTCCCAGGCTGCACCTGCTTCACATTTTTACATACGCAATAGATGGATGTTTCAGCACAGCAGGAGATAGAAACACACCAAGGAAATATTCTACTCCTTCCTTTATTCTTTCCCCTGGGGCGATGCTTCTTGAAAAATCTGGCTGTGCTGTATTCTCACTGAACATGTCAGGCCCCGACTGAAGAGGGGAAATTTGGAGGCTTCTAGGAACTCTTGTTCCCAACTCTGAGCTTACACAGCCCCTGGGATTTGGGAGGATACAAAAGTTTTTGCAACCAAAGGCTCCCAACAAGAACTCAAAAGTCTGTTACACATCTGGAGAAGACCACTCAAGGTTTTCACTCCTTCCCCTGCAGGCAGATTAACAAACTCTCCTTCTTATTCAACATGGTGGTAATCCCATTAAACAGCAACCAAAGCTAACTTCATTGAGTGTTTCTCACAAGTTTTTGAACCATTACCTTTTCTATTTACTATTACTTATATGGCTTCCTGAAGACATACACACAAGTAACAAGTCGAGAGACTTGCCCAGGAACACACACCGATTCCTACAACACCGTCTGCCCTTAATGTGATAGGTTTGAGATTCCAGGGCACTAAAGGGCCCAGCGGGCAGGAGTCTCAGAAAAACACAAAACGGCAGTGCAAAAGGATAACTTCACAAGCCAAAAAAAAGATTTCAAGTTGTCACACATGTATTGACATTTATTTAACGTATCTTCCCCAGGTAGAAAATGCAGCACATTCAGGCATAACAACAGCTTCAGAACTACACCTGTACAGAAACTTCCCCTTCAAATCTCAAGAAACTGGGACTTCTGAGACAACATTTTGTATCTCCAGAGAATCTTGCATTTTAATAATGTTATCATGCTTCTAAATAGTGTACATATCAGTAATTGGCATTGTCTCAAGCTGAGCACAGAGGAGCTTGTATTTAAAAATAGCCCCAGACCCTTCAGGCAGAGCAGATAAGACACCAAGAGTATAGCAAAAGCTAATCTTTGGGCCCGGCCCAAATTTTCTTACCATGGTTGTCTAGACGCATCAAGAGAGCTCTGGGCGCTGAACAGACCTAAAGCCGTGACACTGAACCGCTACCGAGAGCAGGACAAACACTGGCTACTGACGCACCTGCACCAGCCCCAGCAGGCGGCACCACTTATAGAGAAGCCCAGGATGATGAACACCTGAACGATCTGCTCAGTCTGCCCGAGCTGGAGGGGCGCACCTGTAGGTCATGCTCCCTGCCCGAGCCTGCGAGGCATCTTCCCCAGCAAGAGCTTCAGCCAGGTGCAGGCTCTTAGGCTATGGGGGTGAGTTCTGCATTCCACAGAGCTGAACCTCAGGACCCCACATGCTAACACTTCATCCCCTCAAGTGAGCCACTCACCAGAAAAGGAACACATCTCTTTGTTCAAAACAACAAATGAATGAACAAACACCTGCCCCATGGCCTTGTATAAAGCAAGCAATTACACAATATTCACAAACACTGTGTCTCATGAGAACTGGGCACATACTATATAGTATGCGAAAACAGATTCAGTTCCTAGAGTCACATAATGGTTCAAACCTTGCACTGAGCCTTCCTCTCCTAAATCCTATGGCTTTCTATAATAACTTATTTAGATGCAATTATGTTAGAAATATCCTGGTTTATGTAAAATAAAGTTTGTGAAAAATACGGATAATGAAAAACCTACGCATGGATTTCAAAACATTTTTGCACCAAAGTAAGCGTAGCCTTTCATCCCATTTTACCATCGCTATTTTAAGTACCTTTACATATGCTTTAGGTTTACATAGTTATTTCCAAACAACAAACCTGAGGATGCCAGTCACTGGGCTAACATGAGCACCTACTGCACTCCAGAACTATTGTAGGCAACTTGCAGTGAACACAAACAAGTCCCCATCTTCCTTAACTGATAATCTGGGAAGAAAACAAAAGACAAAGTTAGGGGAATTGGGAGAGGGGTAGGAAGATAGGGAGAGAGAGAAAGAAGAAAACAGGATATTGTGAAATGAAATGCTAGCATTCTTTGTCAGAGGTTTAATATACATTATATAAAAACGACTCTCACGCATAGAAAGAAACCATCGGCTGCCCTAGACTGAAGTGAAAAACAATCTGTAATTTATAATAGTCACTGTGCCTGTTATGGACAAGAGTGTGGTCAGAGACTAGCCAGGAGGCTATCACAGAACTCAGAGGAAAACTACTTGGTTAACAAGGCAGATTAAAAGCCAGGGGTGAGGCTGGAAACAATTGTTCCGGGCAAAGGTAGGTCATCAACATATGAAATGCAGCTGTGATAGAGCCAAGACTGTCTGCTTTGACTCCTTTTCCTCCGCTTTACTGGGGCAAGGGAGAACCGGTAGAATCCGAAGAGATGTAGTGACTTGGAGAAATGAAACCTTGGGTTAGGGTGGGAGAGACAAGAGAATCTCTATCTTCTAATTGGAAATATTCAGCTTCAAACACCTATTAATGGCCAAGCGATAACGTCAACTAGGTTAGACCTGTCGTTCTCAAACTCACAAGAGCAATTCAGTTTAGAGGTACATAGAAAAGCAGACTTTGCAGGAAGAGAAGAAACAAAGACAGCTCTTCCATCCACTGATTCACTTCCTAAATGGCCATAACAACCTGAACTGAGCTGATCCAGAGTCAGGAGCCAGGAAGTTCTTCAAGGTCTCCCCCCATGGGTGCAGGGGCCCAAGGACTTAGATCATCCTCTGCTGCTTTCCCAGGCTTCAAGCAGAGAGCTGGATGGGAAGTGCAGCAGTTAGAAAACAAACAGATACTTTATGGGATACCGGTGCTCGTACACCAGCCCTGAGACAAGTTTTTAAAGTAATCTGTTCATCAATAGAATTGCTGTTTAGAGAAAGAAAAGATTGTTGGGGACCTGGTGCCATAGTGGAATAGGTTAGGCCTGTGCCTGCTGTGTCAGCATCCCACATCAGTCAGTGTTTGTTTGAGTCTTGGCTGCTCCGCTTCTGATCAAGCTCTCTGCTAATGTGCCTGCGGAGGTAGCTACAGATGGCCTAGATGCTTAGATCCCTGCACCCAAATAGGAGACCTGGAAAAAGATCCAGGCTCTTGCATTGGGATCAGGCCAGCTCCAGTCACTGAAGTCATTTGGGGAGTGAACCAGCAGATGGAAGATCTCTCTCTCCTGCTTGCTGGGTAAATCTGACTTGCAAATACAAATAAAGATTGAAGAAAGAAGAAAGATTGTTAACAAAATTATAAAAGAAGGAAGTGAAATTGTGTAAACTGCATATTAAAGACCGTTTCTTGAAAACTATAAAATTCTTCTCATAAAGGTTAAATTGTTATTAATAATTTTAATAATAATCTTCCCTTAATGCATAAATAGATTAGCACTTGTTATTAGAATCCCAGTGAGAGGTCTTTTCCCACATAACGGAACTCTCCTCCAGTGACTGTAAAGAACGCACATGCGCACGGAGGCAAGCACTCAGGCCCCCTCGGATGCAGAGACATTCCAAACCCCGGCAGGAGCAGGTGGGCAAACGCTCCTGGCAGCAGCACAACCAAGAGCAGTGAATCAGCCCCAGGCTGTTCTCCGCAACTGGAAAGGTGAGGCCAAACTGCCCTCAACCAGGAAATAAATAAATGTGTTATAATATTATATCTAATTTAGCCTTCACAATCAAATCAAGTGTCCCTGTAAATAGGCAAGCTTGAAGATGACAACCCTCAGTTTAGTTTTTAGGGCCTTCCACAAATTTCCTTATGCCTACAAAAGACACAACTTCTTCCCTCGAACCATGGGCCTTCCAACTCATTCATCTCAATCCATCCCAACTCTATTTCCAAAGACACAAAACAAGCCCCATTTCACGCATTTGCTCTATAAATGTCAGTTTCTTATGTTTTCATTTTGAAAAACACTCACACACATGAGTGTACACACATTCCAACTTCTGCATTTCCGATGTATGCTCTACCACATTCTAACCTGTAGTGGTGCCGAGTTCCTTCTGCTTACTCGGACAACATGAAAGCATCTTGAAGGCCAGTCCAGGCTCACATGCAAGCGATCGAGGATTTATGGCGCAGGGTTCAGAAGACCTGGGTCTAAAACCTCTGACCGGCAGCCTCTCTCCCTTACACCTCTCTCTTCTTCCTCCTTCCTTTTATTCATCTGTAAGATGAGTGTGTCAGAAATTGCTTTGTAGAATTATTATGCAGCTTAAACAGGTAACGTGAAAAGTCTTATGCAAAACAAGTGCTGACATCCTAAATAATTATTATGAAACACCAAGCATGTGCTTCTTTTTTAATTTTTATTTTTCATGATAACAGTTTCATAGGATCAGGGACTTTCCCTGCTACTCTCCCCATTCCTCTTTTCCCTGTCACTGTTTCCCCCCATATTATTACAATAATGTAATCCTTCAGCAACAGTCACAAGTCCATCATTCTGCTATGTAAGTTTATCTTGACATTTTAGTGATAGACAATGGTAAAAAGCCCATCATCCTGTCAAAAATATACTTAAAAGTTTCATTGGGAGTCCATCCTTTACTCAGGAGTAGAGATACATAGTGCACTGTAACTTCACTTCTCAGAACGCTAGCTTCCATTACTGAGTTCCTCTAAGTGAATATATGAATATGCATATTATATGTGTGTGTGTGTGCGTATACATTGATCTTGCATTTTGCATGAAGGTTGCCTTATATAAAAAAGAACATATGATATTTGTCCTTTTGGGATTGGCTTATTTCATTAAGCAAAGTGGTCTCCAGTTTTCTTTATCCATTCCTCCTTCGACAGGCATCTGGGGGTGTTCCCAGGCCTTTGCTATTGCAGACTGTGCTGCTGTAAATATGGGATTACAGATCACTTTCTCATATGCAGATTTTATTTCCTTTGGATGTAATCCCAGAAGTGGGATAGCTGGGTCACACGGTGGATCAATTTTCAGTTGTCTTATTAGTACTCTCCATCCTGACTTCCATAGTAATTGTAGTAGCCTACATTCCCATCAACAGTGAGGTAGAGTACCTTTGTTTGCAATGTTCATAGGACATTCTTATATCCTTGTCACACTATAGAGAGGAAGACACGAAATTTGGAAAACAACAGTAAGCTTACACAAAGTTCAGATACAGCTGGAGATCAGGCAAGTAGGACCAATGTCCCAAAGACGTGCAAGTTGGTTGATGTGAACAAATTAATACTTTTGCATCTGTCTCCCACTGGTTTTGACTGTCACAATAGCATAAAAAGATACTCCAAGGATCAGGATGTGTTAAAGTGATGTTTATGGCAGTTTACTTCCCTACAAATCAAGATAGGGTGCTGCCTAGTTTGCCCTGCTACACACTTACTACCAGCAGGTGGTAGGAGGGCCAGCTGAGGTGGGTGAGGATAGAGAGAGATGCAGTTGATTTTTGACAAGGACAGAAACACATAGCACCAAGCAGAACATGACACGTGCGTGCCTACACAAATGGGACTCAAACTAAGAAGCCTGCGTACAGCAAAGAGAGCAATTAACTGAGTGAAGACACAGCTGAGGGACTCCAATAATATATTAGCAAATTATTCAACTGACAAAGGATTAAGACACTCTGAAAATAAAAAAAAAATTCAGAAAAAATCTGAACGCACTTCTCAAAAGAAGAAACAAAACTGGTTAAGGGTTACATGAAAACTTACTGAGCATTATCAGGGAAATGCAAATCAAAACCCTACTCACACCAGTTAGAATAACTAATATTAAAACACACACATGCAAAAAATAAATTGTAATGAGGACATGGAGGAGAAGGAAATCTTATACTCTGCCAGTGGGAATACAAATTAATACAAATTAATACAGCTATTATGGAGAATGATACAGTGTATGTCTTTTCATAAAGATAAAGAAGTTCTTAGGGCATAGGGTGGGAAAAAATTTTTATTGCTGGTACAAATTCTACACATGGTAAATTATTTATTGAGCAATGTTGATTTTACCATTACAGAGTTTTATTAAGAGACTTAAGACAGTGAAGACAATCTTATAATTATTTTCTTTGCTCATCCTACCCTACACCCCCACTGCTGCTCTCATCTAGCTGTTTGTATGAACCAGGTAAAATACCAGATCTACAAAGTAAGCCAAAGGAGAAAGCACTAAAAATCAGGCTTCACTCTGAGGACTTTAGGCAAAACCCTTACTGCAAAAACCCCACTCTGAACTTGGCGGGTCCTCTCCAGCTGTCCAGACGGACTGGCCTCTGAGGTGAGCAGACAGGGAAGGCAGCAGGGGCTCCCTGAGGAACTGTTCCCAAAGTGCTCACACAGCTGAGCACTCAGTAAACCCTGACTCCCAACAAATATCACGGAGCAGCTGAGTGAGCTGGTAACTGGAGGGTAACTGGACCTCCGTGCGAATGTTTCTTACACATAGACAAACCACAAGCTTCTCCAACTCCTGACTGCCCATTGTTATCTCTCCAGTGACTTTACAGCACTCCACCAAACCAGTGACACATGACTGGTTCCAAAATTCCTCCTGTTCCCTATTTTCTCCTTTCTCCCATCCTTTATATGACTGAACAATGCAAGAATTTCCTGAAGCCCAATGGATGAAAAATCAAAACAAAACAAAAAAGCCTTTGAATCTGCCCCAGGACCCAGGAATCTCACCTCCCAATAACAGAAACCCAACCAGGACAAGTGCTCATCTTCCTCCTACGGTGAGGTCACAGAAAACAGATTGCAACTGAACATGTTATTTATGCTAATAATGTATCATACAGGATTACCTGCACAGAGAAAAGCCAAGGGTTTTAACTATCCACTCAATTTAATTTGTCAAATATGCAAGAGTGCCTTTAAAGAAAATTTACTCTGCTGTACATGGTGGGAGATTTCATAAAGGAGCAACACATAAGTCTGTCAAAATCCTACAAACTAGATATGTTTACAAACATTTTAATTTTGATGTGTCGAGAGACAATGAAAAAGTCACATGGACAGTTCCAAAGATGAGGTTACCTCCATCCACAGAGAGCCACAAACATCACTGTGTCCTGTCACTATGCTGCATGTTAAGAACCGTGACAGGAAGGCCATTTGTTCAAGAAGGCAATCACGAGTCCAAAAAAGTGAATATTAATTACTTACTTACGATTCATTACTGGTGATCCATTCATGAGAAAGGACTAGAGAACTTGGATTAAAGAGTAGGTGAGCTCTGATACAAGCTAAAAGTACTCCATTGGTTAGAATTCTAGAAGAAGATACCTTTCTTTGCAATGTTTAAGAGGATTTCTGATACGTCTTTTCTCCCAAAGAAGAAAATAGCACATACTCCTGAGACTACCATTTTACCAGTTCACGCAGGAGGTTTCAATGTTTCAAATTTATTACATTCTTTGTCTTACAGCAGTTCACCCAGAAGCATAAGTCTAGTACCATTACAGCAATCCCCACAATTTGAACTATCCAATGGAGAGGAGGAATTTTCTTTATTGAGCATGTTCACTGTAAGCAATTATTTTTTGAGTCTTTTGATATTGTCTTATGAATTTGATTGTTAGTTTTCTTCTATCACCTACAATTATTTGAAACATTTACATGATTTGACAGAGACACATGACTGAATAACGCAGTTATTCCTCAAACAAGGCCAAATTCACTCTCCTCTCTGGCCAATTGGTTTCAATACATGGTATTTGTGGTCTTCAAATTAACCTGCCAAATATTTTCTAATGATTACATAATTCCATCAATTAACAAGCTATTTGCTACACTATATGGTACCACAGGAAGATTAAAGTGACATTTAACACACCATGAAATTACTTAGAATGATGGTGGCATTCTCCATTCCTTCCCAGCAGAAATGGCATTTACCCTTGTTAAACACATTCCTGATGACCTAGAAACTATGGTTTGGGACATTCTGAATCTCTCCTTTTTGTGTTACTGAATCCTAGCTATCTGTGTATAGGTATTTATAGAGGCCAGTATTCCCAATACAACACCCTAATGTGTTTCCTCACCATTGATCCTATATAAATTAATTGTAAAGAGAAATACAAACACAGTTTGTGTCCATGATACCTGGTTTATTAGCAAACAACAATAAAAGCCTCCTCATCCAGTGTTAACCTTCCATTTTTCAGAATTAACATAGTGTTCCAACTGAGTGTACCCTCCCAGGCCGACCCTTGAACCTCAGCCTTAGGATGTCAGCACTGTGGGGCAGCATCCTCTATGGGTGCTAGTTGAAATCCCAGCTGTTTCGCTTCTGATCCAGCTCCTTAAATACTGTACCTGGGAACTCAGCAAAAGATGACTCACATCCTTGCAGGTGACTCAGACAGAGCTGCAGCCTCCTGACTTTGGCCTTGAGGAGTGAATTAGCAGATGAAAGATGTATCTTTCTCTCTATCCCCCTCGTCTTCCTTCTCCCTAGCACTGCCTCTTGAATTAATAAATAAATCTTTCATTTAAAAAGCACATTCAAGAGTAATTAAACTATCTGATACAAGTTCCTTGGGGAAGTATAAAACTTTTCCCAGTATCATCAAGGATCGTGGAGCTCCCATAGAATAACTGTCCAATTTGTTTTATTATTTATAGCTTTATTAGCCTCTCATGGGTCCATCTGAGCGCCCCCTGCTGTCCGGATTTGTATTTACAAGTCTTTTTCCTCATGAGGTTTCATCCCAGATAGACATAATTCCAGACCACATCACCACCATGAAGTCATCTCCTAAAATCTCCACAAAATATTTGGTATCCCGAGAAGCTAACAACTGATTCCACATACTCACATGCTGCTTTGATTTAATATGCCTTGGATTTGTGTCGTTTGGGAAACTAATCAATAATAAAGTATTTGTTTTTCCCATTGGCCTATCAATTAGGTATATTTTATCTTCAGATAAGGCTCCACCTCAGTTGGCCACAGATACCTTCACACGTATCTATCATGCACCTGCAAAAGTCACTTGGTAGCGGCACTGAATAAATGGGTCCCTTGCCAGCTCTTCCTCTGTGTTGTATCCACATGGGCGGCTCTCTGCTTTCCTTCACACCGGGACCGTGTTCCACTGAAGATTCGCCATGACCTACCCTGATGTTTGGCATTCTCTGTCCTGCACAATTCATTGTCTACACTTCACTGAAGTCAGTTATGACTCTTCTAGAACATTCAACACAGCCTGCAAACAGGGAACTGAATGGCAGCTGTCATCAACTGTCATTCATCAGGAAATAGTGTGTTACTTTCCTCTTGAAATTATCCAAGGGGAGCCTAGTTTCCCTACTTAACAGGTTCTTCCCAACATTCCCTGTTGGACTGGAGACACACAGAGCATCCTTCTCTTGCTGGTACCGCCTTCCCACCGGAGTTTCCGCCCACGTGGTGAATCGCCATGTGTTCACTTCCTCCCTCGCTCCACACACCCGTGCTCTTCCTCACAGCTGGGTCTACCAGCTCACACGTATGATTTAACCACAGCGCTAATGATGGCAGAATCCTCCCCAGTGCCTCTCCTTGGCCTCAGCCCCAAGGGTGAACCTACCCATCCATGCAGTCTCTTCCACTCGAAAGACTTAGTGATATGGCCCTAATCATTCACTTTAAGAGACCACAAAAATTATGAAAGGATGTTTTGCAGGTTATTGCATGAGGGACACAGAGTAGATGAAGGGAAAAGGTGCAAAAAGGAAGATTCCCAGTAGGGACCAGCAGAAAACCTATCAGGATCATGACTGGTAACTCATAGACAGCAGACTTGAGTCAGCATTAGACAATAGCAAAACTACAAAGACATGTGGGGGGAATCAGGAGCAATCCTGGCAACCTCTTGGCAGGAGGTCATGCGCATAGAGCAGGGGGGGACCCCAGAGTGCAGCAGGGGGACAGGAGGAGGCTTGTATCCCATCCCTGAAGACTCCCGGAGCCTCACCAAGGACTATCAGTACGAGCACCGAGGACTACATCCCTACTGCCAAGGAGACCACGGGGGAAATGGAGTGCCTTCAGAGGACAAGAACTCTGAGGTCACCCACCCCCATTTGGATCTACAATGTGGGATGGAAGAAGCCCAATTCCTGCCTTGCAGGATCCAGGGTCATCGGAACGACAACCAGGATCCCTGAGCGGTCCGCAGAGACAGAAGAGCAGTGGACTTCCTTCGGAACTGGGGAGAGGAGCTTTCTCTGGCCCTTGCCTGCTTCCAACTTTGGGTCCCCAACCTCTTTTGTAAGGGCCATCAGGATCGCTCCAGAAACCCCTCATAACAAACAAACAAATGAACAAACAAACTAGAATAGATAGACAGAGAACAACTAGGAATGCTTAGAAACAGACAGGAAGTGGCTAGCCGGGATGCACTTATAACTCACTGGGTGGGACACAAAGATCAGTTACTCCTCTCTGGGGTGATAAAGATTTCTCTGCACACCCCTCCCAAAAACGTTCACCTAAACTGTTGACATATGTCCTGCTAAAGTTATAGAGTTAGACCACCCGAAAAACAACCAGGTTCAGCAAAATCATGCTTCAATGCTATAAAATGCTAAATACTAACATTAAAATAGACAAGAGACAGCTGAATAGCAATCTATAGCCATTTTAAGGTATACAGAACATGGTTGAATATAAACCAAAATTGAAATGTCTATGAATAAGTCACAGGTTCTGGTTGAGAACCTGCATTTCCCTAGTAACATATTGGTTAATCAATACCATGTCAATTAATGCCATAGTGTTGTGGATGGTTGTAAATATTATGTTGGGTTTTTTACCTGATTGGGATGATACTCTGCTGGTTCTGCCTTCAGACCAGAGATGGTCTCACCAAGAAGCCACTGAACTTACCAGGACAATAAGATGCTGGACTTTATGATTGGTCAAAACCTCCAATGAAAGAATCTCAACTGAATTTGAACTATGGAAATGCAACAAGGTGGAGCAATCCAAGGGGGGGGGGAGGGTTTGGGGAGGGGCGGGGGGAATCCCAGTGCATAAAGAAATGTGTCACATAATGCAATGAAATTAATAAAATAAAAAAAAAGAAATCAATTTAAATAATGACCTGGATTCAATTACAGCTACGGTTATTGGCTCACAGGTCTCTCTCTCTCTCTCTCTCTCTCTCTCCCCCTCCCCCCCCCTCCTTCCCTCCCTCTTCTCCCACTTCTCCCTCTTCCTCTTCCACTCCCTTCCTCTCTCTCTCTGTCTCCCTCTCTCTCTCCCCTTCTCCTTGTTCAAACCCTCCACCTTATCCCCAGTGATGACAAGATATGCTTGTAACCTTCAGCATGCTCCCTCAGGACCTACAAAAAAATAAAACCTGCATCATTTTCATTTTATGTCTGTCCTAGTCATTGAGGACATATTTTCCCCCTAAAGTATCCCATACAAAAACAAAATCTCAATATATTTATTAACACCTATATTCTTCCCAATTACTATCTGAACTATGTGCATGTTTCTATCTCTCCATCCAAACTGCAATCTCTTCAAGAGAATGATTTGTTTCTGTATTTTTACAACTGTCTTTAGCAAAGGTGAAAAACAAATATTGAGTTAACTGCACAAAGTTAGCACTCAAAAATCTAAAACATAAAAATGTATAAGCAGAAATAAGGAATAGAACTTCTATAGACCAAAAGAACAAGTATACTAAAAATTGAGATAAGCTCTGCTTTAAGAAAGCTCTATTGAAACACAAAAATCTGAGTTAAGAACCCTCTCTTTATATATTTACGCAACAGAAGAATTTATTTTCATAAAGATTCACTACATCCTTTCAAAAGTTTACTTGCTAGGAATATTAAAATATCATTTGATTTGCAAAGCTGTTTTAAATATCCATTGTATAACAAAAGGTGCACATATACATAAATATAAAGGATTAAATACTTTCCACAAACTCCTACTCCTCCAAAAATATGCTCTCTGACTGTGTCTCCCACAAATAACAAGGCAAACGAAGGGGGACCTTCTTGAGCAGAAAGCCAAAAATTAGGACAGAAGGGCTTAGAAAAAGAATCATTAGGAAAAGTTAATAGATTTTATTCAGTACAATGATAAAAGATAGATTTGAGACAATTTAATGATAATCTCTAAATCTATGAAGGGTTCTCAGGGGATGATTACCAGTTTGCCTCAAACTCCAAATTGGATTGCTACAAAAGAAAAATGATATTCTACAAAAGGAAGAATTCCCAACAGCTGGAATTTATTGTTTAACACTGAAATGAAAAGTGGAGAAATGAAAAGACTGTTTCTTAGGAGCAGCCTGTTCGGTAGATTGAAGTACCCCGTCTGCGGTAGGTGTCTGATTCGGGGTTGGACGCTGGGAAAGACCCGCATGCTGTAGCAGAGTGATCAGTTTTGCTTCCTACCTCAGCTCCAGGCTCCAGACCTGAGAGACAGTGGTGAGGACTCAACGCACTGGACTCCTTCCACCTGCTTGGGAAACCTCATCCCCAGCCCAGGCCTGTAGACCTCTGGAGGACTGAGCCAGCACATGAGAGATTTCTCTTCATCGACTCCCTTCTCGCCTCCTCTCCTCTTCCCCTTCCTTTTCCTTCCCTACCTTCCTCCCCTCTACTCCTCCTCTCCTGTCCTCTTCTCCTTTCCTCCTCTCCACGTCTCTCTCATAAACAAAAACAAATCAAACAAAATTCCCCTAAAGGCAAAAAAATATATACTAGTTTCTTGAGTTCTCATCCAATGTCTTGACTCAAACATTTTAAATTCATTCATCTTGAACCGTGTGTGTGTGTGTGTGTGTGATAGTCTTTTCTTTTGATACCCTATTCTGCCTCACAAAAACTGTATCAAAAGATTACTTTCAGGGTTTGGGTATATTCTAATTTTCTCCCACAAATTTCTTAAAGTTCTGCTATTTGGTGACTACTTTCTGGCAATTGTTTGACTGCTAAACATAGGGATAAGGTAGGATATATACAATTTAAATTTTAAAATATAGTTTCTTTACTCCTTCATGCCAAAGAGAGTTCCACGAAAGCATGAATCCTCCACCTCCACAGTTCATCCTCATCCTCTCATGCCCCAAAACTGATTTAAATTTGGAACACAGAATTCCTTCTGCTTTATTACTTCCCACAAGATTGCCCACAGCACTAACATAAGTCAAGAAAATTAATGAAGGAGAGATGAAAATAGTATAGAAATAACAACAAAACAGTCCTAAAGAATAACATGCTACAACTTGCATTAAAATTCCAATTTGTTTCCAACAATCTCCAAATTAACAAAGGAAACTGTGCTGAAAGACTCAGAATTCAAAGGACTAGATTATTTTGTAAACTCTAGAACAATTCATTTAATTACAGTAGCAACAAGTTAGAGTTTTTAAAACAACTGCCATGGTGTATCAGAAACAGAACAAATAGAACATATACAAAGCTAGGAGGAAGAAATTTATTTTAAGAAACTGCCTCCTAAGATTGTTGTGGCCTCACGAATCTCTAAGGAGGCCAGGCAACTGTCAGCTTGGACAAGAGTCGGAGTTTTGAGTTCCAAATTTGTAGGACAGGCACACAGGATGGAAAGTTTGAGTTTGTGCATTGTAGTCTTAAGGCACAATTTTTTTTTAAAGATTTATTTATTTCATTACAAAGTCAGATATACAGAGAGGAGGAGAGACAGAGAGGAAGATCCTCCATCCGATGATTCACTCCCAAGTGAGCCGCAAAGGCCGGTGTGCGCCGATCCGAAGCCAGGAACCTGGAACCTCTTCCGGGTCTCCCATTTGGGTGCAGGGTCCCAAAACATTGAGCCGTCCTTGACTGCCTTCCCAGGCCACAAGCAGGGAGCTGGATGGGAAGTGGAGCTGCTGGGATTAGAACCGGCGCCCATATGGGATCCCGGGGCATCCAAGGCGAGGACTTCAGCCCCTAGGCCACGCCACCAGGCCCAAGGCACAATTTTTTTTTAGGGAGTATTGGTTTTGCTCACTAGGCCTTCAGCTAATTCAATGAGGCCCACAACATGATCAAAAATAGCCCCCTCCCCTTTTTTAAAGCTAACAACTCACAGATGTTAGTCACAACTATAAAATATCCTCACACCATCACCTAAACTAGCACCTGGTCAAACTGGGAACCACAACCTAAAAAGGTTAACATGTCACCATCCCAACTGAGGTCCTTATTTCTAAACTTACAGAGTGTTTACTCTTTTCTTTTTTCCGAATTCCCTGAATCACTGCAATGAACTGTCCCTTGATAACAAGCATCACCCATTTGCAAACAAGTCTATTGATTTAAATTCCTGCAGCCTGGCACTGTTCTGGGCCTTAGGGATATAGAGAAGAGGGTCGCTAAGACCCCTGACATCACAGATCCTCTGTTCATCTTGTTCAGAGGAGTCACTACCATGCAATGTTAAATTTTACATCTACTAGTCATTTGGTTTTTTTCACAATAATGTCATTTTCAACAAGCTGGCAGCATTTTTCTGTGTTATCACTGTTGAATTCTTAGGGTACAGAACTGGTTCCAAGTAGATAACAAGTAGCCAAGACAATTGATGAATGAAATAACAGACAATCCAGTACAGTCTTTCTATTTTGAAGGTAATAAACAGAGGCCCATAAAGACTGACTTATTCAAGATAACACATCTGTAATTAGTCTACCAGGAAGACCATAAACACCAAGATTCATAGAAAAGAATGACTCATAGAAAAGATACATTCAACACTTATAGAAACTGTATCAACATAAAAATAATTGTCCCAACAAAGAGCAATCACACTCACAAATTAGTTCAAGTAAGAGTTGCAGAGTCCTAAAATAACTGACCCTGTCATCTCACACCATCCAACTTTGGCATACATAGTTCAGTTCCTGAACTAAGCCCTAATAGCTTGACAGTCTGTCTTAGGGTTCTTCTTTTCCTCATGAAAATTCATTTCATGTGGTTCAACTGGAAACAGCCTGCCTGTTCTGGGTGTAGGCAGGAGAGCAAACCCTTGCACAAATCATGCCCAGCATTCCATTCCCTGTAATCGATTCTCAGAGTAGGCAGGCCTACAGAGGACCCTCCTGTGGTCATCTGTGAGAGAAAGACTCATTGTTCCTCTGAAGTCACCGTGCATGAAAGCTCAAAGGCCTCAAGTTTCTGGCAGTGACAACTCCATCATGTGAAGCAAGCCAACCCATACAGACAGGCAATTTAGTATAGAGAGAAATCGAAAGACAGGGAAGGAGAAAACCAGAAACCAAATGATATAATGGCAGGATCCAGTCGTAACTAAATTTCGGATTTTTAATTTTTTAAGCCAAGAAATAAATAGATATGCCCATTTTATGGAACACAAAATGTGTTTTATTAAATTTACTTCTTTTATTGATAACATTTAATTAGAAAAGGTGTGATAAACATAGTCGTACAAGTGTAAACTCCATGACAGCAGATTTTTGTGCATGTTTTGTTCAGTGCTATACATCCACATTTACATACATACATCCACATTTACATACATACATCCACATTTACATACATACATCCATATCTAGAACTCGTTCAATAAATATTTGAACACATTCATGGTGTGCACATTACTAGAGTTAAAATATACAAAGAAAGCTAAGCTAAGCTTTCTGTTACTAATGAAAAATACAAAACCCAACAGAGTTATCATGGATCGGGGTATCTATTGTTTCATTAATCTTCATAACAAAGGTGATAGTCATTATTATCCACATTTTACAAGTGATGAAATTGCGCTCAGAGAGGTTAATTAACTTGGCCAAGGTCGTCCAGTAAATAATGGATCTGGGATTGAAGCCCAGGAGTTCTATCTGACTTTTATGTCTATATGTATCTTTATACTTATCACATTATTTGGCTTTATCTTAAGCTACGTTTCGCCAGTATCATCAGTCATTTGACATAACAAGGATTTTTAATGCAACTTAATTTTTAATCAAAATTTTGAAGGGCTGGAAGCCCAAAAGTTTTAACCAAATCAGACAGCAAGAATAGGAAAACTACCTATACTGTAAGGCTCACCCCTTGTAATTTAGTCCTCAACATGATATTTCAACATACATTCTAAGCAGTCAAAGAGGAAAACATGCCAGAGAAAGCAACTGGTCTAGTGTACAAGATGCCTGCATCCCACTCCCAGCACCTGGGTGAATTTCCCAGCTCCAGTTCCTGACTCCAGCTTCCTGTTAATGTAGATCATAGGAAACAAGGGATGGCTGGACTAACTGGGTTCTTGCCACCCATGTGGAAGACCTGGACCAAGTTCCAGCCCAGCCTCCACCATGCTACACTTGGGTAGTGAACTAGCATGACACAGCTCTGCCCGTCTCTGTCTCTGTATCTCTCTGTCTCTCAAATAAATAGCAACTAATACTCTGAAAGCTAAATTATGTTAAAAGAATGTTATTGACCACTCATTTAAGATTATATTCAGATCATTACTTAAAAGCAGCAAAAGACTCGAGCCAGTACAGTGGCAGAACAAGCTAATCCTCTGTCTGTGCCATTGGCAACCCATATGGCACCAGTTACATTCCAGCTGCTCCGCTTCCAATCCAGCTCTCTGCTTATGGCCTGGGAAAGCAGCGGAGGATGGCTCAACTCCTGGGCCCCTACACCCATGTGGGAGGCCAGGAAGAAGCTCTACTTGGCTCCACCTGTCGCAACAACTTGGTGAATGAATCAGCAGATGGGAGATTCTCTGTGTTTCTCCATCTGTGTGTGAAATTCTGACTTTCAAATAAAAATAACTGAGTCACTGTGGCAAGTCCTCTAATGCTTTTCACACACATTGTTCAGCATACAATAAAATATTATAAGCCATTTGAAAAGGGAAGTAAATAGAGGAAAACATCAACAGAAGCAGACCTTAGAATTAATATTTGCAGTAAAGCAATCATGAAAAACATTTTTTATTTTCTTAACATATTTATTAGTGAATGACAGTTGTATGTGGTTTTTATTATAACATGTTGCTGCAAAATACATCTTCTTGTATGTTCTGGAATGGCTATATCAAGTTAATTAACATATATATTACTGAAAACCCAGTAGAAATGAGGAAGATATGCATAACTAGGTAGGGAATTTTTAAGCAGATAAAATTAAACTATAGAGAAAAAGAATTAAGTTAAGATGCCAGAATGAATAAATGCAAAATATTAAGGAATGCATTTAATGGGTTTGACAGAATGCTGGACACAGCAGATGAAAAGTACTATATTCAGTTGAAAAGAGTGATGAAAAAGCTCCAATCCCAGACAGGAAATAGGAGTTGGAAAGCCAATGGATTACTGAAATCCGGGATACAAAATTAAACACTTCAATACACACATAATTGGAATTTCAGAAGAAAAAGAAGGAAAGAATGGACAGATGAACTACTTTAAAAGGTAACACCCAAATATTTACAAATTTCATAAAAATGTTAAGAAAATTGCAATCAGAAACTAACAGTAAAAAAAAGCATGAAAACCAAGTTACTTGGTAAGCCTGAAAAGATGCACTACTTACAAGGAAGATGCGATAATCCCGGATGAGTTCTAATCACATACAGGATAAATGCATATGTTTAAAAGACAAGCAAGGTGCAGAAAAGCATGCACAAGATGTGACTAATTCTGTTATAAAAGACAGGAGGAAATAGGAGAGAAGGAAGGATAAGTAGATAGATAGATAGGATGACTTATTAGATTGGCAACAACTTGCTCTAGTCGGAAACAGAGCAAGCGTGAAGGTACCATCCAAGGCAAACACAATGTGATGATGACTGAGATTTCTCTGAAATCTTTGTGAGCTCACAATCAGAAAAAAAAATAGCTAGGAAAGAGATTTAAGAAGCTGGATTCAATTACATAAAATTTAGCCTATTCTTTCATGGCATATATCAGTTTTATTAGCCTCTCTAAAAATACTAAAACAAATATAAAACATTTTTTTGTATTTTCTCTTCCAAAGGTCAGCTAATAATACTTGTTTTATTAAATACAATATTTCATCAAAAATAATGAATATTTATAAAACAAGTATCACTAGCAAAAGATGATACAACAATTAATTCTCATGCAACCAAGGTATCGTTGGGGGCATATCTTCCTATAGGTAAATAGGGTAGAGAACACAAATAGAAGGATGGATGAAAGTATGGATAATAAGAGAAAAAACAGATTAAAAGTGAAAACAAATGTATTGATACAAGTACACCTACAGAAATAAATAGATGCCATCAGCATTGCTATGTCTATGAAATCCACTGAAATCAACAGCAAAGATCTCCTTCTAAATGTGTGTGAATTGATTTCATTTACAACTTTGGGGAAATGAAAACCTGTAAAGGCATTAATAAGAATAAAATACATTCTTTTATTCACCAAACCTAAACCATTGCATTAGCGCAGACCAAGACAAACAAAATATCACAATAATGCTTTGGGGGATATATGCTTCATTAAAGATAATCCACTACAATATGACAAAACATAAGGTAGCTATTCTTTCTGCAGAAACACAGATGAAGACTTTATTTTAAACCCATAGCAGATTGAATTTTGCATGATGTTTTCTTTAAACTGCCTTGCTTAATCTGGAAATGCATTAAAACACTCATCCACCAGCTGTGCCAGTTTCTGCTGTAGCAAATTGATGATTAGCTTCCTCCTGACAATATTTTCTTCCCACAAATTTTTTAACTGACTGAAGTAATATTAAAATTCAGGAATGGAAAACACAACTTCATTACTATATTTTTCAAAGAATTTTACCTTTAAATCATTTGAAATGCTTACAAATAAAATGACTCGATCAGGAAAAGGTCAATTAGGTCTTCCCACATTATACTTTGTTTTTCCAGACAAAACTCAAAACATTATCATCCCAAAGCCAAGCAAACAGGCATAATTACTTCTTAGCTATCCTTGAGTCCATTCAATTCTGTCATAAAATGTGTGACTTCGGTAGCAGTCTCAGAACTTTTTCGTAATCTGAAGGAAGTGTCATTATCAAAAACACAGGCAGAGGTGGGCAGCCAGCCCAGCAGTTCAAACCCTGTCTGAGACGCCTTAGTCCCACGTCCCAGTATCTATGCTCAGCTCTGACTGCTAACTCCAACTCCCCAGCAACGCAGACTCTGGGAAACGGTGCTGGTGTTTGGAATCACTAGGTTCCTGCCACCTATTCAAGAACTCTGGATTAAGTTTTGAGCTCTTGGATTTAGCCCTAGCCTAGCTTCTGTCACAGCTGTTGTGGGCATCCAGGAAGTGATGAAGCAGAAGCATTGTCTTCTATTTTCTATGATTGCCAAGGAAGAAGGGGAAAAAGTTGAAGAAAACAGTGATGTGCTGTTTTCCAAATCAATCAACTACATGCATTTTTTTTTTTTTTAACACTAGCACCTCAGCACAGGGCAGGCCACTTGTCACCATTTGAACAGATTGCGCAAGAACTTTCACAGTCCTGAAGTATGGCCCATGGCACACTTCATCCACCATTTTAGTTAAAAGATGCATGCTTTACCCACTAACTCACAACACTGGCTCTAACAGTGTATTGTTATCAGTTTACTACAGGATTGTTATAAACCTCTAAGCAGACAGATAACCTGTTGATTTTGTTTCTCTGGAGAATCTTGACCAATACACTGCCCAAAAAAAGAAAGTGAATTGCTTTGTAAGAACAGAGTCCTTCATTATCCTCCAGTTTTATCAAACCTGTGATACTGGGCAGTTCTTTGAATTGTGTGTGGCCTGTTTTTCCACTTAATTTTAGGAATTCCATGGCAGCTACCTCACACAAACAAGCGAGTATCTATGATGCTTTTGGAATCCAATGAACAGGGTCAAAAAATGTCAGACCTCCCTTAAAAAGATAATGGCAGAATTGTGCTATAAGAATGCTATCATTAAAACAAACTCATTGGGAGGGAGACTATAGCAGCAAAATGTAAGAAAACTGAGGGCGTATTCCCAGAACTGGGAGTTGAGGGTGAGACAACCATATGAAACCACGGGCATTCAAGTTCTGTTTGACAGCAAGCATGGAGAGTTCCAGCCCCGCTCCCCCATGCAGTGCTGTAGACGTAGCCAGTCATGCCTTTCTCCTCCAGGCATAAAATTGCCAGATTCCGCCTGCGGAATCACACTTGAGCCCCACAGATCACTACAGATCACTCCAGGGCCAAATCAGAGACACCAGTCACAAGGTCACACCTGAGAAAAACTAGCTGCTATGCAAGAGGAAAAGGAACTTAAAGAACTGCAATTAAATCCACAATATATGCATAAACTGAAATTTGCTTATCTAATTGTGTTTCTGGTTCATTCTAATTTTAATTTCAGAGGTCTTAAATCCCAATTTTTGAGGTATACAATTTTTTTTTGCTCAAGAAAATAAAAACAACGAAATGACAGGGCACCATAATGCCTCCTTTCATAAACCCAGCAGCACACATGTACTTAATTATCCCACACAAGAACATGGCTGTTTTGACAGAGCAATAACAGCCAGTCATAAACATTGTGAATGAAACACTTTTTCTCATGCTCAAAGCTAACTCAATTGGGATGAGCCTTTATTTTGTATTTTTTAAGTATCACATATCTTATTATGACCTTATTTGCATATATAACACAGGTACACACACATGCATAAAGAGAATAAAGACAAGCTTCAGAAAGACCTAGCTACTTCTCTGGTTGGCCTCCACAGTCTTTTTTCAATACAGCAACTCAGGTACTTACGGTCAAACACAACCCTCAATTACACCACTTCTCTACATAGAACCTCCCCATGTCCTTCAGCGCAAATGCCAAAATTTTACAATGGCTGCAAAGCTCCACCTTCTGTGCTACCCTTCCTCCTGTTCCTGCTTCTTCCCTGCCCAGTCCTCTGCAGCCACACTGGTCTCCTTCTCACGGAGCACGTTCCCACATCAGGGCCTCCAGGATGGTCACTCAGTCTGCAAGAATGCTCTTCCCACAGACGCCTACATAGCTCATCCCCTTAAGGCTGTCTTTGCTGAAGACGTGACATTTTCAACAAGGCCACTTCAAGTTGTGCCATTGCAAAACACAACCCACCCCATGACCAGTAATTTCAGTCAATTCTAAGTTGCTTTGCACTTTTTACATGTTATATCAATAGTCACTCATTAACTTTATTCTTTACTCATTTTCTCTCCGAGCTGCAATGTGAGCCTCATTATGGAAAAACTATGTGTTTTATTTGCTCATGTATTGCAAGTACATAATATAGGCTTTTGAAATAAATGAATGTGCATAGCGATATCTGCCATGCATCAGATGTTCAAGAATATTTGCTGAAATAATAAATGAATAAATGGAAAGACTCAGATATCTTTCAAAGAAGAAAGAACAATCAGAGAATTAAAAATATATCTGAAAAACTTAAAATACGATAGCAGAAGTGAAAAACTCAAGAAAAGCAAAGCAATGGGCCCAGTACGATAGTGTAGAAGTTGAAGTCCTCACCCTGTATGCGCTGAAATCCGGTACAGTCGCAGGTTCTAATCCTGGCGGCTCTACTTCCCATTCAGCTCCCTGCTTGCGGCCTGAGAAAGCAGTTGAGAATGGCACAAAGCCTTGGGACCCTGCGCCCACATGGGAGACCTGGAAGAGGCTCCAGGCTCCAGGCTCCAGGCTCCTGGCTTCAGATTGGTTCAGCTCTAGCCATTGTGGCCACTTAGGGAGTGAATCATCGGACGGAAGATCTTCCTCTCTGTCTCTCCTCCTCTTCTCTGTATATCTGCCTTTCCAATAAAAAATTTAAAAATCTTAAAAAAAGAAAAGAAAAGAAAAGCAAGAAGATCAAGAAATGGAAGAAGGGGGAAAAAGAACATTAAATGCTGGGCCACAGAAGCTAATATCAGAATAACAGGAATTCTGGCAAAAAAAAAAAAAAAACACTAGAAAAAACAAAAGGTAGGAAATTAAATAAATCATTCAGAAAACTGGGAGTTGATTTTTTTTTTAATGTTTCTATTCTGAAAGAGCTCATTATCTTAGTGCAGTGGATGACAATGAATGAAAATACACCTGTATGCAATGCATACTACCCTGAAATATTCCCACATGTATATATTCTGCAAAGATGCTAAAAGCACCCAGAGAGAAAATAAAATAGCTCCCATGCAAAATAACAAGACTCAGAAGCCTCAGAATTTTGGAGCAACATTGAAAGTTGGAAGCTAATGAAGCTTCCAAAGTTCTAAACATAACTTATTTCAATATGTAATATCATAACAAATATAAAGTATCTCAAGCAGAAGGGTGGAATAAAATTATGGTAAGATATGCAGTACCTCAAAAAAATTTTAAGACTCCCATTGCACTCTTTCCCGGGAAACTAGAGGAGGTTGTCTGCAAATATTAGCAGTGCGCTAAAGGAGAGGAAGTTTGAAGGATCTACAAAACAGCAGCTTCAAATAAACAGAGGATGCACTAGACTGAAGTTCTAACCACCCCAACCTAAAATGTCATCTTGTTTGGAAATAGGATCTACGAAGACTCTTAACTGAACAGGATACTGTAGGTTTGCAGTCCTGTACTACAAGAGGAAATCTGGACACGCATGCAGAGACGCGTGTCGGTGCCATGTTAGGATAATGTTGTCACCAAGCCCCAGGTGTCCAGCACTAGCAGCAGCCACCTGCAGCCAACAGAGAAGTATGAAACTGACTTGCACTACAGGAGCCCAGGAGGTGCCAGCTCCATTGACAACTTGACATCAGACTACAAGCCTGCAGAATGTGACAAAGTCAACTGTGGTCTTTTTGACAGTGGCTCTGGGAGACATTATTGGTCATGAAGGGAGATTCTGGATAGACAGCGATGAAGTCAGACGCATCACCAATGCTCAGTCCAAGCGGGAGCAGATCCGACAGCCCTGGGAGAGCAGCACAGAGACACAGAATTGACAGAGCAGCAGAGAAGTGTTTGATGTATTGATTAGGAACACAGACAACCCAGGAGGGTTTCAGGTACAAAGAAAACAGAATGAGAAATATGACAAAGTCTGGAAGAACAAAGGATGAACAACAAAGTAAAGAGATCACATGCCACCGGAAGGCTCAGTTGTTAGGAAGTGTCATTTTAGTGTGTCAACTTAAAGGAGAGTTCGGGGTGAGCCTAGTATGTTCATGAGAGAACTCTGAGTTGAGCAGATCCCCTTCCCTGCTGTGGGTGGGACTCCTTCAATGACTGAAACCCTCGATGAGCAGAAAGATCAATCCTTCCCAACCCCAAGCGAGAGGGACATTCTAGCAGGCCATGCTGTACTTCACCGGCACCATCAGCTCCCTAGGTTTCTAGGCTCTGGGCCCACCCTGAAGATTCATCATCACATAAGCCCACTGTAATAAATCACTCTCCACATGAACACATCCTGTCTGAGGAAATCAGGTTAATACACTGAAAAATAGTTTTCATATGAATCATCAGATAAATACTGAACACCAATAGAATTAAAATCATAACTTCTTGTGGAAGATGGGTAAAATATGTGTATACCATGCATATGATGGCATTAAATAGTGCTAAAAAGTAAAAAGCAGCAAGAAACATCTCTAAAAGGTTTGTGTTGAACCTATGAGCTTAGTTATCAAAAGATAGCTAATGCTCCAAAAGTCTTTGCATTAGGAAAAATTAGCTGCAATCAGGGATCCTATTGAAAGCACATACAACTAATTTTATTTAGCAACTAACAACAGAAAGGTTATTAATGTGAAATACCACGCAAACATATCAAAAAAGAAAATTAAAGGCAGAATAAAATCTTAAACAATGCAAAGATGACACAAAGTGATACCCGCAGAATAGATCAATGCTGTAATCCTTTATTTATATGGGATAAAAAGCATTAGTAAAAAAAATGATATAAAATGAACAATGGTACACATAATAAAAATAACTCAGCTAAAGATGGAATAAATTAAATGTCAGAAATGAAGATCAAATTAGAAAGAATGTAGTTTATAGAAATACAACAGACAGTATCCACTGGCAAGAGCCAAAATGGGTGTGAGCCAGTCAGCGTGGACCACAGTGCCTGCTGCTAAGAGACAGGACTGGGGGCCAGCCATGTCAGGCTGGTCCATCTCCACATACTGTTGTAGTTTGACAGCAAGGAGTGATCCAATCCCCTTTCCCTCTCTGCAGATACAGGAGGAAAAAAGTTGAAACATGTGTTGTAAACCCAACTGGTCAAAAGGCACTTGAAAAAAAAAAAATGCTCAGGATATCTACCCACACTCAGATTTCACATCACTCCAGATAGAATGACTCATCCAAAAGTGAAAAACGACACATGCTGGTGAAGCTACTGGGGGAAAGGTACCCCAACCCATTGTTGGTGGGAATGTAAACTAGAACAATCATTACAGGAGATAGTAGGGAACATCCTCAAAGAGATGAAAATAGACCTGCCAGAAGACCCAGCCATCCCTCTTTTGGAAATATACCCAAATGAAATGAAATCATCATACAAGAGAGTTATTTGTACCCCAATGTTTAAGCGGCTCAACTCCCAAAAGCCAAAATGTGGAATCAACCCAAATATCCATCAGCTAAAGACTTTAAGGAATACATGAGATAGACAGATGATAGATAGATAGATAGATAGATAGATAGATAGATAGATAGATAGATAGATGATAGGTAATATATAATACATATATACATACACACTGCAAAATACTACTCAGCCTTAAAAATTATAAAATTCTATCTTGTGCAACAAAATGTATATTCATTACACTTAGCGAAATAAGCCAATCTCAAAAAGACAAATGTCATGTTTTCTCTGATATAGAATTCTCTAATAAAGAATACAAACACATGTATAGGAATGAAATAACCACTTTGGAATACATTTATTATTTTTAGCCTCTGTTTAAAGTCCAGTGCAACTGTGGTCTCCTTATTTTTTACTTGTTGAATATTATGATTAGTATGGAATGAAGCCTGCAAGAACAAAATGGATTAAAATTATGTCTTTGGAAAATAGATAAAGAAAGAGGGGGAGAAAGAGATTTTGAGAGAGAACAGGGGAGTTAGAGAAGTATGGTCAGATTTTTGTATCTGTACCCTATGGAACACAAAATCTGTTCTCTAGATATTATTTAAATTTTTTTAAAAAGAACTAACTCAAAACAAAGCAAAAACTGGGAACAACAACCAGAAGAATCCCACTCATAGATAATAATAGCCACTTTTAAAAAAAAATCCCAAAAGGAAATGCCAACAATAAAAAGAATAACTTAAGAAAATTTGCAGAAAATGAAAATTTGAAATTACGTATGACAGCATACAGCAAATGTAAAAATAATTGTTGGGCTTTCTACATTTTTCTATACCTATAATGTCACAATACATTTCAAAAGAAGATTGATGGACTTGTGACTGCTGTTATGGGACTACAGAATTCACATAGGTAAAAACATTGAGAGAAAGGGGAGATGGGAAGGGTAGAAAGGGAAATCTCTGAACCTAAGGAACTGTATCATGAAAAATAAAAATTTTAAAAAGAGCCATCAAGGAGATAGCGGATGAAGAGCTATTGTTTATTGGGTACAGAGCTTTGGTTTGCAAGATGAAAGAAGTACAGACAGTGCGAATGGCTATACAATAAGGAGAACTTTTACAGTTAACTGTACACTTCAAACTACTTACAGAAATAAATTCTTTGTTGTATGTAAAAATATAATGGTTTACTGTGATTGACAAAAGACATAGGTAAATCAATGGACTTCAAAGGAAAAAGAAAGGATTTGATTTTTACAGGAAAGAAGACAGAGATATATTAACAGGAGAGAGAGTGAAATAATATTTAACTTACTCAAGTAAATAGAACGTAATCCAAAGGTATCATGTCCCCGCCCATACACTGACTGTGGTCTGTGAAGACACCAGGATGCCAGAGCTCTACTAGACCTGGAGTCTTTCTCATGTCCAACGCCCATACACTGACTGTGGTCTGTGAAGACACCAGGATGCCAGAACTTTATTAGACCTGGGAGTCTTTCCTGAGAAATCTACTCGAGAAAAACCTTCAGACAAGCAGAACATCCAGGGAGACATCGACACAGAAGCTGGCGAGCATGAAACACAGAATCACTTGTACATCCAAGACAATGAGAGCCAAGAGGAGAGAGTACAGATGCAAGAGCTGTCTGTTCAGAAGGTACAACTGTTAAAAAGATAAATATGGGCAAAGAAGAGCAGAACTCTGTGAAAGCACTAGCAACGCATTTGTATAAGCAGCATTGTTACTTTGAGGCTGTTGCACTGTGCTGTAGATATAAGTAAATTAGTAATAATGGGATGTTCTAATGCAATACCCCTTAGGTTCTTCACATAGGGATGTAACACAAAAGGAGGTCAATAAGCAATGCTGTAGTTCTTTCTGATCTGAAAGCATCAGTCAGAACTCCTTGTGTGCCATCTTCAAAACAGTATCTGTTAATACAGTCCTAATTTTGCCCATGAAGCAAGCTTAGAAACAATGACAATTCTAGGAGCAAAGAATAGCTATTGGATCCAGATTTTGCTCTTGAAATATTTCCCACAAAGTGAAACCTGGGATTCTCAGATTAGGAAAGATTTTTCTGTAGTATTCTGATTGCATCAAATAATTTAAAAAAAAAAAGGGGGGTGGGGGGAAAGCCACCAGAAATGGGTGACTCATACCAAAGTAATCAGAAGCCACCATTGAACTCAAAGCAAGCAACTCAAAATTATTAAATGACTAATAATCAGTGAACTAAAATCCATCAAATCCACCTAAATCTATGAGTTCATTATGACATCATAAAACAAAACCAACAATCCTCTGAGAGGAGTGATGGGAAATCTATTCATTATCTTGAAACAGTAATAAAAGGCAAGAGTGCAAACAGAAACCTTGCCTAGACTATCTGGCCATAAAACTGTGTAACTGCAATAGCAAATGAAGGTAAACAGCAATAAATATATTTTAACTATCTGTAGGAAAGAAATAATAGACCATCACTGTTTTCCACGCCACGGTGAATTAATATGTCCAAATGTTAAACAGCAACACCTGCTTATATGTCATGAAGAGAGGCATTCAGATTATCGGGTGTATTCTGCGGAGAGAACACAACACTACATGTAGCTGTGACAAAGCAATGGGGAGCTATCTCACCGAGAGTCTGGACCCGCCTGCCAAACTGCTGCAAGGCACATGTGGTACATCACATGTAAATGGACTCTTTTTAAAAAAATGTAATCTGTGGGAAGCTCCACATGTCTAACACCCCCACGTACTTTAACAAAAAAACTTTTAAGGAAAATAAAGTTTCCATTACTAAATGGAAACTTAAAGGGCATCGCTTTCTTATAAAAACAAGCAAGACTTGGGCCCAATGCAGTAGCCTAGTGACTAAAGTCTTTGCCTTATATGCACCCAGATCCCACATGGACACTGGTTCGCGTACCTGCAGCCCTACTTCCCATCCAGCTCCCTGCTTGTGGCCTGGGTAAGCAGTCAAGGATGACCCAAAGCTTTGGGACCCTGCTCCTGCGTGGGAGACCCAGAAGAGGCTCCTGGCTACTGGCTCCTGGCTTCGGATTGGCTCAGCTCCAGCCATTGCAGCCTCTTGGGGAGTGAGTCATTAGATGGAACATTCCCCCTCTCCTTTTCTCTATATATCTGACGTTCCAATAAAAATAAATAAATCTTTCAAAAAAAAACAGGCAAGACTAACTTAATATCTAGAATGTAATACTGGCTGATAAACCAAAAAGAAACAAAAGTGAATATTATAATAATCAGAACAAACACCAAGTACACACTGAAAATTTTTTTCAAAAAACATAAAAAATGTTCCAAGTGGATACACACCCAAATGCATTTTTTGTTAAGTTTAGCATATTTTCTAAAATGCATGATAGAAAATTGGGAAAACATCCCTATATGCTATGGAGATTGTAAAATTTTCTTAAGCTAATCCAAGAATGACATAAAAATGAGGATAAGAAATTTGGGAATCAAAGCAACATAATCATGTCTGTCCAAACACCTTCAGCAAAGTTCCGGAGTGGGTGTTGGGTACAGCGGTTGGGTTCCTGCTTGAGATAGCCACATCCATTAGCAAAGTGCGCTGTTCTAGATTCCACTACTTCTGAGCCAACCTGCTGCTAATGTGCACTGTGGAAAGCATCAGATGACGGCTCAAGTACTTGAGTTCCTAACACTTTTGTGGGAGACTCAGACTGAGTACCAGGGTGCTTGCTTCAGCCTGGCCCACCCCTACTTCCTTACGCCTTCGGTGGAGCAAACCAGCAGCTAGAAGAACTCACGTCCTTATCTCTCTCTAATAAAAAATAAATTTTTCTAAAAACACTTTAAAGGAGCAGATTATTGGATGTAGAAATTTCCTCTCCTTTCTTCTTTGTTGGATACAGTAAATTATGGCTGGAACTGCTGTAGCTATACTGCAATTCCAAAGGAAAGGGCAGAGGTTTGCAAAGAAATTAATCCTAATTGAGATGTTAAGCCAACACCAATCATTGATTACCTCTGATTACTCTTGTTAAATCATCAAAATAAGTTTCTCTGTGTTAAGCAGGAACAGAAGAATGGGACAAGGTTTTGTGACAGAACTTGATAGCTTTAATAACCCACAATGCAATCCTCAGTGTTTCAGGTTCTCAGAGAACTGAATCAATGGCGATAATGATCAAATAACAGGAACATTATATAAATTGAAAAAGAAAATGCAAATAAAGTACACAGCAAAGTACCTGAAATATGATACACAATCACAAATGCTAATTTCTCTTCTTCTAAAAGCACTTCTATTGAAGACAGGAGTCCTTCAATATAAATGATTTACACTGGGGAGAACCCAAGTACCTATGAAACTGTGTCACATAATACAATGTAATTAATGAATTAAAAATAATAAATAATTTTAAAAAGTAAAAAAAATGATTTACACATGAAATGTTTTGCACTGTTTCTGACTTATATCAGTTTTGTTTAGTATCCTTGAAGTCAGTCACCATAGATAGTGTGTGTGTGTGTGTGTGTGTGTGTGTGTGTTAATTCCGCAAGGATATTTAAAGTTTATGTCATATACTTCATATCAGTGTTATATTATAATAAAGAAAAAGACAAACATTAAACATAAGTGTACTTTTCTAAGACATCTTAATAAATTCGCAATTTATGACTTTCTTGTTGGTCTTACCATTATGCAATCTGTTACAAGACAGATGGGTGAATAAAACTGATTTATTCTGTATTAGTTGTTCATATCCTTTGTTTTAAAACTTCTCCTTCAAAAATGTTTCAGTAATTTTTTCTAACTCAAAGCCAGATGTTAATGTTTACAGAATGAGAATTGCTTAGAATTCTTCCCAGTTGGGGACTCTTGTACTAAAGGGAAAGCATGCCTTTTCTATATTTGGCTTGGGCATTTTTTCAGTTGCTAAAGTTGGCATGATTTTAATTTCTTCTCTCTTTTTGACCCGTTCTGCTACTTCTTATCCACATCTTCTTCATAAATATACTGCGAATGACAGTAGCCAAAGGTAGGAGAGAATCTCCCCTCACTCACGCGTTTCAAACCTGCTCCTGAGTGCAGTGAAAGGTAACTGTGATAGCCCTCATAAGGAAGTTCAGAGCAGTAGAGTGAACAAGAACTCAAGGTTAGAAAAGCGTCATTCCTTCTATCCCACAGTCTTTGATATTCCCCACTGTATCATATTCATGAATGATGAACGACTCTCAAACCTGCCCTAAGACCTTCACCATCTTTTCAGTTCCCAATTGTATTGTGAAGCTCTGCAGGGGGTCTTGACTTCATGCTTCTATCAGACTGACTCCTCAGAATGCACACTCATGCATGCAATAGTACAATAGACACTATTAAGTAACCCAGATGACATATCAGAGAGATATTTTAAAAGAACAGTTAAAGGGAAGGGCATTATTCTACACATAAGAAGAGATCATTCCCTTGATCCATAGGACAGAACTACTATAAGAAGCCAACGAAACCATGAAATGCCTTCCAACATGTAAAACTCAAACCACAAAAACGAGAAAATGTGGTCAGGAGGATGCACTGGGCCTATTTTCATAGACCACATCAGATTTGTGAGCCAGATTACACAGCACAGGTGCTGTCCCATGCTGTCTCTCCTTCCCTTTTTGTCTCTCCCTGTCTCTCTCTTTGGGTCATTCATTCTCTCTCTCTCTCTCTCTCTCTCTCTCTCTCTCTCTCTCTCTCTCTCTCTCACACACACACACACACACACACACCACTCATACTCCTCAACCTCTCTCAACTTCCATTTTGAAAAGCCATTCTTTAACACATCCTTGCTTATTAAAACCCAAATTAACACTGCTTAGGAAACCAGAAAACATTTGCAAGCAAGTTGGATTTTTTTGTTTTGTTTTCTTTCAGGGGGAATTTTTAGTGTACCTTTGTATTGTGAACACCAATTGCATCAGTGTGATGATAAGATCCTCAGGAGACAGGCTTCTGCTACACTCAGCAACTAGAACTTCTACTGCACAGCCTGGAGAAGATTTTCAGTCTCCTGACCCCTCAATTGCCCATCAAGCCACTTCAGAGTAGGACTGTCCAGCTGAACTCTCAGCTCTGTGCCAAGATTCAAATAATCATAACCCCTGACGAACCTAAATAATCATTTTAAGACATTTTATCTAGTAGCAGTCATGGAAATGAGGCCTACTACACAACCATCTGTGGACTCTAGTCTTGAAAAGAGGGCAAATGAGCAACTGCTTAGTACCTTGACTAAGCAAGTCCAACCTAATTTTGAATATGAGGATTTCAGGAGAACAAATGAATTTTGAACAAGTGTGTGAGACTTCTAGACATGAAAGAAAATACAGGAAGTATGAAAGGGACATAAAAAACACAATGACTGCTACACAAGGGACTGAAAAGGCAGTAAGAATGAGCACACTTAGGTTCTATCAGTTGTACACATATTTCTGATTCAAAGCAACACCATCACAATACCAGGAAATTGCCCAAGTGATGCTGAGCTATGCTTCGGTATATGTTTTGAAATTCTTGTGAAAAAAATGTTTTCAGCCCAGCGTGGTGGCCTAGCGACTAAAGTCCTCATCTTGAAAGCGCCAGGATCCCACACGGGCACCGGGTCTAATTCCGGCAGCTCCACTTCCCATCCAGCTCCCTGCTTGCGGCCTGGGAAAGAAGTTGAGAATGGCCCAAAGCCTTGGGACCCTGCACTCACGCAGGAGACCTGGAGGAAGTTCCTGGCTCCTGGCTCCTGGCTCCTGGCTTCGGATCGGCACAGTACCAGCTGTTGCAGTCACTTGGGGAGTGAATCATCGGACATAAGATCTTCCTCTCTGTCTCTCCTCCTCTCTGTATATCTGTCTTGCAATAAAAATTAAATAAAACTTTAAAAAACAGAAAAAGAAAAATCTTTTTACAAAAACAAAAGAAAGAAAAATGTTTTTACATAGGATTTTAAGATTTTTTTAGGATTTAATCTAAGAATATTTGTATTTTGGCTAATTTAGGCTAAAAATAATAGTACACATTGTTTTAAAAAATTAAGCATCAACCATCTTGATTTTTATCATCTTTGCAAAATTTAAAAACTCATATACAAATAGATAATATGTGTGGAAGAACACAAGAGAAATTTCTAACAGCAGTATTCTAACAGTGATCGTTGTGTTTTGAAACAATTATTTTTCCAAGAAAAACACAGTATGAACAATCTTAGCTTTGGCTGCTTCTCTAGTATCAGCGACAACAAATGTGTGCCCCAAATGCATTGGAACTAGAGAGTCGTTGTCTTGTTGTTAATGTTGCTATTTACATGGCTATATTCCTACTACCCAACCAGCTCAGCTAACAGTCTGAGACTGGGTACAACGCATCAGTCTCACTGTTGTGAATAAACAGTGCTGACAACCTGACAAACAAACTCCATGCACCATGTTTACAAGGAAACACTTTTATCAGTACATTTTCATGCCTCAACCAGGAGTCAGCAGGAGTACTGTTTATTTCACTAGGATTTTTCAGGCTAATTTCAGAGCTGGGGAACTGAACCCGAAGGCTCAAGAGGTTTCTCTGTCAAAGAACATTCAAGAGTATTGATCAGTAGAGTAACTTTTACTTTGTATAGTTGATGTTTGCTGTTTAGAGCCTGAAATATCAGCCTTTAATGACACTGTTGGCAAGGGCATTCACAGATATCATCCACTGTAAGTGCAACTGGAGATTAGTTGTTGTGAGTAAAATTTACCTATAATTGCTATGAAAAGATGGAACAGTAGAAAGCAAGACTTGTCTGTACCTGGTGGCCTAAATAATTGTTAAAATCAAGAAAGGAGACCCAAAGCTTAGTTGATCAAAAATTAACTTTAGTCTTTCTGTTTTAGGGGGAAAAAAATCACTCCAGTGCTTTATTGGAGCACAGAAGCACTTTACAGCAAGCCCTTTAACTCAGAACAAGTTAGGGATTCTCTCAAACACTCGTCATTTGCTACCAACAGGGAGCTGATGTGTGCCAAGTACAATCAAGGCCACTTCAGTGCTGGCACTTGCATCCTCAACTCTTCCTTTTCTATATATACTGAAGTTCAACTTTGAAATTACAAATCCTGGTACTAATGACAATGCTGTAAAGTGAGGAGAATTATATATGCAAGATTCAGCCTTAGGAATAATGAGAGAACTCAAAAACAAAAGATAAAATGAGCTGGGAGCAGTTATGAGGGGGGGTGCCTAAAAGGTACATTAGCTCTTCCTGGCAGAATCCCACCATTAAGAGCTGAAGCTGAGAAGTGGCCAAACATGAGAGACTGTATTCTTTTTCAGACATTTTTCAACAGGCATTTAGTGGAGCTTGCTGCAAAGGCCCAGTGCCACCACAGCCTTGCTCTCAAGTTTAAAAGCTAGGTGTGTCCAGGAATTCTCATTTGCATTGTTCTGCTTTGCACATCAAATATCAGATCAACCTGTTTCCCTGTTAAAACGCTAGTTTCAACATTCTCATAATGAGTAAATTTAATAAAAATGCATATCATGAAAAACATTTAATTTCAAAATATTTTTTTAAAGATTTATTTATTTTATTACAAAGTCAGATATACAGAGAGGAGGAGAGACAGAGAGGAAGATCTTCCATCCGATGAGTCACTCCCCAAGTGAGCTGCAATGGGCCGATACACGCCGATCCGAAGCCGGGATCCAGGAACCTCTTCCAGGTCTCCCACGCAGGTGCAGGGTCCCAATGCATTGGGCCGTCCTCAACTGCTTTCCCGGGCCACAAGCAGGGAGCTGGATGGGAAGTGGAGCTGCCGGGATTAGAACCGGTGCCCATATGGGATCCCGGTGCGTTCAAGGCAAGGACTTTAGCCGCTAGGCCACCACGCCGGGCCCTAATTTCAAAATATTTTTAAGATTTATTTATTCATTATCAAAAAGTCAGATTTACAGAGAGAAAAATTTTCCATCCATTGATTCACTCCCCAAGTGACTGTACTGGCCGAAGCTGAGCCAATCTGAAGCCAGAAACCAAGAGCTTCTTCTAGGTCTCCCACGTGGGTGCAGGGTCCCAAGGCTTTGGACCATCCTCTACTGCTTTCCTGGGCCACAAGCAGGGAGCTGGATGGGGAGTAGAGCAACGAGGACACAAACGTGCCCATATGGGATCCTGGCGCATAGCAAAGCAAGGACTTTAGCTACTAGACTACTTCACTGGGCCCTCAAAAGATTTCTGAGACATAGCAAATTTATCCCCTAATGCCATTTACCAAAAACTTTTTGAAGGAGCCATATATCAGCTTAAAATGAGTACATAAAAAGTAGAGTGAAAATAAACAAGAGAAGGGGAAAGTTAGAAGGATTACTAGGCAGCACTGAGTACCCATTTGAGATCATGAATTTAAAATCAAGGTAGTCATTACAGTTCTGTTTAATGCCATCTTTGTATTCAATGCAAGAATGAGTTGGGTGCCTTAGTGGGCTCAGAGTTCAGTTTTTGCCAATTGAATAAATGGAAATAGAGTCCAGTGAGTTTCAAGTCATCACATGGAATTGAATGTCACATTGCATCTTCTGCGCCAAAGCAATAGTTATTCAGGGCCACAGAGGCGAAGAGGCGAAGTTGCTTTAAGCACCTGTCTCCATACAGATGCTGCCGGTCTCTGCCCTCCCTCTGTTTAATGGGACTTACTCTTGGGTTGATGTCATGATGCAATCATAGCTAATGTGTTCTTTCATTCTGCCCTTATTCTCTTCAGAGAGAACTGTCATTCATGCCTGGTCCCCGCCTCAATTTCTTCCTTTCCAGAGTGAGTTCTCTTCTGTCTCCACTCCCATTTCTAGCACCAGTCTCATATGGCCTTTGAACGAAGATGACAAAAATCACCTGGGTGAACACACACCTAAGTTTTCTGATTATTTTGCTTTCTCCTATTTTTCTTCCTTTACTTTCCCTCGTTTTCTACCCACTTCAAAGAACTGAATGATAATGTGGGCAGATAAGGCATGATCGTGATAACTTTTATTTATTTCTGATATACAAATAGATATAGATATATGAATAAACAAGCAAATATCTCCTGTCAAAAACAATGTTCTCACAAAGTCAATCATTGGCCAGAAGTTTAGGAAGACCGGCTACATAAACAGTGACTTTTGCTGAAGAAATGTACACTCTGAAGAAAAATAGACAACATGGCATTCTTCTAATGGCTTCCCCTTACCACTGACTGGCTGAATGGGCTGTTTGTGATTACAGTTGCTACCTCCCTCTCTGCAAACATCAAAGGCACCTCAGCCTAGAGCACACAACACTCTTGGCTCTCCAGGTCAACTGATGAAGACTGACACTGTGTGTCCTAATTCTGTGCCTCCTCCTGTCAGAAGCCCTCATCCGCCACACATTTTGTACTAATCTCCGTCTTTCCCTTCAGATGAATAGAGGGGATTCTTGGATGAAATATTGTTGCATTCACTCTTCCAGTAGTGATTAGAAAATTCAGCATGTCACTGGCAAGTTCAATTTCATGTGATGGAGGAGGTAGAAAACACAAGCCAAAACACAAACCCAATAATCCTCCTGCTTCTCTTTGTGGCACGGAGAGGTGCAGTGGGAGTGGGTACACCAGGAACACTCATTCTTTAGAAATAGTCTCTCACTGCTTCTTTCTCTTTTGTCTAAACCAGAAATGTTCCAGTTAACCAGAAAAATAAACATGAATCCTCTATCAGTTCAAAGAAGAAACACTGAGACTGTCTACAAGGCCCTCTGAAACTGTCCTACACAGCCGAACAATGCATTCGTGGCTTTAACAATTCTTGCCCTTTATGTTTCTTTACCAGTGAAGGTGACTTCAGTTCTCATGCACCAAGTGCTACTTCTATTCTTTCCCTCTACTCAAATCTCAAAACTGATGCCAGCCATATTTTTCAGGAACTTGCCCTAGCTAAGACTCCTGCCACAGGAGGTGATTTGCATAGCCAGAAATGGACAGAACCAAACTCTTTCTGAATTAAGGCTTGGGGTTATATAAATGGCACTAGATATAAATTTCTCAGGAACTTTAAAGGTTGGCCTAGAGCCTCTATGAAAGAGAGGCTCCCCATCCACCTCAGTTGCTGATCTTGCTGAGGAAGAAGGCATCTGGGGCCCGCTGTGACTGCACAGACAAATGGAAATTTCTCGCATGTCTTCAAAGGAGAATCCCAGGCACAGTTAGGCCAACAGCCCCAGCAGCTGTCTGCTCTGGGCTGCTTCCTACTCAATCATGACCCAGTGTGATTCCATAACACAGACAGGATCTCTATCTCTTACATCCTTTGTTCCAGAAAGGGAAGCCAGCAGAGTTGTTTTCATCTTCAGATACCCTGAAGAAGTAGGCTTAAACCCAAACCAAATACAAAAGCAAATCCATCGATCTCACTATAGAGGTGAAATTTAACAATTGCTCACATTTATTAACCACTGCTCTAAATTCTTTGCACATTTCCCCTTCATTTAATACAAAACTTCATGTGACAGAACTAGCATTATCACTCTTAAAATGGGGCAACTAAGTTAAGCAACTGTCTCATGTATTTGGCATTATATTTCAAACCAAAATGCTCAACGGCCACATTATACCAACCATCTCCAGTGTATGTGAGTGTAGCAAACATCGAGGAGTGCTATCTTTGCCCTCTTAAAGGTGAAATCTCTGTCTTATTACGGTTGGGAAATGTGCAAGGAAAGAGGGAGGTAAAATCACAGCAGAAGTACAAATTCTAAGAGAGAAAGGAAGGTTCCAGAATATCATGAGAGAGAGCACCTTGTGAGAAAACGGTGCTAAGACCAGCTGTCATATCCATGGATTCATGATTCAAAGACACACCATCTGTTAGTGTAATCCCATCTCCCTGGATTCTTTGAAGGACACCAAAGAGCCAGAGGCTCCACATAAGTCTTTCATCTTCTTGGAGAGAAGTCAGAGAAGTTGAGTGGTACTGTTGTACTTTGTACCTTCCTCACTAGATGAACTTAGGACAAGAGGCAAACAGTTCAGGTCAAGATATGAAATCAGCACAGAAGTATATTCTGAGACAGCATGCCAGACCCTGCACAATGGTAAAGGGCAGCGTGGAAGGGCAGGACACCATCTGTCCAAATAGATGTCTACTGCAGATCACTGTCACTAAAAGAAGTTCCCATTCAAGAGGAAATATATCAATATATGCATATGTGTGTGTGTGTGTGTGTATCAAACTTCCCTCTGGTTCCAGTGAAAGAGCTTTCCAGAAACGTAATTTTCTCAAATTGCATCTATTTTTATGACTAAACATCTCCAATGCCAACAGTTCTAAACAATCCCCAGTACTAAGCCCAGTGGTTTGCTCCTTCCATGAAAGCAACTTCTTTGAATGCAGCCAGCAACACATCCTTAAAGCTGCACATCATCACACCATCCACCACTTTTGTTCACCCCTGGGTGTCTAGATCTCCAAAGTCCCCAAAATGCCTTTCGAAAATGCGGGATTCTGAACACACAGCTAAAGGCTTTGAGCTGGGTGGAGCTGAGGACCAATCAGGAGGCACGGGGCAGGGGACAAGGTCTCCAGCAAGAGGCTGTCCTGAGTCTCTCTACCAGATCCAGTGGATCTGGTGTCACATTTTCTCAGGGTACAGGGACAATTCAGTTTGTTTCTGATTTCTCACAAAGAAAACTAGCCAATGAATTGTTACTGAACCAACTTGTTTGTGAGACTATTTGTGAGAAGAAGCAGAGTCCGGAGAGTCTTCCTCACAATATTGCTGATGTCATCCCATATTTCTGATGTTTTAGTCAATAACTTTATGGTAATTTGTTATGGAAGCCCTAGGAAATTAATATAGTAGCAAAAGGATAACAAAATGATACAACTGCAGAAAGCTAACCATTCAAATAAAGCAGATTCAGAAACAAAAGGAAAAGAAAAAAAGAGCAATAATTTAGCAATTTCCTAACAGAGATGGGAAAAATATGGGTACAGATTCCCTGGTCCAAATTCAAAACAGCTTTAAAAAAACAATGTTTGTGCTGTTTGGTTTGTGGTTTTTGTCTGTTGTGCATTATATAAGAATCGCAGGAACCAAACTGCCCTTTAAAAAGTAGTGCATCACTACACTTTATGTAGTTACTCAGTCCCTTTTAACAAGGCCTTGTTACTCATCCCAAGCAACCTGTGGCTACTGTGACATGCACTTAGCTGAGGCGTGCCTAAACATTGTACAATGTCATCTTACAGCAATGCCAATTTTTATCAAACGGCGTTTTCTTTTCACTACCTATATATTTTCTACCTGAAACCATGCAAAGTAGACAGGTTGTTATAAAAATGAATGAAAGAAACTGGAATATACATATCTCTGTTTTTTAAGAACAAAAGAGAAAATCCCAGCATTTAGCTCACAATGCACAGCAATTTAAAATCTTTTAAAACCACTTTCAGCTTTTATTTTTTCCCTCAGCATATGAAAAATAACTTTCCTTAAAGCAAATAAAAATTGTGAAAAAATAACCAATCACTTTATAACATCTTGCAAATTATTATACTATACTCTAAAACCTAAAGAGCCTAGATATTATTAAACTGAATTAAACCTAGGAATTATATAACAATCCAGTTTTCTCTCACAAATTTTAGAAAATATCCCTTCTAGCCTCAATTTTGCATCACTCTAACATTTTTTAACATCTTGGCTTCCATAACCCATTAAATCCGTCAGCTAAAGAGGTAAGTAGCCTAATTTTGTTTTTATTTTTTATACCCTTAAGGCTTCAAATATGATTGTGGCAGAAACAAGTGATCTTATTTATTAAGACAAGCTTTATAAAGCGACAACGTTTCAAGGACTTAACACTAAGTGGAGGGGCCATTAACTTCCTTTAATGGTCAGGACCAGAAGTTCTGAGAAGCCTTTCCGTGCTACAAACATGGAAATTTTGACATACGGTGCTCTGGTTTGACAGGAAGCAGGAAGGCCTCCAAGGTACTCCTCCCAATGTGCCAACCAGCAGGGCACGACACTCAAACCCTGAGGGTGGACTGGGAATGCCGGGCTGCTGGCCCAAGAAACACACGGACACACGTACTTGGTGGAAAAGAGTGCCCAATGCTCTTTATTTTACTCTTCATATATATGCCTTCTTCTCTAGGGGAGGCGGGGAAGGGGAGGGGTTTCCTGGAACTAATCATCTATATTGAAACATGGGAGGAACTATTTGAACAGGAACAAGGGTGGAGGTTCTGTTCAGCTTGCTTTGCACGGGATGGACTGGCCACAATATCCTGCTTGCTGTGGTCCTGCTTGCCCAAGGCAGGTAATGCAACAGGCTGTCAGGCATGCCAAGTCTGAGGCCCATAAGTCTGTGGCTCCAACACCCCAACATCACTCCAACAATCAGATGGGAGCTTTAAGCAGCAATCCAGGGGAATGAGCACAGCTAGGAGCCAGAAAGCCCAAGATGCAGTGGAGCAAAACAAGCAGGAGCAGCTTCCAGGAGTCCGAGCAGAAGCAGCCCGTGTGGCCCACAGACAAGCTGCGTCGGCACCCCAGGAGAGGGTAAGTTCTACAGTTACACAGGCCCCCAAGTGCCAGGGCTGCAAGAGAACCAGCCAAATCTAAGACTTAGCCTGATCTCAGGCACTTGAGGAAGAATGGAGTGTTGTCCTGGTCTGATTATCTCCTCAAATGCTGTTTATTAATCAAAAGGAAGAAAAATATTATCATTTCTTGGAATAAATGAAGCATTCTCTTGAGCAACTGATCAAATTAATATCTCCCCTGAGAGAGGAGGATATGCATACCTTGGCGTGCGATATCCTGAGAAGGACAAACGATCATCCGTCCAATACTATAGTATTGGAAGAACCCGAAAATGTCTTAAATGTATGATTAAAATAACACAAAATACCTTACATATGGAAAAATAATAAATATATTACAAATGGTGACTTATAAAATTTTAAAATCTAAACAAATAGAAAAACATCCCATCCTCATAGACAGGAAGCATTTGTATTATAATAACATCAGTTCTCCCTAAAAACATACATATATAAACACACACACACATATATATGAAAAATGCCAGTGCGGTTTTTCAAAGAGTTAGAAAATTTGGTTCTCAAATGTCTACGAAAGAGACAACGACAGTGAAGAATAGAAGGTAAGGGATTTTGTCCCCACCATATGCATATATTTCATTAAAAAGCTAGCAAAAAAGGCCATATGTTAGAATTAGAAAAAAAATAACTAACCAATGTAAAAGAACAAAATTTATAGACTATGCCGTTTATGGAATTTTGAAAGGTAGCAGAGATGAATGGCCGATCGCTGGAGAAAGGAAGGATTTATTTTTAAGACAGTTTTGCATTTTCCCCATTACTTTTATGGTTCTTGTGTGTCATTTCTGGTAAGGAGACCGAATAGTGAGTGAGCAAACAGACCGCTCCACGCTGGCTATCACTTCTGTCGACAGTAGAAATAGTAGTCAGAAGACCTTAGACGGTTTTCTTTTGCACTGATAATTACATCAACTGGAAAGCAACCAAAGTTCTAAGACTTGCCATGACTCGTGATCTTGCTCAGATGCAAATCTGAATGATATGTATAGTACTTCACAAACTTAGCTTGAAGAAGAATCGCTCAAAGCATTTTAAAAATGTATGCAGATATACCGACTCAATACTTCTGGTGTGGAGTCACAGAAACAATCTTTATCAAGCTACCAGAGATTTTTTACATTTTAAAATTTATTTTTACTGACACATAAAAACTTTACGTATCTGTGAGGTACAAGGCGATGTTTTCAATGTGCAGGTATGAGATACAATGTTAAAATTGGGCGAAACATATGAAGCTCCTCTTCAGCACTCCCTACCTACCGTGAAAACATTCGAAGTTCCTTGTTCGAGTTTTTCTGCAATACACAATCTGCTATCGCCACCTATGGTCGCCCTAACGTTCACTACAAAACCAGAACCTATTTTTCTAAGTATAACTTTTAAGTATATAAAAAGAAGTTACGATTAAGCAACTTCTCCACATTTCTGTCTCCTTCTCTTCCCAGGCCCTTGTATCTACTACTAAACTCAACTTGTGTGAAATCACATTTTTACATTCTGCCTACAAATACATATGAGTGAGTATGAGTGAGAATTCTGTAGTATTTCTTTTTCTTCTTCTTTTTTTTGCCTTGCCCCACAGTTCTACCTATGTTGTTGTAACTGACAAGATTTTCCCTTTCACAGCTGAATAATATTCCCATTTGCTACATGTATCACACTGTCTATCCATTCATCTGTTGATAGACATACGTTTCTTTCATGCCTTAATTGTTATGAATGGTACTGCTGCAAGCATACAAGTCAGTTGTCTCTTAAAATGGATTGCTTTCATTTGCTGGGGCTATAAAACAACACTGGAATTGCCGGATTTCACAGTAGTTCTAGTTTGTTGAATTGTACTTTGGATAAATAATAAGAATAATTCATGCTTCCCATAACGTCAAGTGTTTGTCTACTCTTACTTTCTTCATTGGTCACAACTAACTCTTCCTTTAACCAAATATATTCTGAAAGTTGACATTGTCAGAAGGATCTTTGTTTAAGAGTACTTATGTCTGTATTTGACTTTTATCCATAAATAAAACACACAGAAAGGCTTGTTGATCGGCCACATCATCAATGGCTTTCTGTGGGATCGCTCTGATTTGCTGTTCTCCCACAGAGAGATTACAGAACTTCTAGGCACCAATTTCCACGGGGTGCCCTTTTCTTAAGCTTACACAGGCCCTGGGGTTTTCTCTTTTCTTGATTAATTAGTTTTATTTTTTGATGGTTTTTACACAGTGGATTAGGGTGATTAGGGTCAAGGGCTACAGGAAGGTGGGTGAGATCACCATTGCCACATTCTCTTTTTCTCCTTCCTGCATCTGGGGGGACGAGGGAGACAAGAAGAGAAGCCACACGCAGCCTCTCAAACGCCTCTGCACCCTGGGATGAAGGACAGCCACCTGACACCACCCCAGGGTCCCCCATATGTGGCATGCTATGAGGGTCCTGCTCAAGAGATTTCGAGAGTTTAACAGTTACGACTTATTGCTGATCTCGCCTCTCCAAGCACAATGAAATCTCTCCAGCCCTGGGGTTTTCTAACGAGAGATGAACACGGTGGATGAATTAGATGGAAAATGAGCAAGTCTCAGACCATGCAAGGGAATACTCTTGACAAAGAACCCCAAGCTGGATGGCCTACAAGAAATACTTGCTTTCACAGTCCTGAAGCTGACAAGTCTAAGCCCAAGGTGTCAGTACAGCCAAACTCCCTCTGAGAATGGGCAGAATCTGCCCTTGCCTCCTCCTGATTTCCCACAAGACTGGCTTGCATCCACCCACCCGACCCATTGCTGTTGCCATCAATCTGCAGCCTCCACATATTTCTCCATCTTCCCAAAAGCGTTCCTCTTTTCATCCTCAGAACACTGATCACAATGGACTTAGGGCTCACCCTAATGATCTCATCTTAATTCGATTATGCAAATATGTAGTTCCAAATACAATCACATTTATATGTATGAAGGATTATGACTTTTATATATTTTCTGAGGTTGTATACAATTCGATTACCTGACCAGGGAAAGTCTAGCCTCAAAAAAATAATAATAATAAATAAATAAATAAAACATTTTTAGTTTCAAAAAAACCACTCCCCTTCCATCTTTCTAATTAAATGTTTTGTGACATGAATCTCCTTCCTTATACCATCTCTGAAAGAATGCCTCCTTTAGTCTAACGCATTAAGGACTTCTAAACAGATGTAATGCCCAGTAAATCTATAAGAGTATAGTTATTATTTGTTTGGGGTTTTCTTTAAAGAGTTATTGATTTATTTGAATTAGAGTTACACAGAGAGAAAAGGGGCGACAGGGAGAGATCCTCCACAGTGGTTTGTTTGTTTTTTCAGATTTATTTATTTTTATTGGAAAGGCAGATAAACAGAGAGGAGGAGAGACAGAGAGGAGGATCTGCCGTCCAATAGTTCATTCCCCAAGCTGCTGCAACGGCTGGAGCGGAGCCAATCCGAAGCCAGGACTTCTTCCGGGTCTTCCATGCGGGTGCAGGGTCCCAAGGCTTTGGGCCGTTCTCGACTGCTTTCCCATGCCACAAGCAGGGGGCTGGATGGGAAGCAGGACCATCGGGATTAGAACCAGTGCCTATATGGGATCCTGGTGCGTTCAAGGAGAGGACTTTAACCACCATGCTATTGTGCTGGGCCCCTCCATAGTGTTTTTAAAAGGACTTATTAATGTTTGTTCAGCAGATGAATGTCTTACAAGCATTATTGGTACTTTACTTTGTAACTTGAAGGTATGAACCCTTAGATAAATAGCCCAGAGCCAGCTATTTTTTAAAAAGTGGGGATGGGGAATGGCAAAATAGAAAAGGTTAAAAAAAAAGACCTAACTCAAAATATTATCCAGTAACACATAATACCAGCAAAAGGATATTTTTCCCAGATAAATCATAAGCATGTATCGACAGGCAACTTAAATGATTTATTAGCATGTTAAAACAAAATATTATCTTTATTCTTAAATATTAGAGCAAAGTTTAAAGAGTGTGTTGCTTCATTTATTAAGATTTAGATGCCTTTAGGAAAGTCATTAGAAAAATCATTAACTGGAAAAAAAAAGAAATCATTAACTGAATATCTTTGCATATGAAAAGCTAATCTGCTGAAATATCAACCTCCAAGGAAGACACATATTTGAGATGGAAAAACCGGCCCCAATGGTTGAATTTTACCCATTATACATTAAATCTTAGAAGTAGGAGAGTTGAAATAATAATTCTTGATGAGCGAACTGAAATCTATCCAGGGAGAAAGAGCATTCTCTTTAACAAACGGTGCTGGAGAAATTGGATCTATGTGTGCAGAAGTATAAAACTAGACCCCTACTTTATACCTTACACAAAACTCACAACAGATCAAGGATATAGATTTATGACCTGATAGTATCAAATTACTAGGAAAAAATGGGACACTATGCAGGAGATAGGCATAAGGAAGGTCTTCTTGGAAAAGACTTGAGAAGTACAAAGATAAAAAAATGGGATCACCTCAAGCTAACAACCTCTTAACAGGAGGTCATATGCACAGAGCGGGGGGGGGGGGGAACCCCAGAGTGGGGCAGGAGGACAGGAGGAGGCTTGTATCCCAACGCTGAAGACTCACAGATTCTCACCAAGAACCATCAGTATGAGCACCAAGGACTACATCCCAACTGCCAAGGAGACCACAGGGAGTTGGAGTGCCTTTGGAGGCCAAGAACTCTGAGGTCATCCACTCCCACTTGGATCCACCACATGGGATAAAAGAAGTCCAAATCCTTCCTTGCAAGATCCAAGGGTGTCAGAACAACAGCCAGGATCCCTGAGCAGTCCGCACAAACAGAATAACAGTAAACTTCCTTGGGGACTCAGGAGAGGAGCTTTCTCTGGTCTTCACTTGGTTCCAACCCTGGGTCCCCACCCTCTCTTGCAATGACCATCAGGATCGCTCCAGAAACCCCTCAAAACAAACAAACAAACAAAACTCTAGAATAGATAGAGAACAACAAGGAAAGCTTGGAATCAGACAGGAAACGGTCAACTTGGATGCACTTATACCTTACTAGGTGGGACACAAAGATTGGTTACTCCTCACTAGGGTATTGAGGATTTCTCTGCACGCTCCTCCTAAAACTGTACTGCACCTAAACTGTTGACAAATGTCCTGTTAGAGTTACACGAGACAGCTGAATAGTAATCTATAGTCATTTTAAGGTGTATAGAACCCAGTTGTGTGTAAACTAAAATTGAAATGTCAACGAAGTAGTCACATGATGTGGTAAAGAACTTGCATTTTTTTTAATATGTTGGTTACTCAATACTAGGTCAATTAATTTCATAACATTATAAATTGTTGCTGTTGTTATGTCGGGGCTTTTAACTGATCAAGATGATACTCTGCCGGCTCTACCAGAGGTGGTCTCCCCAACAAGCCACTGAATTTGTCTGGACAATAAGATGCTGGACTCTATGCTTGGCATATGCTTGCAATGAAAGATTCTCGTGTGAACTTGAACTTGAGTAATGCAACAAGGTGGAGGAATCCACCATGGGAGGAGTGTTTGGGGAGGGGTGGGGGGGAATCCCAGTACCTATAAAACTGTGTCACATAATGCAATGTAATTAATAAAAAAAAATCTTTTGCATCTCAAAGGAATATTCACCAAAGTAAGCAGGAAACAAACATACTGAGAAAAAAAATTTGCAAATTGCACAACTGACAAAAGATTAAAATCCAGCTCAAAACCCAACAGCAGCAAAGCAAATAATTCTGTTAAGAAATGGTTCGAGCACATGAGCAGGTAATTTTCCAAAAAAATGAAATACAAATGGCCAACAGACACATGAAAAAAATGCTCTGTATCTCTAGCCAACACAAAAACGCAAATAAAAATCACAATGAGATTTCACCTCATCCCAGTTAGACTGGATAAGGTCCAAAAATCAAAACATAAAAGAGCACACTAATTCATTGATCCTCTCCATTTCACCTGCCTTTAGGGCCGTTGCTCTATGCCACCAAGATACCAGCTCATAGGTCTACATCAAGACCAGAGAGATATGCTTCAACCAACATCAAGTAACAAAGCCTGTAATCTATGATTCTTTCACCAGCCCTTGATTCAGATGTAGCACCACGCTGCAACAGAAGGAATCTGACTTTCCTAGCTGTACAACCATGGAAGAATCCATAAATGCAAGCATACAGGCTCTTACAGCTTTTCTTAACCAGTGAGAGACTGGAGATGGGAGGCTCTCGTCTGCAAGGACCATTGTGGGACAAAGCACTTCTCCACATCCTGGCCTCTTGAGTGGCTAGAAAACCATCCACGTAACTTTGTGATACAAAGAACAATTTGGCAATTCACCCACTTAGTTTGTTACTTTAATCTTTTTGCCCACCCACAAAGCCCTGGAATTGTATTTATCAATGAAACATTATTATCTAAGTTATGCCCCAGGCTGTGTTTCCCAAGGATCCTAAAAACACCCTTGTGTAATGTTTCAAATCTCTCAATGCGTGTGTGTTTTAAATGTATTCTAACTGATAGAAAAGACAAACAATTAGATGATAAACAGGGATGACATTTGTTACTTAAGCACAATTTTGTGTCCAATATGTAAATCAGTTACAAATACCCATAAACATCAGCATTTTAGTAGTGCAGCTAATGGAAAAAGTTTCTGTTCACATGATATTTTACCCATAGTGGAAAAGAAAACAACAAAATTAACTGCAAATCCATCTAATTCCAATAATTTTTTTCTCATGAGGAAAAATAATGTAGCTAATACAGGGTTCTTATCTAAATTTTAATTCCTATTATCAAAGAAAATTTAAGAAAATAGCAACAGAAGTTACCACACCTCTTATAAAATTCACTAACACTCAGGAATCCTGAATTTCATCCAGCTGCTTCCTACTGTCCGGTTACCACCCTTCAAGCTGACTTTGCACGATGGAATTATGCCAGTTTATTTGATTTCCACTGCTTGCCTTTCACGAAAACCCATACAAATGAAAATGGCTCCACAGAGATGGTAACACTGGACAGGTGAATACAAAATACTGCCATCCATCTCATTGTTTCAGGGAACAGAGGACATAATAGGCACAATCAAGCTTAAAAGAGGAGAAAAACATTGTAGCTGTGCTCTTCATGAAAAATAAGATTCCCAACGAATTAGGCAGCAATTTACACAACAAAGTTAGTGTACAACCTGTATCAAAAAAAATGTTTAAAATGTAAGTAAATGGATTAAAAGAAAGATGCTGAAAGAAACTGACTTTTCTCTAACCAATAAAATATCTCAACAACAACAACAAAAAAGCCCTCTTCAAGCCATGAGAACTACAACTTCCAGTTATAAGAGCCACTGCAATAAGAGGTTTACTGATTACTTGGAAGATGGAAAAAAGATCTGATTCCCTATGAGTTTCAGCATCTCCTTCGAAAGTTTTCAGTTAACACTAGTCAGAAACAATTATGGGAGCAGGTGTTTGGCGCAGCAGTTTAAACGCCTGCATCCAAGATTTGTAACCATCATCCATACCCTGGGAGGCAGAGGTATTGGCTCAAGTAATTGTGCTTCTGTCACTCATGTAGGACACCAGGACTGAGTTTCCAATCCTGAGCATCAGCCCTTAAACTTACTCTTGTAGACATATGGGGAGCAAACAACTGCATGGAAGTCTTGTATAGTCTCTCACATGTAAATTTTTAAAAAATTTATATGTGGAGAATCAAGATGACAGAATAGGGTAAGGACATGTTTAAACAGATGGAGAAACATTTGCCAGTTTGAAACAGAGAGGGTACATTCCAGGAAATAGGAGAGGACAGAACAGCAGAGGGGCACTTGGAGACTGACAGACACAGGAAAGCAGAGGACACATGGTGTGGTGTTGCACTGACTGATACCTCAGTAGCATTCAGCCATCAGTGATCTGAATTACAGCAGCAGCCAGAATTCCACCAGCAACAAGGTAGGAAAGGACATTCACTGGGAGCTCAAGAGGTGAATCCAGGCAATGGACTGCTCATCCTGCTGGTCTGTTTGATTTGGCTAGGAGCAGAGACAGAACAGCAGGTCCCAGATGGACAGTGAGAAAACAGGGTGGACTGCACAGCCTAGTCTGCCCCCTAGAACTGACTCAGGTGCCATTTTGTTTAGGGAGGAAAGGCTATGGGACAGGACTGCGCATGCATTACGTTGGAAGTGAATTCATTTCTGACTCAGTGAACAACAACAATGTGGCATCCTACAAGTTCCACCCAAGATAGACAGACCTCAGACCTGATGGCCAGCAGATCAAGAACTCCAGTAGTCACACATCAAGCACCATTTTGTACAGTGTGGCACACTGCAGGGACAACAATAAGCTGTGCATGTGCTGAGGTGGGAGCAAAACCACTGAGCTCAGTGCATCGCACTGGTCCCACAGGGAAAATAATGACGAATTTGGCATTGTACAAGTCAGAATAGGTCCATGTGACCCTCAGACCTAATGGCCAATGGGTTCTGGCAAGATCAGCACTACCAACAACATAGTTATATAGGACATCTGGTGTCTCCCTAATCCTGGGAATTTGCTTGAACCAGAAGCGGGAGAAAGCTGTAGAGGCAAAGGTATAGCCTCAGCATGGTATCACAGGAGGTAGAGACTGGTGAATCAGTAGCTGGGACTACAGAAACCATAGGGAAAATATAACATAAGAACCCAGACCTGGAACTCTCTGGAGGGAGTGGCACAAGTGACTGAAAACAAAGAACCATGCACCAACTGCAATAAGTAAAATTGAACTGTAGACCTGTGGGTGACAGAGCTTAGAAACCTGTCCCAAGGAGAAGAATCTGATAACCAGAAGTACAATAACCAAGAGCAAAAGAAGAGACAAAGGTACAATGAATATTACTGAAGATTCCCCTGCAAAGGAGCAAAACCCTTTGCCAACCTCAGAGTTAACTGAGGAAGACATCGAGAAAATGGGGGATACAGAATTCAAAACACTTGTTATAAAACTTCTTACCAACAACGAGAAGCATGTAATGCAGGAGTTCAAGGAATTTAGGAATATGTCACACTGGAAATGAATCAAATGAAAGCTGATATATCAGAAATGAAGAATATAGTGGGGCAAATTAAAAGCACATTGGAGAGTCTCCATAAAAGAATGAAGGAGGCAGAAGAAAGAATCTCAAAATTAGAAGATATTTCCTGTCACCAGGGGGAAACAGACAAAAATCTGGAAGTAGAGCTGCATCAAGCTTAAAAAAAAAAAGTATTCAAGAATTGAAAGACACTATTAAAAGGCCAAATATAAGAGTTATGGGAGTCCCAGAAGGTGCAGAAAGAGAAGCTGAGTTTGCAAATGTATTTAATGAAATAATAAGGGAAAATTTCCCTAGTCTAGAGAAAGAATTGGGAAACAACATCCAGGAAAGGCACAGAACTCCCAACAGGCCTGATTAAAAGCGATCTTCACCATGACACATGATAATCAAGCTCTTTTCAATAGAACATAAGGAAAAGATCCTTAAACATACATGTGAAAAAAAAATCAACTGATTTACAAGGAAATGCCAATTAAACTGATAGCTGACCTCTCACAGGAAACTCTATAGGCCAGAAGAGAATGGAGCGACATATTTCAGATTCCAAAAGCAAAAAATTGTCAGCCCAAGATAATGTACCCAGCAAAGTTTTCCTTTGTCTTCAAAAATGAAATAGAATTCTTCCACAGTAAAGCTGAAAGAATATGCCTCTTCCAAACCTGCCCTACAAATGATACTCAAAGATGTTCTCTTGACAGAGAAGAGGAATAGCACCCACCAAAACCAAAGGCAAATGTGAAGAATATCCCAGGTGAATAACAACAGAAGACTATCTATTCTCCTAGACCCTCCAGTCATATCAGAGGTCACATTCTGCACAGAGGGCTGGAATTTGTGCCTCAAGTCATGGGAAGGTAACTTGTTAGCCACACCCATTGGGTAGCTGGCAGAGACCCAGGGATGATCTCACACACAGAAAATATTATTATTTCCTCTGATACTCATTTCTGAGTTAGAATACAGAATCTTCCCTATTAAGAGTTTGCACTATAGGGGCCTGGCGTGGTGGCCTAGCGGCTAAAGTCCTCGCCTTGAAAGCCCCGGGATCCCATATGGGCGCCGGTTCTAGTCCCGGCAGCTCCACTTCCCATCCAGCTCCCTGCTTGTGGCCTGGGAAAGCAGTCGAGGACGGCCCAAAGCTTTGGGACCCTGCACCTGCGTGGGAGACCTGGAAGAGGTTCCTGGTTCCCGGCATCGGATCAGCGTGTACTGGCCCGTTGCGGCTCACTTGGGGAGTGAATCATCGGATGGAAGATCTTCCTCTCTCTCCTTCTCTCTGTATATTCGGCTTTCCAATAATAATAAATCTTAAAAAAAAAAAAAAGAGTTTGCACTATCGCTAAAATAAAACACAGATGTAGAAATAAAATTGTCAAATAATAACAAAATAACAACAATACAGAATCTTGGGAATGATGCAAGTCCTTTTATTATCTTTATATATTTATTAATTACAACCACTTCAGTTCTATAAGCAGACTTCAAAAACTTCATGAAAAATGGGATTTAAAGATAAGTCTATTGGCATCAGTGTTATGGCATATTAGGCTAAACCTCTGCCTGCAGTACCAGCACCCCTTAAAGGTGCTGATTCAAGTTCTACTGGCTCTATTTTCCATCCAGCTCCTAGCCTATGACCTAGGAGGGTAGTGCCTAAGTCATTGTCTCATACACATGTGGAAAACTGGAAGGAAGCTCTGGGTTCCTGGTTTCAGATCAGCTCAGCTCCAACCATTGTGGCCATTTGGGGAGTGAACCAGTGGATGAAAGACCTCTCTCTCTTTTCTCTCTCTCTCTCTCTCTCTCTCTCTCTCTCTCTCTCATTCTCTCTGCTTTTCAAATAAAATAAATATTTGGAGTCCCTGCATATACAGAATCCTCAAAATGTTTATGGAAAAAATAAGGTTTTTTGAAAGAAAATAAAGTAGCTTCCATTTGTTTATTTTTGTCTTGTGAGGAGCAAAAAGAGAGACGCTCCCATCCACTGGCTCACTCAGATGTCCAGGATGCCCAAGACTAAGAGAAGATAGGCAGGAGCCAAAACCTTGATCAGCCACAGGGACCTGATGCATGAGTCATCGCTCCTGCTTTCCAGAGTTCTCATTAACAGGAAGCTGCAATTGGGAATGGAGCCAAGTATCAAAATGAGGCCCTTTGGTAAAACAGGTGGGTATCTCAAGTGACAATCACTAGGTCAGACATTTGCCTACACTTACCACATAGTTCTAATTTTCCAGAAACATTTTGAAATGCCATTTTATGATAGACCTTCTGTGATTGGGTGGGAATTGGAGGTTCTTCATCCTAAAGCTACTCTTTCAACCACACTTCTGCTGTATGCCCTACTTGTAGATATGCCCTTCTACAATGCAAGTATTCTTCAATTGCCTCCACCTCTACTCTTAGTAACTGTTGATGTTAACAATGGGATGTCTGTAAGAATAAGACCTGTAAAAATTTTCAGCCATCCAGGAGAAATGATTTTTCCGAGGTAATACTGTTTTCAAGTCTTTCTCTTGCTTCATCAGAATGTGGAAATTTTTCTGTTACTTGGAGGTCCTGCCTCGTTTTTGCTTACATTGTTATGAACGATGAAACGGATTAATGTTATATAATGTTATCTAAAATAGTATCCTTCCCCTAAAGAATACTTCTAGCAATTTAAAAAAGAGAAACATTTTAATAACCATGGAATGCAGGTGGGAAGAAATTTTTGGCTAGGTTTCCTTCATGTTCTTCTCCAATTATAAGCCATGGAAGGCTGCCTACCTGGCCTTTGCACAATGCCAGCCATAGGTCAAAAAGAAGAATTAATTAATAACATTGCAAATAAAATAGCAATTTAAACACTAGGTAATGGGGTTTTGGGTCATACCCTGAACCTCGAGTGTCCATGTAATTACAAAAGCAAGTGACTATACAGTCCTGCATACATGCTTTTATTGCCAATGTTACATATAGATTTCAATTGTTATTTTGTCTCTCAAATTGCCATTAGATTGCTAAAGAGCACGAACATTCAGATTAGAAAATTGAGTTATTTTTATAAGAAAGTTAAGTGGACAGCAGCTGCAGGATTAATGCATTCCCTTGATTTATTTCTTATTTACAGATGCACATTTTCATTAGCAGGGATTTGAACAGAATGGATTTTTACAACAACAAAAGCAGAGGCAGTTCAATTCCAGGTTTTGTACACAGATGGGCTTCTCTGTCTCCTTGGACAGTTTGGAGTGTATCTTCTACCAACACAGCCCAGATGCGTCTATTTGTAAATGTTCAGCTCGCAGCCTCACAGCGGTGGACATAATCTCCCCCTTGACTGCAGAGCAGATCTTGGATGCAATGTGTTTTCTATGTTGATTCAAGGAAGTCCCAGGGAAGTGGACCGGAAGCAAAAGCACAATATTTCTCCCTTCCTCCCAAGCAAAATAAAGCACGTCATATTTCAGTTCTCTGTCTGCATTTGCAACGCTTTCCTAAATGACCTCAGGCTGGATTACTTCCTCTTGCCTTAGAAAACAGTTGAATTTGGGTTGCAACTGTCTCAGACTGACTGTTCTGTTTGGTCACATTTATTAGACCACTTCTAATACTTTGAATCATTCATTTCTGACTCTGAGTCATAACAGTTAAAAATAAGCACAGATACTGCACATTCTTTTATGTGGATCATATTCTCACTGACCAATCTTATTTACTTTGGTTTCCAAGAAATGTCTCATAATTAAATATGCAGAGATGGCAAAGAAACTGAACATTTCTGATTGCACAACCCTGCCTCAGTGGTAGAGATGTGATGCTAAGGCTGCCTCAGGAGATCTGGTTAAGAGTTTTTCTCAATGTTCTGTGTTGGGGTAGTTTACTTAGAGTCTTCCATATTGTGAAGGATGTGATGCTACTGTTCCAGACAACAGGGTCAATAGGCATCAAAATGAATGCTAGCAGATACTGGAAGGGCAGTCCAATTCTTCGTGAGTACCAGATTACAGGATGCAGAGTACATCTGAGCCCTTAGATGAATAGCTCAAGATTTATATTATGCCTTGTCCCTATTCCAAATCCTACTAAACTCTCCAAACACCAGAAAGAAATTAAAGAGCCAAATAGCAACAAAAATACTAGCTAAGCAATCATGACTTTTTGCCTGGTAATTTTTACATTTACTAGCCCACTGTCTCAAGGACATTTTTTTCACTTCCCCTGGGCACGTATCTGTCAATAATTAGGGATGAATGAATTATTGCTTGGTGAACAGAGGTTGTTTTTAAATGAATGAACTCACAAAATGTTGATATGTTGGCTGACATTGCTCAGTTGTTCCACCAGCCTTTTGATGAGCAGGGGTGACTTGTAAAACTAAAACAACATCTATCCACTATTTCGTTTCCTTCTTTTTTTTTTTTATTAACTTTTATTTGTTTTTGCCAAATGTGGAATAAGCATTAAGGTGAAGTTCCTGAGCCCTCACAGTGATCTTTATTCTGGCAAAACTAAATGAACAGTACTACTTACAAGCTAAAGCAGTGAGAAAGAAAACTCAATTTTCTATCCAGAATGTATGATCTAACTAGAGTTTCAACATTCTAACAGTTAATCCCCTTTCTTAGAACTTGGAGTATCATAAGATCTCTCTCTCTCTAGATTACAAGAAATTTAAGTCACAATTTAAAGGCTCCTCCTTATAAAATCCTGTGGAAATAATCCTCTGAGAATGTTACCTGCATTTTAGATGTAGTATTTGTTCTGTGAAAATATTATTTGGTGTTTGGTGCTTTTAGCTTATTCGTCCAACTTTTTAGCTCTGCATGGATTCTTCTGAGAGTCCCCTCTGCTTACCTAATGCCAGCACAGCATAAAAGCAAATGCATGAATAAAAGGATTTTTTCCCAAGGAAATACTGACACAACCTTAACTTAAGGGGAGGGAGATGTGCAGCAGTATTCATGAAAGTAGCGAGTGTTGGAATCTGTTTCATAGCATGAAAGAAAATGTGTTTTAGTAAAAGCGTCCACATTTATCCCATTGTAATTTTTCACACAGCTGTGACAATGGAAAGATAAAAGCGATAAGGCATACCAGTTCCTAAGTAAGCACACAGATGAGTTCAGGTTCAGATCAATACTTGCAGATTGCAAATACACCATGACTACAGCTTTGATTTCTTAACAGCCAATGACTTAGTTCACTTGTTCGATTTAATGAATGCTAGAGGCTTCTGGAAAAGATGTTGCATTAAGAGATATTCTTTCCTACGTCTCATTCCTTTGTAACATCATATACTATTACGTGGATATCCTGTCTAGTATATCTTGACAGGAAGAAAAGGACAAAAGCAGCATCAATGGATTTTTCCTGTAGAAAATGTATTTCCTTGGAAATTCCGTGATTCTGTTCCAGCCTATCAAACATCTGAGTCTTTGCCAAGGTAATCAGATTTTTCTTTAATCACAGGCACAAGCTGACATTTGTCTAACAAGGAGAATAATTATTCTTCAGAATAAAGATGTATCTTCTAGAATGATCTTGGAGACAAACTAATGTCTTTTGCAGAAATTAAAAGATAAATATACATAGAAGAAGATGACCATATATTTTTATTAAGTGTGGCCACTATTTCAATAGAATGGTCTATTACCATCTGTTACCATTCAATAAGGAAATGGATAAAAGAGCAAAGATAAGTTTAAAAACTCCTTATTTAAGCCTTAGGACAAATAGCTGCTCTCCCACTCACACTGTTTGTGAACCATATTAACCAGTAGCCAAAACCTCATGCTACCTGTTCCTTACCATGATTTAACTGCCTTAAGCTTGACCTGGCACACAGTATTTATTCATGCACTTACAAACATACACTTCACAGCAAGGTAGCTACAGAGACTTAAGACAAATCTTCATGTATGGCAAAGCGTCTTGTTCTACAAAGATTTGTACCCACATCCCCTAGTGCCCATGACCATGTCTTTCTAGCCACAGGCTATACAGTCCGGTCTTCACATCTGGACGTGGCCAAGTGGTCATGCAGTGCAACCAGAGGAGGTAAGAAGCAGATGTCCTCTCTCCCTCTCTCCCGTTCCCTCACACTGAATCCTTGGATCCACATGTGAAGAGGGTAGTGCCCCGAGACGGACACAGATTGCGTTCCTACGTCAGCATACGGAAGACAGCAAGCCAGAAACCACACTGACGTGTTGGAGTGAGAATTAACCTCAATTTTTTAAACTACGTCCACTTGGAATTCATCTTTTATGATAACCCAATGCTACAAAAGAATCTTATTCTGAAGAACTCACCTTTAATAAGGGGGAAAGCTCCTTCAAATGATCTTTAGAGACCAAAATCACATATATTCTTGTGAAACAATGATGGTGATAAAACAATTAACCAAAGACTATAGCTTAGGACATCACCATATACAAAAACTAAGGAATCTTGGCTATAAAGTAGAATAGGATCATTTACGTCTAGAGTCATTAGAAAAGACCTCATGAAACTAGAACCCTTTTAACTTGATTTCAAAAGATAGAAGGCTGGGTGACAAGAAATGAAGCTGAAATGCATTTGTAGCCTCGGGAGCTGAGTGATCAAGCAGGGAGGAAATAAAAGGCAATGATTTGGGAATAGTGAATTGCCTCCAAAAAGAATTACAGTTGCACAGGAGTAACCGAGTTTTTACAGCTCCGACTTGTTGATGACCCGACATATGAATTACAACGTCCAAAGCTTTGGCATTTGTGGAGGAAGCAAGATGTGTTGTGGAGGAAAGCAAAATGTGAAGGTCATCTCAGTTTAAATTTTTCTTACTTCTTTCCAAAAATCTAGGACCTAAAATGCCTCTCTTACCACAGTAGCTAATAAGAGAATAACATGCGGATTTCAAAAATCTGAGAGGTCAGAGAACACAGACACATATATCCAGTGAGCTTGGCGTAAAAGGAAGTTATCCCCTTAGGAAATCAGCATTTCCCAAATCAGCATCACAAAAAAGAGAAGTCCTCCCAGCCCCAAAATTCAAATTTCATAATGTTGACTAAAACCACAGGGAACATGTGATGCAGATTCATGATTCAGGTGTCTTCCACTTTATAAACAAGATTAAGAAACTTTAATCCTAACATGCCAAACTCCGATACACAAGCATGCTGTCAGAGATTGTCACAGTCTACAAAGGGTGACTGGGACACTAGCTGGTGAGGAGACACACCAGGAAGGCTCTGTGCAAGCATTCCTTTTTCAATATCATTTGCTGCTTGAGCTCTTAATTTTCAAAATTATGTGTGATTTTTGTTCCTTCTTGTAAATACTTGCATTTTAGAATGCTGCTTCTGAGAAGTCTTCAACTGACATGTAATGGATCATCAGATTGTTTCCTGTCTAGGAAAAAGAATCTGTGTTGCACTTTAACTTACATACAGCACTGTCCAATGATAAGATAAATGCCTGTTAATGAATATATTCTGCTTTCCTGCATTAGCCAGGGGTACTGCCCAAAAGACCCACCCAAACATGAACAAGTTCCCGCGCTTCCTTTGCAGAAGTTTGAATCAAAGTAGAGACTTTCTGTATAGATTTTAAAATATTTCTATTCCTTTGCTTTGACTTGCCTCTTTAAAGACATACCTAGTTTTCTGAAGTTTGGGGTTTTTTTTTTCTTTAACAAACATTAATGTCCTCATGTTCTATGTTGTTTGCTCAGCCTCTTGGGCAAAGGAAAAGGAGTCAGAGATTCATTTTCATGACAGCACTGAGTGAAAACACTTGTCAGGAGAAGGTGTGGATGAGCCAAGGATGCTACCATACCAGCTTCTGCAACAGCTTGGCAGCAGCTTTGCAGGCCTGGAACTAACCATGCAACCCTGGCTCTCCCGGCCAAATGCATCCTTCCCTAGTGCCCCCACTTTGTTCCTGTGATCCTGCTTATTTTTCACTCTGTGCTACAATAATTTACAATGAGGAGTTTGAAATAAATATGATTTTAAAAGAAATTTTCTTTCAAATTGATGTAAAACCCAAGGTTAGACAAAAATATTCCTTTTCTACACAGATCAGCAGCTTTTCTCCTTTTCGCATATCTAAATCTGAAATATGTGAGACTAGAGCTACTTTGAATAGCAGAAAGTAAAGTGCAAAAGAGAAAAAAACACAAGTTTTCTGAAGACATAATTCTTCCTAAAATGAAAAATAAGTCAAAAAAATGTATGGCCTTAAAAACATGTTTCACGATTTAAAAAACAGCCATAATATAACCCAAATAGCTAAAGCTGAAGTTTTCTCTACCTGGTGATCACCACATACTGACATGGGCTTCATTTCCTTTCTGAAGCACTGGCCTCAATTCACCCTCCATGGAGTCCCAAGAACATGTTGCTCAGGTACACAACCTTAAGAGCATCCTCTTTTGTGTAACTTATCTTAGCAACTGTTCACCCAGGTCCAGAGGAACATGTGTTCACTCTCAGTTTTCTTTTTCAGTCACCAACCTCATTTCCTATAGTCCTGCCCCCTTCCACTCTACCCACTTGACTCACTCACTATACCCTGGTGTTCTACGCCCCCCACTAATGTGCTCAATCTATCTGCCTTCTCCATTCACCTGGCAACCTGCTGTGCATCCCCCAAACCTTCAGACCAGAGTAGAGTGAGTGCAGGAAACAGAAGCCACTCCAGGTGCATCAGGCAAACAGGTGTTACAGTGTAAGGCAAGAAGTATCAACAAACTCGTTGAAACAGCAGTACAAGCCAAAGGCCACACATAAGCTCTCAGGTCCCAACACTATGGCTGCTGACATGCAGAGTCAAAACGCCACCGGAACCACTGCTTAAACACAGCCACCTTCACAGCCAAGGCTGGTAGATTTCAGTTGGAAAAGAAGGAGTGTAACAAACAATATCTGCTCAATCCTGCCTTTCAGATGCCGTTATTACCAGAGGGAAATAGACTCCACCTCCCTCCTGCTTTGCAGATTCTTTGCTCGGTGAGCTCATTACATTTTTCAGCTTTCCAATCAATGGAAAAAATGCACAGTGCCATGGAAAGGGAGGAGAGAGATGCTGATGTCAACGGATGATACCGAACACAGGTATCTGCCACATCCCTCTCTGGACCTTCCATCCCCAAGATTCTTGGTGAATCATCTCCACTGTATCATCTCCACTCTTTAACAAGCATATTCTAATACCCAAGCAGTCTCTCCCTATTCTACTGATGGCAATCTATGCCTCATGTATTAGAAACATCTTGTAATGACTTAATTCTTCTATTTATGGTTGGGTCAAGGTGCCTAGCATGGTCTCTGGTACATAATGTGACACACACATTTTATTTCATGGGATTTTGTTAAACAGCTAGAAGATCTCTTTCAGCATTCATTAAGTAACATATATAAAGTATATAATATTTACGATGCTTCTAACGTAGCACATATACATTAGGCAACCACTGGCTTCTTGTTTGAAACATAAGGTAAGGTATATAGAGTTTAAAGCACTGATTGAAATATACTAAAATCAATAGCTATTGAGGAAAATGATCAACAACTTTCCCAAGAGAAATGAACATGTCAAATAACTAAGAGGAAGGAAGAGAAATGATTCAAGCTAGGAAAGGAGAGAAATGACTAAAACTGAAACATTGAACACAAACACACATAAAAATAATGGAAAAAATGATCTAATATCAATGACTCCATTGCTAGAGAAGATGTAATAGCTTTCTGGCATTCTATCATCAGCCTGCTTTTGAATTACCAATAGAAGACACTTATCTCGAAGCAGATGAAAGATGATTTGTACACAAATCAGAACAATCACTGTCGAAAACCTCTCCGAATTCGGACAATGAATCTCTTTATTTAAGAAAGAGAAACAAAGTGCCTCGCAGCTCATTTTAGTAATCTCACACATTGAGTAATTTTTCTTGTATTTTGTTTGCATTTTGCTTTGTTTTACCATGAAAATCACTCACCCAAAATGAATCGTAGAGCACTGTCTTGGTGTGGAAAGATAAATAGCCAACCCATAAAGCGGCATGTTCAAGGCCCCACGAGAACTACAAATGCTATGACACAGCTTGGAAGGCCGCCTCCATCCTTATCATAGCGCACAGATAGCAATAAACACAAAACCAGCACATCTGAGTCACAGCTGGTTACCTCATCACTTCTTACAGCACCGTTGATGTCCTCCATCAGTGCCAGTCCCACATCAGCTGGTTTAAAGATAGCACTGCCTGTAATCCCCCTTTGCTTTCTGCTTCCGTGTGTTACAACCATTCTACTTGTTTCTTTGCTTATTCCTCAATCCCAACTGGCAGGAAGAGAATGCCGAAGATCAATTGGAAATATGAGTTTACGCACAACTCTTTGAAAATCACTTCTTTGATATCAATTTGATATCAATGAAAAATGACAGTGGGAGCCAACATGGTGGAGTATCGGTTAATCCCCTACTTATGGCATTAGCATCGCATCTGGGCACCAGATTGTGTCCAGCTGCAGCACACCTGATTGAGCTCCCTGCCAATGTCCTGGAAATGCAGTGGAGGATGGCCCAACACCTTAGACCCATGGCTCCGCATAGGAGACACAGAGGAAGTTCCTGGCTCCTGGCTTCAGACCAGCTCAGCTCTGGTAGTAGCAGTCATTTGGGGAGTAACCAGCAGAGAGAAGATATCTTTCTCCCTCCCTCCTTCCCTTTCTATAACTCTGATTTTCAAGTAAAATATAAAAGTTTTAAAAAGAAGGAAAGACAGTGAAAAATACTACTCATTTCAGGAAGCTAAGAAACGGTCTAAGGGGCCATGTACGGGCACAGTAGACATGCTGAGTGATGAGAATTCTTTTGGAGACATTCTGAGGATAATAGGAGAATACTGAAAACTTGGGCCTTATACAGTGTTAGCTTAATAACCTTAGCATTTCCACAGTACCTGAGTGTAAACTCTTAAGAAGATACAAAAAATACTGATACATTATGAATGCTAGAAAGAGTCAACAACGTTACTTAGAAATTGAACAAACCAAAGATAATGCAAGATTTGAAATCCATTCTAGGCAATAAATTAATCTGTCAGGAAGATGTCATCAAAATTCTCCACCCAAATCAGAGGTACAAAAATGAAGGGATATTGTGTTGCCTAAAGGCCATAACGCTACCACATTTGCCTGTTTGCTGGTACCTCCCAGCGTTACCTCCCAGGTACTGATTTTGAATCAGCTGCATTTTACACAGGAGTCCTTTGCAAACTGATATCACTGAACACCATTCCTTTGGGTTAAATACAAAACCCCATATGTTCAATAAGAATCAACATTTGGTCAGAATATTCCATTATGAGACTGGGAAATCGTTATAACTAACAACTGTATCCTACAGCGATTGTTTTAAATCTGAAAATTTGTTCCTCTACACTCTTTCCCCATTCCCTTCTACATCTCAAAATAAAGTATATCCTGTGCTTCTTTTCCTCAGAGAAAGTTCATGACATGGATTCAACGAAGGATTAAGACACAGTGAAGCTACAAAACCTTGAAGGAACAGGCAGAACTTTCTCTGAAGTAACACACGAGATTTTAAAAACTGGGGGAAAAATAACAAGTCTGTAGATATCTCCAGAGATAAGATACCTGCTTCCTGTTCGTTAAAACTGTAGCAGGAGTTAGAAGCAAAGCCAGTCGGCAAGGGTCATGCGGTAAGTTATGTCATCAGAGAACACGGTTCCCCAGGAGTGTCACAGCAGCAAAGCAGGTGAACTAGGAAGGGCTAACAGCAGAAAGAGCTAATATGATCTCAAGCATCCTCACAATGCATTCAGTGGCTCGGTGAGTACAGCCTAGAAGCAACCTCTTGCAAATCCAACTTAGCCAGCTTGTCTACAATAGCGGAACAGAACACAATTTAAGATTTGAAAGCATAACAAGATTTTATGTATTAAAAATTGAAGAACGTACATGATAAAAGATGATACACCAAAAGGCACACATCGGCAGCAGCACACTCGGTTCAGCTAGATGCTCCCACTGGGAAAATGGAATCTGCATGCAGAGCAACGGGCGCAAGTTTCCACGTCCACTCCTGACGGCCACTTTCTTGAATTTCATAGCTGACCAAATCGCCTCATTGCTTCTTCTCACTTTGTGACAACAAATAATTGATTTTCATTGTGATAGCTGAAAGACAGGCCAGCAGCACAAAGGATGAGGCTGCTACTTGCAATGCTGGGCTCCCAGATGGGTACCGGTTCAAGTCCCAGCTCCTTCACTTCTTTCTGATCCACCTTCCTACCAGTGGATAGGCAGCTGGGAAGGCAGCTGAAGATGATCCCAGTGCTCAGGCCCTTGCACCCATGTAGGTCACCTGGATGAAGATTCTAGCTCCTGGCTTCAGCCTGACCAAGGCTGGCCACTCTGGGGAGTGAACCAGCAAATAGGAAATCTCTCTTTTTATCCACCTCTCTGTCTTTTTGTAACTCTGACCTTCAAACAATAAATGTAAGCTTTTAAACTATATATATATATATATATATATATATATATATATATATATATATATAAGAATCCAACTAGATTAAAATACAAATATAATAAACAAGCTGCCCTGTGAGCAGCAAGTTTCCCCAGCAACCTAAGTAACTGTGTGATTATCACGGGATACACAGAGAATCATTCGTTGTGTTTTTGTGCTGAGGTTTGATTGAAGGGTTGATAATTTGGAAATTCTCAGTTCTTAAGGATAAAGTATTTTTTATTTTAAAAAGGAATGTTCTTGGGCCCGGCACGATAGCGGCAGCGGTTAAAGTCCTCGCCTTGAATGGGCACCGGTTCTCATTCTGGCAGCTCCACTTCCCATTCAGCTCCCTGCTCGTGTCCTGGGAAAGCAGCTGAGGATGGCCCAAAACCTTGGGTTCCTGCACCTGTGTGGGAGACCCGGAAAGAAGTTTCTGGCTCCTGGCATTGGATCGGCACAGCACCAGCTGTTGCAGCCACTTGGGGAGTGAATCATCGGACAGAAAATCTTCCTCTCTGTCTCCCCTCCTCTCTGTATATCTACCTTTCCAATAAAAATAAATAAATCTTAAAAAAGAAAAAAGGAATGTTCTTTAGCCTCAAGTTTACTTATCTTGGAATGGTAGACCTCAGTTTACCTGCACTCTGTGATGGATCTTGGTCACTGAATTTCGTTATCAATCACTCACCAGATCTACGTAAGAGAGAAAGCTGGGCAAATAAAAAACAAATCTGGAAATACATACAAACTATATATAAACTATAAGCCAGTATTGGAGCCACCACTGAATTCTTTCTCAGTGCTACTTTCTCTGTCCCCATTCCTAATTCTATCAGTACCATTCCTTTTTCACAGAAATTCAGAGAATGCCATTTTAGTTTTTTCAGTACTTGCTATTATGTATGCAATTACTTACTTTATGGAAATTTTATAAATAAAATATTGTTATGCTTTCAAATCTTCTATCAAAAATTTTAAATTATTTTCTTCAAAATTTTTCAACATCTCCTAGCTGTTAACTGCAAAGCAAATAAAAGTGGGACAAGATAAAAAAAAAAATTCAAGAAAAATTGGATTAACTTCCTAAAAGGAAATGTTACAATCATCCTAAATTGGTCCTTTGGTATACATCATTTTCAATAGGTACATTTGATAGACTGAAAGATCATCTTAAAATTTTTCCTTGATGTACTCCAGACTCGGTAGTACTTTAAAAGAACAGGAATCATTAAAATCAGTGAAAAGAAAGTACTTATTGTATGTAGAAGAACAAGATTTACAATATATTAAAATAAGCAGCGCAAGCCTGCAAATTGCAGCAAGCTGAAGATAACATTTTTACTACACACTTCTTGAAAAGAAAATAAAGAGCATCGAATCAATGTATCACTGAAAAGATTCTTATTTGTACAAGCTGAAGGTTGATGCAGGTCACACCCATGAAGGCAAACAGAATTTGTTAATTCAATCCAACAGACTTGGCAGTGAGACCAAACAGGAATTTAATCAGCAGGAGAAAGTGGTAAGCATCTTTGAAAATTGAATGATTGCTCTGAAAACAGTAAATATCATTACAGAAGGGCAAGGAAACAAAAAGATGCCTCTCATGATTTGCAGTGAGTCCATCAAATAGTAAATGACTCCAAATCAACTAATTGCAGAACCGCAAAAATGACAACATTACTTCTGCTAGAAAATTAAAATTTATATTTTTCTAGGCTCTCAACTCTCTTAAATATTCTTTAAAATAGAAAAGTTAGAAAATACACCATTATATGACTTGCATTCCAAGTCAAAACAACCAACTTCTCAGAGCTGCTTCCCTCCACAATGAGTGCCTGCTCCCTGGAGTTAACTTGAAGGCTTTAAGATGACACTGAGCGGAGCCTACAACGTAGCGGGTAATTTCTGCATTTAATTCAACAGGAATTCTTCAATCATCTTCAGTCAGAGCATTTGAAAGGATGCATATCATTACCAAAGGATGAATTAAAAGGAGCTATTCCCTCCACCCCACCCTTCACCACTTCGATGAAACATCCTGAAAGCCCTTCAATAATCTTCCCTATTTGCTTTGCACCTGAGCTTTCAGCTTCATTTTGTTCATCTTGCTTTCTTTTTCACTTTGCCCTTTTATCAAATCCTCCTTTGGTTGCAGGAGCTCTGCTTATCCCCAATCCAGTGTCCTTGAAGCACTTGTGGGAAACACAAGCTTTTGGAATTATCTTGCTGAACAGGCCATCAGACAGCCAAAACAATAACAAAAAAAAATGTTCTCCATGATACTGAAGAACTTTTTTTCCTACAAGATATGCAAATACAGTGTTAACATTAAACCAATGAGTTTATTACCCTGCAGCATCTTAATAAATAACTTGCAACTGATGTTTCCCAAGAGTGAACTGCAAAAATCATGTAAAAGTGGTGAAAATTTATATACTTATTTTAAAGTCCAGTAGAGGTTTTGGTGTTTTTTTTGTAAGATTTATTTTATTTTTATTGGAATGTCAAATATACAGAGAGGAGATGAGACAGACAGGAAGATCTTCCATCTGTTCATTCACTCCCAGGCGGCCGCAATGGCCCAAGTTTCATAGATCCGAAGCCAGGAGCCTGGAGCCTGGAGCCTTCTCTGGGTCTTCCATGCAGGTGCAGGGTCCTAAGGCTTTCATCCTCCATGCTTTCCCAGGCCTCAAGCAGGAAGTTGGAAGGGAAACAGGTTGCTGGGATTATAACCGGCGCCCATATGGAAGCCTGGCATGTGCAAGGCGAGGACTTTTTAGCTGCTAGTCTACCACGCAAGGCCCAAAGATTGTTTTTAATGTTAGAGTATTCTGAAGTAGACAGCAAACTTATCCTAAAACAAGAAAGGGCTGTCAGTCTTCATGCAAAACTAGGCAAGGGTATGAAGAAATAACCAAATTATCAAGAGGAAAACACAAGGAAATGATGCTACTTTGATGGAATGTACTCAGGAAATAAATAGAAAATCTTAGCTTTACAATATAGAGGAAGATAGCTTTTCATAAATATTCTGTTTAAAATGGATAGTAAAATACATGCTCATTTATTTTTAGCTCAGTTTTTATACTGTCCTGAATAACTTATCTGCATATTTCATCTCCTGAAAGAATTTTTTTTCATTTTTATGTGTGTACTTTTGAACAATTACTGTTTACAGCTATCAAAAAGCATACAACAGTCTGCGGAATTTCAGCTAATTCAAAAATCTTAAGTGTCCCTTTAAGTGTTTATGGAACACAGTTTACAAAGACCACAACTACAAACCTTTCATCCCTTTGCAGTGGGTCTTGGAAACTCACTCTACCTAGAGGTACAGAATGTTTGCATACACTTGAATTCCGAGCTATCCTCGTCATTTACCTGGAAAAAAATGAATGAGGTAAAAATAGCAATCTGTGGCTTCCAGCCTAGATTTCAACAGACGTTTTGGAGTTGTGCTGTGATGAAACTGTTATGGGAAGACAGACACTTGGGGTCATACAAGAAATGTGACCAAGCTGTCCTGCTGAAGGTCTCCAGACTATCTGGTCAACAGTTAGTCAATAGTCACCTTGTGGCCACTCAGTCAACCAAGCCCTGGTAGTGCCCAGTTAATGACAGCCATGTGAGTGATCTTGGCTGAGACAGGTGTAAGACGCTTCAGTTGTGTCCAGTCCAAATGGGTTACCCACAGACTAATAAGCATGTAAATGTATACTGTGTTATGCAATGAGTACGGGAGATGAGTCATTCCAACTGAGACTAGTCAATATCCCAGCTGAACCGCTAGATGTCTCAGCAAGGCTACCTTACACATCCACTCCCATTAGACCTATAGAATGTAGACACACGGGTGAACCCAAGGCACATCAGCACCACGTAGCTGAGCTTCATCAAATTCTTTGTCCACACAGGAAACATTGCAACATTAGGTAACTGACAGCACCTAATGCAAGTACCATATTTCCTAGTTTTCCAATACAATACAGATTTTAACTCTTCTGTCTCGTCATATATCAAACACATATTTTATATGTTGGAGATATGGTTCTACAAGGGAGTAAGTACTAAAATGTACTCTACAACGATGGTTGACCTACATGAGCAATTCTTACCTTCCAGAAAGTGGGTTATTATTGTCTGGGATTAAAGGCCTCTTAATCCAGAGCACAGCAAGCTTTCTTTGTACTCATGTAAATCAAAAGGTATGAGGGGAGATAAATGTAACCGTGTTCTACCTAAAGTGGCATTTTTGATTCTCTTCCTAATATTTAAGTCCAAAAAATTCCTTGAACATTTTTCCCTGGTGTCGTTGCCCCATGACTACACTTTCCACCACATGCATCCACAGAAAGGCACAGACACATAAAAGATGAAATGAGGAGAAAACTGCAGATTAAGGGGCAAAGATGAATAACTGCTATAATGACACACTGAACAATCACATTTCTGTAATATATTTTTGTTTGAATTGCTGCCCAGCCAGACCTCTCCTCTGGGAGAAGCTGTGTAATTTCTCTGGTTATATGATAGAACCAAGATGAAAGATAACTCACAAGTTCCTGTGGCTTAAAATACAATGGCTGAAAATTGGTGGGCTATTTTTAAGTTTCTTTCCTTCTATTTGACAAGGATAGGCAGAACTATATTCATCACCCCCACACATATCCTTCTGCAAAATAAAGGTCAAATTGTTTCTTTTCTGTTTTTAAACCCACTGCTAAAAAAAAAAAAGTGATGCAAATGCTTTATGAGTGTTAATCTGAAGCCAAAATAACACTTTCCTCCATTCCTTGCCTACAATGGAAACCAAAAGATCTACTGCTTTTTTTTTAAAGATTTTTTATTATTATTGGAAAGCCGGATATACAGAGAGGAGGAGAGACAGAGAGAAAGATCTTCCGTCGGATGATTCACTCCCCAAGTGAGCCGCAAGGGGCGGGTGGGGGGGTGCGCGCCAATCTGAAGCCGGGAACCTGGAACCTCTTCCAGGTCTCCCACGCCGGTGCAGGGTCCCAATGCATTGGGCCGTCCTCGACTGCTTTCCCAGGCCACAAGCAGAGAGCTGGATGGGAGGTGGAGCTGCCGGGATTAGAACCGGCGCCCATATGGGATCCTGGGGCTTTCAAGGCGAGGACTTTAGCCACTAGGCCACGCCGCCGGGCCCAAGATCTATTGCTTTTTAAACTAACGTAATTTCAAAAACTATGATTGTAAGATACCTTATTGAGCAATTAGTTGGATGATATGATCATTTAATTTGGCTCCCACTATTCTTGGAAGAGAAAAAATTCAAGAATTCATACATTCAGAACCTCATCTCCAACAATAACTAAGGAACTCTACCAAAGTTAGAATTGATTTAAATATTGATTATAAATTAAAATTAAATTGTTTTTAAACCTTCTAGACTAACAGTTACCGGCAGTACCTCTGTTCAAACATACTGAACTATTTATGGACCTTCATCTAAAATTTTCTTGATTTTTTTAATGAGAAGCTAAAATGATAGCTCTTACTTTTATAGGGGACTGGAGTTAAACTTCTCAATTTGATTAATAGGGAGACTAAAAATCAAGGAGTTGAAATAATATGCCTGGAAGATCCGGAGCTTGTTGACGGCAATGCTAGTGTGATAAGCAGGGTTCCAGGTGGACACACACTGGAACTCGTATCTGTTGTGAACGGGAGGCCATAGTTCCTATCCATGAATCCAGGGGCTGCTACTCATCAACAGAGAACTTCTGCAATCTTTCAGCCACAACTCTAGTCTTGGCTTAATTCAGATTTACCAGGAATGAGCACAGTGCTAATACTGTTTAAAAACTCTCGCAGAAGATTCTAAGGCTTGAGGTTGAGAGCCATGGGAATGTTCTTCATCCCAACATCCTAACAATTCAGGCTGAGTAGGCAGAGAGTCAGAGCCTTACCTGCAGTGTCTGGTTTATTTGGGCCTCTGAAAGTCCAGATCTCAAGAATCTAATTTTAACACATTAGACTCTTGGAAAATAGAAACGGAAAGACAGGAAGTAAAGTACACGGCCTTAGAAGCATTCATTGTAAGACATTTATAGACACATGACAGTGGAGAGAATGCCTTCAAGAGAAAACTTGATTAGACTAAACAAAAGGAGTAATACCTACAGGCACTTGAGTGGACAGAGGGTAGGTTTACAATAACATATCACATTGCTTATGGATTCACTGCTTTCTATCACTATCCCCCCCCCCATAGTAATCAGCTGACAGAGTCATGCAACCACAGGTAATATGGATTAGAAGTAGTTTTAAGGATTATGATACTGGAGAGAAACAGAAGTAGAATATTTTACACCTCACCTCCCCCTGAAAAAAGTTCTAAATCAGAATCCAGCTTAACAACATTGCAACAAAAAAAGTTAGTAATTGAAAGATGATCCTAAAACATATTTATTATTCCTCAATATCAACCCAATTTTCAAGGAAGTAAAACTAAATCAGGGTTATTTTGAACCTCAGAAGTGACAAAGGTAAAATTTACTTGTTGGAATAAGGTTATAAACAGATATGACCTCCTCACCTCTTACAAGTAAGGCTTGAAAACTTTGAATTGAACCTGCAGCCCATTTAGTTTTTAGATAAACATAACTTGGCCAGCAGTAGGGTCACATGTTCTATTTTTGGCCAAATATTAAATAATATGAAATACCAAATACTAAATATTTGGCTTCAATATTCTAAATCTAACCTATATGCTTAAAAAGGACATGTCTCTAAGTAACGTCCAGAACACAAGAAATAAGCTTGATTATTAAGCCTTAAACAAGACTGAAAGGCGAAAAGCTCAACTTCGTCTGATTTAATCTAACGTTCTAGCTTGAGGCATATTTTATAAAAGTGATGATTTGGTTTTCTGCCTTCATCACCAATTCTTGTCCACTACATTAAATCCCACACATGGCTAACATGAGTTAATTAAGCATTATCTCATGGAGTATTAATATAAATTCTCAATGGGCTCATCCTTAAAACCCTGGGGCAAAATTGGTATTTCCTTGCAGTAAGAATTAGTTTACATTGCTAACAGAAATACTTAGAAAAAAATTTTAATCTTTAACCATCAATTCTAAAAGAACAGATTAAAGGAAGTGATAGATGATCCAACAAGATAATGTGAAAAGAGAAAGCATACCTCTTGCCATTCTAATCACATTCAAAGAGCTTTTGAAGCAACCTCATTCATTTTCTCTACAAGAACCAAATGTGGATGTTGTCAATATCTCACCTCACCTCCTTGCAGCCTAATTGTAAATATCATCAAGAAAGCATTTCTTTCACCTCATCAGCCTACTTCCTTTGATAGATGAAGACAACTTCACAAGCATCAACAAGTAGAGTCGATGTAAAACAGTTATCAGGATTAAAATCATAAGGCCACAAGTAACTTGAAATGATTAGATGGTGCATCCTCCATTTCCAATATAATAATTTAAGCCAGTAGCTCTCAACTTGGCTGCCCATCAAAATAATCTAAGAAATTTTTTAAATTCTAGTGCTGAGTTCAAAAATCACAGAAATTCGAATTTAAGTGGTTAATTTAACATTTAGCCTGGGCATGAAGCCGGGGCATAAAGATTTTTAAAACTTCCCCAGTTAATTTTAATCTGCAGCTAAATGCCAAATCTACAGGAAAAAAGACCACTAAGAAAATATTTGTAGTCCAGCCAAGCTAGGCCTACTTAGAATAGTAAAGCAAGGAGGCCCCCAAGAGAATTTTGAAGAATCTTTGGTGTTCAGCAGATGGTTTTAGAAAGGAATTTGAGAAGTATTGGGTGTTTAGGTTGGATGAAATCAAGAAAACAGACTATCTGGCGACTAATATCAATCTTTATTCAAGAAGTAGAAAAATTAGAGTAGCACCAATGTTGCTGAAGAACCAGGGATCACTCCAAAGACAAGTGTGTTGGTGATGTGATCAAATATTGATCATTGCTGTGTGAAGACATAGCCTTCTCATCACCCTGTCCTCAGCCTGGTGCCGCATGCCTTTTGGTGAATATGATGGTTCAATTTTCACTCTCTCTCTTGGTTCATTAGAGACAATTTTCATATTCTCACAAGGAGAAGAACCACTGATGGAAATGATCCCAAAGCTACCTGAATATGAACACTATTCTTTGCAATATCTGTCATTCTTTAGAGTTTTAGGACTTGAAATCAATTGATGTGACTTATTGGACATGTATCTTATTTTTCATTAATTTTTCTAAGTGAAATATTCCCACAGCTAAACATAAAACTCTGTTCCCATTTCCTTCATAGAATACCCAGTTATGACCAATTGCTTAATTTGTAAGAGAATGTATAAAGAAAAATCTGGTGTGAAATAGTCCTTATTGATAGCACTGCTCGCCCAGGACTGCCTTGGCACGGACTACAGAATGGGCACACCTCGCAGAAACATGTTTTACAAGATTCTGATCATTCACATATTTGTTCTACAGTAAATAAAAATGTTGGAAATCATTTATGCTTTGAACTAAGAATAAACAGGTACATTCCACAGAAATCATGGTATTTCATTTATCCTTGGGGATTTGATCTCTGCCATCTGAGGAAGGCTGTGTAACCATAGACTACATTTCATGTCATCTGAAAACAAGCTTCTTTCAGTGTTTCATAGAAAGATGGATTGCCGGTCCTGACCAGGGACAGAAAAACACATTAATTTGGGTAGGAATAATCAAGGTGTTAGTCACTCACAGGGACCCACCCGTGCTGGCGAGTCTCACCCACATTACCTACCACCTGAGCGGCACAGAGATAGGAACAAATGTTCCTCTCCTGGGCTATAATATGTCCTTTTGTGAGACTTCAGGGAGCTGATAAATGCCACTACAGTTTCCCTACTTGAATTCTGAACCAGGAATCCGGAATTCAGGAAGAAACATATTTAAAATATTTTAAACCACAAAAGGTCGTGTCACAGGTTGAACTTTTCAGCTATAAACACTGAGACAGTTTGGGGTTTTTTTTGTTTGTTTGTTAAAGATTTATTTATTTTTACTGGAAAGGCAGATGACAGAGAGAAGGAGAGACAGAAAGAAAGATCTTCCATCCAATGGTTCACTCCCCAAGCAGCTGCAACGGCTGGTACTGAGCCAATCTGAAGCCAGGAGCCAGGAACTTCCTCCAGGCCTCCTACATGGGTGCAGGGTCCCAAACCTTTGGGCCATCCTTGACTGTATCCCCAGGCCACCGGCAGGGAGCTAGATGGAAAGCAGGGCTACTGGGATTAGCCATATGGGATCCTGGCGCGTTAAAGATGAGGACTTTAACCACTAGGCTATTGCGCCAGGCCCTACAGTTTGGTTTTAAGAAGCATGAGATTGCTTCCAAACGTTCATGAAAATAATGAAATGGCAGGTAAGGGAAGAGGCAGGCATCTGGAGTCTGATCCCTGAAGTGTCCAGCTCCACTGCTAACTCCAGCTTCCCATCAACAAACATCTCAGCAAGCAGCACTGTTTGGGTTCCCGCCATCCAGGCAGGAGACACAGAATGAATTCTTAGTCCTCCATTTTGGGGCCCAGTTGAAAGCAGCAATTGCAAATAATTGGGACTTCTCTCTGCATATCTGTTTTTCTACCTCCCAAATTTTAAAAATCATTTTTGTGCCAAACAATTTAAACCCAAAGTATGGTTTATTCATAATATTCATTTTCCATGAGCTTTTTGAGGATTTCCCATATGCATAGATTTCAAAAAATCGTACCAAAATAAACTTAGCTTTTACTTCCATTTTCCATGAAATTTTTAAAGTACCTCATGGATAAGGGCTCAAAAAAAGTGTGGGAGAAACAGGATGGAACAGAGGAAAAACTCAGACTGCAGTGCAGACCCCCAACAGTCTTGGCCAACAGAGCCGGAGGCTACAGAGGGAACACAGCCCACCAGCGTCATCACATGGCACCTTCTGACTCGCTCCTATTCAGTCACCAGCTACAGACAGCCCTGGGCAAGGCATCATCTTGGATCAGAGACATCTCTTTGAAGCCATGACAGACACTAAAAAAGAATGAGGATCTGCAGACACTCAGCTTACCAACGTTTAAGCTAACCATCCTTGCTTTTTGGAAGACTTTATTTAGTTATTTGTAAGCCAGAGTTACAGAGAGAGAGAGGAGAGAGAGCGAGAGAGAAGAGGGACAGTCAGCCTTCCATCTCTAGTTTACTCCCAAAATGGCTACAACAGCCACTGGAGTCAATGGACCAGGCTAAATCTAGGAGCCAGGTCTCCACGGAAGGAGTGCAAGAACTTGAGCTATGTTCTGTTGTTTTTGCAGACTCATTAGAATGGAGCTAGACAGGCAGTGGAGCCACTGGGAGCTGAATCAGCAGCCTTATTGGAAGCTGGCTTTACAGGCAGCAGCTTTACCCACTGCACCATAACACTGAACCCAACAAGTCCTTTCTTGAAAGAACTCTGGGGTAGTGCTCATTCATGCTTACCACAGACCGTATCAGTCAACAAGTTCAACAGCTGTGTATTTCCCAACAGGACACCCAGAACTAGATTTCCTATCCAGCTAAAGGCAGTGCTAACGTAACCGTAGACAACCTGTAAGATGGCTAACTTAAGCATGTAGTGTAGAGATACCAAGATAGAACATGTGGGTTCCATGAGTCATCAGGTTTTGGAAAAACGTGAAGAAAACCAGATAGGTATGCCCAATGTCTGCCCCACATTCACAGAAAAATATTGCACTATGAAAGTGAGTATGGGGCTGGAGATGTGAAGACAGGTGGCAGTGAGCGTAGGGAGTGAGGGAAAGCAGCCCTCCTCATCCTTCACTGACTGAGTCACCGGAACTTGACAGTTCAACGCAATACAGGTGAATCCTATTAATATTAGTCGCCCAGACCATAGTATTTCAAAACCTTCATGCATATGTAAGTATGTTTCTGCATATTTACAAATATGATTCCACTTGAAAGTTCACAACAGGGGGGTTGGTTGGTTGGTTTGGTTCCTTTGAAGAGATCTGAGTGCTGAATTTTATTCTCTTGTACGTAAAAGAACAGATTTATTTTCCAAGTCCTAAATAGCATTTACATTTTTTATGCCCTGCATGCTAGTTATGTCTTCCTACAAAGGGAGATTTTAATCACCCTGTGGGAAAGTGACTTACACTACAAATGGCAATCCAGCATCCAGACTTCTCAATCTCACTCCCTTTTCAGCCACACACCTCCTGACCACAGTTAACAACCCTTTGCCAGTAAAGGAAGCTGCTTCGACAGCCACCCAGACTCCGTGTGCCAAGGCATCCAGCTGAGAGAATCCCAGTAACACTCAAAAAGCAGAGGCAGCTAATGCAGGCGAGGGGTGCCAAGTTTCTCAGGGAAGTGTTGCAGGTAGCTCTGAGAGTGAACACATGGTGCAAACCACAGGTTTAAAACAAGTGACATCAAATTATCTGAAGGGAACATCAACCACTGTCAGAGAGCCCAAGACGTGTGTGGTGAGTCCTTCTCCAATGAGCGCATGGTACTGAAAGACGACTGAGGACTTGTACCTCTAAAATAATGGCTTCACTGCTTAATCAGGTAAGATCTCAGGTCATGGACATTTACTCCTACCAATACATACCAAGCAGTTAATTTTTCATATGCAACTAATACAAGACAATCTTTCAGCAATGATGTTAAACTGATGATCTGAAGGATACTCTAAAATCCTTTCCTAAAACCAGCCTGAAAAGGTTGGAGTTCAACTAAACTACAGAAACTGTTCATCTAAGCTGCATCTGCCTAAGCCTTCCAGAACATACACTAATAATGCTTATCACTACTACATGGACACTCCAAGCACTTGCTGAAAATGCAAACAGCAAAACTCCCTTCTAGAAAAGGTGAGTAACTGGGAGGTATGGCCAAAGAGCCTGTGTGGGCAGCAAGTTCTCCAGGTGACTCAAAGGCACATTGAGCCTTGAGAAACTGCTACAAATTTGGGCAGGAAAAAGTCAGACACAAAGCCCAGAATTTAGGCATACAGAAAACATTGTATCAGTGCCACCTGACATTTATCTGGGTTCAGGACTTCTCACAAAAGAAATCTGAACTCTATACTAGTTCAGTAAACATCTCATTGCGTCCTTGCCATGCGCAGACATTGCTAAATATAGTGGATTTAAAAACTAAAATGCATGAAAGATGGAAAGACCTGGTCTAGAATCACCAGATATCATCATTCCCTTCATGCTGAATTCAGACCTTAGGGTATGTATGCCAACAGGAATTAAAAACAAGAATTTGGGGAACAATTAATCCTCTAATGAAGTAAAACTACTCTAAGAAAAGCATTTAAAATGTATGGAAGACAATTTGATTGGGATTGCGTTGAATGTATATATTGCTTTTGGCAGTATAGACATTTTAATGATATTGATTTTACCTATCCAGGAGCATGGGATGTTACTCCATCTTTTGAGGTCTTGTTCAGTTTCTTAAAACATTCTTCATGGAACTGGAAACAATGATCCAAAGGTTCATCTGGAAGCACAAAAAACCACGGATAGCTAGAACTATCCTGAAGAACAGGAAGTTAGCAGGGGGAATCACAGTTCCGGACCTCTGGACATACTATAGGGCAGTGGTTATCAAAACAGCGTGGTACTGGCACAAAGATAGAGAGGAAGATCAATGGAGCAGAATAGAAACACCAGAAGGAAACCCACACAGATACAGCCAAATAATCTTTGACAAAAAGACAAACGACAATCCAGGCAAATGGGAAGGTCTGTTCAATAAATGCTGTTGGGACAACTGGTTAATAGCCTGCAGAAACAAAAAAATAGATCCACATCTCTCACCATATACTAAGATCAAATCCAAATGGATAACAGATCTAAACCTACATCCAGAAACCTTCAAACTTTTGGAAGAAAATGTTGGAAACACACTGGAACACTTAGGGGTAGGCCCTCACTTCCTAAAAAAGACTCCAAATGCAGTAGAAATCGAGACCAAAATAAACAATTGGGACCTCACAAACTAAGAAGCTTCTGTACAGCTAGAGAAACAATCAACAAAGTAAAAAGGCAACCCACAGAATGGGAGAAGATCTTCGCACACGACATAGGTGATAGAGGGCTGATCTCCAGAATATACAAAGAGCTACAAAACAACCAAAATGTCAAAACAAACAAGCCACTCAAGAAATGGGCACGGGAAATGGGCAAACACTTCACAAAGGAACAAACCCAAATGGCAAATAAACATATGAAAAAATGCTCAAGTTCCCTGGCAATAAGGGAAATCCAAATTAAAACATCAATGAGGTACCACCTAACGCCAGTAAGACTGGCCCACATGAATAAAAGCACCAACAACACTTGTTGGCGAGGTTGCGGGGAAAAGGGATCCCTACTCCACTGCTGGTGGGGCTGCAGGCTGGTACAGCCTCTATGGAAATCAGTATGGAGAATATTCAAACAACTCAAATTCAACATACCGTATGATCCAGCAATAGCACTCCTAGGAATATATCCAGAACAATTGTTTTATGAGAAACCAACATGCACTCCTATGCTCATAGCAGCACAATCAGTAATTGCAAAAACATGGAAGCAACCAAAATGCCCATCAACAGAGGATTGGATAAGAAAGCTATGGTTCATCTACTCCATGGAATACTACTCAGCTATTAAAAAAAACAAAATGCAGTTCTTTGTGGCCAAATGGGCCAAACTGGAAACCATAATGCTAAGGGAAATGAGCCAATCCCAAAAGGTTAAATACCACATGTTTGCCTTAATTTAAGATGATATGATGTTATGTATAACATGTTATGTTTTGAATGTTATATGTTGTGTATAAACTAAATTGAAGTATAGGTGAGGTGGTCACAGAAGGTGGCTGGGAATTCGCATTTACTTTTAACATATTGGTTACTCATTACTATGTCAATTAATTCCATAATGATGTAAATTTTTGCTGATGGTATGTTGGAGCTTTCAATTGACTGGGATAATACTCTGCTAGCTCTGTCTTCAGACCAGAGAGGGTATACCTAAGAAGCCGTTGAACTTGACTGGACAATAAGATGCTGGACTCTATGTTTGGTATATGCTTGCAATGGGGAAATCTCAACTGAACTTGAGCTGTGGTTATGCAACAAGGTGGAGGAATCCACCATGGTGGGAGGGTTTGGGGAGGGGTGGGAGAACCCAAGTATCTATGTAACTGTGTCACATAATACAATGTAATTAATGAAGTTAAATAATAAAAAAAAAAAGAAAAAAAAATTGGAAAAAAATAAAATAAAATAAAATAAAATGTATGAAAGACACAGCAAGGGCATCTAGTTCTCTCTGAGGGAAAGCAGAGAGCACATGCAACTATTTTAAAATAAAAACGGCTCTTAAAACAAGAGATCAGAGCTTACACACGATTCACATTCCCAGCCCGAGTTGGCTCTTTATAGTGGAATCAGAGTTGATGAACTTTTGATCTGTCCTTTCTTTTCTCTGGACGCACAGATCTAAAAGCTGTTATCAAACAAGGTTGTGAAGAGAGGTTAAAAGGGTAACAGATAAACCATTGTTGATTTTCCACGAAGTGTCAGTAAACTCTGCTAGAAGAAACTGACATTAATCCCACTCCATACATACAAACACAGCCAACTAGAATATTCCTCCTTGCTTGCTACAGTCAGCTAAGCTTTCTCAAGATTGGGTGGCCCAAACGGCTTCAACAATTCTTTACAAATACAGCTACAATCTGAGAAACAACATATACTACACTTAATTCCATATGACTATCATGATACTGCTTGCAAAAAGATTTTACAGTGTATTGGTGTTTATATTTTTGTCACATGATCAAAGGAAACCAACTTAGATGGTTTTATCAACATCTTGCCAAAAGCAAAGAAAAACATTTATTGAAAAACACTGGAAAATAATGATTAAACATTAAAAGTAAGTGGTGAAGCTATGGCTGATTTTTCTACATTTCCTAACTGCTTAATAATGAGAATGCCTGCATTTGAAATGAAAACATTTAAAGATGAAATTATTAGGAAATTTAATGACAATACACTTTCAGAAAAATTTCAGTCTTTAATGGTCATTGTTTCTTCTTTTCTAAAATGTGTTTTATTTTTTACCCTTCATCTCAGAGCATTCCATATTCTTTCACAAATATGTCAGCTGCAACATTGTTTGCTGTAACACGAAGTGATGGCTTCTTTTTCTTTCCTCTTTCCTGGATTCTCACTTGAGCCATTCACCCCACCTCCCATTATTCTCAGTAATCCTAACTGACTCTGAAAGCATCCTGCTGGGCCACCTTCTCTCCACACCTGACTCTCCTACCCTGTAATTTCCTATCCACTCTCACAAACCGTTTCCTAGGTAATAAATTATACATGACATCTGTCTTGTCCTAGTTTTTAAAATCCCTGAAGCCTCCCAAAAATCTTTCCAATGTCCTCAACATCACATCCCCACCGACCCTGTCTCTTTTATGTAACCCTTTTCCCGTCATCTTTTCTCTGTCTTTGCCCTAATGCTTCACTCTGCCACCTTGCTTCATTACTTTTTTTCGTTCCTTAAACTTAACAGGGCTCAGTCCACAAATAATGAGCTAATGAATGTGAATGACATCTTGTTCTCCCCCAGAACAGTGACCACTCTATCTATATAAAATTTAAACACAATTACACTAAATTATTGTCTCCCATCCATTATGCCCAGTCCCTCCCAGGACTGAAGCGTCACTCCTACTTGGTCCCTCAAAACACTGCCTACAGTGAGGTATTTAATGCGTTATAAAGTCATTGTTGTTGATTTATTCTTGTCTACTTTGCCCTCTAAGTTCTGAATTGACATTGGAGGGTAGTTGACTTCATACCTGAACCACTAACATTTGCCCGTAGAAACTATAGCACATGACATACTTAATAACTATCTATTGGACAAATAAAGGATGCACTTTTTACAACACCTGAATTCAAAACCAGATATGGGAATTCAGTCACATTCTACCAAACCATACATGAAAGATGTCGGATACACATGCAAAACAACACAAGTCTTCGCACCAAATTATATTTGCTTTAGAAAGCATGTGTTACATCTGAAAATATGACCATTAAAGACTCTTGCATATCACTATATAATGAAATTATTTAGTAAATTTTCTAAGTAATAGTTGTCATGTGGTAAATATCAGTAGATGCAGTTCCCAGGAACAAATGTTCTCTGGCATCCTCAACAATTTTTTTTAAGACTCTGAAGGGATCCTAGAACAAAAGCCAGTGAGCTGCTGTGTGAGTGATCACATAACCAGGAGGATTAGGGGTCCTCACTGTCTCTCCCCTTCTTGGCAGCCTTAGTTTGCTCTAGGGGTTCTGGTCACTTGCTTCAGCCACCTCTGCTGTGATCAGTTCTGTCATGTGGCATGATGAACCAGGTGAAGCCAGCTGTCACTTCACCTTGTTCCTCACAGAGTTTTCCTATTCAAACCAAGTCAGTATTTTCAGCCTATTCTTGGTGAAGAATCTTTTTTTATCCAATTCACTGCTGACACTTTACGAAAACAATGGAAAAAACCATGGCCTAAAATATAAACTGATAAAAAAAAAAAAGCAAGAGCATTCAAAGACAATCAGAATTTTATTATCATTAGAAGTAAAGAAACCAAACTACTCAGTCAAAAGGTTATAAAAGTTTCTGAACACTCGCTCTAACTTGCTGGGCCTACATTGTGGCCTAGGGACAATCTGCAATGCACACATCACACTTGGAGCATGATAGGAGGCAAGGGAGAGTCCAGGTCCAGCTCAGCATCCATTCACGAAAAACGCAGAAATGTAAGAGGAGCCCAACATTTCCAAGTGCTGGGACAACTTGTAACTAAGAGGGAACGGGAGCTGATGGATAAGATCCTGAGACATGCCATCTGTATTTTTCTTCATATTTTTTGAGATTTATTTATTTTTATTGGAAACACAGATCAGATTTATAGAGAGGAGAGACAGAGAAAAAATATCTTCCATCCTCTGTTTCACCCCCTCCAAATGGTCACAACAGCTAGAGATAAGTTGATCTGAAGCCAGAAGCCAGGAGCTTCTTCCAGGTCTCCCTGCGGGTGCAGGGTTGCAAGGACTAGGGCCATCCTCAACGGCTTCCCAGGTCATAAGCTGGGAGCTGAATGGGAAGTGGAGCAGTGAGGACACAAACCAGTGCTCATATGGGACCCTGCACTTGCAAGGCAAGGATTTAGCCATTGAGTCACTGCACTGGGCCCCACACCATCTGACTTTTCTGGTGGTCCCATGGGATTGAGCAGCAGTCTTCTGTGACCATGGCTGGATGTACAATGCATCCTCCTCCTGCTTTAGCGACCCTATACCTCTAAATACTACTCTCTAGGATGCCATCCATGGCCTCAACAAAACACCCAAACTTGAGCTTCTGCCTCAGACTGCTTTCTGGGGAGCCCAGCATGCAACAGCCAACATATTCTTCGCATCTTCCTTAAGTTGAAGAGAAACATAGGGGCTCAAAAGATTTTGAAAAAAAAAAAAAAAACGTTATTCTCACTATAATGTTGTTAATGGTTTGTGCTTCTTTCTTTCCTTCAGCCTCTTGGAACATCTATTTCAGATACTATAAAGTTATGACTTCAGATCAGCTCAGCTCTGGCCACTGTGGTCATTTGGGGAGTCAGCCAACATATGGAAGATCTCTATCTCTCCTTCTCTCTGCCTTTGCAATAAACACATATAAATAAATAAATAAATAAACAAACAATCCAGCAGAGGCAAAATCCCATTGATCCTTACTAATGAGCCTTAAAATTGATTAGTATGGTAAGACATTTATCATACATAATCTGTGGCTTGTTGATAGGGAAATGGCAGAGGGTGGGGAGAGCAGTTAAAATGATTTTTCCCTAAATGTTCAATAATTTAGTGACAGAGCAATGAATAAAGCTTAAGTACAAGGTACTGTTTTCCTTTCCTTCCACATAGTTTTATATTCTGGCAAGGGCAGACAGATGTGTCCCAGAAGCCAACATGGCCAGCTGGCAGAGTACTGTAACTCCCATGCTAACGTTTTAACACATTGACTTAGACAATGCATTACTGTGAACATAATAGGTACTCCATACATGTATGATAAATGAAAGACTAGATAAATGCTTCATCAATCTAATCTTGGGATATTTACAGTTTATAAAAGTGTGACTTTTTTGCTAGAATAAAATCACCCAAGATTTCAATCATACAGACACACAGAAATCCACAGGATCATGGGAAACAATTTTAATTTAATAACATTACAAATTTTAAAACAAACATGCACACACAAATACATACACCAATATCCTCAGTCAACACTGAACATGACAGGTAGACAGAACTCATTTCATAGAATCACAGGCTAAGCAATGCCAAGTAAATTCTACACCAAATCTTCATGAGCACATGTGCGTTCATTATAAGTAAATCCATCAAGACTCCTGAAGGCTTGAGCAATGCCTTCAGGATTTTTCCTTCTAAATTTTTCTTGCCTTCTAAGTTTTTATTGCAAATTCTGAGTATGCATTTGAAAGTGGAATATCTAAGCAAACAGTGCAAGCTTGCAAGCCACCCAAACTGGAAGCACAACTAGTCATCTAGTCAGTAGATGAAAATATCACTCCCTAGCACAAGTGCAGTTTCATGGGCAACTGATAACAGATGCCAGTTCTGTGAATGTGTTCTTAGGTGGCAACTTGAAGGACTCTGACACCATAAAAACAGGGAGCATAATACTGCTTGAACCAGAGTGTGACCACTGACTTGAAATTACTTGAAAGGGAAAGTCAGAGTGATATTTCAGATATATAAAAGGGAAGAAAGTACTTGGAAAGTTAAAAAGTTGAGTCCACCCATTTGGCACAAAAGTCAAGCTGCCACTAGGGGATTTTCATGCCCCACAAGTCCCAGTTCTACTTTCCATGACAGCTTCCTGCTAACATACTCTACAAGGCAGCTGGTGGTGGCTCAAGCGGTTGGGTTCTTGCCATGCACATGATTTGAGAAATTTGGAAGCCCACAAATGTCTAGCACCTTTCCTTCATTATGTTGATCTTATCTGCATCATAGACATAAACAGGTGACACAGAGAACAGGTGTAGAAAAGAGACTAGAAACGATATTTCCTGTTTTGCACCATCAGCTCCCTTGAAGAACACAACCTGCTTTTTGATCCACAGTTTTGTCAGCAATAAAGAGGAGCTAATACAGCATTACACATTTCTCACGGTTGTTATGGAAAGTATGTGAGTAAATCCACATGAAAAACACTTGGAAAACTTTCTGTATATTGTCACCATTACTATTTCAGTGCCAGCTTTTCCCCTTGCCTAAGCATAATTTGTAACCCTCGTTTCTGCTCAGAATGCAAACATTATTGCAAGCTAGATAAATGGAAAGGTTGAATCATCACATACGGGGCACATTAATGTGATAAGGGTGGCTACGCTGGCACAATTACTGTGCCTTATGTCGGTTCATTCCCAGTGCCAGTCAGGATGCTTTTATCTATGCCCATGTGAGTGTACACTTCACAAATCTATGTTTTGTATCATTAAGTACTACCAGCCCGAAAGAAACAGATCCTGAGAAATGTGTTCATTTCTGAGATAGCTCATTATTCATACTTTACCCCTAAGAGTATAAAATCCGCCTGAACTTATCTTGCTTTCTAGATTTTAACTCTTACTTGCCCCATCTCAACAGCCAGTTTTGCAGTTTCAAAATACTTCCATATGTTGAACTCTCATATCTCTACAATAAAAACCTCTATGTCTCCTCTCGTAGCCACAACTCTGACTATAGAACTTCAACTTGATTCTCTGCCTATCTCACTTTTCTCATTATGATATAATAAACAATAGGATTAGAGACACAATATTTCATTAGTCCACAACCATGTCAGTTGTAGAAAGTATTCAAATTATGGAGCTTATTACGTAATGAAATGCTAATTAGAAACTCAAGCACTGAGACCTATATTTCTATAGCCTATATCTTTACAGCATAAAGTAATTTACACACTACTAAAATTATTCCTTTACTAACTGAAATTTTACTTTCTTGTGGGAATATTGTATCAATGTATCTTTTTTATATTTACCAGAAATAAAAAATAAGAAAATTTAAAACACCATTAAACTAGAATACTGCACAAAAGAGCCATAGCTTATACAACTATCTTAAAACCCGAAGTCAATGGCTTTAAGGAAAAGGAAATAATTGGTTATAAATAATTCGTCATCAAACACTGCTCTACTGCATTCCTTTTATCATTCAATAACTTGTCCACTTACTCAATCAGGCAAAAATTGTGCACCCAAAGTTGGTTTTTTGCCTCATAGTTAAGAAGTCCCATATGTGAGTGCCCGGGTTCAATTGCCAGCTCCATCTCCTGACTTCAGCTTCCCTCCAATGCAGACCCTCCAATGGCGCTGTGATAACTCAAGTGAAACTGGGTCTCTGCTACATGTGTAGTAGACTTGGACTGAACAGATGTGACTCCTTCACTCATGAAACCTATACTCCAATAAGCCAAAACACACATACACATGTGCACACATTCATCGACCAAATAATGTCAAATTAGCAAAAACATTTTAAAGAAACAATGGACTGAGAGATTCCGTATAGGAATAGATTCTCTTTGAACTGACATTTAAGCCAAGACCTGAATAAGAAGGCTCCAGGCATGTGCAATGAGTATTTGCTCTATATCTTTTCAATAGCTTGCCTATATTTGGAAATTCCTTTTTCATAAATAAAAAGTGAACATTCAGCCTTAGTGTGGAGAACAATACAGCATTGTGCAACAATCTATGGCAGCTTAACAACAGAAGCTAGCCACAAGAGACCAGACATTGTATGATCCTAATTATATGCAGTGTCCACAATGGATAAAGCTATGAAGAAATTACAGTAGTGGTCACTTGAAGTGTTGGGAGAAGTAAATAGAACGGGAAGAAAGGAAAGAAAGAAAGAAATCGCTAGTGGGTGTAAGTACTCCCTGGGGATAAGGGAATATTTCAAACATAGACTGGGGTGGTTTTTGTACAGCTCTGAATATATTAAATCTCCAACACTGGAAGAAGGACAGCCTACAAGCCTGTCCAGGATTTTTTATGAGCCCATAACTGACCTAAATAATATAGAGTAAGAGTCCTAAACATTTCTCTGGGAACGAAACAATGTTAGTCACAAGATTAAGTGCTTGGGCTCCACAATAGTGCTATGCCTGTGGTGTGCACCACAGCCAAGTAACAAACGCACCCATGTAGCTTAATAAATTCACTGTGGCACCCAAAGACATCCAAAGCTAAACACACAAAGAGGTCCACTTATCTCAACTAAGGTGTTGGCATTGGGCATGAAAAGAAATATTAAGGAGTTAGACTTGATAGGACTCAAAGATACGTTTGACACGGCATGGTGGGGCAAAAGCCAACCAGCTATGAATCTCTCCCACATCTTGGAAGAAGCAGAGGAGAAAGGAAACCTTAAAGCTGAAGGTGTGATGGAGGTAAGTGACTACAGAAAAACTACAGCAGAATTACAATGATTTTGTTGATTTTTAGTAGACTTGTGCTCTGTACCCGCATCCCACCAGCAGCTGATTAATGATGTGTCTCAGTTCATCAGTTTTCAAATTCCTCCTGTCCGAGATTAAAGGTATCAGCAAGTATTACAGTAGCCATCCTTGGTTCCCATTAATGATCAATTCTAGGACTCCCACAGATACTGAGATCTGCAGATGCCCAAGTTCCTGATATAAAATGGCATAGTTGTTGCATATAACCTACATGTCTCCTCATACATCTTAAATTCTATTTAGACTACTTCTCATATCTAACACAAAATAAACATTATTACCCTGTACTGTTTAGAGAAAAATAAGTAAGAGGGAGAAGTCTGTGCATATTCAATACAGGTGCAATTTTTTTCTCAAACACTTTCTAGCCAGTTGGTTGAATTCACTAACAGAAAATGTGTGGATATACAGGGAAAGCTATATGCATATGGCAATATTTTCTAATTTTCCTTTATTCATAAAAGCAGACAGAAAGCAAGCAATCTTCTTATCTTACATCAATAATGTTTATATTTATTCTCATTTGAGTATTCCTTTAAAATAAAGATTTATGTTTTCTTATTGGAAAGGTAGATTTTTCACAGAGAGAATATGATAGAAAAGAAGGATAAAAGAAGGATCTTCTATCTGCTGGTTCACTTCCCAGGAGGTCACAATGGCCACATCTGAGCCTATGTAAGGCCAGGAGCCAGGAGCTACTTCCAGGTCTCCCACGTGGGTGCAGGGTTCCAAAGCTTTGGGCCGTCCTCGACTGCTTTCCCAGGCCACAAGCAGGGAGCTGGAAAGGAAGTGGAGCATCCAGAATACAAGCCGGTGCTTATCCAAACATGTGCAAGGCAAGCTTTAGCCACTGAGCCATCACACCGGAAACTTGAGTATTCCTCTTTAAGTCATCAGTTCAGCAATTTATTCGACCATTTGCTTACATGTCTGACTCTATTAAACCTCAATCATATTGGTGATTAATTATTGGTTTTAATTATCCTCAGATTCTAGCACAGTGTTTGACAAACGACAGTTCTTATTAAATATTTGTTCTTTCAGGATTTGGTGTCATGGTGTTTGCATGCTAAGCTCTGCCAGTAGTGCTGGCATCCAATATGAGCACTGGTTAGTGTCCCAGCTGCTCCACTTCCAATCCAACTTTCTACTTAATGGCCTGGGAAATCAACAGAGAATCACCCAAGGCTTTGGGCTCCAACATCCATGTGGGAAACCAGAAAGAAGTTTCTGCCTCCTGGCTTCAGACTTACTCAGCTCCAGCTGTTGCAGCCATGTCTATAGCAGCTCACTTCACAAGAGCTAAGATATGAAATCAAGTCAAATGTCTATCAACTAATGACTAGATAAACAAAATGTTTATACAAAAAAATTCATACACCCACACAAAATGCAACAATGTGATACTACTCAGCCATAAAAGAGAATGAGATTGTCCTCTGCAACAAAATGGATACAACTAGAAACAACTATGCTTAGTGAAATATTATTTTCTGTCTCGCATGTGGAGTTAATACAGAATACAAAAAGCCATAATAGGGGAACTCCGATCGTATCATTTGATTACTCTTTTGAGGCTATGGTTTTGCAAAAATTAAATTTAAAAAAGAGAATAAGGAAAGCAAAGGAAATGAGGAAGAAGCGTGGGAAAAAAAGTATGATTCTACTTGTGAAATGCATGAGATTTGCTCTCTTTATGTTAATACAATTTCTAAAATTTCAAAAGTTAGAAACAATAAAATAAAAGAACTTGAATTACCTACTGTTGTTTCATTTTAAAACCAACTAACAACAGTGAAAATACTCTCATCTCCGCTTCAGTGAATGGTCCAAAGAACTTCTAAAGTTTGGAAGATAAATTCTCACATGTCTCTAAATAAACACTAAAAGTAGAGGAGCTCCAATTATCCAAGTTCCTGGTGTGAAGTTAATGCTCAGGTTATTTCCCTACAGTGTAAAGGAGCTCAAATTCTTTCAGTGCTGTGTTTCCAGCTGGTCCATAAGAGAGAAACTACAGTGGGGCCGGTATTGTAATTGTGGCCAGTATCTTCCACCTAGTCACCGTCCCACACAGGCACCAGGTAGTGTCCTGGCTGCTTTCCTTCCAATTTAAATTCCTGCCAACAGTCTGCTTGAGTTGCCTGACGGCAACAGCTATGTGCGTGGCCACAACCAAGCCCAGCCCAAGAGGCTGGTTCATAGACTCGTGGGCAAATGAAAAGGTTGATGTCAGTAAGGCTGCAAGGGGAGGTTTCAGACAGCTATAGATAACATGTCTATTGTGGCAAAGCAAGTGACATCTGAATTTTTTTAAAAGAAGGAAATATTTCAAAGATATGCTTGTAGTAACTCTGCATTTTATCTTCTACATTTATCTTCTACATTTTATCTTTTTTCTAAAGATTTATTTGAGAGAGTTAAAAGAGAGAGACACAGTTTCCATCTGCTGATCCACATCTGCTCAAGCAGAGCTGTATGGAACAAGATGCTCTTTCTTCCCCAGGAAGACTAGTCCAGGCTTTGTCATGACACAGCACAGACTCCAAGAGCAGACATCTTAAAGCTTTATGGCCCAGGCTTAAAAATTAGAAAATATCACTTCTGTCTACTGTCAAAATAAGTCACAGTCCAAACCACAACAAAGGATAGCAGAATACACTCCACCTCCCAATATTACCAAATCACCTCTACAAGGGATATGTTCACAGAGTTGAAAGGATCCAACACGGTCTTTGTGCAAGGGGGCTTCAAAAGGTTTATAGAAACTGTGCATTCTCTTTTGATTCCATTTCCCCCAAACTTTCCAAAGTGACCTCATATACTATCTACCATGCTGTTCTACACTTCTGAGATAGTTTCTCTAAGAAAACTATCCTGTGGTTTCCAGAATTTTACTATATACACCCCTTAAGAGTATATGAAATTCAGAGAAGAATGTATCAGAAGCATATTCCCACTAGGTTGTATGAGCATTTTTATCAGGAATATCATGTGAGTAAGATGAACGGTATCACTGACAGTCAAAAGTATAAATAAAATATGGAAAAAGATGAAGCATGCAGTGGGGTTTTTCAGACTATAACATCTTGATTTTTCTCCCTTTCATTATATTTTGTAGTATTGGTTTTTTTGAATGGTCACAAAGGGAGATGTGTAATTCTTATATCAGTGGATACAGATGGGAAGTATACAGAGGGCCAATATGTTGATAATAAGTAGTCCCCAAACAGCACCAAAACCACCACCACAATTTATCAGACTCTACATTGTCTCATACACTCCCATTCCACATTCTTTTCCACTTATTCAGCATCTACCCTGTGTCTCTCTCTCTGCAGGAGAACGTTAGTCCACTTGAGGGCTATTTTCATATCTTCTCTTACTTGATCCTTTGTGAGCATCTCAGACCACTCCCCGATTCTCAGGGCCTTTCTATTCTCTATTTATTTAAACTTGTATCCTTGCTATATAACTGAAGAACAACGACAGAATTATACATTTTATCAATTGACAATCTTCTGCAAAGTTCACCACAAATCCAAACCGTTTTCAAAAGGCACTTGGTGATAGAGGCTTTTAATACTACAGTCCTTTCCATCTTCTTGACAGTTTCATTGTGCACTCATTGCTAAGCCAGTTTAACGCCAACCTCTAATCAAAACAAAAATTAATCACACAGGGAGTGTTCAGCTGTATTGACAATCCATTCCCACCTGACTGCTCTTCACTGAGCTCGGGGCTTGTCCACAATATCTTGGAGATCATCGGTTTATAGATCAGCGACAGGGTCTAAGAAGGACAACTTTCCAAGCGAAAAAAAACTAAGAAAAAAAAGAAGTTTTAAATAAAATGTAAACCACAGGATCTTTGTCCTACAGTCCACAGGGAAACCCAGTGAGGGGGAGGGAATTGGAGAGCGGATAAGGGAAATCCCAGAGCCTATGGAACTGTATCATAAAAGAATAATAAAAAGAAGTAAAATTTTTAAGAAAATGAAATTCTACCATTTGCAACTGAATGGTTCCAACTAGAAACCATTATGCTCAGTGAAATAAGTCAATCCCCAAAGGACAAAGATCACACGTCCTCTCTGATATAAGGCAGCCTTCATGCAAACTACAAGGTCAATAGTCCTTTCAACACTGTTTTTTGAAACTCATGTTTTGATATTTTTGTTCTTATTTTCATTACTTCAAAATAGTTTCTTCTCTCTTACTAAATTCTTTCACTGATAATGAGATCATTGTCTCCAAGGTTTTTTGTTTTCTTTTTCATTTCTTAATCGACACACTGGCCATTCAATAGCATGCTATTTAACTCCATGGTGTTAAAAAATTTTTTAACTTTATTTCTATTATTGATTTTGTTTTACGATTTTTCATGTAAGAGAATGTATGGTAATTGTGTAATAGACTATCATATCCAGATGTGAAGATACAATGCAGTATGCATCTCTACTTCCAGGTCAAAGGTGGAGTCCCGGTGAAACTGTTAAATACATCTTGACAAGAGAACGCTGGACTGTCTCCCATTGTTCATACCTACAGTGTCAGGCTACAGTTAAATAGCAGAATGATGCATTTATAACTGCTTATGGACTATATTTTTGTGATAATATAGGGAAAATCAGTGGAAGGGAGGGAATTTGGGGAGGGGGAGGGGAAATCCTAGAGCCTATGGAATTATATCATAAAATAAAAACTAAAATTTATATATATATACACACCACAGGAAAGAGTTCCCATTGTTTCTAAAATGACTATCATAAAACTCACAGCACAGAGAATAGAAGATGTATTAAAAATCAGTAAAATAAATTGCTGCTTCTTTGAAATGATAAACAAAACAGACAAACCATTAGCTACACTAAGAAAAAGAAGATCCAAATACACAAAGTCAGATGAAAGGAGAATGTTATGATCAACACCACCAAAGTAAAAAGGAATGCGAGAGATTCCTCAACATTGGAGCTTTTGTAGTCTATGTTAACCGCCACACTAAGTACATCTTTTCTGAAATTTGCAGTAACAGCAAACTAAAGTCACAATAATATGTTCATTCAGAAGCGTGCTCTCAAGCACTGAACTCAATTTTGTGCTTCCATCTCTAAGTAAATGCACCTTAACTTCTGATGACTTCATTGCTTCCTCAACTACCTCACCCCTGCAAAATAACACTTCGTGGTTGTGGTGTTTCTCCACGCTTGAAACTTGTGATTCCAAATGCATTTCAACTTAAACTTTTAGTACCACTTCTAACTATATTACATCCCCTGGAATGCTTACCAAGTGCATGTTAAATTTTTTTCTCCCCTTATTTATTTAAGCATTTTGGGAGAGCATTCTAATATAGCATCGATGAAGACTAGCACTTGATTTATGCCAAACAATGGTGTTTTGCTATTGAAAAGCATAGTAACAGAATATCCTGATATGACAGACTTCATAACCCTCAAACCCTCAGTATTTCTTTTCAAAAACACTGCACCCTCTTTTCTGAACACCTTTTCTGATTTTAATGAAATCCCACTCATTCAGACACGTACAACTTAAATAACCTCTCAGCAGAATCAAAAGCAAACCATAGTGCAGTCCCTACTGACATGTGTGGGGGATACCCCACTAGGGTCAGAGGCCCCCCTGCACAAGTGTCACTCCTTGGTTTTCTGGACTCAGCCTCTCTCAGAACAGCTTGCCATGCAGGCATCCTGCCAATGGCAAGAACAAGAAGAAATTTCACCCATCATGCCAGCCTGAATGCTTTCCCATTCCCTATGACCTACCAAAACTTTTGGCTTATAACTGGAGTTTGGAGATATTTTCAGGGTCTGAATATAAGAACATAGTTACACTTCATGAAAACTTTTCTTAGAAACTGGTACAGTTACTGAATAATTTAATCCACATCTGTTTGTCCTTCACAGAATCTTCCTTCCCAACCCAACTAGGTTCCCTCCAATTCATTTAAAATTTAACTCAGTGTTTCATTCACTTAGACACCTGTGTAGCTTATGTAAAAATCATCTCACTTTTTTTAATTCAACACTGTTTAAACATACTGAATCGTAGGCACAATAAATGAACAAATTTACACTGAAAAAACAAAAAAGACGGGGGGGTTAAATTATGTCATGTAGAGCTAAGAACTTGTCCATGTCCCTCAGGTTCACATCTTCAGAACAATAACATGCAACTAATGATCCTCATTGTTGGCTAAATGGAAACAAAAAATTTTAATTACATACACAGTTGCTGTTAAATCCTAATTCACCTCTGTAAATGTTCACCAAGGACCCAGGAAAATGCCTGGTATAACACTTACAGTTGAGAGTGTGGTTATTCGCAAATGGCAAAGTTAAGAGCACTACGGCCTTTCTGTGTGCCACTGCATGAGATAACGCTGCAGAGTTTGAAAGTCATTTCCTCAGATATCTCACTGAAATTATTTATTTCAAAGTTCCCTACAAAAAAATATATCCTACTGCCATCTTGTGGTTAAAATGAATTTTTCCTCACATCTACAAATATTATCTGTGTGCAGATGACATTTTTTGAATAATCATAAGCTTCCACACCATGGTAATTATCAGTGGTACTATTCCCTACTACATGTGGTTCCAGATTCAAATTAATCACCAATTGTAACATTTTATTTTAACTGGGGCCAGCATGATGGCTCAATTGACTAATCCTCAGTCTGCAAGTACTAGCATACCAACAGTTCATGTCCTGCCCACTCCACTTCCCATTCAGCTCCCTGCTTATGGACTGGGAAAGCAGAGAAGCTTGGGATCCTTCACCCATGTGGGAAACCTGGCTTCAGACTGGCTAAGCATTGCTAGTGCTGGATCACGAGGCAGCTCTATTTTTAGTTGGTTAGGGTAGATTTATTCTATTTTCTGTATGAATTTACATTCACTGTCACCTACAGTGTAGAAAGATTTCCTTTTTTTCACATCCTCACCGACATTGGTTATCGTTTGTCTTTTTTATAGCAGCCATTTTAACAATGGTGAAATGACATGTCGCTTTTGTCTTAATTAGGACTTCTCTGATGATTAATGATGTTAGGCATTTCTTAATTTACGTGTTGGTCATTCATGTGTCTACTTTTGAGAAAAAACTACTCAGTTTATTTTGTCCAGCTAATTCCTTCCTATCTAACACTTTGAATTCCATATATACATATTCAGTATCAATTCCTTATCAGATATATGATTTGCAAAGATTTTCTCTTATTCAGCACATTGTCTCCTCATTTACTCCATTATTTGCTTGGCTGTGCAAAGCTTTTAGTTTGATATAATTCCATTTGCCTACTTCCACTTTGTTGCCTGCCCTTTGGTGGTTCTTTACAAAAATTCATTGTCCAGACAAAATATCACATAGCTTTCCCCTATGGTTTTTTTTTAGAAGCATTTTTTTGTTTTGTTTTTTTAAAAGTTTTACCCAGATCAGATTTTTTTTTAAAAGATTTATTTTTTTATTACAAAGTCAGATATACAGAGAGGAGGAGAGACAGAGAGGAAGATCTTCCATCCGTTGTTTCACTCCCCAAGTGAGCCGCAACGGCAGGTGCGCTCCGATACGAAGCCAGGAACCAGGAACCTCTTCCAGGTCTCCCACGCAGGTACAGGGTCCCAATGCATTGGGCCGTCCTCGACTGCTTTCCCAGGCCACAAGCAGGGAGCTGGAAGGGAAGTGGAGCTGCCGGGATTAGAACCGGCGCCCATATGGGATCCCGGGGCTTTCAAGGCGAGGACTTTAGCCACTAGGCCACGCCGCCGGGCCCATCGAAGCATTTTTAATAGCTTCAGATCTTACATTTAAATATTTAATCTAGAGTTGGACTCTTGTATATAGTGTGACATAGGAATCTAATTTCATTTTTCTCCAATTCAATATTCAGGTATTCTAACACCACTTACTGAAGACATTGTTCTTCATCTATTTTGTGCTTTTATTCACCTTTCTGTCAGTCACCAATCGGCTGATGGATGGTTTTATTTCTCAGTTCTCTATTCCATCCCATTGTTCTGTGTGTCTGTTTTAATGCCTACCACGCTATTTTGATTACTATGGCTTTGAAGCATGATGTCTCCGGCTCTACTATTTTTGCTCAAGATTACTCCAGCCATTTGGGATCTGCTGTAGCTTTATATAAAATTCAGAATGTTTTTCCTGTTTCTGTAAAAGTATGAGCATTTTACTAATCCTTCTAATCCATGAACATGTGCTATCTTTTCATTTTGTGTGTGTCTTCTTCATCTTATTTCACCAATGTTTTATGGTCTTCATCCTTGATCAAACTTCTTCCCAAGTGTTTTAGTATTTTGCAGCCATTACAGCAGGATTGTTTTCTTGTCAATCGGTCAATATGCAGAAATACTATTTTTACATTGATTTTGTATCCTGCAATATTATTTATTAATTATAAGAGTTTTGTGGGGCCCATTGGCTTATATACAAGAATATGTGCTCATGTGATTTGAAAACAGATTATTTAACTTCTTTCTTTCCTATGTTGATCTCTTTCATTCTTTCTCCTGCCTAGTGTCTTTGACTTGGATTTCCCATTCTACACTGAACAAGTGATAAGAGTGAGCATCCTTATTTTGTTCCCAATCTTAGAAGGAAAATATATGATTCATTGTTATTGCCTATAATCACCATGATGTACAATAAATCTATGAACATGTTCATCCTGTCAAACTAAAATTTCATATTTTTTGGTCAACATCTCTACTTCAACCTCTGGAAACCACTGTTCTACTCTTCTACCCTCCATTTCTGTGATTCAAAACTCAGTATTACAATTCTGTTTTTATAGTCATTTACTCTGTCCCTGCCCACATTAAAACAAACCAACAAATCAACCAATCATATATATTTATGCTTGAGAATCAACCTCAAAAAATAAGCAACGCTGACAACATTAACAGAAGTGCAGAGAATATTTTTAACAACTGGCTGCCAAAATTTGTTTCAGTTTAGTAGTCGCTGTAGTTCACATGGAGAGCAGGACTCAAGCGTGGAATAAATTTAAAAGTTATTCATACTACTAGCATTCCGTAAGCATAAATCAAAGACATCTGGCACACATTGTATGATCAAACGAACATGCATTGTACAGTATCAGACATTGCAAATGCTAGGCCACAGCATTTTCATATTATCTGAAGTGCAACTAAAATGCGGGAGTTTTGAATGCCAGTACGAAAGTTTTCTTGTTGTAAGAGCAATATTTTGACTTCCACAGACTCTTAACCTAAACAGTGTTCTTACCCTTCTGTAAAAGTCGATATATCTGATAACCAAATAGCACTGCGTTAGATTTAAATTTCTCAAGTTTTTGGTCTAGCTACTACTCTGAAGGAAGAGGAATTGCATTATAAGTCTAACTAGGAGAGAGACCATGAAATAATCTCAGCTGGATTCTCCAATTCCACAAATAAAAGTGGAAAAGTTTGTATTAATAGTTGGCTCAATATACTGCTAGACACATTAATGCTGTATTTAAGCATAGAAGCAAGTTTACATGAGTTCATATTTACGTTTCATTCAACAAACAACAAGAATCTCCATAATGGCAAAAAACAATGTCAGGAATTTTACTCCCTTTTGAACTGTCTTATCCCTGTGTAAGCACATTTGTTTGTCACTTGTTGCCATTTGGCACAGTATCACAGAAACATTGGAGGGACTATCAAATGATGTTGCTATTATGTTGCTACCTGGTCAGTTTTGTCCATTATAAGCCAATGAGAAGTAGTCAGTATAAAAAGTATCCATGATATTTTGCCAGAGAAATTTTCTATCTTCATGGTTTAATATTTTATGAACTAAAATATGAACTTATGACTTACAGTGCAAAACTCTTAAGTCACTTGCTTTACTATATAAATGTTATTGGTTATAAAATTATCCTGACCTCATTTTAAATCCAACTGTTATAACCAGCTTGATGACCTCTTGTGGTAATAAATCCCACAGACTGAATAAATTCAAGCTGGAAAGTACTCTTTATCTGTTCTATTACTTTACTTATTAAGGCTGATGTGAGCAGGGGAAAGGATAACAGGAGTTCAAGTTTTCTTGACAAGAAAATCGGGCTAATTGCTTCCTCATGACTATAGCTGGCACATGTAGAAAATCATTTAGGGTATGACTCTTCTAAGCTTTTATTCACTGAAAAACTACCTTCATTTTGAAAAGGAAGGTTAACAGTGTGTATGGTGTGCTCATTACTTCCTTTTAAAAACACATACTACGTGTTACAAAAGCACTTTCACATACATTTTAACTTGGAATCTAATTTAGGTTGGGCACGAGCACAGGATACACATTGCTTCAACTTGTCCATCCTCCTTGACTTCCATCTTAGCAGCACAAGTATCAGATGTACATCTCACAACATTTTCTATTTTGCTCCTTAGTACAAAACAGATTTAGTCTGGTACTGTTTGCACATTCTTAAGCCTTAAATATATTTAAGGGTTGCCTCTCGATTCTGTCCTTGAAAAAGAAAAATGAGTGAAATTGAAGGGATGGAGAACAATTACAAGAATAATCTGATTCCAAAATCCTTCTACTAAAGAATGAAATAATACATGTCAACACAAGTTTATTTAATTGCCTATATATATTTATTAAATACATAAATTACTGCTGATTTCTTTTTTAATTGGCCTATTCACTTTCCTATTGCACCTTTTGATCTCCAATGGAGAAAACAAAAACATCTTACATTTCTGCTGAACTTCTCTTTGATGTAACTGCGACAGTCCATGGTACCACCTAATTAGTACTAATTATATTATTTCAAGTAAATAATGGGAACATTTCACTATGCCTACTCTTAGACAGATTCACAGAATCTCCGCACGGGAGACCTGGAAGAAGCTCCTGGCTCCTGGCTCCTGGCTTCAGATCAGTTCATCTCTGGTTGTGGCAGCTACTTGGGAAGTAAACCAGCAGATGGAAGATCTTTCCCTCTGTCTCTCCTTCTCTCTGTAAATCTGCCTCTCCAATAAAAACAAAATAAATCTTATTTAAAAAAACTGCCAGGAGAATATATTTTAGCCAAAATATAGATATGGAAAACAATTAAAGCATGTTTTTCAAAAAAAAATTAACTGCTAGAGGTTCTGACTGAACCCAACACTTGGGTTTTATTCTTTGTTGCAACCTGACCCCTTTTCTGACTATAGAATTCCAGAATGAGAGGGAAATTGGCAGCCAACCTAGAGTCAGAGCCACAAGAGTTTCTCCGTGTCTCTTTCTTACCTGTATCACACACTACACTTATGGTAAATACAATACCATTTCTGAATACTTTACTTACTAGAAACAATAAACTGCCTATCCTAAAAGGTACAGGGCAGGTGCACTGCCAACCACTCAAATGCTGTGCCTGAGCAAACTAAGTAAAACTGAGCTGTGTCCGCATACCCAGTGAGTGGACGTTGCATTTGAAGCAGCCAGGCCTCCATAGCTCTCCTTGGCTAATGTTTCTGTAGACAGAGCCCAGATATCAATTTCAATCACTACAAACAACAGCTCCGAAACAAAACAGAGAGAGCCTTAAGTGGCCATTTGCCTCCAGGGGAGTATAACCTCTACCAGAAGAGCACTCCAGAAGAAACAAATAAAGGAAGAGCCCACATTGCTGTACAGAGCTTGGGTTCATATTTAGTGTTGAATTCTTTGGGGAGAACAGGTGAAAGAATACTCCACATACATTACCTATACGTAATTCAACAAGCATCAAGATGCAATTTGAACATGTTGAGTATTTACAAAGAACCCATAGAGGAAGCACTCTCCACACTCTAGAAATCACAGAGAAAATGCTGGTTTTCAATGCACATGACATGAGTTTGAATCCCAGCATCTCCATTCTCGCCCTATTTTTTTATTCAGTTGAAACAATTGTGGAAACATCCAGGAAAATGTCTAAACTACTGTCTCAAAGAACTGCTGTTATAACAATAGCAACAAAAAAAGGCAGGAAACTGGAATGGGCTTCCACAAAAATCCTGAAAAACACATAACATAGGAGAAGCTGGAGGGGTTTACAAATTGTGACAAATATATCCTACCACGCAAATGTTAACCATGGGGAATTAAATGTGGGTATATGGACATTCTTTGTAGTACTCCACAATTTTTGTTCTATAAATTTACAAATATTCTAAACTAAAAGGTTTCTGTTTAAAAAAGATTACAACATGTTAACAAACAAAAGGAAAAGATTTATCACAAAATGAGTTACAGGAATAGAATTTAAATACTCCACCTTCTAAACATAAGCCAAACTCTGAAAAAGAAACCAAAATCCAAGTGGGAAGCAAAACTGTTTTAAAAAATAGCAATGACTAAAGTATATAAAGAATAACATTTTAACACAAGTTTTTAACACATATTAATAATGTAAACATTATTTTAGCTGCAAATAGAAAGCTACAGCATTGATACTCAGGCAAACAATTAGCAATGAGATGTAAAACCAGATCTCATAGTTTGTAGGTGGACAAGATGAAGAAATAAATGAACAGCATAAAAGCAACAGGAAGAAAAAAAATGAAAAACCAAGCTACAACTTCTTGATGTTCTAAACAAAGACATAAAATGTATTATAACCACTGCAATTTACTGAGGATAATAATGAAGAAAACCTTGCTATCCCGTAAGAAAACAACACTGCTTGATTTTTTCTGAAATTACTCGGGAGTGCATTCCAATCACAGGATATTAGATCAGAATGATTTCAAGAGAGAAAAGACAAGGAGTTTAAAAAAGAAAAAAAAAGTGTGGATTGAAAAAACGGTGTAGGGTAGAGTAAATGCTGCCCAACCCCCAACCCTGGCCCCAAGCCCTGCTGAAGGAAGAAACAACACCAAGATGGACACAAAAGACAAAAGCCCAGAAAAGAGCAGGAGAGTTTGAGCAGAGGCAGTCCCCTGGAGTGCAGGTGGCAAAGGGAAGCTCCCGGAAGTGCCTTCGCAGCTTCTGTGGCTCCAGACTACGCCTAAATGCAGTGGACACACACATTGGAACCTGCTGGAGGAAAGATGCCCCATCTCCCCTACTAACGGACACAGGAACCGAAAGTAAAAACTGGCCCTTACTGACCTGCGTGAGATTGGCTCTGATTTAGAACGTCATCCAAATGAACGCATCTTAACAGTTAATACTTAGCACATAAGGATGGTTCAAAGGCGACAGAATAACTATTTTGTGAGATGTTCAACAACACACATTAAAATATCCCTTTCTCCTGAGAAAAACAGAGATCAACTGTATAGTTAGTGCAATTTTAGTTACTATTTTTAACTAGAAATAGAACAAGTTTTCCTCATTCTAGTTTAGTGCCAAAAAATATTATACAGGTATAGGTCTGAGTTGCAACTACTCTGCTTCTGAGACAGCTTCCTACGAATGCATCCTGGGAAACAGCAGGGGGCGGCCTCGGCTGCTCGTGGTGGGCAATCAGAACGGAGTTCCTGGCTCCTGCATCCAGCATGGCCCAGCCTGGCTGTTGTAGCCATCTAAGGAGTGAGCCAGCAGTAAGATTCTTTCTCTCTCTCCTCCCCCCACCCCACTCCCCTCTCCCTTTGTCCCTGCCCTTTAATAAGTAAATTAATGAACATTCTGTAAAATTAAATCCAAATGTCTGCTAGCAGTTCACACTCTCAGAATCAGACTGCAGTGGCAGCCACAGCAGTAAAATTCACCCAGGAAGTCTCAAATAACCCTTTTGCCTCCAGAGAGTTTTCATCAAGATTACATTTATCACAGCATTCCAGCACTGAATGGATACTTTAAGCCACATTTCCTTACTGCTCAAGCAAATTGGAGAATATCCAGAGATGTTCCATCAGAGGCAAAGCAGCGAAAATCCAAGTGCATTTTCGAAAGAATTATAGTAAACTCACAATACATGTTTTACAAGCAACATTTCAAGAAGTAAACCACTTTATATGACAGATGAAGTAAAAAACCTAAGACTTCATATAAAACCATTTATTTTCCACTTAACATGTCCCATTTCCTTGCATCATCAGATACAAGCACCTCTCACTAAAAGCAGATTTAAGTCATTTCATGAACAATTTATCCAAAGTAGAAAATGATATAATCGTTTTTCTGAGCAATTTTGCAACAAAGTAAACCCTTTTCATGATCTCCTAGAGCTACAAATAAATAAATAAAAACTTTCTCATTAGAACATTTTACACGATTTATTATCAGGGACAAATATGCATATCAAAAAGGTAATTTTATAGATCAATTACGTGTTTTCACTGGCATTTATTCCTACGTGAAAAGGCGGACACTTTTTCACCACCCTAGCATCACACTGATACCTTTGTTATATGTTTGTTAACTTCATGTGGATGAAGGTTCACTATTTTTTTAAATTTTATCCCTATGGTGGACTGTACTAAAGGGGATGCATTATGGAAATGTAGCAGAAATTCTGTTCATAGGTGGAAACAGAAAGAAGCAAGCCCTCACACACGCACAACAAGGATGGATTGTCGGGAGACACAGCAGGGGCACCATGACGGACTTGTGACAGTTCAGGAAAGATATCCATTGTAAGACTGGAGAGGAGAATAGAACGGAGGGGAGGGAACTTGGGGAGGAGGAAGAGAGATCCCAGAGCCTACCGAACTGTACCATAAAACAAGAAAAAGAAAAATTATAATAAAGAGGGACAATCCCAGTTTAAAAAAATTACATGTTTCAGAAAAATGAAACTAAAAACAAAAGCATTTAAAAAAGAATTGTTCTGCTCCCAAAACGCATCTGCATAGCACTCTTCACTGCTGCTGCTGCCACAGTCAGCCAGTGCTTTAAAGGAAAACATGCCTGAGGCCTGCCAACCGTGCACAGCATTGTTTAGCACACCTGCCAGAGCAGAGCTGCCTGAGACTTTTTTAAACACACAGATTCCTAACCCTACCCCAGATCTAAAACTCCAACATGACTCTCCTGTTTTCATATTTTCTTTTCAAAATCCTTTCATTTGATCTAACACGCACCCAGATCTGAAAACCACTGACATGCAAGATGACGCCAACACAGACACGATGCTCAAGAAACCCATGAGTGGCACTGGCACGGCGGCCCAAGTCCTCCACCTGCAGTGCCATCAGCCCTGTGGGTACCCGTTCAAGACCCAGCCACACTTCTGACCCAGCCTCCTGACCCTGCACCCGCATGGAGCACCTGGAGGAAGCTCCTGGCTCTACCTTCAAATTGGCTCAACTCTAGCCTCTTGGCCATTTGGAGAACGAACCAGCAGTTGGAACATCGGACTCTGACCACTGCGGCCAATGGAGAGTGAAATAGCAAATGGAAGAGCTCTTTCCCTCTCTCCCTCTCTTTCTCTTTCTCTCTCTTTCTGCTCCACCCCCTCACCCGCAACTCGGCCTTTCAAATAAAAATAAATATTGTTACAAAAAAAAGAAATTCCAAAAAGCAATGAGAAAACAACAGAAAAATAAATTCTGCCATTAGTTCGTTAGCTATATCTAAAAGTTTAAAAACTATGGCGGTGGAGAGGGGAAATTCCAGAGCCTATGGAACTGTATCATAAAATTTAAAAGAAAAAAAAAAGTAGCTGTATAAAATAAAGCAGATTCTCTTAAAACAAAGCAGAATAATAAGGCATGAGAATTATTAAAAATAATAAAATATAAGCATTATTAAAAGACAAAAAAATAAAAATCAAGTTATCTATCTCATCCATCAAGTAACGGGTCTTTCTTCACAAATACATCAGCATCAGGACAATCTATCAATATGTAGCACATAAGTTTAAAAGATCAAGTCATTCATTTGGGAAAACGAAAGTCAGTCTGAGTTCAGCTGTCCCTGTAAGAGCATTCAACATTTAAGACAGCAGCGGCACAGTGATAAAATCACAGGCGTAAACACAGCCAAGGGGCAGGTGCTACAGCACAGGTGACGCCTCCGCTGGGAAAGCCAGCAGCCCCTCCCAGAGGACCTGGGATGTTGTTCTTCCTCTTCCCTTCCAGATCCCTGCCAAGGTACCTGGGAGCAGCAGGTGAGGCTCAAGTACTACCCACGTGGGAGATTAGAACAGAGCTCCTGGATGCTGGCTTTAGATTGGTGCTTCCATGGCTCTTGTGGGTATCTGGGGAGTGAACCAGTTGATGGAGGCTCATTTGCTCACTCTGTCTCTCTTTCTCTGTCACTCTGCCTCACATATAAAACAGGGACACTCACATATAAAACAGGGACACTCACAATTTTAAAAATAGTCAACTGCATGTTCAAATAAATGCAACTTCTTTTCTAAACTGTTTTTAATATGGAGAGAAATCTCATTTCCCAATCCCAATTCCTCTATGTGCCAGGAGCTCCACTGGCACAGCAATCTTGCTCAATCTCTCTACCCCCTCAGTCTCTCTGAAGAAGCACCTTAGCTTCCTGTTGCCATGACAGAACTGAGACCTAGCCGCCAGGGCTCAGCTCTTTCTACCACCACGGAATCACTGCACATTTGCACAGTGCGGCCTCCCAGCTCCTCAGTCACGTGCAGCTGGGAAGGAGTAGTTCTTCACATGTTATGAGACTGTAAACCCTGCTCCCTAGTCACCAAATGCCAGGAGTATATCCTAATTATTGAAGCAATCAAAGATCCATTCACATTTCCAGACGCAGGCTAAAGTAAGGAAGAAATTAGTTGGACATGACTGGCTTGAAGTGAGTCCCTTCCACAGGACAGTCGCCTCCTACTGCTGAGCAGGGATGAACTCTGTGTCTGAGCTCAGCGTTAGGGGAGCCTCTCACTTTCAGGAGCCAAACAATTTTCACATTTATTAAGCACATACTAAATTTACATTTATTACATTTACATGCATACTATGAAGGCATAAACTCAGGAATTTTAGATGTGTATAGTATTTATATATAATAAATGCCTTATATATCTATAATATTAACATTTTATGTTATGTCTCTATAATATTAATATATTATGATTCTATTGTATTACATATAAATAATATATTTAAAATAAATAATGCATAATATATTTTATTATGTTACTATTTATAATAGAAACATTTGTTTTACATTTGTATATTTTAGACATATATCTAAAAACATATATATAAAACACTGAATCATAAAAAAATAGCCTCTACATTAAATATTTTTACCTTGTCCCACTATCCAGTATAGAAACAAAAATACCACAAATTCTTCATTTGGCACATAGACAAAAAAAACACTGCAAAAGAAGATCAGATACAATGTTATATAGAGATTATGTTTTCTGATAACCAGGAAGTGACTTAATTAAGTACAGACCCGGATGGTTCTTGACCGCTGCAAAAGAAACCCACAGAAGAACTCCGTGGACGTCACACGCAGCCCAGAAGAACGTTTGTTAAAGACAGCAGAGAGATTCCCCGTGTCAAAAGCTCAGTAGACTGCAGACTGAGGACTGATCAGACGACACGGAGAAGACAGCTTTAGTGGAGTAGCACAGGTCCCTGGAGAGAGCAAAGCATGGCTGGCACCGGCTAGAGACCCCAAGGAGGACACGGACAACTCTTCCTTACGAGCTTTGCTGCTACGAAAAGCAGAGAACAGAAGGTTATGGGAGGGAGGGAGGGACATCAAGGAGAGGTTCTGGTGCCTACTTTCTACCAAATGTTTATTACTTTCACAGCACTGTAAAGTTGAAAAATCCTTAGTCAAATCATCGTACTATCTGTTTTACTGTTCCCACTTTTTACATAAGGAAACATGTTAAATGAACAAGAGCACAGAACTTATAATTTGAAGTTAGGACTCTTATTTCTATTGGCAGCACTGCCAGGCAATCACTTGATGGAATGTTTGCATTCTAACTGTCATTGGCTAGTAGCCTTTCAGGGTCCTACACGATTTTAGTGGCTGTACATTTCTCAGACACAAACCTTAATTCACTCAGATGATTTTCTTTTCTGTCTGTATATTCAATACATTAGTAGGTGAAATTTTAGTTAAAAGAGTCAAGACAAAAATAACACAGCACAATAGCAATTGCAGTCATTGAAGAAAACTGCTAAAGTTGCTTATATATCACTTAGTTAAAACACTTTTTTTGGTATCCTATTGGGAATGACACTCATCTCAAACAAGAAACAATGTGAGGAGAATCACACTGAAAGAAATGAACGAGTCCCTTCCACACTACAAGTGATGTATTGAAGCTCAAGTAAATCAGAACAGCAAATTTAGGGGAAAGCCTGCTTACGAGTTAAAGTAGTGAGAATGAAATAGTGGAAGAGCCGGAAACTCGGCCAGACAGCTGAGAACAACAATAAGGGGTGGTTACTACAGCGTTGGTGGACGGAGTTCCAGCAAAGAGAGAGAGAAAAGAGATCCTTACACCTGATTCCAAACAAATCCACTTTCTGTCATTCAACTGCCCAACTCACCACTTTATTGTGCCTACATGACATAGCCAGAAATTATGAAAGACTACGTAATTACAAAGTTACAAACGACTACGTAATTACGAAAGGTGTCGGCTGCAGCTCAACGCCAATGGGAAACATATAAAGAGGTATGCTTATTCCAAATTTCCCTTTAGCATTGCATGGTGACCACATAATGGCTCAAAAGTGTGGATTTTGGATAACCAAAGACAAGTTTCTCACGGGCTGGAAATTACCGCTTTTTCGTTACAAACAGCGTTCAGAGGTAAGCCATGCTGAAAAGAAGGTTGTTGATTAATTAAGGACATTTGCAGGAATAGATAAGGAAGTCATGTATACACAGAAGAAACAAGCACACAAGTTTGTTCCCGATGTGCGTGATGAAACTGACCCTACATCACCAAGTGAAATAGACCCTACATCCCCCAAGTCAAACTGACCCTACATCACCAAGTCAAACTGACCCTACATCACCCAGGTCAAACTCAAACCAACTTGGTAGATGAGTAGTTCTGCCCCCTCTTCAGCAGGGCCCAGATACAAGTCTTGGTAGATAGATGTTTCTCTTGAATGCTTGTAGGCTTTTGGGGGATAGTCTGTTCTTAAAACAATAACATAATGAATATCTATCTTTGTGTCTTACACAAAGAACTTTCTCGGGGCCCAGCACAATGGCTCAATGGCTAAATCCTCACTTTGCATACATTTGGATCCAATATGGACACCGGCTCATGTCCCGGCTGTTTCACTTGCCATCCAGCTTCCTGTTTATGGCCTGAGAAAGCAGTAGGGGATGGTCCAAAGCTTTGGGATCCTGCACCCATGTGGGAGACCCAGAGGAAGATCCTGGCATTGGCTTCAGATCGGATTAGATCCGGTCATTGTGGCCATTTGGGGAATGAACCAGCCAATAAATGATCTTTCTCTGATCTTTCTCTCCTTCTCTCTGTAAATCTGATCTACCATTCCAATACAAATACATAAGTAACCAAAAAGAAGAATCTCTCTTCCCTTGGTACATTCCAGGCCCCAATAGTGAAGCTCTGTCAACTCTTCCACTAAGGAGCAAAAAGTTCCTTCTGAAGGAGAGAGTTAATATCTGCCAGGGAAAGGGGTAGAGAAATGAAACAGAAAGTCACTGTGGAAAACATTAATCTAGGAAACATTTCCATTGGGCATGTGTCTTTTGTTGCTTCTTGGAATGTGTTTCCTTGAGTACCGATGAACTTGAGCCATTCTGGTCTCAAAGATGAATGAAATGTTCTACCTAGGTTTTTAGCAAAAAGAAAAAAAAAACTTGGCCTTTCCTACGCCATCACATTATGAAAAATTAAATTAAATAGCCTAACATAGAAGAGAGGATTTATTTCACATCTGATAATCATAGTCATCAAGATGAAGGACTTGAAGAAGTGCCACATATTAAATAGCAAATGCGCAAAGAGATTGTTCTTCAGATTAAAGTGTCCTCTTTATGATAAAATAAGCCTCCAGAAACAGGCTTTTACAATTCAGATAGCATCTCTCTTATCCCCTTAAACCTACAAAAATGAGAGACTCATCCTTTTGAGGTGAATAATTTCTAAGTGAAGGAGTCACAGTAGGGGTGAGAATAGCATAGCTCCAGAAGATCTTTAAAAGGAAGATTGATTCATCGTGTGACATTTGAGTTTCCTGTGTATTTATTAAAAATTATACCATTTTAGTGGAATAGGTTTGAACAAATGTCAACCTCAAGCGTTTTCACATTTTTGAAAAACCAATTCCACAGATCAGCTGATTCCTTATTCTCAACTCCAATCCATACACAGCCTGAGGCGTGTGTACCTAAGAGTCACTGAACTGGAGGCAAGATTAAAGATTTTTCTTGCTACACTATTGTCAGTAGATAAATAATCAGGCCCATGCTGCTCACTGCTTGGATACTCAATTCACCTTGTACTTCCTGCATTCTTTCTCTCTTACAAATGGATGTTATCCATTGTTGCTTTTAAATCTTGCTATCTTTACCTAATTAGGTTTCTGCAACAGTCATTTCTGGGAAAAAAAAAACCTTCCAAATTTCATCAATTCCTCTCCCGGTAGTCTTAATTAATCACAACTGATAAATAATTTACTCTCCTAAATTTTTAGCTAGGTCCATTAATCTGAAAATGACTTTACATAATCCAAGTGTGCACCTGAGATATTTATGGTGTCCAGTTAATACAAGTCTTGACAGACAGCTGCAGGAGTTTGAGTGATTGAACTTCTGGCTCCCAGCTTCAGCCTGGCCAGGAGAGTGAACCAGCAACAAAGTGTGTGTGTCTGTGTGTGAGAGAGAGAAACAGAGAGACAGAAAATATGCCTTTATCTTTCTGCCTCTCAATAAAATAAACTTAATGAATGCTACTTTTTCCATTATTTTATTTCTGAGCTTTCTGTTTGCTATTTAATCTTTGTGTTTGTTGCCAGCTCTACAAAGCAATATACTAGTGGGGCTGCATGGTGGCATAGCAAGCTAATCCTCCAGTATCCAATAAAGGCATCTGTTCCTACTCCAGCTGTTCCACATCTGATCTTGCTCCCTGCCAAGGACCTAGAGAAGAAGTGGAAGATGGCTCAAGTCCTTGGGCGCCTGCACCCAATGAGAGACCCAGCAGCAGCTCCTGGCTTCGGATCCCCTCAGCGCCAACCATTATGGCCACTTGGGGAGTGAACCAGCACATGGAAGATCTTTCCCTCTGTCTTTCCTTCTCTCTGTAAATCTGCTTTTCCAATAGAAATAAAGAAAGTTTTTTTTTTAAAAAAAGGTATACTTGCATGTTTCACAAATAAGTTCTTATTTGCATATCAGCAAGCAAAGAAATGTGTTAATTTTTAAGCCAGAGATCCCTGGGTTCTAATTAAATATCTGCCTCTTTAAAAAGTGAGCAAAAGACTCCATTTCCAGGGCATGCGTACAGTAATAGAGTGACCCAAACATACCTGACAGAGACACAGCACCTACTGGCCTACACGGGGATGCAGTTCAGCCAGCCGGCAGACCAGTGTCCCAGCTTCCCTCACCACTCACAGGATGGATTCCAGGCCAAGGGAAAGGAGACATCAAAGACAGCCTTCTGCTGCTTAGAAGAACTGTTTTAACAAAAGCAATCATGCTCCATTGTTACAAGGATGATTTAAAACTGAGATAATATCATTTCAACAGTGGCAAATACTTATTTCCATCAGTATTTTTCAGAATAAGTTTTGTTAAGAGCCGGACTTCATTCTTAAATTGACACAAACTTGCGGGTCACAGATTTTTGAAATCATAACATAAATACATTTCTTAGAAGAGTAAAATTAAGGGGAGAGGAGGAGAAGAATAGAAAGAATAAAGAATTAAATATCATTTGGTTAAAGGGGCCTACTGTTAAAATTAGGCAATGAAAACAAACTCAACAATGCTTTCAAATCCCATAAAACACACGAGCAGCTTACAGCACCGAGATTGGTGCGGCTACGCCGTAACGGCTCTGAACCGCTCCGCAATGACAAAATACATGAAGAGCGTTTTTTTCCCCCAACATTTCTATCACTCCTCTGTCGGAGAATTTTATTTTTTCATCTCAATGCATTGTGCTGCGCTATCTTTCTACATTAAGAAAGGTGGAGACTACTGATCTAGAATAATCACTAGTGTATCTAAAATCCCAGGGCCAAGTCTTCAAACACCTGAATTCCCACACATGACCTATGGCTTCTTTAGCCATCTTCACGTTGGTGCAGCCCAGACTCTATGCCGCCGACTCAGCATGGCAGACACAGGCACACTTATGTCAGAGTATCCCTACTATGCCACTCAAAATCCTGCTCATCCTTGGGACCCAAAGAAGGGTCCAGATCTTCCTGGGTGAAACTGGCAACCTCATTCTCTGCCACCTGCATTGCCCACTCCATCTGGCTCCTGAAATTCTGTTTTGTAGAATTAGATCATAATACATGTATTAAGATAATACAGCACCTACATCATTCTGCACTGCAATGTCATTCGTCACTAAAACTAAGCTTCAACATCTCCTGAATCTTTAAATGTGCCATTTAGTTCCATAGGATGCTCACGTAAAGCAGACATTCAAGTGCATTTTCCATTTGAATTAAATCACAACCAAGAAATTAGACTGTATTTGAATTTACTCTAGGAAAGAGGACATTGCATTCATTTCCTATATTTGCCTCATCTTCATGAGGCCCACATTATTAGATTTCTTAGTACAAGAAGATAAAACAATACATTTTACCTTCTGACATAAAAGTGTCATGGAGAGAGATCCATTTACAGTTTAGTGATTTCTGAGAATTGGGTTACTTGCATTGTATTACACACAGTTCAACTTGGGCGTTTCAATATAGCCAGAGTGAAGATTAGGATACAGCTAACAAGCAAATTCAAATAAATGTAAACAGTCAGTGTGCATAACTCAAACCCAAAACACATAAATAACAGGCCATATTGGCCTGTGTTACTAGGAGAATTACCTTGGCATGGCTTTAGGGAAATCGATTTATAGGCTACATTTTATTTTCAATCAAACCAAGGGGAGAATCCTATATTCCTCACGTGCTACCTTTACTGTCTTATGTTTATTTCATAGGAAAAATGATTCCCAATACACTGAAACTAAAACTGTGCTTAGGTGTCATCTAGCCCGAGGGTTCCTCAAAGGCACCTCAACTTCAGCATCAGCTTTTACATCTCTGTCCACTGGTCGGCCACACACCCAGCCCTTGGCCTCTGTCCACTGGTCCACTGGTCGGCCACACACCCAGCCCTTGGCCTCTGTCCACTGGTCGGCCACACACCCAGCCCTTGGCCCTTAGCAGGGAGCTGAGTCGGAAGTAGAGTCCATATGAGCTGCTAACAATGCAGGTGACAGCTTTATTTTCTACTCCACATCACCAGCCCCCATCTTTTCAAATGCTATGCTGCACTTTGTTTTTGGAATCTGCAAGCAAAAGGTGAAGTGGCAGCTTGCAGAGCAGGTGCACCAGCCAGTGGCAAGCACCGCTTCTCCGTTTGCCTCAGGAGCCTGGGCCTCTTCTCAGGATGACAGCTCTTTCCCTGGAGACCCGCAGTTGCCAGGGTGGCTCTTCCAGGCGCTTCCGGTTTCCAGGAAAAATGTTCTAAATGAAGAAATGAAAGTGGCTGTGTTCCTCTGCCCTGAGCGTGGAAGCTGGCAGAGCACCACCCCCTCCGTCTTCCCTCTGTCTGAGCAGCCACTGAGCCTCCCCTCCACGGGCTCATCCCCGAGTGCGGGGAAGCCCAGCCCATCGCTAATCCACCATGCCACAGATAACGTCTCCTCTGTATCTTTCAACCATGACTATACACTCGCAGCAAGGCATACATGTACTTATTATATAAACTTTGCACACTGGAGCTATATTCCAAACACAAGGAGCTTTTTATGGGCTCCTTCTGGCAGCTGACTTCTGTTTCACTCAGCTCTCTTCCTCCTGCCAGGTGTATATGTCCTTTCCTCCACCATACACCCGACTGTAACACGGAAGAACGTATCCGTTTCTGCAGTCAGGAGTCATGTTTTGTACGTACACACACACACACACACACACACACACGGCAAGAGAGAGAGACTTATTTATTCAGTTATTTAACAGTTGACAGTCACTCTCTCCTAAACCAGAGTTGGGCTCCTCTAAGCTCTCTTCTCTACTTGCCTTCAGTCTTAGATAAAAATCCTGCTGAGTCTTTAAAGGCAAAATATGTAGGGCCCGGCCCAGTAGCCTAGCAGCTCAAGTACTCACTTTGCACGCACCGGGATCCCATATGGGCACCGGTTCCCGTCCTGGCTGTCCCGCTTCCCATCCAGCTCCCTGCCTGTGGCCTCTCCCTACTTTCCTCCCTCCTTCTACTCCTGCCCCTCCTCAAATGAAAATAATATTGTCACTTCCAATTTTCTTCTTTATTCACATGTGCACAGGCATTTGAGCATTGGAGAGAAAGCATAATCTTTTTAAAACTGTATATTTAAATAGTGAAGTGAACAAAACATAATGAACAATACCAAGACATTTTAAATGAATCAATAAAAAGCACTACTGTACCTCTAGGAACACAAACAAAAATTTTAAATATAACTTTTTTGAAGATTTTTTTATTTATTTGAAAGAGAGAGAGAGAGAGAGGTCTTCCAACTACAACTGTGTATTTCAAAATACTGCTGTTACTTTATTCTATGCACAAGTGTGGATTCAATATCCCAATGACCACAACAGAATAAGCATTAAAAACCTTGGACAAATGAAGTGTGCGGGCTAAGATGACAGGAGTGGACGAACCAAAGTGCACGAGCCCAGTGCGTCTCAGTTCACAGCCACGGCTCAGGACGCCGAAGCCGAGCCCTTGAGCACTGCTGGGATTGCCCTGGAGCTCATCAACCACCTGGGGAAGACATTTACGTTTCTGGAACACATGGACCACAAGATGTTCCAGCGGTAAATGCAGACTGTGTGCTGGTTTATCTGCCTTGATTACATGATTCCCAAACTCACAAAAGTTATTCAACAACTCAAGAATCATGGGCCAGGCACAATACCCTAGTGGCTAAAGGCCTCGCCTTGTATGTGCCACATTCCATATGGGCGCCATTCATGTACTGGCGGCTCCGCTTCCCATCCAGCTCCCTGCCTGTGGCCTGGAAAAGCAGTAGAGGATGGCCTGAGGTTTTGGGACCCTACACCAGTGCAAGATACCTGGAAGAAGCTCCTGGCTCCTGGCTTCAGATCAGCTCAGCTCTGGAGCTGCTGCAGCCACTTGGGGAGTGAATCATCAGATGGAAGCTCTTCCTCTCTGTCTCTCTTCCTCTCTGTATATCTGACTTTCCAATAAAAATAAATAAATCTTTAAAAATAAATAAATAAAAGCAAAAAAAAAATAACCCAACAGCACCAGAGGCCGCTGGTGATGCTCATTTTTACTACAAAAGGCTCTGGCGCCACCTTGTGGCCACACAGCACGCAGCTCACTCCCAAGTCTGCTCTGCTTTTCCAAAGGCCTTGTTTCATATCGTTAAAGTGGAATCGCTTCCTTAACAGATCACTGGAAGAAGCACCGTATCCCATTTTAGATTTTTTTTAAATCAGTGCATAAAACGTGCTATGTTGTCCACAAACCTCCACGTGTGTTTTATTTCTTGACTTAACCACACTACCTTCTCCCTGTGAAAGCCCAGCGTAGCTGCTTCAGATCCCGGGTGGCCGCCAGTCCATGAGCCTCTGACAGGGTCTGAACAGACCTGCCACAGGGGTGCACAGCAGGGAAACTAAGGGACAAAAGCAGAACCGCAACACGGCTGCAGGCAGCAAGAAGGACAGAGTTTAAGTAAACAAAAAAAAGACTTTAAATCTGTTATTTTTCTTTTCTGAGGCCGGTTGTCTCCTTAGGGCTATAGATAGAAAGATGGCCAACACTCTAATAATGTTCACCTTGGAGAACACTTTGGGAAAGATTTGTAAATCACAAGCATGACACTGTGTTAGAAACTCTCAAATTATCCACATAAACATAATGTCTACAAGCGGAGCTCACGTGTGTTTATAAAAACTACTTTCTGGGCACCGCACCCTGCCAGGCTGAAGGAGCGTTCATGCCAGCGCACGCCTTCTGGTGAGCGCAAGGGAAGCAAAGCCACTCGCTCTTCTTCCCAGTGAAAAACCTTTCTCTCTTCCAAGGCCAAGTTCAAAACATCCACTCCTCCATTAACCACCTTTCTCAACAGACAAATCCTAAACCATTTCACCATCACTCTGTGAATTCCAGGCACCGATTACCCTACCGCTCAGCACCTGCTCCTAAGTGACTCTGCGTTTTCTCCAGTAAATACAATTATTCACATAATCTTGTGCCTCCATTGGACCCAAATAAACACTGTAAATTTGGCTGCCGTCAGTCTTGGGCTCACCTCTGCCCGGAAAGTGCACAACTCCACCTGCATTGCTCTCTGTCCCTGAGAGACAGATTCCCCCGGTTCCCTGCAAAGTTAATTCCCCACCGCCCATAGGTTCTGGACTTCATCTCTGTCCTATTTTCCCAGCACTTAATTTCACCAATGATTCTTTCTCCATATTCACGTATCCTCGCCCTCCTCGCCCTGTCTCTTCACACTGTTTCCTGCCTCTGAACACATACAGGACCTGACCTCTCCCGCTCACCACACCGCGCAGGCGCCAGGCTCTCTGCTTCCACCCCTGCCCCTCCTGTGACACCTGCACAGTGACAGTCCGTGGCACTCTGCCCTTGAGCTTCTGTCCTCAGCGCCTGCTCTCATGCTGTTACCTGAATCCAACAGGGACCCTTCGCTGACCTTTTCACCGTGTCTGACTGCACTGACTGCTAACTTCTAGCCCCAGTTCCCCCCAAGGTGCCCTCCATTCGATAAGCACGGATGAACGCCTTGCTCAACCTAAGGAGTCGAATCCAAGGTGAGGGCGGTACAGTGGGAGAGAGCCCCTGCCAAGCCTCTACACTCCCCTTCCCCACTGCCACAGGGCTCTCCAGTTTCCATCCCCTGTCCCCACATGTAGCCCAAACATCTGTGTGAATACACATATACACACTCTCATCAGAACACATCTAAAGACCATGATGCAGAAGTTGTCATTATTTACACTAGATATAAATTCACATTTCAAACAGTTTTCTGAATGGCTCTCAAAAAACTTACCACAATTATCTTCATGAAGAAATTAAACTTGGAAAAAGAAGAACGCCAGCTCTGCCCCCTTCTTTTGTCTGATTACACTTTCGATGCGGATTTTCTTTGCAAACTGCACTGTACGGGAGTCTTGTAACTCTTTGGGTTGAACTTATCCTACAGGATTTAGCACAATGCTGTAGACACTTAACACACTAAGATGCTTATTAGCAGACTGAAGTAATGAGCACTAGAGGTTACCTTCCTTCTCTGCTAAGATAACACAGCAACTCAGGAAAACTGGGAGCCCAAGGTGTTGTGAAAATCTGGAAATGCTGTCGAAATGTGCCTGGAGTGCTTGACACAGATGTTCCACTCGTGGGACTGTCACGACGCTGGACAGGCAGAAATATCTGGAAAGGTGTCACCTGACGTGGGATAGCTCCTATAAGAATAGAATGGGTCGAGGTTATTGGCTAAAAGTAAGAAAAAAAATCAAATATAGGTTTGTTTCCTTGATGGCCCTGGTATTCAATTACAGTACCTGCCTAGCTCTTTCTAAGAACAGCACTCTATGGTGGCTGGGAGACCCACGGCAGAGGCGAGCAGCATCCCCACAGAGCGTTGCCCCGGTCCAAGCATCGCCTGAAGGACGAGCAGCCTTGCCTGACTGGCTCACACCCATTCCAGCTCTTACTGTTGAGTGCTACTTCCCAGCCCTGCCTGGTCCACTCCCAGACCGAGCTCTTGCAAGGTTCAGTGGACACAGAGACCTAGCCCAGCTTGTCCTACACCCACTCTAGCTTTTGAGAGCACCAGCAGGTGCTAGAGCCTTGCTCAGCTGGGCACACCCCAGATCCAGTCCACACCCATGCCTAGGAATATTGTGGCCATATCCAGCCCAGTGTACCGCCCACATTCCGGCTCTTGCACTCGCCAGAGGGAACCACAGCCCAGCCGGGGTATCCCCTTAGCTTCCCAACCAGGCCCACTCCCTGTCACAGATCTTGCACATGCTGTGGCTGCTCCAATCCAGCCCGGCATAACCCATCACTGTCTACTTTTTGCCATCAGATGCTGCAGTCTGACCTGGCCCCGCCCAGCCCCCATTCCAACTCTCACTGATGGGTGCTGTAGCCTAGCCCTGCTCAGCCTGCCCGCATCCCTGGTTTTCATGCAAAGCAACGGGCAGAACAGGCTAGCCTAGCTTGGCATGGCCCACGCACCATCCTGGCTCCCACACACGCCACTGTGCTGTAGTTTGGCCTGGCCCTGCCTGGTCCGCCACCTACAGAGCCAACCCACACACCTGTCGACAGGTGAAGCAGCCCTGCTCGGCCTGACCAACACCCAGCCCTGACTCAGGTGCTCACAGCAGGAACAATGGCCCACCAGGGGAGTTCCCCAAGTTCCCCCACCAGGCGCACTCCCATAAACAGATCTTATATGTGCCAGTGGCTGCTAGGCCCTTACCTGGCACAGTCTGTGCCTAGTGTTGGCCTTCGTACATGCTGGTGGATGCTGTGGCCCAGCCTGCCCCACACCCAGTTCTTGGGTGTTCCTGCAGGTGCTAGACACTGGACCAGCCCAGCCTGTTCCCAGCCCCAGTACCCATTGTTGAGTTCCATGGTCAGGCCTAGCTCAGCCAGTCACCAGCCTAGCCCTCAAGCAAACCAGTTGGTATGGCAGTCCAGAGGGGTAATCCCTCAATACCCCACAGAAGCTGTTCTCAGGCCCAGTCCTCTCATGAACTGATTAGTGTCATGGCCCTGCCCAATGTGGTCCATGCCCTACCTCAACACTCACTGGCAGGTACTGTGGTTGAACCCTGCAAGTCAGGACGCATAGCCATGGCTTTTGTATGTGCCAGGAGGTAGTGGTTGATATCAACCCAGCTCAGGTCTTCCACATGGATGGGTATACTGGTTTGGCTCCAAAAGTTCCTCTACTTTCCCTCCTCTAAACCACCTAGTCTCGTTTACCTGCAAGTGCAGTAGCCAAGTTGGCTGAAGTCCCCAAAATGTCACTCTTCACCTATCACATCCTCCTTCAACAGTCCTCCCTCCCACACATCTCCAGAACGACTTCCCTGAGTAATCCACAGCCCCCATACCACAAGCATACAGATCCCCAAGCCCAGTCCTCTGTCTGTGTGCCGTGCCAGCCTGGGACCCTGCTTCCCTACACAGGGGCCCACACATGTCAGGCACAGGTCCCCAGACCAGGTCTACTGACATGCCGGCATGTGACCCCCACATACCTTATTTTATCTGCCTAAAATAAGTAATATTACGAAGATACTAAAATGTTTTAGCTTCAGTTCTTGTCTTTTGGAGCATGGCAGTTAAAGCTGGCACCTTCAATGCCAGCACCCATGTCGATGCTGGTTCAAGTCTTGGCTTCTCCAGTTCTTTTGTAGTGCAGACCCTGGAACCCAGGTACTAAAGGAAAGCAGTGGAGGTTTTCCCAAGTCCGTGAGCCCTTGCCACCCCCGCAGGAGACCCAGGAGAAGCTCTCAACTCCCGTCTTTAGACCAGCAAAGTTCTGGCAGCTGCAGTCCTCTGGGGAGTGAACCAGCGAATGGACAATCTCTCTCTCAATCTCTCTCTCTATCTTTCTGTCCCCTCCACCTCCTTCCTTCCCTTCCTCCCTCCCTCTCTAACACTGCCTTTCAAATAAACGAATCTTAAAAAAAAAAAAAAACTTCGCTCTATGGCATAACTCTGTCATAAACTTCCAGTATAAATGCCCCAAACCCTGACATGACATTCCTTATGCTGAAATGGGTTTTTTGGAAATGAACCAAAATATTTACATCCATATTAGGATGTAAATAATTGGTAAGGTTTCCTGTGAAACCACTGTCAGGGCATCAGCCTTTTATAGACCGCAGCAGGTTGAAAGGCAACGGGACCGACTTTGTCATGGAATCTTGGGATCAGTGACTCTCAGCTTCTTACATTCTTGAATTTATTTGGGAAGGAGAGGGACAGAGACAGAGGTCTTGCCACATCTGCTGGGATTCCTCCCAATGTCTGTGTGCTGAGGCTGAGGCCCAGGAGCTGGGAACTCCGTCTGGGTCTCCCTGTGGCTGGCAGAAGCCCAGTGTCCTGAGCCCTGACCTCTGCCTCCCGGGATCCGCATCAGCAGGAAGCTGAGACAGGAGCTGGAAGCAGCAACTTTACTGCTTGGCCAAATGCACCTACATCGTGGAATGCTGAGCGTCACCGAGCCATATCCAGGGAAAGACAGACTGCTCTTGGAATAAATCATGCACTGTTTTTAGGTATGTATGTATTATGTATTTTCATTTACCTGACAGGCAGGGGGAAAACAACAAAAATTAAGGAAAGAGACAAGAAAACATCCTCCATTCACTTCCACCCCAAATGCCTGCAGGTGCTCAGAACTCACTGCAAGTCTCCCATGTGGGTGGCAGGGACTCTGCACCTGAGCCATCGCCTGTGGCCTCCCTGGGTGTGCACCAGCAGGAAGCTGTATTGGAAGAGGAGTAGCCGAGACTCAAACTCAACACTCGGGATGTAGGCATCCTGAGCAACTTCACCGTGATGGCCAACACTCACCCCAAATCACCTAGTCTTAAAATCTACCTTGAACAGATGCTTACTGTCCACAGTGCTGGTGTCTGGTCAACGAAGACCAGTGAGTGGGTAGGAGACAGGGTGTATAAAATAATCTTAGCCACAAGGGTAGACCTTCTCTCTACCCCCAGACACTTTCACACAGAAAAACTGGACAAAACAAGACCACATACTTGGAAGATCATCAATAGAGCTTACTAAACTGCTGAAGAAAACCTTCATACAAAGCTGATAGAATCAGAAATTTAGCCAGTGAAACTTTAGTCTCTACTAAAATAAGCATTTTGACTAAACATTTCTCTCTAAATTTTAGGTGGTTTTTGCCTCATCTAAAAAGACTGACCATTTTCACACAGCACAGACAGCTTTGAAACTACCGCTAATCAATATGTAAATTACTGCCCCCAGGAGTTAACCTCATCTCCCAAGGAGAATGCTAAATACAGTTCTTGTAGTCCACTTACAATCCACACTTATTGCTTTTTGGCATTATCTTTAATAATATAATCATATCTTGTCTTTCTTAGTCACTTCTGAAATGGCAGCCCATCATGTTGTTGGGGTTGGCGATGTGGCACAGTGAGTTAAGCTGCCACTTTCAAGGCCAGCATCTTATATGGATGCTGCTTCAACTCCCCATGGCTTTACTTCCAAGGCAGCTCTCTGTAAATGTGTCTGGGAAGGTAGTGATGGAAGACCCGCAAACATGGGTGCCTGCCACTCACGTGGGGCACCTAGGTGGAGTTCTAGGCTCCTCAATTCCGCCAGGTCCAGCCCAGAGCCACTGTGGCCATTTGAGAAGTGAAGCCATTTGGGAGCGCTGTCTCTCTCTCTCTCTCTCTCTCCCTCTCTCACCTTCCCTCCCTCCCTCTCTCCTTCCCTATCATTCAACCTTTCAAATAAACAAATCTTCTAAAAACAATCCATTAATTCAATTAAATCAGGTTGTTGGGGCAGAGTGTAATGCAGGGCTTAGCTCATCACTTGGGACGCCCACATCCCATCCCATGCCTAGGCGTCTGGTTCAAGCCCACTCCATTCCTCTGCCAGCTCCCCCCCCCATTCCTTGCTAATGCCCACCCCGGAAAGCAGAAGCTAATGGCTCAAGGGCCTGGGTCTCTGCCAGTCATGGAGGAGAACAGCTCCAGTCCCAGGTTCCGGACATCCATCTGACCCAGCCCAGCTGTTGTAAGCATGTGGGGAGTGAACCAGTGGATAGAAAATCTTTCTCTATGGCTTTCAGATACAATGAGAATAGACAATGTCATTTGTGAGGGCCAGTGCTGTGGGCAGCAGTGTAAACCACTGACCATGACACTGCCATCCCTCTTCAGGCACCAGTTCAAGCTCCCATCGCTCCAGTTCAGATCCAGTTTCCTTGTAATGCACCCGGGAATACAGTGCAAGATGGTCCACGACTATCGGGGGGATAGTCCTGCCATCGGGGGGACACGCACAATCACTCCTGACTCTGGCCTGGCCCAGCCCTGGGGCTACAGTCATTTGGGGACTGAATCAGGGGACAGAACAGTTCTCTGACACCATCACGGTGCCTTTCAAAAAATATTTTTTTTAATTTAAAGTACTCATGAATTCTAAATTGCTATGTATTCTCCATGACACACGAGCGCTTGGCACCTGACCTGAAAAAACAATGAAGGCTGATTTTGTTAATACACTGTCTTGCTATCATTTATCACAAAATATTCTCAGTGATCCAAATTTGCTTAGAACTCACAGCTGAATTCCCATTTTAAAATCCGCTCATTCTTGTGAGTCATACCAAAACTCATAAGCTGTTTTTCAATATTTGCAATAGCACAGCAATATTTGCAAGAGCACTCCACTGTTTTCCAAAAGGCATATGGGTTTTGAAAGATGAGTGTTCAAGAGACTGAGCGCAGCCGGGACTGTCTTGCACTGAACTTGCAAAAATTGTATTTTCCCTCATCTCCTCCAGCTCACAATCATGGGGCATCTGTATGAAAAAAACTGCGGCTCCTTCAGCTAGGACAGCAACACTTGACAACTCCATAAAAGCTCACTAGTCATGTTACTGTCATCCATCTGTGAGCTCACATCTTCCAAACATTTCACTCTGGAATACCCTGTACTCACTAAATTAAAACATTCAGCATTAAAACCTTTATACAAAATGCAAAAATGGGGGCACATCGGGTTAAGCCAGCACCCTCAAGGCCGGCATCCCACGCAAGCAACTGTTCAAGTCCTGGCCGCACTGCTTCCCCTCCCGTTAGCCCTGCCAAGGAGCCTGCGTGCTTGGCCCCCCCAGCACGTGCGGGACCTGCAGGGGCCACAGGCGCCTGGCCCAGCCCGGCCCGCAGCCCTCAGCAGTCCCCTGCTCTCCTTGCCTCTCTGTAACTCCACCTTTCAAATAGGTCTTTTTAAAAACACAAAATAAAAACTGCTGCAATCTGTGAAAAGAGAATATCTGGAACTTGATTTTCAGTGTTTAAGCTGGAAGAAGAAAATCAGTTTTAAAGTGAGCTTACAGTAATATCCTGTATATTAATACAATCATGTCCATTGGGTACGAATACGAAAAAACGGATGCTCACTCAATCAAGTCTAACAGGAGGTATATGCATTTGTCTGGCCATCTCAGACTAAGATCACTTTAAAAATCCAACCCTATTTGGGTGCCCTTAACAACTTATTTTAATTATCTGTATGTACCGGAAGCACACACACGCAGTTTTCTGATTTTCCTAAAACTTCTTTTCTAGTTTCAGTAAGAAGTGTAGAGCTTTCTTTCGACCACAAGGTGTCAGGCCACAGTAATTTAATTTCTGACGGGCTTTAGGAAGGCCGCGGAAAGCCCAGGTCTACAAACAAAACAAAACAAGCCAGTGCGGTTTACCGCAAAACGCGAACCGTGGGCGCAGAGGAAGGGCTCTCCGGGAAGGGCCGGGCGTTTATTCGCCTTGTAGTCTCTCCTCACACCCTGCCGGGCTCTGGCAGAACAAGCCCCAGCCCGGCCCGGCCCTGGGCGCGGCGCCAGCTCCGAGCCCGCGGGCCCCAGTGCAGCTCTCCGCTAACCCGCCCGTGACAGGGCGCCGGCGCCGGGGTCGGAGGCCCCAGAGCCCGAGGCGAGAAGGGAGGGCGCGCCCGGGCTTCGGGAACCTTCCGGCTCGGGAGCAGCTCGAGGAGCTGTTCAGAAGCGAGACTGGGAGGGAAGTAGAGGAGGGGGGGGGGGGGGGTCCCTAATGCCTACAAAACCGTATCGTGGCAAATAATTTTTAAAAATAATAATAAGAAAATGTAATTTTTAAAAGAAGATTCGAGATTGGCCCATTCGCGGGGCCAGTCCCTCTCAGAAAGTCAGACTCGACGGCACACACCAGCCACTTCTCAGAGACCACGGGCTGCGGACGAGTTGGGACGTGAGGGGTTTGGCAGCCCGGGCCGGGCTCTGCCTGCGGGAGGCCTGGAAGGTTCCCGAACGAAACCTACTCCCGCAGCGCCCGGGGGATGTGACGGACGCCGCCGCTGGAGAACCAGGACTCCGCTGGAGAACCAAGACTTACGCTGCCGTCCGGGATGGAAGGGAAAGCGCAGCTGGAGAGGGTCGGGCGACGTGCCCCTCCCCGGGAAGCCCTGGGCAGGGCCGAGGGGTGGACCGGGCGTCCCGGCGGGAGCCGGAGGCGGCGCCGGGCGGAGGCGGAGGCGGGGTCGGCCCCGACCTGAGGCGGGCGCCGTGGAGGCTCGGGCGCGGGCAGCGCCGCCGCTTAGGGTCCGGTCCCAGCGAGCAGTGGGTGAGTGTCCCGAGTCGTCCGCGCTCGCCGAGTGCTCCCGGCGTGGGCACGGCCCTGCGAGGCCGAGCGAGGGCTGCCGGCCTCGGGAGGGCTGGAGCGGAGCGCTGGCACGCCTGGGGACCCGGGCACGCGGCGACGCTCCGGGGCGAGCGCGGCTCCTGCGAACCCCTGCGCGCGCGGTGCCGGCTCCCCGCGCTCCCGCTGGGGCCAGACCAGGGCCCGGAGCCACGCACGCCCTGGAAGGCTTGGCTCTGCGGAGGCTGGGGGAAAATCCGGTGGGTGTTGATGAAGCCCGGACCTAGGATGGGTTCTCATGACAAGTTTTGCAGCTTTCGGCAGAGTCGTTGCGAGTTTGCAGTGCACTGGGCGAATGACTGGCACGCGCATTGCTGCAGTTTGGTCTTTGGGTCTCTAGTTTCCGATCCTTAGAGCGTTGGTTCTGCTCTTTCAGGATCTGGGTGGGGCTCAGGTGGCATCCAAGATTGTTCATCAAATTGTGTGTGTGTGTGTGTGTGTGTGTGTGAGAGAGAGAGAGAGAGAGAGAGAGAGAGAATCCACTGGAAGGATTTGCGAACAACAACAAATACACACACACACACACACACACACACACACTTTCAGGTCACTGACTGCTGCTTGTTTGTGACAGTATTTCCCTCTGCATCCTGACATTCCGTGAGAGAGCGTTCATGGGGTATGGACGCCAAGTCCCAGGAGGGAGCAATATTTTAAAAGCAAAACAGCACAGTGAAGCCAGTGTGCACTTGAAAATTCGGAAATGGCAGGAAGAAAACCCACAGTGTATTCCAGTGATGGGGTTTCTCCGTGTTCTCAACCCGTGGCCATAAGCATGAGTCAGTGGAGCTGTGTCAATATTTAGCAGGAAAGCCAGGCCAGCTATCCTGGACTGCAAAACACAGCAGGCCCCATCAGATACAGGTCGCTTTTTAACGGGGGCGAAGGTAGCAAACTTCGGGTCAAGTTCTGACATTCCCAGCATCTTAGCTCTGTGCCATTTCCTGCTTTGTGCCTGTCGCTTTTGTTGTCAAGCAGAGTGTGAGATAGAACTTGGTTTATTTGGTTAATGCCTGATGGAAAACAATGTATGTTGTTTGTTCTTTTATTTTGGGCATTTCTGAGCACACAGGTGAACCGACAAAAGGATGGATCCTCCCCCACGGCCAGCCTGGCTTTCTACCCAGAATCTGCAGTGGCTGTAGGTCAGCAAATGGCCCAGGTCTCTGCTTCCCCTCACGTGCCACCATGTGACGGGGCTCTCCTGCAGGACACATCACTCTACTGTTTAGTTCCGTGTTGAAATGCCAGCTCTCTGTCCCAGACTCCGAGGTTGGGGGCAGTGGAAGCTTCATCATCTCATACTCCTGTAACTGTGTTCTCACTCCTGGCATGCCTGTTGCTGAACTGTTGCTCTATTGCATAAGTGTAGCTGTATTTGATGACATCTTTTCCCAGCCCTGGAACAAAGAACATGTTCTGCACACAGTAAGTGCTTCCCTGGTGTCCCTGGACACCACTCTAACCACTCGAGGAGTAGTTCCAGGTAAGTCCTCCAGTGGTGTGGAATAAAGTGTTAAGGAAACAGACTCCTGGCTCCTCCAGGGGAGGCACAGACTCCAAGATCTTTTTTTCCTCCTCAGTGTCTGCCACAGAGTTGAATTCATAAATACTTGACCAGTAAGAATTGTTCTGAAGGTCACTGTTAAAAACCCAGTTCTAAATTAAGCAAAAAGGAAACTGCACTGCTGATGCCATTGAGAAATCAGAAGCCTGGTCTCAGAACTCCAGTTGTAATAAGCCACCAGCTCTGTTCTGTGTCCCCGTTTCTTATTCCTGCTTATGTTTGTTGGCTTCCTTCTGTTCAAATAGTGAAATCGCCCTGCACAGTTGCAGCAAGCGCGCGTACTTCAGCCGCCCCAGCGTTGCTTTTTAAGTGTTTTCAACTCTTCCTGGACAAGCTTTTCTCTCAACAAAGTATGATAGGCAGTCTGAAGTTCAGAAATATTTTTGATATCTTCTCTCAATCACATTCTGTTTTTTTTCTCATTGAATTTCATGAAGTGCACATTTCAGATGTATTTCTGTGGAAATTATTGTAGAACTAATAAAATGACAAATACTATTGGGAATTGGGACATTGTATGTTTCCCTTCCCTAAAAGACGTTCCACCAAGCCTGGCTGAAGAGCCACAAAGGTTCTTGAGGAAAATATTCCTTTATGCGGTAGAAAGGGACCCGGTGACTGCACGGCTTTGAGCAAGAGTGGGAGCTCATCAGGGAGCACAGCTCAACAGCCTGTTGGAACTGGCCCAGCAGTTTCTGCAGCAGAGACCAGCGCATTACTCTAACTTCGGGCCAACCCCAGGATGAAATGGCATGCTGAAGCCATGCCCGTCACACCGCCACCAGGGCCCCCCACCAGCCGTGTCTGTTCTGTTCATCGTCCGAAGCCCAGACTAGAGAGCCCCGCAAAGTCAGTTAGGAACTACTGTTTCACATTCCAGCATCAACAGTCTGTAGAGATCTGACTTTCTAAGGTATAATCTTATTTAACCTCCCTTAAAACATTGTTCCTCTAAACAAAAAAGATCATTCCTACTTCTGTGTATCTTTGAAGAAGGTTAATTTTCTCCAAAATGAGAACTTACATCTTCCTAACATCAAAGGCAACGCCCACTCCTCTGCGGTTCGCACGGTACCAGGACAAAACAGAGCGTTGCTGTTGCTCTGGGGGCCGTGGAGGGACACTCTGCAAAGTGGTGACGCCAGTGTGTCAGTCAGCACTCTGAAGATTATTATTTTTGCTCTTGTAGGTGGCCTTGGCCACACGGTGTGGAAGAATTCATGGAGAGCAGAAACGATACCAGACACCAAGAAGAACTTTGGAAAATGAAACCTCGGGGAACTCTAGAACATGACTATCTGGTAAAGCAAAAACTGTAACTTTCATAATTCATGCACCATTCTGCGTCTCCCCGAGTCACAGTCATGACTTCCTGTCTGTCCTCCTCTGCTGAGCTCTGCCCTCAGATACCTGCTGGTTACACTGCAGGAGGGAAAGGCACTGTGCTGTTCCTGGAGAACAGTGCTGTGGGTATCAGGAACGTAGCCAAGGAGCTCAGCAAGTCACTGGATCCTGGGGTCTTGGCTGATTTATGAAGTCCAAGAGCTGCACCAGGTCATCCATGGTTCCTCCAATTCTAACTGTCTGTGATTTTAAATTAGAAAGACTCATCAGGGCCTGGCACGGTAGCCTAGTGGCTGAGGTTCTTGCCTACCATGTGCCAGGATCCCATATGGGCACCAGTTCTAAGTGTCCCAGTGTCCCCGCTTCCCATCCAGCTCCCTGCTTGTGGCCTGGGGAGGTAGTTGAGGACGGCCCAAAGCCTTGGGACCCTGCACCCGTGTGGGAGACCCGGAGGAAGTTCCTGGCTCCTGCCTTTGGATCAGTTCAGTTCCAGCTGTTGCGGCCACTTGGAGAGTAAATCAGTAGATGGAAGATCTTCCTCTCTGTCTCCCCTCCTCTCTGTGTATATGACTTTCTAATAAAAATAAATAAATCTTTAAAAGAAAAAAGAACCAACGTTGCATATAGAATAGGTGTTCTAGAAGCCCGTGTTCCTCTCATGGGTCCTATAGAAGCACCTGAGAGATTATTGTAACCAAAACTTATTTTAACGAAAACTGAACTTTTGAAGAAAAATCTCTTATCCAACATTGACCAACTGCAGGATTTAATGTTTTTTAGTCTGTTATTTGATTGAAAAACTGTAGAAAATTTTGGTTTCCATCTCTTACCTTTCTAAATTATCTCAACTGCAATTTTACCAGAGATTACTTATTTTCTCCTATTTTATTTTTTTAAAGATTAATTTCTTTTTTTGGAAAGTCAGATATACAGAGAGGAAGAAGGAGAGAGAGGAAGGTATCCGTCCACTGAATCACTCCCCAAGTGGCCTCAACAACTGGAACTGAACCAATCCAAAGCCAGAAGCCAGGAGCTTTTTCTGGGTCTCCCACGTGAGTGCAGGATCCCAAGGCCTTGGACCATCCTCCACCTTTCCCAGGCCACAAGCAGGGAGCTGGGTGGGAAGCGGAGCAGCCAGGATTAGAACAGGTGCCCATATGGGATCCCGGCGCTTTCAAGGCGAGGACTTCAGCCACTAGGCTTCCGTGCTGGGCCCCTCCTGTCTTAATAGACAAATAATAAATTCACTAGGCTCACACAGTATGCACAAATAAAGTCATTTTCATTTTTCAAGTGTCTTTCTTGCTGTTTCAAAATCTGCTCCTAACCATCCATTAATATCAGTTGATTAAGCTCATTGTTTTAACATCCAGAATGGGCAGAAGTTGTATCGTGTTCAACTCCATTTAGGAAAATGGGGTAACTGGAGAAAGCATTGGCCGTCACGGTGATGTATTACTGCATGTGAAATTCAGACAGCAAGGGCTGTTATTTTTACCACTAGAAATTACAGGCAATTCTACGAATTAAAATTACTCTGCATAACATGTAATGAGCAAGATAATCACTAGCATCATTTCAGGCATTAAAATATTCCGGATCTCCACACGGAGATGCACATGGGGTGAGAAGTAAACTTACTCATCAGGTAGCACACGATGAAATGTATATATTACTTGAAAGTTTTTTAAAAGTGTGCTAGTATTTCAGTCAACTAGGGGAATGACGCCTTATTCAATGCAACCTTCTCTCGATTCATTGTCTAAAAGTGCAACCGGATAAAGAAGTGTAGCCTTCTCAGGAAATAAGTTATTTCTGTTATTTTTACAAAGATTTCTATATTTAAAAAAAATAGAAAGAAAGCTTCCTCAGTGTTGGCTTCGCAGCTACATTATTTCAGGTCTTCAAACAGCTAAGTTTCCGTGGGGTCTCAGGAGGACCTGCTCAGTGCCGCAGGGAGCAGGCCATCACCTGCAAGATGGCTCTCGGCGGAAGGCTCCGGACACCCGTCGTCTCCGAGCGGCAGCACGATGGCCACTGGTGTTGTCTTGTGCAGTGTTAAGATGTCCACTTCCTTTCCTTTGTAGAACAAGGACGCAGGAGAGAGCAGCATGCTGGGAAGACCTGGGCTCCCGCACACGCACCGAGCAGCCCCCGCACAGGACTTGGACTGCCCCCCAGAACTGCAGCACGCACAGGCGCTCTTTCCAAAATGGCGCCTGCCACTTAAGATAGCAGCTCTTACCTCATCGCTGACCTTCCTGTACACTTTGCTGAGGGAAATAATCCACCCTCTAGTCACTTCCCATCACCAGTATTTTTACAAAATTCCAGTCCTGGTCATCAACAAGGTCCTGCCAATGGTTTCCATCACCCTCTTGGCACTGGTGTATTTGCCGGGGGTGATTGCAGCTGTGGTACAACTTCGTAATGGAACCAAGTATAAGAAATTTCCACCTTGGCTGGACAGGTGGATGTTAGCAAGGAAGCAGCTTGGGCTTCTGAGTTTCTTTTTCGGTGTACTGCATGCGCTGTACAGTTTATCCTATCCGATGAGACGATCCTACAGATACAAGCTGCTGAACTGGGCATACCAACAGGTAGGAGGGAGATGTTGACAATATTGTAATATCAATTGTAATATCAATACCCCAAACTTCTGTTGAACTTATATGTTAAGGAAATATTGAACATTTAAAAGATTTTATTATAGCTTCATTTGGCCTTGGTTATATACTCTTAGATTGAAGAACCTGTTTTAACTTGAAAAAGTGCAATCTTAACAACTATATGGGTAAGACTGTTCGAATCCTCTACTACCTTCTAAGGTTACTTGTTAGTGCTAATTGTTCTGCTTATTTGCCACCTGTGGGTACATACTGTAAATTTGTCCAAACCATCAAATAATAATTGCATGATAAAAAGACAGGTCATATTCATGTTGTATTTGAGGAAAATAATTGCTAGCTGCTGTGTGAAACTTCTGTTTGAAGAATGCCGGGGGGAGGGGCGGTCGCAGATCTGTGAGCTCTCTGTTTGCAGAGCCTTGCTAGCAGACAGGAAGTGTGGAAGGAGACATGGAGGGAAGTCGGTGTTGTTTTCATTCGTCTCTCCTCTTTTACTCCCTGGTAGGTCCAGCAAAGCAGAGCGGATGCTTGGATTGAGCATGATGTCTGGAGAATGGAGATTTACGTGTCTCTGGGTATTATGGGACTTGCCGTCCTGGCCCTGTTAGCTGTGACATCTATTCCATCTGTGAGTGACTCTTTGACCTGGAGAGAATTTCACTATATTCAGGTAAGTGAGGTATAAAATCATTCTGATCCCTCTAAGAGGTTAATCTTTCGGCACTTACAATGGCAAGTACCTTGACCCACCCAACAAAACACAAGACCAAAGAGCCCACACTTCAGTTCCATTAATAACATATTCTCCCATCATTTTTCCTGCCGTTTCCAAATAGGAAGAGTGTCTCTAGACCCAACTAAAAGGCAGTCCCCAGATAAAAGTATTCTGATATTTGAAATTGTTACACAGGTTGCTGGCCATTTAACTAGAAATATATTTTAGGTAACCATTATCCATGATTTATCAGTGCTCTACAAGTAAAACTATCCTTTATCTGTCTTCTGGCTTTAATACCTTTTAAGTTACACAGCTTCATACTAGCCAGGAAAAAAAAAAGTCTCTCCTGGAAATATGGAGTTTATTTATAAAAGGTATTAAGAGATCTCATTTTGCTTTTCCAAATTAAATTTTGTGTAGCTTCCTCAGAAGTTTTTAGATATTCTTGAAATTCAAAAGCTCTCACAGACTTACTGAAGTTTATCCCTCAGGATTCCACGTAATACGAGCAGTATGCCAGGACGCAGAAAGACGGGATTCAGAGGGTAAATTTAATCCCATCATAAGCACTGCCAAGATGTCTGAAGTAGAGTTCAGCATTTATGGGTGGACATCTTTGGAAATTTCCATTGAGTCAGACACCCTCCCTATTTCTAGATATCCACCAGTTCACTTCAGCAAGCATCAAGACACCTGATTAAGCTGGAAAGTGTGGCTTGATCTGAACTGGCCCCGCACAGCTTAGAGATGCTACCGCAGTCCCCAAAAACAGCTCGGCCCCGTGGCCACAGGGGCTCCCTGTCCCTCTAGTAGGAGCTTTCTTCCTCCATTGCTCCACCTGCCTGGCACACACACGCTGAAGGCCACTCTCAGCGTGTTCGCTAATTTAGCTACTGCATCATTATAACTGATTCCAGTTTCCTCAGTGTGCAACCCCTGGTCAGTGATAAGTATGGAGCACACAGCTGGTAAATTATTTTCAAAGAACAGCATGTACTCTTCAATGATTAGTGCAGGAAGCTTTCATTTAGAGCTCAAAATCAGCTGTACCATGGTTTGCCTTATTGCTGCCTATCTGGAAATGTAAACGTAGCTATTTTATTGTATTCATGGAGGCTTGAGAATACGCTCAAGTAACTGTGAGTTAGATGCATTCTGGCAGGCCAGTGATCATTTCCAGTAAAGTGAACAGAAGTCAGAAATCATCTAGAAGAGCTGCCGTCATAAGGCCCCAAGGTTACATAGATGCATAAGCTATTAATAAGCAGGTTTGGCGCCAAAGCAATGCTATACCAGCTAAGATTTTTCTCTTATTTTATTAAATTATTGTGGTAATCATCAGTACTTTTCCATCTTATCAGAATGTCTTTTTTAAGATTTATTTATTTTTATTGGAAAGTTAGATTTACAAAGAGAAGGAAAGACAGAGAGAAAAATCTTGCATCCACTGGTTCACTTCCCAAGTGACCCCAACGGCTGGAGCTGAGCCGATTTGATGCCAGGAGCCAGGAGCTTCTGGGCCTCCCATGTAGGTGCAGGGTCCCAAGGCTTTGGGCTGTCCTCTACTGCTTTTCCAGGCCACAGGCAGGGAGCTTTAAGAAAAGTGAAGTACCCAGGACACAAACTGGTATTCATATGGGATCCTGGCGCATACAAGGCGGCTTTAGCCACTAGGCTATCATGCTGGACCCAGAATGTCTTTTATGTTTTTTTAAATCAAAGGCCAAATTCATTGCTTATTAATTCCCTTTAGTATTTGGCTAACAAAACCAAAATGTAGCACATTAGTTGTGTTCACGAGTAATAGAGAGTTCAGATAGATTTTTGCAGCAATCTTCAAGAAACCCACCAAGAGTTCTTTAGCAGCTACCAAGTGCACATCATTGTGTTGATTCTGCCAGATTGTCATGATAAGGACACAGTCCTAATAGAACTAAGGCAACTGCACAAGAGACAAAGTGCCATAAATGTCCTAAGAGAAATGAGCCAAGCCTTCAGGTACTAGGAAATCAGAACACAAGATTGTTGATCACAAGAAAGCAGAAGACACGAGCATTACCCAAATAAGGAGATGATGGGGGACTTGTACAGAGTGGGAAAATGTGGGTGAGCATTGTTAAAAAATCCTACAGGAAAATACACGTGAACGAATGGGTTGCCAAGCAACACAACAGACCCGGATGATGTAGGATGGAATAACCTCCTGTGCAGCCAATGTTCACCAAGTTGTTTCTGTTTTTCTTTTTGCAGAGCAAACTAGGAATTGTTTCCCTGCTACTGGGCACAGTGCATGCATTGGTTTTTGCCTGGAACAAATGGATAGATATAAAGCAATTTGTGTGGTATACACCCCCAACCTTTATGATAGCTGTCTTGCTTCCCATCGCTGTCATGATAGCTAAAGGCATACTGTTCCTGCCGTGCTTGAGGAAGAAGATACTGAAGATCAGACATGGTTGGGAAGATGTCACCAAAGTTAAGAGAACCGAGATGTCTTCCCAGTTGTAGAATTACTGTTGACACACATTTTTTTCCATAGTTATATATTTCATTATAAATATTTCAAAGTTGTATTTATAAATAAAATGATCATTTCATCATCTTAATGTGTCTTTGTTTATGGGTGACAAGTTTGACATATACATGAACATTTCCTTACAGATTTGATTCAGTGTAAAAATATGCTTTAAAATCCTAATCATTAGCATATTGTCAATGTTTCGTAAAGCTGAGCATAACAAAACCAATCACATCTGCTTTGTCAGACTGCCAAGGAAGTGGACTTCAGCCCTAGTCCTGGCTACACCCTGCACAGGCATTGTGAACTGTAATCGTCTGTATCTGTGACACTGCTATATCCCATGTCAATGGTTATTGTTAGAGAATTTCATTCTCATGTAACAAAATTTTACTCATGAAAAATTTATCTGAAAAAGCACACGGAAGGGGCTGATGTGATGGCTCAATTGGCTAATCCTCCACCTTCAAGCACCACCTCCCATATGAGCCCAAGTTTGTGTCCCAGCTATTCCACTTCTAATCCAACACCCTGCTTATGGTCTAGGAAAGCAACGAAGGATGGTCCAAAGCACTGGGACGTTGCAGCACCTGTGTTGCAAGGTCTAGCCTTTGTGGAAGAAGCTCTAGCCTTTGTGGCCATTTGGGGAATGAACCAGCAGATGGAAGATCTTTCTGTGTATGTGTGTGTGTGTGTCCTTCTCTCTGTAAAACTGATTTTCCAATAAAAGTAAATAAATCTAAATTAAAAAAAAAACAGGAGGTAGGCATTTAGCTGAGAGATCGGGATGCCCATTGTAATGCCCAAGTCCCATGGTAGACAGCCTGAGTTCCAAAGCCACCTCTTCCTGCTAATGATGGCCCAGGTAATTCGATTCCTGTTGCCCGTGCAGGAGACCTGAACTGAGTTACCCACTCCAGACTTCTATCCTAGCATCTGGGACACAGACTTGTGGGTGGAAGGGCTTTTTCTCTGTCTTATATGTCTCTCTGTCTCTCAAACAACCTTTAAAAAGATGTATTTACTTTTATTGGAAAGGCAGATTTACACAGAGAAGGAGAAGCAGTGATCTCCCATCCATGGTTCAACTCCCCAAATGGCCTCAACAGCAAGAGCTGAGCCACTTGCAAGTCAGGAGCCTAAAGTTTCTATCCTGGTTTCCCGTGTCGGGGCAGGGCTTCAAGGACTTCAGCCATCCTCCGTTGCCTTCCCAGTTCGTAAGCAGGGAACTAGATCGGAAGTAGCACAGCCGGGACATGAACCGTATCCAAATGGGATGCTGGCACCACAGGCAGAGGAATAACCTGTTACACCACTGCACTGACCCCAACAAATAAGTAAACTCATTTTCAACACAGTAAAGCAACAGTAACATCATACACACATTCAGGCAAAAATAAAACTTGGACTGTCCAGAATAAAAAGGAAATTGTATAATCCCCATTTGAGATATATACAGCTTACATATCATGAACCAATTACTGAAAAGACCAACCATTTATCATCTGTCCAGAACTTGTTAACTCCACCAACTGTGAGTTCAGAGTTTTCCCAGCAGCAGGAATCATCACGAGCTTTATCTTTTATACAGAGAGACCACTACGCTAGAACAATAGGATCAATGCTACTGGTAGAGATAGGACAAGCAGTTAGTACGTTCATTGATGGAGTCTATTTCTAATTTTTTGCTCTGTTACAGAGGATAATTATTCATTATTGCATGGAGGGAGTGGCTAAAGAACCTCCTTTGTTGTAAGTTTGAATTTTGTGGACTACTGGGTTCAGACATACGGAGGCACATTTACAAAAAGTGAAGGAAGGAGTTAGGAACAGCACAATTGAAGACAGAGAAGAATTCGCCGTAACAGAAAGGTAATCCAGACTTGCAAATCCAGACTTACAAACCAGGTTCGACAAAGAAACATAACCATGGGACCACTTCATGGAGCATGACACGCGAATCATACCCACCCAGCACTGGGATGCAGCAGCCAGTGCCTGCTCCCTCACCCGCACAGCCAGTGGCAGCACCTCCGCTGTGGAGAAGAGGCGAGGGCTAGCCTTCCAGGTACCAAGACAGCATCGAGACTGCAGCTCGGAAACGAGAGTGCCAGCCTCGAAGGGCGCCTCAAGGACGCATCTGGGGGCACCAGCTGGATTCCAGTTTGGCTACTGGAGCTCTCGTCTCTGCGAGCCATCGAAACAAACATCATCAGGCCTCTTCTGAAACATGAAATAGACACTTTGGAAATGCAGGAAATAGAAGAAAGACACAAAACATCTATATTCAATTTATATTTATAGATCACTAAAAACCAAACAGCTAACTCCTTGTGGGCTGTCTGGATTTTTTGACAATGGTTGGATAGTATTTTTAGCAGCAGAATGAAACAAAAGCTTGTGTTACACAGATACTAAAACAGAATATGGACAACATTGCCATCTTGAGATCTGATTACTGTTTATAGCCCTTGCCAACAATCTTGAAGAACAGTGACTTTTCTACCTCTAGTTGTTGAATTCTTAACTTAGTGGAAGGCTAAGCTCATGATTATAAAGGAAATTTGGAAGTATATCACTGTAAAAAATTTAAAACATTAGAGGAGGGAAGGAGCTTAGGGTAGAGTATCACTATGGTCTTGAAACAGTATATATGGGGTCCAGCACAGTAGCCTAGTGGCTGAATTCTCACCTTACATTTGCCAGGATCTCATTTAGGTGCCGGTTTGTGTCCGGCTGCTCCACTTCCCACCCGGCTCCCTGATTGCGGCCTGAGAAGGCAATGGGTATGGCGCAAAGCCTTGGGACCCTGCACCCACATGACAGACCCAGAAGAAGCTCCTGGATCCTGGCTTCAAATTGGCTTAGCTCCAGCTTTTGTAGCCATCTGAGGAGTGACCCAGCAGATGGAAGATCGTCCTCAATTTCTCCTTCTCTCTGTAAATCTGACTTTCCAAGAAAAACAAGTAAATCTTTTTTTAAAAACTGCATATAAGCAATACTTGAAATCTGTTCTTTTTATATACACAAAAAAGTCAATAAAAAAGTTTTTTCTAAATATGCTAATGTAAGCTTGGATCAACAACTATGAGGCCTCTCCCATCTGCAAGGCCAGTGTCAGAGAATAAAATAGGATAGGAATTTTCTAGTCTCTATCCTCAATCTGGTATGGGAAGCTAAATTTTAGTATCACTAAGGAAGGAATGTCTAATTCTGTTTATAAGGGCAGAGTCGGGAAAGTGTAAAGTTGATGTGAAAATAGAACTATTTGAGGATTAAAATCTAAGTAGGAGTCCTTGAGTCGAATGGAGGAAGAGTGGTATAGCAGGTAAAGCCTCCAACACGGATGCCGCTCGGAGTTGTGGCTGCTCCACCTCCCATCCGGCTCCCTGCTACCGCACCCGGGAAACCAGTGGAAGCTGCCCTAAGAGGTACTTGGTGCCCTATACCCAGATCCAGACTCCTGATCTGGGCCATTTCGGCCATTCTGGAAGTGAATCTGTGGATGGAAAATCTCTAACCCTCTCTCCACCCCTGCTTAATTCTGCCTTTTCAAATGAATACATATTTGAAAAAATAATGGAGAATAGGATATACTGTTGTAATGTGTTAGAAGGTCTACTTCAGAATGAACGGAACTGAGTATGGAAAGAAAAGAAGTACCGGATTAGGTACAGACAAGGGCCGAGATCCTGCGTACAGCACCCTGTACACAGGGCCGCTGTATAACATGAATCTATGTCTGGACCTTTTCCTTGAAGGTACTCCTGGGAAGTCACTGGAAAACCTGAAACAGGGGCTGGAAATCATCACCAGATTTGCATTTCAGAAGAATTTACGGACAGACTATGCAGGAGATGGTTTGATGGTGAGAGCCAAAGAATGAAGGAAAGTTGGGAAACTGTAAGGATATTTAAAAGGTGACTAAGATATTCCAGGACAAATACGAATTTCCATTTAAACATAATTACAGAAAGCATGGATAGAAGAGGTGAGCTTATGAAATATCGTAAGAAGATAAATGTCCAGGAATTTGTGACTAGTAGAATATGAGGCAGGCATTTGGAACAGCGAGTGAAGACCCCATCTGTGGCGACTGCCACCCTGCATCAGCTCCATTTCTGACTTTAGCTTCTTGCCAATACGCAGAAAGGTCTCGAGTAGTTGAATCCCTGTCATCCATGTGGGGATTTAGCTTGAGTCCCCAGATCTTGGCTTTGGCCTGGAGCAAAAGTCATAGCTGCTGCAGGCATTTAGAAAGTGATTAGCAGACAGGAGATCTCTCTGGTTCTGTCTCTATCTGCCTTTCAAAAATGGTGTGTTACAGAGAAAGTATTTAAAGTAAGATTTCTAGGATTCTTGCAGCTTGGGTGATTTAAAGAGTGATCACTTTACAGATTGATTTAATGAGTGATTGATTAGAAAAGGAGAGAGAGCATGATCTCCCACCCACTGATTCATTCACCAATTGGTCACAACAATCAATTTCTGGACCAGGTCAAAACTAGATCCAGGAACTCCAGTCAGGTCTCGTTCATAAGTGACAGGAACCCAAGCACTTTGGCCAGCCTCCATAGCCTTCCCAGGCGCATCAGCAGGCTGGATCAGAAACAGCAGCTGGGACTCAAACTGGTCCTCTAATGCATACCTGTGTTACAGACATTGGGTTAACTAACCTCATCGCAAATACCTGCCCCAAGAATGGCAACTTTAGACATGACAAAGAATTCTGCAAAAGTAGCAAATGTTTCATGAAAACAAAAATAGAGTTGTGTTCTATATATTTTATGTTGTTTGCAATAACCTCAGTTGCTAAGGGATACAATTTTTTATAGTTTCAAGATGCACAAATAGAACTATAATAGAACGATTTGAGCAGTGGGAAGGAGAAAGAGGCAGTTTTCTGCTCCTTAGAAAAGGCCATTTTCTTTCATCGAGAGGCAGAAAAATAGAGGCAGACAGGAAGAGAGTTTTCACCTGCTGGTTCACTCGTCAAATGCCCACAACAGCAAGGGCTGGGCTGCGGTGAGAGCAAGAGCCAGCAGCACAAGACAGGTGTCCCACATGGGAGGCAGAAGCCCAGTTATTGAGCCATTGCTGCTGCTTCCAGGATGCACTGGCAGGAAGCAGAGCCAGGGATCATACCCGGTACTCTGATACAGAGCATGAACATGTTAACTGCTAGGCCACACATACTCCTGAAAGGGATTAAATAAAATTTATGATGCAACTAACAGTCCTGGAGAACAGCCACCAAGTATTCTCTGGGTAGAAGGACCAGCACCTGAACTGTCCTTAACCAGGAGCCAGAGCCTGCCTTCTCCACGAGAGTTCTTTTTCCTGCCTAGAATGAGTCTTCCTGGGGTTACCTTCTTTAACATTTAACAAACAAGAGGCAGGCACTGCTATAAAAAAAAAAAGTATTACTTAGAGTCCAGTATGAACTTAATGTTAAGTCTTGCTTCGTTAATCAAAAGTCCTCATTCCTCGTGCCAATTCTTCCAGATATTTTCAAAAGACCTTTTGAAGAGGTAGTAAATTATTGGATCTTTAATTTGTTGAAAATAATCCTGTGCTTGAATAACTAATAAGTCACTGACTTGTGGCCATGTCACATGACCCTAGGCTGAAGTCCAGGACCTTCTCCACTCCCCCTCCAGCTGGCCAGGAGTCTTCACCGCCATGGCTGGTGAGTGGGTCCGATTCCTGGAATTGTTCATGGATGCCCGTTTTCATCGTGCCAAGAAAAAGTTGTTAGTTCCTGCAGCTACAGAATTACTGAACTGGAAGAAACAGATGAAGTCCCGAGGTGTCTAACCCCTTGCCTGGAGGCATGACCCCAACGAAATGAAGCTTCCCTCAACAGGAGCTGTGTGCTTCTGAACACTGCAGAGAAAGAGAAGGAAGCTGGCCACACGCCTTCCTGTTCCTCAGCCAGCCCAAGGCCTGGGCAGTCACTACACAAGGTCTTCTAAGAGGGAGCCAGGCATCCCACCAAGCCTGCAGGCATCCTCAGAACCACCCCCGAGGGACCTCCACAAGCCCAGGGACTGATTTTTCACAAAGCATGGAAATGCACTCCAGCTCACTCAAGCAAAGATGAGACCCCAAGGGGGTCACCAGCCAAACTCCACAGTGTCTGCGCATGCCTTAGCTTCACAGGTTCTGACAGTCAAGCCGAAAAACTGCTTGTTCTGTCTCTGCACTGGATGGAACAATACTGTGAAGGTGGAAGTGGGTTTGCTTCTCATGTTCCCTTGGACACCTGGCAGAGAATTAAGAACCAAAGGTACTAAGTGGTCCTCATCCTGATTTCACAGAACCAACACCAACAGGCCAGACTGAAGAGAAACCATGGCCATGGATTGCCCCCTCCCTGTGAGGGAGGAGCACACACACCCTTCACCTGCCCTGTGCCCTGGAGGACGACCAACCAGTACCACTCACACAATCAGATACCCAGTGGTATCTCCACAATACCTCACCTCCATACAGTTCTGCGGTTAATGCCTTGTTCCTGTTGCTAAACCTATTTTAGATCATCCCTCTACTCAAACACTAACCTCTCCTCAGATGCTATGCTTTGGTAAATTATTCTCAGAAAGCAGATGCAATCAGAAGAAAATGATTTGGCTTCTCAGAAACACATCTGACTTTGAACAAACATCCACCTGGCACTGTAGCCCCTGTTACAATATAGAAAGTTCCTGTTCCTAAGGCCAACCCTTCCACTTGAGCACCAGATCCTGTCCCTTTGCTGCACAGAAGCCTTTGCAGTTAAACTGTACTCCACTGTCCTTGTTATTGCTTTGCCTTTACTGCATCACTGCCACTGACTATGCAAGCTGAAAAGATAATAGTAAAAAGGGGTGGGCATTTGGCCTCGAATTCCAGAGCAGCATTCAAAGGGCGAGTCAGAGGGGTGGCCATGTGGCACTGTTGCTAAAATGCTTCTTACAACACCTACATCCTATATCTAAGTCCCTAGGTTCCAGCGCTGCCTCCACTTCTGATCCAGCTCCTGCTAATACACACCCTGGGAGGCAGCAGGTGATAGGTCAAATATTTGGATTCCTGGCAGGCCTGGATTGAGCCTTTGGCTCCTGGCTTTAGCCTGGCCCACTTTGACCAGGAGACTTTCTCTCTCTCCCCATCCCCACCTCTCTCTTTCGGGGACAGCAGAAACAGATACATCAGATTAGAGAAACAATAGAGAGTGCGCCACCAAGATCTGAGCAGAGACTTTGCACAGGAAGCAACAGTTCCTAAGAAAACCACACATGAGCTTTTTGCTCCAAGTGAACCAAACCACATCATCTCTAGAGAAATCACTGAGGACTTAGCTGAATGTTCTGTCCAGGAATCTTTCTGCCCAAATACCTGGGATGCTGGCTGCAGATCTCCTGTATGAATTCAGCTAGATGTCTCAGAGCCAGTCCCCTGGCCTCTTGGCTGGGGCTGGGGGAGTAGGGTCCAGAAGGACGTCTGCAGTGATGACAGAAGTGTAGCAAGAAAGTGTCACCTTCCTAGAGCACTTGCCATCAGGTTCAGATGCCACCCAGAGCTGTGACTTCTGGGACAGGAGGCTCCCAGAGAGGTTCCAGGACTAAGATGGAAAGCATTCATTGTAAATATGATTCATTTAGGTGAAATTATAATAGGGGATGATAGCCCATGAATCCAATATAGCTGCTATCCTTATACAAAACAGAGAGAGATCCAGAGAGGAAGCCATTGTAGGGAGATGAGAAACACACAAGCACAGTAGATGTCATCATGGAGACAGAACAGGGTTTGGAGTTATGCAGCCACAAGTCCAGAATACTCAGGGCCACCAGAGATTAAAGACGCAAAGGGTCTGCCCCCACAGGTTACAGAGGATCTGCAGCCTTGCCAACACCTTGGCTGTGAACTGAACAAGGATATAAAAACGATCACTTTGCACATGAAGCATCATATTCTGAAAGGATATGCCAATTATAACCCTAGTCCCAGCACAACATTATCCAAAAATCAGCCTTCAACGTCCATTAGAACCAGAGTTCATGCGATGATGTTCTATGGCCCACACAACCATAATCTAGAATACTTTCTGTCAAGGCTAAGCAACATCACTTCAAATTATAAATCCCCTGTGAAGTCTCCTTTTATAGATGATATTAAGGGAAGCTTTTTACAGAGTTACACATTCACAGGTGGCACAGAAGACCAAGGACCCAGTGCTCCTGGCTGTGACCTTGTACCCAGCACTGATGTCTCCATGGCCCCCAATAGCTTAGCTTCAGTCCTTCTGCACATTTGTATAGGGTCACCTTTGTGCAGGAGGGTTTTGGTCCATGATAAGGGTTTGAGCAAAGTCCAGAGCATCACAAAAGAGATGTCCACATGGCCTGTGGGAATCTGCACTGGCTTTGTGAGCTCGCCAGTCAGGGGCAGAGAGCTGTGAGACTGTCTCAGACTGCCTGAGTCGTAGGTGCGTGACGCTGCTGGGGAGAGAACCACTGGAGGAAAGTGGGATCACAGTCAAGCTACCCTTTGGAATACCTAGATCCCACACTGGGTTGCTTGGTTCATTCAAGTCTCAGCTTCCACATGAATAGCCATGGTCACTCTTTGCTCGTTTCAAAACTTTGGGTTTTTACTTACTACAACAACAAATCTGACGAGACATATATTGAGTACCATTTTGAAAATATGAAATTAAAATGCAAAATAGTCTATTAATGCCCCAGTTTTCTAACCTGGGTTCCTAAATCCATGTTAAATTGCCCATTCTTTTTTACATATACATCCAAAACCAGTTTCTTTGCATTCCTTTAAAGGCAGCTGTTTTCACAATGTAGACCAGCAGCTTACTTCCTCAGTAGTCAATCCTAACCATTTCCTTCCCCAGGATAGCCCTTGGACAAAAATAAAAATTATTTTATTCTTTTCCGAGAACAAGACAAAACATGTGCACCAACATTATTTCAAGTTTTAATTTAATCTTTACAGTGTCACTAGTAGAGAAGGGAAGAATTCACAGAAAATCCATGGCGAGTAAATGCACTTAGTTAATTCTAGGATGGAATTCTCTGTTCTCCTTGGCAACCAAATGCTTGATTTTCATAATTCAACATATAATTTTAAACTAGGGCAACCAGACTTGCAACACAAAAAACTAGAATTTTATTATTAAATTACAGTGGTAGACTGCACAAATCAGACCAAAAGGAAGAGAAAAATATTTTCAAAATAATCTTTCCCGAAAGAATGCTCAAGAATCCCCTCGGTGGAGTGACTGCTGGGAAAAGAACACCTCGCCAGCTGTGTGCTGAGCTCAACGTGTCTCATTAAAGCTGGTGAGATTCAGTTCTCATGTCTAAAGAAATAAAGGAAGAAAACCGCATCGTCTTTAAGAAAACCCACAACAGTGCCAAAATGTTGCGTCCCACTTTGGCATTCTGCCTTTTTTCCTGAAAGATAATATCTTCTCCATTCTAACAGGCTGCCATTACACACAGTGCCAACAAGACGAAACAGAACAGAAGGTCCGAACAGCACCACAAACGGAAAATTATGGAGCCAGCTGACCCAAGATACTTTCTGGGTTGGCATGTACTAATGTCGAGATGTAGAGTCACATAGGCCCTTTAGCAACGTACAGCAGAGTGGGAAATGACAGACTGGAAATTCCTCTGCTTTCATTAAACAATGGATGAGTGGCTGTTGTATCACCTTGACTGTGTGCTGTTACTAGGTAGGTATCTCCAATCATAAAGAATGTGCTCTGCATATTAGGAAACCAATAAAGCCATCAATGATCTTGCTACATCTTTCCACCACTGTCAAAAACAAACACTTTCAAAGAAGACTATTTTTTAATTAATATTTTCAACTAGGTGCAGGGAAAGTAAATGCTAACTGTCTTGGGAAGGTACTCTCCAAGTTACACAAGCAGAAAATATTTTTTTACAAACTTGACCAAGAAAAGCGCCCTGTGAATCCAAGATATGGGGCAAGAGAAGCAGGGAAATTAGACAGGAGATGGTGGAGCAGGGGTCTATTTTCTTCTCATTGTTCCACTTGCTTGTTGGCTGTGTTGCATAAGCCCTATTGAATATCAAGATGTGGCCTGTTCTGAACAAGATACTACATAGAAAATTATGTTAGCTTTGTCAAACCTGTAAGTGCCTTATAAATGTTCGTAGCATTTTACAACAGTCCAGTTTAAAAAAAAATACAAAGAAAGATTGTGTAACTATGGTATTAAAAAGATTTTCTGCTTTTAAAAGCTCATTGATGCTAGATATAAAATATTTTAAGAATCACTATTAAGTTTATGAGCTAAAAGAAATTTTAGCAATTGCCTAGCCTAGCTTCCTGGTTCACGTTGTTGTTTTTTTTCCCCAACCATGTATTTTGTTTCCTTCATGACTCTACTCAAGAAAAGGACTTTCTGTTTGTTTTTGAGAACCAAGGAAGAGATCATTGTTTTAAGAGGAAAGAAAAAAAAAGACAAAGCGAATTAAAGTCCTCTAAGCAACTGGAGAAAGATATATTTACAGAACTTATAAAACCATTTCCAATAAAAAAAATAATAAAGACACCTAGGATTGTCATTTTGCCAGGGTGTCTTTTGTTTTTTTCTGAGCACTTTGTGACATGATCGTTTTATCCTCTTTATCCAGTTAGTGAGGTGGCTGGTCTCCCACAGCACAGAAACCAGTAGTCATGGAGATGGGTGTGCCAGACTGTCCACTTAGCAGCACAGGCTCCAGGGAGACTCAAATCTACCTGAAGCAATAAGAGAAACAGAGGGGATAAAGGAATGACCTCTAATGGAGATGTCGCCCTTGCCACTATTTACTGGAGGGTCTCAGTCTCTCCCATGTACGTACCCATGTATGTGCAGGAACATACGTGAGTGTGAAAACTAGTAGAAACAAAATGATCAAACCTTTCAGTTGCCAGTGACTTCTGATTCTATGCTGTTACAGTAAATTCAGACATTACATCCTTGAATAACATACCATTCTGTCAAATACAAAAGTTATACTCTGGGGCCCGGCACGATGGCTCAGTGGTTAAAGTCCTCGCCTCGCATGTGCCACATTCCATATGGGTTCCAGTTCATGTCCTAGCTGCTCTACTGCCCATGCAGTTCCCTGCCTGTGGCTTGGGAAAGCACTAGAGCATTGCCCAAAGCCTCTGAACCCTGCACCTGAATGGGAAACCTGGAAGAAGTTCCTGACTCCTGGCTTCGGATCAGCTCAGCTCCGGCTGTTGCTGCTATTTGGAGGCTGAACCAGCAGATGGAAGACTTTTCTCTCTGTCTCTCCTTCTCTTTATAAATATGCTTTTCCAATGAAAATAAATAAATGTTTTTTAAAAACAAACTATCCTAAAACAACTTGGATCAAGTCCTTTCTCTTGTCCTCATTGCCTACAAGTTACAACCCCAGGCCTCACCTGGCATTGCACACTTCCACATTGTGTCCCCAAACTCCTATCCTAGTTTGGTCTTTAAGTTTTCACCTCCCTGAAAACCCAAACTACTTACTTACTTCCTAGAACGGCTATGACTCCATGGTCTTGCTCATATCATTAACATTTTTTATTCCCCAAGAATCCTTTTTCTCTAGTCTTCCCTTATTCAGAATCCATCAATTGTTCAAGTACAACTCAAGAGTTTATTCAATTAAGGCTTCTACAGTCAATCCAGTCCAATAATAACTCCTTTCTATTCTCGCTTACGATCATATTTTTGTTGCACACTTATTTGACATGTCTCACAGGAATTTATATCTTAATAAGTACCAAATATTATCAACACATCTAAATTATAGACTTTTGATGAGAAGGATTGTGGCTAATACAAAAATTTTCAAACAGTAATGGAAATTTATTACAAAATGTATGCATGAATTTCAAAACAAATTTTTTTCTGCAAAAATTTTTAAATGCTCTCATTTCTTTTCATCCCATGACAAGTTTATCTTGAAATTAATAAAGATTTATATTATTGACAAGCGTGGATGTGGATGTCTTTACCTGGAAAATTAAAGATAGGAATAATTAACCCAGCTTAGGAAATCTACGTTTTAACTCATGTATATATTAAGAAAAAATACAAGCTTCTGCTGACTTCTTCCTTCAGTCATCATACAATAACATTCACATTAAAAAAAAATCCTTCAACATACTACCTTCAACCAGAATCCACACAGAGGAAAGGATGTTCAATTACTAGAAACAAACCCTTGGGGCTGGCCTTGTGGTATAGCAGGTAAGGCTGCTGTAGGTTTTTTTTTTTTTTTTTCCTTAAGGTTTGCTTATTTTTACTGGAAAGGCAGATTTACAGAAAGAAGGAGAAAGATCTTCCATCTGCTGGTTAACTCCCTAAATGGCCACAACACCCAGAACTGAGCCAATCCAAAGCCAGGAGCCAAGAACTTCTTAAAGAACTTTTTAAAGAAATCCTTAGAAAGAAGTTACTCTTAAAAAGATGTGCACTTTCTACTACATATCTTCAGAAAACAAATGATGACTTTCCACTCTGAATTAGATTGGTGAAGCAATAATCCGGGTGATATCAGACAACAGTTAAATGCTTTAGCTGTTGACAGTGATCAGATTTACCATGTACCGCTATGCTGCTTTTAAAGGATTCTGTTTGAACTGAAGTACAGTCAATGCAAATTGCTTCTAGGAAATCAATTCTGACAGAATGTAGCTGTGCATGTCTCCAGCCAGAATTCTTTGAGTTTTGGCTTGCCATCTCTATTTTGCTTTCCTGTCCTCATGGTGTCCTGCCTGCAAGCATGCTTTGCCAAAAGGAGATTCCCTGTTACACATCATCAGCAAAGGACAAGAGCACTCAGGTAGACTCCTGGCATGTACTCTGAATGAAATCAGCCCACCCACCTCAATCTTATCAAGCTCTACTAAGAGACTCTTCCAACTTTTGCAGGTGAGCACTGTGCTAGCTTGGTGCTAGAAAGGGCGGGAACAGAAGAGCTGGGTGTTCTAAGCAGTAATAATGATAGATTCTGTAACTAAAGAAGATACAGCTCTGAGTGGGCTTGGAGAATTCAAGAAAGGTTTCAAAGGGGAAAGGGTTTAACCAGCGGGTCACTCAGTAGATGGGGCCATCTAGCAGGGTCCCGCCAGAAACAGAACAAAAAAATGCTGTACTCAGAGAAATGATGAACAAAAGAGAAAGCTAAGTAATTTGGAAATGCGTGAAAAACAGAGTTTCAATATTCTATGTCTTTAATTTTTTTTCATTTATTTTCCTTATTTGAAAAGCTGGCAGATAGATCTCCCATCTGCTGATTCACTCCTCACATGTCCGCAAAAACCAGGCTCAGGCCAGGACAAAGTCAGGAACCCTGAACTTAACCTAGATCTTCCAGCAGGTGGAAGGAACTCACCTGAGATACCTGAGCCATTACTGATGCCTCCCCCAGCATGAGTTACCAGGAAGCTGGAAGGACGATACAGCCAGGACTTGAATCCAGACATTCCAAATGCTATGGGCCTGGCATCCAAGCGGAGTCCTAGCTTCGACACCAAACAGCACCAGTCCACCCCTTCATGTTTTAAACTACAAATTAGAGTTCTGCGTTTTCAAGCACCAGCAAAACTGTAACTTTTCAAATCAAGAAATAATAAAACCACCAAAGTAACTCTGAAGAAAAAGAGATGGACAATTAAAAACGATTTTGTCTCTTGAGTCTTCACTTCCAAAATGACAAAGAAGGGACAATCAATACGCCCTTCTCGTCAGTATATACAAGCACCTGTGCTCCCCAAGCTGTACCTGAACCTGCAGCACTGCATCAGACGTGGCATCCACAGCAAGATAATCAGAAACAGATGTAGAGAAACCTCGAGGAATGAAATACCCCATTCCAACTGCAACTCCCACTTCATCCCCAATCCCTCCACCCAAGCCAGATCAGGAACTGCTTCTGAAGAAAAACTATCCTCTGGGAAAAAATTAAAATGAAAATCAAAAAAAGAAAAAATATTTTGAAAAAACAGTCTTTCTGAATACTTCTCTCACATAGCTTAGAAAGAAATTAAAAAACTGAAAGTCAAGACTATGAGTAGAAAGGGTAGAATTCAAACATCACGGCGGTCGGATCACAACATGTAATAAATAGTTCAATACTTCTCTTTGACATTTGGTGTTTTTCCTAGTTATAAATTAATCCATATTCCTTGCTTAGAAAACTCTCTTAGAAACCTTTACTAGGTAAAATGGAGCTGGAAATAAAATTGCAATTAAAAATCTAAAAGCTGTTGTGATATTAAAGAGATATAAAAAATATTTGCTCTAAAACTCAGATATTTCAGTTGAAGTGAGAACTTCATTTATGGGCACTTTTAACATGACTATACAAAATGTTTAGTTTCTCAGTGTATATACTTTAGACACAAGGACTTAAACTGTACTTTAAGGTACTGGCATACTGGTATCATTAAAAAGTTAAAGTTCACAATGGGCGTAAAGAACAAAAAAGCATGAAAATGTTCTCGTCAGTTACAGAAGTCCTCTTAAGTAGAAACAACCAGCTACTCACATCTAAAATTATTATAATTATGACAAAGTAATTTACATTCCTAATGAGCTTGAATCATAAACAGAACATAAAATTACGTGGTCTTTAATGTGCTGAAGACTTTGAAGAGATTACTATCTAGAATAACTTTTTCGCTTTTGTACTTAAAAGGGAAATTTTAAATTATCTAAATAATTCACTAAGTATTATAAATAAATGGTCAGATATCATAATTAGCTTGGGAAAGGTCTATGTTATAATGACACTTTAAAATGGAAAAAATAACAAAAATTATAATAAGGTAAAATAAAAATTGCAGTTATATTAAAAGCCTATGTGGTCCCAATTATGATATGTGAAATTATCTAGAATACAAGAGAAGGGCTCAGGAGTCACTTTTTAAACAAGTTTTTTAACACTAACTCTAGACAGAAAGTCATCACACTTCGAAGGGCTTATTATTGAAGCCAAATATCTTTCTAGAAAAAGCTCAAGCACAAGTTGGAGTGTGATGGGTACAAAACAAGCGAGGGCTATCAGAAAGCCATACGCCTCTTGGTACGTGTCCTAGTCCTGGCTGTTCCCTTCTCTTCCAGCTCCCTGCTTTCGGCTTGGGAAAGCAGTAGAGGACGGCCAAATGCCTTGGGATCCTGTATCCACATGGGAGACCCGGAAGAAACTCTTGACTCCTGGCTTTGGATTGGCTCAGCTCCGGCCGTTGCAGGCACTTGGGGAGGGATGGAAGATCTTTCTGTATTGGTCTCCTGTTTTTATAAATCTGCCCCAATACAAAACAAATGAAATGTTGGAAGGAAGGAAGGAAGGAAGGAAGGAAGGAAGGAAGGAAGGAAGGAAGGAAGGAAGGAAGGAAGGAAGGAAGAAAACAATAGTGTCTCAGGGGTCCCTGAATGCCCTTCCGCAGCTGTCTCCCCTACAGCAAGTCTGTGGGGAACCTTTGCCCCGGTGTATTTGTTTACTAAACACTGTTCCCTTCTTCTTTAGTAAAATACTCACTCGGTTATTTCACCTGTTTATCACAGCTTCTTTTCTGAGTTTGTGTGAGTTATTTTGAATGTTTATGACGCTGTCACATTTACAGCAAATAGTTTTGAGGGAGCCCGGGACTAAACGCAGGCCAGACTAATGCCACCCCAAAACTCCCTCCTAGCTTGTACACACTAAACAGAACAAGATGGAAGGCCCTGGAACAAATGTGTATCAGTGATGGTACAATCTAGGTCTCAATGACTAGATTGAGGTTTCTATAAACACACACTGGGGAGGATTCCATTTAGACTGCCACCAGCATGATGGCCCAGCAGCCAAATCCTCACTTTGCATGAGCCAGGATCCCATATGGGCACTGGTTCATGTCCCGGCTGCTCCAATTCCCTGCCAGCTCTGTAAATCTGCCTTTCCAATATAAATATAATCAATATTTAAAAGAAGAAAAAGGTAGCTGTCCACTACCTGTGTTCCTTGCAGAGAACTTGGTAAAGCTGTATAAATGCCCCTAATTGCAAGTCCCCCATGGCCTGGTCCTGTATTTGATCTGAGCTTCTCTCTCTTTTCTTACTTCTATAAAGTGTCACAATTCTACTTTAACCATGTGTGAAAATCGTCATCAACACTAGACTTCTCCCACCAGTTTCCCTGCAACACTTCCCCTATGTTTTCAAAAAACATATAAAACTCCACATTCAGTCAAAATTATGAATGGTTACTTTAGAGACTGCTTCCACTGACACCATCTTAAATATTCCTTTACCTACCAGAGACATGACAAGTACTCATTTCTGTATTTTCTATTTTTTATGTGACTGGCAAATTTAAATATCCACCTAAGTAGTGTGTTTTATTTACTAAAACAAAAACTTTTTTTATTTTTGGAAGTCAGAGTCATACAGAGGGACAGAGAGAGATTGTTTCTCTCCCAGTTCACTCCCCAGATGGCTGCAAACGCCAGCGCCAGGCCAGGCCGAAGCCAGGAGCCAAGAGAGTCATCTGGGTTGCCCACAAGGGTGGCGAGGGCCCAAACTCTGGGTCCATCTTCCTCATCTTTTCCCAAGTCACAAGCAGGGAGCTGGACTGGAAGCGGAATAGCTGGGACAGGAACCAGCCCACATATGCGATGCTGGCATGTAGGCGGCTTTACACTACTTAAGGGTAGACCCCTAAGTAGTGTCTTCAACAAAAATAGTGTAGTGCATGAAACTGAGTATGGCAAATCATTTTGTGACTGAAGCACTATAAACAGTCCCTACAACATTTGCTCGGAAATAGAAAGCAATCTCTTATCACAGAGTTACATTTAGAGCAAAAAAATTAATTCCAGGGCCCAGTGCAGTAACCTAGTGGCTAGAGTCCTCGCCTTGTACACGTCAGGATCCCATATGGGTGACAGTTCTAATTCCGGCGCCCCGCTTCCCATCCAACTCCATGCTTGTGGCCTGGGAAAGCAGTCGAGGATAGCTCAAAGCCTTTGGGACCCTGCACCCTAATGGGAAACCAGGAAGAAGCTCCTGGCCTCTGGCTTTGCATCAGCTCAGGTCTGACCATTTCGGTCACATGGGGAGTAAATTGGCGGACGGAAGATCTTCCTCTCTATCTGTACTCCTCTCTGTATATCTGACTTTCCAATAAAAATAAATAAATCTTTTAAAATTTTTCAATATCTGAAAAAGACAACTCAGTTGTACTTAAATATGTTTTGAAAATGAACGAGCTAGCTTAAATAAAATTTAAAGGATAATACAAAAAAAACAGATTAAGATAGACTCCTGTTTCATTAGCTCTCCCATTACTAATCATGTCTTATCCCTTTGAAGGCAAGGTCAGACATTGATGTTTATAAAAACAAGAGTTGGGTTTGCTTCTTAAAGCTGGTTCTTTTATCAGATACTGAAGACAAGATTTGCAATGTTGGCAACGACTCAGTTATTCCTGGAACCTGCGATCTTAAAACAGGTTTCAAAAAGATGATGAAATGGTATGAAACCATGACCTAATAGCTTAGCGATTTTAAAAAATAAAACAGAAAATATTTTACTAAAAAGGAATTTGTATCTGTACTTTAAAAGTCTTAAGAGTTACTGGAGCTGAAGGCATCTGCAGGCTTGGTTTCTAAGATGGCTTCATGTATCCCTGACCTGGGTGCACTGGAAGAGTGGGGGACCTATTAAGGCCCACTTGCTCACCCGGCCTTCCCAACAGGCATCGTTGGGCTTTCTTACAGAAGAATGGTCATACAGCAAATTGCTTACATGGCTGTTTGGTTCCCCCAGAGCAGGCATTCCAAGGGAGCAGGACAGAAGCTGCAAGCCTCCTGGTGATCTGTCCTCACAATGCCACATCTTCCTCACTGCTATGTCCCATGACCCAAGCCCAGCTCTGACTCAAGGTAGGGGCAGGAACATGGGTAAGTTTAATCCACTGGGAGCCCACCTTTGGAGATCTTTATTGCAGTGCTTTCTGCAACCTTTATGTTAAGCATAGTCGAAATGGTGTCCAGAATAACATCAGAAGAATACAACAGGGGCCAGCACAGTGGCTCACCAGGCTATTCCTCTGTCTAGGCAGCGCCAGCATCCTATATGGATGTCAGTCCGTGTTTCTGCTACTCTACTTCCCATCCAGTGTCTGCTTGTGGCCCGGGAAAGCAGTCGAGGACAGCCCAAAACCAAAGGATGCTGCACCCACATGGGAGACCCAGAAGCTCCTGGCTTCAGATCTCTAAGCTCTGGCCATTGTGGCCATTTGGGGAGTGAAACAAAGGATGGAAGATTCTCTCTCTTTGACTCTCTTCTTTTTAAATCTGCCTTTTCCATAAGAATAAATAATTCTTCTAAAAAATGTAACAGGGGGTGGGCAGTTGGTGCGCAATTGGTGCAGTGGTGAGCATCCTGTTTAGGACACACTCATTTCTGCCTTCCAAGGGCTCGGATTGCTACAGGAATCCCCAGCAACGGCCATCCTTAGAGGGACTCTATTCAAAGCTTGGCAACTCTTTCCAACACAATTTCTGAGTTAATTTTACTGATGTACACCCAATCTATTTTCTTTAGCATTGGTATAATTTAAGATAATGTGTTGACTACCACAAAATTAGCTTGAAAGAATTCAGAGAGGCACATTGGGAAGGAAACAGCTTTAAGGCCCCTTCTGGATTAATAACCAAAGTGACCCAAATTCCTTTTTTTTCCCACGGGCAAATTCCACACATCTTAAAGCTCCCTCACTCTACTTTAGTAACTAAAAATAATAAAATTCAGTGCCAATGAGATGCTGAAGTTAAAAAGTGAAAAATACTTCAGAAGTTTTGCATTGTTATGCAAAGAAATAAGAAATAGACGTAATAACTCCATATTTCAGAACACATCCAAAACAAATATTTCTTCCATTGACTATCCTATAAAGTGCTTTGTTGAACAAGATTAAAGCAGATTTACTTATAATATGAAAGGAATTTAAAACGTATTTTTCTAAAGCTTAGGGTAAAGAAAATTATGTTTTCTAAAGATTTGTTTTTATTGAAGAGGCAGATTTACAGAGAGAAGAAGAAGGAGTAAGAGAAAGAGCTTCCATCCACTGGTTCACTCCCCAAACGGCCACAACAGCCAGAGCTGAGCCAATCTGAAGCCAGGAGCCAGGGGCTTACTCTGGGTCTCCCATGTGGGTGGAAGGGCCGAGGACATAAACCATCCTCCTCTGCTTTCCCAGGCCACGAGCAGAGAGCTGGATGGGAAGTGAAGTGGCAGGGACACGAACCGACTGCCATATGGGATCCCAGTGCGTGCAGGGTAAAGATTCAGCCATTGAGCCATTACACGGGGCCCAGAAAACTGTTCTATACTCGTACTGTGGGCTATATTATCATTATGAATTTCAAATATATGCAAATACATCCATGAAACAATTTCAGTTGTAAAACACCTGTTTGGCACATATGTACGTTCATCGGCTTTAAGGAGCTGGTGGTTGGCTTAGCAGATAAAATGCTGCTGTGCAGCCTTACATGTAACATTGGCGTGCCTGGGTTCAAGACCCAGCTCCACTTCCTATTCCAACTTTCTGCGAATGTGTACTCTGGGAGGCAATGATGATTCCAGGAGTCTTAGGGTCTCTGTCACCCATGTAGAAAACGTGATTGAGTTCCCAGCTCCAGCCTGGCTAAGCGCACAGTGTGGACATCTAGGGAGAGAATCAGCAAAGGGGGGCACACCCTCCCTCTGCCTCTCAAATCAACCAAGACTGGTTCCATTAACACAACTGTGAATCTCTAAAATGAAGACAGTCTTCACGTATCTCAAAATCTACGCTTGCATCCTGATGTTCATTTGCCCTGTGTCAATCTGTGCATTCTTCCTTGTGCCTGTTCACTAAGGCATCTTCTAGGTCAAACAGGTTACCAGCCCTGGCTTCGGCTTTGTTCTCGGAGCTCCAGCCCCTGGGGGATCGCAGGCACTCAGTAAATGTTTGTGTAGTGAACAAACTGGCAAAGAGACCTATGGGTGGACAAGGGCTTCAAGTTACACACCATAGGAACTACCCCCTTTGAAATTATTCACTGGTATAGCAACTTCAAAGAAAAAAAATGTGTTAACACGGCTAGGTCACTGGAGACCATTTAATAAATCACGGCCGTGCTTCAGTGGAATCAATTACTGCTTCAGGGAATGGAGGAGCCTTGTCGGGAGCAGCTCCTGACCTGGAAAAGCCGTGCAAAATCATCTTTGTGCTCTGAAGCTCCAACTGAAAAGTGGTGGTAGAAATCCTAGCAAGGAATGAGCCAAAAGCAATCCTACATCAACACCAGCAACCTTTGGCAGACATTTGGCGACCCTGGATTCTCCATCAGGGATATCTGCTTACTTTTAATAGTTTAAGTATGAAAAGTTGATATTCCTATTACTGGAAATGGCTGAATCACTGAGTCTCTTTATGAGTAAGTAACTTCACATACTACTAGTGCTTTTGTTTATTTCTAAAGATTTATTTTGATTGGAAAGGCAGATTTCAAACAGAGAAGGAAAGACAGAATGGTCTACCATCCTCAGATTCACTTCCCAAATGACCATCCAGATTGGAGCTGGGCCGATCTGAAGCTGGTAGCCCTGGGCCACATGGGAACAGGATCCGGGCACTTGAGCCATCCTTCCCTGCACTTCAAGGTCATTAGCAGAGAGCTGGATCAGAAGTAGAACTGGATCAGACTCCTAGCAGCTAAAGTCCTCATCTTGAAAGCGCCAGGATCCCATATGGATATTAGTTCATGTCCCAGCAGCCCCGCTTCCCATCCAGCTCCCTGCCTGTGGCCTGGGATAGCAGTTGAGGATGGCCCAGGGCCTTGGGACCCTGAACTTATGTGGGAGACCCAGGAGAGGATCCTGGCTCCTGGCTTCAGCTCAGCTCCTGCCACTGCTGATGTTCTGGGAGTGAATCATCGCACAGAAGATCTTCCTCTCTGTCTCTTTTCTTCTCTGTATGTCTGACTTTACAATAAAAATAAAATAAATCTTAGGAAAAAAAAAAGAAGTAGCACCAGCTGCACTAGTGCTCTATTTAGATATTTTTGGATAATCAGTGTTCATGTTAAGACTGCTTTCAAAAATATTTAAAATTAATGGTTTGCCCATGTATTTTATGTAGTAATTTCTGATTTTAGGACAGTTAGAAAATTATGTAGCTTTCAATAACCTTTTGTGGATCATATAATGCTATTCCTTTAAAAAAAAAAAGCAAAAGGATGAAAAATCGCCCATTTTTTTAATTGCGAGGATTCGTCAATTCTCCAATCCAGCCCTTCAAAAATGCTCAAGAAACCTGCTGTTTTCGTTAGAATGGCTGCAGTGAAATAATGGAAATTGATTTGGTAAGCATCCTCACACGCCCCTCCCCTATGAGCTGCCGCAAGTGGGACACGCTGTACCATGGGCAAGGCCCCCCACCCTGAGACACATAGCTAGGGCTTCCAGGCGCTGGGGCAGGGACCCGCCTCAAATCAAACCTGCGTCCCAGGGCCAAGGTTGGGGCGAGTGTGGGCTGCAAAGAGGAAAGATCAGTGTCCAGGTGACCCATCCAGGACCTGCCTCTTGGGTTTTCCTTCTTTCGTTCTTTTTCTTTATTCCTGGTTAATAAGCCATCAGGGAGAGATAATTTCTTCAAATTTTATCTGATGGAATGGCAGCCTCTTAACTTGGGGGAGGGTGCATTTTCCCAAATTTGAGAATTTAGAGTAGGCTGATTTTATCATTCAAAAACAAAGCTCTCAACTCCTGCGGACACCCTTCACTCTCAGGGGATCCCTCAACAGGGAGGAAATGCACACAACCCAAGGGCTCCAAGATTTCTCCTGACAGTCGAAGCCAATGGACGCCGGCTCCGGACTCCGGCCTAACCTTCTCCCCACAGCGGAACTCAGCCAAGGTCAGCGGCACAGCCCGAGGTCTCCAAGAGTCCTCGCGCGCGGCGAGTTGTAAAATGCGGCGCGTTCCACGGCAAGGACACAGTCCAGTTTGAAGCGAGGTGAAGACGACCCGAAAGGGCAGGCTAAGAGAACGTGCTGTTTCTGGCGGGCTGGTCGGGAACTGAGAGTGGGGAGGTGGGGACTGGGGAAAGGGTACCTCACGAAGGAGGGTCCCGAGCGGAAAGGCGACCACCTTTCAGACGCGGTGCAGGGTAAACCTGAAGGCTTCGTGTTTCTTGGAGCTGCTTCCAAAAAAAACCCAACAACAACAACAACAACAACCGTCTCGGGAGCCCGCGGGAGCACGAACGAAGACGGACACTCAGCCGAGGGCGCAAAACTGCGGCGCCGCGTGGCCGGGCTCCCGCGGGCACTCCGACTCTGCTTCCCTCGCCCCCGCTCCATCCGGACCCTGCGGGCGCCCGGCCTCCCCGCGCCCCGCGCCCTCCCGGCGTGCAGCCCCTGGCGCGTCAGTGCGCCGAACGCCTCGGCGCGCCCGCCTCCCTCCGGCCCGCCGGCTCTGCACGGTTCCAGCTGGGGAGGCGGGGAGGCAGTCGGAGCAAGACCGCCACGGCAGCCGCTCTGCAGCCGCCAGTCGGTCGGAGGACGTGCAGGCCCTGGAGCCCGGGCGGGCCCGCGCGCGCCCGAGGAGCCGCAGCGCTCGCCCCTGCCCCGCGCCGAGGGCGCCAAGGTGAGCTGGGCTGGGGACGGCGCTGGAGGAAGGTGGCGGCGACGGAGTTGCGGGTCCGGAGGCTTGAGGGAGCTGCGCGTTGCCTTGGTTCTCCTGGGATTCCGCGCTTTGTGCAGGCGGCAGCCCTGCGCCGCTGGGGCCGCTGGCTGCCTGGGCACCTTGAGGGGGCAGTGGAAAGGGTGACCGTGGCACCCAGTCCGCCCCCTACTGCTTTGAGTCTCCACGAGCTCGCGAGGAGAACGGAAGCCGAGAACTGCCGTCCCTGGTGGGACGTGCCCCACGGGGAAAGGGTGGGCAGGTTACTTTGCCTTGGGGTGGCGTGTCTGCCGCTGGGGCTGTGAGCCGCGCGCTCTGCGGGCAGGTAAATATTTCCAGGAGTCATCTAGGTCATTGTCCAGGCGTGTACGCGTGGTGTGTTTAGGCCATTTTTGTGTTAGGAAGTAATTGAGCTCTTGTGAAAGTGTGCAACCTCGGCCCAAACTTGTTGCAATGATGCCCTATTTTGTACATCATTTACCTTGCTCTTAAAATAGAGCAGAGAATGAATTATTTTGCATTTCTTGTTGCCCCTGCCCCCACCGCCGCACCTTGGAGAATGGGGGGGGGGGAAGGCTTGTGCTCCAGCGACAGATAGTTTTGTGGATAGGAAAACTTCTTCCAGGCACTCATCAGCGTGGGGGAAATGGGCTACAGGGACCCCTGCCCCCTCCCCACACCCCTGACTTGCGTTAGGGCCTAGTCACAGCCAGGGTCTTGGCCCCTTTTATTGTCCTCCAGACCATCTGCCTTCCTCTCCCCCTGCCCTATAATTCATGATCTGTTGCATTGATCTCTTATTTTCTTTCTGAAACGCCCAGTATTTCTTTCTATTGCATCTCTTGCTGTGTTGCCTCTAAGCATAGAGGGCCTTGAAGGAAGAGACGCAGCCCTCGTCGGTACCCAGAAACAGAGGCGTAGTCGCATGTTCTGCCCATTGGCATGGCCGCAGTTCTGTGTATGGCTAGTCATGAGGAATGAGAAGTTGAGCGAGCTGGGCAGGAAGGAAATGAAAACCTTCATCCAAGTCACTGTTTATTGTTCTGATGCCCCGGAGAATGAACATAACTGTGTTTTAATTCCGAGAGAAAAAGAAGGCACAAATAAAGGCAGATATTTAAAGAAAGGATCACAGATAAATGCAGAAAAAAAGTGAGAAAGAGGATACACCAAAAGTTTGAAAGGGTGGGCGCACGAGCATTGTGAAATGCAGCTGGGAGATCAGGAGCTGCATTTATTCTCAGTGCAACCAGTAACTGAGACACTGGCTTGTCGCTCTCTCCCTTTGGAGCCACACGTCTTGATCAGCAGAAAGGCAGGTGTGATGTAGACCCACTGCATCTGCTTTGGTGCTGAGCTGGTTGATGCATTCAGTAAGAGCAGGTGTTATTACTTGCTTAGTCACCGCGTGCCACACAGTGCAGAGGCTGTGACCGGCTGGCACTGCCCTCGGGGAGCTCCTGGTGTGATGGGAGAGGCAGGAAGCAGGCAGGGAACGGCCCATACAGTGAGTAGAACAGAGGTTTAGCAACATCAAGGAGCAAAATACCATACACCAAGCTCCTGGGGCAGACAGGTGGCTGGACCACAGGGCAGGAGGGGCACGGAGGATGCAGCTGGGGAGATGAGCAGAGACTGTCAGGTTCATGGTCAGTCGGAGAGGTGGCTGGGGTGCTGAGCACTCCGTTGACTGGAAGGAGGAGACAGACCTTGGGTGACACTTAGAGGACCTCCTTTGGCTTGGAAAAGGGCGAGGGAAAGCTAGGCTGACCTGCTGCAAAGTGTGGGTCAAGGTACTAGGTACAAAGTGTGGGACGCCGGACTAGGTAGGTGTCAGAAGAGAGGGATTTAAGAAGGACAAGGATCCTTTGGGGTTTTATGTAAATCCAGTGGGGAAGCAGGGGCTTGAGACCAGCTCCCAGACCCCAACTTGAGTGCCTGGTAGGTAATGCTTCCATTTATCGAGATGAGAAAATTTGGGTTAGTGGAAACAGGCCCGGATAGACAAGAGTTTGGGTTTGGGCCTCTTAATATTTAAGATGTCCTTGAAGGGGCGCATAGCCACAGCCCTGTGCCAGGTGAGAGGGGTTGTCCTCCAGGGCAGCAGTGGGTAGGTGGCCTTTGACAAGTGCAGGTGATGAGGGTGGATTTAAGGTAAAACTGATGAGCTGTGTGGTTTGGCTCTTCTTCAGTAACCTTCACCAAGGTGCCTACAGAGGCAAGGCAAATGGAGGGCTGGCTTCCTGCAGACCTTTGCATGGTGGCTATTGTGGAGAGTAAGGGAATTGAGCATCTTTTCAGGGGATCGGCTGTGTACATAGTGGCTGATACCTAGGCTGAGTACCAAGACAAAACAGGAGAATCATGGGGTGGGGTGACCCATAGATCGGATTTCTTCTCTCTAGGAATTTCCCACTGAGGTTATTAGGAGATCACGGTTGGAATAATAGGAAGTGAGTGACTGAGGTGGCGTGAAGGCAAAGATTCAGTGTGTTTTGTGAGTACATTGTTCAAGAAGGAATCCCAAAGGTTGAACGGTTCTCCGCCTGAACTCATGAAGGCCTGGAGTAGAGAGGATGGCAGTGTCTGTGCTGGAGGCTAGTGGGGGGTCTCCAGGGATGGGAATGAGCTAGACGTCAGTAGGTGACAGCCTTGAGGACAGGGAGAGGGCACAGTGAGGGGCCATGAGCCTCCGAGAAGCTGGCTGTTTGCAGGAGACACAGAGAGGAAAGGCTTAGATGTGGGCTTGGAAAACCCAGAGCGCAGCCCCCTCCGCTCACATCCCTAGGGGAATCATGTCTTCATGCTCCCCCATGATGTATCAGCAGGTGCAGGTTGTGCATGGTGTCACAGTCTCTGAGGACAGCTCTTTCTGAGTGACTGAATCTAGATGTTTGTGAGTGAAACAAGAGAGACTCCAGCTTCCAAGAGTAAGAGAGCAACTCTGCTGCCCTTCAGCAGATGGTCAAGGAAATCTACCTCCACTGAAGACTTCAGGAAGCAGAACACAATGGAGTTTCCTTACCTTGGTAATACATGCTCCTGCATCTAACATGCACAGCAAGTCAAATGCTCATTCAAGAAAGTGGTGTCCTTGATCTTTCAAAGAGTCATATGCTCCTTTAGTTGCTTTTCAATCGGGTTCCTCAAACTGAAGTGTTGAGTGTGGAGTCGTGGTATCCCAATGTTAGATAGCTTCAAGACCTGAGAAACAAGAGTTCTAGAATTGGAAAGGGCCACAGGAGCTAAGCACAGTCTGTGTACGTCCCCATTCATGCAGAGGACGGAGACTCAGAGACTTACGACAGGTAACTTTAGAGGCCTAGACCCGGCCCTTTACCTGACATCACAGAAACAAAATTTGGTATGAATGACTTAGTTTTATCATTAGTTAATCTGCATTAACTGTGAGCAACATTGAGTGAAAAGAGACTATAGGACTCTGTTTAGTCCAAGTGTAGCCTGTGGACCAGTACCACGGGATCTCCTGGGAACCTGTAAGAAATACAGAGTTCAGCACCTGGCGCCTCAGACTGGAACAATCTCTGAATGTACATCTTAACAGCTCCTCGGTGATGCTCAGGTCAGCAGGGCCCATGCTGCCTAGAACTGGGAAGAGGGCAGAAAGAGGAGATGCCATCATTTTAATATCCTGAATTTTGAGTGTCTTGCAACAACAGAAACAATGCGCTGTGATGTTTACCTTCCCACAGAGTGAGGTAAGGCAGTGACCTTGCTGTGCAAGCCCTGTCTGGATGGGAGAGGAAAATGGACCCCAGGCATGTTGATCAGTTTCCCATACTCAGGGCAGTGTTGTTACTCTTGCTACTATCATTTTTCATTATTATGAAAAAATGACATCTAATGGACCAGGGAATCAGAAAACCACATGTGCTATATCTCTGAATATCAAAAGAACGTGAAGTTGGATCCTGGGTCTTTTCAGAATTGTTTTCAACAATGGTTGTGGATCAGAACCTGATGACTGTTTAAAAAAGAAAGTCCTGGGCCCAGCAAGGTGACCTGATGCCTGAGATCCTCACCTTGCACACACCAGGATCCCATATGGGCACCAGTTCGTCCCTCAGCAGCCCCATTTCGCATCCAGCTCCATGCTTGTAGCCTGGGAAAGCAGTCGAGGACAGCCCAGGGCCTTGGGACCCTGCACCCATGTGAGAGACCTGGAAGAAGCTCCTGGCTCTTGACTTCAAATCAGCTCAGCTCCGGCCACTGCGGCCACTTGTGGAGTAAATCAGCAGTCAAAGGTTCTTCCTTTGTGTCTCTCCTCTCTGTATATCTGACTTTTAGATAAAAATAAATATTTTTTTAAAGAAATGCCGTGATGTCCAGGCTGAACTCCATGCTAAGTAAATACAAATGGATGCTATGAGAGGGATCAGTGTAGTTCGGGGCTCCCGGGTCTTTGCTGTGTGCAGCTGGGATTGAGGGCCATTGCTACCATGGTCATTCGAGAGTCTCAGGGGAAAGGCAGCTTTCTGATTACAGCTCTGAATCCTGCTTGACCTACCAAAGCAGAGGGACTCTCCATGGCTTCCTTTGGTCCAAGGCAAGTTGCCAGAACTCACTCACGTCACATTCCAAGAAGTAAGATTATTTTTCAAGGAAAGAATGAATTTATCCTTGGCCATTTTCTTAAAATGTGAGCAGTAGCAGTTAACTGTGGATGACAATGTTCTCTAAAACTGGAATGTGGTGATGGTTGCATAATTTGGGAAATTTACTGCAAGTTATTGCTATACTTAAAATGCGTGAATTGCATGTGTAAACCATATCTCAATAAAGTTGTTTAAGTTGCTAGGTATCCCTTAACATACATAATTCAACAAATTGATTAGGTAGCCAGAAAGCCAATGCCTATTTTGTGTAATTAGTGCATTAGTACCTAGCTCAATGACAGACTGATAGAGCTCAGTAGCATGCTGGTTAGGTGAATGTATAGGTGTGTTCGTGGGTGATTGGCTACTATCATGATGGCCTTTGGTGGTGGAGTAAAGCGGAGATTGTTGTTGATCACCAGAGACCCCTAAAGCTGATCGCTGTCTGTGAGAACTTGTGCCAGGGACGTGTGTAAGGCAGTGGGACTAGGGACTTGAAGTTGCATTGAGGCTGGAGCACCAGGCCTCATAAGGTAGACTTTAACTCTGGAGGAACACTGCACAGAGCTGTCCACAGCAAGGTTGTCTGAGGGAAATCACTTGAGCCCTGTGAAGACATGCTGTGTCCTGCGTCATCTGGGGCGTACTTTCTGGTCATGGTGACTTACAGTGTTGACAGAGCCCAGGTGTGCATAGAGCACACGCTTCTGTTTGAAATAGCAGTGTCGGGGGGGTCAGGGTAGGGAGGTGGAGGGGACGTGTACACCATTCTGTGCCCCATACGTAGAAGAAATGTGAGTTAAGACATGCTGGGATGTGGTTGTTTTAATTTATTGAAGAGGTTCCTAAGACATTATCAGCTGAAATCCCTGAGGGAAAAAAGTTAAATTCTGGGCTTCACCTAGATTTAACCAGAAAGCTTTTTTATTGAGTATCTTCCTGATCAGAACTGGACTGCATCCTTGCCCTAGCCAGTAGACTGTAACAAGCATATAAAATTTTGTTTGGGTGATTGAGAATCTAGAAACATCTTAAAATCATTCTGAGAGGTTCACACTGAACACATGTTGAACCTAGGTCATAACTTGAAAATGACTTGTTCTTTTGGAATTTCCTCATCAAAATCCCTAATTGAGGAGTCTGGAAAGCTTGACTTTAGTCCTCTTTAGTTGTAATGCTATTATATTTCTTTTCTAGCAATTCTTTGCTTGGTTCTTTAAAACATGAACAGGACATACTCATCCTGAGTATGAAATATCAGTAGATGATTTGTAATTGCTTCACTTTGTAAATTGAATTTCAAAGAACACGTGTTTTGTGTTGCCAGTATCGTGGTGAGCACAGCTGCCTTCCAAGGATAAGCTCGTATTTTAATAAAACTACCATTTTACTCCTAATTACTGGAAAATGATTTTCAAATTACCCAAGTTTCAGTTGAGGGAACCAATTTCATAGACTGAAGTAAATAGGTTTTAATGTTGAAAGGAGCAGTAAATAATGATTGGACTGCAGTTCGCCCTGGCCCTGGCTGTCATGATCACTTGGAGAGTGAACCAGCAGATGGAAAATAGCTCTGCCTCTCCCTGTCTCTGTCACTCTGCCTTTTAAATCATCAAAAATCAGTCCTCTTCAAAATGCAGCTGTCATCTTCGACATTTCACCTCCAGAACGAGGTCACCCATCCTCTGGTTCAGTCCACAAATGGCTGCGCCAGCTGGGGCAGGACCAGGCTGAAGGCAGGAGACAGGTCCAAGTCCTCGAGGCTTCCAGTGCTGCCTCCCGGGATGCGCAGCAGGAAGGTGCAGTCTGGAGGGGAGCCAGGACTCCAGCCTGGGCTGCCCAGCTCGGGCTTTGGCTGTCCTGAGTGATGGCTTAGGTGCTGCAGTGGGTTCCTCACTGTATCCGTATATCGTAAATTGCTGTTTAGGAACCAGCGCCCAAACACGTTTAAAGTGAGGTCACAAAAATTCAGTATTAATTTTGGGCTTTCCAGTTTTAATCTGGGTGAATCTGTAGTGTAGTCTCATCAAGTTGATTAGAGGAAGTTAGTGCTAATTAGAGATAATCTTGTAAATATGTCCTTACTGTGTTTCTCCTGTACCGGCAGTGTGTGTGCGTGCCTACACACACGCGTATACACACACACACACACACTACAGAGAATGACTTGCGGTGAGGGAGACATAGTCTTTCTCTTCCCTTTCTTGAGTAACCATGCTCTGATGAGACAATCTAGCTCTCAGTTTTATGTTGCTGAGACTTTTATTGTACGTTCTATTGCAAGTACATCCTGTCTCCTTCCAGATGGAGTGTAAATTGCTTCAGTGTTAGCACAGTGTCTTCCCCTGCCCTTCCTCTCTTTGCTGCAAAGAACACAGTGATCTGGGTGTGTGCGTGTTGGGCCACAGAGGTTAGAGCTGCCCTCAGATTGCTGTTGCCACATTCCTTGTTAGCAGAAAAGTTCTTGTAAGGGTTTTGCTATTTTTCATAATTAAGAAACCTTCAGATGTTGAGATTATTTGTTTTAAGTACTTAAAGGCAGAATTTCAGAGAGCAGACACATCTCCCAGCTGCTGCTTAACTCCTCCAGTGCCCACACAGCCAGGATGGACAGGCCAAACCCAGGGGCCTGGAATTCCATGTGGGTCTCCAATGTCAGTGCAGGGGCCCAAGCACCTGGGTCATTTTCTGCTGCTTTCCTAGGCATGTTAACAGGGAACTGAATTAGAAGCAGAGCAGCCAGGACTCAAACTCTCTCTTGTATGGAATGCTAATTTTTTTTTTTTTTTTTGCAGGTGGTAGCTTACCCCACTCCACCACAATGCTGGCCCAAATGTCATTCTCCTTTCTAAGTGAAGCTAAAAGGATATGGCCTAACTTCCACACTTCTTTGTCTTTCTTCCCCTCTAAAGCGGCACACACCTTCCCCATGTCTGCAGGGACTCCAGTAGACATGTAACCTGCCTGGGTTTTTTCCAGGATTACACAGCAGTCAATCATGTTTGGTTTATAGCATTAGTAAATTAAAGTCCTTTGTTGGATTTGATCCAAAAATAGAGGTTATTTCTACCATATTAAACATGTTCTATAGCTAGAATTCCTAAGTGTAGAGTTCTGGATATTTCTACAACAGTCCTCAACTCTGGGCTACAGTGTATTTACAGTGACATCATGAGTGACATTTGGAGGTGCTGCACAGTTTTAATATCCCCATTCGAGGTGGATGCCGCAGTCCTGAATTGCGTGGATTACAGAGAATTGTATTTGAGCCTTGTTGTAAAACTACACTGTCGAAGGCCAATCACTTAAGTTCTTTGAGCCAGTTTGCTCATCTTTAAAATAGGTGTAAGCTGTACTCCAGAGCCATTTTAGGATTAAGGTAATACTCTGTTTGAAAACTATGAATGACACATAAGCATATGCTGTTAAATGCCTAGAACAATTAATAATCCATCTCCCAGATGCGTCAAAGGTGTTTCTGTCTCTCTCTCACCTTCTTGTTTCCCCTCTGTTTGTCTTTCCCTTTTGGATACTTTGGTGTACCTTGAAACCATCATGAAATCATTTATTGTACCAGCTTCTGTTTGTAGCCATAGCTACACTATTAGAGGGGTTGGTTGGAGCTTGTCATTAGAAACCTGTGCAGCTCAAAGATGTTAGACCGGTCACCCATTGAATTGTATAAAATGCGTGCTATTACAAGGGCCTCAATGGTGAAGTTATTAGCTCCTAATAACTTATTCATTGTCTTATTTAAAGGAGGGATTTGAGCTTACTTTTTGATATTTTGCTTTTAGTTTTAAAAGGCATTTATCATCGTGCTTGTTAGACTTAAGGATTTTGCAGTTCTTCTGTTTGGTAGATGCTTCATCTACTCAGATTTCAGGCCTTGGCTATACAAGCTGTGAATTCTTTGTGCTAATTTAGTAACTTTTTTTCACACTTAAATAATGCATATTATCTGTCTGTTGGCCACTTCATCGTTAATATTGTAGTGCAATGAACACTGGTTTCATTACTACTGATTCCTTTCACTGATTCCCAATCAACTGAGAATCCTGCCAAGAGATTACTGATAGTTTTGTTCAGCCCTGGTGCTTGGTACCACTCTTAGGGAAAGCAGAGAATGGCACTGCTCCTGTCCTGAGGGTGTGGAATGAAATGGGCAGCAGATTTTCAAACTACTGGCGGAATTAGACGCTGAGATCACTAGGTAATGCTGAAAAGTAGTGAAATGACTGAAGAGGTAGGAATAGGCTCTGAGTCCGAACATCGCAGTTTGGGAGGTTCTGGTGTCAGATGACGGTGGAGCACGAGCCGTCTCATGGTGAGCCAGGAAACAGAGCCGGGAAGCACCCACGTGCATCCATGTAGTCCCTCCTTGGACATCTGTCATGATTTGGTGACAGGGCCCCATCCTAGCACCACATCCAGTTCGATCCCATCTCTCAGACCCCTCCTTCACACACTGTATCTGGGCCAAGCCTCCATGCTCTGAGTACCATTAACCTGAGACTTTGGGGTTGGAACATCTGAGAGGTGGGGAGTCAAGTTATGTTCAGTTGTCACTCTGCCTTCCATGTCACTATCCCCAAAAACCTTTCTTAGTTCCTTATACCCTCCTAGATGACACGTGCCCTTAGCTGGGTTTGGGGTTCTGATCCTGGCTTCCTCACTTTCTCATCTACATCTCACACCTTCCTCTCCTGCCACACTGACATGACAGTACTTGCACCTGTCAGTTAATATCTGTAGAACCCAAGCAGGGCTTGAGAGTGTGTATGATGGAAGAAGTAGGTGATATTACTGTCAGTATTGTCTTGAAAGTTTTGCTTATGGGTGTTATTGAATGACATCCAACACTAGGCTAAGAGGTTGAATTTTCCTAACTCATAATTTGAAGTTTCTTTGAGTAAAACCCACCCAAAAAAATGCTTGTGAAACATTTCACCAGGGCCTGTAAAATCCATTAAAACCTCTGAAGTGGTTCACATCTGGTTTTCACATAAAAGAAATTGTGCAATGCGTGGAATGGAGAAGTAATTTTCACCTAAACCCGGTGTGACACTGATTCACAGCCATCTGAGAAAGTTACACAAACATGAACTTGCTTGAGAAAGTTGTACAAAGATAAACATTTCACATGTTAGTCACTCGATGGAAAACAACTTGCCAGCATTTTCCAGAAAGAACTGATGCATCACAGGCATTGTAGCCAGCAAACAAAGGGGCGAGAAAAGGATTTCACAAATTCTGTGTAATTTAAGACCATGAATACATTGCTAACTGCTTTGTCATCTCTCACCTGTCTCTCAGGAAGTCACGATTGATGTCTGTGGTATGATTCCTTGCAATATTGTGATAGCTATTCTTCTTTTTGTAACAATCTGTTTATTTGGAAGGCAGAGTGGCAGAAATAAGGACAGAGACTGACCTTTCATCCACCGGTTTATTCCCCAAATGAACACAGCAGCTGGTCCAGGCCAAAACCTGGAGCCAGGAACTTTGATCTGGGTCTCTTACTTGGGTGGCAGGGGCCCAAGCACTTGGGTCATCCTCTGCTACTTTGCCAGGCCACAGCAAGGAGTTGGATGGGAAGTGGAGCAGCTGGGACACAAACTGGTGCCCATTTGAGATACTGCACTTGGAGGTGAAGGATTAGGCAATTGAGCCAGTACACCGGGCCTAACGAGGTTTAAAAAAAAAAAAAAAAAAAAACTTACTTATTTGAAAGGCAGAGCTACACAAAGAGGGAGATCGTCCACCCACTGATTCACTCCTCAAATTATTGCAACAGCTATGGTAAGCCAGGCCAGGTGAGGAGCCTGGAACTCGATTTGGGTCTTCCATGTGGATACAGAGGCCCAAGGACTTGGGGCATCTTCCACTCCTTTCCCAGGCAAAGTAGCAGAGAAATGGATTGGAAGTGGAACAGCCAGGACAAACAAAAGGCAGCTATGTGGGATACTGGCAGTGCAGGCAGTGGCTTAACTTGCTACACCACAATGCCAACCCCCCTCCTGCGGGTTATTATTTGTTGTTGCTGTTAGCTAGCTTATTTCACTCTCATTAGTAATAACACAAGTGGCTCCTCATGTGAATGGAGCAGTTTGTGGAGCCCACCACACATGACTGTGGTTTTGTTATAGCTTTGTTTTTCAGCAGTGTTCTGTCTTCTGTGGTCTTATGTGCAGTGTCTGCTGGAATCAGTGTCCTTGTCTCTGCCTATGGAGCAGCACGTCTGGGTTGCTGCTCCGTCTGATCTGCCAGGTGCTGGGTAATCACACTCCTTACAGCCGTACGTGTAGAGAGAATCTGGGTGTGAACCTCCTTTTGTGTTCCTGCGGCCCATGTTGCTGCTCAGAGAAGGTTCCGCAAAGCAACAGTAGCACATGGTCGCTTCTGTTAGCAGAATCCTGAGTCTCACGTGACATCTATGGAATCAGAATCTATACTATGTCAGAATTTTTCTGAGAGAAGAAAGATGTCTTCATTCTCTAGTTCCCTCCCCAAATGCCTGTAAGAGCTGGGGCAGAGCCAAGCTGAGTCCAGGTACTGGGAACTCCATCGAGTTGCCTACATGGCTGTCAGGCACCCAGCCTTCTCAGCCATAAACATGGCCTCGCAGGGGATGCTTTCATGGGAAGCTGATGTTGTGAGTGGGATTGAGAATAGAATTCAGGTAATCCAGCGTGGGACATGGGCATCCCACCTGCCAACATAGCCGCTAGGCCTTCACCCCCAGATTCCCAGGTGGTCTGTGTGTAACAGGAAAGTTTGAGACACCACACCTTAGCATGTAACCTTTGTGCAAGTTTTTGGTTTTGGGTTTTTTCCTCTAGAGACACCTTTTTAGCTTGCAGGTTGTGCCTTGATGTTTTCTAGGCTGTGTAGCTTGCTGAATATTTGACCTGCAGCGATGCAGAATCCCATCACAGTGTCTCCAAGAGTTTTAATGCTTGATAACAGATGAACCCTTTGTGTTCTCTCTCCTAGGCAGTTCCTGGTGATCTTGGAAGAGCCGTGTCATGGAATCCATCTCCATGATGGGAAGCCCAAAGAGCCTCAGCGAGACTTTTTTGCCCAATGGTATCAGTGGCATCAAAGATGCAAGGAAGGTCACCGTAGGCGTGATAGGCAGTGGCGATTTTGCCAAGTCGCTGACCATCCGACTGATTAGGTGTGGCTACCATGTGGTGATAGGGAGTAGAAATCCAAAGTTTGCTTCTGAATTCTTTCCTCATGTGGTAGATGTCACCCATCACGAGGATGCTCTAACAAAAACAAATATGATCTTCGTCGCTATACACAGAGAACACTACACCTCGCTGTGGGACCTGCGGCACCTGCTTGTGGGCAAAATCCTGATTGACGTGAGCAATAACGTGAGGATAAACCAGTACCCAGAATCCAATGCTGAGTATCTGGCCTCATTATTTCCAGATTCCTTGGTTGTCAAAGGATTTAATGTCATCTCGGCTTGGGCTCTTCAGTTAGGACCTAAGGATGCCAGCCGCCAGGTGTGTGCTTTTAAATCTGCCTATTAGTGATCTGGTTTTCTGCAGATAAATAATTATCAGCGGTTTAAAACTCGAATTCTAACTCTCTCCAGTTCATGTCCTAGCACTGTGGGGCACATTCCATTCTCCGTGTGACACAGGGGGCCGAGCACATGTGGCACAGCCCGTTCAGTAGAGAGAAGGCAGGGCTGCCCAGTGAATAACGGGACGCCTGGCACAGAGTCTCCTGGGTTCCTCAAACACAGAAACAATAACAAATGTCTTTTCCCTTTTCTCCTTCCTCCCCTTTCTTCTTTCCCTGCCATTTTCAATCACACAGTATTCCTTGTCTGAGTGAAAAAGAGTTGCCATGAACCTCAAGAAGAATACTTTGTGAGAGGCATTTGTGTTCCACATGGGTTAACTGTCCTGTGGAAGAGAGAGAACCTAACACAGCCAGCCCCCCTCTATTTTCCCCACACAGATGAAAATCTGTCCTAAAACAACTTCAACTTATTTTGAATATCTGGTTTATACAGACGTTATGGACATGCTATTCCCAAATGAGAAAAAAAAAAGTTTACTGTAATAAGTCATTTGCATTATTTCTTTGGCATTAAAGTAGCTCCATTTTAAAAGTTCATGAGTGTTTTTATATTAGCATAGAATATGTCACTCATCTGGCCAATGTAAGCAAAGATTAATAAACCGAAGAGCCCTGCATTGTCCCCATTATGTAAATAGGATTAGCAAGCAACTATTTCAGCATGGCGTATTCCAGAGCTCTTACACAAACATCTTCAGGGTTATATTTACTAGTTTAATTTCCCAAACATTTTTTGAAGCCTTTAGGGCAAACTGTCTTCATTCTGGGCCCTACCCATCCCTTCCAACAGTGAACTTGTTGAATTTTCAGCCATATTTCCATATCTAAAAAGTTCTGGCACTTGGAAAGCCCATACTTAACTCCTCCACATCATTACAATTTCTACAGATGTCACATGTTAGTCTTAGAATGTGGTGGTTGGTCTTCTATTCAAATTAATAAAGGCTCGTTGATATTGTTACTTGCCAGGCTTATTATCAGTATTTAAAGATGAAAGCAGTGAAGTAGTATGCCTGAAATTGGCCATGGTTTTTCAGGGGTGCTCAGCGAATTGGTCTCTCAGCTAAGGATGAGTGTTACGGACAGCACAGCATTGTGGCATGAGTTAGAGATCTTCCTTGCCAGAGGCCGCATCCACCCTGTCACCTGCTCAGTGTCCGTGAAGAGCAGTGCTTGAAGCCATTCACGTGGAACAAATATTGCCCCCAAAGCAGGGAGAGCTCTCCGCCGCCCCCTAACCCACTCCGCTAGGGCAGTTAGGGAGCTGGAGTGTCAGCCCCTGAGACCAGCTGTTCTTGTGGAAGGGGGACCACCATGCGTTGCAGCTGCTCCTGAACCCTGTGGGCCGGACAGCTCCACTTCCGCTTCCCGCAGACTCTCTGCTCTGGAGGGTCCCATCTTACAACTGCATTGGATTTTTTTTGGTTGCTTTTTCTGTGTCAACCCCAGGTGGCAGGGACTTTTTGTTTTTAGTTTGTGGCTAATAGGCTAATACATGGTTTTCCTCCTTACTGCCAGTCACTCGCATCCCCCAAGGCCGTTAGAACTGACACTCCCTGGACTAGGAGGAGCATGTGCCCACTACCATTATATGAAGCAGCGATCATCATTGATGAGCCTTTTTGTTCTTCCTGCAGGTGTATATATGCAGCAACAATATCCAAGCTCGACAGCAGGTCATTGAACTCGCCCGCCAGCTGAATTTCATCCCTGTGGACCTGGGTTCTTTGTCATCTGCCAGGGAAATTGAAAATTTACCCCTGCGACTGTTTACTCTCTGGAGAGGGCCAGTAGTGGTAGCCATAAGCCTGGCCACGTTTTTCTTCCTTTATTCCTTTGTCAGAGATGTGATCCACCCATATGCGAGGAGCCAGCAGAGTGACTTTTACAAGATTCCTATTGAGATTGTGAATAAAACCTTGCCTATCGTAGCCATTACTCTGCTGTCCCTGGTATACCTCGCAGGTCTCCTGGCAGCTGTTTATCAACTTTATTATGGCACCAAGTATAGGAGATTTCCATCATGGCTGGAGACCTGGTTACAGTGTAGGAAACAGCTTGGATTACTGAGTTTTTTCTTCACTGTTGTCCACGTTGCCTACAGCCTCTGTTTACCAATGAGAAGGTCAGAAAGATACTTGTTCCTCAACATGGCTTACCAGCAGGTACTGAGCTTACTTGTTACCTATTTGTCTGTAGCCAAATCCTTGAGTGGTACATAGTGTGACATTTTACCTTATTATGCATATTTTCTTATTTAGGGAATGAAAAGAATTGCTTTCTAAATAATATCCTTTTCTCTTAAAAGATTTATTTAATTTTTACTTGAAAGAGTTACAGAGACCTTCCACCACTGGATCCCTCCCCAAATACCTCAGTAGCCAGAGCTGAGCTGATCCGAAGCTGGGAGCCAGGATTTTCTTCTGGGTCTCCCACTTGGGAGCAGAGAGTTCAAGGACTTTAGCCAACTTCTGCTGCTTTCTCAGGTCATAAGCAGGAAGGTGGGTCTGAAGTGGAGCAGCCAGACTGGAACCAGTGCCCATATGGAATGCTGGCTCCACAGGCAGAGATGAGCACGCTAAGCCACTAGGCCAGACCCTATAAACAGTATTCTTACAAAAGAATGATGTGACTAAGGGTGGTATCTGACCTTATCATAAGGTGCTAGACAGGATGCCTGTGACCCATATCAAAGCAGCTGTGATTACTACCCAGCTCTGCGCCTGTCTGCAGTGGCTGTGTCTTCATGTAGTTAGGTGTCTGCCACTCACATGGAAGGTATCGATTGACTTCCCAGCTCCCAGCCCTCATCCCCAGACTGGGGCAGTGGTAGGCCTTTAGAAGGGTGAACCAGCAGAAAGGAGTCCGGTGTCTCTGCTTCTTAAATAAATAAAAACTATATTATTTATGTATAGTTTTAATTAAAAAATAAGAATTATTGCAGAACATGATTAGAGAAATAAAGAGTTGGGGTTTTTTTTCTGTAGTGTTATAATTGCAACGATTGCCTGCAACATTAAACAATAATATTAATCAATGTTAAATATCTCCATGTAATTTTATATCGCCCACAGTCCACAAAAATCACAGAATGAATAGGCAATTCTCAGTGAATACAGACAATAAAATGAGAACCAATAAAAGCACAAACTAGAAAACATGCAGCTGGGGGAAGAAAAAATATATCGCAGCTGGCCACGAATGTGGACACAGCTTCAGGTTTGGTTTGGAGATTTCTGAAGTAATGAAAAAGGAGACAGCATTACTTACAAGGTGCTTGTTATTACACAGCAGAAAAACTACTCTCCTCAAAGGATCAGCAGATTTTCCTCAGTAATTCCTGATCTGCAAATGCAACTGAAGGGATTTCACCACAGTCCTCTGGTGCAGCATCTGTCACTGAAAGCCAAGGACACTGCACCAAAACAAACGTGTAAAACATTTTGCATTTTAAAAGGATCCAGAGGGCATCCTGACCCAAAGAGGCAACTTCTAGTACTTAAATTCGTTTCAGCAGTGGCATTTGGAGGAATACTGTTTGTGACTATGACAGGTGTGCACAATTGGAAAAATCATGATACCATTCAAGTGGATGAATATTTGCCTCTGTAAGGCGTTGTGCTCGGGGCACTAGTAGCTTCCTGGGAAGAGAAGGTAAGAAGAAAGAGATAATCCCAATCAATTAATTGGTTAAGATGGGAGGACATACAAGTAGCCTGCAAACTCCCTGCCCAGCAGCAAATTCTTGACACAGCCCCTAAGCCGCTGCTCGAAACACTACATCCCTTATCAGAATGCCTGGGTTCGAGTCCTGACTCTTACCTCTCATTCCAGCCTCCTGCTGTTGTATATCCAGGAGGCAGCCCAAGATGGTGCCAGGACTCGGGTCCATGCCATAGGAAATCTGGATTGAGTTCCAGAGGGCTCTTGGCTTTTTTCGCCTGGTCTAGGCTCAGCTGTTGTAGGCATTTGAGGGGTGAACCAGCACATGAAAGATCTCTCACTCTTCGCTGCCCTTCAAATAAGTTGAAAAATAGTACATAGCATTTTAAAAAAAGCAGCAGCAAACTCGCTGCTTAGATTTTAAGTTGAATTAAGCCTGGAAGGTACAGAGTGTATCCAACCAAGTTTAAGCCAGCTTGTGAAGGTGCTTCAGAACCAAGTCTAACTGCCAGGACTTTTTCACATTTCATGGTCCTGGGGTCGGGGTTCCCTGTAATAGGAATATAATAGGGTTAGGATGACTTTTCCACTCATTGAATTCTCCTTTTCCTTATGCTCTAAACAGTGCCAACCTCTAGTTCGGTCCCCATAATGTTGAATTAGTACAACTTGCATGTTCACGCACGACCTAGTTCTTAAACCAAGAGGGAGCTCGGGGCTGAGGTATTGTTGTGGATGCTAACGGACGTTCCCATGTGCCCCTTACAGGTTCATGCCAACATTGAGAACTCTTGGAACGAGGAGGAGGTCTGGAGGATCGAGATGTACATTTCCTTCGGCATCATGAGCCTGGGCCTGCTGTCCCTGCTGGCAGTCACGTCCATCCCCTCTGTGAGCAGTGCTTTGAACTGGAGGGAGTTCAGTTTTATTCAGGTGTGTGAAGGACCAGGCTGCGTGTAGTTTGTTGTTAAGTGGAATTTTCAGTGTGCTCGTTAGAGCTGTTACTGCCTCACCATTGTTGTTTCATAAGTTTAAAAACTAGTCTGAAAGAAAGATTTTAATAATCATATTCCCAGTCAAGAGGGTGTGCTGGGAGGCTGCTCTGTGCCTCAAGCTTTGGGGCGCACAAAGCAAGAGGGGGATTTAGGAGCACGGTGGTGGAGTCAAAGTGGCATCAGCTCCCTGTGCCCTGTAAGGCGTGGCTAGCAGCACCTGTCACGGTGAGATAACGATCATTTTAAAGAGAAAGCAGGAAAAGTAGGGTGAGAGTGTTCTTTAATCACTTAGGAAAATGAAGGAAAACTTTTTATATCAACTCACCTTTGGAAAAAAGTTCTTTTTTTTAGTTCAGGTGGGGAAGAAGTAAGTCTGCCTTAAGGAAATGTATGTCTGTGTGCAGACTTCACAAGAATATGTGCAGTGTCAGACTAAATGACAAGGTCAATGGCTAAGACAGCGACCAGTCTTAGGAGTTGTTAGCACAGCCCTAAGCTCATATGCAGAATTCCAAAACACCATTGTGTTCTTTAGTAAGGGCAATTAACCTTCACCTTGTCTGGTAATAGCTATGTCGTAAGTTTACATATTTAAAAAATACATAACTCAAACTGAGACCCTACTTATGTATCATAAAGTGTATATATGCGGTTATAGCCAAATGGTTTACAGCACATGTAAATAAATGTGTCTTGGTAGTATATAAAATTTTGTTTCCTAGTCTATTTGAGCTTTTTTAAAAAATCAATTAAAGGGTCCAGCACAGTACCCTAGAGGCTGAAGCCCTCATCTTGCATGGTCCAGGATCCCTTATGGGCGCTGGTTCTAATCCTGGCAGACCCGCTCCCCATCCAGCTCCCTGCTTGTGGTCTGGGAAAGCATTCAAAGATTGCCCAAGGACTTGGGACCCTGCACCTATGTGGGAGACCCAGAGGAGGCTCCTGGCTCCTGGCTTTGGATCAGCTCAGCTGCAGCCATTGCGGTCACTTGGGGAGTGAATCATCGGATGGGAGATCTTCCTCTCTGCCTCTCTTCCTCTCTAAATCTGACTTTCCCTAAAATAAAGAAATAAATCTCTAAAAATATCAATTGAAAATCTCATTCAAATGGGATATAATCTTCTCAATTCATTTTTCCCTTTTGATGAAGAGAAAATAAATGTATTCCAATTGCTAGATTAATCACATATAAAAAAAATAAAATGTCCTCTGATAAAAGGTGCTAGACAGGTACATATTATCATTATAAATTCAGATATGTAATTGTAATCATTTTGCCTGTGTATTTTTCTAGTGAATTGAGATATTACGTCACTGTACAACTATAATATTACTTTTTGTAACCTAGACCATTTCTCAAAGTAAACAATCTTAAACAGACTAATTTAGGAAACCAAAGAATATTAATATCTTAGAACTTAACCTGTAAACTGCCTAAATATTCACAATTCTATTTAATATAGATACTAAAACCTTAGGGTTAATTGCCATTGGTATGACATATTAATAGTGTAGAATTTTCATATTTACCTATAAATAGTGAGTGCCTGTTTGTGTGTATATGCATGTCCATAACATGCTGTTCAGCACTTAATTTTATAACACGTTTAGTATGTTTATAAATATACATAGCACATATATTGAAGAGTTTAACTATGAAAACACTATATATGAATTTCAAAACTTTTGCACCAAAATAAGCTTGTCTTTCAACTTAATTTGCCATGTACTTTTTGAAGCCCTGTTATATCCACATTTTTTTTCTGGTACACGTCTGGTGGGGCCGTGGATCCCTTTGCAAAGGAGAGGAGATGTTAGCATGTATCAACACCCTTACACAGAAGGTACACACGAGAGCAGTAATTCCACTGTGATTTAGGAAATCAAATACGGAAAAGGGCCTGCTGTGACATTACTATAAGCGGAAAGATGTTGAAAACAGCAGGTAGTCAACCAAAAGACTTGGTTAATTAAAGAATGCACATGCGAAATGCATGGGCTGTTATAAAGTATTCATGTTATGTCTTCATATTTAATGACATGAGGGACATGATCCTGTTGTGGAAAATGTGATAATTAGAATGTTGAATGTCTGCAGTATGGCCTACTTTGCATGAAATAAGTTATGCATGTTTAAATAAGTTAAATATATATATATATATATATGTATATATATATATATGTAGAATAATAAGAACTGGTTAGTAACTTTGATTCAGTAGGGGCAGAGTTCCTCAGAAAGGTAAGGCAATATAGTTTTATGAAAACATGGAGTGTGTCTGGGTGGGGTCATTGACAAGTTTGAGTGATTCTTTTTCCTTCCTCTGTCCCCTTTGCTTCCTCCTGTGCGTCCAGTCCACCCTGGGCTATGTCGCCCTGCTCATAAGCACGTTCCATGTTTTGATTTACGGCTGGAAGCGAGCTTTCCAAGAGGAGTACTACAGGTTTTACACCCCTCCCAACTTTGTTCTGGCTCTGGTCTTGCCCTCAGTTGTCATTGTGGGGAAGAGCATTTTACTCCTCCCGTGTGTAAGCCGGAAGCTAAAGAGAATCAAGAAAGGATGGGAGAAGAGCCAGTTTCTAGAAGAAGGCGTTGCTGGAACAGTTGCTCCTCTGTCCCCTGAGCGGGTCACAGTGATGTGATGGCCTGTGGGGCCCACTGCTGCCACTGGAAGTTCTACACACACCGTGATGTTGGTGATTCCTCCATGTTCCACTGTAAGCCATCAGATTTCTGTAAGTCAAGCCCTGTGAAATGAGAATTCAGTCACATTAACAACAGACTGTCCTTCGAGTTAATTTTCACAAATGCCACATTTTGCCGATATGCAATTTTGTAGTCACACGTACTGCTTCCCTTCAGATCTTTTTTGTTCTTGTTATGCAGATGTAACACTATTGTAATGTTAATTGTACTTCATAATCAGGTCAAAATATTCATAGTTAACAATATTGATGTAGCATAACATTAAAAAAAACACTTTGCAAACCAGCAGCATTGTAAACTTTTAATATAATTCAGTGGGTGTACACTTTTTTCTGAAGCTTAAAATAAGTTTTTAATATTATCCAGTTTAAGAAATAGAAATGCATAATCACACACTATTTTTAAGATACATTAGCTTCTAGGTAAGGGTATGTTAATTCCTATATATATAGGATTTGAAGAATGTAATTAATTGAATGATGGAATATTAGCATGTGATAAAGGCAAATTTAAAAGACAAACAAAATTCTTTTTAAGGTGCACTGAAGACATGGCATACATACTGATAATGCATACCTCATGAAAACTTACTCTTTCTCCTGCCACAGAGCAGTTTCATTGTCATCTTGATAACTTGATCAGAGAGAGAACTCCATAATATTCGGCTTCCCAAACTGCATCAATTCTGGGAACCAGTGTCATTGCTGTCAAACAGCTACTGGTTTGTCACCACACGTTAGCCAGTTGCCATTCTCTGTGGAATGGGATTTTACAGCTTATGCTTACTGAGGGATTACCACGCACCAAACTCATGCTATGCACTTTACTGCGTGATCCATTTACAACTTACTGCAGCACCCACGAGGTAGCTGACCTCATCGTGGATATAAGCACCTCAAGTTTAGAGAAAGAACTACTTACCTTCTGGCCCAAGTCCACACAGTTAGTAAGTAGCAGAGTGAACCCTGAGGTCCAGGTAATCGTATTTCAGATGCCAGGGTCTGAACTGCCCAACTGCCCAGCCCCTGCTCCATCCCCAGGCGCAGAAGTTGCTTCCTCTCTCATAGGAAGACATCGGCTTACCTCAACAGTGGGTTTGTGTGTGTGAAAATGCATATGAAAAGAGTAGTGTCATACGTTTATTTACGGTCACTGGGCCGGAGACCCGAAGCCCCTGTGGAATACAGAGGATGGCGCAGTGTCAGCGAGTTACTGAGGTCCTACGAATATTCTCCACAGTTCCTGAGGGGCAAGCCATCTCCTCCTCTCCATCAGAGAAGTCCTGCTGCCTGCACAGCCGTTCGCTAGGGGTCAGTTTATGGGCTGAGGGTTCGTAATCTACTCCAGAGACAAATTACTCACACAGTTCTTTGGTGCTGACATTCCGCCTTGCAGTCATGCTTGGTTCGAATCTTAGCGTGCATGTTCTTCCACTGACTGATTAAAAACAGAGAGTTGCAGACAAGAAACAATTATATGCATTCCTGTGCCAGAAATTACGACATCTCTACGCTTACCCACTTTAATCTTGCTGCCAGAAAGAACAGAACTTTGTGTTGTGGGGCCTACCTTGTCCGTGCGATTCTCTGAGTCTCACGACTCTCTGATGCTTTTGTGCTCTCAACTGACCGCTATGTTTATTATTTTAATTATATCGCTTTTATTTTAATTATATCTTTTATTTTAATTATATCTCTTCCTTCTTGAGGATCCCTTTATACTTCATAGGTAGAATTTAGTTGAATGATAACTTTGAAGGGTGAACACGTCCACACAATATTACAGTTACAAATATCTTCAGTACTCTTATTTCTTACATTTTACTCTCTGAATACCATAAATTATCCTTTTAATATGGAAACATAATAAAATAGTTACAGAAGTTAGATGACTACTGAAGTATGCTGTTGTTTATAGTAAGTAGCCCAGAATACATGTAAAAGTATTGGAACATGAATCCTTTGAAATTATGAGAAAACTTGTATGAAAATGTATAACTCATATTCCACATGGCAATGTCTCCTTTTCAGTTTATAAAAATGGAATTATCTTCAAGTCTTAGGATAGTTGTAGGTTATTCATTATCATTCTAAGGATTTAAAACCTTTCTAAAAAATGAAATTGATTTTTAATGCTTTTACCGCTTCCAATGTGATCATTTTTGTGAATCATTATTTTTTATAGTAATTATAACTTTTTTTTGCTTCATTCTGCTGTCCTCAGCAAAAGGACTTAGTCCTGCGGTTGGTTAATGTGAGAATGAAGTGGCGAGAACTGAAGAGCAGGGACCGGTTCCCTGATCCAGTGCTTTAGAAGCGGCCCTGAGGAAATGAGAATGTAGCAGATAGACCCAGGCTGAATCCTATGCAAAGAAAAGCTAGTCACTTTTTTCCTACGTGGAAAATACCCACAGGCTAAGCGCTGCAACAAACTTTCATGTACAGATTCCGTGCCTCCCCCTAGTAAAAGTATTTGAAGTCACATTTAAATAGGACTGTATCCATTAAACATCTATTTTTCAAAGAATATATGGAAATCATCCCAGATTGTCTACATGTGAAATTTTTATTTAAACTTTAAAATATTTAAATGTAAGGATAAATTATATTTGCAAGTATTTATCAGAGATAATTATTTTGAGCTGCATAAAAGGTGGCTGATGAAGTCTAGTGTTATACTACCTGATTAATTTCTCATAAATTAATATATCCCTCACTTAAGGAATTTGACTTTCAAAATCAAGCTTGTAACAGTGATTTAGGATATGTTTATATACTCCCATCACAGTCAGTTATAAAAATGATCTGTGTAAAAGGGCTTCAAGAATGTAGCATATCCAATTTTTGTATTTGTCTCATGCAGTATGATGAAACCTAAATCCTTCTTCATTGCCTTTCATGATTGAACTGCTTCGTCGTAGAACCTATACAGAATCTTCCCTGCAAAAGTGCTTTAGGATATTTAAGGTTTCTTAGGTGACCTTGTAAATAAAGTGCCAGAAATATAACCCATAAGTACTTCTGTAAACATGAACTAACTATACAGTTGCCTCAATCTGAGAGTCCTCATTTTGAAATAAGCGTTTCAGTAGCCTCAAAGGTTGTGTCGAAATGATCTCATGATTTTCTAACTTAGAGCAAAGCTGTGGAGGGCAGCCTCGCTCAGTGTGTCATCGCGAAGTGACACGTCTCTCTCCCAGCTGTTCCTGAGTCAGTGAAACAATGTCAGGTGTCTGTCCTGCAGCTGTTCTTAGCTCTAAGTGGATCTGCAATAACTTCAGTGAAAATGCAATCTGTCCTCACCCTCACACTGAGCTTTCCTGGGACAAAGAAATTCTTCCATGTCTTTTTTTTCCCCATGGGAGAAAACTTTAAAAGTGGTTGATTTTTAGAGATTCTGTCCATCTGCGACTACCCTGTGCTCTGGCCATACACACTCACACACACACAAACACACACACACAGATTTTTAGCTTTCAGGAACCATACGGATTTTCCCAATGACTAAATGGGTTCAATTAAATCAGAAAAGCATAAGCTTCAGTGTGATTTCTGAATTGCCAGCCTCAAGCGAGTCTTCTCTCCAGGGTTTTCAGGAGAGGTCTGGCCATGCTGCCACTGCTCCTCCAGGAAAGCAGCCTGTGGTCTCCCTGGTTCCTTCATCTTGCTGCTTAGGTTGTGGATTCAACTGTATCCCAGATCCCTCCAGAAGACCCTAGGATTCAACCCCAGGAAGGCCTTGTGCTTTCCCCTGCTTCTGCCACATTGTCCTGCATTTAAGCCACTGTAAAGTGGAGTTTGCTACCTGAAGTCAAAGTGAATCCTTTCTGGACTTGGCGTCCTTGTCATGACACTGTGTAAGGCTGTTCGAATAGAACAGACTGCAATAATTCTTCCCTTTAAAATCTTGTAAAGGGTGATGTGCAATTCATATAAAATTGGATTTCCATTGCCACTTAACTATACTTGTTTTTTTGCCTTGATATTTCACTGGATATTTTGTATCTGCTTAGGGAATATGGTTTTCTTTATAACTGTGCAACTGATATTTACTGAACTGTGTAATCTACAAGATGTCATTGTCAAATTATATGCCAGGTTTTCATATCATTCTCATAGACCTGCCTTATAAAGATTTAAAAATAAAATGTACTGCGGTTTTAACTTCTTTGGAGAAAAATGGATTTTTTTTCCCAGTTGTGGAGTAATAGTTGCAGTGCTTGTTGGAAGCCATCTCACACATTTCTGTTTCCTGTTTCCTTTCACCAGCACCAAGAAAGCAATACAAGTGATGATGACGGGCTGGGGGTGGGGGAGGGTGTGTCTAATAAGGTGATGTTCTTCAAATTATTTCACAACATACACTTATGAAGCATCTTTACATAAAGGTTCACACACAAATTCAAGCTCTTCTGCAGGCTTCCTGATAGCACAGGAACTTTGAACAGCTTCTAGGGGCTAGTGTCTAGTGTTGTGGGAGCTTCAGTGGATACCAGAGACTGATGAATCATGGCTGATTGTGACAGAAGTTGGGTTATTATCACTGACATCCATGCGGCCATGCCCCTCCCTTCACGGCCTCTACCCCTTGTCTTGCTTCAGGACTGGTGGCCTGCAGCTGCGCATTCACCCTAGAGCAGGGTCCCTGTGACTGCTGCCAGCACCAGCACACTGCTGCCTGGTACGGAGTCCTGGGTGTTGCACCTTGCATTGGATCTCGGAGTCCCTGTCTTCCCTTGCCTCTGCCAGGCAGTCCCAGAGTGCTGACATCTTGAAAGCAGAATTGTTGCTGATATGCAGACTAATCGGTTAAATCAGAAGTGCCTGCAAGCAACCAGTGACCTTTCAGTGCAAGTGTGGTGCAGGTGTGGCATGTACGTCTAATGAAGTCTGGCATTAGGATTCAATTGGCTTGAACCCAGGAGATGCAGCCTAACACAGGAGTAGATGAATTCTCTTCCCTTCCTTTCCCCCAAATGAGTTGTTCATAAATCCTCCTTAAATGCCCCATTCCTTAATCTCATATGGGTGCAGTTCCTATCCCAAATGCTCCATTTCTCATTCAACTCTCCACTTGTGGTCTGGGAAAGAGGTAGAGGATGACCCAAAGCCTTGGGACCCTGCACCCTCATGGGAAACCTGGAAAAAGCTCCTGGCTCCTAGCTTCAGATTAGCTTAGCTCTACCTGTTGCAACCATATGGGGAGTGAACCAGTGGACAGAAGATCTTTCTCTGTCCTTCTCTCCATAAGTCTGATTTGTCTTTCCAATACAAATAAAAAATTTTTTAAATATTTTTAAAAAATTAATCAATTTTCTTTGACAGTCAACCTGACAGGTTATTTTTAGAAAACAAGTTATTTACTTGAAAGGCAGAACAACAGAGAGCAGAGACAGTGAGAGATTTTCCAAATGGCTGCAACAGCCAAGGTTGGGTCAAACTGAAGCCAGGAGCCAGGAGCACCTTCCCAGGAGCATTAGCAGGAAGCCAAGTGAAGCAGCTGGGACCACAAGTGGATTTCAAAATGGCACTCCGATATAGGACACTGAAAACACAGCCTGCGGGGTCACAAGACCAGCCCTGACCTGAAAGATATTTAAAGACACTGAAGTAGATTAAACTCTAGCTTTATATGAATTTCTAGTGATACAAAATTTCCCTAAAGGTAACCTACTAAGGCAATAATTACATCTCATATGTGCTATAAAATTTTTCTAACTTACTCTGACTCAGAAAGCAGTTAACACTTGTTTGAACATTTCAAACATCTGGTATTAATTTAAAGATTGCCAAACTTCACATGTAACCTCAAATATTTATTAGGAATAGCCTTAATTCATGTTCATAAATAATTACAGTTCTACTGAACATTGCTGGAGTATAAGCAAGAGAAAATCTTTTGAAAGAAGCAAAAAAATAGGAATCACATTATTTCTTAATATTGCATTCCTTTACTTCGAAATGTATTTAGCTTTCCTTATTACTTTTTAACATAAATTTTGTATATATGTTAACATGAAAATTTCTAGTTTATTTTTAAATCTACAATGACTTCTAAGAAATTACAGTCTGACTCACAAGAATTGTTCCACAGAATCGTCAAATTGAGACATTTCTTTTTCTTTTTCTTTTTTTTTTTTTTCTTTTTTTGCTTCAGTTTGTTTCTCCTTGTTACTCTACTATTCACATATCAATTACTGGAAAAGAATTGCCATTTCAGTAGTCACTTGACCGTTTCGACCCTTTGTATTTTGGTGCCATAAAAAAGGAATCAGTGCGTAATGATTAAAGTTAAATCCACACAAGTAACTTAAACAACTAACATTTTTTAAAATCTTAGACTTGATTTGGTTACCAAGAAGAAAAGCAGGTAAGTCTAAGATTCACATCATTAGGCAAACAAAGAATGTGGAAAATTCACAACTGGAATCGCTAGTAAAAACTAGTTTTATGGAGACTGATAAAGTTCCTTTTAAACAACAATGCACACAGACACACCACATACACACACACACACCCCACACACACACATCACACACACACCACCCCCACACACCACACACACACATCACACACACACCACCCCCCACACACCACACACACACATCACACACACACCACCCCCCACACACCACACACACACATCACACACACACACACACCACCCCCCACACCACACACACACATCACACACACCACCCCCCACACACCACACACACACATCACACACACACCACCCCCCCACACACCACACACACACACATCACACACACACACACCACCCCCACACACACACATCACATCACACACACACACACTGCTGCAGCGTCTGCAGCCTGGATGTGTGTACGGGTCACCTGGAGATCTTGTTGAAATGGGGACTGCAGCTTGAGGCAGTCTGCATCCCTGGGCAGCCCCGGTGCCAACGGGCAGTACAATGACCCCACCTTGAGTGGCAAGGACCTAGTGTTGACCTAACTCTGAGTGATATGTAAAGTTAAATTGGGCTTCAAATAAAGTAAAAATGTGTTATAGCCCTTGGAGTCTTTTTTTTTTTTTTTAGATTTATTTATTTTTATTTGAAATTGCTGATTTACAGAGAGGAGAGAAAGAGACATCCTCCATCGACTCCCCAAGTGTGTCTATACTAGACATGTGCCATCTTTTTTCCCTCTCATTCCTGAAACAATGCAGTGTAACACTGTTGACGTAACATTTATTCTGCATTAGGTCTATGAGCAATCTAGATGACCTAAGGAAGACTGCAGATGTGCAGCAGCTGTGTGTAAATACTAACCGTTCTGCATTGAGGATCTCAGCTTCTGCAGACGTTGCCTGTCCTCCAGACAAAGTGGAATGAAGCCACTCCCTCGCAGATGTCAAGTGCCAACCCCATCACATAATGCAGAAGTAACACAGGGGACACTTAGCACCTCTGTAACACAACAAGACAGTCTGTCAAGTCTGATTCTGGGATAGTTGAGGATGTCTGTCTGGATGACCTGTCAGTGGTTAAAGAAACTGCAGTTCAAGTTCTACTCATGTCAGGTTGCCATTGAACCTCAGTTCACTGAGGAAGAAAGTTCAGGGGGTTTTTAGTGCTGGGGTGTGGTGGTGAGGGAACATTCCTGAAAACTGTGTTCAAAAAGCACAGGAAACAGGTATTGTGGACAGAATAAATATGTAGGTCTGTACACAGTGGGTGAAGGTAAATACCCTGTTGATCATTAGTCAGACTTCAGTCACCCGGGGGAGGCTTCCAGGGTCAGCAGGTTTGTGGGCCCTCGCAGCGTCAGCCTGTGATGCGGAGACACCCAAGTTAGCGGGTCTCCTAGGCAAGCTCTGCTCGAAGGGCGTGGCAGGTGTTTTGCAGAGATGAACTTATACATGGAAAGTCTCTGCCTCTTCCCTTTCTAGCTCTGCCTTTCAAGTAGATTTTTAAACAATTAAAGAGTTTTTGTAACTGTAAAGATAAAAATTAGGGAGTGGGGGTGGTGCTATAACATAGTGGCTAAACTCTTCACATTGTGTGTGCTGGGATCCCATGTGGGTGCCAGTTCATATCCTGGCTGCTCCACTTCCTTTCCAGCTTCCAGCTTGTGGTCTGGAAAAGCAGTCAAGGACAGCTCAAAGGCTGCACCCACATGGGGGACCTGGCAGAAACTCCTGGCTCCTGGCTTCGGATCGGCTCAGCTCTGGCCGTTGCAGTCAATTGGCAAGTGAACCAGCAGATGAAAGATCTTTCTCTCTGTCTATATCTCCTTTTGTCTGTATATTGCCTTTCCCATAAATAAGTAAATAATAAATAAATAAATGGGGCAGGGAAGGAATGTGGAAACCTATCTAGGGAGACGCACGAAGGATATGCACGAAGGTCAGCAGTGCGCAATGCTACAGGACGGAAGAGTGTTCACAGGCTGACCGGGCTGTTTGTGCTCTCAGGACTGTTTCTGCCGACTCAGCACCACGCAGCTGGAAAAACAGGGGGCAGAAAGGGGCACTGGGCATGCTCGGTCATCTCTCAGAGGACTGTGCTTTCTTTGGCGATGGTTTTCAGCAGGTGCTGCCAAGGCCCTCCTGTCCCTACGTCTATTCTAGGGCTTAAAATGTCATCGGTGTTTGGGTTGGGAGGAGCCTTAGAAATCACCGACCCACCTATCCATTTTATGAATTAGAGTCCCTGAGAAGGGAGTGATATTTACGTGACTGGAGTCTGTTACGTGCTCTTTCGGAATTTACCAATTGCACAGATGTAAACACAAAAAGTTACATTCAAATCTTGGGGCAAAAATGGAAAGGGTAGGAGGATCCTAAGAATCTGTCAAGGCCACGGTGGTTAGAGCCAAGTTAAATGTTTTACCATCATTCTGGGTCTAAAGATGGAACAGTAAAGAGAAGGAAGAGCCCCAGTGTGGTCAACACTGGGCCTTTACTGTGCAGCGCACCACCTGACACCATCAGGCCCCTCAACAATCCAGTCTGACTCATGACAGAAGTTGAGATTCAACTCAAACTCGCCCTCAATCCACCCACTGGCCACAGCCTTCTATTCGGTTCTTGGGCTGACCCTCCTACAGTTCAGGAGAAGGGGGAAACACCAGGGACATCATCTCACTGGCCAGGCAATGCAGAAGAAACCCCTCAAGGTTCCACTCAGCCAAGCCTGTTTCCAGCCAGGCCTGGCCCTAAACACCAGCACCAGAAACATGCTCGGTGCCGCAGGTACCACTCCTTTGTTCCCGTTGTCTTCCCTGCTTCCAACACCCCTGCAAATCCTGCCATCCAGAGACTGCAGGTAGAGATTAGCCTTTGGAGTAGTTTGGCTCTCCGGCTCTCCGTAGCAGTCGCCGCCTCTGACCCCGCCCCTAGCAACGCGCCAGCGTGTGTTAGCAACCGGCTGGCCAGCTGGCGTCGCGGGACCGGGGTGGGCGGCTGCGGCGCTGGACGGGTAGCTCCCCAGTGGCGGAGGCTGCCGCCAGAGCCAACTCTAGTTGCTCTCAGACTGTCTTCTCTTTTCGGTATTGTAGGGGTGGGGAGAACTTCTAAGGGTCTCGCAGCTGCCTGCCCAGCGAAGAACAGGAGGACCTGTGCCCTCATCCTGTACCCACCTGATATGGCTACTCTCGAGGCCCCTTCGATGGCCGAGCCTCAGGGATACGACGGCAGCAAAAGGACCAGCAGCTTCCGCCAGACCCCAGTGGCCAGGCTGGTGACGGTGGACGAGGAGGCGCAGGTAAGGGCGGGTGTCAGGGGAGGCAGGGCACGGGGTCGAAGGCCGGGGGGCGGGTGTGGAGACGGGACGAGCCCGAGGGGGCGAGGGGCGCGTGTGGAGACGGGGCGAGCCCGAGGGAGCGAGGGGCGCGTGTGGAGACGGGGCGAGCCCGAGGGGGCGAGGGGCGCTTGTGGAGACGGGGCGAGCCGGAGGGGGCGAGGGGCGCGTGTGGAGACGGGGCGAGCCGGAGGGGGCGAGGGGCGCTTGTGGAGACGGGGCGAGCCCGAGGGGGCGAGGGACGTGTGTGGAGATGGGGCGAGCCCGAGGGGGCGAGGGGCGCGTGTGGAGACGGGGCGAGCCCGAGGGGGCGAGGGGCGCGTGTGGAGACGAGGCGAGCTAGAAGGGGCGAGGGGCGCGTGTGGAGACTGGGCGAGCCAGAAGGGGCGAGATGAGGGCGCATGTGGAGACGGGGCGAGCCCGAGGAGGAGAGGATGAGGGCGAACTGGAGAGACTTGGGAGAGAGAGAGTGGATGCATTCCGACCGTGCTGGCGTTGGCTTCTGTAATTCTTCCAGTCGAGAAATATCCGTTTAGAGAGTACACCCCACCACACACACACACACACACACACACACACACACACACACACGTGTTCCGGGCCCGGGGTGTTTCCAGATCCCAAACCCTTTATTTCCCAGGAGGGTTTGCCACCCTGCTCCACCCCATCCCCACCCTCCATTCACCTCAGGGCTCCAAAGGGTGTCCCGGGAGCCCTGAATTCTATAGAGGAACTAGGTCCTGCCTCCCACTAATGAGCTGGGACCCCCAGGAATCCCTGCGGAGGCTTGGCGAGTCCCGGTCTGGCGTCAGGAGCACCTAGAGCTGCTGCGAACTGCGCCTAACCCCAAGCCCTGGGGCATTTCCCGGAGGGCCGCGGGCTGGGGAGCCGGGCTGAGCCCCATCCCTCCTCCAGTCCCTCCGTCCCTCCCCGAGCAGAGAAGAGCTGGTGTTAAGCCCGGGACGGGGCTCAACAGGCGACCTCTCTCCTCTCCCGGGGCAGGACTGGGAAGATGCCCAGCATTATGGATCTGCCCCCAGATACCGGGAAGGTGAGCTGAGGCAGCCCGTGACCCTCGGATTGCCTGCCCTTTCCACTTTAGTTGCTATTATTGTTATTATTATTTAAGGAAAAAGGAGATATGCTTTTAACAAGCCACAGCATACCAAAGAAAGCGCAGTACGTCTATTTAGTATATGTATACCAGGATTTTTTTTTAAGTTCTTGGAAAATGGAATTATGTTGGTGTAGAAATTTTTTAAATCCACACTTGTGCATATGTTTTTCTCTCTTTGCTCTCCTTTTTGTCTTTTTTTCTGAAGATTTATTTATTTTTGTTTGAAAAGCAGAGTTATGGAGAGGACAAAGAGATTCTTCTGTCTGCTGTTTCACTCCGCTAATGACCACGAAGGCCGGAGCTGAGCTGAACTGGCCTGAAGCCAGGAGTCAGGAGCCTCTTCAGGGCCCCAACACGTCGGTGCAGAGTCCCAAGCACTTGGGCCATCCTCTGCTGCTTTCCCAGGCCATGAGCAGGGAACTGGATAGGAAGTGAAGCTGCCAGGATACAAGCAGTTACCCATGTGGAATCCCAACACTGCAAGACAGGGTGCACTCACTCCGAAGTAGAGGATTAGCCTGCTGAGCCACCGTGCGAGCCCATTGGTTTCACCTTTTTCCTTTTTTTTTTTTTTAATCTATCCTTTTCTCTCATCACTACCTTTCCTTCCAGGATCCTGGTTTCTCTTCCAGGAAGAAATTAATCCTGTCTGTGGCTTGTTAATAACTATTTCTAACAGTATTGAAATGTTCTAAAGGATAAAAATGTTTTAGAGGTGAAAGAAATCTTGGTGGTGGCTCAGCCTTCTTGTTCTGAGTGTGTCCTGTCCAGCCATCCCACCCTGGCACCCTTCCCCCACGTCTGCTTGAGAAGCAGCTCATCCTGGCAGCCAGAAGTGAGTGTGGACGCCACTCAGTTCCTTACAGCAGCTCCAGGGCTTACGAGCCACGGGCCTAAAAGCAGGTATTTTACCTTCTGTCAAATGGACAGAAGCTTTGTGGACCAAATGCTTCTGGAAGCTCTAGCTTCTTGGATAAAGGTGGCCATGGCTGCTGCTGTATCACAACAATAACTGTGGATTTCAAAAAAACGTTTACACCAAAATAAACTTATCTTTCATGCAACTTCTCCGTGAGCTTTCTGAAGCCCCTTCCCCCATAAACCCTAATAGGCTTATGTCCTTCCCAGAACTCCTTCCGCTATTAGCTTCTTCTGGCTTTTTCTAGCTTAGGAAGGTTTCCATGAAGCTGCAGCCCCGCTGGTGTCCTGGCCTCTTGTCAAGGGGACCAGGCCTTGACATTTGCCCTAGCCAGCACGTTCTCTTAACCTCCTTCAAGACTTCACTGCAGTGTTAGCCCTCTCTCCGAGTCCTGCAGGGACTGCTGGAGAGATGACCTTACTCCACAGCACCCCAGCACCTCCCACCCCCTTGATTTTTTTTAGTATATCATCATCTTGTCCTGAACCTACGGCTACCTCATTTTGTCTCCCCAAAGTCTAGCTGTTTGTCACAGGAGGAGGAGATGGTGTAGGTTTTAATCACTGTCCTAGCCTAGCCCACAAGGGACACTCAATACATATTTGTGGAATGAATGTGTATTTGTGACTAGTTGACCTCATTTACCACAAATCTTCCATTGCCACTGAAGTCTGTTTCAGAAACCTCTGCTGCAAAGCTATGTCCTGCCCAGCTCTAGCCTCTTGCTTTAGCAGACCCGGAGGGTGAAAGGCGAGATCACTTGTGTAGTCGCTCAAGCTGGGAAAGCATCCTTACCTTGCTCCTCTTCCTACTGTGCTCATCAGTCATTCAGCCTCACCAGTTCTACCTCTTTGATGATTTAACTCCAGTTGCTGTTGCCTGTTCCAGCTGCCAGAATCTTAGGAGAGCTCCAGAGTTACAAACTAAACTCCTTCCTCCAGTCCAGTCCCATCTGGTTCAGTTTCCGCCGAGCAGACAAAATGATGGTTCTGTTACTAATATTTTTTGGGTTGAATCTTGCGGCGAAAAAGGCCACACTAATGAGAGCACAGACCGGCAGCTGCCTGCTGTCTGTTGCTGTGGGCAGAGACTCAGGGAGGCAGGGAAGCTCTACAGCGGGAAAAGGTGAGGGGGACATCTTCTGATCTGCTCTCAGTGGAGGTGGTTGCCATGGGAAAGCTGGAGGTGAGCAGGATAGAAGCAGGGCATCCTATGAGATTGACTTGGGAATCATAATTATCACACATTTTGTTGGCTTCTTCTGCCAACAAAATTTCTCTTTGTTTCTGTGTTTTGTGTTTGATTTCTCTTGTCCTGAGTTAGAAGCAGGGCAGGCAACAGATGAGGAAGCTGACAATCATTTACCAAAGCCTAGACATGTCTGGACCAATTGCTGTGGGACTGTGGCTTCATTTCCCAGGCTGATTGCTGCTGAGGTTGTAGCCCAGAGCAGTTTTAGCATTTATAATCTGGCTGCCATCCAGGTACATATTCAGTCACTCAGAACCCTTCAGTGGCTTTCTAAGAGTCTTGGTGTCACATGTAAGGCCTTCTTTAAAATCCTGCTGCAGACTGATGCCCCTGAACTAAAAAGACAGTGTGTTCCTGTGCCTGCACCATTCCTGAAGCATCTAACCTGCTAATAAATATTTGTGGAAGTAGGAAATGGCTAAGGAATGAGGCTGGGGGTGGGGGAGCAGCACCAGGGGAGGGGACCAAGAAAGAAATCTTCAAAAATACACCAAGCAGGAAAAACAAAGAGTAACGCGAACTGGTAAGTGAGGTGTTCAAGAGGTTTCTATGCTTTAGTCTTCACTGCTCTCTGTGTCTTCTAGAAGTTATCCCTGCTCCTCTGGGAGGGAAATCCAGCAACACACACAGAGATTGAAGAGAAAGCCCTGTGATGATTTTCTTTTCAATATGTTGACTAACCCTCCAAGCAAACACTGCAGAAAATCCAAAACTATAAACCCACAGTACCTATATACTCATATATGTGGAATCCTTGAAATGTGTATAACCAAAGCAGTTTTTGGAGATTGACTCATGTATCATCACAAGTCCTCAAACTTGGGAAGGTAGCACCTCTGGTTTTGCTTATCACCCACAGATAAATGTCACAAAATGGCTTCTTCTTGGTTGCGTTTTCCAAGCTTTCGTTGAGCAGTTAACAATTCTGCTATGACAGATCCAGTGTTGGGTGTGGAAATGCCAGAAAACGAGTTTGGGTTTGGTTTTGGTTTTGGTCTTTATGTAAACTGCAGGGTGCAGCGTGGTGGGGGGTAGTCATGTGAGCCCTTTCAGAGCAAGGTGACTGGAGTGGGAATTAAAGCCAGTGTAGACACGGATGCCGTGTGGGCATGGAGGAGAGACTTTGTTTCTAGCATTTTTTATCCCTTGGGGAAGTGACACCAGGGCTTCATCTTGAAGGACCTATGAGAACGAACTAAGGAGGAGGCTAAGATTATAACGAAGTGACAACAGAGAGGCCAGAGTGAGGCAAAAGTAGTGAGGCAGACAGCTTGTGTTCAGATCAGATGTTTATTTGACCATAAAGGAAGACGTTAAAGGATGCAGGAGTGGATGCTAGAGGGACAGCAGGAAACCTGTGCAACTGTGACAGATGACACCTGACTAACCAGGAAGGGAAGGTGACTCGAGAAAAGATGAAAAGTTGAGATGTAAAACCTTAAAGGTTCCTGTTTTCTGATGTGGATCATCTAAGCACTGCTAGTACTCGCTGAGAAGGAAGGAGCACCTCATTCAACAAGAGGCTTTCCACCTGTTAGAGTTGCTGTGGGTCTCCACATGCAAACTTAGTGTACCATGCATGCACATACCTGACAATTCAGGGCTAATGAAATCGTAAGACATTAAAATTATAAGACAACTCTAGAATTCAGTGGTATCATTCTCCAAAATTATTTTTTTTAAGATGTGCCTTTATTTAAGAGGCAGAGTAACACAGAGTGAAGGAAATACAGAGGTCTTCCAACTGCTGGTTTACTCCCCAAATGGTCACAGTGGCTAAAGCTGAACTGATCCAAAGCCAGCAGGCCAGGAGCTTCCTTTGGTCTCCCACATGGGCCCCATTTTATCCAAAGTTGTTTGCTCCTGTAAGATCTCATTAGTTGGGCTGACATTGTCTCAGCAGGCTAAGTTTTCGTCTGTAGCACTGGCGTCACATGGGCAACAGTTTGAATACGGGCTGCTGCGTTTCCCATCCAGGCCCCTTTGGGTGTCTGGGAAAGCAGTGTAGGATATCCGAAGTCCGTGGGCTCCAGCATCACGTGGGAGACCGGGGAGAAGCTCCTGGCTCCTGACTTCAGCTTGACTCAGCTCTGGCCATTGCAGCCATTTGGGCAGTGAGCCAGCAGAAAGTAAATAGCTTTCTCTGTGTCTCTCCTTCCTGCTTTGTAACTGTGCCTTTTGAATAGCTAAAATAAATATTTTCTAAAAATCTCATCTGCTTTTTTTTATTCTTGCTCTCATTGTCATAAGATATTTTCAAGTTACAAAGGGGAAAATATGCTATAAAAGCAGTGTGTTTGCTGTGCTTTTTTTATCCTTGTGATGTAGAATAGTAGGATTTGTGTGTTTTCCAGGGTGTTTTCAAGCCTGTGGACCTTAAGCGTGTCATCCGACTCCTCAAAGAAACTGATGCAGTGAGTAGGCTACATCACTTGCAAAGTTTTATTTCCCTGAATGGTGACCAATGATGCTTGGTTCAAACAGTACACTGAACATATTTTTCTTAAATGCTTTCTTAAGTTTTATTTGAAAGGTGTATGTGTATAGACACACACAAATACATACACACTCACAGAGAGATCCACCTTCTATCCACTGGTTCAGTTCCCAGATAGCTGGAATGGCCATGGGTGGGCGGAGCTGAAACCTGGAGCCAGGAACTTCTTCCCAGTTTCCACGTGGGTGCCCAAATGCTTGGGCCTTCCTCCACTGCTTTTCCCAGACCTCCAGCGAGCTGGATGAGAAGTTGAGCAGGCAGAACACACTGGCAGCTGTATGGGATGCCAGCATTGGAGGTGTGGCTTTGTCTACTACACCTCAAAACATATCTGAAGAGCTGGAAAATGTGATCCTGGAGTCAGATCAATGCCATTGCTCTTTATCTGTGTGTTTTGAATAAGTTATTACAGTGACTTGGCTTATGCTGTTTGTTCTGTAAAAGGAGGATACTAGTACTGTTTTCCTAATATTAGAGTCATTGTGAAGTTGAATGAAGAATTATGTGCACAGTGCCTGTCTGCTGCATTGCAGAGAAAATATTATTAGTATGTTCAACTGTTGTTAGTATTATATCTGGAAGTAACTATTGCTTTTTATGCAAACCTACTTTTAATTCCCAGTTTCCTAATCAAATTTAAATGCTAGTTTTATTTTTTGCTTTTACTGTTTCAGGAAATACTTTATATTGCTTAAAATATATTATCTGAAGAAGTAGTTGATAATTGTAATGTGTACCCTTTATGTACTGAGTACATTTTTTTGGCATATCAACAGACTTAATAGCATAAGACTAAAACAGGTCATTTGTTTCAGGATGATTTAGAAGAAAAACAACTGAAAGCTGTCAAGAAAGTGACGCAGTCTTATCAGAATGGACTTGTATCCTTCATTTGTGCGCGTTCATTTTGTTTATTCTGAAATGGGAGGAATTCTATCAGAAAAGTATCATTTCCTGTTGCTGCAACAACAGCTCATCACAAATTGAGTGACTTGAAATAATGCAAGCTTACTGTCTTATAGTTCTGGAGGTCGGAAGTACAAACCCCGCCTCACCAAGCTAACAGCCAAGGTGTTGGAGGGCTGGTTCCTTCTGCAGACTCCAGGGGAGAATCCATTGTCTTGCCGTTCTTGTCCAGAGGCTCCCTATAGGGGTCCCTTGTTTTATAGCCGTCTTCTTTCCAGTTGGCATCACTCGGCTCGGCTATGACATCCCCTCTGCTTCTCTCTCACAGCTGCCCCTCCTCCCTCTCTGCTGCAGAAGGGTCCCTGTAATTGCATTGTGTCCACGTGCACAAGATCTTGAATCACATCTGGAAGTGTCTTCATAGTGGAAGGCAGCATACACATTGATTCCCTAGGTTAGGGCGTGGCATCTTTGGGGAAGCCATCGTTGCGTCTATAATTTTAAAAATAGTGTGACATTTTGTGTTTTCACAGAATTTTACTTTCTGTCAGAGAATATAGATAAAATGAAAAACCAGTATAATGCAACTAACAATATAATGCAATTAGCTTGGTGTCACTTTCTATAGATTCAGAAAGACTGGATACCGTCAGTAGGACCAAGTCAAAGTCCTATTTCTACCAGTTTTTAATGAGCGCTTGTACCTTGCTAAGCTTCCTAGCTTCTCCATTCGTATAAGATAGGAACAGTCACACTCAGTGAGGTTGATGAGAAGAGACAACATACATGCAAGTGCTGGGGAATGTGATTAACATTGTATGAATGCAGTGTCCTGACTCAGTCTGCCACCCTGGTCAAAATACATGGAACCACTATGCCTCAGAACCTGAAGACCATCTGTGCTTCAGGCAAATGTGCTGCTTTGTTGTAACAAACAAAAAAAACCTCTGTGTGTGTGTGTGTGTGTGTGTGTGTGTGTGTATAATTATGAAGAATAGAAGTGAGGCAGCAGAATAGCTCAGCAGGTGAGTCTGCTACATGTGATGTCAGCATCATAGGATCATATGTCCTAATCAGCTGCCTGCTAATGCACCTGGGGAACTGGTAGAAAATGGCCCCTGCACCCACATGATAGACTGGGATGGAGTGCCAGGCTCCTGGCTTCGACATGGCCCAGCCGCAGTTGTTAAAGCCGTTTGGAGAATGAACCAGCAAAGCAATCTTTCCTCACTTCTCTCTCCCTCCTCCCCTCCCTCTCCCTCCTCCCCTCCCTCTCCCTCCTCCCCTCCCCTCCCTTCTTCTCTCCCCTCTCCTCTCCTCTTTTGCCTTCTCTTTTAGTAGCTCTACCTGTCAGATAAATAACTATATCGTTTTAAAAAGAAAAGTGCCACAGAAATATCCTACTGTTACAAAGTTCTCAATTGTCCATTCTCAATTTCTTACTTCAGACTGGAAACCTATAGTCTCTGAGTGGGTAGTGGCCTATAAACCACACTTTAAGCAGAATGCATGCAGACCATCTCTGGCCTGGTCTAAAGAACATAGCAATCTCTGGCATTAGCTTGTCCCAGCGTCAAACCCTGTGTGCCTTCTAGTCCGGAAAAGCTGCCCTATACTTTGATCTAAATCTTCTTGTCCTCCTTTCTAACCTTGGTTCCATATGGCTCTGTTGGATCAGTCTGAGGGGTTTTGCATACTAAGCACTGTTTGCTTGTACCCAGTGACTTCTGTTGTAAAGTAGCATCTCAGTACCTGTCTTAGTTGCTTTTATTTCTTCTTTTAAAGATTGTTTTAATATATATATATTTTTTTTTACTGGAAAGTCAGATTCACAGAGAGAAGGAGAGACAGGGAGACAGATCTTCCAACTGCTGGGTCACTCCCCCAATAGCCAGAGCTGAGCCAATCCAAAACCAGGAGCCAGAAACTTCTTTCAGGTTTCCATGCAGGTGCAGGGTCCCAAGGCTTTGGGCCGTCCTTGACTGCTTTCCCAGGTCACAAGCAGGGATTTGGAAGGGAAATGGAACAACTGAGACAATAACCAATGCCCATATGGGCCCCTGGCACTTGAAGGGGTAAGATTAGCAAGTGAGCCTTTGTGCTGGGCCAGAAGTAGTAGAACTCACCTAAGACATTGAAGTCATAACTACCCTGATCTCCTGGCTTTAGAACAAAATCAGAATTTGTTTAAGCAACAAAAGGGCTATTTATAAGGGTAAAATAAAAAGATAATTTTACCTGAAGATCTAGAAAGGAAGGTTTTGCTTTCATGTTAGTTTTTACATTTTGTTTGTTAATTTGAAAGGTAGAGAAATGGCGTCATTCCTTCTCGGTCCACTTTGAGCAAAGCCTCCAGGAGCAAGGGCTCAGTTCAGGCTTCCCACATGGGTAGCAGGGACCCAACTGCTGGAGCCACTCCTGCTGTGTCCCAGGGTGTGCAGTAGCAGGAACTGGAGCTGGGAGTTGAGCCCAGACACCTGCAGCCCAGGTTGCAGGTGTGTTAACCTCTGGACTGAACACCCAGCCACCCAACATACCAGTTAAAATGAAGTCCTAACCAACGTAAACCCTCAATGCAAGAACATGTGTCTGAGTTAAATGTGAATGAAGTAAGGCAGTAATATAAAGTAAGCCTCTGAGCTACTGTTTTTGGAACAACGGATGTTTGTATGTAAGAGGTTGGGGAGAAAATACGATTGAATCTAATCACTAAGTTAACTTTTTGTAGCGTGTTATGCATGGCCAGTAGTAAATTACTGATCAACTGAATCCGTGGTGTTGTGGTTGGTGATCTGATTCTAAAATTGTGGTGACAGGAAAAAAATGGAATAAGAGATTAGTGAGACAAAATAATACTATTCTAAAAATGGACCTTAATTTTTTTAGACTTCAAAACAAAAGTTATTCAGCAGTATGTGCCCCATGTAACAAAATCGGTGGGATTACATAGATGTTCTTAGCAGAAGTGCTGTTTGGACTATGCTAAGAGCGATATGAATCGTTCTCCTTATTTCTTAACCAGTCATACTCAAGCCGTTAAGGGATTTAGCACAGATATTTACAATTCTGAGTCTGTGTGCAGAAAAAATTGAACACCATCCTCGTTTTATAGAATCTACATATGATATCCTACAATTGTGTGGGTAAGTAGATTTTCTTTAATTTCACTTTGTATTAGAATGTGACATTTTATTATTATGTATCACAAAGCTATCATGTGTTGTGGGGTATACAGACTCTGGAAGCTTAAGTTGATCACTTAAGTCCAGCAATTTGTATTTTGAAAGTTGTCAGTTTTATCATAGTTGCGATGATGAGATACGAAAATAAGCACACTAAAATACATTCTTGTAATTAGTTGCTGTTTAGTGATTAATAAATTTTAGGTTAAGCCAAGGAACTGTATTTTTAGAATGAATAATTGAGTTAATCTATAGATAATATCTTTGGTTTCAGTCTATTTTTTTCTTATCTTTTTAGATAATTTGACTCTGATAATAATAAGCCCTATGTCTAGTTTTGATTTTTATAGATTTGAATGAAGAATAAGCTATCAATTATGCTTGGCTTATTTTTTTTTAAGATTTGCCTGTTTTTGTTTTTGTTTTTTTAATTTGAAAGTCAAAGTTGCAGAGAGGGAGAGAGAAGAAAGATAATTCCCCCCTCACTCGTCAGATGCCACAGTGCTGGGCCAGCCCGAAGCCAGCGGTCAGAAGCTTCTTGCACGTCTCCCACGTGGGGGAAGGACCCATGCATTTTGGCCCATCTTCTGCTGGCTTCCTAGGTGAATTAGTAGGGAACTGAACAGAAAATAGAGCTTTCGGCTCTCCATGGGCACCTATATAGGATGCCAGCCACACAGGTGTTGGCTTTACTTACTGTGCCACAGCCAGCCCCAGGTTTATATATTTTTTAAAATACAAATCAGAAGTTACCAGTAAAAGCGCTTTGTCCCATACTCCATTTTTCGCCCCTTACCACCAGGACAGAAGCCACACTTAAATTGTGCTTCTTTGCTGCCACACAGTGGCTAAGCTAGACACATATTGAATTGCCATAATAAATAAACGGACAATTTTATCTTCTAAACATTTCTACCTATTTAACATCTTCAATAACATTGTATTTTTATATACAAATAGTACTATTCATGCTACTATGTGTTCATGATAGCATCTATCACTTTTTTATTGTTGCTTATAATATTTACAATCTTAAATTTAATGTTGTTGATACCTTAGTAAAATAATCATGAATAATTGTTGGATGCCTGCATCATGCCCTACTTTTTAATAGGAACTAGGATAAATAAATAAATAAATAAATGAATAATTGCCCTTCTGCTTTCAAGAAACAAAAGAATAGGATATGATTCTCACTTCATTCTTTAGAAAGAAGCTTTTTTCCCACCCTTTTTATTTATTGTTTTATTTCGAATTTTATGGTATGTAGGATCTGGTATCCGCCTCAACAAAAATCTCTCCCCTGACTGATTTTCCCCATATTTTTACAATAGTATAGTCGTTCATAGCAAGTTATAATTCCATCAGTATGCTGTTTAAGTGTGCCCCAACATTGCTGGTACAGACAATGTCAGACAGTCCAGCGTCCCGTTATCTAGCCATGTCCAACAGTTTCACTGGGAATCTGCTGGGGTCCGTGCAGTGGGTGTGGATGGCACGAAGGTGTGAAGAGAACAGCTCCCCTGTCTGGCAGGACCCCGGGGAGCTTCCAGCTGTTCGGCAGTGCCCAGGGGAGCTTCCAGCTGTTTGGCAGGGCCCCGCAGATGTCTCTGTAACCACCCTTAACGCAGTTTCACCCTCTTTTTGCATGGACACTCAAACACCCCACTAAGAATTCTGTAATCTGTTGAGGCCTTGTTTGCTCCTGTGAGTGGTTTTTGCAACCGATGTGAGCTTGTGAGTTAATGTCGCTGATAATGTCTTGGTGAGTGGGCCTTTAACAATTTACACACAGGAGCACAATTAAGCCCATGCCATTTCTGGACACCTTATTGAGTGCTTAACCATTCCCTCAGAATCTAGCCCAGCCCTGAGCGGTCTGCAGAAGCAGAAGAACAGTAAACTTCCTTCAGGACTAGGGAGAGGAGCTTTCTCTGGTCCTTGTCTGCTTCCAATTTTGGGTCCCCACCCCCTCTCGTAATAACCATCAGGAGCGCTCCAGAAACCCCTCAAAACAAATAAACAAACAAACAAACAAAACTAGAATAGACAGACAGAGAACAACAAGGAAAGCTTAGAAACAGACAGGAAACGATCAGCGGGGATGCACTTATAACTCAATGGGTGGGACACAAAGATTAGTTACTCCTCACTTGGGTATGGAAGATTTCTCTGCACACCCCTCCTAAACATGCTCACCTAAACTGTTGACATATATCCTGTTAGAATTATAGAGTTAGACCACCTGAAAAACAGCCAGGTTCAGCGAAAACGTGCTTCAATGCTATAAACTGCTAAATACTAAAATTAAAATAGGCATGAGACAGCTGAATAGCAATCTAAGCCATTTTAAGGTGTATAGAACACGGTTGAATATAAACCAAAATTGAAATGTCTATGAAGAAGTCACAGGTTATGGTTGAGAACCTGCATTTTCCTATTAACATATTGGTGTCAATTAATGCCACAATGTTGTAAATGGTTGGAAATATTATGTTGGGGCTTTTAATTGATTGGGATGATACTCTGCCGGCTCTACCTTCAGACCAGAGTTGGTCTCACCAAGAAACCATTGAACTTACCAGGACAATAAGATGCTGGACTTTATGCTTGGTAAATACCTCCAATGAAAGAATGTCAACTGAATTTGAACTATGGAAAGGCAACAAGGTGGAGCAATCCGCCATGAGGAGAGGGTATGGGGAGAGGCGGGGGGAATCCCAGTGCATAAAAAATGTATCACATGATGCAATGTAATTAATTTAAAAAAATGAAATGCAATAAAAATATGTTTTAAAAAAAAGAATATAGCCCAGACATGTAGCACACCTTCTGGGAAAGGGCTTGATAAATATCCTAAATATTAATGCAAGCGATGGGAGTGAGAGCTGAAACTGCTATGGCGATAAATAGTTACTGTGATCGCAAAGGCTAGCCTGTCTTTGCAATTTCTTTGGAGCATAAAAAAGTAATTGTCTTAGCCACTTTTATAATTTTTAGCTAGAGGAATTAAGGATGCTTTTATTAAAGAAATATGCTTGCAATTATTGTTTGTTTAGGGATTGTTAAGGATTGTTTAGGGGTTGTAGAGGGATTTAACATTTGAAACTTTTGCCTTGGATTTTTACGTTTTTTTCCTTGTGACATATTTTCCCCATTAAATGATGGGTAAATTGTAGAAATATAAATGTAGTAGGAATGTATTGCTGATGATTAGCAGGTAATCACATGTGCCTTGGCCTTGGAGTCCTGGCTGTCGCTCCATGGCTACTACTGAAGAATGAGCAATGACTTGCTTTGAAGAATGTGAATACAGTATTTTGCAGAATTATCTTTAGGGACACCTGCTTAGCCCTGAAGTGCAGGCAGAATGACCAAATGTCTGTATATGCCCCTTAGTCTTGAAGTAAAAATGGAACCATTAGTTGTTTGTGCAGAAGCTCGTGATGTGTCTGAGTAAATAAAAAAGGACAGCTTCTTGAGCTGTTGTGAGAGGGCACTAAGTTACAGTGTTCGTGTCTGTCTGGATTGCCGACTCCGCGCACCCTTCCCGAGCTCCGAACTCAGCTGGAGCTGGTCTCTGGCAGGAGTCCATCTTTGATTTGGAAGTAGGGATGCATATTGCATTGTATCTTCACATCTGGATACTGTCGTCTCCATTACTCCATCACTAAACATTCCCTTAAGTGAGAAGCCACAAGATAAGGTTGATAACAGATATGAAGTTAAAGCAAAGACAAAATGAAAAAAGGAAAAAATCTCCGTAGAGTCGAAAAAATGCGCCACTGTGTGTCCAACAAATGTGTGACAGAAAGAAAGCACAAAAGTCTAATTTGCATGATGGTTTCCTTATATTAGAGAGAATATATGGTATTTGTCCTTTTGGGTTTGACTTATTTCACTAAGCATAATGGTCTCTAATTGGGACCATCTAGTTGCAAACAGTAGGATTTCATTCTTTTTAATGGCTGAGTAAAATTCCATGGAGCACATGGACCACAGTTTCTGTAACCACTCTTGTTTGGACGGGCCTCTGATTGTTTCCATGTCTTTGCTGTTGTAGATTGTGGTGCTGTAAATATAGGATTACAGATCCCCTTCTCATATGCAGTTTTTATTTCCTTTGGGTATATTCCTAGGAGTGGAATCGCTGGGTCATATGGCAGGTTTATTTGCAATTCTCCATGCCAGCAGGTGTTTTTAGTAGAGTTCTGAATGTATGCCAATCTCAGTGGAGTTAGGTTCCCCACTCTTTTTATACAAAAGATGTTTCTATCAAGGACTTCATTAAAAAGCTCTCTTACATTCTTCGTCCCTATTGAAGCCTGCCATTTTTGAAAAAGAAAACTTCGGACGAGATAACTTATGCTGAAGACACTGCTAATTCAATTGCACTCCTGGGTAAGTTTTGATTTCCTTGTGGTAGAAAGGAATGAAGCAAATCAACTGTTCCTACTGACAGAAAGTGCCTATCTGCACTAAATTGTACAGAAATGTCCCCTCCGTGGTGAAGCTCTGGTTTTGTTTTCTGCTGTGAATTCACCATAGTGTGCTTGGTGATGCTTTCTGCCCAGGTGTTTCTTGATGCCAGCAAGATTCCGTCTTCCTTAAGTGCGAAAGCCTGGCAGATAAGTCTCTGTGCTTCATCAACCTGATGCTGTGTAGTTGGAAGGAATGTTTAGCGTTTGTTGTCCACCAGAAAGCATCTATTCCTCCTCCCACAGTAACAGTCTTCACCTTACAACTCTGAGAATTAATTTCTAGAATCTGCATTCCTCATTGTTCATTAAATTATATAAAATTTTAGATAAAGTCATAAAATGGTGACATGTTAAGAACTTGGGAATAACACACAAAGACGCGAGGACCTGTATTATGTACGCAGAGAACTGAGAAATCTCATGAAAGGATAGGCATTCCCGTCTGAGCCATTGCTTCACTTTCTGCAGGAAGAGAGTAATCATTTCCTAGAATGAGATCAGTGAAACATGAGCTCCTTCAGTAAGCCCTTGAGACATGACAACATGTTCCCCAACAAAGCCTGACTTAACTCTTTTCTTAATTGTAAAAAAAGAAAAGAAAGAAAAAAATACAGGCCTGACTCAACAATTTTTTTTTTTAAGATTTGCTTGATTTTGGGACCCAGCATGATAACCTAATGGCTAAAGTCCTTGCCTTGCATGTGCCAGGATCCCATATGGCCACCAGTTCTAATCCCAGCTGCTCCACTTCCCTTCCAGCTCCCTGCTTGTGGCCTAGGGCAGCAATAGAGGACGGCCCAAAGCCTTGGGACCCTGTGCCTGCGTGGGAGACCCAGAAGAGGCCCGTGGCTCCTAGCTTCAGATCAGCTCAGCTCAGCCCTGACCATTGCAGCCTCTTGAGGGGTGAACCAGTGGATGAAAGAACTCTCTCTAGCTCTCCTTCTCTCTGTAAAATTTGACTTTCCAATAAAAAAGAAATAAATCTTACAAAAAAATTGACTTGAGTTTTAGTGCAAAGACAAATTTATACTGAGCAGACCTAAAGCCAGGACCAGGAGTCTCCTCTGGTCCTCCCACGCAGGTGATGCAGGGCTCCAAGGCACCGGGCTGTCCTGTGCTGCTTTCGAGGCCATCAGCAGGGAACTGGATGGGAAGTGGAGCGGCTGAGGCACTAACTGATGATATCTGGCATCCTGGCACATGCAAAGGGAGGATTAGCCAGTTGATCCACTGCACCAGGCCTTTGCGAGCAGACATCTGTAGGATGAACACTCGGCACATTTCTTACTGAGTGTGCACCTGCTCTTTGCCTGCTGGCTGATGCCTACAGAACCGTCACTGTTCCCTGTAGGGGCAGAATGGACTCTTGGCTTGAGCTGAGCTCACTCCACTGAGCCCTGACTGAGTGCTGCTCTCTGTCCCTTATGTTCTTTACTGCTGGAAACCTAAGTTTTAAATAATTGGACACAGGATGTTTAGCAGAGGCTGTTCACGATGTTTCCTAATAACTTCCAGTTTCTGCTGTACATAACTAAGTCATACTGTATTTTTCTGCTAAGCTAGCTGTTTCAGATTCAGGAGCAAATTTTCAGAAATGAATGAGGAAATAAGTTGATACAGTGCCCTAATATTGTAAAACAGAAAGTTGTGAGGCATTATCTGGACAAATGATTGAGAAATCCTAAAATTTCCCATGAAATTTCATGTTTTCATGGTTTTGTTGGAAAAAAAAATAAGTGTAGTTGTTCTTATTGCTTAAAGTCTTTCAAGACCTAAACAGTGCTTTGTTTTTTCAGTTCTAAAACAAAGGTCCAAAAATTAAAGTAAGAAAAAGAATCTTGAAGCTGACATTTTTCAAGTGATATCTTTTGCAAATTCACCTAAACCTAAAGATAGTCCTTTGTACCTCTGCTTCCACCCCTTACTGCTTCCCGCGCTGTCAGAGACGAACATTATCCAAGACCTAACACAAAAACTCGTCTTAAGAAACACCTAATCGTTCTTACTCTCAGAGAATCCAGCTGGATCTCTTTGCAGACTGACTCCATTTCTCCTTGGGTGTCTGGTGGGTGTGACTCAGTTCCAGAATCCCACAGATCATTCTGAGGTTCCCTTGGAATGCTTGCAGGATTTCGACACAGTATGTGCAATCCAGCCTGACGTGGTAGGCTGATCTGATAGTCATTTTAGATATGCCACCAAGAGGAACCTTCCCCCGCCTTCCCCAGCACAACACAGATAACTCAAACATGGAGCTGTTGCCTGTTGGGCAAAGACTATCTAGAAATCTACTTCCTTCCAGTTGGCCAGCAAATTGAAACAAAGCTCACTTAGGATATCTCTAAACCAAGGATACATTATTAAAAGAAACAAATTACTGACTCTTTAGTTGGGGAGAAAATGCTCACCTATATCGTGCCGAAATAGTGATAATATACAGTTGGCTTCCTGGATTTATGTCATTGGTAGTTCTTCTCTTCCTAGGAAAGAGGCTGAACAATTACGGCCCAAAGGTACCGGGATGGATCCCTATCCACTCATACACATCCACACAGAGAAAATGCCCCGTGACCCACTTTATATCTCGAATAGGATATTTTTAATAACCGGTGTTAACATTGTGTGCTTCAGTTTGCAAGTAAACTGTGGGCAGTGTTATTAAATCGTGCTCATTTCTCTCTCTGGCAGGTGACTTAATGAAAATACCAAATTCTGAATTGCGGATACAAATTTGTAGGTGCATTGTTGACTTTTATCATTCAGAACCACCAAAGAAGCATATTCCAGGTAAAGTTTCAGTGGCCTTTTGGCGTAACTTGTGTCTTTAGAAAATAAACATTTTTATGTCATTGCTTTTTGAACTTAAAGACAGAATGAGGTCGCAAATGCAACATGCTGCAATCGAGTTTTTTGGTACACTCAAATAATTCCGTCATCTTAAAAAAATACGTTTTTGCTTAAGATTTACATGCTTTTCGTTCTGATGCTGAATATTCTCAGACAATTCATGAAGTTACATTCATAATACTTTAATTACAGCTGTTACTATTAGCTAATGCTATTTAATGCTGGCATAGAACTTTTTTAACATTTAAAAAACGTATGTATGTATGTATACATGATATGTATCCTACCCAATTAGATGCAGACTTTGTAATGCTTGTACTATTCTCGATCATGTTTGAGCACAGAGCTCTGTGTTACAGCTAAGGAATCCTAGTGCATAGTGGTGCAGGGAGAGCACTGGAGTAGAAGGTGTCAAGGGGCTCTTGTCCTGGGAGGATACAATGACTAAAGACAGACTTCCCTTCTTTGTAACTTCTAAAATCAGTCTAGGAAGGGACCAAACGTGTAAGTAGTTTTTAAGTTACATATTCATTACCATGGGTAGAAATTAGAGCTCAAAAGGAAGATTATGATCCAGGGACAAATGGACTAAGGAAATTAGCAAGGGAATTATTAAGTATCTCATTTGAACTACGGGACAGGTACGTAGACATTGGATACTAAGAACACTGAGATAAAAAAATGCTGGCCTGGAATGTACCCATAACAGATGGCAAAATAAAAGGCATCAAAGTGCTTAAATTTGCCAGATCAAGTATATACATAGCATAAGATTAAGATTTACATCAAAAACAGGCTGGGGCAGTGGTGGAGTCAGCTAATCCTCTGCCTGTAGGTGCCGGCATCCCGTAGGGTGCTGGTTCCTATCTCAGCTACTCCACTTCCAGTCCAGGTCTCTACTTATGGCCTGGAAGAGCAGAGGAGGATGGACAAAGGATTTGGAAACCAAAACCCGTATCGGAGGCCTAAAAGAAGTTCCCATCTCCTGGCTTCGGATCACCTCAGCTCTAGCCGTTGCAGCTATTTGGGGAGTAAACCAGCAAATGAAAGATCTTTCTGTCTCTCTTTCTCTCTATAAATCTGATCTGCCTTTCCAATTAAAAAAAAAACTTTAATAGAAAAGTCAAATAAAAAATAAGTTAAAAAAACAAAGAATTGCTTCATAGAGCATGCCATATTAAGCTTTGAAAAAAATGATTCAGAGAAATTACTGTTGTAAGCACTCGCCTTGTCTGGTGTAAGTCTTCGCCTTCCATGCGCTGGGATCCCATATGGCCACTGGTTCATGTCCCAGCTGCTCCGCTTCCCATCCAGATCCCTGCTTGTGGCCTGGGGAAGCAGCAGAGGATGTACCTGCTTAGGAGACTCCAAGGAGGCTCTAGGCTCCTGGGTTTGGATCAACCACTTGGGGAGAAAACCAGCAGACAGAAGATTCTTTGCTATCGCCTTCTCTCTGTAAATCTGCCTTCCCAATAAAAATACATGTCTTAAACAAAAAGAGGACCCAACACGGTACACTAGCTGCTAAGATCCTTGCCTTGCACACACTAGGATCCCATATGGGCACCAGTTCTAATCCCAGCGGCCCTACTTCCAATCCAGCTCCCTGCTTGTGGCCTGGGAAAGCTGTACAGGATGGCCCAAAGCTTCAGGATCCTGCACCCACATCAGAGACCTGGACGAAGCTCCTGGCTCCTGGCTTCAGATCGGCTCAGCTCCGGCCATTGCGGAGAATGGGTCAGGGACTGAAGATCTCCCTCGCTGTCTCTCCTTCTCTCTATATCCGGCTTTCCAATTAAAAAAAAAATCATATTGAAGGGAGTTCCAACAGAAGGGCAAAAAACTTTAGATGTACTGCTGCGGCTTGTGTGCCAATGAATGAAACATTTGATGAAGGATGTGGTGGTCTGAAATGTGCCAGAAGTTTTTATAGTTGAAAATGAAGGTGCCAAGTTAATGTGGCACCCCTGAAAAGCTACTCTTTAACACATGTATTGAAATGAAGTGCTTGTGACAGGTGCAGGCTTAAAGAGAGGCTTGAGATAGTGACAGTGAGCTTAGGAGGAGCAGAGGCAGTTTGCGAGTGCAAGCTGACCTGAGGGACATCCAGGAAGTTTACAGAAAACAGAATTCAACGATAACATGAGATGAGTGGTTCGCTCAGTCAGTAGGGGCTGGTTGGGGTCCCACATCTCATGTTATAGTGTCTGCTTTGAGCGCAAATTCCACTTGCAGTTTACTTTCCTGCTCATGAGTGTCCCAGGAGGCAACAGGCTGTGGCTCCTTGGGTTCCTGCCACCCACATGGGAGCACCCAGTGGCTCCTGATTCCATCCGGAACCCACCTCAGTGTTGTGAATGTGTGATTTTTCTCTCTCCCTATTCCCCACCCTCCCCACCTTTGCCTTTCAAGTAGAGTAAATGAAGTCACTAGAGATAATGCAAATCCCCATGAAGTTTTTGAAGCCTCCTTTTATTTTAAGATCAAATTGTGAATAGCAGGAAGGAAGCTGAATAAGACTTCCATAGGATAACAAAGAGAGAATTGATTAAGGGTTGCTGTTTCTAGAATAGTGGGAGATGGAATTTGAGAGCAGAGGAAGTGACAGCTAGTAAATGAAAAGTTAAAACAGAGTTCTCGAAGAACCCTTAAGAAAATGTTACCGATACAAGTTAAGGGTTAGTTTTGGCAAAACACAGGCATTCTTTTTTTTTTTTTTTTTAAAGATTTATTCATTTTTTATTACAGCCAGATATACAGAGAGGAGGAGAGACAGAGAGGAAGATCTTCCATCCGATGATTCACTCCCCAAGTGAGCCGCAACGGGCTGGTGCGCGCCGATCCGAAGCCGGGAACCTGGAACCTCTTCCGGGTCTCCCACGCGGGTGCAGGGTCCCAATGCATTGGGCCGTCCTCAACTGCTTTTCCAGGCCACAAGCAGGGAGCTGGATGGGAAGTGGAGCTGCCGGGATTAGAACCGGCGCCCATATGGGATCCCGGGGCGTTCAAGGCGAGGACTTTAGCCGCTAGGCCACGCCGCCGGGCCCAACACAGGCATTCTTAAAAGGAAGGCAGACAGGGCCCAGTGCCATAGCTTAGTGGCTAAAGTCTTTGCCTTGCATGTGCCATGATCCTATATAGGCGCCAGTTCGTGTGAGGCTGCTCCACTGCCCTTCCAGCTCCCTGCTTGCGCCCAAGGAAAGCAGTCAAGGACGGCCCAAAGCCTTGGAACCCTGAATTCTCATAGAAAGCCCAGAGGAGGCTCCTGGCTCCTGGTTTTGGATCATTTTGTTCCGGCTGTTGCAGTCACTTCGGGAGCGAACCAGCAGAAGGAAGATCTTTCTCTCTGTCTCTCCTCTCTGTAAATCTGACTTTCCAATAAAAATAGGTAATTTTTTAAAATCTTCTTAAAAAAAAAAGAAAGTAACCAGTGGTACGGATGGTAGAATTCGAGTGTTGAGCAGAGGCGTGGCACCTGCCCTGCTCCGTCGGCCTGTGCAGGAGGGAACATTCATGTTCTCTCTGATTCCTGCTGCTGGGCGTGACTGGACCCTGGGGCAGCTGGGAAATCCCCAAGTAGAGTAACTGGAAGAGTTGTAACCTGAAAGATAGGTGTTAAGTTCATACTTTTATTATTACTATATTGTCCTAAAGAAATGCAGACTTAATGGAAAAATACTTATTGATTTTGAAAATAGATTTTTAAAGATTTATTTATTTTATTGCAAAGTCAGAAATACAGAGAGGAGGAGAGACAGAGAGGAAGATCTTCTGTCCATTGATTCATTCCCGAAGCGGCAGTAACTACTGGAGCTGAGCCAGTTTGAAGCCAGGAGCCAGGAGCTTCTTGGTTCTCCGATGTGGGTGCAGAGTGCTAAGGCTTTGGGCCGTCCTCCGCTGCATTCCCAGGCCATAGACAGGGAGCTGGGTGGGAAATGGGGCCACCAGGATTAGAACTGGCACTCATATGGGATCCTGGCATGTTCAAGGCGAAGACTTTAACCACTATGCTATCGTGCCAGGCCCTTCCTTCATTCTTTTTAAAAGCTGTTTTGAATGCCTGCATTTTACATGCAAGGCTAGAGCATGCCAGAGAGAACACACCCCAGGAGTGGCCAGGATCCTGTCCATGACCAGAGTTTGAACTCACAAAGATAAGACAAGCTGGCAGATATCTCAGAATTTTGGCAAAGTGAAGGAATCGTCTTGTTCTCAAAAGTCAGCAAGTTCGGGGATTTAATTAATGAGATTGCTAAGAAAAATAACTCCACTGCAGTGGGACCCCTGGTGTTTCTTCGCGCCCTCATTGAATGCAGTTTCGCAGCGAGTAGCTGTATGGTTGCATTGAAAATAGGGTTGTTTTTCACAGGCCCTCGCACAGAAGGAATACACATTACCAAGAACCAGCTTCCTAAAATACCAGTTCGCTCACTGGCATTTATTAAAGAAGCATTATGTCTTAGCTCTAATTTTATTTGCTGCCTTATGAATGGGCTGACTTGAGTGGTGACAACATTTAGTATGTGTAATCATGACAGTTTTCTTTACAGAAAGTCATATCTGCTAACACATAAAAAAAAATTGTTCTTTCTTAGACTTTAAGGTGTGCTTCTGAAATTTATGGGCCTGTTTCCGTCCCTACAGTCAGGGTCAACCATGGGACTTAGGCCAGAATCAGCCACTGCAGACAAAAGCCTTTTATTGTGCAAAGCTTGAAATATGTGTACTTACACTGCGCCCTGATATAAAGTTTATCCGCCGTATCTCACACGGTTTTTAAAGCTATATACTTTTATTAAAAGCTTTCGTTGTTGTTTTTGTTGTTGTTGTTTATGTTAAATTACACATTCCTTTCTTTTAATGATCATTATGTGTAATAGCAGTACATATTTATTAACTAATTGTTAGGTTACCAGCCAGCTAGCTCATCCTACAAGATTAAAATGGCTGAAGTTGGAGGGCTGGCCAAGATGATGGTCTGGTCAATGACCTTGCTGGAGAATCAACTTGCTGAGAAACTTTGGGTCCTCAAAGTCCTACAGCATCTCTCCACTTCCGGTTGGTATAACGTTGTTATATCTAAATACTTGAAGGCCAGTTATTTTTGTTTTCATCTAACAATGTCAAGGCCAACCCACGTAAATCCTTTTCCCCCTGTATTATCAGAAGTGAACTGTACTTCAATGATGGAAGCACGGGCAGCCAGGGAAATCTGTGCTCACCTCAACGACCCAGACCCCTCTGGACAGCTGCTATTTCGCTCTTCGGAAATACTGTGGAACTTACTGGAGAAGTCTTCCAAAGAGGAAATCATACAACAGCTCAGTAACTTGGAGTGTTTGTTGTAAGTATATGGCCTAGACAGAAAGAGGTTTTAACCTTAAACTAATACTGGCATCCCTGTTTGAATCTGCGACCAATTAGGCTTGACATCTTTTTTGTGCTGTGGCGTCAATGAATTCACACGGTCCCGCGCCAGGCTTTAACTGTATGGAAGGCTCTTCAAGTAGCTTACGAAAGCTGTTACGCCTTTGCTTATGAATAATAAAAGACACTTAAAAGAACTATATAATTTAATCACTCATTAAATTTCTTATTAAATGTGTGCTGTCTTCCAGATGCCGAAAGAAGCGTTAGCAATAGAATGTGAGTAAGCATCAAGCTGCTCGCTCATTTATCCCACAGATAACTGTCATCTACTCTGTGCCAGGTTCAATTCTACGCCATAAGAGTGCAATTGAAAACAAACAGAAACACGGGCTCTATTTTCATGGAATTTGCACATGCTAGAGAAATGGGCAAATAGATAAGCAACTCGTAGCACGTGTAATCAATGTAGGAAGGAATCGATCGCGAGGTGCTTGCCTGGTCTGCAGAACAAGGTTGAATCAGCACATTTTTGTTTGCAAAAGTCCGGAACCACAACCGAACCGACTTAATCAGTATAGGAAATGTATGGGCTCACAGAACTGCAAAACCCAGCAGGAAACTGTTTCCCTCGCAGCTCCCCTCAAGGCTGCACCCAGTCCTCCTTGATCCCGCTGGCTGCATCTCCCACTGCTTTGGCTTCAATCTGAGGTTCCACACGGTGAAACCTAGGGAGTTCAGATTCAGATCATCTTGATCCCAAGCCAGGCAGAAGAGTTGCGCTCCCTGAAAGCACAAAAGATCCAGCTGCGTCCTTCGGGCCCTCCATTGTCTGCTTTGAGCAGTGCCCATTCCAGAGTGAGTAACTCAAGGCTGGGAGAAGGCCTGCCTGTGTGTGGCGAGGACATGTCCCCAGATTTCAGACTGGTGACTTCTCAGCTCCGCACATAGAAGCAGGAAAGCTTCCTGGGCCCCTGTTACTAGGGCACTGGTGTCTTTCTTGCAGAGTCCACGCTGCCTCCCACAGGTCCCACCCCCTAACAGCTTTACAGCGGTGATGTAGACTTCAAATCTGAATTTCGGAGGAACACAAACATTCCTTCCATAGCAATATTGTTTTTTTTATGTGATTTTATTTTCTAGGGCTTTGAAGGAAGTATTTAAGAATCTGTTTATGAGAAGTTTTAGTCATTATGATCGTCAGCTTAGAAATGATATATTAGTGATCACTACAATTATAGCTCAGAACCCCGGAGCACCAATGATTGTAAGTATAATCAAATTGCACTGGTTTTAACTGAGGAAGTGGGGACCCTGGCAGGTGTCTGTGTTATGTGATAATGTTTATGTATTGTGTCATAACACTAAGTTGTGTTTTTGGCGTAATGGGCACCGGTGCAAACCTCATAGCTCTGCCAAGGTTTCTTTATTCTTTACATTGCTCAGAGGCTTGGGGCTCTGCTCCTGTGTTGACGTGGGCACACGGGTCTCCCTCCCTGCAGCAGCGTTCCTCTTCTGTTTGAGCAAGAAAGTTCTTTACCATTTCTTCTAGTTGAAATGCAGATTCTCTTTGTTTTAAACTGAAAATAGCTTAACGTATGTGCCTTTGAATGTAGGATTCCAGGTTAAAAAAGAAAGTCTGTGTTCTGGCTTCCACAGTTTCTAATGAAAAACAGTCGTTTCAAATTGCTCTTCCACTTGTTATGCTGTATCAGTTTTTCCTCCGATTATTTTCAAAAGTTTTATTCTGTCTTCAATTTTGAGCAGTCTTATGGTCATGCACCAAGAAGGTCTCATTTGTGTTTACCCTATTTGGCATTCATGGGGCTTCTGCAATGTGTGAATATAAGTAACCAACCACGATTGTAAAATTTTGGCCATTATTTCTGCAATATCTTTTCTGCCCTATGCTTTTTCCCCCTAAGATTTGTTTATTTCTGTATTTAAAAAGAATAGAGATGGAAAGAGGAGGCAAAGACAGACAGTCTTCCAGCCACTGGATCACTCCCAAAATGTTTCAGCCAACCAGGTCTCGGCCAGGCTGAAGCCAGGTGCCAGGTGCGTTGCCAGGCGCGTTAGCAGGAAGCTGGACTGAGACAAAACCGCACTTGAATATGAGCTGTTGCCCGGCGCGCCAAGCTCCGTGGCAGCCCACGCACCATGACGCCCACCACCCAGCCCTTGTTTTTCCTTCGTATTCTGAGACTCTTGTCACTTGTCTGACTTTCTTTCAGTGATTTTCTGCTTATTCTAAAGATTGCATATGTGAATTACTCCGTTTTAAATTCATTGGCTCTTATTGTCCGTTGTCCCCATTTTGTTGTTCATCTCATCTACTGCCTTTATGGTTCAGATTTCTAGTTTTCGATTCTGGAATGCTGTTTTGTGTTGCTTTTACAAGTCCTGTTATTCCACTCATGATAAGCCTCTACTGTGGGTTCTGGTATGCTCTTTTTTTTTTTTTTTAATTGCCAGGCATTTAACTGTCTACTCACTGCTGTGGTAGGTAGAAGTTCAGATGGTGGGTAGATTTTCAGTTCTTGCAGCCTTATGAATGAATGTTCCCTGCTTACGTGTGAATCAAGCAATCAGGCAGAGACTTGGAGACAGATTATAAACAGATTTTGAGTTCTCTCTCCTTTGTCTTTCTCCTGTATGGAATTTCTCTCTTTCTGATGTGGTGGTTGCTTCTGGCCTGTGATATTTCAAGCCACAGGATGACAATGTTTTAGAATCCCTCCATTTAAAACAAACAAACAAAAAATACAAGTGGGGAGGGAGGTAGGAGAAAGGAAACTAACGCAATGACATTCTCCTCTTCGAAGCCCTCAGTTTCTTGCAGTGTCCACTTGCTGTTGACAAGGGTGGTTGTTATAATTTGTGCAGAGCTTATCATTGACTGTTGACCACGGGAGGATTTGTCTTAGAGGAACTTCTCTGCCTTACCACAAGTTGAGGCTCTCCATAGATAGTATAAAGCTCACTGAATATTGAGAATCCTGTTTTAGAGATGTTGGACAATATCCACACATCAATAGGTGCGTACTTTATAAGCTGTATTTCAAGGAACTGGCTCCCAATGCTTCAGTCCCCTCTCAAAGGACACCGCTTGATGCCGTCACGGAAGGGTCTCTACTGTGCAAACGGGCAGAGTCCTACAAAGCATGCTGCTTAGGCTGCAGGGCGCCGTGGGCTTTTCTGCTCGGGAAGCCCCATCAGTGAGTAAGCTCTGATTTCTGTCCTTACCAGCACAGATCACACGGATCGCATCTGCACAGCCTAGAGAAGCTGTGTTCGTTGTGAAGTAGTCAGACTGCAAGTTCAGACGCTCCGGGTTTCCCCTTGCACTCTCCCTAATGTGCAAAGTCCGCCTGGACTCTGTGCTGCTGGGATGCGCCCACCTCCAGTCATCCCTGAGAGCCTTCCAGAGTCAGCACTGTTTGCTATCTCTTAATCAAACATTTAACTGGGTGAGAGTGTCCAGGGAAGAGCTAGGGATGTTTGAGAAGGAACGCCGTGGGAGAAACGAGTTTCCTCTCTGGAATTCCTCAAAGGCGTAGATAACAGATTACAAACAGTGGTGCAGGGCGGTACACTTGGAGTTCCTCGTGTTTTAAACTGTTATAAAATATTCTAGAATAATGTAAACTATTTCTTAGGGCCTGTAGAAATAAGTTTAAAACTAAATAAATTACAAGTCTTACCTTGTAGTTTGGTTGTGGCCTTATTGCTTTGGTTTCATTCCTAACTTTTATTAGCACTTTAAAAATTCAAATGATTGATAATGGAGAAGTTTAAGAAGACAGATAAATATGAATGTGTCTTAATTTTTAATTGACCTTCTTGTTCATTTTGTTTATTTGTATCAGGAAACAGGCTTTACCAAGGACTTGATATTATTTGCAACCTTTAATGAAGGTAAAAAAATAAAAATTTAAGCTTCATATAATTGTATTGATAAGCCTTGTATATAATTTTGGATTTCATTTTACTCTTTTTATTCTCTTCTGTACAGTTAAAAGTCAAAATCCTTTGGTAAAAGGTCTTAAGCTTTCAAACTCCTATGAAGATTTTGAGTTGAAGAAATTGTTATTTAATATAATTGTGATCTTATGTAAAGATTCCACTGCTGTCCAGGTAAAAAGTAATTAAAAGAGGAAAATTCATTAAAATGTATGTAGAGTATATAATATGGCTGCATATCTTTTATTGGCCCATATATTTACCGTAGAAAATAATAAATTCTTGCCTGCTTTTCAACTTTTAAAGATTTTCCTTTTTATATCTCTTAATAAGTATCAAAGTACCTCAAATTAAAGAAAAAATAAAGCCTGAGAGATTTATTGATATCGTTTAAGAAAATACAGAAGTTTGATGCAGGTACATCTAGCTTGTAATCTTTGCCTGACAATAAGAACAAGAATGGTGAATATTAAAGGAAACACTTAGTGTTTGCACTGCCAAGCTCAATCCCTTATGAATCTTCATTTTCTTTCTTTTTTGAAGAAAGATTTGTTTATTTAACTTAAAAGAGTTACAGAGAGAGAGATTGGTCTTCCACCTGCTGGATCACTCCCCGAATGGTCACAGCAGCCAGAGCTGAGAGGGTTGGAAGGTGGGAGCCACAAACTTCTTCCCAGTCTCCCGCATAGGTGCAGGTGCGCATGGTCTGGAGCCATTAGCAGGCAGCTTCATCAGGAAGTGGAGCAGCGTGGACTGGCACCTGCGCCCATATAGAATTCCAGCACTGCAGATGGAGGATTAGCTGGTTAAGCTGTTGTGCCAGCCCCCTACGTTTTTTCTCCATGCAAACACGTTACTAATTTTTATCTTTCATGCATCGACCTATCTATTCTTATGAGCTAGAGAGTTCATGCCTCAGAAAAGGAAATCATAACCAACGATTGTTACTATTGAACTTTGCTTTTTCTTTGTCGCCGTTGTCGTCTTTGTGTCTGTACTTTGATATGTCCTCAATTGGTGGTGCTTAGGAAGGAAGTACTTTGAAATTATCATCAGTGAAATATCAAACTGGAAATCTCTAATTTTTTAAGACTAAATAAAGTTATTTTGGTTATGTTTCTAACAAAATATCCCTTGTTTTTTAATAGCTCCTAATCGATGGCAAAGTTGTGTTGGCTTTGTTCACCTACGTGAAAAAGCCTGAAAAACACAAGGTAATTGAATGGTCTCTGGCCCAGCACGAAGAGCTGCAGCTGCATGCGGTGGCCACGCTGTCCTCAGTGGCTCCCCTGCTGCTGGACGACTACATGTTGTGCCAGGGAAACGCCCGAGTTCTCGCCTTCCTACAGTGGTGTGAAAGTGAAGGTGAGTGTGTGGCGCTGCAAAACGCCTATCAGAATTCCAGCTTACAAATACTTGCACAGAAGAAAAACGATGAAGTTCATCAACAAAGTGAGGAGAAAAATGCATAGATCTTTCTTCCACTTACGGTGTGTCTGCTGCTTTAAGGAAAAGTACTGAGATTTCATTTTAGGGTGAGACCTTTGAAAATGCCAAAACTGTACTTAATATACATCTACAAATTGTACACATGATTTGATTTAAGCTTTAGTATTATGTAAAAATTATATTTGGGGGGCCCGGCACGGTAGCCTAGTAGCTATATTCTTGAATCCCATATGGGTGCTGGTTCTAAACCTAGCTGCTCCACTTCCCTTGCAGCTCCCTGCTTGTGGCCTGGGAAAGCAGTCAAGGATGGCCCAAAGCTGTGGACACTGTATCCACATAGGAAACCTGGACAAAGCTCCTGACTCCTGGCTTCATATTGGCTCAGCTCCAGCCATTGCATACATTAAAAATAAATTGTATTTAGGAAGGAAATAAATTCTGAAAATATTTTAATGCCTTCCTTCAAATGTTTATTGAAAGCTTACTAGTACCAAATACTATTTTTTGAGGTTTTGTTAATTTTTATTGGAAAGGCAGACTTATAGAGAAGAGACGGAGAGAAAGAGCTTCCATCCACTGGTTCGCTCCCCAAGGGCCACAACGGCCAAAGCTGAGCCATTCTGAAGCCAGGAACCAGGAGCTTCTTCCTGGTCTTCCACATGGTTGCAGGATCCCAAGACTGTGGGCAATCCCCTCCTGTTTTTCCAGCCCATAGCCAGGGAGCTGAAAGGGAGGTGGGGCATCTAGGATACAAACCGGCATCCATTTGGGCTGCTGGTGCCTTCAAGGCAAGGACTTAGCCACTGAGTCGTCACACCAGGCCTCAGGTGCTGTTTTAGCAGCTGAAAATTATGAAAGTTTTGGTGTGACATTTAGCACTGCAATTAAACCCCAAGTCCTTGCTCCTCTGCTTCCTGCCCCGCGTCCTGCTGATGTGCATGCTCGTAAACAGCAGAGGCGAGCCCGAGTAGTTAGGACCCTGCCACTCATGCATAGAGGCCCAGCGCGGTAACCTAGTGGCCTTGGGTGCTCATTCATACACCAGCTGTTCCACTTCCCATCCAGCTCCCTGTGTGTGGCCTGGGAAAGCAGTTGAGGATGGCCCAGCAAAACCTTGGGACCCTGCACCTGCATGGGAGACCCGGAAGAGGCTCCTGGCTCCGTGTCACCTGAGCTCCGGCCATTGTGGCTGTTTGGGGAGTGAATCAGCAGATGAAAAATGTTTACGACTCTCCTTTTCTCTGTAAATCTGACTTTCCAATAAATCTTAAAAAAAAACTTAGAAATTGTAAAATTCTTTGTCAAAATCTAAATAAAATATCAGGCCACAAATGAGAGAAGGCATTTATTACTCCTGTGATAAATGTGATGAGTGATTAGATTAATAAAGAACACCTAACCATTATCAAAAAGATAATTTTTAGTAGATAAGTATAAAAAGGATAGGGATGGCTTTTCATAGAGAAAAACTTCAAACTATTTTAAAAGCATTTAAAAGTGCCCAGCTTTTCTGGTAACAAAGGAAGTATAAATTAAGACAGCAGCGAGCCATCATTTTACATCTGACAGACTCCAGGAACAATCCATCGATGATATGTGTTGTGTCTGCATAGACACTTCAGCCAAGTTCAGTGAGCACACCCTCTGAATTCTGCTGTCACGTGGAGCAAACGTGACCCAGAATGTTTACTGTGGATCTCTGTAAAAAAAAAAATGAGTATTTTAAAAACAATATTAAGCAGCAGAGACAGATTGCAAAAAACATGTATCTGTTTTGAGAGAGAAAAAAAAGATTTTTTGTTTCTCTAAAACAAACTAAAGCAAATGTGACAAAATTTGGACATCTGAACTCAGACGGAAGGTATCTGATACTGCTGCTTTATATTAGATGTTTTAACCTCCTTGATTTTTTCGATTTCCCCCCCCCCCCCCCCCCCCCAGACTCCTTCTTCAGTCATGGCAACAGCTTTCATGGCTCGGGCGGCAGAGGCAACAAGTTTGCGCAGATGCGGTACAGCCTGCGGCTCCTGAGGGCCGTGGTCAACGCGGAAGACGAGGCTGTGAGCGCCGACCTTTGTGCAAACGGGGCGATCCAGCAACTCACAGGTGAAACGCAGCGTGCCGGTCTGCTGAGGGCAGTAGAACGCTCAAGAGAGGCTGTGTTTGAAGCGCCTCTCTACAAACGTCTTACATTAATGGCTGAGAAGTTTACATCAATATACATTGATATTTACGACTGAGAATATTTCCTGGATTCTCATATTACTGCTATAAATCCATTTGTCTTCTTACTGAAACATCATGTTTACTGATCTTCAATTCAGATATCATTTTACTTAGGATGATATTTCTCTCTCTTTTTTAATTAGCTGTCCTTAATGTTTCATTCTTCTAGTAATAAGATCACTACTTTTGGCCATTCTGAAACCATTTTAAAAGGCGGATAATGTTAACATTTTTCAGTGCATCTGACATTTTAAAACACTGATACTTTGGAATGTATGAAGTATACGTAGGGGTTTCTTTCCTTAAGTGACATATCAAATAGCCTTGGTTTTCTTTTTTTTTTTTTTAAGATTTATTTTATTTTTACTACAAAGTCAGATATACTGAGAGGAGGAGAGATAGAGAGGAAGTGGAGCTGCCGGGATTAGAACCAGCGGCCATATGGGATCAAGGCAAGGACCTTAGCCATTAGGCCACACTGCCGAGCCCAAGCCTTGGTTTTCAACTTGAAGTGTGTTGTGTTAAGCCACCTTACCTCCCTCTCAGATATGTGCATGTGAGCACAGCATGAAGATCTGAGCCCCTAAGTGAAGGTTGCTTCACATTTTGTTATTAAGAAAATAATCCTCCATCTGTCACTCTTCCTCATTTTGAAAAATTAGAACCAGTTTAGTCACTTGCATTTAGCAATTGCTTCATTGACTAAATGATACTGTCTTCTGGATATCGGTTAATGAAAGCGTCAAGTGGGAGCACCTTCCCTTCCGTCATTGCTGGAGTGGGTGATGCCCTCCAGTGATTACGGTAGTAAGGAAGGAGAAACGGGGGCTAGGCGCAGCGTTCACCTCCGTGCCCAGTTTGCTTAGCATGACTACATCTGAAAGTGCATGACATCATTCCGGTTCATATTTCATTGTATAAAATTCAGCCTTTTAAGATTTATTTATTTATTTGGAAGGCAGAGTTAGAGAGAGATCTTCCATCCATCTGGTTCACTCCGAACATGGCTACGTAGTTGGACCAGACTGAGACCTCAAACTCCATCCGGGTCTCCCGTGTGAGTGGCAGGGGCCCAAGCACTTGGACTTGCGATGGCTAGGAATGAAACGGGGGCTGAGAGGGGATGCCTGTATCGCAGGCGAGAGCTTCTCAAGGCCTCTTCTTTACGGAAGGCCTCTGATTGTATTGAACTTCTCTATTTTGGGGGCTATTTACATGTGTTTGTAGAAAATCTCCATGCTTGGGACTACTGATTATATTAAGACTCAAGCAGTTCATCCTCGCTCCACAGCTTATGGGTTATGATGTGCTGAAAGTAGCTCCTTTTGAGCCTGGAGCTTAGCCTAATTGCTAAATCCTCACCTTGCATGCATATGGATCCTGTATGGGCACCGGTTCATATCCTCACTGCTCTACTTCCCTTCCAGCTCCATGATTGTGGCCTGGAAAAGCAGTCGAGGGTGGCCCGAAACCTTTGAAACCCTGCACCTGCATAGGAGACCCAGAGGAAGCTCCTGGCTCCTGGCTTCGGATGGCTCAGCTCTGGCTGTTGTGACTACTTGGGGAGTGAACCAGCAGATCTTTGTCTTTATATATCTGACTTTCCAATTTAAAAAAATCTTTAAAAAAAAGAAAGAAAATAGCCCCTTCGAAAATAGATTCTTTGGGTGAAGAAATTGTTTAAAAGTTATTTTCAAACAATAATTATCAAAATTAAAATACAGTATCTAATAGCTTCTTCGAATGTTTTATAACAGGGATGTTTACAGCTATGATAAGGAACCCTCATGAAAATGAAGAGGCTATTGTTCTGGAAATCCAGTCGGATATATTGCTCATCCTGTCTGGTCTTTGTGAAGATCATGTTCAAAGGAAGGTACATGTATCAAAATTTTGGTCAGATCTCTCAACCACCTACCTCTGAACTTTTCTTTAAGAAGTGTCCATAGATGTTGTATTTTTGTAAATCTTGTGAATATTTAATATTTTGGTCAGAGTACAGTTAGATACAGTAAGATGTACAGATCATAAGTATATAGGTCAGTAGGTTTTGACGAGTGTTATATACCCTTCAAGAACAAATACCCCACTTAAAGTATGGACTGTGGCCATTTTCTGTGAAACCCTTATCGTTATCCCCTCCCTCTCCCCCACAAGCAGCTGTCTCTTTTCCATCCCTCTCCACTGGTTTTGCCCCATTAGCTTTAGCTGAGTGGAACTGCGATCCCTGTCATCCAGCTTCATATTCTAAAATATGCCCATTTGCTGAATATATCGGTAGGTAATTTCCTTTTATGGCTAATGATATTCCACTGTATGCATATGCCTCGACTGTTTGATCCATTCTCCAGCCTATAGGGCTTGAGTTGTTTCTGTTGGGACTGCTAAGAGTCAGACTTCAGCAGGCATCCTCACACTGGTCTTTTTGTGTATATGCTTTTATTTCTCTTGAATAAATACATGGGAATTTGGTGGATCATAAAGAAGACTCATACTTATTTATCTTTTTAAGAAACAACCAAAGAATTTTATAAAGTGTCTACAACTATAAATGTGTGGTCTTTCAGTTGGGTTCATACCTAAAACTGAAAGTTAAAGTAAGAGCTTAATTTCTCTTCATCATGTTTGGCTCCATAGTAGATTTGGGGTCTTGACAATTGATTAAAAAAAAAAAGAATTGAAATTGCAAAGATAAAAATGAAAAATCATGAATATTTGCATAGATGGCTTGTAGGGGTAGTGAACGCATGCTTAGCACCAAACCACATAAATTTTTATTTATATATTCTGCCATCATGTGCTTTTCTGGAAAAATAATAATTTTGCTTACTGGGAACCAGAAACTAAAGGACTAGGAAATGAGTTAGGTAATTGGTAAGAGGAAAATACTAAGTGATAATAACATCATGGAGATTATTCGAAGCTTTGGCTACCTTTGATGTTTCTCTCGGGAGCATTGGACACAACAGCTGTGGCTGTGAAGTACTCACCTACCCCATGCTAGACTGTGTTGATCGTGATGTGGGAAAAAAGAGGGGGCCACTCCTAGGCAGTAGTTTTGGTTTTGAAGAGAAAAGAAAAAAAAAATCTAAGGGGACATTAAGTCGGCATGTTAATTAACGCCTTGTTTTTAAAATGACTAGTTACACAATAGTTGGTCTTAAATTACTCAGAATAAGCAAATCTAACTTTTTTAAATTGCTTTAAAAATACTGTCTTCCCAAAAGTATCGTTATCAAGATGTTTCTACTTGGAAAGGAAGCAGGGAAGGGAGGGGGTGTTTATTTCAAGAAATCATTTGAAACCAGTCTCTTAAACAGGAAGTGTTTGGAACAGAAGGAGTAGATATTATTCTTCATGTAATGAAAACAGACCCGAAGAAGTTGCAAAGTGGCTTGGGTTACAATGTACTTCTTTTCAGTACGTTGGACAGCATTTGGTAAGTATTACTATAGCAAAGTTAGAAGAATCACAGCTTGCACTACAGCCACGCACCCTGATTTTCTTCCCTCAGAAGCAAACCAGCAAGACAACTCTCCTTCAAGCCTTTTTCCTAACAACAGTCCAAAATGGCACCAAGGGAACTTTTGAAAGTAATATTGTAGTCCATTATTTAAGTATGATTTTTAAAAATACCTTCCAATTTTTTCAAGTAATGTGTCATCTTTTTTCTTAATTTTATTGAAGTACAAGATATATATATATATGCAAAATTATAAATGATATATATATGTATGTATATTTTAGCATATTATTACAAAACTTGCACAACATATGCCCATGTAGCCATAATCCTAATATATTTTTCTTGGGGCAAGTATTTGGTGCAACTGTCAGGATACAGAGTGACTGGGGTTGAGTCCCCACTCAGTTCCCAATTCTGGCTTTCTGCTGTTGTGCACAGTGGCAGGCGAATACTTGGGTGTCTGACAGCCTGAGGAGAGACCTCAGTGAAGTTCTGGGTTCCTGGCTGCAGTACTTAGGGAGAGAACCCACAGATGCAAGCTCTCTGTCTCGCTCGTGTCTCATGATGATGCTCACATGATGATGATGATGCTCACATGATAATGGTCACATGATGCTCACATGATGATGAAGGCCAGGAAAATCTCAGGTGGGGAAGGAAGTCCTCAGGCTAGATGCCAGGAGCACTGGCAAGGTCGTTCCGGTCCATCTGAGGGCCTGAGCACCGGGAGAGCCGGGCTCAAGCTCATCCGACTTGGAGTTTGACCCTCTGCGCTGGACTCCCAGCCTAACGATCAGACAGGGGCTCTCTCTTATCCAACCTTTTTGTTCTGTTGAGGTCCTCAGCTGATTAGAGTCCACCCATTCTTTTACTGGTTTACTCTACTACTAATACAAATATCAGTTTCACCAGAAACATCCTCAGACTGATGTTTGGCCTAATCGCTAACAACCCTGGGAGGTGGTTTAGGCAGAGCCACGTTAATGGCAAGGACCAAGGCAGCGAACTCCACCCTCTCTACAACCACCGTCAGGTAACAGGCAATAGAAACAATAGGCCTGCTCTCCTCCAGCAGCTGACCTCTCTTGTTTTTCACCAGCATCAGTAGCAACAGTAGCTGGTTCCTCCACCGAGGGAGAGCAGTGCACGAAGCCCTCACAGTGTGCCCAGCCCTCAAGGGCCCTTCACAGGCCTAGCCAGCCGGCCCTTTGGTGAAAATACCAGCCCCAAATGTGAGATGGACTCAAAAACCAGCAAATGTTTGAAGTACACCAGCCTCGTGACAGAAGCAACAGACAGATACACCTTTTAAAAATAGTGACTAGAACAACTAGAGGAGATCTTTAAGAATCACTGACGCCCTGGAAACAAAAGAAAATGTTGCATTTCTAGAAAGGAAATAAGCAGTTATGCAAATTAATTCACTGACATTGGTTTAAAAATAGTTGAACTTCCCAGTGCCTATAAGTTGTGTCACATAATGCAGTGCAAGCAATAAAAGGAAAAAAATAGTTGAGCTTAAAGTTGCTTCAGAATTCTATATTTTTTAAGATATTAAAGGAATAAGCTACTTGTAAAGAAACAGGAACCAAAAAAAAGCAATTAGTCTGTAATTACTTTGATAGAATCCACAAATGAATTTAACACAAGATGTTTCAGCAAATAACTAATTTTCTTTAACTTTCAGGTGTTGTATTTTGGGATGTTACTCCTCCGAGGATTACTTTCTCGAAAAGGAAGGCATTTTTCTCCTTCTGGATGTGTTGGCTGTAAGTTTTGTTGCAAGGCAGAAAATAAATAACCTGAGTAACATTGAAAACTGCTCTGTGGATAAGTTTGCCCCTGGATTGTATTTGAGTGCCTTGTTTTAAACAAAGCCCTTTCTTGGAGAGCCATAGTGAACAAGCATGTTAGACTGAAGATGGGCCCAGTGAGATGGTTCAGTGATGAAATTATCACCTTGCAAGCACCGCAGTCCCATGTGGCCACCAGTTTGTGTCCCGGCTGCTCCATTTCCCAACCAGCTCCCTTGTTTGTGGCTAAGAAAAACAGTGGAGTATGGCCCAAAGCCTTGGGCACCCGCACCCACATGGGAGACCTGGAAGAAGCTCCTGGCTCCTGGCTTTAGATGGGCTCAGCTCTGGCCATTGCAGCCGTTTGGGCAGGGAACCAGCAAATGGAAGATTTTTCTCTGTCTCTCCTTCTCTCTGTAAATTGGATTTGCCTTTCCAATAAGAATAAAATACATCTTATGCAAATAAATAAATTACCCTGAAGGAGCAGGCATTTGGAACAGTGGGTAAGCCCTGGCTCGGGCCGCCCACATTGGAGTGCCTGAGTTCAAGTCTTGGTATTTCTGCATCCAGCCAAGCTTACTGCTGATGTGCATTTTGGGAGGCAACAGGTAATAGCCTGAGTAATTGGGTCCCTGTCATCTGGCATCTACATGACAGACCCAGAGTCAGTCCCAGCCTGGCCAGCCCCTGCCAGCTTCAGTGCTCAGTGATGTCCGTTGTCACAGTGACAGGGAGGGTACGAGTGCCAGCTTTTCAATCAGCCTTTGAGAAGGCGTCTCACACGGAGTTCCAGCAATGCCGCCGGCTGCGATTGCTACCATCCTTCCTTTTCTTACCAGAACATAAGCCTCCATTGCCTTAGCAGAGCTGCAGAATGCACTGTGCCTCCTCATCTCCCTGAAGGAACAGTCAGTAGACGTTCCTGTCTCCTGCGTCCTCCCTCACCTGCCACACAGCAACAGCTGCATCCCTGCACCGTTGGGGGGACCCGATGGATGTGACTGTGGATGCGTTTGCATATAAGTGTACATGAGCACCCTGCTTAAAATAGTGCCTGACACAAATTTCTGTTATTATGAGTATTGTTAAATTATATTAAATATGGGTTTTTTTTAACCCAGTCAAGTTCATTGCAAATTATAAAGTATTTCTTAAATATTTATTTATTTATTTGAAAGATGGTGCTACAGAGATGGAGAGAGAAGTCTTCCAATCGTTGATTCATTCCCCAAAGGGCCTCAAGGCCAGGATCCAGGAGCACCGTCAGGTCTCCCGCATGTGAGTCATCTCATGCTGCTTTTCCAGGACATTAGCAGGAAGCTGTGTCACAAGTGGAGTGGCTTGGGCCCGGCGCGGTAGCCTAGCGCCGTAAGTCCTTGCCTTTCACGCACTGGGATCCCATATGGGCACTGGTTTGTGTTCTGGCCATCCAGCTTCCATCCAGCTCCCTGCTTGTGGCCTGGAAAAGCAGTCAAGGATGGCCCAAGGCCTTGGGACCCTGGGAGACCTGGAGGAAGTTCCTGGCTTCTGGCCTTGGATCAGCTCAGCTCCGGTTGTTGCGGCTGCTTGGGGAGTGAATCACCGGATGGAAGATCTTCCTCTCTGTCTCTCCTCCTCTCTGTATATCTGACTTTCCAATAAAAATAGAATAAATCTTTTAAGGAAAAAAAAGTGGAACAGCCACCATGGAAAACCAGTACCACATGATCAGTCCTACCAGTATTCTTTAGTGATGCTTTTCAGAGAACTTCAACCTTTGACATTTGCCTTTTTCTTGGGAATAAAAGAACTCATTTTTTGAGGCTTCTATTTAATACAGTTCTGCTAAAGTATTTATTCAGTATGCAGTAGTGTTTGCTAATAATGGTGAAACATTAACTTATTGATAATGCAAGTGTTCCTTTTTTTAAGGCAGTCATCCTTAATATTGATTTTAACTGTTTTTCTTTTTCTTTCTTCTTTTCCTTTTCCTTGTTAAAGTTGAGCCAAAAAAAGTTCTGTAATCTAATACTTGGAATAATGGTTGAATTTTGTGATAATCCCAAAACTGCAGCTCATGTCAATGCTTGGCGAGGGAAGAAAGATCAGACAGCGGCTAGTCTTTTAATTAAATTATGGAGAAAGGAAGAAAAAGAATTAGGAGTAAAACGTGATAAAAATGGGAAGATTATTGGTAAGTGCATTTACAATTGTTAGAAAAAGCAAATAAATGCATATTTTAAAGAGAACTTTAGGGGATGGCAAGTTGGCTCAACTGGCTAATCTACCACCTCCAAGTGTTGGCATCCCATGAAGGCAGTGGTTCTTGTCCCAGCTGCTCCACTTCCTATCCAACTCCCTGCTTGTGGCCTGAGAAAGCAACAGAGGACGGCCCAAAGCCTTGGGACCCTGCACCCGCGTGGGAGACCTGGAAAAGGTTCCTGGTTCCTGGCTTCGGATCGGTGCAGCACCGGGCTGTTGCGGCTCACTTGGGGAGTGAATCATCGGATGGAAGATCTTCCTCTCTGTCTCTCCTCTCTGTATATCTGACTTTGTAATAAAATGAATAAATCTTTAAAAAAAAAGTTATTAGGAAAGTATGAAGGTTTTTATTTTTTAGTCTGAAATTGTATTTGCCAGAAAGAATTTCTTGTGTCATAAATTCTGAATAACTGGAAGAAAACCAATAAATCAGAGGCAGGTGACTATTTTTATAGAATATTTTCAAGAAACAGTGTTTGATTATGTTCTTTACCTGAAAAAGTTAACTGTGCTTCTGAAGAAGTCTCTTGTGGTCTCTCCCTCTTCTCCATAACAGATTCAGTAATGTTTTCTTTACCAGTAAAATTTTGGGGATTATGAACAGACTCCCTGAGAACAAATCAGAGGTTCATGAATTTTTATCACTAGAGTCTACATTAATGAAGCTTTCAGTATCGGTATTTATTATTCACTTAGATAGTATGTAATGCTACAATACGTACTCTGAACCTTTTTAGGTTCTTCCTAGGGCATCATCTAGACTGTCAGTATTATTCAGTTTTGAATGAAAATATTTCCACTTCTTATGATTTCTGTGTTTAATATCTTATTATTTCTGAGTTTTGATCCATAATATTATAATATACTTTTTATATTTATACCGTTGTATATAGATGTCATCATCTATACACTGATGTTATTCAATTTCCAAATCTAAATTTTTTTTTAAGATTTATTTGTTTTTATTTGAAAGACAAATTTTCAGAGAGACAAGAGAGATCTTCCATCAACTAGTTCCCTCCCCAAATGGCCGCAACAGCCAAAGCTGAGCCAATCCAAGGCCAGGAGCCAGGAGCTTTCTCTGGGTCTCCCCACTGGTGCAGGGGCCTAAGGGCTTGAGCCATCCTCTGCTGCTTTCCCATAGCTGAAGCAGGGATCTGGGCGGGAAGTGCAGTAGCAGAACATGAGTCAGTGCTGGTGCTGCAGGCAGAGGATTAGCCTACTCTACCGTGGCACCAACCCTACAGATATGAAAAAAGTCTCATGATTTGCATAAAAATTTCACTTTTAAAAGTTTTTTTTATAAGATTTTTCCTACTTCACATAAATAATAGAAATACTTTGTCACCTTCTACACTGAATCTTTATGCTTTCAAAAAACAGTAACCATATAAAAGACATTTATACTGTTAATATTTTATAGTAAATAGTAAGGAATTTATTAGTAAATATTTTTATGGATTTTACATTGTATAAACTAAAATCTAAAATGAAGGCCTTTGTCACATGTTTTTTTCTCATCTGCCCCCTTTTATATTTTCATGTTATCCAATGATCAGATACAAGGAAACCTCTTTTTACTAGCTTGCAAGAAGAACAGAAAGTGACGCCGCTGCCTGCCAACTGCCCTTCCGTTGCGGTAATGGATGTTGCTGAGAACATCCGAGCAAAGATCTATGCTGTGCTGGGCAAGCTAGGTAAGAAGCTGCTGCTCAGCTTCTCAGGCGTGCACGCCTGTGCCGGGCACTCACGCTGATTCTCTGTGGGAGCCCATGTTTCAAATATGATCAAGAACGGTCTCGCTGTACAGGTGGTCACGTGTCCCACTGATATTCCACTGCCAGGATGCATCCCTGACGAACTGTCAGAATCTGTGGGAGCGGGGCCCCAGGTATCGGTGTTTTCCAAAGTTCCTCATGATTTCCAAGAAGCAGCTAGGGTTTGAGGCAGTTAGTTTAGGTGGTTCTACTCACACCAGCAGAGTCGTCTGGGTGGTTTTGCTTTGGAGGTCCTGGCTTCCTGCTAGGAAAGAAGTCCTCAAACGCTTGGATCTTCTGAAAGCAGACACACAAGAGGGATGAGCCGGAGCGGATAAGTGGCCTGTCAGAGGTTTCAGGGTAGGAGTAAGCCAGCGCCCTCACAGAAGCAGCTTCGAAATTAAGATGAAACCAAATGTAACTGCATTTGTTTTTATGATAAGCATGAGTCTCTTGGAATCACTTGCTCTATTAAGTAAATTCTCTGTGTAACCTTTGTTTAGATTTTGAGAATTTACCAGGCCTGTCTGCTGAAGATTTTGTCACCCTTTGCATCATCCATAGATATCTTGATTTTAAAGTAAGTACCTTCTAATCAGCCTTTTAAAAAGCTGTTCTGACAAATTATCAATTGAGAAATAAGTGATCTATTTGTAAGCATGAGCAGTCATCCATATATTGTATAGATTTTATTTCCATTTTGCATCTAGTGCTGTTAAAGGAACGTGCTGTCAACTAATTGGGCATCGTGCATGGAGTAAGAGTTCATTTGGCTTGTTACTAGTTTGAAAATGAATGTTACCGACGTAGAGATGCTCAGGACACTGAAAACCTTGAAGAAATAGAATTTAGTCTTCTCAAAGAGTATTATGAGATAGAATTCAATAAGCTGTTACTTATTAAAATAAAGTATTAATACTTGTTAAACCAGTGTTATTACTTTATGCCATCATCAGATCCTACCGAAGGAATACTAGGTTGCTTTACCTCATTAGTTACATTTTCACCAGTAAATAAATACTTAGGAAATTTCAGAAAAGTCTTTAGGAAAGCATTTTTCTTGTATTAATGTTGGTACTATATATTTGAATGTAATTGAATAAACTGCAATTTTCAAATGAAAACAAAGCTAAGTCTTGTGCCTACTTTGGATAAATAAATTTTTCTCTGATGCGAAATATTCGCAGGTATGTTCATTTCTAACCAGAGTGTAAGTCACCCGGAGTAGAGGGGCATGGTGTAATCTTAGACATGAAGGCCTCAGACCTAGTTAGACTTTTCCTCAACTAGACAGTGAGGGCCAAGATCCCATTTCTTAGGGTGGCCAGGTTGTACTGTCTGAGCACATTTTCCCACAGTCAGCCTGAGCTGGCCTCATTACCACTGGGTCATTAGGGAGAAAAGCTGTAGTTGTGCGGAAAGGTGAGAATAGATCAGTTTCCGCAGGTGTGAGAGCAGAGTGGCTCTAAAAGGGCAGTGGACCAGTCATCAAGAGTGGAGCATCATCCACCAAATACTTTATCAAATATCTGAGATACTGAACTGGGACCCTAAATCATTCCCAATGCACTTAGCTCATTTCCAAGAAGCAAGACAGGAAAAACATAAGCATGGACAGGAATCGTTTAAAAATTACCTACAATTATTATTCCTTGATAATTTAGTTTCATTAACACTTTGTTACAACAGATTGGAGAAATATGGAATGAAATATATGAAGAAATAAAACTGGAACAGTTAAGGCCAGTTACTACAGATAAAAAAAGTTTGGAGGCTATTACAACGGGATCAGAAAACATTGGAAAGATGGTTGTTTCTCTACAAAGTGAAATGATTGAAAGCCAAGCACGCCAAGATGTACAAAATGAACAAAAGGCTTATGCCAAAGTAAGACACAGCTGCCAGGAGTCTGTGGATGAAGATGAACTTATCCATCGAGTATATTTATTTTACTCCTGAATGTTTGAACCATGCGTTATTTTTTTTTTCATTATCTCTGTACAGTTTTGGAAGAAACCATGGAGTTGAGCTTGAGATTCAATTACTTGTACTCCCCACTGCTTAATGCCACTGTTTTTTCTTTTTTAAACATTTATTTATTTTTATTGGAAAGGTGGATATACAGAGAGGAGGAGAGACAGAGAGGAAGATCTTCCGACAGATGAGTCACTCCCCAAGTGACCGCAATGACTGGTGCTGGGCTGATCCAAAGCTGGGAGCCAGGAGCTCTTCCAGGTCTCCCACACACTCCACTACTTTCCCAGGCCACAAGCAGGGAGCTGGATGGGAAGTGGGGCCACTGGGATTATAACTGGCTCCCATATGGGATCCTGGCATGTGCAAGGCGAGGCCAATGCCACTGTTAATCAAAAGTACAGCTCTTGCTACTTGCTACTTAAAACCTAGGAGCTGAGAAGCCAGTGTGCTCGCTGGGGAAGTGGGGCTCCTCGCAGAAGTGCAGACTTGAAGAGGTGATGGACTTTGCATCACAAAGAGCATCTCAGACTCAGGTTAGCCTGGGGACTGTCTAAAGGAGAGAAGGGGGTGAGGCAGAGGGGAGCCAGTTCCGGTACTCAGCCAGATGGTAACTGCTTGACCTGGGCTTTGGCTGTTTAAATATTCTTCCTATCTGAGATCCCATAATTTCAGCCAACTTTTTGAGGTCAGTCCCTGCCATTTTTTTTAAGATATATTTGTTTATTTGAAATTCAGAGTTAAAGAATGGGCGGGAGAGAGTTAGCACACTTTGATCCAGGGGGCCACGCGCTGGGCCAGGCCAGAGCCTGGAGCCAGGAGCTCCTGTCCGGTCTCCCTGTGGGTGGGGTCGCAGAGGCCCAAAGGTCTGGCCATCTTCGCTGCTTTTCTAAGGCCTTTACCCAGGGCGTGGATGGGACGTGGAACAGCCGGGTATGAACTGGCTCCCAAATGGGGTGCTGGCCTCACAGGCAGTGCTTTTACCCACCACGCGCTGTGGAGTTCTCAAACGTGCATTGTTTACCTGCTAAACTTAAGCCTGGTTAGTCACTTAGAGTCACTTTTTGTTAAGCAGAATGTTAAGAAAATGGAGCCACCTAGAGTTAGGACTGTAGCATTACTGCTTGATTTTTGTAGTCACATTTTTAAGAAGCGGGCGTAGACTGCCTCCCCGTGCGTAGACTGCCTCCCCACAACCAACTCGGAGTCATCGTGAAGTCACTTGTCTGGCTGCAATCACAAATTAGAAATAGTTTTGCCATTTTCAGTAGTCAAACAGGAATCTCTTTTTTCCCCTCTGAATGTTAAGTCGTTCATATCGCTTTTGCTGGATTGTAATCTGTCTGTCCTCACGAGTGGTGCTGATACAAAGCAGTGTTGGTGGGAACTACTGTGGCCCTGAAAGCAGCGATTATGCTCACGTGTGATGGGAAACAGGCCCAGCCCTTGCCATATAAAGAGCAGCAAAGGGTTTTGGTTCCATGTTAGAACTTCTGCGTTTTTACTTGTCAAGTTCTAGGATTGTGTCCACACTTTTGCCAGTCAACCTTAACCTTGAGAAAGGGGGCATTTTCTTCCAAATGAGGGACTTCAAGCCTTCTGTGTTCTTTCATAGATGCTGAAAATCTTCATTACGTTTATCATTTCAGATCCAAGCTACACACAAACAAAGAGAATTGGCTAATAAATCATGGGAAAGTTTCTTGGCTAGAACATCAAATGTAAAAACGCTAAAGGTAGGATTTGTATAATCTTACTGTATCCACAACAAGTAGCCAACTGTTGCAGAGGGACTCTGGGAGTGTTTCTCTGTAATCACTGAAGGCAACATGATATTAGCATTTAAAGGAAAATTTGAAAGAAATATCTGGAAGAACCTTTGGTAAACTGCTTTTACTAGAAGCTGGAAACTGTTCTAAAAAGTTCCTAAAACCTAGTTGTTCACTTGGAATCTGTAGAAGCAGCATGAACTTCCAAGCTTCCATTACTTTTTTTTTTTCCCACCTTCTCCATTAATAACTTTGGGTGCAGGTTTTCCTAATGTTACAATTCTTCCTCTAGATACAGAATTTTCACTCATTTGCTCCCTGAAAGTCTTGGGACCATATGAAGATAGGAAGAGCAAAGCTGATAAGCTCACTGAAGGTAGCCAGTGAGGGCCCTTTCAGTAAAAGTTCTTCCCAAACATACTTGCACAATTATCTTCAAAGCAGCCTGAGGCTTAAAGGAACAATTGATGGAAGCCAGCCTCCCCCTAAGGATCATGTTACTTAATATTTTACCTGTCTGTGTCTCAAATATTAAATCAACTGCAACAAATGATATCTGGTATTGTAAATGTTTGAAACATTTAACTGTACTGAATTAGTATTTAATAGATGCAGCATGCTTTGAAATATGCATCACCTGCTAGAAATTGAGTAGCTTATTAACTTATATGCTAAAAGTTGAATGTGATCTCTTCGAAGTCTGCTTTCTTCCATGGTCCTAATATGTCCAGCACCTCTTGAAATCTCCAGGATATTTTTAGATGACTAGTGTCTTCTTCAATGCACAAAGGATTTAACTTACTAATTTACTTAACTAAATTGTCTTTTAAACCTAACTTTGCAAATGCAAGAAAATGCAAAGCATAAAGTCTAGCACAGTTAAATGTTCTTTCTGTCTTTATTATAAGAACCATAATTAATGCTAATTTTGTTTTCTTGCTAATTTAAAAATATTCAGAAAGCAAAAAAGCTTCAGGAAAAAGCTATAGAATCTTCTAGACATAGTATACGACCACAAAATGCAATATTTCATCAGACAGACATTAAAGGCCTTAACACAACGGTAAGATTATTATCATTTTTTTAAATTCCTTAACTCTTTCTTAATTGTCATTGAGTTTAAGTCCCCAAAATGTTACTTCTGTGGGGTTTTCATCTTTTTTTTTTTTTTTTTTTTTTGCTACTCAAATTTCCAGTCATCATCGCTTGCCTGTCTCCGAGGTACTCCTACCCCGACCCAATGCTAATGCAAACACAGGTCTCCCAGAGTCCTGAGAGAAGCTCTTACAACTTTCCATTTCTGACAGAAAATATATAATTCGTCTTTGCCTGGCAAATTGAGCTTAGACAATAGGCCCACGGGCATGGCATCCTCTGCTGAATGTAATTTGTCCCCAGTTACAAAAGCTGTGAGCAGTAGAACTAAAATCCAGAGCCAGGGTCCCTGGCCTTCCCAATGTGCCCTTCAACTCCCAGTTATTTGTAGATGCGCACTTCATGTCTTTAAGTCAACTGGAGGGTGCATAGGTATTTCCCATAATGAAAACCTTTATCAATATCTTTATAAAGGTGCCATCCGGTCGAGTGGTCGCGGTGGAGAGCACCCCTGTCCGGCTCCTGGGAGGACCCCTGGCTGACACAGACATTGCTCTGAAGAAGCTGCCCATCCGTGGAGGAGCCCTGCGGAGGGTGAAAGCTACTAAAACTGCAGAGGAGCCCAAGAAGGGTATTCCTACCTGATGGTCTCGAGAGACTCAGGAGAATAAATTCTGCTTCTGATTTTTAGTTAAGCATGTCTTTATATACAAATGTACAGCAAATACTTTAGAATAATGGTTTTAGTAAAAATACTATTTAAGACACCAAAGTAAGAAATAATTTATTTTTGTTGAAAACATCAATATGCAATATTATCATCAGTCTCTTTGGAAAAACTGTTGATTTTCTTAGCTGAAATTGTAGAGAGGGGTCTGTCAGTTAGACTGGACTTTTGAATTTGCCGGAGTTCCATGGTACCAAGATGAAATTATTCTCGTCAGATTCAGACAGCTGGAAGCCAGGAAGCAAGGGAGGAGGGTGGCTGATGCTTGCCCTAAGTAGGTCTCCAGTGGCGTTTGGAAAGCCCTAAAGCAATTCTTTGTTGTCTCACACACCTCATGTGTGGCATGCGTCTGCTACACATATGCGCAGGTTTCTCTGACAGTTTATCTTGAACATCGTTTCAAGATTGAAACAGCTCAGACAAAACTCCTTGGAAAGAGCCTTGGTTCAACCAGGGATCCTCCAGCAGAGAGCTGATCCAGCTGCTGATGTGGGTCTCCAAGGTCAGTGAACTTTATGTCCTGTTGGTTTATATAGATTTCTCCCACTCGCCTTTAAAAGCTTACCTTAGCTTCACCTTTCTTGATACGCCCGCAGTTTGCTATGGCATGCATGTTTCAATCACGGAGTTCTGTTATACTCAAATAAATATCACTATTCTTTGGATATCTCTCTCTGTTTATGTGAGTTGACAGGCAGCAGATGAACTACTTCAACAAGTTTAAGCCAACAACAACAACAAAGTTTTGCAAGCTCTGTACCTATCAAACCTAGCACTGATTTGAGCTATCAGGCATTTCTGGATCCAGAGATTAAAACTGCATAGGAGCTTGCTGCACAGATCCAAGTTTGCAGTCTCTTGGGTTCATGTCCAGCAGAAAAACACACATGCCTTCTGTCAACAGTTCCAGCAATTGCGTCTTGGGATTCCTGATTGGCTGCATGCCCATTCTTGAGCCACTCACCATACCTTTGGTCAACTCTGAGTACTGCCTACTGCTGAGGCCAGAGGCAGGCCTGACCTGTTCAAAGCAGATGGATAGAATGAGGAATCACATTTATATTCACAGCATTTTCCGATTGGCATGGTGTAAATACTCAGCTTCCAATCTCAAGCTATAAACATGATGCCATTGAATGCAGGGTTGGAAAGAGATGTATATATTCTACTTTTGTAATCAGGTGAAAATGGCTCCTCCTTCTCCTATCCCCTTTTCCACCTCCCCCAGCTATATTCCTCTAGAAATTTTCTGCTACCCTATCTGCTAGGACTAGTATCTTCAATATAAAGCATACTAGATAAAGCTGTCATGCCATATGGGCATCAGGTTGTATCCCGGCTCTTCCAATCTAGCTCTCTGCTAATGTGCCTAGGGAAGCAGCAGAGGATGAATCAAGTGCTTGAGTCCTGTACCCGTAAGGAGACCTGGAAGAGGCTCCTGACTCCTGGCTTTGGCCTGGCTCAGCTCCGGCTACTGTGGCTATTTGGGAAGCGAACCAGTGGATGGAAGACCTCTGTCTGTTCCTCTCTGTATGTAACTGCCCAGCAGCTAATGATGCCCATACTCCTACATGGGTATGCCCGAGGTTCCATTCCTATCTCGGGCTCCTGATTCAAACTACTGCTAATATAGACTCAGAAGACAGTAGTGATGGATAAAGCAACTGAATCTCTACCATCCATGTGAGAGACTTAGATTTGAAGTTCTGGCTCCCAGCTTCCACCTGGCCCAGCCCCAGCCATTGCAGACATGTAGGGACTGAAGCAGCAAATGAGAGTCCTCACTGTCTCTCTGATTCATTCATCTCACTTTCTCACCCCTCTTTCTCTCTCTCTCACCCCCACCTCTCAAAGGTAAAAATGTTTACAAAGCAATGAGTTGCCAGTTGACCTTTGCATGGTGTCTTACCCTGCCTCAGTTCTCTTGTGGCTCAAAGAATGCTTAATGTCCATCCGCTTTTCACTGAGCTTTGTTCTCTTTTGAATCCCTCCCTTTGTTACCATCTGAGTAGCATCAGAAAACATCATCTGTTTCTTTCCTTCACAGGAGGTCCAAGATTACATGTAAAATTTTCCTGTAAAGGAGAGGTACTGAGACACAAGAATGGACGTGTGTAAGGGGCATGCCATGCTGGGCGGCCACACAAAGGGACCAGGTGCACTCAGGCATACCTCAGATAAACCCAACTTCTGTGTGAAGTGTTCATGGCCAACAAGAATGAATCTTTGTCCCATTCGTGGACTATTAACTCCTTCCCCAGACTTTAAGCTCCCTCAAGGGAAGGAAGAGACACATCTCATTCATGACTGCAGTCAATAGCTCCGTACATAAGTGGTTATTAGCCAAGTGTGATAGTGGCTCCTTAACACTATTCCTGCGGCCTCATCTTCAGGCCACCTGTGAGACGGGTTTTAGACATCCTCCTGGTGTTGCAGATACATGCCTGGTCATTGTTATGAGCTCACTGGTCTTACCCTTCCAGCCAGCTGATTTTCTTTGGGGCTGTCCCATCAATTGGCAAGATAAAATATCTGCAGTCTAGGAATGTGTTAGGCCTACAGCCTTCTGTTACTTACTACCTAATTATGCAAAGGTTGCTTATATAAAAGAGTATTTGTATACCTGAGAGCCAAGCAAGTCCATTCGGGTTCTTAACCTGGAGTTTATGTACCCGCCTTAGTTATCTTGAAACCCCTGGTAGAGCTTCACCAGAATTTGCAAGTGGTCCTAAATGAAAGAATGCCCCCTCCTCTATTCCAGAGTTCTCGCTTCAGGCCAGTCAAACCATCAGACAGAAACGTATATGTGTAGTAGTGTTGTTGCTGCTTTGAAAAATGGACTATATTTGAGTTTGGGTCTACCAGCATCTGCTTGCATAGAGGGGAAATCTGTCATTGTAGTGATACACGTGTGCCCTGGTAGCTGTTAGGAAGACCTGTGAGGCAGGTGCCCATTGACTCTGAGTCCTCAGAGAGGGTAGGCTTCTCCTGACCCTGAAGTTTGTGAGGCTAGCATGAGACCCTCTTCACTTCTGGGAAACTCACACCACATCCGGGTGCCCTTTGCCAGGGCTTAGGCTTTTAAGCTATGTATTCACGAGTATTTATGTAAGCCACACTCCATGGTATCAGCTTCCTGTCCTCACTGCATCATTCCAGCGCCTCATTGATTTGTCATCTTATTGCCTGGTGTGTTTCTCCAAAGCTTCCCATCCTTTTCTGGAATAAGATGTAACATACACAGGTACTATTAAGAAAAAAGAAACTAACACTTAAATATAAAAAATTATATCAGATTATACTTTACTAAATCGATGCCTTTGCTGTTTTATTTTCAAAATTAAGACAATAAAATGAGAACAAGTTTCTAGTTCTAAATGCATAAAAATATTTTAATATACAGATGATTTGGTGATGAAATGCCCATTTCAGTGTCCACACATCAAGACATACTACATCAAGATCTAATATTAGAAAAATCAATATTAAGGGATAAGCTACCTCATAAAAATAGCACAAAACAACTTTGTTCCATTGAGCACTGCATTTAAAAAATGCATCACGTCTTCACTGTAGGTGGTGTTTTTTTTCTTTAAAAAAAGACATTTTATAAACTAAATAAAAATAATAAATATGCTAAAATATAGAATCATAACAGTAAAGCAATTATACTTCAGTAAAAATTCACCAGTGGTAAAGATCATTCACCAATAATATTCAGAAACAATATCTTGATAAATACTGAAGGAAATAGCTGACCTCATAAATACTGTTTTCGATTAATAATATCTTACTTGAGGTATCTTCTGTATTTTTCCACTTAAATATAAAACTTAATGTTTTTTAAAACTCAGTCCTATAGATTAGAGTCCTATAGAGTCCAATATGACTTAAGATTCTACCTTTTTTCAACTCTATCAAAAAAAAAATTCAAAAGCCTACATACAAATATTTTGAAAAATTCTTCACTTATGAGTTCAATTATTTTCAGGGTTCAGTTATTTTCTTATGAACTACTTAGTCTTGGAGAAACAATAAATTTTTATAAAATTGCCAAACTCGGAAATTCCAAGAGCATTAAGAACCAAGTGTTAATGCATCAGTACTTGCACAGTTTCCAAAATAATATAAAATCAGTCAAAACGAAAAATCAGAGCTGGTCATTGAGGAGGGAAAACTAAATACAGGAAATGTGCTGGCGTGTTGAATGAACTTGGAAAATGCCGAGGATTAAATACTGAATTTCTAATAAAACTATACACTGCAATACACATTTAAACTGCCTGCAGTGGTTGCCTCTGGGGAATTACGCCCGGGGAGCCGTCACCTGTCTTCTGCCCATGCCGTGAGATCTGGACAGCAGGCAGTCGATGTACATGTCCCAGAAATCCTGGGCCATGTGCAAAAAGACGTCGTGATGGCCGGGCCGCTGGGATTTCTGCAAGAAGAGCATGAAGTTCCAGAAGGCATCCGCGTTGTGTTCTATGCGGAGCTCCTTGAGGTCGATGAGTGTCAGGGAGCAGGCGTTCCAGCACTGGAGGTCCACGTCCTCCGTGAGCCCGGGGCTGACGCTGGCCAGCACGCCCTTCTGAGAGGCCAGGTCGGCGCGGGCCAGGCTGAGGAGCAGCAGGCAGCTCAGGGGCAGCGAGAACCACCTCCTCGGGGCAGAACCCATTTCTAACCAGAGAAAGAAGAACGGGGCGGGGGATATATTTAATTTAGAAAGTTAGTCAGTCTCTCAGTGATCTAAAACTTGGGAAAAACACACTTGGCTTTGATAGATGCGCCTGCTTTACATTGGTGGTTTCTCTAAGCTGCGCTCAGACCTTCCCTTGCAAGAACATTTCAAACAGGCACCAGAAGTAGTCTCCAAGAGCCTCTGCTGTCCCACGCGCGATTAGGAAGACATGACTGTGTTTATCACAGGCTGCTTTAGTCGGGAGAGAGCAGAAGGCAAGTGATCCTGCCGTCCCAGTGGGTTCCACCTCAGCCCACTGGGTGGGTGATCACGAGAAGGTGTGGGTTTGGGTGATTGAAATGTTACAAATCCACTAACTGAAACAGCCCGGGGTCTCCTAAGCACCGGTTTCCATCTGTCAAAGTTGCTGCAGAAACCCCACAGAGTTCCTGCCCGAGGCTGGCACTGCGCGGGGGCACCCTTACCCAGCGCACCGGGGCAGATCCAGCACCCGGGGTTGCCTTTCCTGAGACTCGGCCACCCCCTCGCCCCCAAAAAAGTTGCACTTAAGAGAGAAGTCAAATGAAACCAAACATACCCAGGTTGTCCTGTCGCAGCAAGCTGAAGACTGTCCGCACTGGGTTGGCAGTGGCCACTTGACGAAAAAGTGAAGAATGGACTGGTTGGAACCGAGCAGCTGCCGCGAGCAGTGCCCTCCGCCCAGGTGGGGTCTCCAGGACGCAGAGGCGGAGCCGGCGCTGGGACCGGGGAGCTGCGGGCCGCGCGCGGTGCTCGCTCGGGGCCGGGTGGTGGCCGCGGAGACTCGGGGCCCGCCGGCCCAGGGCGGCGGGAGGCGCTCCGAGCTCGGAGCTCGCGCGGTGCCCGGGAGGCTTCTGCTCGCCGAGGGCGGCGTTGCGCGCTCAGCTGCGGCCGCGGGGCACCCCGAGTCTCTCCCGCAGCTCCGGTGCGCTCCTTTTCTAGGGACCGAGGGAGGGGCAGGGCGGGAGTGGCCCCGCACCGGAGGCACCGCCCTCCCCCGGCCCGGCTCCCCGGGACCCGCGGGCCGCCGCTCCCGCGCCCCTCGCTCCACTCGGATCACGCTGTGGCTCTCTCCTCTAGCTAAAAAAAAAAAAAAAAAAAAAAAAAAGGATAAAAAGGATAATATCGATCCATCTGACTAAGAGCTTAAGCCTTCCAGAGCGAAGCACCGTTAAAATCACTGGCACTGGTACCTCCCCGGAGGTCGTTAGGAGATGGAGCCTCTGGGTCAGTCCCTGTGATCTCCGTCTGCACTCGCCACCGGTCCCGGCTCTGGATCAGTGCTGGGACTTTGTCTTAAGTTTGTTCCGTGTGTCCCAAGGATCTGAGGGAGCTGGAGAGGATCTACTTGCTCGGCCCGGGGGAAGGTCCCCGAGTCCTGGCAGTGAGACCAGCGGGCGCCCAACCCGGCAGAGCCCATAGTCCCCACAGAAGCCCACCCCTCAAACGACCCCCTGACTGTGGTCATGCTTGTTTATCTGATTTCTCTGGCTAGAACGTGTGTCTCCAGGAAACACAGCCACCCTCGTTCCCCACAGAATCCAGACAAGCACAGTCAGCTGGGAGAATACAGTGACCGAGTGATGCTGCCCAACACCGACAAAAAGAATGATTTTTCAATTTATTAACTTTCTGACTCATTATAATGAAAGACATTAATTTAAAAGACCTACAATTGCAGTTGCCCCTAGTAAACCTTAGTAGTAGTGTATTAACCAAAGTGTGATTCAATGACCCTAGGGGAAAAAGCAGGAAATGAAGTTGTAACAGATAAGAGCCCCACAGAGAAACAAGTACTCCTTGACTGCTGACTAACTGAAGGGAGAAAAGGCAGTATTATTTTTTTTAGGACAGGAGATACAGACAAATATAACATTGTCACTGAGATAGGAACAAGAAAACAGAGGGAGGGGCACAGGCTTTGGGAGTGTACCCCTGGACTGTGTGGCATGGCAGGAATGTGGGCATACCTCTGTGTGCCCCTTGATCTCCTTATAAATGCTCCAGGATTCAATGACCTTGTCTAATCCAATCACTTCCCATAGGCCCCCAGCTCTAAACATCACAGTTACATTTTCTATCCTGTTAAGGAACATAGGATTTGGGAGATTAAAGTCTTTTCAGAAAAAAAAAAAAAAAGAAAGAAAAAGTGTATATGAAAGGCAGAATTTCAAGAAGAAGGGAAAGAAACAATAATAATGAATGAATAATAACAATAACAATAATAATAGTGAAACATCTGCTGGTTCATGACCCAAAAGGTCACAAAGGCTAGGGTTAGGCCAGGCCAAAACAGGAGCCAGGAACTGCACCTTGTTCTTCCACATGGGCGGCAGGGACCCAAGCATTTGAGCCAGTGCTTGGGCAGGTCAAGGCCGGAGCCTAGCCTCGGTCCTGTCTCCTAAGCGGGTGGCAGGGGTGGATCAGCAGGGGAATGGATGGGAAGTGAAGCGCCTTGCACTCAAACTGACACTCCAACAGCTATCTTTTCCCTTGAATTTTTTGTATGTTTTTAGTTATCTCACTGAGAGGTAATTAAAGCATTGTCCTGTTTTCTATGCTTCCTCTGTCAGAGTTCAATTAAGGGAGCAAGAAGGAATGTATTATAGGTATTAGAGTGTGCACAACTGCACATGTCTGGGAGGTAAAAAGTCTGAAAAGGAACTGTTGGAGGACCAAACAGAAGCCACTAACAAGGGCCCAGCAAGGGAGCTAGTGAGGAAGCACGTGGGAGGCTGTTGCCTCTGACGTGAGCAGTAAATGTGCAGTCACTGTCGGCGGGTCAGGGAGGAGGAACAGCAGGACAGAGGTGGAGCAAGGACGCAGAAGAACGCAGCAGCAGCTAAGCTAGCTACTCACCATGTCAAGCTTCAATGGTGCTGAAAGAGTTGCTGCCTTCTGCATGTGTTGTCCCACCTGCTACTGGCTCCAAACTGAGGTATGCTAAAGATCTTAGGGAGATGGAGACACTGGGTTCTAAACCATATGAACAGGTGCTCATGAACGTTAGTAACAACACAGACACACGTTTGCACAGAACCCAGCTGTGGTAACAACGTCTACATTTGGTCTAGTGAGTAAGATGCCCATATCTTGTGTCTCAGAGCTTGGACTGGTATCCCAGCTCTTCCTCTGGCTCCAGCTTCCTGCTAACGCACAGTCTGGAAGGCAGGCGGTGATGACAGGTAGCAGCGTCCCCTCCCAGCGTGAGTCCTGGCCATTGCAGTATTTGTGGAGTGAACCAGAGGACAGTGACTCTCATTCCCACTCACTGCCTTTCTCTCTGCCTCTCAAGTACATACATTAGTTAGTGAAATAGATTTTAAATTGAAAATAGTAACAAAAAAAAGCATAGGGATGGAAATTTGGGAATCACAATGACATCTGAATTGACATGGTAAAAATGACCACAGTCATCTTCACCAAACGTACCTCGAGAAAAGAGTCACTGATTCATCCGAGCCCCAACCACGGCCCTATTAAGTCAGACACAAAGTGAGGCTGAGTGGGCTCAAGCTCTTCAGAAGTAGTGGGGCAAAACAACCCAACGGACTATTATCTGCTCTACCCACCCAACAGTACTGCCCGGAACTCAGCCACGATGATGAGCACTGGCATAGTAGGTTTCCTGCACTTAGTTTACTATTTTTAATAAAATGCTTGACCAGATGGATCATAGCTTTGAGTTGGTAGTGATTCCTGTGTGACTCTGTAGGTAAAATTGATCAGGATTACTTAATTTTACATCCTGTCTAATTCTGCTATAGCCTTTTATGTCCAGCCTTACGGTAATATTTTGATGTGATCTGCTTGCTTTCTTGTCGCGGCATTTCAGTATCTTAGAAGGAAGCAATATGAAATTGCTGTAGTTACTGGTTTCTCTCCTCTGTGAACTCTAACTCATTTTTATACATTTTAGATCTCATCTTCTTTTAAGGGAAAGCGTTCATTAGCTATTAAAGCACCACTTTTCTTTGATAAAAAGGAAAAACTGCCTTTCATCTGTCAGGAGTCTTCATAGCAAGACTACGATTATTAACATTTTTTTCGAAGATGACATTTCCTATGAGAGATGTTCATTAATGAGCAGATATAATCATTCTTATCAAGGGAGATGTACACAGTAGGTGAAGAGAAATATAAGTTTAAATGAATGGCATACAGGTAGCAATTGTCACAGGCCAAGATCAACCTTTACAAGCTTATGGGGAAGGTTACTTTTCCCTTTACATTTCAAAAGGGGAAAAAAAAAAGATAAAAGTAATAGGAGATATCATTCCCAAATAAATGTTATCATAGAAAAAAATTGATAAAGACAAAAATTTTTTATTAATACATTCTCCAGGCCTATACTAACTTAATCAATTAACTCTGCATGCACCAGGATCCCACATGGGCGCCAGTTCTAACCCTATCAGCCCTGTTTCCCATTCAGTTCCCTGCTTGTGGCCTGAGAAATCAGTCGAGGATGACCCAAACCCTTGGGATCCTGCACCCACATGGGAGACCTGGAAGAGGCTCCTGGTTCCTGGCTTCGGATTGGAGCAGCTCCGACCATTGCAGCCACTTGGGGAGTGAATCAATGGATGGAAGATCTTCCTCTCTGTCTCTCCTCCTCTCTATATACCTGACTTTCCAATAAAAATAAATAAATAAACCTTTACAAAATGTCTTCAGCACTGTTCATTGTCCAATTGTGAGCAAAAACTTCTGGAACTCAAATGAGAAAGCTTCCACCACTGAGGGTTTAAGGAGATACCAAAGGATGATTTCTTTTTATTAGGATTCATTCTAGCGTTGTTCAATGTGAAACTGCTGTGAGGATGAGCACACACAACCCTTCTCACACCATTCTGTCAGGCTCCTGAGAGGGAACCACTTGCTGACTAGATGGAGAGTCTTCCTCTGACTTGCTCAGTCACTGCCACCTTCTTCTGAGTCAGCGCAAGGTGTCTCAGTGTCCCGTTGGGTCACATGCAGGAAGCACGGCTGCCGTTCAGGTCTGGCTGAAAACCCCTGCAGGTTTTCACTCCCCTGATTCGATTACATGCTGAAGTTTGAGACCAACTTTTTATTACCAGGGATTGAGTAGTGGAACAAATTAGGAACTCAAACTGGTGTAGGAATGAGTGAGCGGCACATCTCGACGAATAAAGGCATTAATATGCATCCACTTTTTACAAAGATTTTATTTTGGGACAATTGGCACATTGTCTGAAGCCTTCACTTTTTATGTATGTAGCAACATACATAATTTGAGATATTTTATATTCGCATTAAAACAAAAAGGTTAATGATCACCAAATAAAAACTTTCACTATTATGTATGGCTATAAAAAGAATTGGAGAAATGATCATTTCACCTATATACAGTAAATTTTAAAACAGTTACAAATAATTAAAAATATAGTAGTACAACATTCTTAACCATTGGATTGGCAAAACAAAATTTCACAAATTTGTTCTATTTGTTAGAATACTGATATGTACAAGCATTTTTTTTAAAAAAAGATTTATTTATTTTATACTTATTGGAAAGTCAGATTTACGGAGAGGAGAGACAGAGAGAATGATCTTCCATCCATTGGTTCACTCCCCAAGTGGCAATAACAGCTGGAGCCAAGCCAATCCGAAACCAGGAGCCAAGAGCTTCTGCTGGGTCTGCCACACAGGTGCAGGGTCCTAAGGCTTCAGGCCGTCCTCTACTGCTTTCCCAGGCGACAAGCAGAGAGCTCGAAGGGAAGTGGAGCAGCCAGGATAAGAACTGGCATCCATATGGGACGCTGGCGCTTGCATGGTAAGGACTTTAGCCAGTAGCACTAAGCCCTCTGGCATTTTTTTAACTGAAAATTTTATTGTTGTTGTTATTGTTTTAGCTCATACCTACCAGGGAAAATATAATGTCTTTTTGGGTCTGGCTTATTTTACTCAACATAATATCCTCCAATTTTATCCATTTCAATAAAATGGTGGAATTTCACTATTTTTTTTTTTTACAGATGAATGATATTCCATGCGTTATCCATTCACCTGCTCATGGATACCACCTTGGTTGATTTCAAATTCTGGTTATCCTGAACATGGTATAAGCATGGTAGTACAGCCATGTCCTTGATACAGTATGTCCTTTGGATATACTGCCAATAGTGGGGTTGCTCAGTCATATGCCAGTCTATTTTTTAAAGAGCTCTCCATCCTGTTTTCCACAGTGGCTGGGCTAGCTAACGTTGTCACTAACCATACGTGTTCTCCCTTGTCCACATCCTCTTGAAAATGTGTCGCTCCTTTTGCTCTTAGCCGATGGGGTGAAGCGCCAGCTCCTGCCGTTCCGATGCGCCTGTCCCACGGCTGGTGGTGGTGAGCATTTCCTCATGTGTGTTGGCCATTGCTATTTCTCCTTTTGAGAAGTGTCTATTGGAGTCCTTCGCCCATTTTTAACTGAATTGGTTGTTTTCTGTTATTGAGTCTGACTGTGGTGTTTTTGTTCAGGATAAATCTTACGCTTTCTGCGTTGTTTATAGTACGAAAAGGTTCTCAGCATTTTGAGATATTTTAATAGCAACTTCTCATCTAACTTGTATCTGCTATTATCAGTTTCCATATATATGCATGGAAAAGAAAGTGCTACAGGCTTCTATTCACTGGTCACAAATAAGCATTAGAACCTGCATACATTGGCGTTAATGCTATTCTGACATAGTAGGAGGACCTAATAAAGACAGTAATTCAACCGTGTCATTTTTATCAAGATTAGACTAAAAACATCTAAAGGTGAGCAAAAACATGAGGAACTCAAATGAGAGAAGCTTCCACCACTGAGTGTTTAAGGAGATAACAAAAACACGGTCATAGCTTAATGCCCTGAGTGAAGGATAAATCCGCCGATGGAGACTAATTTAGAGTAAAATATTTAACATTAAAGTAATAATATAGTGGGGAAACGCACAAACTCCTGACAGGCTTTATAACTATTACAACTTTACTGACTGTTGATTACAGGGCCCCGCAGAGCGAAGACACAGGGATAATTCTCGCCTGAGTATTTCTTTCTTTTTAAAATGTATGTCTTTTTATTGGAAAGGCAAGCTTTGTAGAGAGGAGGACAGATCTTTCATCTGCTGGGTCACTCCCTAAACGGCCGCAACTGGCTGGCGCTGACAGCCTGGCCAAGAAACAAGCAGCGACTAGTCGGAGACAAATTTCCTGCCTCTGCAACACAAACGTTAAACATTGACAGCCTAGATGGGGGACAAGTGAGAGACGGAGGAACGTCTTTCAAAAGCTGCTTCACAGGAAGTCTACATTTCTGGACCAGAATCCGAGCCGCGGCGACCTGACAGGCCTGGGAGCTCAGCCTGAGGCAGCCTGCGTCTGAGGAAGGCTCTGGCGCGGCTTGTACTGAAATGTTTCAGGTCGTCCTTCAACGGCAGTTTTCTCAGACTTCTTTTTTCTTCCAGTCGGGCTTCTGTGGGTTTTTGGCCGCGTGCAGTCCCATTGTCTGCCAGAGCTTCTATCAGCGTGCGGACTCGTATTTCTAACTCTTCCTCGCCGGCAGCACTGCTCGGCCCCGTCCGCGCGCAGCCTGCTTCGTTACCACACACGCCCATTTCCTCAGCCTCGCAGGAGGGCGCGGGCAAACGACGCACAGCGCACGCGCCTCATGCCTCGCGAGCTCACCCGACGACGCATGCGCCAGACCGCGGGCCCAGCGAAGGAGAAATCGCCTGGGCGGCCGTCGGTGACGTACAAAGGCGGCGCCCTGCTCGAGCGTGGGCTTCCTCGGCGGGAGCGAGTCCGGTTCCTCCACAATCATGGTGCATTGCAGTTGCTTGTTGTTCCGAAAGGTCCGTGCATTGCTGCCTCTCAGCCTCGAGCCTGAGGCCCCGAGTGCGGGCCCTGGTTGGCTTTCGCACGTCGCCCCACTTTCGTTTTGGAGGGCTGGGATGGGAAAGATCTGGGGGCAGGGTTTGGGATTCTTTGGGGGAATTGTGTGCACCTGGGATAAGGAAATGGGGTACCTTCTTTTCTTTTTCCTTTTGGGGGAGACTTAGAAACTGGTGATTTTTTTTGGTCCCCTTTTAATTTCCATACATGTTACTTTGTCTTTTTCTCCAGTGTTCTTAAGATCTTTCTAAAAAGCGTAATTTGAGGCGATTTTTTTGTAGAGAGTTTGGGTTCCTCTGTGCAGTGCCGGCCGTGGAATCAAGTTGTGTAAAAGGTTAGAGCTTCACGTTTTCAGTTGAGAAGCACACGCCTTGGCCAGGCACGCTGGGGAGAAGCTGCCCTCAGTGAGGCTGCTCAGTCTTTGGTTCTGGTAGTGCCGTGAGAAGACATTTCAAATTGAAGGGACTTTAAAACGGCGTTTGAATGTTTGCGAAACAGATGTTCAGATGTTATTGATGCTTATGAACTATCCTAAGTGACTCACAGCATGAAGACTATAAATGCAAGTAGCTATCCTGAACGGATAGCCTGAGAGGTTCGTCCACAGGATCTCTGCCTGTTGGAGGTCGCTGATCTAGGAAACCAAAGGCAATGAAAGATGGGAAACGCGGGACGGGAAAAGTTGTGGCATAGTCGGTTAAGCTACCACCTACAATGCCAGTGCACCGTATGACTGCCAGCTTGAGTCACCGGTGCTCTGCTTCCAGCACCCTGCTCATGTGTCTGGGAGAGGGCAATGAACTAGGGTTCGCGTCCTTGACCCCTGCCACCATGTGGGAGACCTGGAGGAGGTCTAGACTCCTGGGTTTGGCCTACCCTAGCTCAGGCTTTTGGGGCTGTACAAGGAGTGAACCAGCATCTGGAAAGTCTGGCTTCCCGGTCACACTGCCTTGCAAGTAAGTGAACTAAGAGGAAAACAAAGTTACATACTGAAAGTCTCCCAGTCCCTCCCGCCCAGATGCCTGAAAGAACTTAGCAGAACAGAAAGCTGCACAGGAGTTCTGAGTTATTAAGCACATGAGCATGTTTGGCATACAGACCTCTTTCGTTTCTTCTTTTCAAGTATGGAAGTTTTGTTGACAACCTACGAATCTTCGCCAGGGGAGGAAGTGGTGGAATGGGTTATCCCCGCTTGGGGGGAGAAGGTGGGAAAGGTGGTGACGTCTGGGTTGTAGCCCATGGAAAAATGACTCTGAAGCAACTGAAAGACAAATATCCTCAGAAGCGGTTTGTGGCTGCGGGAGGAGCCAACAGCCGGTGAGTTCTTGCTGCATGGCCGCACAAGTTTGAGGCACTTAACTCCTAGGAAGCTGGTGCTAAAGAACATCTTGGGCTTTGGAAGCCATTGCTTCTGATGACTGTTTGGATTTTTGCACTTGCTTTGTGGAAACAGTAATTATCTGTTTCAATTATCTCTTGCAACCTTTAGGGATCCCTTCTCATAGTTTAGCTGTAGGGGCTGGCATTGTGACCTAGAAGGTTAAGCCTCCTCCTGCAGTGCCAACATCCCATGCTGACACTGATTTCAATCCCAGCTGCTCTACCTCTGTTGTGGCTCCCTGCTAATGCGCTGGGAAAAGCAGCAGAGGATGATCCAAGTGGAAACCGAGAAGACGCTCCAAGCTTCTGGCTCCCGCCTGGCTCAGCCCCAGGCGTTGTGGCCACGGGGAGTGAACCAGTGGTGGAGGATGGCTCTATTTCCCTGCCTCATTCTCTGTAACTCTGCCTTTTAGATAAATTTAAAAAAAGGTCTTAAAAAACTGTGTTACTCCATCAACCCAGTCAGTCCCTAGTCAGCCTTCCAGCCAGGTGTTAGCACTGCTAACTGTCCCTTGACTTTTTCGAGAATCCTCTGGTTTTTGTTTTGTTTTTTTGAGATTAATTTTTTTTTTAAAGATTTATTTTATTTTCATTACTAAGTCAGATGTACTGAGAGGAGGAGAGATAGAGAGGAAGTGGAGCTGCCGGGATTAGAACCAGCAACCATATGGGATCAAGGCGAGGACCTTAGCCATTAGGCCACGCTGCCGAGCCCTTTTTGAGATTAAATTTTAAATATTTGCTCAGTCAGTGGATTTCTATGGCTTTGTTTTAGTTTTATTTTAAGCCTTTTTGTATTGTAACAGTGGTCTCTTTAGGTAAGTAATGCCTTTAGTTCATTGTGAAATAAGACAGCTTTTATTAGTACTCTGGTAACTTAAATTTAATGCCATTTTTGTGGGACTCTAGTCTAAAATCCAATTAAATAGGCAGAATTTTTTAGTGCGTTTTTGTTAATATTTGTTTAACATCTGCATTAAACAGGATTGATTGCTGCTTTTTCTTTGTAAACTTAAGTTTGCTTATAGTGTAAACAATTTACCATAGTAGATCTTTCTTATTTTAACTTAGCTCATTTTGTTTGCTTGTTTTTAGGGTTAGCGCACTGAAAGGCTCCAAAGGAAAAGACTTTGAAATCCCTGTACCTGTTGGCATTTCAGTAACGGACGAAAATGGTCAAGTCATAGGTGAGTGTGGCGCAGCTTCTGAGGTTGTGAACAATGTGTGCTTTTAAAATACAGTCACTTATTTGAAAGGCAGAATGATAGAAAAAGGGAGATTTTCCATCACTACTCAAAAGCCTTCATCAGCCTGTGCTGGGCCTGGCTGAAGCCAGGAGCCCGGAACTCCCTCTGGGTTTTCTTTCTGGGTGGTGGGGATCCCAGTACTTGGGCTTTCATCTGCTGCCTCCCAGGGTGTGTGTTAGAAGCTGCTTGATTCAAAGAGGAGATAGGACTTGATTTGAACAGGCACTTAATATGGAATGTGAATGTCCCAAGCAGTGGCTTAACCCACAGTGTCACAATGCTCACCCAAGAATGTATATGTATTCTAAAATTACATGAGAGCTTTAGGAGATTGCTGCAGAATCTTTTTAATGTTAACATTATTGTTTTTTACTTATATTTATTTGAGAGCCAGAGGGATTGGGACAGGTAGATGGAATCTGAGAGAGCTCGCATGCGCTGAAGCAGTTCACTACCCAGATGCTCACTGTGGCCAGCCGGGTGCAAGTGATGAGCTAAGCTCAACCCAGGTTTCCCCATGGTGACATGAACCCTGTACTGGAGCCTTCATCACTGCCTCCTCCATTTAGCAGGAAGCTGGCGTCATGGGGTAGGGTCAGGACTTAACGCAGGCACTCCACGTCCTGTGTGTCAGCTGGCAGCTTAACCAGTAGGCCAGATGCCCAACCTTATACTAACTAGTTCAACTCTGGATCTAGAAAACCTTTTTACAAATGATATAAAATTGTTCAAAAAGGACTGTTAGATATAAGACTATTTAAAAGATACAAAGGTACTTATTTGATATGTAGACTGTAGCAGCTCTTTTGAGCTGCTTGTAAAAGTATTTTTCTAGGATAAGATTTTTGAAAGAAAATCCTGTGTTTAACCTTTTAGACTTGCAAATTACAATTTCCTGCTCAGTGTTTCTGAAAGAAAATGTCATGTTAGTGTTTTTGTTTAATTCATCTTTACTAATCTCAATTGATCTTGAACTGTGGTTATGCAACAAGGTGGAGGAATCCTCCATGGGGGGAGGGTTTGGGGAGGGGATGGGGGAATCCCAGTACCTATAAAACTGTGTCACATAATGCAATGTAATTAATAAAAAAAATCATCTTTACTGTCTTTTTCTCTCTTTAAGGAGAATTGAATAAAGAGGGAGACAGAATTTTGATAGCTAAAGGAGGTCTTGGTGGTAAATTACTAACAGATTTCCTACCATTGAAAGGCCAAAAACGAATAGTTCACCTTGACCTAAAACTTATAGCTGACGTAGGTCTGGTAGGGTAAGTATTCTTTATATTTTTATGTACTTTGGAAAAAATGGAAATTTTGGCCAGAATTATTTCTAAAATATACTGTATGTATATATACTGACTTATTTCATATGTGTGTATACATACGTACACACACACACTTTGGAAGTATGCTGCTAAATGCAGTTATTTTTCAACAATAACAAGTCAAGACAGATTTTGTCTTCAGCCTGATGTTTTGACATGTGGAACTTTATCCAAAGACAGATTGAAGATACGTATTCAAGGCTAATCACTGTATTGTTTAAAGTTCAGAAAAAAGTTGGACAAATAGTATGCATGTATAATGCAGAAAAAAACAAAGCTGTACCCATCCTACCACTGGGAAGTAACTTAACAGTGTATTCTCTTTCACTGTATATATGCGTGTGTGTATATGGATGTATGTTTGTGTATGTGTGGTATTTATAAATAGTGAAAAATTGGAGAGTCTAATGGACTTAGGTAACTTAGGTAAATTACACTGTAAAAACGTTCACCTCATATTATTTAATTAAAGGAAGACCAGTTAGCTATGAGTAAATCTTAAAAAAGTCTAGACATTGTAAAAATTTAGGACAGTGGAGCATGCGAATGAGGCTGTGTAGGAACCAGTAGAAAGATCCGGAGTACATGGCCAGGGAAAGTTCCATTGGACAGGTGAGCAAGTTCTGGGACAGTAAATCGCAAAGGAAGAACAAGGTGGAGACGGAGCCTATATTCCAGGAGCTGGGAGAGATGTATCTGCCCCGTAAGGCAGGCCTGATTTGGGTTTCTGCTCAAGCAGATCAAATCATGAAAAATATATTGAGAACGTATTAATATTTGTTGAAGGAATTAATTACTCTTCTATATATACTTTTATCTGCATTTGAAAGTGTTCACAAAACATTTTTTTAAAGGCAGTTGGCATAATGGTTTGGATAACATTTTGTCATTGTTTCGCCACATGTAGTAGATTACATATATTGTCCATTGCGACTTTCAAGATTTTTTTTTTTACTTGTTACTTGAATAACAGTCATTTTATTATTTCTCAATGCTGAAACATTCACAGTATCTTTAGTATCTAGCATAGGATTATCTTTTTTTTTGTATTTTATTCTCCAGTTTTTCAAGATTATTCTCCATTTATAGTCCCAGAAATTTCAGAGAAAAATGTTTCTTGAATTTGCTAGAAATGCAGAAACAGGGCCTGGCGGCGTGGCCTAGCGGCTAAAGTCCTCGCCTTGAACGCTCCGGGATCCCATATGGGCGCCGGTTCTAATCCCGGCAGCTCCACTTCCCATCCAGCTCCCTGCTTGTGGCCTGGGAGGGCGGTCGAGGACGGCCCAAAGCTTTGGGACCCTGCACCCGTGTGGGAGACCTGGAAGAGGTTCCTGGTTCCTGGCATCGGATCGGCACAGCACCGGCCCGTTGCGGCTCACTTGGGGAGTGAAACAACGGATGGAAGATCTTCCTCTCTGTCTCTCCTCCTCTCTGTATATCTGGCTTTCCAATAATAATAAAAATCTTTAAAAGAAAAAGAAAAAAGAAATGCAGAAACAGACAAGTGTTATTGATTTAGAATTTTATTTCTCCTTTTAGATTCCCAAATGCTGGAAAATCCTCTTTGTTAAGTCGGATTTCCCACGCGAAGCCTGCTATTGCAGATTATGCATGTGAGTATAATCTGATTGTGTATTTAAGTGTGCAGGGCTAGCCGTGGTTTGAACTTGATAGAACATTTGTACTTCTCATTCATATCTGAAATCTCCTAAGGCCTCAGGCAAATTCCTTGCGCTTATTGGACATTTACCTGGTTGCATTTATTCCTGTTGCATAATCATTTGCTTTCGTTGGGATTTTGTCAGTCACCTATGCTTTACCAAGCACTGGGGTTAGTGCTGGGAAGGTGGAGATGGATGCTTCTCATTCATTCTGCAAACATTGTTTCTAGAAACCACATGAAGTTCAGAAAGATGGATGTAGCAGAAATAGCTATTGCGCTGGTTTTTATTGTGCTTACAAACTAGCGGTGGAGGGCCATATATCACTAATAAATATAAGGGAATATGAGTGGGTTTTTTTGCAACAGTATAGGTGATTCCTTTAGACTTGCTTGAAGTGTGCTGCTGCGATCTGAAGAATAGTAAGTTAATCAATGGATGGGAATGGAGGTGAGGGGTTATTAAATCAGAGGATACAGCCTATACGCAAAGACTCCGAGGTAGGGAGTAGATTTGTGTGTACAGAATATGAATTTAAAGGAAAAAGGGACTCAGTGAGGCTGGAGACATACGTAGAGTCTGTATCACATAGAACCTCATTTAGGGTGTAAATGATGTTTGCATCTTAAAAGCAGCTAGAAGCCTTTAAGCAAGGAGTAAAATGATTATCTTTGATTTCTCAAAAAGATCTTTCTGCCTGTGATGCAGAGAGTGGACTGATGTGGGGCATCCATGGATCTGGAAAGATCAGTTGGTAGGCTGTTGCAGCAGCTACTAGGATGTAATGGGAGGTTAGATGTAAGAGTCGAGATTCCTGCCATCACTGAACAAAACAACACTGAATAATACTGACCTGCAAATAAAATGAAGTCATTCTTAGGTTATGCTCTGGTAAGCCAGAGTTCATTTTGCGCTCATTACTATTAATTAGCTGGCCAGCTAATTTGTCAGAGTTCACTGGACTTGAGAGAGAGAAGGAAGAGGAAAAGCAAAAAGTCATAGGTAAGAGGCAAGAGACAGGATTTCTAAAGCTTAAGGATAATTGCATGAGAAAGGAAAAAAATGTCACTCACATACAAGTGATAGGAACCTGAATTCTGAGCCTCTCCAGGTATGCAATGTGCATGTTGGGGGTGCTTAAAGAGCTTCGAGGGCCACTGATTAGATTAGGATTAAGCATGTGCAGATTATAAAAATCATGTAGCTTTTTCAATACATTGTAAATGACAAGGATATTTCAAAGTGCCAGCCTTAATTAATTGTTTTCCTTTTAGTTACAACATTAAAGCCCGAACTTGGAAAGATTATGTATAAGGATTTTAAACAGGTAGGTATTTTTAAAGTAAAATTCTAGATTAAGTAAGGAAGTGTTTTGTTTTGACTCATTGATGTTGTAGTATTTGCCTGTTTCTGCAGTGTTAGGGAAAAGTTACAAGGTTTTATTTTATGGTCGGTAAAATATGATCACATTAATTCTGCTCGTTATTATCACAGTAAAATGTAAGAATTCAGTTTCTCCTTTTTCAAATATAAGGTCCAGTTTATTACTGCAGCATTGCATTTTCTTTATTTCCTCAACTGCTATTTTTTTTCATTGCAGATTAGTATTTTTCTTAACCATATAGGGTTATTATCGATCTTCATATCCTAGAAATACTGTCTAAAGTTCATGGAAATGATTTTGACTTTGCTCCTTTTGCAAAAAAAAGTTTCAATAGAATATTGGGTTCATCTAGCTATTAAAATTTATTTTTCCCTGATATATGTTTATTTTCTATATACAGCTAAAACAAACAAACAAAGGGAAATAATAGTGCTTAACAGTATATTTAGAGAGAGTTCATAAAGTTCAGGGAAAATGGAATTAAAAGATCATTCCATGAACTTGGAAGGATCCTTTTATAACTTAAAATACAGCAGTTGTGCCCCTTAGTATTTACCCAGATAATTTGGAAAAATTCTCTAATACCCACATGTTTTCTAGCAGCTTTATTCATAATTAATAAAACTTATAAACAATCAGGAGATCTTTCAGTAGGTGAATGGTTAAATTGTGATATACCCAGAATCAGCTCTGAACAAAAGTGAGCTATGCAGCCACGAAAAGAGAAGGAAGGACCTTAGTTGCGTAGTACTAAGTGAAGCCGATCTGAAAAGGCTGCATACCCTGTGGTCTTGGAGGTATGGCAAACCTTGGAGGAAGCAGTGGTGCTGGGGTCAGGGAGGAAGGGCGGTGGACCAGGCTACTCAGAATTGTTACAGTATTGAAGTGATTCTGTGTGTGATGATATTGTCATTTATCACAAGGGATAAGATGGCAACTGAAAATGAACCCTAACGCAAAGTTTGGACTTCGGATGATAACGGTGTGTCAGTGTTTCTTTCCTGGAGTGCCATGGTGTAATTCAAAAGCTGTAAAAGATTTATATTCATTTTAAATAGTGACATACTAGTAAAAAGTAAAAGCAGTTACATATAACATTAAATTTTAAAATTATAAATATTATGTAACATAATATGGCTATAGAGAATAGTATTTAGAGGAAAAAAACAATTCTAAAAGTTACTTATGTTATCACTGGAGAAACAGACAGAAAGGTCTAATATCCACTTTTTTTTCCGCTACTCCCCAAATGCTTGCAAAGGCAGGACTGAGCCAGGCCACACCAGGAGCCAGGGGCTCCCTCCAGGCCTCCATGTGTTGAGCTGTGTTAGCTGCAGCCTCCGACGGTACATGTCAGCAGGAAGCTGGAGTAGGGAGGGGAGCCAGGACTTGAACACAGCTACTCTGATTGACTTCTTAGCAACTGTCTTGTGGCTTCTTAGCAACTGCGCTTCACATCTGTCCTGAGAACATTGCTTACAGCTAATTTGTAAGGGAAATCAGTAGAGGCCCTCTAAAGGAAGTTTCAGGATATGAGATCTCTGTTGTACACTCTACCTTCTCAAATGAGGGTCTTCATAATGTTGATAAAATTGTGAAATTAAATGGTAATTTAGGAGTAGGGGATTGGCTCAGCTCTTAGGATGCTTGGGTCAGGATGTCTGCAGGGGATTGGCCCAGCTCTTAGGATGCTTGGGTCAGGATGTCTGCAGTTAGGATATGCTTGAGTTCAGTTTCCAGCTGTGTCTCCTGATTCCAGCTTCTTGCTGCTGTTGCCAAGAGACCCAAATATCTGGCAATGAAAGAGTCTGGTTTTCAAAACATTTGGGGGATGGCACTGTGGTGTTTTGGATTAAGCTGCCGTTTGCAGTGCCAACGGTCATATGTGACTTCTAGTTCTAGTATTGGCATTTTAATTCCTACTGAGCTTTCTGCTGATTTGTCTTAGAAAAGCAGCCATAGATGGTCCCAGTAACTTGGAGCCCCTGCCACCTTTAGGGGAAACCTGGGTGGACTTGCTGGCTACTTACTTGCTGATGACCCAGCCCCAGCTGTTGGCAGCCATTCGGAGAGTAAACCAATCAGTGGAAGCTGTTTCTGTCTGTGTCTCCCTCTCTGTTTCTGTCAGTCTTTCAAATAAATAAATCTTTTAAAAATATGTATTGATTCTGCTATAAAGATATATAGGTTTTCCAAAGATGCAGTGATGATCATAAACTTGAAACAATATTGGAAATAAGAAAATTTGAAATGTAATTGGTCTTGTGTTTTTCTCTTTTATCACACTTATCTTTTTACTAGATATCTGTAGCTGATCTCCCTGGTTTGATAGAAGGAGCACACATGAACAAAGGAATGGGCCACAAATTCCTCAAGCATGTAGAAAGAACGAGGCACCTGCTTTTTGTTGTAAGTTTTGTGCACGCCAGAGTAATGTCGAAATGAGTGGATTTGATGTTTGTAGAGGATTTTTATAAGTAAATTTGAAGAGAAAGTGCAGTCCTGTGTTATGGCACATCTGGGTCAGTGACAGACTGCGATGATGATGGTAAGGATGTATGGCCTAGTGATGCAGCTGTCTCAGCTTGTATAAGAACACTGTATTTGTTTAATGATGAAATTACCAAAGAATACCTTTCTTGGAGAGGTTCCTCATCATAAGTAACATGGCTGCATGGCAGGTGTTATTTCACTAACTGTATTCACTAAGTACAGTCAGGTGGCAGTCAAACATAAAGCCTAGTTTCTGTTTGTAGTAGGGGATGCAGTGGCATTGTTCACTATCTCAGGTGTCAGTAAGTAGCTCCGTAGGAGTTCCAACATCCTGCAGTGTGGACTGTCAGGTGCTTCACTGGTGGTGGTGGAGTTCCGGATGAGATTGTGCTTCCTGTGTTGGCAGACCATCATTTTATCAGAATAGTCATAGTTGTCTTGACACCTCAATTTCTTAAACTTATTTTAATTACTAAATAACTGGTGCAGTATAGATTGAGAAATTATTAGCTTGAGAGAATAATCTCCACTTTAGAAATGTAATATAGCTATTCTCCATATGTTATGAACTGTCTCCTCCCCTCTATTTCTTTCAGGTTGATATTTCTGGATTTCAGCTTTCATCCCAAACTCATTACAGAACTGCCTTTGAAACCATAATACTGCTTACAAAAGTAGGTTTGTTTTCTTTTTTCTTTTTTTTTTCACTGTTGTGTATCTTCTCTGATGTATGTTGGACTATATAAAATAGCATAATAAATAGAATAAGTGCATATTTCAACTTTATATGTTTTATATTAATTAAAGAATTATTAAAATTTGCTATCTGCAGTTCCTTAATAGTCACTGGTTCTATAAATTTCTTTTAAGATTTATTCATTTTTATTGGAAAGGCAGATATACAGAGAGGAGGAGAGACAGAGAGGAACGCAACGTCTGGAGCTGTTCTGATCCGAAGCCAGGAGCCAGGACCTTCCTCCAGGTCTCCCACATGGGTGCAGGGTCCCAGGGCTTTGGGCTGTCATCGACTGCTTTTCCAGGCCACAAGCAGGGATTTGGATGGGAAGTGGAGCCTCCGGGATTAGAACCGGTGCCCATATGGGATCTTGGTGCGTTCAAGTCAAGGACTTTAGACGCTACGCTGTCACGTCAGGCTCTCTATAATTGTTAACAGTGTGGGTTGAGGAGGGCTACCACTGTGGCACTGCATGTTAAGCCTTAGTCTGCTGTGTCAGAGTCCCATACCAGTGCCTGTTTCAGTCTCGACTGCTCTAGTTCCAATCCGGCTCCCCAGTGATGTACCTGGGAAAGCATTAGGGGGCAGTCCAGCTGTCCCCGGTACCCGTGTGTGAGACCCAGAAGAAGCTCCCAGCTTCATTCTGGCCCAGCATCAGCTATTGTGACCATCTGGGGAGTGAGTCAGTGGCTAGAAGACCCCTCTCTCTGTCTCCTTTTCTCAGTCTGTAACTCTGCCATTCAAGTAAATAGAAACTTAACAAAACCTGATACACTGGATAAAATTTTTGGGTCCTTACAAATCCTCCTGGATCTCTCATTTGGGTGGCAAGAACCCAAATACTTGGGCCATTACTCACTGTTTCTCAGATAGATTAACAGGAAGTGGGATCGGGAACATTCTGGAATGTGAGAAATGTGAACCCCAAGTGGCCGTTTAACATGTGTGCATAACAGTCTGACAGTACATTTATTAACTACAGTCACCATGCTGTGCAGTAGATCTCCAGAACCCATCCTGACTCTGTTCCCTTTGATCTGGACTCCATATCTACTCGTCCCCGCCCCTGGGGAGCAGCATTCAGCTCTGGGGGGGGGGGGCGGGGCGCGGTGCAGCCGTTCTGGACTCTTGTAGTTACAGTATGCCGTATCTGCTCTTTTTGACTGAGCATGTCCTCCAGGTTCATCCATAGTGTTAAAACCCCAGGATTTCTAGAAGACTGCAGAGTAGTCCATTGTTCCATTGTTTATGCTCATTGCTACACCCATGCTTTAGTGGACAGGGCTATTGCTGTGACACTCTGGCTTCTTTGTTTTTGATATATACCCAGCAGTGGGATTGCTGGGACATGAACATATGAACATGATTGTTCTATTTTTGAGGAAGTTCCATGTTGTTTTCTATGATGTCCATACTAATGCATGTTACCACCGATGATGTGCAAGGATTTTTTTCTTCCATATCCTTTTGAACATGTTGTAGATTTTGTTTTTAGATTTTTATTTGAAAGGCAGAATTATAAAAAGAGGGGAGATAGAAAGATCTTCCATTCGCTGGCTTATTCCCCAAATGTGTGCAAGAGCCAGAGCTGAGCCAATTCGAAGTCAGGAGCCAGGAGTTCTTTCTGGGTCTCCCAAATGGGTGTAGGGACCCAAGGACTTGAGCCATCTTTTGCTGCTTTCTTAGACTATAAGCAGGGAACTAAATTGGAAGTGGATCCACTGTGACGTGATTCAGCACGGGTGGAGGCTTAGACTACTATGCTATGACCTACTGCTACTACTGGCCCCATCTTTCACCTTTTTGATAATGGTCATTCTAACAGCTGATGTCTCTTTGTGGTTTTAATTTGTGTTTCCTTGATGATTAGTGATATTGAACATTTACTGGTATACTGTTGGCTATTGATGTGTCTTCTGAAGATGATCTGTTTAAGTCCCCCAGATTAACTATGGCCCATACTACCAGAAGTGCTCTACACATTCTGTGCAGTGTTCAGTGGCATTATAAACAGACATTTAAAAACCCAAATAACCAAGCAATATTGAACAAAATCAGAAAAACTGGTGTCTTCACATTAACTGATTACAAGACCTCTGCAACAAAGCCATATTAGTCAAAACAACTTGGTGTTGGCATAAAAATACATGCACAGAACAGCAGAGCAGAATGTTGAGCCCACAGGCCAGCATTGTGGTACTGCAGGTTAAACCACTGTCTGCAGCACAAGCATTCTGTATGAGTGCCAGATCTAGTCCCGGCTGCTTCACTTCCAATCCAGCTCCCTGTGAATGGACCTGGAAAAGCATTGGAAGAGGGCCCAACTGCCTGTGGAGCTCCAGATCTGGGCTTTGGCCTGGCCCAGCCCTGGATGTGTGGCCATCTGGGAAGTGGACCAGCAGATGGAAGATCACTGGTTCTGTCTCTCCTATGCTATCTGTAACTCTGCCTTTCAAAGAAATAAGAATAATCTTTAAAGAAATTATTATAGAACCCAGATGTACATTTACATTTTTAGTCAACTAATCTTAGATAAAGGTACCAGGAATATGCAAACAGGAAAAAACAGTATGTTCAATAAACGATGTTGGATACTCATATTCAGAAGAATGAGATTATACTCCAATTCTATCTGTTATGTTGAAATCAACTTAAAATGAATTAACATTACTTACACGTAAGACTTGAAACTGTCTTACTGCAGAAGAAAATGTAAGGGAAAGCCGCTTGATGTTGGTCTCTGGCCGGTGATGCTTTGGCTGTGATACCCAAAGCAGAGGCGACAAAACTGAAAAGTGAGATTACATTAAGCGCAAAAGTTTCTGTGCAAGAAGGGAAACAAAATGAAGAGACAGCCTGTGAAATGGGAGCAAATACTTGTAAACCGTACATCTGATAAGGCTCATAATCTCCTACATATACGGAACTCAACTGAATAGCAACATCCCAAAATTTTACTTTTGTTCGGGTCTCATCTGAGTTTTTGTTTGTGCTTTCGATGCCATATCTAAGAAATGGTAGCTTAATCCAAGGCTGTGAAGATTTACTTCTGATTACATTTACTGTTTCTTAGAATGTTGTAAGAAAAACATCAATTATCACTGCATCTGTGTGGGCATAACCAGATGTCATGTGAGCTAAAATATACTAACACATGACCTAACCAGAAATATTTTCTTTAGCTTCCTTTACTAGTTTTGTAGTTAGTGAGATATAGTATGTTCTAGTAATGTGATTAGCCGATAGGTTACCCATACCATTAAAGAAAGACATCACAAAGAAACTAATTTATACATACTTTTGTAAAGTAAGTTATTTATTTATTATTTGTTTACTTATTAAAGGAATTGGAGCTGTACAAAGAGGAACTTCAGACAAAACCTGCACTCCTGGCCGTTAATAAAATGGACTTGCCTGAAGCACAAGATAAATTCCACGAACTGATGAACCAGCTGCAGAATCCTCAAGGTAAAGCCGTTCATTCCTTCCATCCCAGCGTATAAATACTTACCATGTACAGAGAAAGCTAAGTATTTTATCACTGGAAAAGAAAACTGACAGTTCCTACTTTGAATAACCATGTATATTTGAAGAAACAATGCACTATTTGATAACCTTTAAGTTGCATTGTAAATGTAATAAATTATCAGGTTCGAGAATCTCACATACCCAGTAAGTTAAAGGAAGTGAACAAAAAGAAAGACTAAAGGTAGGGCTTCACAAACAAGTAGAATTTAAGCTAACCTCTTAAAGAGAGTGAATGACATGTGGATGAAAGGAAACGGAAGTGAGCATCTGCCTGAGCAGTCTTGGCTTTGACTGACCTACCTCGCAGGCCCTGGGCTGTCATTGCCCTAACAGCCAGCAGGTCCAAGGAGTTGTGCTTCTTTCCAGAATCAGTTCTGTACATCTCTGAAGCATATCACTCCTTGAGGAACGAGTCCTGTTGTGTGTAAGACACAGAAAAATAGATGGTGTTGCTCTGAAAGTATTTCCGAAGTATTTCCTAAACAGATCACTTCATGCAAAGAAACTTTCTCAAAAATTCCACGTCCTGTGGTGATGATGCTTTCAGATTTTTGAGACTTAATAGAGAACTTCATATACAGAGGAGGCAGAGAAGGGCGAGTGGTAAGTGTCTAACATGTTCCTAAGTGGTACTCATTTCTCTCAGTGCTTGTCTTTGGAATAACAATTGGGGAAATTATAGTAAGACAACATCAGAAGGTCCTTCCTCCTCTCAAAAAAAATTCTCTTGTGTAATATGTATGGTACAGCTGTTCTTGAATTAATAAGTTAGTCTTAGAATATAAGCTTTTCCTGATACAACTCTTCATTGCTTAATGTGATTTACTTTGAGTTATTCTGTTTGCTAATTGGAGGTTTCAGAAGTGAATGTACCCCAAGAATTCACAGCTGTTCATAAAACAGTGACGATTCCTGAGCTGGCCTCTCTGAACTTCCTTTGGTGTCTGCAGATCTCAGAAACCAAGCCCCTCCTTGGCTTAGCCTGTGGCTTTCAACCCTGATGTTCTGATTGGTACAAATGCTAGTTCATCCCATTGGAAAGCTTCTGTTTAAAGATTTAAACAGATACTTCTTTAAAGACATAGAAGGGCCCGGCGGCATGGTCTAGCGGCTAAAGTCCTCGCCTTGAAAGCCCCGGGATCCCATATGGGCGCCGGTTCTGATCCCGGCAGCTCCACTTCCCCATCCAGCTCCCTGCTTGTGGCCTGGGAAAGCAGTTGAGGACGGCCCAATGCATTGGGACACTGCACCCACGTGGGAGACCCGGAAGAGGTTCCAGGTTCCCGGCATCGGATCGGCGCGCATCAGCCCGTTGCGGCTCACTTGGGGAGTGAATCATCGGATGGAAGATCTTCCTCTCTGTCTCTCCTCCTCTCTGTATATCTGGCTGTAATAAAATGAATAAATTTTTAAAAAAAAAAAAAAGAAGACATAGAAATGATCACCATTCAGCATTACAAATCAGCATCACAGTGAAATAAAAACTGCAGTGAGAAATCAGCTTGCTCCAGTTAAATGAACTGTTCTCATCAGGTCAGCATTGTGCTGGTGAGGATGTGGAGCTAAAGAAATCTGTGCATACTGTTGGTGGGATCTACATTAGTGCAGCCATTGTGAAAAATAATACGGAGGTTCCTAAAAAACTGTGAATAGAACTCTCCCACTCCCGGAAGTGAAATGTGTCCGTGGAAGAGACATTTGTACTCCCATGTTTACTGTAGGCAAGAAATGGAAACAAACCAAGTGTCATTCTGATAAATGTATAAAGACAATGTGGCACACACACAGAAAGGAGTACTGTTTGGTGAAAGGAAGCAATCTGATTTGCAGCAGCATGGTTGGTACTGGAGGTCATTAAGGGAAGCAAACAAAGTGTGCAGAGACCGCGTGATTTCACTCCTCTGTAATCTATAATTGGTGATCTTGTCAACATAGAGGGTATAATTGAGGCTACAAGAAGCTGGGGAGGGATGAGTACCAAGTTATAATTAGTAGGAACAAGTGTGCTCTTCAGTTGTGTGCTAGGATGACTGCAGATCATGATAACGTGTGCTATGTATTTCTTTTTTTAAGAAAAGTATTCTTAGAATGTTTCTACCATAATGAAATGTATGTGTGTGGGGGATGGATATGTTTACCCTGATTGGACAGCATACATTGTATACATGTGTCGAACCATCACATGGGTCTCATGAATAGGCACAATATTTATGTCAGTTTACAAAAAAAAAATCTTACAAAAGAATAGTTTTCAGTGCCCTGCTTCACAAACCTCTAACATAATTTTGACCTACTTTCGAAGACCTTGAAAATCAAATTGGATTCGTTTCGTTTCAGATTTTCTGCATTTAATCGAAAGAAACATGATTCCAGAGAAGCCTGTGAAGTTTCAACATGTCATTCCCATTTCTGCAGTTACTGGAGACGGGATTGAAGAATTAAAGAGCTGTCTAAGAGAATCACTGGATGCACTTGCCAGCCAGGAAAGTGACGCACATCATAAGAAGCAACTGCTTAATTTACAGACATCCAATACACTATCATATGATGAACCACCCTCAGCGCATACTCTTACAGGTTCCAGAATACACAGAATTTAAGCCTACTAAAAACAGTACTGATGGAATACTATTCAGCCCTAAAATCTTGTTATTTGCCACAGTGTGAGTCCACCTGGAGTACTTACTGTTAAGCGAAATAAGCCAGGAACAAAAACGCACACTATATGATCTGCCTACTCTGTGACATCTGCAGGACTGGGAATCATGGAGACAGAAAGCAGAGTGGTGGCCATGGCCTGGGGATGGCGGAGAATGGGAAGTAGATGCTGAGCCAGGGACGCAGACTGAGTTGGTATGAATACATCCTGGATAGCTGTTGCACAAAATTCTTTTAAAGTAAGGTCCTGGTGCGATGGTTCAGTGGCAAAGTCTCACCTTGTATGCACCAGGATCCCATGTGGCTGCCAGCTCATGTACTGGCTGCTCCACTTCCCATCCAGCTCCCTGCCTGTGGCCTGGGAGAGCAGTCAAGGATGGCCCAAAGCCTTGGGACGCTCTACCCCTGTGAAAAACCTGGAAGAGGCTCCTGTTTCCTGACTTCGGATCGGCTCAGCTCTGGCCATTGCGGCCTCTTAGGGAGTGAACCAGTGGATGGAAAATCTTTCTGTCTTCGTCTGTAAGTCTGCCTTTCCAATAAAAATTAATAAATCTTTAAAAAAATCATCAGAATAAGTTTTCAGTGTTCTCACCACAAATCAGTAAATGAAGTAAGGTATTTTTAATTAGCTCCATTGAACCTCTCTGTACATATTTTGAAATCATGCTGTATTCAAAAAATACATAAAATTTTTATGTTTCTACTCAGAAAATGGTAATGAAATTGTATTAGTTTAAAAAATTGTATGCTTTTGAAAAATGTTATTGATAGTCTGTATTGTTTTTCAAGAACTAAACCTTTTTAAATTATTCTTTTGTATAACAATATAAAAGCACTGGGAGCTCTAAATCACATGGTTGCCAGTTTGTGACTGGTCTGCCTTAGTGACTGTGTGGCATTCCTTGACTTATGATGCCTTCATTGAGATTTTTTTTTTTAATTATGGAGAACTGTTCCTTAGGGTATTACTAGAATAAACAGTTTGTTTTTGAGTCTGGCATGTGCCTGATTACACTCCATATGTACTAGTTCTCTAAGATACAAAGCTTTGAAACCTTGTTTAAGGAAATGTTCAGTGATAATAGAAATCACTAATAAGTAATAAGCATTACTTATAATATGTAATAAATATAATGTTTAGCAGAAGTAAGTTGATAGATATGATTTGTGCTCTTAGAAAATAATTTTTACCTAAATATCAGTATTTTTATTTTCCTGTTGGAGGAGGCCGATCTTTGTGTCTTTTTTTCTTATGTGCTAATTTGACTGTCTACATCCTATTTTAGTAAAGAGAGAAAAGAAATGCAACCTCTAAACATTACTAATATATTTGTAAATCATCATAATTTCTTTAGTAAAAGGGGAAAGATTTGAAGAGAAGCCAGAGTGACATCACAGTTTCTGAATTTCTGCTGGAAAGTTTAAAAATACTTACAAACTGAACATTTTCCCTGTGTGTTATAGTACACAAATTATTGTACAAACAGTACAAAAGCATTTAAAGTAAAATGGGCAGTTCCCTTCCTTCTGCATGAAGCTTCTCAGTCCTCAGAGGAAACATAATAGTTTATGTTCTTACATAACTACTTTCAATGTATGTTTCTATCCAGATGAGTTATTATAAACTATCCAAGTTTTTTTTTTTTTTTTTTTACACAATAGTAACAAGTTAGTGAGCTTTAAAGAGTTATTTGTTTTAATTGGCGAGGCAGCATTACAGAGAGAAGGAGAAACAGATCGTCTATCTGCTGGTTCACTCCCAAGGTAGCTGCAACAGCTGGAGCTGAGCTGAGCTGTAGCCAGGAAGCAGGAGCTCCCTCTGGGTTTCCCATGTGGATACAGGTGGCCAAGAATGTTTTCCCAGGCCACAAGCAGGGAGCTGGATGGTTAAGTGGAGCAACAGGTCACAGACTGGCACCCATATGGGATCCAGGCCCTTCCAGAGGGGAGGATTAGCCAATTGAGCCATTGTTCTGGGCCCATGTTAATCAGCGTTAAAAAGTTCTGCTACTTAAAACTTCTTACCATTTATTTTGGAATTTAATGCCTACTAAAGTCTATAGAAGGCTTTTTTATTCTTCTGTAAAGTATTGGATTAAAATATATTGTACTGGGCTTAAATTTCTTACAATTTGGCAGTGTGATTTGATTACAAATGTTTCACTTTTCTTCTCTGTCTTTCCCCCTCACCACTCGCACCTCTGCTCCAGTCCGCACACTGGCTTTCCCTGTCTTGGTCTGTTTTCATCACACATGTACTTGCTGAGTGCCTCCTGTGTGCCTGCAGCATGCAGGGTGCTGTACAGACGGTGTTGAGGAGGACATACATGCCCTGCCTCCCTCATGGATCTCATATCCTGTAGCAGAAATGACAGGACTTGGAGTGACCTGGCTCCAGGTCACAGCAGCGGCCCGGATCAAGAACAGCATTTGGAATTTGGACTTCAGAGTGACCACGTTTCATATTGGCTGGGATTTCTGTGTGTAAGTTCTGTTTTCTTGTTCAGCGTGTATTTCTTACATAGAAACCAGTAGCAATGGGAGGATTAGTTTCACAGGGCAAATTCAAACGTTCTGATGTCATGGTCTCCGTTTGTGTTGTGGCCAAGGATGGTATTTGTGTGTTGCGGCTTTGGGGAAATAGTTTTCTGTTTGCTGCCGGTAATGCCCAGGGTTCCACCACACAGTTCACTGAAGCGCTTTGTTTGGTGATTCACTGAAATGTTCCATGAATTCATTTTCCTAGTTACTGAGAAAGCACTTTGTGTACCTTTTCCAATCTTTGATTTTTTTTTATTCTAACAAAAGGAAAAAAAAATCCAAGTTGCTTTTATGTTTTATTTTTTTTAAAAATTAGGGGCCTGTACTGTGGTGGGACGAGTTAAGTTGCCAGTTGCAATACAAGCCCCCGTACTGCAGTGCTGGTTTGAGTGCTGGGGCTGCTCTGCTTCTGATCGGGCTCCCTGCTGGTGCGCTAGGAACGCGGTGAATGATCCCTTAACTACTTAGGCCCCTGCCACCCACATAGAGTTCTCCGCCCCTGGCTTTACTCTGGCCCAGACCTGGCTGGTGTCTGGGAGTGAGCGAGCAGGTGAGAGTTACTTCCCTGCCACTCCCTCCACCGTGCCCAGCTTCCTCCTCTCCTTTCCCTCTCCTCCTCCTCTTAATGCTCTGCCTTTCGAATAAATAAATAGATGTTTGTAAAAAAAAAAAGAGGCCAAGTTTAAGATGTATGTAAGTATATGTGTATAAACTATATGTATCCAAATTTATAATTAAGAATATACGTAAGTTTGCAAAGCTATACTGGTTAGAATATTTTAATTGTTATATTACTGAATAGCCAGAGTATCAGTATACTATGTAGAGCAAATATTACTGTAGATTTATGCCATCATGAAATACAAGTATATTACCGGACACTTAAATACTAGGTGTATTGTGCTGTGAAGCTAAATTTGTGCTCTCAGTATTTTATCTTCGAGTAAACAATTGCAGTGTGCTGATTATGTTGTGCTTTGGGTGATACACAGTCAGGCATCACTTCACAACATGTGCATTCTAAGACATCTGATGTTGCCCTGGTCCAGCTGCAGCTGTTACAGGCATCTGGGGAGTGGGTGGTGGATAGAAGGTCTCCGTGTCTGCCTTGCAAATAGTAATAATAGCAATTACTGTTTCAAAGCGATAGGGTAGGTCTGTTTATAAACTTTTAACATAAAAATGAAAATAAGCAACACCGTAAATTGCAAACCTGCATAAATGCCATGTAATTGCAAAAAGCAGCATTTTAAAGACCAAATACAGTCACTTGAATTTAATGTGTATTTTAAAGTCCTTAAGAGTACCTCAAATTTGAATTAAATCTATTTCTTCTTACAAAATAACCATATGAGACCAATTCAGAAATTTAGTTTAAGTATGTGGTATTGTGTTTGAATATGTGAATGTCGTCATATTCTGGGTACTGTGCTGCATGCATCACATATATTTACTCACTTACATTTTATTTATTTATTTTTATTGGAAAGTCAGACCTACACAGAGGAGAGACAGAGAGAATGGTCTTCCATCCTCTGGTTCACTTCCTAAGTGGCCACAATGGCTGGAGCTTAGCTGATCTAAAGCCAGGAGCCAGCAGCTTCTTCCACGTCTCCCATGCAGGTGCAGGGTCCCAAGGTTTTGGGCCATCCTCTACTGCTTTCCCAGGCCACAGGCAGGGAACTGGATGGGAAGTGGAGCAGCCAGGACACAAACTGGTGCCCATATAGGATTTCTCCACATGCAGGGCACAGACTTTAGCCATTAGGCTACCATGCCAGGCCCATATTTACTCTTTAGACAATTCTATCTTGCCTCCTGGTTAGTTACATTTTTCAGAGAGTGATGCGTACATAAATTGTTACTAAAATGTTTTTGAGATTATAAAATCCTTAATACCTTTTTTTTTCTTTACTAATTTGAGAGACAGAGAACTTCTGTGCTGATTTGTTCCACAAATGGTTGGGACTAGGCCTTCCAACCCTTGGAGCTAGGAACTCGGTGCAGGGCTTCCCTGTATGTAGAAGGGACTCCAGGTACTTGAGCCATCACCTCTGGCCTCCCAGGGTCCCCAGAAGCAGGAACTGAGCCCCAACACTCTGATAGTGATGCAGGCATCCTTACTGTGTCTTAAGCCTAGCACCTTCCCTACTATTTCAAAAATTTAGAGAAAGACATTAAAATGTATAAACTTTTGTAAAGAGTATAATTTGGAAAATAAACCAGCAAAATACACATAGTTGACATAAAATGCTGGCAGACAACACCCTCTAATTTTTATCGCAAAATTAATAGTAAAAAATGTTTTTTTTTTTTTTCCTTAAAAGGACATTTCCCGGGCCCGGCGTGGTAGCCTAGTGGCTAAAGTCCTCGCCTTGAACGTGCCGCTCGGATCCCATATGGGCGCTGGTTCTAGTCCTGGTAGACCTGCTTCCCATCCAACTCCCTGCTTTTGACCTCGGAAAGTAGTAGAGGACGGCCCAAAGCCTAGGGACCCTACACTTGCCTGGGAGTCCTGGAGGAAGTTCCTGGCTCCTGGCTTCAGATTGGCGCAGCACCAGCTGTGGGGGTCACTTGAGGAGTGAATCATTGGATGGAAGTTCTTCCTTTCTGTCTCTCCTCTCTGTATATCTGATTTTGCAATAAAAATGAATAAATCTTAAAAAAAAAAAAAACATTTGCCATCTCCTATTTTCTGAGCTTGGGAAGTGTAAGGAAAGCATCAGGTAAGGTAATCTCTTTAGCTGTGAATAGGTGTCACTAGCCAGTTAGAGGAGAAATCAAAGATATTAGTGATGACAAGAGGAGAGAGGAAAGAAAAATAGGACTGTTGAAAAATTGTGCTTTTGGCTAACATAGCAATAGCAGATGGGGCATTCCTGTAATTGAGAAGCCAGGGCAACTTTATCCACCCACTCGAACCATAATTGACTGCTCATTTTGGGAATTCTGGTTTTTAATTTTTTTTCCTGTTTCTCACCATAGGAAAGTTGCTTAATTAATACTTATTAGATGTTTGGAAGACGTCAGAGGAAATAATTATCTTTGCATATATTATTAATGTGTTTATAATAGAAATTAAGTTCTTTGGGATGCCCAGCTACTGAGCTATGTGAAGCACAACTGTTGACTGAATCATGTACTTTGTAATTCTTGGAATTTGAAGAGCAGGAAATGCAGTTTATATTATATTTAATTTTGGAGCAATCTATGGTAAGATAGTTTTTTCCTATTTTGTGATCTCTAAGTGCATTGAAGGTTGAAAGCAGAGGACAGAAGCTTCCTTTGTTCATGGCCCATATTCCAATGTATTTTTCTGAAATTGCCAATATCTTCTAACTACTGCCTTCATTTTTATTGGTTATCAAACATTATTATTGGTCTTACTTCTATATGAAAGGCTTTAAGAACACTGTGCTATAATTTTCTCATATTTTGGAAAAGGACACAATTGCAAAGCTAAAATATACTTTCTATTTTATTTGTATATGGCTTGCTGCAAATTGAAGGAGACTGAGAATATTTTAAACCAAGGACAGACATTGAGTAAAAGCTCACGACTTTGGGTAGATTTGAAACATGATTAAATGATGGAGTGTATAAAAGCCTCTGGCCAATAATTGAGCCTGAGTCTCAAAAACAAATCTTTCCAGGAAGTGATAGCATTTGGGGTCAAGAGAAATTGAAAGAAAATATGAGCACATGTAGCCTTGCCTCTAAAAATATGAACCAGAAAAACTAATCTGCTTCAAAGAATCGTTATTGCTACAATGCTAGATTTGTAATGTACATTTGTTGCATCAGTTGAAATACAGTCTTCTTTTAAACAAATGCTTAAAAAAATCTGGGGCTGGAAGAAGAAAGTGGCAAGGATAGAAGGCACGAAGATTTAATCTGCCTTGGTTATCTTTCTTAGAGACCAATTCTGTGGTGTAGAGCTCCTTTTGTCTCTCCTTTTCTCCCTGACTCCCCCACAGTAATTTTATTAACAATTATCAGCAAAAAGTGCTGTCATCCTACTTGTTGGTGATGCACTACAGAACCCCAGAGGTTTTCAAAAGTGCTACCTCACCATTCAAATTACTCAAAATTCTTTCAATGTTAATTTGCAAGGGCTGCCGTAACAAAGCACCATAAACTGGGTGACTTACTACAAAATGATATCCTCCCAGATGTTTGCTGCTTGGGTGATGAGAGGCTGTCCCACAGGCTTCATGGAGCTTCTATTGGCTTGTTGACAGCACTGTCCTTCCTTGGCTTGCACCAGGAAGGCTCTTTAGAAAGGTCATGGATATAGGTTATTGTTTCCTTTGATGAGGACAGGCTGACGTGGAGGTTGAGAAGCAGAGTAGCAGCCGCTGTCTGGTACAGATGAGTTCCAAGTGGGAGGGAAGACATCCTCCTGGTGACGCTGTAGAGGTGGCTTGAGAAGATGTCCTTTGAAGAGAAGGGGTAGTTTCTGAGCCCTGAGGCAGCCTAAGTGCTTTAGGCCATTTCAACCTGTAGAGTTCTCACTCCCATCCCATTGGAGGGAAAGAAGGGGCTGGGTATTAGCGTCTATACTTTGCTGAGAAAAGTAAAGGGCCTTCTGTAATGCACAGAGCTTGGAGAATTGGGTGTGGAAGGCCAAAAGGATACTGAAGGTTTTCAAAGAGAAACTTCACAACTTAAAGCCTTCTTCCCAGTAGTGTTAACTCTACTTTTACAGAATAGCATGTATAACTGATGTGTTATTTGGAGGTGGAAGCGATGGGATACAGAGGAAGGAAAATGAATTGGATAGTTTTGATTAAAATTCGGGGCCTGGTTGAAGAAATGGTGAAACAGTGCAAAGCAAGCTGTTGATTCAGTTCTATGTCCAGGATATTTTACCTTTTCCAAAAATGTCACTGGCACCATTAAAGGGTACAGTGAGAGAGTGTTTGAAGCTCTGGATGCCTGAAACTTGTAAGCAAGGTACTGCATTCCTGAACTTAGTGCTGGTTTTCACAAAAGACTAAGCCAGTTTTTAAGTAATCAGAGCTGCTATTTTGGAGAAAGAAGTTGGGGAGAGAAGGTTTTTATTGTCGAGCACACATAGGTTGAAGATTCTTCTTAGGAGTGCTATCTATTTCTTTAAGATTTGTTTAATTTTTATTATTGGAAAGGCAGATCAGATTTATGGAGAGGAGAGATATATAGACAAAGATCCTCCATCCGCTGGTGGATGCAATGGCTACAGCTGAGCTGATCCGAAGCCAGGAATCAGGAGCCTTTTCTGGGTATCCCACATGGATGCAAGGTCCCAAGGCTTTGGGCTGTCCTTGACTGCTTTTCCAGATCACAAGGAAGGAGCTGGATGGGAAGTGGGACAGCTGGGATATGAACCAGTGCCCACATGGGATCCCTACACATGCAAAGTGAGGATTTAGCCACTAGGTTATCATGCCAGGCCCAGGAGTGCTAAGTCTTGAAATTAGGTAAGAGAGCCTTTCTTTGACCTTGCCGTTATGTCACCTTATCCATGCAACCTGTTGCTAAGGTATTGGGAATGGGGAGAGGGGAGGTGTAGCAGGGAGGAAAAAGGGGCCATGCTCTTAAGGTAGTGGATTCTGGAGCCTCTGGTTTTATTTGTGGCTTTAAAACTTTGAGCTCTGAAGCCAAGAATGACAGGGTTCAATCACTGACAGCTCAATGGCAGCTATTCAAGGGCCAAATGATTTCAGAAACCCCAGCCTCAGGGGACGACGTGGCATTCATACTTGGAATGGGGTTTACCCTAGAAACCAAATGATTTATTTTAATCCTAAGAACTTTTACTCAAGGTATTCCATCTTAATTCATGAGACCCATCAGTTCATGAGACCCATCAGTGCCTAGACCTTCATCTAGAGCTAAATTGTAAAAAGATTTATTTATTTATTCGTTTATTGCAAAGTCAGATATACAGAGAAGAGAGACAGAGAGGAAGATCTTCCATCTGATGATTCACTCTCCAAGTGGCCACAACAGATGTTGAGCCGATCCAAAGCCAAAAGCCAAGAGCTTTTGGGGCTTCCACACACAGTTGCAGGGTCCGAAGGCTTTGGGCTGTCCTCGACTGCTTTCCCAGGCCACAAGCAGGGAGCTGGATGGGAAGTGGAGCAGCTGGGACACAAACCGGGGCCAATGTGGTATCCTGGCGCACTTGCAAGGGGAGGATTAGCTAAATGAGCCACCGCACCAGGCCCTGTTTTATTTCAAAGTCAACACCAAAAACCACAGAGAATTTGAAGGATAGTACAGTGAGCACAAGTATATGCTTCCTATCCTATATTCACATGTTGGCAACATTTCCTCTACCTGTCCTGCTGGCATCTGAACTCCTGTCCACCTCACACCTTGATCAATACGGGGTGGTGGGGATAGTCTGCAATCAGAAATGTTACTAACCTTAACAGCAAGTCACATTGAATAGAAGATATTTACTTGAATATCCAAATCCAGACCATTCTTAGTTTTGTTTGGCTTCGCCTTTTTGTGTGTGTGGTGGTGGTGGTTGTGGTGGTGTTTGCTTTTGTTTACCAATGGAGCGAGGGAGGAGGTAGGTCAGGGACGCAGGTCACAGGATGTCGTGGGCTGCGGCGGCCCAGTGCATGGTGGGAGTTGTAGTTCCCGGCGTGCAGGGCATTCCCTTTGGGAGCCCGGGAGAACCTGCCTGCGCTCCCAGAAGCCTCCAGTGCAGCTTGCCGGGAACGCACTTCCTGGGACTCTGAGGGAGACGCTCGGAGAGGCTGCTCGGACCGGGCGAGTGGTCTGCCCCGGGGTGAGGAACTGGTAGGTGTGGTCCCGAGGGCGGCGTTTTTTGGGGGCAGGGGGACTTCTGCGTCGGTAGTTGAGGTAAAGTAGCCGAAGGGAGAAGCTTGGCCGGGAGAGGGCGGCTTTGGAAAATACCGTCCCCATCCCCGTTTGTGGTCATGGAAATCGGGTGAGCGACGAGGTACTTGCTAAAAATACTAAAAATAATGCCCGTTTGCGGGGGGTTGCGGCGGCGTCTCGCGGGGCCGGCCCGGAGTGCGACGCGCTGCTGCGGGTTGTGTAACGCTGATGCTCTGCCGGCGGCTGGGACCTGCTGCCTGCTGCGGGGGGCCGGCTCCCCGGGGGCGGCCGCTTGCCATGGCTCCACCCCACCCCGGTTTTTCTTCCCCTCTTCACGTTTTCCTGTCAGCTCTGATGCTTCTGACGACACAGCTCGGAAGGAGCGCGAGTGGGGGGCGGGGAGAGCTGCTCTGGAAGCTTGCTTGGCTGCCTTGGGAGGCCCAGGTTCCGTGGTGCTCCAGGCCTGGGAAAGGGGTCCGCCACCATGTTAGAGCAAGGCCAGTGTTGGGGTCTCCCCCTCTGCAGCTCCTCAAGCTTTCTGAGGTGGGACCTGGTGCCGCAGGTGTAGAACATCACACCTGACCTCAGGTGACAGCAGGAGCACCAGAAATAGGGTATGGAATTACCCTCAGCCTGTGTGTGTAAGATGCGCAAACAGGCTTTGCGTGTTGGTCTCGGTCTCATCATTGTCCCTTATTGCATACAGGTAAGTATTCCAAGTTCCAGAAAGAATCTGAAACGTGCGGAGTTTCTGGTCCTGGGCGTTTCAGATAAAGGATACTGAATCTGCGTACGAAAACATCTTTAAATGATGTGTTGAGCCATTGGTTGAATTACGAACGCAAAAAACAAAAGTTGTAATTGTGAATTTAAGGATGCACTTGTGCAGATCTCTTTGCCTGGCTTTGTTTTCAATATCCCTTTTTAAAGGAGAAAAGAGGCAGTTTCTTTTACTTCCCTGGCAACTGCATGAGGTTTCCTTGCCTTCCTTATTTTTCTGCGGTTGTGAAAAAGATCAAAACACTCATTAAATTTCATATACTTCCAAAACAGACATTTCTAATCTTATTTCTGCTGTCTCCTAAAATTACAAAGTAAGTTATTTTTTCTTCTGATAACTTTACATATGATTAATACATGATTTTAAGAATTAACTATTTAGGGCCCGGCGTGATGGCCTACCAGCTAAAGTCCTCACCTTGAATGCACCGGGATCCCATATGGACGCCGGTTCTAATCCCAGCAGCTCCACTTCCCATCCAGCTCCCTGCTTGTGGCCTCAGAAAGTAGTGGAGGACAGCCCAAAACCTTGGGACCCTACACCTTGTGGGAGACCCAGAAGAACTCGTGGCGCCCAGCGTCAGATCGGCACAGCATCAGCCGTTGTGGTCACTTGGGGAGTGAATCATCGGATGGAAGTTCTTCCTTTCTGTCTCTCCTCCTCTCTGCATATCTGAATTTCCAAGAAAACTAAAATAAATCTTTAAACAATAATAATAATAATAATAATAAGTTAAAAAATAAGTAACTATTTTAGAAAAATTTGTATAACCTTTTTGGTGTAATGTTGTGGAGTGTTTCTTTTTACCTGCTTCTATATGAATTTGAATTGAATGCTTTGAAAAGTACTATGTTAATTTGGGATGTTTTTCTTATTTCTCTAGACCCAGATCATCTCTACTGTGTGTTCAGGTGTACCTGTATTTCTTTTAAGTTGATTAAAGCTATTTTAAAACATCAGGTACCTCATAGGTAAGTACATCCTTTGATAATATTCTGTTACTATATATCAAGCAATAATGACATTTTCTTTAATTTTTTTTTTTTTTGCTGCCAAATTTTTTTGGATGATATTTACGTAGTTGATCAGGGTGGGAACAGTTGAGGAGTAGGGGAAAGTGGATGAGACTGTTGTTTCCAAGTTTTCTTTTGCTTCCTCCTGTATCTGGGAGAACAGGGAAGGTAAGTGGAGAAACCACACCAAGCCTCCCAACCACCTCACTACCCAAGGATGGGGAAAGGCCACCCGATGTCATCCCAGGGTCCCTGATGCTCTGTTTAAGTGGTTACAATAGTTCTGAAATGCTGTCGATCTCTCCAATCCAAGGATGAAGAAATCCTTCCAAGGTCCATTGGCTGACATAGTCTATTTTAGAGTCTCCATACACCCAGATATTTGCTATTAACGCTTTGCTGGGGTAGTTGACCAATTTGTCCTGTCTTCCTTCTTCTGCTATGGTACCAGATGTCCTTTGCAGGCCCCAATGGACTGCCATATCCTCCCTGTGCATCTGGGCATGCCATCCACTGCTCTGTCTTAGCCACTGAGGAAGCCTAGTTCTGACACATGCGCTGCACAATCAGACCACAAATTCTGTCATTCTCCCCAAGGTTAGAGTTCTGAGTCCAGCAGATTAGCTGGGGGGATCCCCAAAGAAACCTTGTCTGAAGTGATCCCAGACCTGACTCTTGTATGTGCTTGCCAGTATGGGGTCTGGCTCAGTCTGTCACCCACATCAGCCTGTGCACACACTGGTGTTGTAATTGCTGGGTCATTTCTGTCTTCAGTCCCATATCTTACGCAGACCAATAGATGTTGCAGCCCAGTCCAACCTAGTGCAGTACACACCCCCAAGAACCCCCCGCTAAGCCTTCCCCTAGCCCTGGTTCCTGTGCTTTCCAGTATGTGCAGCAGATCTAGTCTGACCCAGATCCCATTCAGATCTTGTACATCAGTGGATATTGGAGCCTAGTTCAACTTCAACTGCCCTCACTATCCAGTCCATACTCATGCCGGCAGGTGCTACCACCTATATAGGCAGGCCCACCCCCAGCCCTGGTTCTCATGCTCACCAATGGGAGTTACAGCCCGTCGGAGAGATGCCCACAAGGCCCGGATCTTGCACTTTTCAGGTGGTTCTGCAGTCTAGCTTGACAGGATTTGCCCCCAATCTCGGCAGTTGCCAGCTGATTCTGCAGCAAAACCTAACAAGCCTGCACTTACTCTGGCTCATGCATGACCAAAGGATACAGATGGTTAGCCCAACCTAGCTCTCCCCGTAACCCAGTTCACATGCAGGATATCGTAGCTGTACCTAGCCTGGTCTGCCACCAGTCCCAGTTCTCGTGCTCACCAGCAGGAGTAGTGGCCCTGCACTGGTGGGTGCTGCTAGCCAGTCTGACATGGCCCGTCTCACCTCAGCATTTGGTGGCGGGTACTGTAGCCTGGCCCACCCCAGTGCCTGCTTCCAGCTCATGTTGGTGAGTGCTACAGCCTAGCCCAGCGCAGCCAGTCTCCAGTCCTAGCCCTAATGTGAACTGGCTGCTGTTGCAGCCCAACCCAGCCTGTCCTGCACTGCCTCTTTGTTCTCAGATCTGCCAGTGGGCGTTATGAACTGGCTCGGACTGGCCTGCCCCCAGACCTGATGTACACGTGCCAGAGGGTACTGTAACCTGACCTGATCTGGACTGCTCCCAGCCTTGGTTCTTTCACTCTCCTGCAGGGACTGCCTCTTGACAGAGGAGTTCCCCAAGCTTCTCTATCAGGTCACCTCCCAGTGGCAAATGTAGTGCACACTGGTGGATCCTTTGCCTAGAGTCATTGAGTCCACTTCCTGTCCTGGTAGGAGCAGTGGCCTTGCCTGACTGGCTCACACCCAGTCTGGTCCTTATTCTTGGGTTCTGCAGACCAGTCACACCTGTTCCACGCCCAGACACAGCTCTCACACCAAGACCTAGCCTAACCCGTCCTACACCCTCCCTGGCTCTCAAAAGCACCAGTGGGTCCTGGAGTCTAGCTCAGTCTGGTGCACCCCAGACGCAGTCCACACCCATTTTGAGGGACCCTGAAGCCATGTCACGTCCAGATTGCTGCCCCATTCTGGTTCTTGTGCTCCCCAGTGGGTACCACAACCCAGCCGGGGCATTGTCTTAACTACCACAGCCAGGCCTGGTTCTACCCAGCCACAGATCTTGTGCATGCCGGTGCTTGCTCTGACACAGCTTAGCAAAGCCCATCACCTACTTGGCTTTGGCCTTTGCGTTTGGATGCTTCAGCCCGGTCTGTGCCAGCTCACCTCCAGTTCAACTCTTGCTGGCGGGTGCTACAACTTACCCCTGCCAGTCTACTCCCATCCCTGGCTCATGCAAACTGGTAGGTGTGATAGCCTAGCCTGGCATGACCCGCACTCCAGCTTGGCTCCTGCACAAGCTAGTGTGCTAAGGTTTGGCCCTGCCCTTTCTAGTCCTCCCCACTGTAGAACCTACTCACACGGGTAAAGCTACCCTGCCCAGCTTGACCAATAGCCAGGCCTGAATCACATGCTTACTGATGGGAATTGCATTTCAGCAGGGGAATTTCCCAAGTTTCTCCACCAGGTCCACTCCCAGACTCAGATCTTGTACATGCCAGCGGCTGCTAGGCCCTTACCGGCATAGTCTGCACCTTCCAGCCCAGCCTACGTATGAACTGGTTGCAGCCTGGCCTACCCCACACCATATCCTGGGGTGTGTCTGTGGGTGCTGCAGTCTCGATTAGCGTGGCCTGTTCCCAACTCGAGTACCCATGAGTGTCGGAGGGTTCCTCAGTCGTGCCTCGCTCATCTCATCAATACCCCCAGCTATTGGGCAGAGTAGCAGAAATTTCAGTTCCACAGAGGTGGGCCACATATCTCCCATAGAATCTGCCCCCAGACTTGGTTCTCTTGCATACTGGTTAGTGTCATGGCCCAGCCTGACATCACCTGTCCCCTGTTCCAACTCTCACTGGCAGGTGTTGTGATCTAGCCCTTCCAGTTGGGCTCCATGCTAACTAGTCCAGCTCTGGTCTCCCATGTGGGTTGGTGCTTCGGTTTGACCCAGAAAGGGCCTCCAGTTCCCCCTTCGAAAGTGCTTGGTCTCAGCCCCCTCACTTACCTTCAAGTACAGTGGTCTTATCAATGGAAGTCTCTCAGAAGTCATTCCTCACCTGCAACGTATTCCCTCAACAGTCTTCCCACCCACATGTTCCCTTACCCGCTTTTCCTGAGCAATCCACAGTCCCTGCACCCCAGCTTAGTCTTCCAAAGCCCAGTCTTCCAGTGTGGTGGTGTGCTGGTCTGGAGCCCTGCCCGTCCACTAGGGTCCCAAGCTCCTGGCATGTGTGCTGGCCTGGGACCTTTGCTCTCTGCCCACTCAAGTTCCAGGCCCATTCAAAGTTCCCCAGGCCTGATTCACCAGCACACCATGCCAGCATGTTAACCTAGGGCTCTCCCCTCCCGGGACCAAGCACTTGTGGAGAAATCCGCAGGCTTGCTCTGGCTGCCTGGGTGAGCCCCAAGTTCTCTGCATACCCCCACTGGTATTGTCTGCTCCCCCCACACAACCCTCAAACCTCCCCCAGCCCCAAGCCCATGTGCCTACACAGCAACTGTTGCACAATGGCGGCAACTTTTTTTTAAATCTTGTCCAAAAAAGAGTAAGAATGGAGCAGATGTCTTTGAGTGCAGTGGTTAATGACATATTTTCTAAGAACTCGTAGTGTTATCTCTGAGAATAAATTTAGCTATTAGACATGTTCTCTTGTAGCTTTTCCTTGAAATTGTCACTGAAAAATAGTAGTGGGCCTGTGGAATTCTAAAGCTCTTAGCCTTGCTTGAATTCTGTTGATAACCATAGAAAATATATCCTTTTGAAAACATTTGAAGTAGTATCTATGGTAACATTTAATTAGGTACCAGATTTTATCCATTATCTCTGAAACTCATTGTGAACAGATAGTCAAATACCAGATGTGAAAAGGTTGTTCTGAAACAGTCATTATTTGATTTGGTCAGTAACTGCTTTGAAGATAAAACGTCATTATTGTTATGTGGCTATAGTCTGGTTATTTGCTGAGAATTCAGGGGAACAACATCCTTCTAGTTAAAGAAGGGAAATGTGCCTACTTATTTATCATTACAAACTTAAGTTTCTGACCATCTCCTTGTTTGCAGAGGGGTGTTCTATTCATTATCTCACATCTACCTTGTGGATCATTTTACAGAGAAGTTTGAGGTTCAGATAATACAAATGACTTGTTCACTATGAAAATGATAGGTTATAACTAGTATTTGGGTCATTGGTCTCCTCAGCAACAGTATAAGATGTCTACCAGGTGGAAGTGAGTGACCCAACTTCAAATTCACAGTGTCTTCTTAGCCTGCTGTGTTTTCCATCATGCCCAGTTAGGGATTTTCATGAAGCAGAATGATATAGCCCTCCCCTCTCTCCCCTGCCCACTGCTATTAAAACATACATTTGATATTTTCAGCATTGTTAATGAAGTATATCCAATATAAAAGAATCAACACAGGAAAAATTAACTGACCTGCTAACCACTGTTGAAGTTAAGTGTTGCCAAACATAGATGTGTGTTTCTGTTTGCATGGTCTGTGTATAAGTACTCTGGGGTGGCCTCCATCTTTCCTGACACAGGGTTCTATGGAGAAGAGACATTGAGACTTGAGGCCAGTAAGGAGTGGAAGCAGAGGTATGGTATGGAAGCAGTCTGGGTGATGCACATAATATGAATTGTTCCAAATGAAGTGAATGAATCTGAGACTCAAGCAAATTTGTAACTTACCTGTATCTTGACCAGACTGGCATGGACCCTTCAGTGTGGTCAGACTCAGCAGATACTTGGTTGCCTTCTTGGTCTCACATGGGGAAGGGGCCCAAGTACCTGGGCCATCCTCTGCTTTCCCAGGCACATTAGCAGGCAGCTGGATTGGAACTGGAGCAGCTGGATCTTGACCCAGTGTTCAGATGGGGTGCTGGCGTTATAGGTGTGAGTTTTACATGCTCTGCCACAACTCAGAACCCTGTGTTAGACTTTGAGTAGATGGTAGGAAGGCGTTCTCAAGCTCTGAAAAAGAGGGAAGCTTTTTCATCTTTTTTGACAGCTTTTATCAAATCCTTTTTCTTCTTTATTCTTCAGTAACCCTGAATGATAAATTTTATGAGTAGGTACCTTATTGGTTCATCTTGCTTACTATATGACAGTATGTAATAAATGATAATCATATAGTTGATTCACTGTCAGCATTTGAGCTTGCATAGAACAACATGTCCTTTTCTTCAGTCTCCCTGTTAACACATGGGGTCTAGATGACCAGCAGCCTCAGTGTCCTATCCAGACCAGACAGCATGTCTTAAAGATGCTAGATACTCAACACAACAGTAACAGTGGTGTTTCTAATGTACTTGTTGAATGACTGCTTAGTAATAGCTACTTCCTTATCCAGTTCAGTGTCACCTGTCGCCCACCTTTGTGAGTTGGGCCCCCTACTAATTTATTAAAACTAGAATGGGCAAGTTATTTCCAGTGTACAGGAGAAATAAACAGGTGTGTAAGCAAAATATCAGTAAGGAATTAAATTCAGAAGCTTGGCAGGGCAGGGTTCGGAAGGTGTTGGTCTCCTTATCTAATATAAGTAAGTTCAGAGCCACACTAGAGTTTGCATTGCTATACCACCATGGCAAAATTAATCAGTACACCTTCAAACAAGCTGCTAGAGTTAAGCAAGAGAGGTGTTTTTTTCTTTTGTTGTTGTTGTTGTTGTTGTTGTTAACAATTTGTATCCAGAATTTAGGAATATAATTTCTGTATGTCTTTTCACCCAAAAGATTTTCTTTTTTAAAAAAATTTACTCTTATTGGAAAGGCAGGTTTACAGAGAGGAGAGAGAGAGAGAGAGAAAAAGCTCTTCCATCCGTTGATTCACTCCTCAGATGGCCACAATATCCAAGTTGAACCAATCCGGAACCTGAGGCAGGGAGCCAGGAGCCTCCTTCAGGCCTCCTACATGGGTGCAGGTTCCCAAGATTTGGGCCATCCTGTGCTGCCCTTCCAGGCCACGAGCAGGGTGCTGAATGGGGTACAAACCTGCGCCCACGTGGGATCCTGGCACTTAAAAGAGGGAAGACTAGGGCCTGGCGGCGTGGCCTAGCGGCTAAAGTCCTCGCCTTGAACACCCCGGGATCCCATATGGGCGCCGGTTCTAATCCCGGCAGCTCCACTTCCCATCCAGCTCCCTGCTTGTGGCCTGGGAAATCAATAGAGGACGGCCCAAAGCTTTGGGACCCTGCACCCGTGTGGGAGACCCGGAGGAGGTTCCAGGTTCCTGGCTTCGGATCAGCGTGTACCGGCCCGTTGCGGCTCACTTGGGGAGTGAATCATCGGACGGAAGATCTTCCTCTCTGTCTCTCCTCCTCTCTGTATATCCAGCTTTCCAATAATAATAAATCTTAAAAAAAAAAAAAAAAAAAGAAGGAAGACTAGCCAGTTGAGCCATAGCATTGGGTCCCATTAGATTTGCTGAAACAATTGCTACTTCTAATACTGACAGAAGGCAACATAATATATAAGCAGTAAACTAATATTAATGGAGACCCTTAAAGCTAAGCTTGTTTAACTTGAAGACTTTTACAAAGTGGTAATTTCTGCTTAAGTTTTGATTCTTATATTATATGCATATTTATGAATATAGGTGTATAAATAAAACTTGCTAATAGTCATTACTATTTCATATAACTAGATTAAATATGCAAATAGCATGCTGCAGTTCTTGCTTCAGCAGCACATACACAAATCAGAGTGTTTCTAAAGAGCTTTAAGCCTTTCTGATGGAACACGCATCTAAATCAGGTCCTGACCCGCTTCCTCAGCATTCTGCACATGGTCATTTTTCTGATGCTGAACTCCTGGAAATGTGACTCCCCCATTTCAGCAGAGCATACGTGCTTCTGTGAAAGGTGGTGGAGTCCATAAGCGTCACCGCACTGTTTCCAGTGAAAAATTGTTCTTTGTGCCTTTTTCATGCTCTGGCCAAAAAAAAAATTAAGAGTCTGTTCAGTTGCCTTGTGGAAACAGATAAGAACCTTTGCGTAGTGCTTTGAAAAGTTTCAAACCCTTGGAATTAAAGCTGGCCTTGGTTTTTTCATAGTTTGTCATATATAGAAAAAGAACACAACCTTCCACTTGGGCTGAGAGAACTGGCTGTTGTTCTGATAGCGTTGGAAGTAGGTTGTCATTACTGCGGACATCTTTGTGTTCATCTTGTGTAAATACTGGAAGCTCATGAATCAACAAGTGCTGTCGATTTCTTTGAAGAGCACTTGGGTGAACTCAAGTCAGACAGTGGTTTAGTAATTTCAGGGACTTTTATTCTTTTCATTTGACTGACTCATGGATGAATCCACTTTCTGTAATTTCCTTGTGTGTCTGATATGTAGGATTGAGATCCGTTGCTTTTTCTTACACATCCATTCAACAAATGTTCCTTGAACTGGTTGGCATGCCGACCACTGAGATGACCCCTGAACGCTGAGGTGACACTCACATGACACATAAAGAGCTCCAGAGATAATAGAAGCACTTGATTTAAACACTAACTCACTGAATCCAAAGAACAGCGTGAAGTAGGTAGTTGTTATTTCCATTTTTCAAAGTAGGACAATGAGGTACAGTGAAGATCTGTGCCTGGTCCAGGGTTACTCGGCCTGACGGTGAAGATGGGGGCTAGAAGCCCACCGTCTGGCTTGGAGTCAGCCCTCAGCAGCCCGCTGTCCTGTGCTACCTCTTTCCCTTCTGCTTTGTGCTGGTCTCAGTTTGCACTAGCAGGAGTGTTTGTCGTGTTTGTAGCTAAGTGAGGACTGATGAATGCTCTGGTCCCTGCTAGAAATTTGAGTACCCACACATAAATGTGCTTGGTGCATGTATGCTGAGTACTCACTGACAACCAAGAGAATTGTAGGTGTGATGTTAATGGAATTTGACATTGTTTGGTTGTTTCTCTGATTAACTGTAAGGAAAAAAACTGGTACTAAAGGTGTTGGTGCTGCAGGCCCCAGGCATGTGTGTGCGCTCTGGGGTCACAGGCGCATGTGTCTGCGCTCGCGTTGCACAGAGAGGAGCCAAGGAGCTTCTCCTTTTTACTGACACCTCACTGTTACATGTGTTGCTGACTGGCACCTTCCTGCTCTGTTCTCCTGTTGTCCCCTCATGCATGTCCTCTTGTGTGTCACTCCCTAGTCTGACTGCCAGGACTGCACAGCTTTCCTGCCATGGGCTGTCGGGATGTCCACGCGGCCACAGTCCTCTCCTTCCTGTGTGGAATTGCCTCAGTAGCAGGTCTCTTCGCGGGGACTCTGCTTCCCAACTGGAGAAAGTTACGACTGATCACGTTCAACAGGAATGAGAAGAACCTGACTGTGTACACAGGCCTGTGGGTGAAATGTGCCCGGTACGACGGGGGCGATGACTGCCTGATGTACGACACTACCTGGTACTCATCAGTTGACCAGCTGGACCTGCGTGTCCTCCAGTTTGCCTTGCCCCTCAGCATCCTCATCGCCATGGGTGCCCTGCTGCTGTCCCTGATTGGAATGTGCAACACTGCCTTCAGGTCCTCCGTGCCTAACATCAAACTGGCCAAGTGCCTAGTCAATAGTGCAGGCTGCCACCTGGTGGCTGGGCTGCTCTTTTTCTTGGCAGGTACCGTAAGCCTCTCTCCATCCATCTGGGTTATCTTTTACAACACCCACCTGAACAGGAAATTTGAGCCTGTCTTTTCGTTTGACTACGCAGTGTATGTCACGATCGCCAGTTCGGGGGGCTTGTTCATGACCTCTCTTTTGCTGTTTATTTGGTACTGTGTCTGTAAATCCTTACCCTCTCCTTTCTGGCAGCCACTGTACTCCCATCCTGCCAGTATGCACACTTACTCACAGCCCTATTCAGCCCGCTCCCGCCTCTCTGCCATTGAAATTGACATTCCAGTAGTTTCCCATGCCACCTAATGGGGACTTAGTTGTTAGAAACAACAACAAAAAAATCTTATAGCCTCACAGTCCCCCTTGTGCAAGGAACATTTTTGGACCTACATCCATTTTTCTTTGTTTCTGACCAGTGAAGCCAAATTTGTATGTCCTGTTGTTAGAATGAAGTGCTGCTAGTTTTTATGAGAAGTACCTTATTTTAAATGTGAATCCTTCCTATTATCTTGCTAATTTTTAACTTTCATATTGATATCTGATCAGGTATTCAAATAGAAGGGACCTGTTATGACTGAGGTGACTTAGAGCAACAGAAGTGATGGGTGAAAGGAGTCATTGTAATATTTCAGGTTGTGTATCTGTTCTCCTTTTTCTATGACATAATAAACGCCAAAAAAAGAAAAAGCATTTTCAAATGAGAAATTTACCCTAAAAAGGAGTAGAATTTTAACAGTAGTCAATAATTGGTTTCAAGCTATAATTTTTTCTTACTTAGCTCTTGGGGCTAATTGTGCTATGTAGGCTTTAGCATGTTGAAGATCCCTTTGAAGTGTCTTATCTTCTACCTCATGTTAGTGTTTAAAAGTAAAATACATTTTAAGTGACGTCAGGGTAATGCTAATTTTAAGTATAAATTAGTTACAGATAACATTTAATGTAACTTTTAAAGTTAATGATTTCATAAATCGAGTTACAGGAGTTAAAATGTGCCATGTGACAGGTTGGTGCTTCCTGGGAGGAAGGGAAATTTTTTTCCAGATACCTCCCCTCAAGCGGTTCTCCCGCCTACACACTTCCTAATGGTGAAGAGAAATAAAAGAGCTTAATGGTGTGGGTTTTGTAAGATATGTGGTAGGGGACAAGAGTCTGTTTTTCAGTGACAGCATCAGAGCTCTCCTCTGGTGACTGCCTTTTGAGTAATGGGTGAAGAAGCAGGGAATGATTTTGCCATGACCTCCTTTATCTGCAGTTCAGTTTCTGCCCCATCATTTGATGATTCCCTTGTGCGTCTAGTTCTGCCTAGTGCCATAGCAGGCGAGTTAGAGGATGCCTGAGAGTATGACATCTGGCTTTAGCCACTTAGACATTTTCAAATACTTGAGAGCATAAAATGTTATCTCCCATTAGGGAGCAGTCTGATTTTCTTGATGGCTGGCCTTAACTTCTCAATTATTGATTCAGGGAGATATTTCGATCAGAGATCTTTCTAGTAGGCAGGATTTACAACATCAGCAATATCCTGGACCTGGAGAAATCAGTTTACTTCTCATTGAACCCTTAGGGTACCTAGCTTTTTAGCCTAGATGTTGTGATAGCATCATGTCAGATTTATAAGAATGGGCAGAAGTGGGAGAAAAATTATGTTGAAGCTTTCTACCTTTAAAACGATGATAACATGTTAAGGAGGAAGAATTTTTAATGTCTTCTGATTGGGTAATGATTAGGAAACCGTGTTGTTCCTGAGACAAATACTTAGGAATTCAGGGATATTGGGTCTTAACTAGGAATTTGAGCTGCTTATTGGCATAATTTGCTACATGTCAGCATTGTATCCACAAAGATTCTGTTCCTTTAAACATTGCAGATTTTACAAGGAATAAGTTGTAAAATTATTATGCCTCTTTTACAAATCTGAGTAAGATTCTTGTTATCCTACAGTTGTATATGGTATTTTTTTTCTGATTCCAGCAGTTGTTTATATATATGGCAACTAAGGCCAGTTGTATAATTTTCACAAGGCTATGTATTTTAAGTTACAACTTCTGGTTTCTTTGAGATCTCATCTTGTTCTCTTTCTCTTTCTTTTTCCTTTCTTTGAGTGGCTGAGTCTGGATCATTCCAAGACAAGGAGGGGTGGAATTTTGAAATTAATTTTAAGCAACATTGATGTTGCCTACTTGGCAATTATTTAAATCTCTTCTCTCACAAAAGGTTTGGCTGGAATGATTGAGAATTCCACCATCCCCTTGGTCGTGGTGTACATAATGTTACAGAAAAGTAGACTCAGCCATTAAGGCACTAGACAGGTCTTAGTCCGAGGAATTGTAAATATAAACATGAAGCTTTTGAGAATCTTGTTTTATAACATCAAATTAGTTATTTATTATGGTTTCATTAGGCAGAAGAAATAACTGCTTCTTTGCTGACTTTTTGTGGTTCAGATTTGCTATTGAGTAAAGAAAGCAAATATTTACATTTTTTTCTGTTGTTTTTTCGAGCACTTACCAGGCTGTCATTAGACTAAGGGGCTATACCTTTTTCCTATTAAATTTAAAGACCTTTACTGATGCCATCAGTGAAAACAACCTAAAACATGTTAGGCTGTGTCAGATTTGATTTACCCAGCAATGGGAGACAAATAAATAAATAACCTGAGTTTACTCTATTTGTACATACACACTATAATGGATACAATGTTTGCTGTAAACTGTAATGTAAAACCTCAAATAAAGTGCACTGTACTTCTTGATGTTTATTAAAAGATGTATTTTTACAAGTTTCTGTTTCCATTCTTTCCCTCATTAGGTGAAATATTTCAAATTATGTTTCCCAACTGCATGTGAATTGGATAAAGTACACTCTTGTTCAAGTCCTAAAGTGTAGGAACCAGAAAGGAATCAGTGCACGGAACCTTGTTCCAGAAGTGTCAAGCGCTCTCATCCAGGTCTGAGCATGGTCTCAGGAGTTCTGTAGGCTGTTTAAACAGACGCCCAAAAAACACCAAGTGAGGTTGTGTGCTTGTCAGTGGAGTTTTCTGATGGTCTGTGATCCTGGAGGTGGGGAGTTCTTAAAAAGTCGAGGTTAAAAAAAAGTAAAAAAAGAGAAAAGTTGAAGTAAGCCTTTCCTCGGTCAACAAAAATTGAGGTTCCAAAAGCGGGAGCAGGTTACCCCAACAGTTCTAACACCTGTGAAGAACTTTCAGTTTGTTTTTTTTTCCTTTTTTTTTTTTTTTTTTAAGATTTATTTATTTTTACCAGAGAGGCAAATTTACAGAAAGAAGGAAAGGTAGAAAGATCTTGTATCTGCTGGTTCACTCCCCAGGTGGTTGCAGTGGGCAGAGCTGGGCTGATTGTAAGCCAAGAGCCAGGAGCTTCTTCAGAGCCTCTCATGTGGGTGTAGGGGCCTAAGGCTTTGTTCCCTCCACTTCTTTCCCAGGCCACAAGCAGGAGCTGGATGGGAAGTTCAGTAGCTGGGTCTGGCAGCTGATAGGTGGAGGATTAGCCAGTTGCACCGGGCCCGAGTTTCTAGTTTTCAATTAAACGAAAACCCAAGGAACTGTGATAGTGTGTTAGCTGTAGAGCCGAATATTGAACTGGAAATCAGAAGCTGCTTTAGCTGAGCTTCCCCAACTATTTCACTGACCAGGGTAACTAAAACTAGAGAATCCTTTTGTGTAAACTTCACAAGACTGGAACTTGAACCAGAAGTGACAAAATACAGATTTGTAGTGATTGTCCACAGCCAGTTTTTAAAAATACATCTTAGAAAAAAATATACGTCTTAGGCCCCACGTGGTAGCCTAGCAGCTAAAGTCCTCACCTTGCGCGCCACCAGGATCCCATGTGGACGCTGGTTATAATCCTAGAGGTCCCACTTCCCATCCAGCTCCCTGCTTGTGGCCTGGGAAAGCAGTCGAGAACAGCTCAAAGCCTGGGGACCCTGCACCCATGTGGGAGCTCCAAAAGAGGCTGTTGGCTCCTGGCTTCGGATTGGCACAGTTGCAGCCTTTGTGGCTGCTTGGAAAGTAAATCAGTGGATGGAAGATCTTCCTCTCTGTCTCCTCTCTGTATATCTGCCTTTCCAATAAAAATTAATAAGTAAATCTTTTAAAAATAAAATAAAAATACATCCTACACAGGAGACTGCTTGGAGAAAAGATTGATCCCAGCACTGGGTCAGGGAAGGAACAGGATGAACCCAACACATCTGGCCGGAAGTGAGGAAATGTCCGAAGAATCATGGAACCAACTTGAAAGAGCGTCCACTGGCCAACTCTGGGACAATTTAGTCTCAGACTACATAGTAATTATAAAATAAAACCCTTCAGTAAAATGAAAATCCATGTGATCATTTTGATAGAAACAGGAAAAAAGATTTATAGTAAAACAAGTACAGAAAAACATAATTAAAACTTCCTGGTGAACATATGATGGAAAATAGGACTTTTACGTAGTTTTCATGTGTTATGTGACTTAAATTTTAGAGGGAAAAACAACTTCATATGGGCTGATGTTGGCAAGACATCAGCTTGAGCGGTAAAACTTGCCACCAATGTGACAAGGCAGCAGCGTGTACACCAGTAACCATAAAGGGAAGAGGGCTCTCGGGGGAGGAGTGTGGAAGAGTTTGCCTCAGATGTTCTGGAAAACTACCCAGGGGGAATCTCGAGGTGATGACAGTGGAAGTCATGGGATCACATGACAGTATGGGATCCCAAATGGTGGCTCCCTTTCCATTGGCCAGTGATGTCTTCAGGCTTGAAGCAAACTCCTAGGTTATCCCAGGAGGGCTGGATCTTCCTCTCTGCTCTTGGCTACTCCCCGCTTCCCAGCACACAAACAGCATTACCACTCTGAAGGAGCCTTTGCCAGAGAGGGTCCTCCTCCCTGTGCCCAGTGGATAGCCCTCCACCCTCCTGCCCAGAAGTTTGGTAACAATTTAGAACTTAGGGAGAAAAAGCACACCCATAGCTTACTACTCACAAGATTGCGGGTTTGCTTGTTTTGATTAGGAAATAAACCTTAGGGCCTGCTGTCATGGCTCAGTTGGCTAATCCTCCATCTTGCAGGTGCCAGGATACCATTTGGGTGCTGATTCATGTCGTGGCTGCTTCACTTTTTATCTAGCTTCCTGCCTGGGGCCTGGGAAGGAAGGGAAGAATGGCCCAAAGCCTTGGGACTGCACCCACGTGGGAGACCTGGAAGAAGCTTCTGGCTCCTGGCTTTGGATTGGCTCAGCTCTGGCTCTTGCAGCCATTTGGGCTGTGTACCAGCACATCAAAGATCTTTCTGTCTCTTTTCTGAAAATCAATCTTTGCAATAAAGATAAATCTTAAAAACCAAATTACAAAGGGAGAGATCTTGCATCCTCTATTCTTCCCCTGAAATGGCTGCAACAGCCAGAGCTGAACAAGTCTGAAGCTGAGAGTCAGGAGGCTCTTCCAGAGCTCCTACATGGTTGCAGGGTCCCAAGGCTTTGGGCCATACTCTACTGCTTTCCCAGGCCATAAGTAAGGAGTTGTTTGGAAGTGGTACAGCTGAAACTCCTATGAGATGCTAACACTGCAGGTGGAGGATTAGCTGGCTAAGCAAGCCATTGTGCTGACCCTGATTCATTGATAATTTGAACTGCATGATATTTTACTAAACCAGATGATACCAAAGATAAGGCCTTCTGTGGAGAGAAAGTTCATTAGAAGGCAGCCAAGGAAGGAGTCAGGAGACACGCATAGATTTGATTCCTCCTTCGTGGGGCCTGGGGAGAGTTTCTGTGGGTAAGGTAGGAGGGAGCTGGGATGCAGAGACGCTGGTGAGGCAAGTTCTAATTGGAGGGGCAAGGAATCGAGACAGGTCGGCATTGTTGTGTTCTGAGTAGCTCTTCCAAACAGGCCCTTGAGGAAATATATATGATTAAACCCATCATCAAGGATAAGGGAACTTGTAAAAAAAGAGTAGGGAAACTGAAGGATTTGGGGCTTGGGAAACCAGGGGAAACAAGGGGATGACTTATTATTAATATGTGGTAGTCTTGCTCCAGGAATCACACTTAGGTTGAAAACTTGTCTCTAGTAAAAAGAAAAAAGTCAGAGCCACTCAAGTTTTAAGATCATTTTTACCTCTTGGTGCCTTTTCTTTCCTTCACTCTCAGGTGGTAATCTCGGGGTGTGCATGCGGTGGGGACCTGACTGCTCTCCACAGAAGTGGGCACGTACCTGTAAAGACTCTCCCTTGCTGGCTGTGTGCGTGAAGGTTGGCCGGCCTGGTCCCTTATTTTCCTGACCTGTTAGCCTGCTCTGGCTGCTCTGTGTTGGCAGCTCGGAGGTTGCAGCTGAGTACTGGAGCCAGCTGGTCTGGCCCGCAAGAACCAGTTGTGCACAACTTACTCCATGGCCAGTGACTTCTCATTCGTAGCCTCACGTTGGCCGTGGAGGAGGTAGCTAGGTTTCAGAAATTGTTGACTACCACAACGGAGGGCTTTGATTTCTCTGCTTTCTGAGAGCTGGTGGTTAAACGTTTACTCACACCACAGTGCACAGCAAACAGGGCTGTTTGTTGAGTTTCAGGCTGATTGATAAAGAAATGAGGAAGCAAAGCAAATACCAAGAGCTGTAAAACTTCATCGATCATCAGACACTGCCTGAAATAGTCTCTTACCACACTGGCCTGACTTGTCCAGTATTGCTTTCTTACTGCAACAGAATGACCCTCATAAAATATAACTGTGACCTCCTCTCTTCCATGTTTAAAATGATCCAGCAGGCGCCCCTTGGAATAAGATCTAAGCCCTTACTTTTAAATTTAAATGGAAGATCTTTCACAGTAGAACAAACATTAGTGCAGGGCCAGGAAAAGCAAACTTTCTGACAGAGTAAGAGCAAGAGCTGTCTAGAAGGAGGGAATGCTTTTTTACTGTGCCTAGAACTCATTAGATTCTTAGGAATTTTTGACACTAACAATAGCTCCCAAGGACAAAGTACAGAAGGTAATACTTTTTTTTTTTAAGATTTATTCATTTCTTGTTGGAAATCCGGATATACAGAGAGGAGGAGAGACAGACAGGAAGATCTTCCCATCCGATGATTCACTCCCCAAGTGAGCTGCAATGGCCAGTGCTGCGCCAATCCGAAGCCGGGAACCTGGAACCTCTTCCAGGTCTCCCACGCGGGTGCAGGGTCCCAAAGCTTTGGGCCGTCCTCGACTGCTTTTCCCAGGCCACAAGCAGGGAGCTGGATGGGAAGTGGAGCTGCCGGGATTAGAACCGGCGTCCATATAGGATCCCGGGGCGTTCAAGGTGAGGACTTTAGCCACTAGGCCATGCCGCTGGGCCCCAGAAGGTAATACTAAATAATAGTTAGGAAGATCCATTTTCCATGAGTGAATTGGTCACCATTTTCACTCAAGGAATTTGCTTCCTGCAGGAGTGGTGTAACAAATGTGGAGGCTGAGCTCTAGAATGAGCGCCAAGGATCCTGCCTGCAGGTGTTCACAGTTCTGTGGAGTCCCATCCTCCACACGAGGGTGACTTACCAGGCAATGGGGGCTACACTGTAGCTTCTGTATTCTCTCTTGGCTCATTTACCTCTGGAGAGAGCTGAGTTGTAGGGACTCACACTATGAGCAGATTAGGACAAACCAAGGCCAGGGACCAGTGCCAAGTCACTGGCAGGGTCAGAGACCCATCTTGGAAGCAGACAACCAGCTCCAGTTAAACCATTAGATGGCTGCAGCTCTGGCCAACAGCTTGAGTACAACCTCACTGAGAGACGGAACACAAGTTACCCAACCTCCCAACCCACAAAAAGTGTGTGACATTGTGCACGTTGCTGCTTCAGGCTGCTAGGTTGTGTCATGGGTGCTTTATTATATAGCAGATGCGCGGAGTCCAGTCTTGAGGGATGTTTGTTTTTCTGTCCTGAGGTTGGTGAACTTTCCGTGCTTCCTGTCGGACAAGATGTCTCCTGGGACACAGGGCCCCTTTAGAAAGTGCCTAACTTCTTGCCCCAAATTAGTGAGACGGCCTAATCTGCATATGAGGGCAGGTGGAAGGTCTGGGCTCAGACTGAAAGTGGGGTTCTTTAGAATGGGGGTGGGTATGAGCAGCTGCTCTCCTGACCAAAACAGTAAGCCATGCACCGATGCTATGTGACTCTAAACACATTTGCAGTCAAATCTATCTCTTGGTGCTTATGTTGTCTTGTGGCTTCCAGGAACAAATAAGCCATTCCTACCAAAATAACCTTTGTTTGTTTTTCATCACTAATCAATTGCATCTGGGGGTCAGCCCGTTAGGAAGGAAGTACAACTGACACTTTCCTAGTGGGGCAAGAAAATAGCCGATTCCAAGGCTCACACTGCCCCTGAATTGAAAACTCAGCACAAATGGAAAGAAAATATTGTGGCCAGAAGAGGTGAAGTTAGGGCTGGAGAAGGAAGCAGAGTTGTGCTAACCTTTCCCTATCGGATTGTTTTCCTAGCACTTGGCCAGGAGCAGGGGAGTCAGAGGGAGGGAGTCACTGAGGTCCACAGGAGAAAAGGGGACCCCAAGGAGAGTGGCCTCTCCCTGTTCTCTCTAGTCAGCTCTATTGCTGCCTGCCTACTCCACAAGCTGTACAACTTGTCACACACCGAGACTGAAGAGCCCACACTTGCTAAGGTGGAGAAAGAGCAGTTTGATTTTGCTGCAGGCGGATGTAAGCCAGCCTTGCCAGCTCCGTCAGGGAACAGGAATAAAAGAAGTGCTGCCCTCTGGTGGTAGAGTTATCTATGGTGTAGCTCAAGTCAAGTGAAATTCTGTACTCTGAAGTGATCAAATGAAAGAATAATTTATTCGGATAACAAAAGCATGTGAGTAGTAGGAAATAAGGGAATCGGATTACATTTCATAAAGAGAAAAATGGCAAAAAAAAAAGTTTGCCTTCATCTTGACTTGCAACTCCTGCCATTAATCAGTCACAGCCTGGCCTTCTGAGTTTATGTTTGTTTCTGTTTCACAGAGCAGTCGGCGTGCTTTCTCCGGTGGTGTGGACGTGAGTCATGAAAAAGACAGACAAGGGCGCTGTCACTGTTCTCAGCACCTGCCTACGCGGTCCGCTGGGCCCTGCTCCTGGCTACATCCCGGGGAGTCTTCCCCACTGTTCAGAGAGTGTCGCTTCTAGGTGCTCCTCCTAAAGGTTGGAAACTTCAATCTCCCCCAGGTGGCTCTTCTTGGATGGCATTCCAGGTGGTAAGAACGGTGGAAGGGAGACGCGCAGGCCTGCGTTCCTCCGGAAGCGCCCCTAACCTCACTAGGCAAGTCGACTTGATTTCAGGGCTGTTAGGCTGAAGCCTTGTGATGGCATAAACTCATTGACTTAATTTTTTAAATCCACTTTTTAAAAAAGATAGAGTTCACTTTGAGGAATGCTTTGTTTTGCCAAATGTTTTGTGATGCGGGAAATTGTTCTGGTTTTAGAACTGCAGTGGGCGGCGTCCGTAAGCACCACCACCTGACCTCAAGTGAAGCACTGCATACCTGAACTCACTCAAACGGGATGCTTGCCTTGGTGTGGCATGCTGTCTGTGGAGCAGTTGGGACATCTAGTGGTCTTTCTAAGTAATTCCAAGGAACAGTTTTCCAAGTTATTTTCCTTAGATGAATTTATTTAGATATAAGAACTTTGTTTTTGAATAATACTGTGTTAAACATCTTTGCACGTATCTATTTTACATACTTAATTAGACAGTGAAAAGACGAAAGAGTGAAATTCCTGGATGGAAGACTGTACATATTTAGAATGTCACCATTGTCCTTTCAGCCTGTGTGTGCCTTTGTTAACTCTGTGTAATTAAGAACAATTCCTCATGTCGTCCCAGCAAGCAGTGTTCCCAAAGAGTTTACTTCTGTTTCAGTTTAAATTTCTTATCAATGAGACAACTCATTTTTATCTGTTTGAGGGTTATGGGCGGAGAAAAGAGATCTTCCATTCACACCCACAATGGCCCCCGATAGCAGAGGCTGAGGCAGGCCAAAGTCAGGAGCCTGGAACTCCATCTGGGTCTGTCATGTAGGTGACAGAGGCCCAAGCAGTTGGGCCAACTTCCTTGCTTTTCCAGGCCCATGAGTTGGGAGCTGAATCCTAATTAGAGTAGCTGCTCAAACCAGTGCTTGTATGGGATGCCAGCATCGCAGACGATGGCTTACTCAGCTGTGACACAATAGCATCCCTTTGGAAGGTCATTGTTTTAGTTTACTATCTGTTTTATTTGTTTGGTCATATGTTTTTATCATTGAAACATCGACTCAGCTCTTTGTCCCGTTTTTTAAGATTTACTGATTCATGAGCATCTTTTTTGTTTGAAAAGTGCTTTTAAATGTTGGAAAAAAACTACTTTTTTTTTCCCCTGTAATTTGCATTGAAAATATCTTCCTGGGGCTGATGCTGTGGCTCAACAGGCCAACCTTCAAGTGCTGGCATCTCATGTCTCCGGTTCATGTCCCGGCTGCTTCACATCTGAGCCAACTCCCTAGTTATTGCCTGGGAAAGCAGTGGAGGATGGCCCAAGTCCTTGGACTCTTGCATCCATATGGGAAGCTGAGAAAAAGCTCCTGGCTTCTAGCTTCCGATCAGCTCAGCCCCAGCCATTGTGGCTCTTTGGGGAGTGAACTGTTGGATGCAAGATCTTTTTCTGTCTGCTCTCTGTAAATCTGCCTTTCAAATAAAAATAAATGGAATCTTTTTTTTTTCAAACAAATAAAATATCTTCCCAGTTTGCCACTTAGTTTTGATTCTTTGTGAAGTTTGGTTTATATGGTTATATATCAGAATTCTTCTTCATATCCTGTTTTCAGTGTTCATCTCCCTTCCCAGAGGATGAAAATTAAAATACATGTATGCTTATGTAGCGTAATTATGTACATTATTTATAGTTTTTTTTTTATCTAAGTCTAACATATAGACTAGTAAAATAGAAACAGTATGGATCCAACTTTATTTTTCCACTAAAGTATAAAGATTGGGGGGCTGGCATGGTGGCATATCAGACTAATTTTTTGCCTAAAGTGCCGGCATCCCACATAGGTGCTGGTTTGTGTCTCGGCTGTCCTACTCTGTCCTACTCGGCTGATCCAGCTCTTTGTTCATGGACTGGGAAAGCAGCGGAGGATGGCTCAAGTCTTTGGGTCCCTGTACCCACACAGGAGACTAGGAAGGAATGTCTCTCTCCTGGCTTCTCATCAGCTCAGCTCTGGCTATTGTGGGCATTTGGGAAGTGAGCCAGCAGAGGTAAGATCTCTCTCTTTCTCTATGAAACCTGCTTTTCAAATACAAAAATTAAAATCTTTTTAAAAAGTATAAATGTTAGAAAACGCTAAAGGTAACTTTAAAAAGAATTGTTATCTACAGATGAGAAAAGATGTCCAAAACATACAAACAATATATCTGTATTGACAGTATAATTCCATTGTTATTCAAAACACGTCCCATGTAAAACCACAGACAACACCTGAAAGGATCCACACACATACTTCTGCACACATGGTGTTATCAATAGCAGATACTTCCAGAGAGTGCATGCAGGGTATCGGCAAGGTAAGAATGTTTCTTTAGGGCCCCACAAAGTAGCCTAGCAGCTAAAGTCCTCGCCTTGCACATACCTAGATCCTGTATGGGCACCAGTTCTAATCCTGGTGGCCCCGCTTCCCATCCGCTCCCAACTTCTGGCCTGGGAAAGCATCAGAAGACAGGCCAAAGCCTTGGGACTCTGCACCCACATGGGATACCCAGAAGAGGCTCTTGTCTCCTGGCTTTGGATCACCTCAACTCCAGCTGTTGTGGCCGCTTGGGGAGTGAATCAATGGATGGAAGATCTTCCTCTCTGTTTCTCCTCCTCTCTGTGTACCTGACTTTCCAATAAAAATAAAATAAATCTTACAAAAAAGAATGTTTCTTTAATTCTGCCTGTTGTTTACCTCTGTACCATTTGAATACTGTGTTACCATGAACATGTATTGCTTATGTTATAAAATCACTCTTAAATGCTATTTAATAATATGGGACAATATTTTGGATCTAGCTAACTAGAAAAGCAAGTTGTAATGGTAAAATACTATCCTAGTTTATGAAAGAGAAGAATATGTGTACAAAGAAAGAAAAGACGGGGTAGATTTACGTCCAAATGTACGAACTGAGTGAGCCCAGTAAAGGGGTGCTGGTGCTTGCAGGCTCCGGAGTAGCCAACCGAGCCATCGCATAGGCCTCTTGGTGGTTTACATAGTTTTCTTTGGTGTTGTCTTCCAAGCGATCATATATCATTTTGCTGATCAGGAAAAGTGAAACCAAACTGCATCCGAATGTATGAATTCTTGGGGCCAGATCTCCATGCTGCGCTTTCAGTGTCGTGTGGTGTGTGTTTGACTCCCCTGGTGGATTATGGCTGCCCTTCTTTCTCATTCCCTCTTTAAATGCGTCACTCATCAGGTTTTTCTGATAAAATAAAGTGCTATAATTCACTAACATCTTCAAGAGGTGAAATTTCTGGTTCAAGGAATCAGAAGTTAATTGGCTACAAAGACACCTGACCTGAAGGTTATTTCTTCTACCAAATCTCAGCCGTGCAAGACCCCTTAATCCTAGGATTTCTCCTCCATACATGGCTGGCTTCATCTATATTTCATGTGGAATTAGTAGTAAATATTTCTGAGGCTTATTGATTCTTTTTAAATTACATTTGTAGGGCCTGGCATGGTAGCCTAGCAGCTACAGTCCTCACCTTGTGCCCGCTGGGATCCCATAGGGGCGTCAGTTCGTGTCCTGGCGGCCCCACTTTCCATTTAGCTCCCTTGTGCTCTGCTTGTGGCCTGGGAAAGCAGTCAAGGATGGCCCAAAACCTTGGGACTCTGCACCCGCGTGGAAGACCTGGAAGAGGCTCTGGGCTCCTGGCTTCGGATTAGTGCAGCTCCAGCCGTTACGGCTGCTTGGGGAGTGAATCAATGCATGGAAGCTCTTCCTCTCTATCTCTGCTCCTATCTGACTTTACAATTTAAAAAATAAATAAATCTTTTTAAAAAGTTATGTTTGTAAGTGTACTCAGCCTGTTTCAGAAGGGACTCAGAATAGCCATAAAATTCAAAAATAAATAAACTACCATGGAAAATGAAACTACAAGACTGAGAGAAACAGGGAAGGGGGCAGGATTCAAGGGATGAAATCTGGTCTTTAGGGGACACGTTTCTTCTCCATGCGACACGGAGGCGTCTAGATAACTCCCTAACTGCCTCTGTATCCCCAGATGAGACCTGAGCTGAGAACAGCCTGACTGCGGCCGGAGCAACTGATGCAGGGCCGAAGGACATGTGGGCACTAACACGGCCAGCAGCACCTGGGCCAGAGCTGCTTTACCAAGATCCTTGTCATGCTTGCTTCTTTTCATCTTTCCAAAAACTGCGCTGCTGCTGGAAAACATTTAATCCTACTTCTCATGTTCCCCAGGTGGTGACATAGATGGAGGCTCATTTCTGCTCGGCTCCCTGTGAGGGAAGCCTTGGAGAGACGCTCTGTGGACGTCCTCCCGCGGCTGCCTTACCCCTGGGTCTGTGTGACGAGTGGCCCAGTGAGAGAGGAGGCTGGAGCAGCCCTGGAGCAGCCCTGGCGCGCCCTGGCCGGGGGAGTCCTGCTCCTGCACGCACTGCGCTGCACTGCTCGAGTGCTGCTCTGCTCCTGGGTCGTCCTCTTCAGGAAGCAAGCTGAAGGTGCCCACGATGTACCATCCAGAACTCCCAGGGGCCGGTGGGGCTCAGAACTCAGGACTCCTCCTCTTATTGGAAACATCGGCATTTCTGCATTCACAGTGTTAACATCCACCCCAAGTGAGAGAGAACACCTAACACCGATTTCAGAAGCAGTTTTTATCGAAGAGTTCAGAGAATGTTAGATTTTGCTGCGCAGTGAGTTACAAACCTGTTCAGTATAAAGAGCTTGTAGGAGTTGGGAGTTGTAGACATGGACATTCGGCTGCCGTGTGGACTCTGTGGCTCCCACGTGTCCCTGCTCAGTAGATTCCTGGCTGGAGGGAGAGGAAGGTACAGATATCTACGGTGGTAGCAAAGAGCAAACTTTCCACTGCCTGAGCTGCACAGGCCTCTTCTTTGGCCCCAGAACTTATTTCTTTAAATTTTTATTGATTAATTTATTTGGAAAGCAGTGCAACAGAGACATTTTCATCTGCTGATTCTCTCCCCACATGCACGTAAAAGCCAGCTGTGGACAGACCAGGAGTCAGGAACTCCATCCTACAACACAGATGGCAGGGCCCAAGTACTTGGACCGTCTTCCACTGCCTCCCTCGGGCATCAAAAGGAAATTGAATTGGAAGCAGAGCCGCCAGGACTCGAACCAGCACTGTAATATGGTATGCCAATATTGTGAGTAGTGGCTTAAGCTGCTGTGCCACAGTGCTAGTCCCTCATAACATTTTATGTTTATAACCTTGCGTTTTCTTAAAAAAAAAACATTATTTAAAAAGTATGATCATTAAAATGTTGTGTATGTGATTGAGTTTTCTAAGGCCTTGGTGGTCAAAAGTATGCACAGTAATGATCTCCATTGCATTTGTGAAGTGCAACAGGTTGAAAGTTGGCATTCAATGTAATTGACAGGTCTAGTTTCAAGCCCAGACTGTGTAACACTTAGCTCGTATGACGGACTGCTACCATTTGCCCTCTGTGGACAAAAAGAAGGAAATAGTTGACATTCCCTTTCCAGGCAAAATAAATTCCAGAGAATATCCCTTATCCCAGTAAAAAGAACTCACAGAATCTTCATTTCTATCAAATCTGTCAGTCTAGTGGGAGAATGAAGTTATTCAGATGAAGTCCTCTAGGAGGTTAAGCAAAGAATGCTAGGATAAGACCTCTGCTCATTTCCTTCTAAATAGTGAGCCCCTTGGAATTAAGTCCTGGGAGTATACTATCATTCACCTGAGGTTGAGCCTTCAATGTTAGGCAGATGTTATTTTTTTCCCCCAAAATATGATTGTGTTTGCATTCCCCAACAACTGTGGTTTTTCATGACGTTCAGTCTGCCTGTCAGTGAACACTTACCTATTCACTAGATCCTCTGACATATTTGTATTAGAGAGCAATCAAGTGACTAAGAACGGGAAGCCTGGGAAAAGGGGAAGACATTAAATACCTGGGTTTTACAAGTGAACCAACTGAGGAAGACTTCTTCAAGGTCAACCAATAGTTGACATAAACTCACATAAACTCAGAAAGGCAGGCTTGACTGATAATGGCAGGAGTTACAAGTCAAAGCGAAGGCAAACTTTTTTAGTCCAGGATCACTGGAATTATTTCTTACAGAAGTTTGAGGGATGTCTCTCCATGTGTTGGGATGTAGGTTGTTTTTCTAGTGACAAATCAACTCTGGACATCTCGATTACGACATCTTTAATCTCATGTACTGGCTAAATCGCTGACAAAGTTTCCCCCAAAATAATAAAACCATTCACACCTCAAATCAATTCTTCCCTCGTTCTCAAATTCCCCGCTTGAAATAAGAGCTCAGCAATCAGTTTTTGTTCTACTCCTTACAGTTGCTGTAGGATTTAAAAACATAACATATATGTATTTAAACTAACAACTATAAAGTTATACAAAACAGTGATTATCTCTACAGAGAATAATGTTTTTTTTCCACCAAGCTATAACATACCTTAATATTTTGTCGTTTGATCTCGAGTTTGCTAAAGTAATGAATTTCCTGCAAATATTTCTCCAGCTCCATTGTTTTCTTACACTATCCAACAATAACTAGCATCCTGAATTTTGTGTATTACCTCATAAACATTTACATAGTACTTTCCTACGTCAATTTAAAAATGCAAGTTTAAATATTTATGTAGAGTATAATCTTATCATTTGTAGAATATCTTGTATCATTTTATAATTTGCTTTCTTCACGCAATGCAAACTCCAGGAGCAACACTGATGATTCAAGCCACTGGACTCCTGCCAGCCCTGGAAGAGCCATGGGTTGGGCTCCCATCTGCCAGCTTTTGTCCTGCCCTTGTACTGGCTGTGATAAGCATGTGATGGATGAACCAGCAGATGAGAGCTTTCTGTGCATCTTTCTCTGTTTCTGCTTCTCAAAACCAAGCCAAATGGAACAAACGAAACTTTTTAAAAATTATACTTATTTTTATCGGAAAGGCAGATTTATAGAGAGAGGGAGAGACAGAAAAATTTTCCATCTGCTGGTTTACTCCCCAAATGACGTAGTGACCAGAGCTGAGCCTACCTGAAGCTACAGCCTGGAGCTTTTTCCAGGTCTTCCACATGGGTTCAGGGTCCAACACTTTGGGCTATCATCTGCCTTCCCAGGCCACAAGCAGGGAGCTGCATGGGAAGTGGAGCAGCCAGGACACCATATGGGAGGGTTAGCCAATTGAGCCATCAGACTGGGCCCAAAACAAAAAATTTTAAAAGAATATGTTAATTCTAGGGGTTTTTTTTGTTTTGCTTTTAAAGAATGTTTGAATCATCTTTCATTTTATTTTGCCAGTTCTTAAAACGTTACATTCATGTGTATACCAGCGTAGATGTGTGAATATGTGCACGCGTGTATTTGATGAAAGGTTCTAACATTTACCAAACATTTTGTACTGAACGTTTTGAAGGCATTGTTTAGTTTTTGTAAGAAGCAAAAGCTAAAGATGCTGTTTCTGAAAATATTTTTGAAGCCAGATATGAACATTTTGGCAGAAATATAAACAGTTCTGCTGAAAGCAAGCTATTCAGCCATCCTGAGTAATGTGAGCCTGATGCAAGTCTGAAGCAAAGATCTAGATTTAGTGTTAAGTATTCTGCTGACGATGTAACCTCCAATCTTTCCCCCCAATGAATGTCCTTTAGAGCCTGCAAAACAAATTCAACTCACATGAGAGTGTAAATCAAGTTAGGATAAGAAATCACATCTGCTACTTATTGATTCCAGAGAAGTTTGACAGCAGAGTTTAGGTTGCAACAAGCTCCAAGATATCTGAGAAGACCTTTCATTCCAAGGTCTGAAATGATTAAATGATTAAAAGTGCTCTTTAATAATTAAACATGCCATCTGTATAAGGCAGAGCATGACCTTTCACCCAGGATCTTTCAGGCTGTTCTAGAATTTCTGCAGTTGGCACATATGGTATCAGAAATCCATTACTATTCTTCCTTTGAAATATTAGAGGGGTAGACTTAGAGCAGCTGTTTTTGCGCTGCCAGATTTCATTGAAATGTGGCTTTTAAAAGCCCCTGGCTTGTCATTTTGAGTTAGCTTACTTAATCACAAATCTTACCATAATATAATTCAACTGATGCCTGAAACTCAATAGCATAGAACATTTGCTGAACAATGCACTTAGTAACAAGATACAATCAGAATGTATGTTTACCTTGGAAATGCCCTTCTCATGTTTTCTGTGCCCTCAAAAATGTCTATTATAAATAATCTGTTTTCTATAACACCAAAATATCAAGAAAAGAATCCCCATTGTGCTCTCGTCCCCGCAGTTGGGAATATACACGGGATTATGACACTTGGAGAACTATCTGCTATAGGATTTAGAGGCTGATAATACTACTTAAAATGATGTGTTTAAGCCAACTATAGTAATTAGAACGTGATGAGTACACTTGTGTGTTGTGTTAAATGTCGTATCATAGCACTTCCACAGTTCAATGATTGACGGTTACCATAGTCAGAACGAAGGAATATTGGTCACCACACACCTCTCTGTATTTGGCGCAAGGAGGCAAGGACCCTGGCGGTAACAAAGCTCGTGAATTAACCTGTGGCACTCTGGAGACTCTTTGATGTGCTTGCCTTCAACAGGCTGTGCATTTACTAGAGTTCAGCTGTTACACTGCATTAGAATGCTTGCAGTGCTGACTTTACTGCTTCCTTTGAGATAAATTTACTCCTCACTTCTATTTAAAGTCCTTGTGTGGACTTTGAAAGCCAACAGGGAAGATAAGTGAACTATTTTTAAAATGCACTGAGGGCTTTATTTTTAAAAGCCAAGCTGTGGGGGGAACTCTTTCAGAATGTGATATTTGAATTTTTTTTTTGTAAACTTACAGAACAGGAAATTAGAAGAAAAAGTTATCTCATTTGTTTTACTGACATGTTTAGCATTTTCAGGGTTGCTGTTTAATGTACTGAATTTCAAATGGAATTAACTGGACATTAAGACAAAAAGTAGGATATATTTGCTTTTTTCTTCCTCCAACAAGATTTTAAGTCATAGGACAGATAATGAATATTCAAAAATGTTTTTGAGTTCTCTAGTGGGTGCTTGAATAGTTGCTACCATGAAATATTTAAGAATTCAGTCTTGGATTAACATTGGGATCTAAGTATATAAATGCATTATTCATAGTATAAGATGTGTGTGTGTTCCTTTGTGAAGGGCATGTATCCTCCTTTTTCGCCAACTAACCCTCCAAATCCATCCTTTTTCTCTTCCCTCCCTGAGCCCTGGGTTCCTTCGCCTCCCTGGCTCTGAGAGGACCCGTAGTAGAAGTCAGCAGTTGGAAGGTTTATTCCCCTGCGCTCTCACCCAAGCTGGATGTCCATTATCTTACCGCTCAGCTTGTGTTAGGCAGCTCTTCCATTGTCTCCGATTTCGGCCTCTGCTGTCCTGGCTGTCTAGTCAGTTCTCAAGGCGAGTACTGGCTTCCGTTTGCTGTTGATCGCTGGGTGCCGTATATCCTGTATTATTGTTCCTACCACACCCATATATTTAGTTCTTTTATCGAATTCTCTTAAATAACCTACTTGCTGTGTCACTGACTGGCACAGAGAGGAATCCAGAAAGCCAAGGAAAATAATACAGTGGTGCCATTTATCTTCAAGATTTCAGCCCACTTGTGGCAGGTGCTGCGTGTGGCAGCCGATGCCCACTCCCTATGTACGAGTGCTTGGATTTGAGTTCTGCCTGGACTTCAGATTCCTGTTTGGGGCTAATGTGCATCCTGAGAGGCACCAAGGGCTGCTTGAATCATGGAATTCCTGCCACCCATGTGAGGGACCTGGATGTTGTTTCAGGCTCCTGGTTTTGACCTGACCCAACCTTGACTGATCAGGCATTTGAGGGGTGAAATAGAGCCTGGGAGTGTATTCTTTCTCATGCTTATACTCTCCATCTCTCTCCCTCTGTTGGTCTGTCTCTCCCTCTGTCTTTACCTCTAAAATAAATAAAATGAATACTTTTAAAAGGCAAAAAGCATATCCATTCACAAAAATCCTCATATGCACTTTGAAACAGCCCTGAACAAAGGTAATGTTGACTAATATGCCATTTGTGTTGCCACCAGCAGGTGGCATCAGTAGTCACGCTCAGTCATTTAAGGCAGTGGTTTAATTGTCACCTCTGTTGGCTCGTTTTTCCTATTTTATTTTAATGCTTTGCAAATATAAGCCACAGGTGATAACTGCAAAAGCAGTGGATGTGTTAAAAATACTTTAATAGAAGTATATATTATGAGAAAAGAATAGAGATTATTTTAAAACAAGGGAAAATAGAAAATCACGTAGTTTACCTGTGCACAAGGAACGAGTTTTTCTTGACAAGGGTAATTATGAAGCACAAAGAGCACATCACATTAGGATGATGATGGAAGAGTGCTTTAAGCCTGTTCTACACTGAATTATGTCCTCCTCCCTTTACCTAAGTCCAAACATTAAACCTCTAAGTCCTTAATTAGCCTGTTTGGAGATACGGCCTCTCAGGAGGTAAAGCCAAATGAGATCCCAGTAGGACTGATGTCCAGCCCTGAAGAGAAAGCACAGGAGGACTGCGTGTACTTACAAAAGCTCATGCGAGTACCAAGTGAGAAGGGGACCAACCACACCCGCAGGACACAGGTTTCAGGAGAGACCAGCACGCGGCATGCAGATCTGGGTCTTCAGTCTTCAGAACTCTGAGAAATAAATTTCTGTCTTTGTGGAAGTTACACAATGCATTGACGTCTTATGTGGCAGCCCTAGCAGACGAATATATGACAGTAATCCACAGGGGACTGAGATTAGTGACTGTGGCAGAGTGTGTGGTTAAGAGATCAGCATTAATTACAGATGCTTGGTAGTATGAGGAGTGGGCGAGGAGTTTGCAATCCTCAAAAGCTGTCAGGTTAGGCCTCACAGAGAAGACACCTTTTGAGCAAATATTCACAGGTGAGATTTAGTCGGAGACCGAAGGAAGTGTGTTCCACTGTAAAGGCCCTACGGGTGGTATCAAACCTGGTACAGCGAGAGGCAGCCAAGATCCAGCATGACTGTAGCCTCAAGGCAGTGCACTGTTACCCATTTCCATACCCCAATATGGACTAAGACCTCATTTAATGTCCATCTTATCTTGATGGCTGTTAGAGTCTCGATTCTAGCATTTAAGAACCACTACATGCTCAGTGCTGCTCTAGAAGGGTCCCATCATTCATTCCCTTTTTATAATACTAAACCAAGTTCTATGACTAGCTCTACCATCATTTTTTTCCTGTCCAGTTTTTAAAAAGATTTAGTTTGTCTTTATTTGAAAGGCTGAGTTACAGAGAAAAGGAGAAAAAGAGAGAGGGAGTGAGGGAGGGAGGATGGGAGGGAAGGAAGACAGATACAGAGAGAAAATTTTCATCCATCCACTGGTTCATTACTCAAATGGCTGCGCTGTCCAGAGCTGAGCCAATCCAGAGCCAGGAACCTTTTCTAGGATCTGAGCCACCATCTGCTGCTTTCCCAGGCTATAAGTGAGGAGCTGGATGGAACACAAACTGGTGCCCATATGGGATCCCAGTGCTAGTAAGGGGAGAATTAGCCAATTGAGCCATTGTGTTGGGTCCAATTTTGTTTTTGTTTTTAAAGTTTATCTTATTTTGACACTGACACAGTGGTTTTATTGGCAAATCTGCCTGCAAATTCTGGCATCCCACATGGACACTAGTTTGTGTCAACTGCTCTACTTCCCATCCAGCTCCCTGCTTATAGCCTGGGAAAGCAGTGGAAGATTGTACAAAGTCTTGGAATCCTGTATCTGTGTGGGAGACCTGGAAGAAGCGCCTTACTCCTGGCTTTGGATCAGCTCAACTCTGGCCATTGCGGCCACTTGGGGAGTGAGTCAGCAGATGGAAGAGCTTTCTCTCTGTCTTTCCTTCTCTCTGTAAATATATCTTTCCAATAAAAAAATAGATCTAAAAACAAAATAAACTTGTTTTTTTATTTGAAAGGCAGAATTACAGAGAAGAGACGCAGAGAGAGGTTTTCAGTCTTCTGGTTCACTCCCCAGATGGCTGCAACAGCTGAAGCTGAACCAATCTGAAGCCAAGAGCCAGGAGTTTCTTCTGGATCCTTACATGGGTGCAAGGGCACAAGGACTTGGGCCATCCTCTGCTGCCTTTCCAGGCTATAAGCCGGGACTTGGATCGAAAGTGGAACAGTCGGGACATGAACTGACACCCATATTAGATGCCAGTGCTGCAGGCAGAGGCTTAGCCTACTGCGTCACTGCACTGGCCCCAACAGCTGGTGTTTCAACCAACGTTCATATTGCAAGTGGTGGGTTAATGTGTCCGCAATCCTGGCCACCACAACTAAACTTTAACTGCTAGTAAACAGTTCTTCCTTTGTCATTGTCCCTCTGTGAGGCATAAAAAGAACAACTCGGTAACCAACTCTGTTATCTTGGCAGTACTATCACTTATATCTTAAAAATGCTTGAATTATTGTATCTACCAGGGCATTCTCCTTGAGCGGCTTCCCCCCACCAGCTGGAAAACATTTCACACCCAGTAAACTTTTAGGCAGTTTAGTTGTCATCCCTTTCTAGGGACCCTCCATATTACTACTCATACTGCTCACTGGCCTCTTCCTTACCCATTGAATAGTAAGAGAACCAGCAAATCTTTATCTTAACCATGGTTTTATCAGCACCCTCTCAGCAGCATTTGTGCTCATCTAAGTCCTTTCAGAATCATTTAAAATGTGATTGAGAAGTGCAAGAGATTTATTGGAGGAAACCCTGGGAAAACCAAGGGAACTAGGCTAACCAAGGTAAGGGGTCTCTTCAAGAATCAAAGCAAGACTCAGTTGTGAGGAGAGAGGAAGGAGGGAGAGTTTGCTTGGTAGTTTCAGAGTTCCAAGTTACTTTTAACCAGATTAACTAGACGTCCTCAAACCAAAATGTTCCGTGGGAGACAGCTCATATTAGTGAGCCTGTCTCATCTAGTTTTCACTAAGAGTGGATTACAGGACTCACGGCTTGGGTATGAATATTCTAGAGAAAGCTGAGAGTTAGCAGCTGAAGCCATCAATCAGTTTTGTTTTGCTATGGGCATTTTCATGGCCATACTCTGTAAGTCTCAAGACAGCTTTTAACAGCTGTGGTGGACTAAAGCCTTCCAAGTTTAAATCCAGAAGAACACAGGAATCTTTGTCCCAGATTTGCTAGCCTAAGCCCCAACTGACTTGAGTTGGACCAGTTGAAGTCATGTGCCCACCCATGACCCAATTGTAGGGACTGGGGAAATTCCATGCTCGGGTTTGCTGAAGCCTGCTTTTCAGTGCTTCATTTCTAGGGTGGGAGCTGGAACCCTACCCATATTATACAAACTAAGAAGCTGTAAAGGACATATTCCCAAGCAAAAATATTCAAAGAATGTATGCATTTTTAATTTTAAGAGCTATTGCCAGGTTACTTTCCACAGATGCCATAACAGTTCACATTCCACCATACCCTTTTCCCAACTATTCATCAAAAGTATGTATTAGCTTTCTTTTTAAAGTTAGTCTTCCTGGTGTTTACAAAACAATAGCTTATTTTTACTTATTTTTCCTGGTTCTAACATTGAAAAAATTTCCCCCATGTATCCATTGCCTACTTGCTTTCCTAGAGCCCATTTTCCTATTGTTTTTATTTTGGGACACTTTTCATGCATAGTTCCTGTTCGCTGACGAGGAAAAACTTGCATAGATCTCTGCACATCTCTTCCTTTTCTGTATGTTTATTTGTAGTAATAGGTCTGTAGTTCTTAGGGAACATTCTAGATCTGTATGCCAGGAGTGCAGGAGAGCACTCTCGATCATTCATTTTTGAAAAAACACAAGATAGACTGTGAGTAAGGGCAAGTCTTCACCTCCCCAAATATGCATTGGAGCAAGAGTGCTCAAATTTCGTTCATTTTCAAACTGCCTCCCCAAATTTTGTCATATTCTTTAAACTGTGTTACTTGATTTGTAATACAGATTTTTTTTAAAAAGCTTATATTGTCATAATACCATCTTAACTACTAGCTGTGTTTTTATAATGCGTGTTAAAATAAGTTCATAAGTTCATAAGGTGTTTTCCAATATATACTAAAATAAATTCATAATTTTGAAAATATACTAGGCAAGTACGAAGTCAAGGCTTTACAGAGCTGAGGCTTCCACAACGTCGCCCCCTATGCAGAGACTCATTTTTAACTAAAGAAAGGTAGAACGAAGAGCTGCAACTGCTTACATGCTGTCAAGTGTTAGAAATTGTATTCCAGGCTTTCCTCCAACAGCAGTAGAGTGGCAGGGAAAAGAAATCAACTTTGGAGGGAAGTACAAACACTGTGATCAAGTCCGAAGGACTAACAGTGCAAGGTGTTTGCAGCCAAGGAAACACAATGTAGGCCAGGAGTGCTTCACCAACATTCTGCATTCTGGCCAGAACATTAGGAATTCTAAAGTTCTATGGATTATGCTGGAGTCCAGGGCTGAGAAGGAGTCTTCTTAGGACTCAGGTCTGCAATGGATTATGGTCCCTGAGTGGAGTCCTCCAGTTCTACATAATAGCCAGTCCCTATCACATCCTCCCTGGCCAGAGCGACAGGGCCTGAAGGGCAATGTGCTGGTTGCGGGCATGGGGCCAGATATTCCTGCCAATTTTTCTCTCCCTTTTTCTCATCCAACTTCTTAGCAACGTTTCAGATAAGGGATTTCCCCACTTCCACAGCCACAGGAACTGGAAAGAAAAACAATATTCAGTCGAAGATGGTGAGTGATTTGTACATGCTGGAATTTTCTTCTCAAATTCTTTTATTTGAAATAGGAAAAGTGAATTAAGAGAGTTTTCAGATATTTTCCTCCTTACTTTTTGCATGACTTATAGCATATGAGCTTCTTACCTTGTATAAGCTGTTGCGTAAAATCCTAATGAAATCCTAATTGTCATAGCTCCTTTTTCTTGGTGTTTTAAGGTCTTAGTTAATAAATTATTAATTATGCTTTTTTCTTAGTAACTAAATGTTTCAGCATGGAGGTTTCACTTGGATATCTTACCTGACTAGGGAATTTAGAAATGGGGACCAGTGTTGTGGTATAATGGTTGGTTAAGCCATTATTCCTTAGGAGCCCTGGAACAAGTATCACTGACTGGTCCACTGTGCAATCCAGCTCACTGCTGCTGTGCGTACAGGCAGCAGAAGATAACCCAAGTACTTAGCTGCTGCACCTGCATGGGAGACTTGGATGGAATTCCTTGCTCCTAACTTTGGCCTGGCCCAGTTGTAGCCACTGAAGCCATTTGGGGAGTGAACCCGGGGATAGATGATCTCTCCCCAACACTCTGCTCTCCCTCTCTCTGTAACCCTGTGATTCAAATAAGTAAAAATATCTTTTTAAAAAAAGAAATGTTGAAATGTTAAATCTTGCTGAGTTGAATTCATGATCTTTGAACTATGTGTTATGGTATCCTAAATGGAAACTATAGAGGCAGAATACAGATAGACACTGAATTATGTGGACAATGCTCTGTAAAGCACACGGTTGTGAATGCTATCTGGTTTCCAGAGCATAAAGAATGTTAGTTTTTATAAGCAAACTAATCTTCTTGATTAAATCCAGACCCGCAACTCTCAGCTTTTCCCTGAAATAAGAATCTCCTTCGAGGAGTGGTGATAGGGGATTGAGTCAAAACATCTAGGTTGTTTCCTCTGGTTTCATTCTCCCACCCCCATCGATTATTCTTTCAAGTTTTTTTTATTCTTTCAAGTTTTTAATTTGTTTGAAAGGAAGATAGACAAAGGGGTCTCTCATGTGTTGGTTCACTCCCTAAATGCCTTCAACAGCCAGGGTTCAGCCAGACTGAAGTCAGTAACTGGAGTGGATTCTGAGTCTCCCACATGGATTGCAGAGACCCAAAGTCCCCGCACCTCTACCTGCTGCCTCCCACGGTATGCAATAGTAGGAAGCTGGAAATGAAGGAGAAGGTGGGACTCGAACCCAGGTACTTTAACATGGGTGTGATTGTCCCAAGTGATACCTTAATTGCTCTGCCAGATGCCCAGCTCAGGTTTCTCCTGCTCTAAGTGCTTGGTCACCCCAGTACATACTTCAAGATAATGCTGCAGTGCCATCCTGGCCACTGTGTTCCCTGAAGCATCACCTAAAACACACAGCCAAGCACAAAAATAAATCCTTCTTCTTGTTCCTTAGCAAAATGGAGCTAGATTGGAATTTTTTCCATGGGCTGTATTAAAATACCAAAGAAAAACACAATTAGCAAAAGCAAATCTCAAGAATCATCAGCAATGTGAGCAAGTATTGAAAGACTGTTCCACCTTGGGCTCACTGACCGTGATGCCTGTTTCTGAAGAAGCAGCTTATTTTTGCATGGGAAGCTTGCTGGTCACTTGTCACTGACGGTAGATTCCCTTTTGTGCTTGCATTCAACTTTCCCATCTAACAAGAATATGATTTCTGACCCTTCCCTGAGATCCTTCCCCGAATCCTTGCTTGTGCTGAGGGGCAATGACACACGGGACTTTGCAAAGTGTGGCACATCAAGTGGAACCCCCTCCTAAGTGAGTCTCTTCCGTATGCACGGCTTTGAACTCTGATATTCACTGACATTTGAGAGCTTAGTCATAAACACTCAAGGGATATGTCTCCAACTTCAATAGGAGTTTCAGTTAAGTCTTTTCAAATATCTAATAAACGAATAAAAAAATACTGAAACCTAGAGAAATTTTTTTCACCAGAAGGAACCAGGCAACAAAGCAGCATAGTCCAAAAAGCAGATGGCAACCAAAGAAAGAAATGGATAATGCTGGATCCAAATGAAATAACAGAGTGTAACACAGCTCCAAATGCAACCACTGCCCCTGAAAATAGCTACTGAGCCACCGAAGTCCAAGCATTATTCTCTAATATTCTCTAATATTCCCACTCTGGAGAGGAACAATTGAGTGGGTTTCCTAGTCTGATTGAGCAGGGAAAATGGCCCCCAAGGAGGAGTGAGTGAAACGAGATTCCAAATAGAGGGCTTGATGCAAATGCAGGTCCTGAGCTGAGTTTGAGGGCAGATCTGGAGTTCCAAGAGACTAGCTTCATGGAAAGGGGAAGCACCTCTAATCGCCTAGGGCAGAACCTGGCATTCGAAAGTGACAAAAAATCTCAAAAAGAGACAGTAGAGCCAGTTATTCTAGCAAAATGTGGCCCACCTGAGTTCTTCTTCCTTGTCAGATGCTGAAAAGAACCAAATGAATGTCACAGAGCTGTATCTTCCTCGAGCACAAGAAAAATCTCCTGGGGAGTGGTGACTGGCAAAGTGATCATGAGCTCATCACCATTGTGTCAGAGCAAGTGGGAAGTCTGAAGAGAGCTGTCCACGCATACACAGCATGAAAATTAACAATACAGCAACTACGCAGATACCACAAGCGAATCATGAAATAAGAGCATATGGAAGAATACTGAGAAGAAAACCTAACTCAAAGATAGGTGAACATTTTCTAACAGCTGCATTGAGAAGTAAATGAGATATAGATTCAATGAGATAAATCTCAAAGTCAAGATGGTAAGCTATTACACTGAGATGAAAAGGCAGATTGCTCTAGAGAAATACATCGAAGGCCCAATAATTTCAATATGAGGTGAAGTTTCCAACTTTTCTGTTTGATTTGTTTATTTCTGCTAACAGTGAACACATCAGGAATATTTGTCACACAAGGCCTACATAACTCACTGTATCGGGCTCTCGTATGTACCTCTTTCCTCTCTCCTCCAGCCTGGATTCTGTTAATGGAGGGGAGATGGGATCTGCTTGCAGGTTCTTCTGTCACTCAAACACCAAATTCTCAGTACTAAGCTCCCAGTGTAATCTTTACTCGGAGTGATTTCTGTTTTCCTGGTTTGGTTTCGGATGCAACCACCATGAAGGCAGAGCACACAATAGGGTCTTGACAAGCTGGCAATTACTAGGAGAATTAGGAGTGCTGAGGAATTAGAGGAGAATGTTCTGCTCCATTTCTGTCTGAAAGGGTGAGGGAGGTGAGCCAATGAAACCATGACAGGTCGAAGGTGAATCTGAATATATTCTTATTCTAAGAGCCCACCGGGGTCCTAGATAACACAAGGCTAACACAGCTCCCAAGTAGTAAGAGTAGCAAGAAAACAGATCAGGGACTGCTTCACAGAATCCCTTGGACATGACCATTACATAGGGAAAGGAACGCTGTGCTTCAAAATCCCTGAGGGAGCTGGGTTACAGGTAGAGCGAGTTGCTGAGAGCTGACGGAATTGAGGAAGACAAAGGGACAGGATGGGACTAGGCACAGCAGAGGCTAGCAAGAAAGGAGGAGAGGACTCAGGGCAGGCGTCCTGTGGTGCCAGGGCAGCAGACAGCTTTTGCCCCTAGGAAAAGGGAATAAGTATAGCTCGCTATGTAGTCATAAGAGGTTGAGTTTATTGACTGATCTTGGATTTAGACATTTACGTCTTCCTGCCACCTGCAGAAATGGAGATTTGGAGGTACCCTGAATTGTAATACAAAACTGAACTCTGCTATTGAAATAGATGCCTGGGTCAAATTCTACCTCCTTATGATCCCTCCATCAGTGCACGCAGTCTGAGGGATTAGGTGCTTCAGGGACTACTTCCTTGTGAGAAGCCAGAGAGGGTGGAGATCGGCAGCAGCAGCTTGCATGGCTTGGACTCACCCCGACCTCTGCCACTGAGCAGGCGTTTACCTGTGCTGCCTCAACTTCCTTATCAGTAAAGTGAGAATAAGATTATGTCTCCCTCAAATGATGATCATGAGAAGCAAATGAGTTAATATTATGTACTCAAAAACACTGCCCTGTAACATAATGTTGAATAATTTTGTATATATATATATTTCCTTAATAATAATGTATGTGTTGGGAAAAAAGAGCCAGAAAATGCTAAGAATGCCTGAAAACAGAAAATAGTTGACGTGATAATGATGCAGAAAAATCTCAGTTCAAAATGGACATTGGAGAGGACAATTGTTAAAGGCAGGAAGAAATACCAAAAAAATGAAGGCGTGTGGAGTTGTTGACTACTCCGTGGCCCTCCAGCTTCTCAGCGTTTCAGGAAGCAGAAGAAGTAGCAGGGGCAGTTGACCCAGGCTACTAAGAATGTACGTTCTTAGCCTATTAAGGCAGATAACAGACATAATACCAGCACACTAAACCTGGTATCATGTCCTAGCCATCTCTCACACTGTGAAGGCTAAAATGCCACTTACACATAGACTTAAAAAAACACAAATGCATATTAAGAGCCATTAAACCTAGCAAATGAATAAATAATCAAAATCTGGGCCCGGTGGCTAAAGTCCTCGCCTTGAACACACCGGGATCCCATATGGACGCCAGTTCTAATCCTGGCAGCTTCCCTTCCCATCCAGCTCCCTGCTTGTGGCCTGGGAAAGCAGTTGAGGACAGCCCAAAGCCTTGGGACCCTGCACCCACGTGGGAGACCCGGAAGAAGCTCCTGGATCCTGGCTTCAGATCGGCATAGCACCAGCCGTTGCGCTCACTTGGGGAGTGAATCATCAGATGGAAGATCTTTCTGTCTCTCCTCCTTTCTGTATATTTGACTTTCTAATTAAAAAATAAATAAATAAAATAAATCTTACAAAAAAGAAAAAAGAAAAAAAATCGATTTGGGGTGGGCATTTGGTAGAGCGGAGTGTCTGGGAGTGTCTGGGTTTAGTCGCAGCCCTGGTCCTGAGTGTACTTCCTGCTGACGCACACCCTGAGAGGCCTCACGTGATGACAGCAGTACTTGGTGACACCGCTACCAGGATCTCAACTTTGGGCTCCTCAGCCATGGCTGCTGGGCATTTTGAGAGTGAATTAGCAGATAGGGTATCTGTCCCTGTGTCTTTATCTCTGCGTTGTAAGTGAAATAAATGAATATACATAAATATGCATACATTAAAAAAACCAGTACATTAAGGAACATGTACTAGACATTTTACAGTTGTGTACCCAACACAGAGGATAACAAGAACTAACAAAACACTGAAGGAAATGATGAAGACAATAAGCAGGTTAGCTTACCAGAACTCCATGGTGCTAGCCACAGACAGTGAAACTCCTTGGAGCAGAATGAGACAGTTCATTACTGCCAGCACAGAAAACAACAAGGTGTCTCTTTCTTCCAAGGCCCATGGCTGTGAACACAGCTAGTAGCTAAACAACCTAAGGTCTGGAGCGTGGTGAGCAATGAAAAATCTGGAGAGTGAGGAGTTGTAGCCATAGTCACACTGTGGTCACACTATTTAATTGATTGTATCACCAAAAGTAAAGTAAGTGCAGGACCAGAGGCTGGTTGGGCTAAGAAGTTTGGCAGATTCAGCACGAAAATGCAGGATGTTGAGGGCTGGGGTGGATGCCCTCTCCCAACACCACAATTCATATTCTGTGGAAGACATCCTGTAGCAATCATGTACTCTTAAGAAAAAACGTAGATGTCTTGGAAACTAAAAACATAACTAATATGGACAAAGATAGAGTGAAATAGGCAGGTATTTTTCAAAACAAATTAAGCCACCGCTTGGGATACCCATATTCATATTAGCGTGCCAGTTCAAATCTAGGTTATTCCTCTTTCAATCCAGTTTCCTGCTAGTATGCACCCTGGGAGGCAGAAAATAAATACTCAATTGCTGGGTCTTCTGCTACCTCATGGGAGATCCAAGTGGAGCTTTGGACTCCTGCTTTTGGTCTGGCCTATCCTTGGTTGTTGTGGGCCTTTGGTGAATGAGCCAATAAATGGTAGCTTTCTTTCCATATGTGCCTCTCCCTGCCACTCTGACTTTCAAATAAACAAACAAATCTTTATTTCAAAAGAGTGAATCAGCAAGCTGAATGACTGAATTACCAAATTCTTAGGGAATACAGTATAAAACTATGAGATGTAGAACACAAAGAAAAAAATGAGAATGAGTTTATGCCAGCATCAATTTTTATTTGTTATTATTGGAAAGACAGATTTTACAGAGAGAAGGAAAGACATAGATGAAGATCTTCCATCTGCTGGTTAACTTCCCAAATGGCTACAATAGCCAGGGCTGAACCAATCTGAAGCCATGAGCCTGAAGCTTCTTCAGGTCTCCCACATGGGTGCAGGATCCCAAGGCTTTGGGCCAAACTCATCTGCTTTCCTGGGTCATTGCAGGGAGCTGGATTAGAAGTGGAGCAGCCAGTACACACACTGCTGCCATATGGGATGCTCCTGTGGCAAGATGGAGGATTAGCCAGTTGAATCTTTGTGCCAGCCCCTGCCAATATTAACTTTTAAAACAGAAAAGTTTCAGAAGGAAAGAGGAGGCAAAAGAAAGAAAATGACAGAAAATTTTAAAGAAAATCTTTAAAGGTTTAAAACTAGAACATATAGACAGACTAAAAAAGCTGTGCTACAAAAGCTAAGACAAAAACATCTTGAAGAGTTTAACATAGACTATGTCTGAAAAAGATACTAAAAAAATATTATCCAGCAAAATGAAAGATGAAACTAAAAAGTAAATATGTGCTTCAAAAAAGATTGGTAAGCAAAGAAACTAGTAAAGCTTAGAGTTAATGCTAAATAACTATGTTAATAGCAACTTAAAATAATAACAGTGTAATAGTCATTAAGTCATTAATAACTGTATAATTGTAATTATAATTTCATATGACTACTTCCTAAGATGTAACATTGGGAGAAAGTGGGGAGAGTAAAACATATTAGGAATATTATGAAAGTGGAGAATGTAGAAATGATTAAACTTTGATAGAAAGATGTACATAGACTATCTTTAAAATTTTAAGGTAACACCTTTAGACTAGAAATAATTTCACTAGGGGAGGAAATAAAGAAACAACAAATGTACAAGTGCAGAAAGATTCTCCTTTCAAGTTGAAAAATAAAGGCAAAAACATTAATATTGTATAAAGTGTGACTAAGTTATAAACTTTTAAATAGGAGAATTATATTTCATATTAACATATAATGCAGTATGCCAAAATGATGTTTTGTGAACATTTATTCATCCATTGTAGGTTTGAAATAGAAAATCTTAAAGCTGATAAAAATTTAAAAGCGGACAGATTCAAGAGAACATGAATTCACTTCACATGCCTATATAAAAATCAAGAGATTAAATAAATAGAATATAAAGATACATATTAGAACAGATAAAATCTAAGATTTTCCCCCTTAACTGTACTTGAAAAGAGGGTTCCCCTTAACTGTTCTTGAAAAAGACTTATTATTAACCCATTATAATGCAATCTAAACAATATTTTGCTTTGCTATGTGGCATAACATATTATTGATGTTGGGCATGTGTAGACCTTTGAAATTGTGATCTTTCATGGGAGAAGAGAAGCGAACATAAGATGAAGGATGAATGAATGGCAGAGCAGTTTTTTGAGCATTGGTGGAGGAAGTAGAATAAGTAATTCAAGAAAACACGGAGAGAACAGCATTGTAAAAGTCACAAAAATGTAATCAAGACAAAAAAAAAGCAAATATGAAAACATTAGGCCATTAGGGTGAGAAATTTGGTACTTGACGATACTGTGGAAATAGCTCATGAGAAAGCATATTGACCTAATTATATAGATGCTCAATCCAACCTAATGGTATGAAAGCAAATCTAGCAATTCACAGAAACGATGTGTTGCGAAGAGAACTTCATTTCCACAGTGGGTTTTTTTTCCCTCAAAAAAATACATCTATCCATTACAGTTATGGGAAAAACATCAAACAAATCCAAATTGAGGAATATCCTACAAAATAACTGACCAGTATTTCTCATGATTGTCAAGGTCATGCAAAGCAAAGAAGCCAAAAAACTGCTTCAGATCAGATGAGACATGACAAGTAAATGCAATATAATGGGATTTTGGAACACAGGATTAGTATAAAAACTGTAAAATCACAATAAAAAAAAAGTAATACACCAGGGTTGGTTTCTTAGTCTTGACAAGAGTACCACAGACTGTTGTTATAAGATCTTCACAAGGAACTGAGTGAGACGTAAACGGGAATGTCTTGTATAATGCTTGCAATGTTTCTATAAATCTGGAATTTATCCAAATCAAAAATGTTAGTTCACAGGAAATAAGCTATGGGAGGCAAGTAGGGTTTGGAGCAGGAGGACCAAAGCTGGGCCGTTTGTTTCTCTGCTCCTGCCTCTTGAGATGAGCCTGCAGCAGGCGCAGGACGCGTGAGAAGCATTCCCTTTCCTTTTCTTCCACTCAAGTTTCCCATGGAGACTTCAAGGACATTTGAAGTAACACTCAATAGGACCGAATTTGAAAACTGAATTGTGAGTTTCTTTTCATAGCCAAATCAGATCCACATCCAGTCAAACAATTTGAAACTAAACAGAAAGGTCTGACCTTTCCCACAGAGCTTGTGGACTCTCTCCCCAAATTAATAAAGTGATTTTATTGTTACTGTATCACAAAACAACCAGGCCATTAACCCCATTAATTTATTCAAGAAGATGTTAATCCATCCAAATGTTTTCCCCCACAAACTCAGTTTTCAATCTAGAACATTTATATACAAATGGTACTATTTCCATTCATTTTACAAAGCAAAATAATGAAGTTGAAATTGAAAACATTTCGAGGAAGTTTTCAAGATTTTGTGGTAAAACAGGCAAAGGAATTGCTTTTCTTATTTTATATTTAAAGGACTAATTAATTAACTAGGAATTTCTTGGCACTCCAGGCTGAATAACAAATAATGTTGTTTTAAACATATGGAGATATTGCCAATTTTTTCCATATTCTTATTTAGAACTTGCGTTATCCAAGTTGAATGATGTCATTCCATGTATTTCCAAGTAACAGGAGAAAATTAAGAGTTGGGATGTAAACACTATCTCTGGGGAAAGTAGATATACGAAAACAATAAAGCAAAATGCTGGGGGATGGGTGAATATGACTTGTGTCAGGAATGACTAGATGAAATGGATTTTTGTATAAAAGTGAGCAGTTAAGCTCATTTTTATATAAAATTGAGCTTTGGTTTTACATTTTTGTAATTTTTTTTCTTGTAGCATGTTCTCAACAGAAAAATTGTCAGTCGTGCACACAGGATAAGAAAGTAAGTTAACTTTCTTGTGAGGAAATTGTTTCAGAGATGTTATAAAATCACACAATGTACAATGTCATTCAAAAGATATGCCAAACTTAGCTAACACCATCTTAAATAATCGGAACGAGTGACATGGTTAAGATCTATTTTAGCATTTCAAACCAATTTTGAGGATCTGGAAATTAATAATGGAAATAATTTTGTACAGATATGTACTTCCTTCTAGAAAACTATGCTTAAAAAAGAAAAACTCTTTGCTTGAAAAATTACACTGAAGTCTTAGAAGGAATGTTTGTAAGAAAAATATATGCTCCCCGAGATGCAAAGAGTGTTTCTGTGTCACTTCTCATCCCTGCTGGCTGGGAAGAGCGACTCACTGTTGCTCAGCCACCGTCTAGTTGGGGTCCCCCCTCTGGTGATTTAGTATCTGACTTCCTTATTCTTCACTTGAGATTTGGAAGCAAAGGGGAGTACCATAAGGACTGAGGGCAGAGAGCTTTGCATAATCCTTATAAACCCATTCATTTTGTTTGAAAATATATTTTACATATTTAATGTGCCTCAAATACCACACATTCATGATTATACCTTAAAATGAACAATGGTCATATCCACATGTCTGTAATGACAATTATCGTGTTCTGTTATTGTAAACAGGTAATTACATATAGAGATGTGATCAGATTCAGTGTAAATTTGGGTGGCAAGAATACTTCATGTTGAGCCCTTTCCTTAGGAGGCAAATCAGGGCTGTTGTCTATCAGTACCATGGAAAATTCTTTACCTTGAAAATTGAAAAAAAAATTGACCATTTTAATAGTCTGACTTTTAAAAAAATTAAAGGATGCTGAAGATGTTACATATTTAGAAAGTGCCATTATGATCTTTGTGAATTTTTTTTAAAGATTTATTCATTTTATTACAGCCAGATATACACAGAGGAGGAGAGACAGAGAGGAAGATCTTCCGTCCGATGATTCACTCCCCAAGTGAACCGCAACGGGCTGATGCGCGCTGATCCGAAGCCGGGAACCTGGAACCTCTTCCGGGTCTCCCACGTGGATGCAGGGTCCCAATGCATTGGGCTGTCCTCAACTGCTTTCCCAGGCCACAAGCAGGGAGCTGGATGGGAAGTGGAGCTGCCAGGATTAGAACCGGCGCCCATATGGGATCCCCGGGCTTTCAAGGCAAGGACTTTAGCCACTAGGCCATGCCGCCGGGCCCGATCTTTGTGAATTTTTAAAAATTACTTTGTAGAGATAGACAAACACGCATGATAGAAAAACTTCCCATCTGCTGGTTTACTCTTCATGTGCCCACAGGGCTTGGGTTGGGCCAGGGCAAAGCGAAGAGTCAGAAACTCCATCCAGATCTCCCATGTTGGTGTCAGAATCCAGTCATCTGAGTTTTCACTGCTGCCTGCCAAGGTACTTATTAACAGGAAGCTAGAATGAGGAGCCTGAAGCAGGTATCAAACACAGGCATCTCAGCTGGTGTCTTAACTGCTGGCCAGTGCCTACTGCTGGCCAGTGCCTACTGCTGGCCAGTACCTACTGCTGCTTGTTTGTTTTGTTTTTGTTTTTGTTTTTAGACAAGGAAACATACAGTACATTAATATTAGCTGTAGTTATCTTACTATGCATTAGAATCCCAGACTTCTTACTCTAAGTCTAATGTAATAGCTGTTAATCAACCTTGCCTCATCCCTTTTGCCCTCCCTGCTTTCTGGTAATCACCTTTGTATTTTTAACTTCTGTAAGATCATCATCTCTTATCATGAGAGAGACTCTGTGACACTTGTCTTTCTGTGCTTCTAGTACATCCACACTGTTGCAAATGACAAGCTTTCATCCTTTGCTTTTTATGGCTGATAAGTCTTCCATTGTCTTTATCCATCCATTGGTTCATGGACATTTGAGTTTTTTCATTTCTTAGTTATTGTGGGTAAGGTTGCAGACAACATGTTCTTGAGTAGACTGATGTCATTTCTCTTGGTGTCTACCCACTGGTGGGATGGTTGGATCACATGGTAGCTCTGTTTTTGGCTTCTTGAGGAACTTCCGTAATATTTTCCACAGTGACTGCACTTCTGTTTCAGCAGTCTGCACATGTTCCCTTTTGTCCACATCCTCCTCAGACTCACTGTGTTGTCCTTTGGTAGTATTTACTCTAACTGGTATGATGGTATCACCTTGTAATTTTTGTGTTGCATTTCCCTGGTAGTGAGGGGGGGGGGGAGCATTTCTTCATGTATGTAGCATCCATTTGTAAGTAGCCCTTTGAAAAACGTTTAAATATACTGTGCAAATTTTTTAGTTGTATTATTTGCTTTTATACTATTGAGTTTTGAGAGTTTCTCTTTTCATGAGCTTTTTGAAATTTTCTTGTATTGTAGGGGTTTTTTTATTGCAAAGCCAAGATTTTGATATATTTATTAGATACATTCTCCTATTTCTGTCTCATTATGCTTTCATGTTTTTCTTTTTTTAAAAATATGGAGAATGCTTATCATGGGTCATTTTTCATAGCAGCCTTTCCCAACATCTGACCTGCATATTGGCATGACTTGAAGAATCAAATTTTCTTTGAGAAGTGTAAGACCAACAGTCAAGTTCTAGTTCCCTCTCTTTTCTTCTGAACCCGCATACTGTCTTTTCACTTATATTCTCTTTTTTCAGAAGTCTATTTTCATTGCAAGGATATCCCATCATGCATCATATTCAGAAATACCTGCACAGTCACAAACTCAAACTCAGTATTCTCTCTCTCTCTCTCTCTCTCTGTTTTTTTTCCTTGACTTCTTTCATTTTGAGTTCACATAATGTGGGGTGGAAAAAACCCAAAAACCTTATTTTTATTTGCAGGTTTATTCAAGAATTATGTTGCTTTCTTGTCTCAGAGTGCTGTTTAATTCTTAGCAAACTGATTTGGAGGTAGGAAAGACTCTCCATAATTAATGTAATGACTTTTGCAATTAACCACTCAGCGCTTCTGGAAATTTACTCCTTCCTTGGTGATCTTGACTTTATATTCTACCTTCCTTCTTCCCTTATCATTTCTGTTTTCTTTGCTAACTTTTTAAATATTCCTGGTCTCTCTCATGGATCAAGCACTTAAGCCATCCTTGGCTGCTTTCCCAGGCATATTAGCAGGGAGCTAAGTTGGAAATGAAACAGCTGGGCTTGTAAATGGCACTCAAAAATATTTTTAATACAGTGACCTCAACCAGGTGTTATCTCATCTACAGTTCAAGTGTGTTAGAAGGCAGCTAGATCAGAAATGGAGCAGCCAGGACTTGAATCAGTGTCCATATGGGATACTGGAACTGCAGGTGGTAGCTTTACATGCTATACTACAGTGCCAATCCCATTATGCATATCAAGCTAAAAAAAAAAGCTAGACTTATTATTTTGCTTTTCCTGAAAAAGTTCTTTTTCTTTACTTCTTTATTTATTCTGTCCCATTTTCTCAGACCCACAAATCTAAAAATTTTTGATTCCTTTCTCTTCCCTTCTCCCCATCTGGTGTCCATTGTTTCAACTGAAACAATTAACTTTATATACTTTCCTCTGCTTACTTTTCTAGTCTTTTCCTCAAGTCTCTCCTGATGCCTTTTTCATTATTTTAAACTAGCACTTTTATCATGTTATCGATTAATTTTTTGACTCCAAGTTGTCAAGACAAAACACAAAATATAAACTCCTTACTTGGGCTGCAATTCCAAAGCCCATTGTAATCCAAGAGAAGTTTACCTTCCAGACTATTCTACAGAGCTCCACCATGACATGTTTCCATTTTTGCCATGTGAATGTGTTCCCTCTCACTCTGCCTTAGATGCTCTGTCTAGGGACTTCCCTTTTTTTCTGCATAGATGTTGCACATTTCTTAAGATAACCAAAACCTGTCATTTCATGAAAGAACTCTTACAGATTTATTCCCACTAGATTTGATATTTTTTGGCTGCTATTACATTTTGTATCTCTCCCACTAATTTTCATGTTATGATCATCTTCCATTTGAAGATCTACATTGTTGTTTCTATATGTGTCTACTAAATTCTCAGCCTCCAGAAAGCACAAGCAGTGCTTTAAACGTCTGCATGAGCTGCTTCATCTAGTCTGTGTCCATAAAATAAATGGACATAATGAAATAAATGAAATAAATGCTCCTCTGTTCTCATTTCTCGCTACTTTCCAAAAGCCCCTTTGCACAGCAGCATTCATTTTCTACTTTTATGCCAACACAAGATTAAATCATTCTATAGAATGCTAGCAAACCATGAAATATTATCATGTACCTGTACTCTGCATTTCCCCATTTTCATGGCATTTTCTTATTAAAGTAGTAACGTGATGTTGATATAAGCTTACTAAAACTGAGTTTTATCCTAAAAATGTATACTCAGGCTTTCCCACAGAGCAAAGGTGACCATCCCCTTGAAGCCTGTAGTTGGCTTCTCAGTTGTCACACTCCTGAGGCTGAAGTTAGTAAGACTTTATATTTTTATATGTCATCTTTCTTTGCTATAAGAAAAAAAAAACTCCATGTAATTTGTCTTAGATCATGTATTACCAACTTGGGGATGCTGAATATATTATACTGTTCTTTTGGGCAATGTGAAGTTCTGGTCTTTGAAGACTTTTTAGACCTATTTAAGATATTAGTCACATCTTGTGGTTAAAGAATAGAAATCCAACTCTAATGCAATAAAAAAAAAGAGAGAGAAATTCATTAGCTGAAAAAATGAGGAAGTCAGGGTGGTCTTGGCTCCATGCGCAGCAGACTCTCCCAGGATGTCATGTTCTCATTTCTCTCTTTCATCTCCTAACTCTGCCTTTCTCTGTGTACTGACCTCATTTTCTCCTCAAGTAAGTGAGCATTCTCCACACACTGTGGAAAGAGCTGACTGCCAAGAGATTGAGCGCACCACTCCAAAAAAGATTCAGATTGGCCCTACTGGGCTCTAATTCAGTACTTGTTACTGGGCCAGGAAGATAGGCTACCCAGCTGCCAATGCCTGAATCAAATGAGCACTCCAGCAGCAGGAGAGGGGTGTGGGGAAGCTGACTGATGTCTGCAAAGCTGCACAGAGTTGGTGGAATGGATCCACAAAAGAAGAAAATGATGATGTAAGACACACAGGTAGACATTCTAAAATTACCTCTGTCGGTGTACTTCACTTTACCATTGGCATGTGTATTCTGTTTCCTCATCCCAACATTTTAAAAAAGCTTCTGCCAAAATAATGCAAGTAGCCCTTAGCTGAAATTGTACTGATGTAATGTCAGTGTCAGCTCTTGCCCTGGGCTCTAAGTCTAAAGTCTCACACAAATGAGCATTAGTGCGTGTGCGTGTGTGTGTGTGTGTGTGTGTTTGAATGTAGCTCCTCACACTCCTTCAGGTCAGCTGTATAGTCAATTAAAGCAATCCCCAAAGACCCATTATTCAACAGAAGAGAGAAAGCGGTATAACAGCATCTAACATTCCCATTTAGGAAAGAATAGGGTAGCCCACAGTGCTGTAATGTATTATGTGTCTATAATATATTATGTTGAGTTTCCCTGACTAAGCAATGAGCTGTTGGTTGCCGATCTGGCTGTCTCGGGCTGGGCCAACGGAATACCTCCCTTTTCCATGGCTCTCTCAGCCTGTAGCAAGAAGAGGCATAGGAGAGAATACCTTCTGGGGACTGCATGGCTTTAGGAGATGATCTGTTTGGACGTGGTCGCTGGGGCCTGGGAGCCAGCTTAGCAACTGAGCAAACAGCAACCTGTCTCTGCTGGATTCTGGCAATTTATCTCCCTTAAAATCCTTCCAGCTGCTGTGAACCTAATTCACAGCAACTCTGAGAATGAATAACCAAGGACAGACGTCTCTGGGTTGTAGTCCTTGGATCTCAGCCTTACCTTTGTAATTCCAGTTCTCCAGCAGCAGTCAGGCAGCAAATAAACCATTCAGCTTCTGGTGGCCTTTGACCTTGGCTAATGTGAAAACAAAAAGCTGTTCTTAGGTAAGGTCAAAGGGGTGGTCACTACCGCTGCTTTTTTTCAGGATACATCTCAAGAAGTGATTGGCGGGTATCTGAGATCTACCTTATGGGATTTATGACCAACACAGAACCAGGCTGCTTTGGTTAGAACACAGGCTCCCTATTGCGTAGATATGTGACCATATCATATAAACCATTGAACTGTCCTATGCTTCACTGTCCTTGCCTATATAGTGAAGGTAACAGAATTTAGCAACAGCGCCCATATGGACTACTGGTAGTGTAGGGAGCTGAAAGGTTTTGAGTTTTGTTTGCTAAATGCAGAGACTGAGAAAGGGGTTCAGATGCATGTGTTTTTTGAGTGGCTGTTCTTCAATATCTCACAAAGGAACGAGGGATCCAGGGAAAATAAAGGACAAGAGCCAAAAAAAAAAAAAAAAAAAAAGGTTAGGTCTTGGCTCAAGCTACCCATGGCCTGAACCAGGGGTAGCCCTTGAGTCAAAGGTGCATCTGTTTTGGAAATCTGTACCAGTCACTGACCTAATGGGTAGTAGCAGAACGGGAAGGTGGCCCTGACAACAGTCATTCAAGAAGAGGGGAATGAGCCATTGGTGGCCAACAACCACTGTGTGTCAGGGTTGGGCACATGGGCCTGGTTAAGGGTTGGGCTGGCCACCAATGTTATCTACTTCAGATAACAATAAAAAATGGTGATGTTGATAACCGCTTTTGCTTACAAATAGTTACAGAAGCACTGAAAATGTACTGAGGTTTTATTGTTATGCTTGAACACTACTTTTATTTTTTTATTTTCAAATATAGTGTGTTTGGTGCAATGAAGACAGGATCTGCAAAAAATATTGTTTTCCACATCTTCATTGTCGAATCAGTGCTGCCTATTGGACAAACTGTAAAAGTGAGTTTTTTAATTTGAATTTTGTTGTGCTTTATTTCAGTTGACTAGGACTAGAAAATAATTATTTGAGCTATTTGAAGGATTGGAAAGTATTATATTTACTCTACACAACTGTAGCAAGTTCAGGATTATCTGCGTGCTTGCAGGCAGAACTGGTTCACATCAAATCCGCATTCTTTCTGAGTAGCACATGCTTTGCCATTCTACTTGTTAAAATACCTTTAATTTCATCTATAACATTCTCTTGGTTAGACTCTCCATAACTCAGGTTATACATGTGTATGTTCTTCCGTGGCTTTAGAAGTCCTAGAGGTTCTTCTGCACTAGTCCTGGCTGGGGACATACTGAATTCAGTAGCTCTACTCAACATGCATCTCCTCAGCTAACATCTACCAGCCTGAGAACTGGCATTCCAAATGACACGTACCGAGGACAGGACAAAACATTAACTTATCTTTGAGTTAACTGTATTTGTAATAGACTTTTGGCATGCTCTGCTTTACTTACCAAGGTGGGTAAATGTACTCATATTTTAAGGAGATTTCCCAAAAAGTGGAAGCAAAAGGCTTTCCAGCTGAACTTGACCTGTATGAGAAAACCCAATCTAGAACCATTAGTTGATTTTTATTTCTTCCTTGAAGTGAAAAGATACGATTTGCCTTCAAATTCCTGTTTGCTTCATTTAGTGTCAGTTATTTAAGTTGTCTGTTTTTGCAGTTTAGAAAGCAGGGAAGAAACTGTGCCCTTAGCTCGTGTTTTTCCCTTTTGGTTTCATTTGATAATATTCCAGGATATTCTGAGGGAGAATGTCTCAGAAATCTGCCTTCCCAGCAAGCTCTGGGTTCTCTGTTTGATAATCAACTTCTGAAATACAACATCAAACCATTTCCTGGTACCTATATGTGTCCTCGAAGAAATGGCAACTTAAGGGATCTGGGGTTTTATTTTTGAGAAAAGTATGCATTTAGGGACTTGGGGGAAAAAATAAGCCAGTGATCCAAGAGTGTGCCCCTTGGAGACAAAGGACTCAATAGTACTTGCTTCCAGTAACCCGGATTACCAGTGATAGTGAGAGTGAACCCAGATGCTGGTGGTAGTTATTTAATGATGATTCTGCTGGAATAAATGATGGATGCTATTGTATCATTCTTAGTAATGATGTGTGAGTGTGCATTTAAAAATCAAACTGCATGATACTAGAAAAATTAAAACTATAAGACAGCATTAATGATCTGCATATTTCCTTTCCCGTTTCAGTTGATGTGTTTGGAATCCTGATGCTTGCCCTTATTGCAGTATTAGTTGTAATGCTCCTGTGGTACTGCTGTGCCTATCACCTTTATATGCAACAGTAAGTTCATCTTATTCTTAATAAGAATGTACTTGGCAATAATGTCAGTAGCAAGAGTGCTAAGCTAGTTAGTAGAAAATGCTTGCCTCTTTATGTAATAAAAGATACTTACATGTTAAGGAGAAAAAGTCAAAAAGGCACAGACAATTATAAAAAATGGAAAGGTTTAACATTCCTCTCCCTACCCTCCCCCCGCCCCCAACCTCTGCTACTTGCCTCCCAGAAGTAATCTTGTCGGTCTGATTTTGTTTGTCACTCTTTTGGCTACCTCCATTGTAATTAAACCAGATGGCTGTATGAAGGTACAAAGAAAATGCTTGAGAAAGAAGTTTTTAAAAGTTTTTTGAAAGTTGAGATAACAGTGTTATTACTTAGTTGTATATAATCAATTTCCATTAATAATAAAATTGTGGTATAATATATTGATATGAATATATATTAGTGTTGATACAATACAGATAATGTTATAATTATTACAATTTTAAGAATCAAAAGATAAGCTTATTTTGGCACAAAGATTTTAAAAGCTACATACATGAAGAATCTATAATAATTTTATGGAAAAGATGTATTATGGAAAAGCTATATGTGGATTTCAAAACTTTTTTGCCACAAACTTTAATTCCATGGTTTCATGAACTTTTAAATTAACCTCAGCTCTTCTCTTGAAGATTAATTAGCATTAGACATTTTTTACTGACTGCCCGTCATGAAAGCTGGACATTTTTCTTCTGCTGTGCATTTTTTCTGTTATTTTAAAAACAGAAAATTCAAATCCTTCTCTTCCCTTCCATCTGCTCTCTCTTCCCTCTGTTTCATAAACTCCGTAATCTTTCTCATTAATTTGACCTTACCAAGTGGGTAACATTTATATTCAGTGCCATGACTATAATTACGTTCTAAAATGCTAATTCTGTAGTATGGGTCTAAAATTGTTCAACTGAGGCCTGGCGACGTGGCCTAGTGGCTAAAGTCCTCGCCTTGAATGCCCCGGGATCCCATATGGGAGCCGGTTCTAATTCCAGCAGCTCCACTTCCCATCCAGCTCCCTGCTTGTGACCTGGGAAAGCAGTTGAGGACAGCCCAAAGCTTTGGGACCCTGCACCCGTGTGGGAGACCCGGAGGAGGTTCCAGGTTCCTGGCTTCGGATCAGCACAGCACCGGCTGTTGTGGTCACTTGGGGAGTGAATCATTGGATGGAAGTTCTTCCTATCCTCCTCTCCTACTCTCTGTATATCTGACTTTCCAATAAAAATAAATAAATCTCTTAAAAAAATAAAATAAAATTGTTCAACTGCTGAAGAGACTAAAGCGTGTCATGACTGTGACTACTGCTCACCTAAGAACCAGGATGGAAGTGGAAGGTTTAAGTCCACATCCCTAACTGTGTTTCTTGGAAGAGAATTCAGTGTCAAGATCACTTGGATTCTTTCGTTAACCTCCATTACCAAAAACCATGCTGTATGGCAACTCATTTTACATTTATCATTTTGCTATCTAGACTTTGCACTAAAGATTTAATTATCCCCATTATTTTTGCTAATAAATACACAGGCATATTTACTCTCATCACTGTTCACTCATCTTTTTATTTTTTTAAAGATTCATTTACTTTTGTTGGAAAGTGAGATTTACAGAGAGAAGGACAGACAGATCTTCAGTCAGCTGGTTCACTGTCCAAGTGGCTGCAATGGCCAGAGCTGAGCCAGAGCTGAGCTGATCTGAAGTCAGGAGCCAGGAGCTCGAAACCTCTTCTGGGCTCCCACCTGGGTGCAGGGTCCCAAGGCTTTGGGCCTTCTTTGACGGCTTTTCCAGGCAACAGGCAGCTGGATGGGAAGCGGGGCCACCGGGATTAGAACGGTCACCCATATGGGATCTTGGTGCATGCAAGGAAAAGGACTTTAGCTGTTAAGCTACCACACTGGGCCCTATTTTATCTGTAATTTTAAAAAGAATCTTTGAACGCTGTGTACAAATATAATTCTAATCAGTTATATTTTTTTTTTTGAAGATTTTTTATTTTTCCTGGAAAGTCAGATACACAGAGAGGAGGAGAGACAGAGAGGAAAATCTTCCGCCCGATGATTCACTCCCCAGGTACCAACTTTGGGCCATCCTTGACTGCACAAGCAGGGAATTGGATGGGAAGTGGAGCCGACAGGACTAGAACCGGCACCCATATGGGATCCCGGCACATTCAAGACTTTAGCCACTAGGCCACCGCACCAGGCCCAAATCAGTTATGTTTTAACTGAGCTTTTCAACCATCATCTCTTTTTGAAATAATACTTCTTGAGATCTTCTTGAGCTTGTTAATTCAGTGAGTGCCATATTCTGGCAGAGGAATTTGTCCTAGGGACTTACTGTATTCACAATCTAACAATCCATGTTGGGTTATAGAAACATCAGGATTTCTTTTTAAAGATATCATACGGCCAGTGAAGCATCTTATTGCTGACTGTTACTTTTGGCCCAATATTCTAGTTATCCTGTGGATATGACTATAAAAAGTAAAATACATTTTAAAGTGGTAAATGTTAGAAATGTTTAGTGTCCTGTTGTCTTCACCAACTCCTTCCCTCTCCGCTATTCTTTTGGCAAGTGTTTATTGTTTGTTATGCTCTAAGTATATCAAGGTAAACAAGAAAGATCAAATCCTTGCCTTCATGAAGCTTACCGTCCTACTAACTAGACACAGTCAAGTCAAGCAGCAGTTATTAAATCTATTGATAACTTATTAATAGTTTAAATGATATGCAATTTACTGTAGTTGTTTCTTTTTTTTAAGAGATTTTATTTGTTAATGTAAAAGTCAGAGTTACAGAGAGAAGGAGCTCTCCCATCTACTGTTTCTCTCTCCAGATGGCTGCAGGGATCAGGGCTTGGCCAGGCCAAAGCTGCAGGAGCTTCCTTAGGTCTCCCATGTCGGCGCTTGGGTCATATGTTGCTTTTCCCAAACCATTTGCAAGGAGCTGGATTGGGAGTGAAGTAACCAGAACTGACTGGCATCCGTGTGGCACTGCAGACAGTAGCTTTATATGATACATCACAAATGCCTCGGTTGCATTTTTCTTAATCAAAAGCTTTAATTCTAGTGAGTAGATAAAATGAAAACTTAAGTGAAGAATAGTAAAATAATGCACTAATATGTTCTGTTTAGTGAAATAAAAATAATTCTAAGTATAATCTTAACTATTCTGAAAATACACCTAATTCTATATTCATCATCATTTTGAACAGACGTCAAGCCTATTTATATGGAAGAAATGAACCAATTCATGTTCACAACTGGGATGCTGGCAAGTGTTTTCATTTATTTGATAAGTTGTCTCATGTTTTTTCAGCGATTAACAGATGGAAATCTTTCCCTTACTTATTGCAAGCATCACAACTGAAGATCAGGTGGGAAACACAACAACAGACTTCATTTTTGTTTCTAAGATACACTTTTGTAGCCTCAATAGCTGTACTAGGAATGATAAATCACACTTCTGGTAGAGAAGAGTTAAAAATTTTCAACCCAGTTAGGGATTTAACAGCTTACCCTGTTCTCCCCATTCCCATTCCATAAACTGAACTCAACAAAAAGTGGCCATTGCTTTAAGAAACCCTTGCAGGCTTTTCCCAAATTAATTTCCTCGTTACTTGGGTGACCTCTATCTCCAGTCTTGTTACCTTGACTTTTGAAATGTTCCTTATTTTACAAGGGTTCCACTTACCAATGCTCATATCTTGATTTCCTTTAGCTCCTCATCCATAATTTCTAGGAGTTTTTTTTCTTCCCCACTGTTCTGCCCAGGATTGAATCCTGGAACCCAAGTGAGAGTCACACCATGGCCCCTTGCTTAATGAATAATTGGGGCTCTAAAATGATAGATTAGAATAATATGGCTGGGGAAGGGGTACTAGAAGATTCTTTATAATTATTGTTAAAAATAACTTTGAGGATTTGGGGACAGATTATCTAGTGCTTAGGCCTGTGGCGACAGAGCAAGAGGATGTGACAAAGCCTGAAAGTCAAACCTTCAGGCACTAATATCTGAAAAAGGAGCAGCCTAAGTCCCAGGGGCAAGTGGGAAATGTTAAGCACATACAGGGCAGACTCATTGCCAACTCTGTAGTTCTTGTTTTGTAGATACTGCTTCCCTGGTAATGGGATCATGAGGTGTTTCACCAAGCTATTTCAGAGGGAGCTGAAGTGCAGGGTGATTGCTGCTGCTTCCCAAGTTTGAAATCAGACCAGAGGACTACTCAGAGTGATGCTGCATTTCAATTTTTCTCCTTCTGTTTTAAATTCCACTGCTTGGTGTTCTAGGAGAAATTTTTTGAAAAGAACACAAGGTTGAGTATTTATTTTAGGTAGAAGCAGTTATATATTCACAGGTTGAGAATAACTCATTATGTCAGATTCACCATAGGAAGTAAAATGTAACAAAATTCACAAGGCAAGATTATTTTCCATCCATGAGAGTGCCCAGTCGGGGACACCTCCATTAAAGGATTGAGTTAGGGAAACTGAATCATGCAAAAGAAATTGAGAGGCGAATGGGAAAGTGAGACAGTGATGACACAGGGCTCAGGAGAGGAGGGTCTGAGTCAGGAGGGAAATTTACAAGTATCCTTTGGACTTAGAAACTGGGGATTATTGGTAACCTCTTGGCAGACAGAAGTCTTACAAATGTTCATGCAAAACATAGAATAGGCAGATTTTTGACTTGGGGAATAGGAAAATCTAAAGCCTAAAAAAGGTTATACACATTGGGTGTTGTTTAACCACGATGCTGCTCACCCAGGAAGGGGACGATAACCCTTCATCCACACTTTTTTCTTGAAAAATGAGTTCAGAAGATGTTTTGCTAATACGAGTCAAGTTTTCTGTCACTGGAGATGACTACTGTTACAGTTATCATCAAATACTTGACCATTTTCCTCTTAATTCCACTTAATGTTACCCTAAGTCACAACAGCACTAAATTTAAAAATAGCAATAATATTAATATATCAGAATAGTCATCATTTATTCATGACAATTTTTATGTCTAACATTTTACGAAATTTAGGTAAATTTTCATTGATCTTTTCTAGAGTAAAAGAATACTATATGTATTCTTTATACAAATGTGATAGGCTTTACGGTTTCAAAAAGTATATTTTTTTAATAAACTGAAAAGAGGAGCTAATGCACTACTTACAAATCAACTATCTTGATAAAACATTGCCATTTCTTGAAAGAATCTGAGAAGGTAAATGTATTTTCTTTTTCCAAAGGATTCGAGGAATAGAAAATTAAAAAGACAAGTCTTCCAGAGAGAGGAGGAGGAAGTTTCCTCTATGGTAAGTTTTGTAATTACCATGTATGATTTTTTGTGTTCATTTTCCCCTTCCTATTGAGTAGCTTTTTGAGAGAGTAATCAGAGTTATTAACTGCCCAATGCATCTTGTTATGCTAGGACCTTCTGTCACCATCTTTGGCATATTGGGCAGTTAGCAACAGTCACTTAGATTACAAATTTGGTTGTGTGTGTGTGTGTGTTTCGACAAGTTAAAAAGCAAGGTGTACTTCACTGCCACTTTCTGCATTCACCTGTGCTAGTCATACTATCTAGAGTCATGCTCCATAATCATGTGGATTCGGAGATAGGCACTGCAGGTTAATAGTCCAGGAAGGAATGGTGAGTGCAGGCGGCTTCCAGAAGACGAGAAAGCACCCAAAGCTAGAATGATCTCCCAGGATGAGACAACCCTTACTGACCTTACAAGTAACTCCAGTGTCACCATACATCATCCAAACTGGGAGAATTTTAAGAGTGAGGGGTGTCATTTTTTATGGTGGTATAATATATAAAAATACATATATATCACATTTTATTTGTCCATTCATCCTTTGGTAGCCCCTAGACTGATTCTTGTCTTGGCTGTTGTGAATAATGCTGTGATTAACATGAAAGCACAGGGGTCTCTTCTCTAGGCCAATTCTGTGCCTTTCAGTGGCCTCCGAAGCAGCATCATGGGGTCGCATGGTGTTGGAGGTTTATTGTTACTTTTCCATATGTGATGTTGGCATCATATCAGAGTGCCTGTTAAAAACTAATTTTGCTGTATCACATGAATCTTGGTATGCTGTCTTAGAAATTTTTTCTTTCTTTTGGTTTCTCTTTTAACCTATTGGTTGTTTAGGATCCTGTCGTTTAATTCCCACATGCTTGCTAATTTTCAAATTTCCTGCTGTTGTTTTTAATGGCATGCCATTATATCAGAAAAGAGGATAGTTGCTATGATTTGCACCTTGTTAAATTTGTATAACTTGATTCATTTTCTAACATGTGAGATAATGTTTCACATGCACTTGAGAGTAGTATGTATTCTACTGCTTTTGGGTAAGATTTCTGTAGGCCCATTTGGTATAAAGTGTAGTTCACATAAAAATTTTTTCATTGATTTTCTATGCGGATAATCCATCAATTGTTGATAGTAGGCTATTAAAGTTCCCTACTTTTGTGTGTTATCTTTTTCTTCCTTCAAATTATTGATATTTGCTGTACATGTTAAGCTGCCATGATTGAGAGCATATTTATAATGATTTTTCTTGGTAAATCAACCACTTTTTCTCCGTATGTTGACCATAATGTGGCAGTTAGTCACCTTAATGTATATGGATTGAATTTTTCAATCCAGTGACATATAGCAGCTAAATGGATAAAAAGCAAAGACCCAACTATACGCCTGCTGCCAAGGGACTCACTTCTTAAAGACACAAAGATTGCAAGTGAAGGTATAAGAAAAGATAATCCATGTAAAAGGGACCCAAAACAGTACAAAAGTGAGTATACTTGTATCAGACGAAGTACACTTTTGGTCAAAAGCTGTACAAAGAGACAAGGTCAATATGTAACAACAAAAATTCAATATGAAAGTTCAATATGAAAAATTCAATTTTGAAAGTTCATTTACATACCAGTGATAGATGATGTAGCATTTTTCATAGATAAAATTTAAATTCACACTGAAAAAGTTTGTGTGCATCTATTCACTGCTGTTGGTCTGTCTGGCTAATTATCCTCAATTCCATAGTTAAGTGTGAAGGATATATGAATTGGTTTAATATGTTGTGATGGTATTCATTTCTCCCACACCTCAATTACTTTTCATATTTACATTTCTGTTAATTTTAAATTCAAGCAGAATAAATATCAGTTGTTCACTCTAAACTATGCCAGTACCAGAAATTACACAAAATGAAACATCTGGTTTCCAGAAAAATAACCATTTAAGAAAATGTCAAAGGTACTGCATGTGAAGCAGTTAATGTATTTATGAAAAATTTCTGTGATTTGTTTCATCCTAGTGATAGCCTCACATCCTTTTCCTCCTCATTCTTGCTTCTCCTTCTTATTAATTTTAAAAATATTTATTTTTTAATTTGAAAGACAGACATACAGAAATCTCCTATCTGCTGATTAACTCATTAATTGCTCACAGTAGCCAGGGCTGAGTCTTCTATCTGCTGGCTCACTCCCCAAATGGCCACAACAGTCAGAGCTGCACGAACCCAAAACCAGGATCCAGGATCCAAGAGCCTTCGCCGGATCCCATGTGGGTGCAGGATGCCAAAGCTTTGGTCCATCCTCCACTACTTTCCTAGGCCATTAGTGGAGTGCAGATTTGGAAGTGGGGCAGCCAGGACGTGTACAGGGACTCATATGGGATGCTGGTGCTTGCAGGTAGACAATTAACCAATTGAGCCATTATACCAGCCTGTCTGTGTACACAGTCAGAGAACTGGATCGGAAGTGGAGCAGCAAGTGCTCAAACTGGCAACTGTATGGGATGCCAGCACTGCAGGCAGCAGCTTTACTTGCTGTGACACAGCACTGCCCCCCAATTTGTCTAGTTTTGCTTTTTCTCCTGTGCTTTGGGGATCTTATCTGAAAAAATCATTACATACATTTGTATTCTGAAGTATTCCTCCTTTTTTGTTTGTTTTATAATTTCAGGTCTTACATTTAGATCTTAGTTCAATGTTTTTTTTAAATATTTGTTTATTTTTATTGCAAAGTCAGATATATACAGAGAGAAGGAGAGACAGAGAGAAATATCTTTTGTCCGACAATTCACTCCCCAAGTGATTGCAATGGCCAGTGCTGCGCCAATCTGAAGCCAGGAGCCCAGATCCTCTTCCAGGTCTCCCATGTGGATGCAGGGTCCCAAGGCTTTGGGCTGTCCTCAACTACTTTCCCAGGCCACAGGCAGGGAGCTGGATGGAAAGCGGAGCTGCCGGGATTAGAACTGGCACCCATTTAGGATCCCGGTGCGTTCAAGGCAAGGACTTTAGCCACCTGGCTACCACGTCGGGCCCTAGATCTTAGTTCAAAGTTGAATTGATTTTTATATATAGTAGAGTTTAGGAATCTAAATTTACTCTTCTGTAAATGTCCAGTTTTGCCAGTACCATTTATTAAAAATACTATCCTTTCTCCAGTGAATGTTCTTAGCACTTTTACTAAAAACCAATTGGTTATACAGTTATGAATTCGTTTTTGGGCTTTTTATTCTGTTCTGTTGTTATGTGTTGAATTTTATGCCACTACCATGATTTTGCATTATCATAGCATTACAGTATTCTTTGAAATCAGGCATAATGATGACTTGAGTTTGACTTCTTTCTGTTTGCATATCTTTGGCTGTTCTGGGTCTTTTGTGATTTCATATGAATTTGGGGACTCTTTTTTTCTTTTTTGGGAGGGTTGAATTCTGAAAGAATGTCATTGGTATTTTGATAAGTATTGCATTAAATCTGTAGACTGCTTTAGGTAATGGGGACATTTTATTAATAATTTTTCTAATCCACAAACAAGAAATATCTTCCTATTTTGTGCATGTATGGAAACATGCTTTGATTGAGTTAATAGGAGAAACTGAGAAGTGGAATAGATGGATTAGAGAAGAGATACGCAGGCAGGAAGATCAGTTAAAAAGACGCCATTAAAATGAGCCCAAATGAAAGCTCCCCAAAGTGTAGAGGTACTGTAAACTGGAAGGTGACAGCCTTGAATGACATTCCAGATAGTCAATCCACTGGGGAGGGCTTCAAGTTTCCAGCCTGGCTGACTTGAAGATAGTGATGCTATTAATATAAAGAGGAAGTGTGAAAGGAAAGGCAAACATTTTGGTGGGGAGGAAGAAGTTTAGAGATTGAACTTGTACTTGCAAGGTAGTGTTGTGTCTGGAGCTGGACGCTGGTGGACCGGAGATCGATATGAAGGAGGGAACACAAAGCCATGGAATGAGTGAGAGTGATTGCGATATGTGCAGAGAGGTGATTCATTAGGGTGGCCTTCCTCTGTGGTGTACTTATAGCCCTGGGGTTCCCGCGAGTGGCAGGAGGGACTCACAGGAGGGTGAGGGACACAGTGCTGAGCTGTGGATAGGAGCAGTCAGGAGCGCTGAACGCATGGCGCAAGCAGGAGTTGTTGATATGCATAGTCTTTGCTAAAAACCACAGTAGTGCTTCTAAACTGTTGGGATGTTTCAAGGTATTAAGTATTTTGCTACATAATGAATCTTCTGAGAGCTGAAAATTAGCTTGTAGATTTCCCCCAAAATGCCTTGAATTGCAGGATACATTTTATACCAGGAAAAGGGTCATGCAAACGCACAAGCTGCAAGACAGTGGTTCCTCGAGCACGCTGTCCAGACAGAATCTGGGCAATGGCCAGGCTCTAGCAGGAAAGCACACCAAGAGCCATTAGGCGTATGCACCCAGTGCGAAGGACCTGGGACTCCCACACTGAAACTGGCCTTCCCGAACTGCTGTTGACCTTTCCCTCCCTTTGGATATCATCAAGAGGAAAAAAGAGGAAGAGATAAGTAATTACTCATGATTTTGTATGTGTCTCATTTTCCAGTGCCTTGATCTAGAAAATGTCACTCTCTAGACTGAATGAGTGAATCAAGCAAACAAATCACATGCCTTTAGTGACACAAAGAAGCATCTGCACACGCTCTTCAGTCGGCCCTGTGCTAATATAAGGCTTAAGCTGTGTGTGTGTGTTTAGATAAATACTCTAAAGGGAATATCATTGGGAAAGGAAATTAATTTTTAAATTTCTTCAGTGCAAGAAGTTCGATTAAGGAAAACTGTGGGCCGGGACCATAACAAGCAGACACTGAAATAAAAAATTCACCAAGGGGACTTCACAGTCAAGTCATTAATAAAATTTCAGCTGAGATTCTCCATAGTTATATTTAAATAACTGTGTTGCAGCTCTCATTAATTAATAAGTACTCATTAACAAAGAAATAAACTATTTTTAACCTTAAAAAGTTATATATAACACTTCTGGAAAATGTTATTGCAACTTAAATAGCTATCAGGATAATTTTTAAATAACTTTGTTTTACAGAATTTGAGGGGCGTAACCTCTCGTGTTTCTGCTAGTGCTTTGCTCCATCATAAGTATCTCAAGCAGTCATGGTCTCTGGGAGAGCTTCCGCACTCCTGGAGAGGCAGGATTTTCTCACTGCGCTGAAGACACTGCCTGAGCCATCACTCGCCAGTCCAGTCTCTGCTGGGGAGTGTTCTGTGTCTCACCCACTGATATTTTCAAGGGTCAACTTTTAGAATTTGTCATATGAGAGATTGCTCTCTCCAATTGCTGAGAGAACAGCTACTAGAAATAGATAATGAATGAAGTGCTAGTAATGGCTTAGGCGATAGATCTATGAAAATTAATATAACATTTTTTACAACTTGATTACATACTTTTTTTTCAAAGAAAAGATCTGTTTGAAAGTCAAAGCTATAGTGAGAAAGGGAGACAGAGAGAGAACCTACATCTACCAGCTCACTCCCAGACAACCAAACAGACCCAGAACTTCTCCGGGATTCCGTTGCGATTGTCAGGGCCCCAAACACTTGGGCCATTTTGGTTGCTTCTCCGAGGCCATTAACAGAGACCTGGACCAGAAGTGCAGTAGTCCGACTATAAACTGATATCCATGTGGGATACTGGCATGGTAAGCAGTGGCTTAACTCGCAATACCCCGGCACTAGCCCTTTGGTTGAATACTGACACCTTTTCTGATAAGCAAGGACCTTCACTATTCGGACTGAAGGGACGAAGCAGCATGTTGTAGCAGAATGAAGGCTATTTCTGGCACACAGACTTAAGTATTTTTCTCTATAGGTTTGCTTTCTTTCTGAAAAGGGACTTTTGTATCAAGTCCTAACATTCATCTCTCTAAACCCTAACTGTTTTTAAAAGATCATCTTAACTGCCTTCTCTAGGTCTCTTAAGCAGTGGCCTCCTGTTCTCTGTTTTATTTTCTCTCCTGAATGTAGAAATGTGCTCTACTTAGAGTGTAGGAACCCAGCTCAACACTGCCTGCCTTCAATATATTACATTCATCTTTCCCTGTCTCAGTTTCCTTATCTGTAAAATAAGTAACAGAATGACTCATTCACATGTTGCAATATAATGAGATAACATGCACAGCACAAATGAAAATGCCTCGCACCTAGTAAATGCCACTGGCCATGGTAGTGTCTCACCATTCCTGGCAGATAGTGGCACGCACATGGACTTGTATAGTCGTGATCAATTGCAATCATCCTTCAGCTGGTCTGAATCCAACAGAAGTAAAGGGAGGCAGAAAGGGACAGATCGAGCTAGATGGAGTTGATGAATAAGCATGTATTAGATTTTTACTGCATGTCAGGCATTAGGGACACAATATGAACAAGAATAATGTTCTCTGCCCTGAGGGAGCTTATATTCCAGTGTGTATATGAAAAAGTGAGGGGCAAAGGAAAATAATAATCGTGACAGTGCTGGGAAGTAAGGGACTCAAGTTGTGGGAAACAAGGTTGGGGGATCTACTGAAGACAGATGGGAGAGGTCTCCCTGAGAGCAGAGCTTAATCAGTAGGGCAAGGAGTCAGCCACGAGAAGAGGCAGTGTGGAGCATGCTGGGCAGAGGTTCCATGATGACATGGAGCTTGGGTGACAAGGACACGGGCAGTGGAGACACAAAGGGATCATCTGAGTAGGGGCTGGTAGGCTACTTCAGAGAACCTGGGCAGCACTAGACCTGATGAGAGAGTGTAATTAGAACTCTGTGAGATGTGGAGAAAGATTTGAAAGTAGACATTTTAGATGAAAAAGCAGAGACAATGCAGTTGTGACTAAGAGTGTGTCAGGAAACAAGAGCGAGCCTGATGAAGTTGAGGAGTTGCCTTAGGGAATATGAGAAACTATTTTCCTTTGGAAAGTGTCACTCTGTGGAACAGCTGCTGCTTTGCAGTAATGGACTTTGACAAGATTCGTCTCAATTCAGACAGACTTGGTGACCTTTTGGAATAGACGATTCCCTTACTGCCACGTTGAGCCCTTCTGGGATATTTGTGTGCAGTGAGCTCTCCAACCTCGGTGCTGAGTGGTTTCATCTCGTTCTCTTTCATGTCAGAGGAAGGACATAAATCATTTATGTTAGCTTGGGTGATTGAAGAAGCTTTTCATTTCCAATTTGCTCTGCTGTGTGTGTGACTAATTTGAGTTTATAATCATTATTACACATGGACAGCTCTTCCAGGGGATGAACCAGGAGTTGGAAAACATAATGTTTCTATAAAAGTTGATGTAATGGCCTTAAACGTAAGCTTTCTAGCCTGAATGTGAAACTTGAGAGTTAACATTGTTTTCCGTTTCCAGTAATGACTCTGTCCTTTTTCTTTCAGGCTTCTCTCAGGTTATTAATCATCCTCACAGCCTCTTTGAGAGTGACTCAACTTCCAACTTCTCTCAAGCTAAAAATTTTAATTCAAGTGGACATTTTTGTAGAGTATTTGTTACTTTTGCATAATTTTTGCAGTAATTCGAGAGTATAAGGGTTGGAAAAAGGCTCTTTAAAGAAGATTTTTGGTTAAATTAAAAAAAGCTTCTGAAAAATCTCTTGTCCGCTGATTTAGCAATCTTAATATTTTTCCCTTTGAACATGAAGTGGGACCATGTTCAAGCACTGGCATATAAGCATATATATGTCTTGAAAATTGGAGGTTCTACTCTATGACAATGTCTGACATTGTTAGTTTCTCACCAGTATTTCAGCCTTTTATTTCTACTTTTCTTTACATATGTCATCATAAAAATGCTCTAGAATTAAAAACCCCCTCCAGAGCAGTAAATTCAAGGCAATGACTGATATTACTAAAATCTGCTGATCAGATTTCAATGGAGTCAGTATTTTCAAATATATAGATATTTTTAATTCTCAAGTAACAGGAAAAAAGATCCTTTACAATTTAAGAAGAATATTAGCAAATGTTTTAATAGAATGTGCCAACTTGTTTCAATACTGAGTTCTTAAATTCAATGATGTTCTGAAATATTCATTATTAATTGTTTTAACCACTTTTTCAAAGAGATTTATTTAGCTATTTGAAAGTCAGAGGTATGGAGAGAGAGAGAGGTATGGAGAGAAAGAGAGAGAGAGAGAGCGCGAGCTTCCATTCTCAAATCCATTCTCCATATGACTACAATGGCCAGGGCTGGGAAAGGCTGAAACTAGGAGCCAGGAGCTTCATCTGGCCTCCTCACCTGGGAGCAGTTGGCCATCTCCTGTCAATTTCCCCATACTTAGCAGGGAGCTAGATTGAAAATGGAGTAAATGGAACATGATTTAGAATCCATATGGGACACCAGTGTTTTCCACTCTGCCATAACACCAACCTATACCACCAACCTTTTGCTAAGCAACTTTCTAAACTTCCACCTAGGCAAAATTTGGAAATGGAGTATATAAATATGTATTTGATATTATGAACGTGTTTGATATTATTGCTGTTGATTTTTGACACAAAACCAATACGGCTTCATTTTGACTTGGGAATATGGGCATATGATAATCACAAATTATGGAAGAAAATGACCCACTGCCTTTGTAGATGAGTGAAACTTGAATCCATATATTTAGAAGTCCCTCCCACCCAGATATCAAAGTGGAAATTCACATGAATGGGGCATGTAATTTCATGTAACTCATCTTTTAAGAAAAATACTAGATTGATGCCCCCCAGAGTGGCTTTCTACCTTGAGATCATTCACTTATTTCAGTGCTGCTGCTATCATTTAAGAAGTGTTGACTCTTTCTCTTCGTAATGCCCTTGAAAACCACACAAAACTTTAGATGTGTACATCTCTGGCACTAGTCATCATCATTCTTCAAGAGTGGCTGAGGTCTGGGACAAAGAATTTGTTTCTGAAATGGCAGAAAGGCATTCAGAGCCATTATTGTTTCAGATAATCCAAGTCAGAAATAGGCTGTAAAAGCTGGAGTGTGCATGTATAGGTGCATGTTTGTGTGTAAGAATGGAAAAAGAGAGGAGAATGGTAGGAGCCCAAACCCTGGTGGCAGTTTGAAAAGCAAAGCTTGAAATGGTTTCAGCAGTTGATGTAAAAAGAGCATAGAGCTTTCCATGTGGAGTGTTTTGGAAGATGAGTGATTATGCTGAAAGTGTAGGCAACTAGGTTAAGCACCGAGATTTTGTAGATATTCACTTACATGTGTGAGCTCGTTTGTATTGGGATTTAAAGGGGACACTATACAAATTGAAGTTGAATGTCGTTAGCTCTTCCTAAGGCTCTTCCAGATGCTTAGCATCAATCTGACCAGAGGCCTTCCTCTGCTCCTTATACCATCCTGTTTGAGGCTCACCAGGGAAACATTTTCTTAGCTCTCTTGAGTTTCTGAAAATTCTTCAGTTGCACAGATAATACTCAGTCAAAACGGCACTAGTAAACACTGTCCGGCTAGAAGGGGCAAAGTAAACTTAGATAAGAGGGAAAGATGCTCAGGTTCAGGGACACAGTTATTTTTTAACCCAAACTTTGGGCTATTTGGTTTTTTTCTTTCCCTAGGAGAAGAAATGATGACAGAACACAAACGAGCAACTTAATAGTAGCTGCTAGCCAAAAGTTCATATTGATTATCCAAACTTCTTCATGACTTACTGCGAGAGTGAGCACTATGTTGAACAAGTTTTAGATTTAGGAGACAGTGCTAGTTCAGCTCAGATGCTAACTTATTGATGATCTTGTCAAGTTATTTCAAGAAAATGAAGCTTTACTTATTCTTTAAAAACGAATCTTTTGAGATAGACAAATACTAAGACCTCTATATATATCTATATTCTAAAAATGTATGTTTTATTTGTATATTATATTTATTCTATATATAGATACATACAGAATATATGTGTAGATCTGTATCTATATCTTATAGATGTCTTAGATAGATATAGATGTAGATAAGGCTTTTTTAAACAAAACCATCCAAGTTGAAATAAGCTGCTCCAGATCATGCGGTTTTAAAAGGTAGAGCTGAGGTTTGAAAGCACACAGTTTTTGTCTCCTAGCAAGCTGTTGACTTTGTCAGATAAACAGCTCGCGCTCTCTCTCTCTCTCTCTCTCTCTCTCTCTCTCTCTCTCTCTCTCTCTTTCCTTTGAATTTGTCAAAAAATCATTCAAGAAAGAGGCTATTACATTAGAAAGACTGCCCTATCATTGAAACAGTACAGTTCTGGAGAAGAATGCTTTCTCATCTGTATAGAAAAATCTATGCTTGGTTTTAAAGCTAAAGATAAGTTTACTTTTTATTACCCTTTTGTTTGGCTCAAATGCTTTCCATGATTTCCAGTTCAGATGTTTACTTTGTTCAGCACTGTGAGAAATCCCAAAGCACATCGGGTTATATTAAATGCAGTCTTCTAGTCATCTGGAACGCAAATACTAAACTCTAGGGGATCTGGCTTAATTTTGGGGAGTGATCTTATATATCCAGTGTTTAATCCTAACTAACAGCATTTGAAAGCCTATAATGTACAAAATCTTACAGGTTATTCAAAACAGACTGATAATGTATGCAAAATATTAACACAATGCCATTGGACATCATGCACTATTGATACAAATTCTAACTGGTAAGAAAGATGTTTTGTTGCTCTGGTCTATAAACAGAAGTTATTTGATTTTAAAATACCGTTACAATAGAAAGAAAAAAATCAATGAATGTTCATAAACATTTGTAATTGCCAACATGGTTTTGTAAGAAGAAAGCAGGAAAGCAAAACATCCACTTGCTTACTCAAGTGTACATAATCCTACAGTTCCTCCTCAAAACATGCCTGGCAAGTTATTGCCGAAGCAGTGCTTTTCATTCTGTAATCTTACACATTCTGCCTAGTTGCACTTAAGAAAAAAAATTGTAATTGCTTTAGAAACTGGAGGGAAGGGAAAGGGAGATGGAGGGGAGAGAGAAAAACTAGAAATAGGCAGAGTGCCCATTCCCTGGTTCACTCCCCAAACGCCACCCCTACCCAGTGCTTGGGACTGGGCCAGGGCTGCAGCTGGCAGCCAGGAGCTCAATCCTGGTCTCCCACATGGGTGTCAGCAACATAAGTACTTGGGCTGTTCCTGCTGTCTTCTCGTGTAAACTGAAAGCCAGAGCCAGGAATTGAACCCAGGCACTCTGATGTGTGGACACAGGTAGCCTAAACAACATTGTAACCATTAGGCTACATGCCAACCCCTCAATATTATTTCAATTTTACAAATGTATTAAGAATAATTTTGTGACCTACTATGTGATCTATCCTGGAGAATATGCCATGGACTGCTCGGGAGAATGTGTGCTCTCTTCTGTGAAAATGGAATGTATATAGAGGTGTACTAGTTCTGATTGGCCTAGAGTACAGTTGAAGTCTTGCTGTTTCTTTGTTGATTTACTGCCTGGGTGATCTGCCCATTGCTGAAATTATAGTGTTAAAGTCTCCCTGCTATTTTTACATTAGAATCTGTTTCTCCCTTTAAGTCTATTAATATTTACTTTATATATTTGTGTGCTCAAACATTTGCTGTGTCTATATTTATAACTGATATTTTCTCTTACTGAGTTGACCTCTTTATATAATGATCTTACTTGGCTTTTTAAAATTCCTTTGATTTAAAGAGAATTTTATTTGCTATAAGTATGGCTATTTCAGCTTTTGTAGGAAGAGGGCTATTTTGGCATGGGATATCTTACTATATCCACTTACTTTCAGTCTATTCATTTATACGTGTACATATTCTTAGAGATAAAGTGAATTTATTTTAAGCATAAGATAGTTGAGTTTTGCTTATTGTACTCATTCACTCATTTTTTTTTAATTGGGTAACTTCTTTATTCCTAAGGTAATTATTAGCAGTTGATTACTATTGCTGTTTTGATACTTATTTTCTAATTTTATTAGTTTCTTTCTTTTTGTCTGTGTTTCTTATAATCTCCTTTTCAGGCTGAGTGATTTTCTGTAGTAGTGAAATTTTATTTCTTGCTTATTCTTTTATTTGGATTAGTTTGCGGTAGTTTTTCTTTGCAGTGTCATGAGGACAACAACAACAAAAAACTTTGATTATGACAAGCTATTTTTAATGTTTATTTAGTTGAATGTCAGAGTTAGAGGGACAGGGGAGGACACAGGAGATAAAGAGGTCCTTCATGATTTGGTTCACTCCTCAGATGGCTAAAGTAGGTGTTAGTGGGCCTGAAAAAAGCCAGAAGTCAGGAACTCCGTCTGTGTCCCACATGGGTGGCAGAGGCTCAAGTACTTCAGGCATCTTCTGCTGCTTTCTCAGGCACATGAGAAGGAACCTGGATTGGAAGTGGTGCAGCCAAGACTCCAACTGGTATTCATATGGGATATTAGCACCTCTGGTGGCAACTCAAACTACTATGCCACAAGGCTGGTCTCTGACAAGGCATTTTTAAAAGACAGCAACTTAGCATTGATTATAAAGACAGAGAAAGAAGCCAAAAGTGTAAGAATGTAAAGAATTCATAGTTAAAAAAAAAAATCTGGGCCTGGCACAGTAGCCTCGAGGTGAAAGAACCGGGGTCCCATATGGGCACTGGTTCATATCCCCGCAGTCCTGCTTCCCATCCAGCTCCCTGCTTGTGGCCTGGGAAAGCAGTTGAAGATGGTCCAAAGCCTTGGGATCCTGCACCCACGTGGGAGACCCGAAAAAAGCTCTTGGCTTCTGGCTCCTGGTTCCTGGGTCCTGGCTTCACATCGATACAGCTCCTGCCATTGTGGCCGTTTGGGGAATGAATCAATGGACAGAGGATCTTCCTCTCTGTCTACACTCAGGATTTGCGGAAGTAATGTTAGTGACATCCGGCCTCTACTTTTCTGCCTCAGCTCTTCCACCTTTGTGTTTTTAGTGACTGCCCTGTACCGACAGAAGCGTATACTCCAGCCCCGTTTCTATCCAATCATACGTTCTGCAGCTTGTCTACAAGATCATTATATCACATGTAGTTTCTGGAATACTTCAACAGGTGTCTGTCTGACAAGCCTTCAGTCTCTGATGTTCCTTAGACACGTGGGCCCTCCTACTGAGTTATGACATTCATTTCTCTCTCCTCCCATTACCTATGACTTATCCATGGATGTGGTGTCTGCCTTAAGTGCCCTGTCTGTAGTCTCACCTTTCTACCTAATGGAGATGTGGAGATGGCCCTCTTTCTAGGATTAATGAGGTCATTTTGTAAGAGAAGACATACAATATCCCAGAACTTAGTGCCAGACAAAATTCTCCAATATTGTATCTGACCACCTGATGTAAAAATCCATCTCTTCTTCTAACCCTTCATTTTAGTCTGAGTCAGTTTCCATCCCAAACCATATCAAGTGTACTTGATTCCCAAGTGTGCTTGAGCCTATTTGCATAATGATTGATTTAGAGATAAGAATATAACCTTAAATTACCCAGAGAAAATAGCAAGACTTACCCTGGAAATTCTAGGATAGCTGTTACCTTGTGCTTGGTCAAATTTTAACCTAAAAAATTGTAATTGAATCAGGTTTGACCCTGATATTTCAGCTCACACAGCAAGAGAATAAATGGAGGCTTATGTCCTAAACATAGAACCATATATCCAAATACGTAAAAATCCTAAGACATTAAACAAATTGTTTTCTTTTTATCTGGACAAATATGATCTCATAATGACCTTGAAGGTCATGTTCAAGTCCTCATGCTGCGTTCTAGAACATGACTGATGAAAAGATCACACATGCCTTAGCCTATCTCCTCTTTTCGTTCTTGCCTCAGTTTAGCACCATAGAAAGACTCATACAACATCCAGCTTGTTCATCCAAATTCTGTCCACACCCTCAACAACTAACCCTGAGATCCAAAAGTAGACACAGTGGCAGTTTTGTCTAAATCTAAGATAACAGATTCCAGAAAAAAAAAAGCTCACACAGGTCCTAGATCTTGCTTGAAGACATTAGGCAGTAAATTCTTCAGTGTGGTCTAGAAGAATGTGTGAGAAGGTTCCAAGGGGATATATGACCCTTTGGTCCCTGAGGCTCTTTCCCTATAGCAAGAGACCTGGCTGAAGGAGAGCCGAAGAGCAGCCTTAAATGTTGCAGGGCCCGGGGAGGGTATCACTTGTGGTCATTCATCTCTCAGTGGTGAAGTTAGGGTATGTTCTTTTTTTTTTTTTTTTTTTTTTAAGATTTATTTTATTTTTATTACAAAGTCAGATATACTGAGAGGAGGAGAGATAGAGAGGAAGTGGAGCTGCCGGGATTAGAACCAGCAGCCATATGGGATCAAGGCGAGGACCTTAGCCACTAGGCCACGCCACCGGCCCTAGTTAGGGTATGTTCTTAGAGTAAACCCAAGATAGCAGAAGAGAGCTAAGCAAAATTTAAAAATGGAGATACCTGGTTATGGTTAAATCATGTGGGTCTTTACATAAGCCACTCCTAAAGTCGATGCTATTCTTAAATGTTCCAATTATATGAGCTAATTCATTTGTCTTTTTTTCCTGAAGTCAGTTGGGGTTGAGGTTTCTGTCATTTGCAAGCTGGAGGAATCACATTCGGCAGCCTTTGGATGGTGTGCGAATGAGTCATGTCTGGGCTACACAGTAGTTCCTAATACTGTGGGGTTTCCCTTGGCCTAAACCTACCAACCTTGGCATATGAGAGTTCTCAAGTCTTCCTCCCCGGTTCTCTGGTGGAAATGGGGAGCTATAGTTCTAGTGCTAATTCCCGTCCCTGTCAGTTTTGTTTTGCCTACGTACCATTCCTGTGCCTTCCTAGTTTAAAACAGGAGTTATAAATATCCAAGCTATCATTTATTCATGAAAATATTGCTAAATTTACAACACCCGAGAGTTGAGCCAGTTGAAAATATGCTGTGTCAGGACAAACCACAAAGAAAAGACTTACATAACTTAGTGAACTGTGTAGTCTTGAAAGTATAATTCATCATCAGTTTCTTCAGTAAAGGCAGTTTAAGTGTTCAAGAGGGATCTAAATACTCCAACTTTGCAAAATAATTCTTTCAATTGAGAAGGTTGTATTCAAAATTTGAAAGGTATACGTATGCATATAAACAGTCTTATTTGCTATTCCAAATGGCCTGTCTCATATCAGTTAAAAAGGTTCAACATAGAATTCTAGTTCTGTAACAGATACCGTAAGTCTCAGAAATTAACTTTTTGAGGGCATAGAAGTAGTTTTCTAGTAAACGCCTTCCATAGTTCTCTAGTAAATGCCTTCCCCAGCTTTGGTTGATGAGGCTGTGTCTGCTCTGCTCATACACCATGTACCACTGCATCCACATTTGGCCACAGAGAAGAAAGACAAGGAAGAGAAGGAAGTGGTTGGGGACAAGCATAAAGCCAATGAGCAAAGAGACAATTAAAGAAGGAGAAGTGTTCAGAGCACAACCCTCCCCCTGACCTCCACTCCACACACAAGGGTAGCCAGGGACTTGGACAGATTTGCAGTTCCTGGCTCTAGCCTCACTTCCTGTCTATGGTTATGACAGAGGATCCGTTTAGCTTTCCAGTAACACATGGATATTTTTCTCTTTAAAGTAGGCTTTTGTTATTTTAAATAAAATTCCTGATGAAAAGTTATACTTGTTGAACACTTCTAACTTATAATCAACTATGGGTTTTTACCTCATTAAACTTTGTGTTTTTGGTGTGAGCATACCGTCAAATTCTGTGATTGAACAAGAACTTGCTTGTCTGCTCCATTAGAATGTTCTATTTAAAGCAATCATTTTATTGTGGGAAATGTGAGTGGTGCAATTTGCAAGTTCTTGGGATTCAGAAAACAAATCCTTCCCCTGAATTTCTCAGTGACAATTAGATTTCTGATCAATTGCCAAAGTCTACAGTGATTCACTTTCATCAGCACACTCAAAAGCATTGAGTTTTTACCCTTTGATTTCCATGAAGTTTATGTTTATGTGATTACAGCAGGCATGTTCTTGAATAAAAGATTTTCTATCTGCCTGTTTTTCCCTGATGGTTAATCTCCCAGTTCTTTTATTATTAAAGAGAAAAAACTTCCTATTAAACTCTCTCCATCATTTGTGTCATTGTGTTAGCTTACAAGGGCTGCCTTTACAAAGAACCATAGGCTATAGTGATGGAAACCATAGAAATTTATTTTTGAGTGGTTTTGAAGACAACAAGCCGAAGTGTTGGCAGCATTGCTTTATTTTGAAGCCTCTCTGCTTGGGTTCCACACGGCTGTCTTCTCCTTGGTCTTCACATGAGCTTCCTTGGTGCTTGGCTATGTCCAGGTGTCCTTTATGAATATCCAGTTATATTGCATCAAGACACACCCCCGTCACCTCACTTAACCTTCATGTGTAGTCACTTTCTTGGGTACTAGGGATTAGGACTTCGACAATTGAGTTTAATGGACCGCAGTTCAGTCCTAACAATATTCCATCTATCAATCATTCTATCAATACATATATGTATATATTTTAAATGTATTCACTTATGTATTTGAATGGTAGGATGATAGAGATAGAGTGGCAGAGAGAGTCCTCAGTGGGACTGGAGCCGGCTGAAGCCAGTATCCAGGAACTCCAGTTGGATCTTCTACCTGGGTGGTTGGCCATCATCTGCTGTCACCAGGGCAGCTTCCGTCATCATAGCAACTCCTCCACCTTACAACCAACAGGAAAGAGCAATGGGAAATGGACATTCTACACGGCCTGAAAGTCGCACTATTTTTTTTTCTTTTCACATCTGTCTGGTGAAAAGTTCACAAATCCACGATTAATGCCCCAGAATGTAGTCTTTACAGACAAGGTAGTCATGGAGCCAGGGAAAGCACAGTTTTCTGTGAGTAGAGGGCAAATGGATGCATGGTTAATTAGTGGCCACAGAAACCATAACAGCAAGTGCTCTGTGTAGTGTGGTGAGAGAAGGGTGCTATGCACAGAAGCAGCAAAGATTGACATAGAGAGAGAGAAGGAAACAGGAAAGTGGATACCAACGAGTAAGAGACCAGAGGCAGAGCAAACCAGGTAGAAGCAACCATGCTCCCTGAAGCGCTTCAGTCTGACTCCAATTCCTCACATTATGGCAGCACTGGGTTATTTCTTTTTAAGAGTCCTAAATTATTTATAAATGCCAGTTTTAGTTTCCATTAGAAGTGAGTGTTTAGGGTTGGTGTTGTAGCATAGTAAGTTAAACTGCTTCCTGCGAGGGTGACATCCCATACGGGCTCTGGTTTGAGTTCCGACTATGTAACTTCCAATCCTACTCCCCATTTGTGCCTCTGGCAAAGCAGCAGAAGATGGCTTAACTACTTGAGCCACCACATCCATGAGGGTTTTTAGGTGAAGCCCCTGGATCCTGGCTTCAACTGCACCAACTCTTGCCTTTGTGGTCATTTTGGGAGTTAACCATAGGATGGATGACCTCTCTTTCCCCCCTCCTTTTCTTTCTCTCTGTGTAATTTGTCAGCTGTGCAATTGCCTGATAATATCGTGTGTTTTAATTGTCTTATCACAAAAGAGGAGGCATATTAAAAAACAAGGGGTCATGTATAAAAAGTGCTAAAAAGTTATTGATAGTGTCTCCCAAATTTGTTGAGCACTTCTATTTTACAATAAACGTTTTAAGAAGAATAGTCATTAATAAAGTTCTTAATATGCCTTGGAACTTGCTACCACAAGGATTATATGGTTCTCTGGCAATAGCATATTGCTATGAAGTATGATAAATACAATTAAGGCGTTATGATCAAGGGTATTGATCTGCCTGTTCTAAAATCCATAAAGCAAGGTAATCTTACAAATGTTTAAAAGGGGAATTCATTTAATTTATATGCTTTCTAGATTTATTTCTTTTTTATATTTATTTCTTAACTTTTTTTTCATGATACAGTTCCTTAGGTTCAGGGATTTCCCTTTTCACACTCCCCATCTCTCTCTTACTGCTTTCCCCTGTATTATTACAAAAGTATAACCCTTCAACAACAGTCACAAGTCCATCATTCTGATATTAAAGTGTAACACAACACTGTAGCTATAGAAATGAATAGAAAATTCAGCATCCTATTGTCCATAAACATGTAGCGGTTCATTGGGAGACCATCTTTCGTTCTGGAATAGAGATGCAGAGTGTAGTGTCTCCTCACTGCTCGATGTGCTGGCCTACGTGATACAGTTTGTCTACATGAATATATGTATATACATGTTTATCTACATATCTGTTGATCTTGTATTTTGCACATCAGAGAGGACATGCAAGATTTGTTCAGTCTCTGGGCCTCGTGGCCTAGCAGCTAAAGTCCTCGCCTTGAACGCCCCGGGATCCCATATGGGCGCCGGTTCTAATCCTGGCAGCTCCACTTCCCATCCAGCTCCCTGCTTGTGGCCTGGGAAAGCAGTCGAGAATGGCCCAATGCATTGGGACCCTGCACCCGCGTGGGAGACCTGGAGCAGGTTCCAGGTTCCCGGCTTCGGATCGGCGCGCACCGGCCCGTTGCGGCTCACTTGGGGAGTGAAACATCGGATGGAAGATCTTCCTCTCTGTCTCTCCTCCTCTCTGTATATCTGACTTTGTAATAAACTGAATAAATCTTTTTTAAAAAAAAAAAAAGATTTGTTCAGTCTCTAACATAGGTTGAGATCACTCCTTTGCTCAGAGTCTAGCAGCAGTTATTACTGTTGCTTAGAATGGTCTTCCGCACATCTTATTGTTCCGTTCTCAGCTTAAATGAAACCTCATGTAGACCCTTCTCTGAGCATGGAATAATCCTTTCCCATTCCCCACCAAATGCAGGAGTCATTCTCCAACTCATGACCCTGTTCATTCTTTCATTAACTAAAATTACGCTTTTTCACTTAATAGTGTCTTTCACCAGGAAATAGCCTCCGCTCTTCTACTCTCCCCACCCACCCAGGGCAAGGTCCTTATCTGTCATATTTGTTTTTGTGTCTCTCTGACTCTAACAAAGCTACAAAGGCCCGCTGTTTAAACTGAACGAATAGATTTAAAAATGTTCTGTGATGAAATTCCTTTCCTTTTATGATAGGGAAAGGATATGTTGCTTTGAGAGCAATCCTGTGTTAGGATGGATTTTCACCTGTGAGAAACTAAAGCTCCCTCATTTGTCATATCAAGCGATCATCCAGGCCTATTTGGGAGGCAGTCATCTCCCACTCACTGAAAACTCAGGTCAGTGACATCCAGACAGCTGATTTAATGATTGGCTCACTTGGCAGAGGACACACAGCATCCCTAAGCTTCCTGATGTCCCCAGTTTGGGAAAGCTGTCACCTTATTCTTAGGATAGGGCACAAAATTGCATGTGATAGAATTATCGCAGTGGAGCTTTAATTTGGTTTTACTTTTTGCATTCCAATTTTAGTACGTGTGCTGCTAGAGCTCTAGTGGCTCAATCAGTTAGCATGTGGCACTTACACAGCATGCGTGCTGCCGAAGTGAGCAAATGAGTTTTTCCTTAGATTTCATCTTAGGGACTTTTTGAGGCAGAGTTTTCCAGAATCACTGGTGAATTGCTTTCTTGTCCTGTCCTATGGCTGATGGATTTTGTTTGGTTTGAAAATGTTAATTTCAGGGCAGGCAACTAAGAAAAAAACTTGGTAGCTTAGCCTATTTTGTGCTAACCTGTGAGTTTTGCAGCAAACGAAACTCTGTGTGTGGCATGTTCGTTTTTCAGACTCCAAAGCTGGTGGTATTTTGTCTAATTTTATGGTCGCATGAATTCTGGTATGAGTCAGCAGTTTTTCATGCTTTCATGTGCCCATAAAGAAAGTGATGGGCAACCATTATAAAGTCACGTTGGAGAACTTGCTCTTGGCTGTAATGCTATGGTGCTGGACCCTCCCCCCCCTCAGGGCCATCTGACTTTCCTCTGAATTTATGGACACTCCCACCAAGCGTTCCAACTGATCTCTTTGCCTCCTTCTCAGCCATGAACCAGTTCAGGCCTTCTCCACTACGGTCATTTCCCAGGGCTCAGGGCCTGGTTTTCCTCACTTTTCACTCTCTACACTCTACCTGGGCATCTTAGTTCTCAGTGAATCTCAGCTGACATCCTCAACTCCTTCTTCAACTCAAGACACAGATGTCCAACTGTTTCCCTCAGCAAATACAGAACTAAACACAAAATTAACCACAACTTATCTTCCTCTTTTTTTGCTCTTGCCTTCTTATCATAGCAAGTTACATTACTATTTGGGCTGGTTTTGTTTTTGCTCAAGCCAGAAAAGTGGCCAACTTGCCTCCCATTTGTTCATAGACCTAGTTATTATCAGTTTTACTTTCCTAATACTTTATGGTTCTGACCACTTCTCTCTGTTTACAATGTTAAAATTGTGGCCCAGGACATGTCCTCTCTTACCTAGGAAGCAGATAACAACTTTCTAACTAGTGTCAAATTCATTGTCCTCTATGAAGTATAAGCAGTTGCTCTAAAACAGTTTTAAAAATGGCAGTTCCCATCTGAAAATTCTTCAATATCTTCCCACTGACCTCTACAAGAAATCACATTTTGTATCAAAGCTTACGTATGACATGATGAATTAATTAATAATCTAGTGCATTTTTTGAGAATGACATTGAATATCATTAAAAAAAAGATGTATTTGCTATTACTAGAAAATAGATTTATAGAGAGGAGAGACAGAAAGATCTTCCATCTGCTGGTTCATTCCTCAAGTGACTGCAATGGCCAGAGCTGAGCCAATCTGAAACTGGAAACCAGGAGCTTTTTCTGATTCTCTCATTTGGGAACAGGGTCCGAAGGCATAGGGCCATCTTTCACTGCTTTCCCAGGCCACAAGCAGAGAGGTGGATAGGAAGTGGAGCAGCTGGGACATGAACCAGCACCCATATGGGATACTGGCACTTGTAAGGTGAGGAGTAGCCAATTGAGCCATTGCACCAGGTCAGAAGTGATTATCATTAATAGTTAGCAAGGGGTAGTTGTATAAACTAAGACTATTTGAGGAAATGGTATATAAAATTTCCTCATCTGTGAGCTGTTAAGTGATCTTCTTTATTGAATATTTAAAATATGGCTTGTGTAGGTGAATAGAGTTTTGCTTTAATTTTACAAATGGCCACACATGACTATTGACAGTATAAGTAGTTACAGAGGTATAGTTCACAAGTGTACATCAGAATTGAGTGTACATCAGAAAGATCTGCAGGGTTTGTTGTCAAGAATTTTTGGCTCCCTCCTCTAGAGCTCTTAATTTAATGCTTTGGAAATAGACTTCACGAATTTTCATTCTGACCCCATTGGCCTGGGGATGTTTGCTCTAACCTACAGACCTGGGACTCTGCATGCCAACCTACACCCAAATGGTACTGATGCTGCTGACCCAGGAGCAAGGCTTTGAGGACGATTTCTCTGGCTATGTTAAAGATGGAGCCTCTTTGGTCCCAGGCTACTTCTACCCAACTGGAGTCTTCGTTTAACAACACCCCCAGGTTGCCTGCATGAATGCTGAAGGTAGAGAGGCACTCTTTGAAATGACTCACCCCCATGAGGAATGCTTTTTCATGCTGGAGAATTATTGTCAAGCTCTTACTTAGTTTTCCCTTGATTTTTTTTGCCAAGAGCTAAATCATGTGTGTGAATTGACTCTTTGTCTAATTAATTAATTCCTCTTTAGATTTGAATTTTCTCCTTGAAAATAGAAATCCTAATCAATAATGGTACTTCACACAAGTGGGATTATAACTTGACCTCTGAACCAACCACTTAGTGCTTCATGTCTGTGGAGTTATTCTTTTTTTTAAGATTTATTTAAATTTTTATTGCAAAGTCAGATATATAGAGATGGGGAGAGACAGAAAGGAAGATTTTCCAGCCAATGGTTCACTCCCCAAGTGACCGCAATGGCCAGAGCTGAGTTGATCTGAAGCCAGGAGACAAGATCTTCTTCCAGGTCTCCCATGTGGGTGCAGGGGCCCAAAGCTTTGGGTCATCCTCTGCTGCTTTCTCATGCCATAAGCAGGATGCTGGATGGGAAGCAGGGCCACCGGCACCCATATGGGATCCCGTACATACAAGGTGAGAACTTGAACGACTATGCCACCTCGCCGGGCCCTTTCTGATCTTTGTTTAGGCTTGTCATGGGTTTCCTTTAGAGATAACTGACTTTTAACCTTTGATTTTCATGCAACATTTAAACACAGCCTCTCTTAATTTTCAAAGTGCAGCCTGGCCATAGTTTGGCTCTATGATACAGAAACACATGTCAAAAAGCAGGCATTGGAGTGGAGACTTTAAGAGATGAGAGTGTGTTCACCTTAACTTTGTTCCTTGATGTTGCCCAGGTGCAGTTCATCTGCCCAACCACGGGCTCATGCCTTCTACCCCAGGTTATGCCTTCTTCTAAGTGCCTGCCTGCTGTTCCAACAAAGCCCTATGTCCCCTGAGGAATATAGACAGGAAAACATCTAGCTTCTGTCCCATCACCCTTTCCTAAACCTGCTTCAGTCCAATGTATGTCATTGCTTGCAGTTGAACTCCTTGACATCCTTAAAACTCTCCAATTTAAAAGAGATTTTAACTTTGTCTTAGCATAGTCAAAAGGCCTACTCAAATTTTCCAATCACTACCTCAAAATGGAAAAAAAATTTTTTTTGCTTGCCTTTAAAGGCACTTATTGTGAAACAGAGATGTTGTGTAAACTTTCCAAAAATAGTTAGGATCTACTGCAGTACCTTTTCCATATGAAATAGTTTGTTGATTCATTCAGATAATATAACTTACAGTCATAAACTCATACTTATGATGGTTCTGTTTTTAAAAGAAATACTAATGGTCACTTTGTATGCTTGTTATGTGAATACAAAGAATGACTCAAGTATGAGTCAAGTACCCTTTCATACTCTCGATTTACTTTTGAAGTAATCTTTCAAACATTTCCTGTTTCTTGACATAATTTTGGCAAAATTAAACTTGAACAAAGTCATTTCATCAGTGCTGGGACAACTAGATACTGGGGAGATTAAAAGACAAGTTTATTTTGATACAAAAAAATTTAAAACCCATGTATTTTTTACACACTGCACATTTTATTCTTTTTCCAGTTTTAAAATCTAACAGACATGTAGAAATTGAGCGTATTTACTGGGTGGTATGTGATAACATTTCATATATACATTAATCATACTTTCAAACATTCTTTACATTTAAAAGATTAAACAATTCTATCATTGATATCTTTATAGTAGAGAAAGATGCAAACCATTATCTATATGCATTCAACGGTTTAATGTAATCCCAGAACGACTCACGGCCAGTTAGGTTCAGCCTAGTTCATATCAATCAGTAGGAGAGCAGTGAAGAATTCTGTGTCCCACATCAGTGTACCTGTATTCAATACCAGCCCTGCTCCCCACCCCAGCTTCCTGCTACTGTATACCCTGGGTAGTAGTGATGATGGCTCAAGTGGTTGGGTTACTGCCGCGATGTGGGAGACTGAGGCTGAATTCCCAGCTCCTGGCTTCAGCCCAGCCCTAGTTGTTGCAAGCGTTTGTAGAGAGGACCAGAGGTATAGAGCTTTCTCTGTCTCTGTATACTTCCCAAATAAATAAATGAATTTTAAAATGGGACTGAATGTGATATTAAGCAAATTATGGTGCATTCAGTATAATATATATCAGATGTTAAAATCCACCAGAGGGCAGCTTAATACAGTAGTGATAGACTATTCAAAACAGCACGGTTGATGCTGAATTTTACAGTACAGGTATTTCCAGTAGATCAGATGCTTTATATAGAGGGGAAAATGTTTACATTATTTTTTTAAAACCAGTGCACATTTTTATTTGATCCTCAAATGCAAGTCATGGTTTCTCACTTTTTGACAGCAAAATTGGCCAATCGGTTAAGCAGTGTAACCAGTACTAAATAATTTTAAATATGATCTTGTTCTCTCTACTTTGTGGGTAGGGGCTAATGTTCTTCATATAAGAAAAAAAATGAACAACACTAACTTATCTCTAACTTAATGGAATCTAAAATAAAACTTTAGATAATGCTTATTCTCTTCAAAAATAATTTTTCAAAAATTTGTATTGACTGTAATAATGTATTAATTCTTTATCTTTCTTCCTCTAGTTTGAAAACCTGATGAAGTCAAGGACATTTACTTCAGGAACACTGCCTAACAGTGACTAGCAGTTGGCTTTCAAGAAGTTTTTGTTCCCTATAGTGAATAATTAACTGTATATTCCTAAGGGAGTAACTTTTCTGGAGGCCTTTCCTCATTTTCACAGTCAGTGAAGATGTCTTCCGCCCACCCAACCAGTCATCAGCTCATTCAATGATCAGTTCATTCATTCTTCCATCCCCACAGACACAGGTCAAACCAATCTTCAGAGAGTGTTCCTTTCTCTTTCATTGAGGGGAAATGCTCTCAGTGAAGGAATTCCTGGTTCACAGAGTTTCCTTCAAGAATACATGTAATTGAGCAGTTTTTGCCATAGGAACAGCCCAGTTTCAAAGGCGTCCAGCCTTCTTGAATTCCCCCTTGGCCAATTCACTAGTGAAAGATAACATGAGGCTCATTACCTTAACGCTGTGGTTGCTGGTTAGCAGTACTTTTTTTTTTTTTTTTAAGTTTTTAGGGACTGCATTTTGCAGAATTTATGTTCTGTATCTTGTCATGTGCTATGATTTTTCAAGAAAATCCTGTTACTCATGTGACTTCTGAACAAAATATGACCCTGGAACTCTACTTGGGATCATGATTTATTGTCACAGGCCCCAAAGCTTCTGCATCTCCTCTGAGGTGATGTCTTCCAAATCTGTACCTTAAGAGCTGAATGCTTCCCCTTGCTTCTGACATTTTTGCTGTCTTGACAAATCATCCTGATGAACTCATCCACAAGGGACATCTGCGCATAACTATAATGTCTTCATTCTGAATAGCAATACACTTGTAGTGGACAGAGCCCACAAGGCACCCCCTCCCCCAGGGTGGGTAGGGACCAACAAAAAAGGACTTGGAACCAGAGTTCTATCCCCAAAGCCATCATGCCCTGCAAAGTGCCCCCTCCCTAGAGATCTCAGTAAGGGAAGAAGAGACAAGATCTTGTAAAATCAGGACAGAGTTCACTTCTAAAATAATAAAATCATAAGCCCTTATGGACTGGTTATTTCCAAAGGGAGCACTTATTCTTTTTTTTGCCAAAATTAACTGAGCCATTTATAATTCACAGGATTATTTTTACTGTAAGAGAAACTATGATCTCAAAGCAAATCAGGCTGTATGTGTAGTAATAAGGTAGTCTTTCTATGTCTGGGAGCTGTGGTTCTGAAGTTATTATCACCTACACAAAGTTTATTCTAAGAACTTTCACCTTACCATAAATTTTACAAATGTGTTAGTAATTCTATTTTGTATAAGTGCCAACCAATTTTTGTGTTAGGTTGTGTTGTGTAACAGTAGTATGATAACTGACTATATGGCTGTTTGGAAAGGTACCTAACCGCTTATTAAAAATAATATTCAGATTATTTCCTATTTTAAGAGTATTAATAGCAAGAAAAAATGGACAGCCCTATGCATACATCATTATGGACTTTAACTTAATTTCTTTAAACCAAATTCCTTGATGTGGCGTTTCCAGATCAAATAGTACACATATTTTAAAAGGTTTTTGTTTAATATTATATCTGGTTAAATTGTTTTGAGCAATTCCAACCCAAAATTTCTGAGAATGCCTCTTTTCTTACATTCTCAGGAACAATGGATATTATTTAAATTCTCTTTTGAAAAATCTTTTCAATATAAGACATTTCATTTGTAATGTTAGAGAAATTGTACATCTCTTAATCAGTAAATCTCTCCAAATACCAGATATCAGAACTTTGTCACATTCTCCCAATATGTTTCCCATTTTGGTATTAGTGGGTACTGAGTTCCTCTGTATGTAGAAGAAAGGGGCCTGGGATAAAAAAGGCATTGATGACAAAAGCAACAGGGTGTGTGTGTGTGTGTGTGTGTGTGTGTGTGTGTGTATGTGTGTGTATGTGTTTAGCCAGGGATTTATGCCTGGATATAAGATGTTACTAGAAAATGGTATTTAAAAAAAACCCCCTCTATTATACCGCAAAAAGTTAACATAGTTCAGATTAGGTAAGTTCAGAGAAATAGAAAGTACATTTGTGGTTGCCAGAGACTCAAGAATGATTGGAGAAGAGAAGGGGCAGTGATTCCAAAGGATACGAAGTTGTGTTTGTTTTTTTTCCATGAAGAGAATATTCTGGAACTAGATAGTGGTAGTTGTTGCATAACTTTATGAAAATATTGAAAACCACTAAATTATATACACAGATGGGTGAATTTTTATGGCATGTTAATTATATATCAGTAAACCCATTATTTTAAAAGTCAAAGTACTTATTTTTCAAATATTTCCATTTGGATAGAAAGAATAAGATGTTATAAATCATTTTCCAGTGCAAAAGGAAGAGTGGAGAATCTAAACTTTAGTGATTCAACTCTAATTAAAGAAAAATGAGTACAGGTTTATCTTGGATGGAGAAATCTTGGAATTAGATTGTGGTGATGGTTGCATATATCCTTGTGAACAAGTTAAAGAACAAAAATGTGTATTCTAAAATGGTGAATTTTATGGTGTATGAATTATGTATCAATTTTTTAAAATTGGGAGACAAAAAGCACAGTTACAATATACTTCCACACATATAAACATTTATTATTTATTTTAAAATTATTTATTATTATTATTATTTTATAAACATATATATAAACATTTATTTTTCTCTAGTGGAAAGGTAGAGCAAGTTGAAAAGGAGGGAGACAGAGAAAGATCTTCCCTATTCTGGTTCACCCAAATTTTCTCAACAACTAGCGCTTGACCCGGTCACTGCTAGGAACCTAGACATCCATCCTGGTCTCCCATGTGGGGGATAAAGGATGGAGTCATCATCACTTGCGACCTTGTAGGATACATCAGTAGGAAGGTGAATTGGAAAGGGAGCAGCTAGGACTTAAACCCCTTTACTGGAACATGGCATTTGGGCATCACAACGACTGGCTTAACCCACTGTGCCACAAACCTGCCCCTCAGTTGTACAGTTTATATGGTATGAATTGAGTGGCATACAAATTGTACCTCAATAAAGCTGTTTAAAAATTTAAATATTATTAAATGCTTATGAAAGGATATGAGAAAGGCTGGAAGATGCACATTAACATTCTCTGTTCATACAACACATTTTTTTAAAGCAAAAAAAGAAAAATCTGAGCTATCGTCACATATTATAGATAGACTTGCCATGGTCTGCTCTCTTCAACTCTTTCTCTCCTGGGTGTATTTGTTCAGATTATTTCTTCTTTTTTCTCTCCCTTAGGGACTCACTGTTGCAAGTTTACACACATGGCAGGTTTTCTGCTAACAGCGTTTATGAAATCCACATGCGTTTCTCTTTGCCCATGGTACTATATTATATAAAGAGTTTGATGCCATTTTCAGATTGTTTCTTTTACCTTACTTCCTTTTTCTATAGACAGATGCAAAATTAAAGTCAGGTTGGGCAGTCACCCAAGTGTCAGTTCTACCAGAACAGCATTTACCTCTATGCTCTGGTTCTAGTTATTCAATTCCTCCTTCAGGAAAATTGTGTCTCCCTAGTAACTAGGCTGTTTGGCCATTGTTTTGACTTTTAATTTCCTTGGGAGTGGAATTTTGTCAAATGCTTTAAATTATAGCACTTCCTAATTCATTCAACAAACATTTGATGAATATTTTCTATTATTTAGACACAATTTTTCATAGCCAATATTAAAGAACTTGAGTTGACTACTCAAACATTATTTTTCTCTTACAGATAATGGTGAGACCACTTCAAAGACATGAATGGGGTTAATTCAGGGCTATTGTTTCTGACAGATATGTCAGGCTTATCTGCTATTGAATGACATGCAGAAAAGAAATTTGGTAAGGAGAAAAATTATTTGGATAAATTCTTATTTTGCATTTGTAGAGTGATTGGTTTTTCAAGTTTTAAATAACATTTTTAAAAAGTCCCGTCAGAAGCATTGCATTGCAAGGGAGGCTGGGCACCCCTTTTCCTGTGGTTCTTCTGAGGATGAGGATAGAAGAATCAGAGAGGCCATAGATGAGTCTACTCAGAGGTGCACAGCAACCCAGAAAGTCTCTATCTCCCTTCAACCTGACCTCTAGAAACAAGACTGCCAGCCAAGTCTCCCAGCATCTTTTCAACTTTCTCTTTAAATCAGATGTGATTCTAATCTGAAGTTGCCTTTGATGGGGAGAGAACCCCTTCTAGCTCTTATTTCATTGGAAACCAAGATTCCATCTAATGTCTTTATTTGAGTTTGTGAATTGATCAAGCTTAAAAGGAAAATTAAATCTCCCAAAATTTGGGGTTGCTGGAATTAGCCAATTTATTTGTTAAGGATGAAAAATAAAATGCATTTTGCTGCTAAGTAAGTAAAGTTCAGAAATAAGCATTTGATTCACAAAAATTCACAATAGTTTTCAGAGACACCAAGCATGAAAAAAATTCACCCACTCAAAACAATTTTTGGGAAAAGTACACATTGTAAAAGCAAATGGATTATGGGCCCGGTGGCGTGGCCTAGCGGCTAAAGTCCTCGCCTTGAATGCCCCGGGATCCCATATGGGCGCCGGTTCTAATCCCGGAGGCTCCACTTCCCATCCAGCTCCGTGCTTGTGGCCTGGGAAAGCAGTCGAGGACGGCCCAAAGCTTTGGGACATTGCACCCGCATGGGAAACCTGGAAGAGGTTCCAGGTTCCTGGCTTCAGATCGGCGCGCATCGGCCCGTTGCGGCTCACTTGGGGAGTGAATCATTGGACGGAAGATCTTCCTCTCTGTCTCTCCTCCTCTGTGTATATCTGGCTGTAATAAATGAATAAATCTTAAATGAATGAATAAATCTTAAAAAAAAAAAAAAAAAGCAAATGGATTAGGACTTGGCATGATAACCTAGTGGCTAAATCCTTACCTTGTATGCGCCGGGATCCCATATGGGCAACAGTGTGTGTCCTGGCTGCTCCACTTCCCATCCAGCTTGCTGCTTGTGACCTAGGAAAGCAGTGGAGGACAGCGCAAAACCTTGAGACCCTGTACGTGCGAGGGAAACACAGAGGAAGCCTGACTCCTGTCTACTTGCTTTGGGTCAGCTCAGCTCTGACCGTGCAAGCACTTGGGAAGTAAACCAGTGGACGGAAGTCTCTCACTGTCTCTCCTTCTCTCTCCAAAAAAAAAATAGATCTTAAAAAAGTAAATGGATTAGATACTTCATCTGCTGACTGCAATAATTTTAAAGCTTTATTGTTCAATTGTGTGTAAATGCTATATAAGGACCCATTTCCAAGTAATAGTTTCTTACATTTATTGAGCCTTATTTGTATTCCAAGAATCATTCCAAGTTGTTTGTAAGTATTAACTTATTTAATATCATATACTATAAACGAGGCAGTACACAACAAACCCACCTGATGTAGCATGGTATTGTGCATGATGTGGTGTGATGAAACACCGTAAAAAGCAATATAATATGGTGTGCCCCTAGCTGATTGAGGGGGAAACTGAGGTATTTAGAGAATGAGTATCCAGACCAAACTTATAAGAAATAAAGTTAAGATTTGAAGCCATGCGCTTAAGCACTATCTGCTTCTAATTTGTTTGGATCTTGTTAAGCATAGTGCTGTTTTTGTCCTACTAAATTCTTATGCTGACATCCTAAAACCCAAGGTGCTAGCCTCATAGAGGTGATTAGGACTCCTAGTTAAAGGCACGTGTGCCCTTAAAAAGGTAACCCCCGGGAGTTCGCTTGGCCCTTCCACCATGAGAACAGAGGGAGATGATTATATGTACACCAGGAAGTGAGCCTTACTACGCTGCTGATGGGCCAGTGCCCTCAGCTGGGCTTCCCAGCCTCCCATTCACAGAAAGAGAAGTAGATATCTGCTGGGTGTTTGCACCCCACCCCCAACCAAGTCCAATGTCTTTTGTTATAGCAGCCTAAACTGATAAAAGACATATTTTTAGTTCAACCACCAGCAGTTTCACTCATACTTATCAAAACCATTAGTGGATTTAACAACACTGGTGCCCTAGGCAGATGTTGGAATCTTTGTTTTAGTCTCCTCCTTGTCATCCTCTCCTGCTTGCTTTGTCTACCTTTTCTCTCCTCCATTGGCCCTGACCCCCAGGGACCCTAAGCTCAACCATGGAACCCCGTCCAGGGCATCTATTCTACCCAATTTTCTCAATTTAAGTAGCCTTGACTGCAAGGAAATAAGTCCAGTTGTACTTTAGGTCTAAAGAAGCACCTGTTGGCTTGTTGACTTGACCATAGCACATAATCTGGTCAATGTTTGAAGGTGAGAACAGTGACGTCTAAGGTTGTCTTCCCCCTGGTTTATTGCAACCCAAGAGACAAGCATTGCAAGGAGCAGACAAGAGACAAAGGATGGAAGATGCCACTGTCGCACAGTGTGCTATGCCATCACTTGTAACATCACTTGTAACACAGCATCCCGTGTGAGAGTACAGATCTGAGGCCTGGTTTCTCTGCACCTGGGAAAGCAGAGGAAGATGGCCCAAGCCCCTCCATCTCTGCTGCACATGTGGGAGAACCTGACTCCCTGGAGTCTCAGGCTCCTGGCTTTGGCCTGACTCAGCCCCAACAACTGTTGCCCGTCAGCAGATAGATCTCTTTCTGTTTTTCTTATCTCTGTCATTCTGCTTTTAAATAAGTAAAAAACAAACAAAACAAAACAAAACAAAACAAAAAAAACCAACCTTTAAAAAAAAAAGGATGAAGGGGTTGGCATCTGGTATAGCGGTTAGGACACTGTTTTGGGCACCCGTATCTCATATCCAGTTCTCACTCTGCCTCTGACCCTGCTTCCTGCTAACGCACGCCCTGACAAGCAGCAGAGGATGATGCATGTACTGGGTCCCTGCTCCCCACGTGGGAGACTAAAACTGAGTTCTGTGCTCCTGACTTTGACCTCACCTGGCCAGACCGAGCTGCTGTGTGCACCTTTGGGGAATGATTTTCTCTCTCTCTCTCTCTCTCTCTCTCTCTCTCTCTCTCTCTCTCTGTCTCTCTCTGTCTCTCTCTGCCTCTGCTTTTCACATAAATAAAAATCTGAAATAACTTTTAGAAAGCAGTGAGACACATAAAGGAGTGATAGTGACTACCCTCTATGTGTCAGTCGCTTACTGGTATACCTGGAATTCAGTAACTTCCTAATTACAGAACATCCTGAATCAAGGGTGCCCACCATGTGAGCTCACTGCTCTTGCTCTGCTTGGTAGGGAAAAGAACAAAACAAAACTCCATCATATCACAAGCACAGCCTTTCAGCTGGTCAGGAAATGCCTGCTGCTCCAGGGTTACTTCATTTTCTATTTTTAGTTTTGGGGTCTACAGAGGAATTTACTATAAACCAAACAAAGATTCAGGACTCTGAACTTCCCCCTGTCTCTGGATGTGGGAACTGCTGAGTTGTCCTGGTGTTCCAGGCTGGGAAGGGGAGGCAGTATGCAGTCAGGAAGCAGATCTGTGTAAACATTTCTGGTAAATTTCCTCAAGTCCTCAGAATAAAGGGCCTTATTGATTTCTTCTCTCATTTTCAAAGTGATTGCCAGTATCACATTGCTATGGGTGGGAAGGGATTGGTCCCACTAGAGTTTATGTGTTGGAAATGTGCTTTCTAGTGTGGTAGTTAGGTGGTTGGACCTTTTAGACATGGGCTTGGTGGGAAGGCCACAGGTCACTGTCAGGGGTGTGGGATGTGCTGCCTTTTCAGGGGATTAAGGTGGTTCTCCCAGGACCTCAGGGTTGGTGCTCCTGACAGATTTGCTATAAAAGGATGGCCTGGCTGCTCCTGTCTCCTTCAGATCCTGTTTGATGAAGTGATCTCTCCCTCCTGCACCTGCTGAGGCCATCTGCCCTGAGATGCTTACCAGAGCTGATTAATGCCAGTGTCATGCCAGCTCAGCTTCAGAATTATAAACTAAATTAACCAGTTTTCTTTTTAAATGCTTTATTTATCTGAAAGGCAGAGACATAGTACCAGAGAGAGGCCAAGATCTTCTATATGCTTGTTCACTCCCCAAATGCTCCAGACAGTTGGGGCTTGGCCAAGCCGAAGCCAGGAGCCAGGAATTCCAACCAGATCTCTCCTGTAGGTGGCAGGGACCCAAGTCCTTGAGTCCCTCCCTGAAGCCTCACTCTGTGTGCATTAGCAGAAAGCTGGAGTCAGGAGAAAATAACCTGAGACTCAAACCCAGGCCCTGCAATATGGTGTGCAAACCATTCACCCCAACTTCTTTTCTTCCCAAGTATCCACCCTCAGGCATTTCATTAAGAACATAAATGACACACGTGAGTTTCAGGCCATCTGAAAACCGAGAGCCACACATAGGTTCTGGCCATCCCTCATTGCTCAGATCATTGGCAAAGGATGTGTTTTGCTGGAGTGAGATTTGGGGATAGCATTCTGTGATTGACGTTCTGTGTGGGAGACAAAATCTCCACCCTTCTCGCCCGACATCTACAGCCCAAGAGGCTATCAGCTGTGGATGCATTCATTTCCCTTGTCATTAAGTAGGGGTCCACCAGCAGGAAGTGGACTAACCATGAGATCAGGCGCCCACCCTCCCAGCACCATTAAGTTAGGATTTGGGTGGATTTCACTGTCTTCCTGTGTCCAGGAGCCAAATCATATTCAAGCAGTAGTGTTCCTCATGTGACTTTCCTGTATTAGCCAACCATTTATACTGAAGATGATATCATAGAAGGAAAGGAAAGTGCAGAGCCCTCCATTCAAGGCTACTTCAAAAAGTCCGTGAAAAAGGTAGAATTCAAAGATACTTTTATTTTAGTGCAAACATTTGTGAAATTCATGCCTAGTTTTTTTCCTAATACATACTCTATGAGCTTTTTGAAGACATTCCGTAGTTCCTTTTACTATTCAGGACTTCATGAGTCACCGAAAGCCAAGGGCAGAAAGCAGTGCTACAAAATGTGGTTATAAAGAAGCACAATAGCAGTTGAATCCATTTTGTAAAGTTCCATTTTTTCCCATAAGAGCAAGAACACATGTATATATGTACAATTATGAAATAAGAAATATACAATTCCAATGATTCTGTGAGTTAAATGCTCTTACAATGCGTTTCAGATTGGTGTTAATGGGGCAACAATGAGTCTTGGCTACTCCCCTTTCAATTTCACCCCCTGGGAAGTCGCCTGGGAAGCAGCTCATGATGGCTCAGGTACTTCAGCTCCTTCCTTGCCTGTGGGTGACCCGTGTGGAGTTCCTGGCTCCTGGCTTTGGCATGACCCAGTTACAAGCATCTGGAGAGTGAACAGTGTGTGGAAGAAATCTCTCTTCCTCTGTCACTCCGCTTTTCAAATAAAGAAAGAAAATAAAATTGGGATTAAACAATGTAAAGATAACTGATAATATTCATGTAAATAATTTAAAATTTTAATTTCTTCATTTAGAGTGATGCTAAGCAGAAAATCTTGCAAGTCTGACAAACTGAAAGAGACTATAGAAGGAAAGCAAAAACTTCATGTTTTAAAATCTGCATTTTCTTTTTCTTTTTTGCTTTATACAGTCTTTATTAGACTCCACAAATTATGTGGTGGGCTTTGGTTGACAATGATGACATCTCTCCACCGGTGGGCACAGTTCCCAGTGCGTGGCCCTGTCCTGCAGCTAGAGCAAGAGTGGTTCCCTTACCTTGTTCCTGCATCCTAGCCCTGGGGGTAAGGGTGTGGAGGATATCAGCACAGGAGGGAAGCAAACTTCACCTTGTCTAGCTTCTACACACACTTTTTCCTCCTCCCTTTGTCCGTGCATATTTTATTACAGAAAATTCAAACAGAGCCAAATATAGAGGGAATGATATATCCATTCTCCAGGTTCAACAACAGCATTCTACCCCTTTGGAGTTTTCTCTCTGACATCCTGAGTAACAGAAGGCTGTATGATGAGTTCTGACTGTTCAGGGTCATGACATCCTTCTCCTTAATGGGAGCAGCAACGTGGCAGCCTATTTCTCAAAAGAAACTGGTTCATTCATCCAGGGATTGAAGTGGCAGAATTCACCTTAAACATATTCCTTGCCTGTTCAGGGAGACTTAAATCCCTAACTCCCCACTGGGCATCCAAGCTCACCTCAAACCATTCTTTGTTTTGCACTTAGAACTACAGAGAGAGAACATACTTGATACTAAAATAAGTGAACCGCATTAATCAGCAGCACTTATTCGCACAGGTTGATAAATGTTTTATCTTTTCAGTTGAAAGAGAGAAACACTTGAGAAGAATGATTTCCTTCTTAGGCAGTCCTCTTTGTGCTACGTGGTCAGAGATCAGCAACGTATTTGTCTTCTGTGATTTCATGAAAATAATTTTGTCATTAATGATATTTGCTAGAAAGGTCATAAATACAAGGGTACAGTCATTTGTAATATGAGGCCCTTGGTTTATTTTCTTGACCAGGAAAAGAATGATTTCAGATTCTGTCTTTTTACTAGTAGGTGAAATAACAAACAGCTCTATAGACAGGCGTTTTGAATTTAACTATTCATCCTCATGTCCTGTCGAGGAATTGTCTGTATCAGTGGGAATGGAAGGGAAAAAGGGACGGAGAAAGCTTGCCTCATGTTTATTCTCAGTGTGATCACAGCAGGTGTGCCAGGGGTAGTTACTATTCCCGGTAATGGAGGAGGGAAGTGAAGCCTGGGGAGGACCAAGTGATTCCAAAGGCCACAGCACCAGGCATAAATTCACAGCCACTCTGCATGTTTGGCAGTGTTTGGCTCTGTGCAAAGCACTTTCCATTCCCATGTGAAATCACATTCGGCCCATAACACAGATGAGGTGAGCTAAGTATCTGTCTGATGGTCACAAGCATAATAAGTGGTTGAGTCAGGTTCTGAATCAGCCCTCGCTGACTCAAATCTTTGCCATTCTCAGTACCCCTGTGGGCTCCCACGGGATCTGGGCAGGCGGCTGCAACATCTTCCATCTCAGGCGTATCTTTCACTTTACTGATGCCTGCGCAATCATTCTTACTTAGGAGATTATTTTCCTTGATAAAGGACTCTAAAGCAAATGTAGGTGGACAGGCCATTTGTATCCTGTTGCAATGCACAAACCCTCTCAAGTGGTGAACCCATTGTTTCCATGATGATTTGCTTGTAGCAGGGATAATTTTATCTTTTTGTTCTCTGTTGATGTTTTCATAGATGCAGTTCCAAGTATTTTAAAAGATAATGTCATTTTCCTATACACTTTTTGAAATACACACACACACACACACAAAATTTCTGACATGTTACAAATAATGATAGTTAAAATAAACTGCCTCATCACTAATTGGTAGTTATACAGTGGAATCTAAATAGTATATAACTATGCTCTACAACATGATATTTTGATATTCATAGTGAAATGATTACCAAAGTCTAGTAAGTGAACATATCCATCACCTCGTATTGTTAATTTTTTTGATGTGTTAAGAGTATCTAAAATCTATTCCATAAGTTTATTTTCAGTATGTGATGGAATACTATGAATTATAGTCCTCATCTTGTACATCACCTGCCTTAAATATATGCCTAATGAAGTTCTTTATCTATGGGAAATTTTTCTTTGTTTCTTTGTTCAAAATTTATTTATGTATTTATTAGAGAGATCGGAATTCACTGATTTACTCTTCGTATGCCCACCAGGATGACCCTGGGCTGTGCTTAGATCAGAGCCTGAACACAGTCCAGGTCTCCCACACAGATGGTGGGGATGCAGTTCTTGAGCTATCCCCTGCTGTGCTCCATGGTCCACATTAGCAGGAAGCTGTAATCAGGATCTAGAGCCAGGACTCAATCCAAGGTACCTTGAAACCCGCCGCTCTTAAGTTTCTTTTTCTCCTTGAAGTTATATTTTCCTTATGTTCCTGACCATGTTTTTACTTTAATGCATTTTGTGAATGATATAATTCTCTGAACATTCAAAAATATGAAGCATTATACCTTTTCTACTAAATGCATAACCTTTGCAGTATCACAATGTAAAGAAAAATAATAACCACAAGTTAGGGTTTATACCTGGTTTAAAGAAAGGATACTGTTGCTTACAAAATATTGAAAAGCCATAGACCTGGAGTTGCACTGTGTCAGGAAAGAGGGGTTGGTATATAAAGAGACCATTATATAGTAGCATTCTCTTCTTTACCTGACTCTGAAGCCATTGAGGTACAAGTCAAAATGTCAGTGCTTTTGCTAATGGATAGGTTAGGTTAGCTGTATCTTTAAGGTGGACTTCCTGGGACTTCAGACCTAAAAGTTCTGCACCCAGTCACAGGTAGCACTGAGTCAGTACAGGCCTGCAGTGGTGAAATTCCCAACAAGAATATATGAACAGATGCACACTGCACAGCTGGGCTTGTTTCCAAGAGAAGGGAGAAAGGGCGTGCACGACTGTAGCATCAGTAGCTCATCCCCACCAGCAAGTTGGTCCTGTCATGTGAAATGAGGTAAGAATGGGCAGAGGATGGCTGCAAAGAAAAGAAAAATGCATAGCTATAGTTGTAGCACATATCAGGAAGGAAAAAAAGAGGCCTTGTGAGAAAACAAATGGATGAGTTTGCTTTAAAGAAGAAGTCTGGCAAGGCTCTGTGAGATGACATTTAAGCTGAGACTTGAATGATGAAAAGGAGCCTGTCATTTCAACAGAGGAAGAGGTTGGAGAAGATTCCAGGAAGAAAGATCAGCCAGTGAAGCGGCCTCAAGATGGGTTTGGTACATGGTGGTGGAGAGGTACACAAGCAGAAGCTCGAGAGCCGGGCAAAGAGGGGCCAAGCCAAACCTGGAGTGGTAATCAGGTGTTTGGATTTCATTCCAGATGTAATGGGCAAGTTGTCGAATCACCAAATGGGAGAGTGACATGAAGTGATTTATGGCTTTAAGAACAGGAGCAGGAAGGTCTGTTGGGAGGATTATTGCAGTGGTTCAGATGAAACAAAATGAAGTCCTGCTATGATACGGTGGCACTGGAGAGAAGCAGAAAGTGATGGGCTTAACAACATTCTGGAGTGGGGTTAGGTGGAATTTAGATGGAGAGTATGGGGAACCTGGATTATCGACTAAGGCAAAAACACATCCTTTCTTCCCTTCCTCCTTGTTTTCTTCCCTGCATTCACTCTGTTATGCAAATTTTTGAGGCCACTGGTTTGAACCTGGGCTCCTACACTAGACCCAACACACCAAACAAAAATGAGGTTATTCCTAAGGTTTCATGCCACTAAACTAAACTGTTTATCTGATCTTCTGAAAAACCAAGAGAGGCATAATATTTAAATCCTCAAACAGGCAAGTTTTGGTTTATGTATAAAGCAGATGAAGTAGATAAGGAAGCCCCTTCTGCTTTAACCTTTGGAGGGAAAGTAACTTGGAAATGGCTAATCTGCTTCTTTCTGTTTCTTCTTCTCCTTTTTTAAAGCACATAAACCCAGTATCTTCTACTTTTTTTCGTGGAAACATTTTATTCTGTAGACATTACACAGTTCTAAAATTGTAAATCTAAGATAATTAGATCTTTAAACCAAATTTATTCTAATTTTGTCTGTGGCTCTTTTCTTTCTTTTCCACCTGCTCATGTCTTTCCCTTTCCTTTTTCCTTCCTCTCTTCCTCTGGTTTGTTGTCTTATTATTTGTTACATATAAGAAGACATCAGTGTTTCATATGTAGACATGCTAAATTTGAGATTTATAATTGAGATTCGACTATATGGATCTGTAAAGGAGATATTTAATATGGAGAAACACACTTGGAAATTATCAACAATTACATTGCAGTTAAAACCACAGGAATTATAGAGAAAACCTCAGGAGAGGGAAGATGAAGGAAGAGGCCCAAAGAATCAGAGGACCCATCACATTTAAAGATCAGACAGCAACAAAGGAGCTAGAGAAGAGGCGGTGAATGGGCCACAGGGGAGTAGGTGTGAAATCAGAGTACAGTGTCATGGAGGTCAAGAGAAGAGTTATTCCCAGGAAGGAGTGACCAATCATATCACGAGTTCTTTGAGAGCACTGTTAGAGATGCAGGCAGAGAGCTCTTTGACATTTTATTCCCTGGAAGTCTCAGCTTACCCTTGCTAGGCGTGATCTCAGTAGAAGCAGGAAAGCTGACTGTATGTAGTATGTCGGAGAATGAGCGGGATGAGGAAAGGGCAATCTTAAACAACTTGTGTTGAGACAACTAAGTACACACAGAAAGACTAAGTCAGACTCTTCCCTCATACAGTGTTGGCACAAGAGTCAACTCAAAATGGATTAAAGACTTGAACACAAAATCTTAAACAGTTAAGCTACTAGAAGAAAAAATACAGTGGAAATGTTTTATGACATTTCTGTGGGCAACTAGTTTTTTTTTTTTTTTTTTTTTTTAATTGAGCCCAAAAGCTCAGGCAACAATAGTAAGAGGCAAATAGAATTACATCAAATTACTACTTTTCACAGCAATGAAAACCATCAATGGATGAAGAGACAGCCTATGAAAAACAAAATATTTACGATCTCCTTACATTTGATAAGAAGTTAATATGCATATTTAAAACATGCAAGGATTTTTTATTGATTTATCACTACTATACCTGAAGACCTCATGGCAGAGAAACACATGCAAGACGGAAACGTCACACTGCCAGATAAGAAGCCATAGTGGGGGAGTGGCCCGTCTTACTCTTTACACAAAACAACCTTCTCGCCAGAACTAACAAGGGTCCCCTGAAAGTTACCTTAATACCTCCTTCTACTTTCTACTTACCTATTAAATCTCCACACTGAGGACTCACCTAGTAACACAGCAGTTCTTTCGAGAGCAAATCACATCCAAAGCCTAGCAGAACTCACACGACTAAAATGGGAGAAAAAAAAAAAACCTACCAAATAATGTGATTTTTAAATGGGCAAATGATCTGAACAGACAATTCTCAATGCAAGATATACAGATAAAGGAAAAAGCAAAAATGTTCAACACCACTAATCATTAGGAAAATGCCAAACATTGAGAGATCATCTCACTACATTTAGATTTTAGACTGACTGTTACTTAAAATAGATGGCAAGTACTGAAGATATGGAGAAAGAAGAACCTTGCACCCTATTGATTGGTGGGAATGTTAATTTGCACATTCACCATGGGTAACAGTATGGCCATTTCTCAAAATAAGTAAAATAATAAAATAAAAAAAGTAGAATTGCCATATGATGCAGCATTCCTACTTCTGGGTATATATCCAAGAGATTGAAGTCAATCTATTGAAGAGTTATCTGCACTCCCATGTTCATTGTGATGTCATTGATAGAAGCTGAGATATTGAATCAAACTAAGAATATATCAGTGGGATAACAGTTAAAGAAATATAGGACACGTACACATGAAGTACTGTTCAACCAAAGTGAAGAAGAGAATCCTTTCATTTACGACAACATGGGATGCCGTGGAGAATATCGTGTTGAGTGAAATATGCCATGGCAATGGTTTGAATGTTCAGTGCTTGTCAAAGGCCCAAGGGTTAAATGCTTAGCCCACTGTGTGGTCATGTTGGAAAGTGGTGGAACTTACAGGAAGTGGGGCAACAGGAGAGGTCCTTAGGTCCTCAGGGTCCTGGTTTGACATGAGATCTTTAACCTGCAGTGGCTGTTCTGTCTATCATGAGGTCTTTGCAAAAGCCTGGGCCATGTCTCTGAACTTCTAACCTCCAAAATTGAGTCAATATAAACCTCTTTTTTTTAAATTATTCTGAGGAATCTGTTAATTACTGTAACTATCCTTGAAGAAGTGGACTGGCTTATTGGAAAGAGATTGGAAGAGTTTGGAGGAACAGGCTAGAGAAAACCTAGGATGCTACCAACAGAACAAATCAAGCCATTTTGGTAAGAATGCAGAAGGCCTTTCGCTGCTACACGTTCCCACTTGACTTCACTACCATCCACGGTCCTCACCAGAGACTTGGCCCATACAGTCACCATTTCTCAGACTGGAACCTGCAAGTCTATGAGCTAAATAATTACCTAGTTCCTTCCTAAGTAGTTTGTCTCAAGTGTTTCATTACAGTCATGAAAAACTGATTAGTAGAAGTTGACTGTATGTGAAGTCTAAGCATTGAGCCTCAGAGAAACAGAATGGAAGGGCTGTTACCAGGAGCTGGAAAGGGGCATTGAGACATATGTTGATCAAAAGGTACAAGCTTTGAGTTAGACAGAAACTGTAAAAGAGATCTACCACACAGCAAGGGACCACATTGTATAAACAATGTATTAAACATTTGAAAGTCAATAGGAGAGTAGGTTTTGTTTCTCATGACAAAAATGATGAATTATTAAGTGTGTGAGACAATGGATATGTTAACTGGCTCTGTTTAGACATTCTACAATATATGCATTTTTCAAAACATCATGTTGTATACCGTGCATATAGGCAACTCATGGCAATTAAAAATAAATCATTTCAAAAGGCTCATGTAAATAAAAATAATGTAAATGTAACAAAAGAATGAATGAGATGTGAAAAGTGGAAATAGAGTTCTTGAAAGGTTGCTCTGTGAAGAGAGGCAGAGAGGTGATAACGAACAGGAAGTGTGGGGCTAGAGGACGTGTCTGTGTATTTGTTTGCTTGAGATATGCCATGGCTGTTTGCATATGAAAATGAAGTAATAGGCTCAAAGATGGTGACACTGTGGCAGAGCCAAGCATAGAGGAATGTAAAGGAACGCAGGGAGGCCCTGTAGAGGAGTGGAGAGACAACCCAGAATGCAAAGGCAGAGGTGGGAAATTCAGAGTGACAGCTTGTGGCTAACAGGAAAGAAAGAAGGCAGATGAAGGAACAAGTGGGCAGAGTATGAGGCTGACTCCATCTGATGATTCTCTCTTACTGCTTCTCAGGGTCTAGCACAGAGTACCACAGCTGTATCACCCTCAAAACTCTAATACTTGTAATTACACTGTAAGTGATGCCATTTGTAAATAAAAATGACTTAATTTATAGCATTGTGACACTTCACAGAGATGTAAGCCTAAAAAGCAAACCAAATTTCTTGGTTAAAGCACTGTATAAATCTTTTCAATGTAAGTAGATTTTAATTGGCCACATTTAGGATTAAATGCAATAACCATAAACACCCTATAATTTTGACTGTAGATATTAACACTGGCATCTGGAATCTGCTTATATGAATAGGCCAGATAATCAAAGCATCATATTAAACAGGCTGAGCTTCACATCCACGCAGGATTCAGTGCTCTGCAAGGAGAAAAATTTCCATGGATAGGAAATTGCGTTCTTAACCTGAGCCAGGTATTTTGAAAACACGTTGTTTTGGTCATGAGGGAGTGTGGTGAGGAGAACGAGTGGGTGGGGAGAGAAACATTACAGATGACTTACAGATGACTGTGTGCAAAGTCATCACCAGTGCAGGAAAAACAACACAAAACCACGCACGCAGTCGGTAACATTATCTTTGGTGTATAATGAACCGGTAGATGTTTTGGCTGACTGTCATCTTCAATAATTTATCTTGTTGTTACATCACGCACTTCCATAAGAAGACTCAAGGGCCCCACACAGATTATTTCATTTGTCTTCATAGCATTCTGAAGCTGAGTGCAGTTCAGCTCAACTTGGAGGGAAACTGCCTACATCAATGCTGGTTGAAGGAATTAGGACTTTAAGCATATGTAATTCCAGTGTCTTAGTAGGTACACTGTTTCAAAAAGTAAAAGGAAATAAGTAAAATTACTAGACTATTAGGTTTTATCAAACCCACTCGATCTATTTTAACATGTAATGAATATAAACAATTGTTTATGAAATCTACCACATCCTTTTGTTTATATGCTCTGTGAAATTTGGTGGGCATTTTATACCCACAGTACTCTTCCTGTCGACCACATTTCAGACGCTCAGTAGCCATGTGATGCACAACTCTAGCGAATTAGGGAAGGGCTGGTGGCCAGAGTCTGAAGTTTTGGCTTTCTTGCAAGCTAAAATAGTGTGGGTCAGTGTTTGTCCCTGCCCAGCCTCGCATCCTCCAAACACCATCACGTATAGAGCATTAGCCAAATTGTACATGGAATGCTCTAGAGTACAACCCCATTTCCTTTACTGATTTCATGCCCTACCAATTTCCCCTTCACTCTGGCCCTGCCCCTGACCGCCTTGTTGGCAAAGTCAAGTTCATTTCTACCTCAGGACCATGGCACTTCCTGCTTCTGCAGCCTTGAATACATCTTTTCATGACTCAGTCCTGAAATATATTGAGCTTTTTTTTTCTTTTTGCTGAAATGTCATCTTACAGTGGTCTATGGTCAAAAATAGGAATCCTTTGTTGCCTCTTGCAAGCTGCTTTGTTTTTGTTCATTGCAGTACACACACATTTTTGTTGTTGTTGTTGTTTGTTTACAGCGCACCTCTTCCACTAGAAGGCTCTGTGTGGTCAGGGGCTGTGCTGTGTACACTGTCAGAGTACCAGCACCTGGCATGGTGCCAGTAGTTTGCTTAGTGAGTCCCGTTCTTCCTGGCAGCTTATCTGGGGAACAGTGCTGTGTGCCCTCTGGAGTCAGGCTGTGTGTTTAAAATGCAGCCCGCTGACCAACTAGCCCTATCCTGTTAAGTAACTTCTTAAAATTCTTCATCTGAAAATCTGGGGATGTTAATAACAGCATCTGTCCACTCCAATGTGTTGATTTTTGTATCTTTCCTGTGAATGATCACATCCACCCCCCGGCCTTCTTTGCCATTTTTGTGCTGATAACTCCGACTCGACATCTCCAGTCCAACTTTGTCTGCTGAGCTGCATGCCCACATCTGCAATGGCCTCATAGCCATTCCAGCTGGATATCCAATATGGAATCACCCCATTTCCCCCAAACCTATTCAGCATTTCTAGTCTAAATAAACGGTTTCTTTAGCCATGGTTCAAACCAGAAAATCTCGCGAAGGTTCCACCATCTCTACATTGTTGCTCAGGATATGAAGCCTGTGGGGCTCTCCGGGGACTCCCTTAAACCATATTCAGACCATAGCAGTGTAAGTACTCAATGTTCTTTACTCATCTTCTGTGGCAAGTGTACTATGTCATCTGTCTGGACATCTTAGTAGATTCCTGAGTGGCTAACCCTTCCCACTTGTGGGTGGATTAGACAGAACCACTTGGTTTGTTCTTGCCCAATTTTGTAGACCATCCCCCAGCATGCTTTTAACATCTGCCATCCCTTCAGTGCCTTTTTCTGCAACAACTTTCTCCTAGGCTGCCTGTTCAAGTCCTTGACTGCTGTGGTCCTAGCTTCTCCCTTCCCATCATCCTGCCTTTCTCATACATCACACCCTATTTCACTAACTTTGTTTGTTCTTTACTTGTTAAAAACCTCCTGAGAAATGCATTTAGAAAGTAGCTTTTTTTTTCCCTTTTGTGTCTGAAAACATCTATATTCCACCCTCACACTTACTGAATTTTCCCAGGAACAGGCTTTAGACTGGAAAAATTCCCTTAGACTTTTTTCTTGCCATCTGATTCTAAACATTCTGCTCTGCTTTTGGGTTCTGTAGCTTTATAGCAATGTGTTCCACTCTAGGCTTATTTTTCATTCATTATTTTGAGAGCTGAATAGGCTTGTTCTAGTCATAAGTCTTCTCCTTTCATTCCAGGAAGTTTTCTTGAATTGTTTCTTTGATCACTCCCCACTTTCTATATCCTTTGTTCTTTCTTTCTGGAACTTCCATATTGAGATGTTGTACTTCTTCTGCTACCAATGTGTAATTCTGCATCCTTTTTCTCCCTTCATTTTCCATCTATCTAACTTTTTTGTTTTGTTCTCTGAAAAATTTCTTTTAATTTTTATGTTTTAATTCTTTACCCTAAAGCTTTTTTTTTTTTTTGAAACTATGATATTGTTAATACTCATGGTTCATTTTTGCTTTCTGGCCACTAGTTTTTTTTTTTTTCCTAATGGTATACAGTTCTTGCTTCATGGCTTTAATCTCGTAAAATAGTTTACTTTATCTTTAAATATTTGAATGTATCAGTAGTAGGGATTTTTTCTCCGTCTTTATTTCTTCTTAGTTGCTTTTCTGTATTTATTTGCTTTGTTATCTATTTTTCTGGTTAGAATAATGTATTACCCGGTGACTTTTGGCTGTCTGCCCACATAGGAGAAAGGCATTAAAAAGTTTTGGGGAAATTTGAATTATGTGTCTGGGCCTTTCAACTTTGGGTTTCACTGTTGATCACTCTGCTAGCAAGAACTAAGGGAAGGACGGCAGGAAAGAAGGCCAGGGTTGTAGGCAATAAGTTATAACCTTCTGGTAAGTTGCCTGTAAGCCTTGCCAATAATTGACTTAGGAGTCAGCTCTCTAGGGGATGGCGTCAGTTATTATTCAACTATAATTTTCCCAGCTTCTCAAGTTGTGCTGCTGCTATTTTCTCCTCCAGTATCTAATGCCTGTGAATTTACACTTTTAAAAAAGCTCATTCATTGTAGTATCAGAGTTTTCAGGGTTTTAAGAAGAACTAGGAACTATTATGAGGGGCCAGCATTGTGGCATAGCACATCAGCCATTGAGTGTGACACCAGTATCCCACATGTCCCTTGGTTTGATTTCTGGTTGCTCCACTTCCAATGCTCCCTGCTAATGTGCATGGGAAAGTAGCAAAAGATGGCCCAGGAGCTTAGTCCCTGAGATCATACGGGAGATCTGATGAAAAGCCCTGGTACTTGACTTTAGACTGGCTCAGCCTTGGTCTTTGCAAGTACCTGGGGGAGCGGGGAAAAGAGCTCTCTGTGACTCTAGTAAATAAATCTTAACGAAAAAAGAAACTACCATGAATGTTGTCTGATATTTCCAGCAAGAAGGAAAGCACACACATATTTCAATCATAATTATTAAAGTGTTCACATTTTGGCCTTAGCCAAATTTGCCAGTCTGATCCCACAGACTTTATCTGTCTCTCCGTTTCTCGAGTACTCTGCTCTCTCTGCCTTCTGGCCTCTGTAAACGCTGATCCCTCCGTAGGGCACTTCAACTTGCACCCTGGATACCTTTATGGCCCCTGCAGGCCTCAGTCCAAGGATGATTGCTCAGAGTTCTTGGCTGTCTCAGATCTCTGGACTTCGATGATGTCTTATTGCCGTGTGGATCCATAGCACTAAAACTCTTCCCTATTTTAGAATGGATCACCTTGGAGTGGTTAAGACACTACTTGGGACACTTACATCCCATACTGGAGTTCTGGAATCCCACATTTCCTCCAGATTCAATTTTTCCTCTAATCCACACCCTAGCAGGCAGCAGATCGTGGCTCAAGTGGTTGGGTTCTTGTCTTCCACATGAAAGACTGAATCAAGTTTCTGGCTTCTGGTTTTGACCTGGTCAAACCTTTGTAGTTGTAAGCAATTCAGATCTCTGAGCCTCTGCCCGTCTTTCTCTGCATTTCAAATAAATAAAAGTAAAAAGATAAAAATTAAAAGGTGAATCAAATGTCTCACCCTTCTGTAAACAGTGGTTTTCAAAATATCTTCATTTATTTTTAGTTTATTTGAAAGGTAAAGAGACAGAGGAAGACCTTTCCTTCACTGTTCACTCTCAGATGGCCTACAAGAGCCGGTCTGGGCCAATTGAAGTCAGGAGTCCAGTTTCCCATGTGAATGGTGACGAAAGGTCGTTCCTTTACAAACATCAATTATAGTAGAAAAGGCCTAACTTCAATTAGTTGTATGTCTTTCAATGCCATATTTTAAAATTCCTTTCTCATAAAGTATGAAAAAGCAAAATACAGTATTACAGCTCAAGGATTTTGATCATCCCTTCATCTAATTGAGTTTGACTACTTCCTTGAATTCTGTTGGCTTCAGAATAGTTCCTTTCTTTCTTCTTTTTAAAAATTTTATTTCTATTGGAAAAGCAGATATACAGAGAGGAAGAGAGACAGAGAGAAAGATCATCCATTTGCTGGTTCACTCCCCAAATGGCTGCAGTGGGTGCAGCTGAGCTGATCCAAAACCAGGACCCTGGAGCTGCTTCTTCTGGGTCTCTTATACGGTGCAAGGTCCCAATACTTTGGTCCATTCTTTACTGCCATCCTCTCCTGCTTGTGGCCCAAAGTATTGGAATTGCAGGGAGCTGGATGGGAATTGGGGCAGGCGGGACACAAACTGCATCCATATGGGATCCCGGCCGTTGCCTGGTGAGGATTTAGCCACTAGGCTACTGCACTGGGTCCAGAGTAGTTCCTTTCTATACAATGAAGACAACCATTGTCATCTAAACTGTATCAAAAGAAATAGAAGTGACATATATGATTATTCTACAATAATGCTTTATAAACATATTTTTCATCAAAAGTGTATCTCATCCTAAAACTGGAACCTGTGTGATGGTCTTGAATGTTTTCTATCGGCATCTTTAGGTTCAATTCCTTGTTTAACACTGTGATGACTACTTCTCTTATAAAATAAGTTAAGACCAAAAGAGATCATCCTTTCATAGCTTGTGATAAAACCAAAGTTACTTTGGCTACATTTTAAAAGCAGAAATAAGAAGTCATTCTAGCCAGGGAATGTGATATGTGCAATGATACTGTCAACATTCTTAGACTATAGCTACTTTTATCTGGCTTGTTAAGTACTTGATTAGAAGAGACATGTGAATACAGATGGACTGACCGGGGCTTTGGGAGGAAAGATGAGAATGCTTGGAACAGAAGAGCTGCATTTCTGAACTTCATTGCTCTGAACAAGTCTTGTCTAGACGGAGCGAGAGACACAAGGTCTTGCTTCATCAAGGTATTAGCTTCTGACCGTTTTCACATCCACACCCCTCAAGACCAGTTACAGCACTGGGCCCTGACACTTAGTACCGATGGATGAACATGATGTGTTCCAATTGGTGACATTCACGAATGAGGACCGTTAGTAAATGGCACATCTATACCACCCACACCATCCACACAATTAACAATAAATTATAATTAACTGAGGCTTGTCTAGAAGAGGCAGTAGACATTATCTCAAATGGAGTCCCAGAATGCAGATGATATACTAATGAAACATGGATGACATAATATTAAACATGATTTAACAGAAGAGGGAATTCATAGTGTTTCAGAGTTTGCCTTGATCCTGGTACTTTATTTTCTTCAAAGTTATTCTGAACTAATTTGTGAACATCACTTGGATGTTTTTACAACTTTTTTGTTCTTCCCATAATCATTTGCAAGATGAATTAGATTACATTTTGTCTGAAAATGTACATAAAACACATTTTATATACATATATTGTCATATTATCAATAAAATGATTAGGACGACTGTTGTTGAGTCTCTCCTGAAGCAGCTTAAAGGTTTTTGGCAACAGAGAGTGATTTCTGTGCGAGTGAAATGGCAGGTAAGAGCTGCTGGGATGAGGAGGGAAATGGGGCGGCCTCCACTTGCCTCAGTATGAACACTGGTTCCTGTCATCTTTCATTTCTCTTCCACTTTCCGATTTCAACTTACTTTTGTCAAGGAATAAAAAAAAGGATCCTTAAGATTGGACAGTGTCCAGCAGCTATGTGACGTGAGAGTCAGTGACAAGAGTTTCAGATTCCACGTGTCAGTTTCACTGATGACTCACTGAGAACTTGGTACAAGTCAGTCTTGTGCTACTTCAGTTCCTGGATGTGTGTTCAAAAAAAAAAAAAAAACGGGTAATACTTGATCCTAAAATACAATTAACTAGGGCGACTATTCGAGTTTTAAGAGGACATTTAATTATGTAAATTTCCAGCACTTAAAAAATTACCCTCACTGTACGTGTATGTTTTAGTCTTTATCTAAGTTGACTATTTCATGTTACTTGGATTAAGATTCTTATCCTTAATGTCTGCTATCAGTATATTAACCTGCTTTTTTTCTTATATGGAAAGGATAAGACCCAAATATTCTATTTTATAATAAAACCATAATTTATAATCTGATTAGAAATACAAAGCTTTTTAAAAAGTTCATGAAATGTGGGCCCGGCGGCGTGGCCTAGCGGCTAAAGTCCTCGCCTTGAAAGCCCCGGGATCCCATATGGGCGCCGGTTCTTATCCCGGCAGCTCCACTTCCCATCCAGCTCCCTGCTTGTGGCCTGGGAAAGCAGTTGAGGACGGCCCAATGCATTGGGACACTGCACCCGCGTGGGAGACCTGGAAGAGGTTCCAGGTTCCCGGCTTCGGATCGGCGCGCACCGGCCCATTGCGGCTCACGGAAGATCTTCCTCTCTGTCTCTCCTCCTCTCTGTATATCTGGCTGTAATAAAATGAATAAATCTTTAAAAAAAATTCATGAAATGTGCATTATGTTTCAATTCTATTTTTGTGAATTTTTTTTTATTGGAAACGCAGATATACAGAGAGAAGGAGAGACGAAGAGAAAGATCTTCAGTCTGATGATTCACTCCCCAAGCAGCTGTATCAGCCGGATCCTGGAGCTTCCCAGTTGCCCACGTGGGTGCAGGGTCCCAAGGCTTGGGGCTGTCCTCTACTGTTTTCCCAGGCCACAAGCAGGGAGCTGGATCAGAAGCGGAGTAAGCCAGGACACAAACAAGTGCCCATATGGGATCCTGGTGCATGCAAGGTTAGGACCTTAGCAGCTAGGCCACTGCGCCGGGCCCAAAAGTTGTTTTTCTTAACACCTGTCTTTCCTCCCAGGTATTTTATGATAACTAGGTCAAGTTTTAGAGTTGGGAGAACTGAAGTTTTGGAGTAGGAAAAAAGGAAATGAACATTCATGAAGTTTTACATTTGAATTTTTGTTATATAAAAGTAAGGCAATCTTTGGGTAAAATATTCCACATGTACTCAACAGAACAAAGCAGAAGCAAAGTTCTTTCTATGCAAGGTAAACACTCTTAAGATGTTCTTTGTTCTCTTTCCACAAAAAGTTCCCATGCATATAGAAAAAAACGGTTCAACATTATGGATGCTCCCCCTTGACCTCCCCTAGGCACCTCCGTATACCAGTGTGCACTGGTCCATCTCATTTTCAAAAATAGCTGCGTACTATATCATATCTATACATGCACATATATAATTAACTTAAGCAGAAACAGACTTTTTGAATGACAGGAATACTGGAGGGACAAAACATATATATATATTAAATGGGTATTATCAGAGCGAGCAGCACAGCCGCAGCCACAGCACGGGACAATCAAAGCTTATTAACTCAACGAAGATGCTCTTCACCTTTGTAGAGTGCCCCTTCTCTCGCCACCACATCTCCTAACCTTCACCTTCCCTCAGCAGAGAAAGTCTGAACTTTTCCTGGGTGAGGCGTCACTCGGTGCTGTCTGTGGCTACCAGAGGGGGCTGTCAGGACCCAACATCCGTGCTTTCTCTCATGCCCACTCCTCTGGCGAGCTCCAGGGACCTTCCCTGTGCACTTGGCCGTGACTTCCTACCGTCGATCCGCGACAATACACCAAGACCCTCATAATGCGCTCTGTGCTGGGCAGAAATCACAATTTAAGGAAGGCAGGGGGCTCATTTTTGTCTTTAGATAAAAATCTTTCAACTTCCCCCCCCCCCTTCCTGTAAACCAAACAGCATTGTCCCACCCTCACAAGATCTCATTACTTACACAGTGCGGTGACTCAAGATCACCAGCACTTCTATTCATAAAGAAGTCTGCTGGCCCCAAATCAACCCATTCGGGCCCCACCCTTCCTCCTCTTCTCTCCCCCGGGAAATGGGCGCTCGCCGCTCCCGCTACACCACGTCTCATTGGAATAAGGATGGCGTGGGTTGGCTGCCGCAACGGTTTGTGCCGGGATTTTATAAACCTCCCCCGTCGGGCTTTCAAGTTCATTCTTTTGAGGTTTAGGGAAAACGGAGGTCAGAATCTTACTAGCCTCCGGGTTTTCCTATTCAGAAGCAGACTGTCCCATTAGCTGTGAAGCAGGCTGAGGGCTGGGTTTGCTCCGCAATCACCCGCCCCTGCACTCGCACGACCCCCGCCCGCCGGGGGTTAGAGTCGCAGCATCGAGTCTGCACTTAACCTCCACAAAAGAGGCCCCTCTTTCTCCTCCGGATCCCACCCTTCACAGCGTCCTCGGTGCACAATCATAAAAATGCCTCCCGCACTTTGGGTGACGCGCGGCCGGCTCCCCGGCCTGTCCCCTCGGTGCCCGCGGTCCTCGAGGACTCGGGCGGCCGGCCGGGAGGGGGCGCCGCCTGGGCGCCAGCGGGGCCGGGCGGAGGACGCGGGCTCGGGGCGCGGAGCCGAGGCTGCGCCCGGGATCCCGCGCCCGGGGTTCCGCTCCGAGGGGCAGGCGAGGCGGCCGGCCCGGCGCCCGCAACTCGGGCCCGAGAACTTCTCCCCGCCCGCGCCCCGCGGCTCCCGCACCCGCTCGGGCCCGCCCCCGCCCCCGCCCCACGCTGCGGCCGCGCCGCCCCCCCTGCCGGCCGCCGGCCGCGCTTCGCCCGCTTTACAAAGGAGGGAAAATGAGGCGGGCGGCGGCCGAGGCGGCGGAGGCGCGGCGCGGGGCCCTCAGAGCGGCGGCGAGCGCGGCCGCCCCCGGCACCACGTAAAGCGCCCCCGCCCGCCCGCGCGTCCCTCGGGCGGCCCGTGAGGCCCACCGCGGCCCAGGCCCGAGCGGAGGCCGGCCGGGTCGCTCGCCCGCCGGGGCCCTGCGCGTCGCCGCGGGCCGGGGAGGAGGCGGTGAGGAGGACGAGCCGCAGGCGCCGCCTTCCCGCGCCGCGCGCCCTCGCCGTTGTCTGCGCTCCGGCTCTGGACCAGTTTGGGGAAGTTGCCAGGGCCCCGCGTCGTCCAGATGTGCGACCTCATCGAGCCGCAGCCGGCCGAAAAGATCGGCAAGATGAAGAAGTTGCGGAGAACTTTGTCGGAGAGTTTCAGCCGCATCGGTGAGTGGCCGGCGCCCCGGGTCCCGCTCCCCTGCGGCCCCGCGCCGCGCGCCGACGCACCGGCAGGGCAGCTGGAGGGGTGCAGCAAGCCGGGCGGCGGCGCAGGCGGAAAGGGAGACCCCCGCACCGCAAGACCTGGCGCGTCCGTGGATCGTCGCAAGCCTGCAGTTGCGGGGCGACCTTCCTGGCCCGCGGGCTCGCTCGGGTGCTCGAGGACACGGGCTAGGGGACGGCGGCGCGGCCGCCCGGGTGTCCGGGTTAATTTTCGCGCGTCGGGCTTGGGCATCGGGCGTGGAGGCAGTGAGTTGGCGTTGGACATTGGCGGAACGCGGGTTGGTGCCCTGGTGTTCACTATGCTATACAGCGTCAAGGGAAGCAGCAGGGTACCCCGAGACCTTTTGTTCGGTACTTGGGGTCCCAGAAAGCGAGGGTTTGGGAGTGGAGTGCCCAGGTCTCCCAGTGTCCCCGCAGCTGGAGGGAATTGCACGCCGAGGAGCTCTCTGGGCGTGAAGCAGTCAAGTCGCCCAACTTGTTCCCATTCCTCGAGCCAGGGGCCATTGTCTTCCAAGCAGCCAAAGCCCCGAGGAATGTTCAGGACGATTAGAGCCGGGTCAAGCCGTGACTGGGGTGACAGCAGTGTCACGTGGAACGGGTTAGCCCCAGGTTGGCTTTTGGCATAGAAACCCCCTGTTAACTTCGAAGAAAGTTGCCGCCTCCCCCCAGCTGTCAGAAGTTTCACTGATGCAGGTAACTAACTGCCCTCAGCTGGCAGAAAAACAACCCTCGGAGTCCGCCGAGAAGCCCCGGGCCTTTGTCTCACGTCATCCGTGTTAATGAGGTAAAGCCGAAAGGTGCCAGTTCCTCAGGTTAGCGCTGCTGTCACCCACCCTGTGCATTGTAAAGGCCTGCGAACTTGCTTCGCGTGAGAGACAACGGGGGTGTGACGGAGGGGGGGAGACCGAGGCAAGTTTTCTTTTTAACTTTTTTTTTGGTCATTTTTTGACTTCACATTCCCCAAGATGACTGAAAACTTCTGTGAGAATGAAATTGGTTCAGGTGTTATTCAATGTATGTATTCATTCGCACCTGGGCATTCCCTCGGTTCAGATGAAGTTTGGGAGTTGAGTGTGCGTCCCAGGTGGGAAAGGCTGTGCGTTCCTCACCAGGAGCCTGCGCCCCGAGGGTCAGCAGGCGGGGAGTCCATCCCGCTGGGTTCTGAAACACACCAACTGTATTTACTCATGGTCTTCACTCTGTTGGGGCCCCTCCAGTTTTGCGTTAAGTAATTCATCGCACTTGAGTCTCAGGTTAAAAAAGACATTATTATAAAATTTCCTTATGTTTAAATAATTTCAGGGATTTGATTGACAATCAGTAAAATTTAGGTTCACTGTGGTGCAGGCAAATGGGGTATTACAGTTTAGTGGATTTTCTAGCTTGCTGAGAATCAGTGACGTGAAACTCCTTTTGAGTCCAGCTCTTGCTAAAAGTGTCTTTTAAGACCTAGTGGATGTTGTTTCCTCCCTTCAGGCAACAGTACAGCACAGTGAACACTACTGATGAGTTCTTGTGTTGATGGAGGGTCATGACTTGGAACGGCACATCTCCTTGCGGAATGCTGTAAGAGGAGAAACTGAAGTTTAAGTGACTGTAGTTGCATAGCAAGCCCAGGAAGCTTATGGGGAATAGCATCCCTGAAAAACAAGACCTGTTTACTAATTTCCTTGACGTTTTCTTTTCTCAACATCGAAAGCAATGAAATCTTTCTGATTACTGAGGGACTTTCGCCCCCCGTTACCGAGTTGTGTATGTGTAGAGCTTCCCGCGGCCACCTCCCTTTGAAGGACTTCTGACATGCTGGCGGCTGTGGAGTGTTAGCACATTGTGTGAATCAGAGGTGTTGAGCTGTGTGCTGGATGCTCTGGCCATTTCCCATGTTGCTACTCCTAGCCAAATGAGCTTGAGCAGATGTCCTTATTTCCTTGAATTTCATTTTTTTCCATAAGTAGCTAAGCTTGGTGTCAGGCGCTTGGAGACAAAACACATAAGCTGTCCCACATTGCATGTCATAGAAATTCAAGGATTGTCAGTATGGTACTGTTATCATTAGTGCTTCTGCTGTACCAAGATGGACACTGTTCAGTAGAAAATGAGAAAAGGCAACACTGGGCCATGTAGTACAGCCAGCCTGCCAAAAGATGGTCTTGAACTTAGGGGGCAGGCCTGGGTTTGAACCCTCTTTCCTGCTTGCTTCATGACCTTGAACAGACTTACCATCAGTGACTGTTGCTGTTGTTGTGAAGTGAGACACAATATGAAAAATCCCAAGTGCAGTGTTCACCACAGGTGAATATCGCTCTGGAAGCTATTGTCACCCCTTCTGGTTTCTGTTTATCTTTGCTACACGGGGACGTCAGGGGGGAGATCCAAGAGAAAATGGTTTGCTCCTTTGGGACAATCTAGCATTGCAGAGTAGTTATTCCACTTAACCAGTCTAAGATGGCTTTCAAAACAGATGTACCAACTTTGTTTTGCTTTTTTACAGTGATTGAACATTGGAGCCTGTTGTATGATGGATGGCATCTACATTGTCCTTGTTTAGCCACAAGCAATTACTAGATAATTCATCTGTGGAAAATGAGGATAGTGTTTGAAAAAGTGTGACAACCAATGAATATTATTAAGAATTCTGAATAGATGACCATAGCAACACGATGTAATATATTCCCATGACCAGAGATGATGCTTGACTTTGTCATAGCCCAGCCGAAACAGAACTGTTGAGACGACTGAATTATAAAAGGTCCAATAAAACACATGGGCTTTCAAACCATCATGCTCTAATCTATGGCATCTGCTAGGAAGTGACTGTAATATAGCTATGATTCTTTTATAAGAGGAGGTAATTGAAATTTAAAGTCGCCCATGGATTTCAGCAATATCTGCATTTTTTTTTTTTGCTAAGTAGTATCAATGTGGTCTTTAATTTAGGAATTATTATAGTTGCTCATATGTTTTATTTTTAAAAATTTTAGCTAAAGAGATGGGAACTTAACCATTGAACATCTTAAATATGTTAACATCCATTTCCTCTTTTTAAAAAAATTTTTGAATGATAATCTAGAAAGATAGAGGCTCTGTAGATTACTGTCTCTCATAAAGGTCAAACTGACATTTCTTAATACTCATTTGAATGCATTTCTTCAGGCTTATTTGGATTGTTTCCTAGAGAAAGGAGATCTATTTGCTGTGATATTTGAGATGAACCTCATGTATCCCGTTTCCATCAGGGCATGTGGTTTATGAGAGAACTGAATAAAAGGAAGAGGTTGTCACTACACTGAATTTCGGGTTTCTTACCTTGTGCAGTGCGTGTGTCATTCTGGAGACCAGTCATCATTTGATGAGCCCTTTCTGTCAGGACAGAGAAATCTGAAGAGTGGGACACAAAGTTTAACCATTGTAACACAACCTTTCCCAGTACGGGTTCAAAAGATTGCTTTTAGAAATGTGCAACATGGAACTTACATCTGTGAAGCCTGAATAAGAGAGGGCAGCGAATGAGTTTCTTTTTTTTTTTTTTAAAGATTTATTCATTTTATTACAGCCAGATATACAGAGAGGAGGAGAGACAGAGAGGAAGATCTTCCGTCCGATGATTCACTCCCCAAGTGAGCCGCAACGGGCTGGTGCGCGCCGATCCGATGCCGGGAACCTGGAACCTCTTCCGGGTCTCCCACGCGGGTGCAGTGTCTCAAAGCATTGGGCTGTCCTCGACTGCTTTCCCAGGCCACAAGCAGGGAGCTGGATGGGAAGTGGAGCTGCCGGGATTAGAACCGGCGCCCATATGGGATGCTGGGGCTTTCAAGGCGAGGACTTTAGCCGCTAGACCACGGCGCCGGGCCCAGCGAATGAGTTTCATGTGCTACAACCTCAGTGTGTCAGACAGTGCAAGGTGCAGTTCTTTAGCCATTGAGGTAGACATCATTAAGTTCACTTATTTCCAAGTGCCTCCTCTCTGCTGGGCACTGTGTGGACATACAGGTGACCGGTGAGGCTGGTCCCTGTCGTTGGGGATTTGAAGGGAGAACAAGCCTCTGTAGGGGCATTGATAGTATAAGGAGACAAATGCTGCCAGGAAGAGCAGTGTTCCTTGGGAGGTGCCTCCCTGTGAAGCTGATGCACTCCTGGGAAGCCTTCTGCAGGGGGATGGCTGAGCAGAGGACTCAGTAGAACATCTGGTCCTCTTCCATGGTTAACCGGAATAGTACAACTTGTTTGTGACTGCAGCGGGTCCTCCGAGGCGGGTGTGATCAACAAGGGGTTGTCGTGTGCCTGCTTTGGGTAGAGTTTCTTCTTCAGTGACCTGATAAATGTCTGTAAAGACACCTTTCATTAGTCTTTTGTTTTGGTGAGGGTCACTGCTAATTGCTGTTTAGGACAAGGATTCAGTACTCGGGAGGAACCATGGAAGGTGTCCGTCTAGTCCTGGAAGGTACCAATGAAGTAATGGACCTGTTGGCCTTAACATGTTCTCCCTCCTGCCCCAAAGGGCACTGGACTTGGGGATACATAGTGCAGGGAAGAGAGTCCGGCTTGTTCCTTCTAACCTAGCAAATGCTCCCACAATTTCTTCTCTTATTTTCTTCTCTTTCTGTGTCTGCACTCCTCCATGCAATCCAGACTATTGGAAGCGGATCAGGGCTCATGAGGCAGGGAGGAAATGGACTAGCCTAGATGTGTAGGATTTTCACTTTCCTGCCCTCCTGTTAGTGTGATGGTTTTCATTGTGTGTTCGCAGTTGCCCGAGGGATGATATCAGCTTGAGTTCTTACTGGATGCTTTGCTTAAGTAAACAAATGGCTAAATCTTTAGAATTTGTGTGAGACACCCTGCCTGCTCCCATGGAGTCCGTTTATTTAAATGTGTGGGTGTCAGGAGCTCAGCACATTGCACCATCACCGCCACCTTGCAAGGGTGTGCAGCAGTGGGAATGTGGAGTCGGGAGCCAGAGCTGGGCATTGGTAAGGGTCACAGGCGTCTTAACTAGCAACTTAGCTGTTAGACCAAACGCCATTCCCTATTTAAAAAAATGTATTTTTATGTGAAAAGCAGATTTACAGAGACGTTAGGGGAGAGCAGGAGAGAATCTTCCTTCTGCTGGTTCATTCTCCAGAGATTGCAATGGCCAGAGTTGAAGCAGTCTAAGTCGGGAGCCAGGAGCTGCCTCTGGGTCTCCCAGGTGGATACAGGTGCCCAAGGATGTTAGCCATCCATTGCTGCCCTCAGGTCATAAGCAGGGAGCTGAGTTGGAAGTGGCTTAGCCAGACACGGACTAGTGTACGTATGGGATGGCAGTACTACAGGCAAGAGAATTAGCTTGTATGCCACTGTGCCAGCTCCGATTATTTCCTTATTTTATTTTTAATATAGTCTATGGCATATGCATAAAAAACACAAGCCGTTGAATACAAAATAAGTCCTTTGGGACAAAAGACTTGTCTTTATTTTTCACTCACAAAAAGTTTTTCTTTGATAAAGTCAAATCTATTATAGATCAGTTTCCTAAGCAAAATGAAAATCCTGTGCATTAAACTTTAGCATTAAACTGTCTTTCTTGGCCAACCTGTATCCCTGTTAACACAATACCTCAATCACATACTTGATCTTTTAAAAAAAAAATTATAAAAATTACAGTATAAAACAAAATTACCTTTTCAAGACTGTTAGAAAAGTTTTTGTATAATAGATTCAGGCTACACTTGTTACTTTTCCTCAGAGCTTTAATTATTCAAAGAATATTCCATCCACTGCTTTGTGGTAGCAGCCCCTATGTGTCTGCCCAAACAAGGGCCGTCTGCACATGGCACACATTTGTCTGGGTTGTGCGTTTAGATTAATGAGCTACTTGGCACATTTTTCTTTAACAAGAAGCATTCTAAGTAATCCTAGGATATGGGGACCTAGGAATTTGCCAAGTAGAGGTGAAATTTCTTGTCCCCCACCCCACTGCCCTGGCCTTGGAGTGACAAGATCCGCTACCAAGAAAACGAATTTGAAGCATTTGCTCATTCCTGGAAAGATTCTGACTCTGTTCTCTGGAGAACAGGATGCCATGTATCCCATTGACCATCGTCTCTTGCTCAGCTGTGCTGCTCCGGCATGTTCCGTTTTTCCTTAGTGTGAGAATCTCTCTCAGGACAGGAGTCTGGGCAGTCACCTGGCCTGTGGCTTGGCGTCCATACACCTGCTGAGATGACCTAGGGTCAGAAACCAGGAGCTTATGGGAAGAACTCTTGAAGATGACTTTGTGATTCTTGCATGCTTTTGTTCAAGCAGTTTTTGCATAAAGAAGATTGTGGGGTAGATCTGCATGGTTTCACTCTGCACCCGGGTTTGGGAAATTAGCTCTATTTACATAATTATGGGCAGTGATTTACAAGGAAGCATTTTGTGCGGTGTCTTTCCCTCAATTGCTGTTTGTGTATTGCATCCTGACACTTGCTGGTCAGGTTTTTCTTTCTGTAATGAAAACACCATGATGCTTTGTTCTGCTCTGTTTTCTAGAACTTGGATACTTGGTCTCCTTGGGATTTTTCACAGTAACTTTCCTTTCCCTTTTTATTTTATAGCCCTGAAGAAAGACGATGCCGCGTTTGATGAGGTAGGTTAAATTTCTTTATCTCATGTTGGATATATTAAATTACTGCCAGGTAAAACTAGTAGGTGCCAATTTCACACACACATACAAATGAGCAAGAAATGACATCTGTGTATTTAGTTAATGATAGATCATTTATGATTTTTAAATAGATGTTTGAACGAACTTTGGTAGCTTTTTAAGCTGGTAAACAAGGTGATGAAGAGACGCGCGAGGGCCTTCTGCCTTCTTGTTGGGGATGGTAGTTGGGAATCGGCTTGATGTGCATACCTAGGACAAGTCTTGAGCTGCTGGGACATTGGGCTTGGTGTCCCCCTTGCAGACCTTGACAGCATCCGGTGTGATGGGGCACTGACGCCACGGATCGTCTGTCTCCTCCCAGAGGACGAACTGACTTTTCCTGCTCTAGTTTGTTCTTCATCAGACCTTTCTTTATCTTCTTGCTATGCGGGAATAAAAACAAAGCAAACCAAAATAAACAAAAGCCCTGTCCAAATAAGGCAGAGGGTTCTTATGTAATTAATAGCATCCTTAATGTGATATTTTAAGGCATACTGTTTCCTGAGATTTTATAGTCCAAGTGGCAATCACCAGAAAAGTTTTATGTGTTTGTGAAATGTTTCTAGTCACAGTCTTTCTCTTTAAAAATTACTTTACAGAGCTCCATGCACTGCCCACTATGCCTGGGCATGATTGATGCCAGTGTAAAGCCAGGAGCTGTGAATGCTCTCTGTTGGTCTCCGGGTGGCAAGGACCCAAGTCCCTGAGCCACCTCCTGCTGACCCCTAGGGCTCACGTGAACAGGAAGAATCAGGAGCTGGGTTTGGAATGGGTTGAGGATGTGTGCTTTTGTGGGACCACGGAGAGATCTGTACCATGCCCTTGCCTTGCTGCTTAATGAAGGCATAAGTTAGTTTGGATTGTTGTGGAATCCCTGAAATACGCTACCCAAGCTCCCCTGTGCCATGCAGCTCTAATGAGGAAAGGGTGTCTGTGTGCATGGAAGGTCTCCTTGGCCATGTGGCAGGCCATGCTGTGTGGCAGGTTCACTTAGGAAAGACCTGCTCCAGGCTGAGCTCTCTGGCGGGCCAGCATCGTCTGGCCGTCACGGTCTGCCGCTTCATTGCCTGCACCTGTTCCTTTTTTCCTCCCCCCCCCCACCCCCCCGGCTGAGTTCTGCAGAGCTGCATGTCTCTGGACTCCGAAGTGACTTCACCTGCCAGCATTCCTGTAACATCCTCTAAAACTTAATTCTTGTAGACCTGAAGCAATAGGCGAATCTTTTCCTACCCACCCGTAGTAGCTAATAATGGTGCTTTCCTCCAATCTGTATTACTGGAATTTCTGCAGTGTTTGTTACTAAGAAGTTTTCAGATTATTTTCTTCCATCTCAGGAGAAATCAATGTGAAAATATTGGGTACCTTTTCTCTCTTTGTAAAGGAAGTTCTGCCCTCTAATTATGAAAGTAATTTAAGCTCGCTTGAAAAAAAAGGAGAAAATCTTAAGTAGTTACTTACAACAATCCCTGTTGAACGTCCTCCTTTGATTCCATGTTTTAGTAACCTAGATCCTTGTTGTCTTTTCCTTTAAACCTGTGATGTGATATTCCCCCATGATTTGAACAACTCCTCCTAATCATTGCTAGGATTTAAAAGATTCAATTTACTTCATTCTTAGCTCTAAAACAAAACAAAGGAAAGCAAAACTGAGGTAGGCATTTGGTGTTAAGATCCTGGGTTCTGGTCCTGCCTCCTCCTCCAGACAAGCTTCTTTCTAATTGACCTGAGTGGCAGTTTTGATGGTCCGGGTTCCAGAATGAGAGACCCGAATGGAGTGCTTTGTGCTGGATTCTGCCGGACTCAGCCCGGGCTGTTGCAGGCATTTGGAGGGTGACTCAGCGGATGGAAGAGCTCTGGCTTCCCATCACTGTCTGTCTCTGCCTGAAATGTAAAATGGAAACAAAGAGAACCGAGGTCAAGAAGTGTTGGCTGTTGATTCATGAAAAAATAAAAACACCATCTGAATCTTGAGTCCAGATGAAGGTGAGTGTTGTATAGAACCCACAGCTGCCTCTTTGCTTCCTCTTCTGAAACCTTGGTTTAGTGAGAGGTGTGGGTGTCGTGATTGGAGACAAAGTCAGGCTTCACCTTAACATCATGCTTTCCTTCCTCTGAGCCACCAGAGGTGAATACTGTGAGTTGCCAACATCAGTAATACTAGATCTGGATGAGTCGTTGTCCAACATCTTTCTCCTGCCCTATTGTTCCTCAGATGTAGACACTGAGATCCGGACAGGCCAGGTAATTTCCTGTTAATTGGGGGAAGCCCCAGAGTTTGCAGCCTGGCGGAGGCTGGGGAACAAGGCCTGCCTGCGCTGAAGCTCTAAGCAGCGCCTGCCAGTGAGCCGTAGCCTCACTCATTCCACACTCATTCCACACGTTCTGGAAAAAAGAGATGATTGTGATCTCTGTCTCTGTGTTAAGGTAGTAGAGAGGGGTTAGATGCACGAAAGTAAATGAAAGTTCCAGAACAATGGATGATGCAGTAAAAGTCTCTGTCAGTTGACATTGTCTGCTTTGTCTCTCGCCACAACATCCACCTTATGTAGTTGGGAGAACTACACAGTGAATGGAAGGATTCTGCTGCAAAGTAAGGACTGAGCAGAGTTAGTTGGAGCAGTTTCTCTAAAATCCTGTGTAGAGTATCATGTGGTGATTTCCATATTAAATACGTGAGATTATCATCTGAAATTCACCATGTTTTCTGATTCCATGAGGGATGGCTGCATTCCACTTGGTCATCCCCCAGTGTTTGTGCATTGTTAGTATTTAATCTGTTTAACTGAGTTGGGAAGGAGTAGAGACAGTGATCCACCAGGAGTCAGTCGTGATGGGTTCTCATTGGCTACTTCCTACGTCCGGGGCAGAAGTTGTTTAACTTACTCAACCCCAGGTGTCTCATTTGTAAAAATCCATCAGTAGCAAAATAGTTTTCAGGTTGGTCTGGAAAGAGGGATCCTAAGTAACAGACCCCTTCCCCTGTGCTATTGGCTTGTCTGAGTTATTCTGTGGTTATTTTCAAATAATAGTGCTAGAATTTGTCTTGATTCATAGTTTTTCATCTTTTTTTTTCTCTCCTGGAGTTGGGAATCTCTGCAGTTGACACTAATCCAGTTCAGATTGGAGTCTGGAAACCCTAGGGCTGGGTTGTGTCTCAGTTATGTGGGGAGGTGTGGCCGCTCTCTGCTTCCCTGGTGTTTATGACCTGCAGGGCTCCTTATCTGAAGGAGTGGCTGCCTCCCGGGGCATCTGCCATGCCAGTGGTGCAGCCTCTAGGTTTATGTAGAGGATTCCTCTGGAGCGTTGTAAATATTTGATCTTGAACAGAAAAAAAAAATAAATTCTTTTAGACTTAAAAAATGGCAACTGTTAATTTTCTTTTTTTTTTTAAAGATTTATTATTATTGGAAAGCCGGATATACAGAGAGGAGGAGAGACAGAGAGGAAGATCTTCCATCCGATGTTTCACTCCCCAAGTGAGCCGCAATGGGCCGGTGCACGCCAATCCGAAGCTGGGAACCAGGAATCTCTTCCAGGTCTCCCACGTGGGTGCAGTGTCCCAAAGCTTTGGGCCATCCTCGACTGCTTTCCCAGGCCACAAGCAGGGAGCTGGATGGGAAGTGGAGCTGCCAGGATTAGAACCGGCGCCCATATGGGATCCCGTGGTGTTCAAGGCGAGGACTTTGGCCACGCCGCCGGGCCCCAAGCAACTGTTAATTTTCAAAGTCATATTCAGGGATTGTGTTCATGAACTGCGGGCCAACACTTGTGTAAAGTAGGCCATACATATTCATGTGTGTGTGTGTGATGTGTGTGCCTGTGTATGAAGTGTTTGGAAGCTAGGTATTGAGACCTGTTGGCATTGGCAGTGATTGATGAATGATGGGATTTTGCTAAAGGCCATCATAGCCGGAGAGCACGCCCTCTTGCTCAGCTCACCCTTCATTCACTGCGTGCTTGCATCCTCACTAGTGTCCTAGCTATTGCACGTACTGGAGGCTTAAGCTACACATCTGACTTAGATGCATCAGCCATTTATAAGGATAGGCTAAGAAAAACTGCACTGATTTTAGTACCCACTGCCCCTCAACTTGCTACTTGGATTCTCAGCGTTGACTGCAATACTTGGCCAAGATGAAGGGTCCAAAGAAGCAAATATCGAGGAAAGGCGTGATTAAGCATAAAGAACGATTGCTCATAGCTTCGTGTCGTGGTTTTTGGTGACACTGTGATGAGGAACTTGCTGAGTGTGAACTTGGTGTGTCTGATCCTATTGCAGAACTTCTGGGTGTCTTTTAGCCTTTTTTCACTGATAAACGCCCGGCCCTGTCCCCTACGTGTTCTTGTTTTTCCCTGGGCAGTGAACAGTGGCTCCCCTGTGACTGCATAGGGGAGTTTTTGAATCTTATTTTTGGCCTTAATGATTTATTTCTGAACAATAATGGTGCTTAATATATAAGAGGTCAGAAGGTACAGTTAGTCTCTGCCAGTATGTTGCCTCACGGAAAAAACTTCTGCTCTTGGGAGACAAAAGCTCCAATTAAGTATAAATATGTGTGTAAGAAAGAGTTGGAAATGTCCAGAATTACAGCAGTTCATGAGTTATTCTTTTTTTTTTTTTTTAGATTTATTTTTATTTTTATTACAAAGTCAGATGTACTGAGAGGAGGAGAGATAGAGAGGAAGTGGAGCTGCCGGGATTAGAACCAGCAGCCATATGGGATCAAGGCGAGGACCTTAGCCACTAGGCCACGCTGCCGAGCCCCCATGAGTTATTCTTAAGCGTGAAAGGTTAAATTGCACAGTTCGGCTTCACACTTGTTACTTATTTAGCTCAGATGAGCTCTCAGAACAAAATGTTGGCATTGCATGGCTCTTTGGTGAGAAATAGAAAAATTTTAGCGATAGAAATAAGCCCTAAGTTTTTTTATGTATGAGGTATATAACCTATAATTAAGCATTAATTTGTTTATAAAAATGGGCAATCATTTATGAATTTTGAAGTTGTTCTCTGGTCATTTCATGTTTTTGAAGTGAAAAGGGACTAACAGCAATTATTTTGGCAGTTTTCAACATCTTTTTTGAAGTCTCAGAAAATGTGTACAAAGCATAAAAACATCTTAGTTATTAGGTTGCATTTGTAGATCTTCCAAACACATAAGCTCACTTTGCCTATTACATGTTTAATGTAATAGTTCTGTTAGATGGACACATTGTATATCAAACTTAGCTGATAAAACTTTAGTCTGTGCCTCTTCTCGTTACTTTGTATGAAGTTAATCTCTCTCCTTCCCTCTCACTCCCCCGCTCCCCCCAAAAAACCTGAGCTGAAAAAGGTGGCAGTGATTTGTTAAAACGAGAACCTGTGTAGGGGTTAGGTGCAGGAATGGTTTGGGGGATTTCTGCCCGTTGTTTTCTGGTCACTGAGGGTAGTGGGAGTCACCTCTGTTCTTCCCCCCCTACCATCGGTTGCCACTGGAGGACCCAGTGTCTGGGGGGGACAAATCCAGCTTCAGGGCTCCCCAACTTCCTCCTCTGACAGCTGTTCTGCCCAGACTCAGTCTCTAGGGAAACTGGGTCTTTCTTGGGAACTGTTGCACACCTAAGGTATTAAAGCCCAGTGGCCATTTTTGTCCTGCCCTCTGACTCCTGTCTTCCCTGGACCTCTTGGCTGGCTTCTGGTTTCTAGGTGGTCCTACCTGCCTGCCCTATCAGATATTCCCAGTCTGCAGCCCCTCCCTCTCCTTTATTTCAGTCTCTGTCCCTCACTCTTGCCATTGTCCTCAGTGGCCCACCCCTTGTACCCTGCTTGTAACCTGATCCACCTGCTCTCCATTTTGATCTGGTGGATTTCCCTCGCCTATGGGATGGCTACCAAGAGCTGCTTGAGGAACTCATGTTGTAAATTATTCCTAGCAGCCTTAGCTGGAAGCGTAGGCAAGTAGACAGCCTTGCATTTGGGCACCGTTGTCCCCACCCCATAGACTGCCTTGCATTTGGGCACCGTTGTCCCCACCCCATAGACTGCCTTGCATTTGGGCACCCTTGTCCCTGTGTTTCTCCTGATACCCTTCTCACTCCCCGTGACCTTCAACCTGCACTCCTCTCGTCCATTTTCCTTTTGAGGATGCCCTTTGCTCTGTGTTAGTTCTCCAGAAGCACTCTAGCAAAGTGTCACAAACTGTGTGGCTGAAACACCTGAATCTAGAGACCTGAAGTCCAACATGAGAGTAGTTCTTTCAGGAGACATTTGGGTGGTCATCTGCTGCCATCCCATGCGCTTTTGTAGAGAGCTGGGATGGAAGCTGATACGCTCTGATATGGGTGCTGGCATTACAAGCAGTAGCATATCCTGGGGTGCCACTTTGCTGGCCCCAGTGTCTTTTTAGGGCTACTTTGGCCAGAGGCTCTGAACATGCTCAGTCTCCCATAGTTTGTTTCATCATCACTGAAACCCTTTGTCCTCTGTGATCATTTTAAAAAATCTCTTCCTTGATTTGGCTACTCCCTTATTTTGCGCACATCAGTACAAATGACTCAGCCTGCTATGCTGAATCCCTGATCCCACGCCCAGGTGTCCAGGTTCCCACTGAGTGCCTCTGCCTCTGTTCGTCACAGTCACTCAGCATGCAGGGAATATCCCCGATTCCTCTGTGTTCCAAACGTGTACCTTTTTCTGTTCCCTGTCTCAGCCATGTGATCTTTGAAGACAAAAGCTTGACATTCTAAACTTGTCTGCAACTGCTCACCCAGGCATTGGTGCTTTGTTCTGCTGTCCGCTCCACTCCCACTACCAGTGTGTACATTCACCTCAGTGCTTTCTTAACGTGTAGTCGTCTTCCATCTGCCTCCTTGTCACAGCTTGTCTCCCACTCCATTCAAAAGACAGAGCTGAAATATGAATCATGTTATTCCCTGCTTACTGCTGTGAAAGTTCTCCATCAGCCACAGGTTCAAGTCCAGCTCCTAGCTGGATTTTTAGAGTGTTTCATGGTTTATGTTCTGCCCGCCTTTCACCTCTGATCAGTCAGGTGCCTTTCACTTCAGTACCTGCACTGTGTTGCAGCTGTCAGTACAGAATGTCCTCACCTTCACCGTGTTGCTGATGACTTGCCCGTTGGTCTCTCCCTTTGTCTTTCATTTTTCCACCCCATCCTTTCCAAGACATCCCATTATGATGCTCCACTACTCGAGGGTCATGCACCAGGTGTCTGCTGGTGTCTGTTTTAGATCAGGCTCTGGATGTGCTGTTAGCCTGCTTCTCCATCTGGCCATTCTAACAAAGCCCAGCCTTAGTTGGCATGTACCGGTGGACAGTCCCCCAGTGTCTTCAGGTGTTGGGTTTGGACAGAGACTCAGTTTTTTTGTTTTTTGCAGTAAGATTTTAGGTTAGTTTGTACCCTGTTGTTTGACTGTGGTCATGCCTGCCAACTCTAGATGGTATGAATCTGTCCCATGCATGTGGCCTGAACATTTTCAGACCCTTTTTTGCTTATGCCAGTGATCTAGTAAGTCATTATATTTTAGATGCAACATATTGGATCACTGAAAAAGAACCTGGCTTCCTCATTGGAAATGTAGTTAAAATTTTTGGATGCTTAGACCCTTCTGTGCTTCAGTTATTTTCTCTTTCTATAAATATTTGATCAGATTTGCCGTCTTCCTAATTACAGTAGACATGATTGCCATAATCACTTCTAGTCCTAGACAGTGGCTAACATGTCTGGGTAGTGCTGTAGAGATTCAGAGATGAAGTCAAGGGCATGTCACAAAATGCACAATGTATGATATTTGTGAGAATTAGAGATTTTCCTATTTCTGATTCTGATCAAGGCAGAATGTAACAGAAACTGAAGCCATGAATAGTGTCCTGTTGCTGTTGGGAACACTGGATGTGCTTTCAGGAGGCTCATTAGCTGGCTCTCTCCTACCGGAGAGACTCCCACTACCCCCTGGCAAATCATTGATTTGCATGTTTGAATTCATTCGCAGAAGGGTGACCTTTCATAGAGGAATTCATTTGCCTACTTGAGTTTCTTCAACCAAGACAAAATTGGTCCAAAGTTGCCTGGTTGTGAGTGGTTGATGTCACTTAGTCTCCCATACCAGCTGACTGATGTTAGCTGCAGCAGGTTAAGCCTGCAGGCAGGGCGTCTTTAGGTCCAAGATGACTTTTTCTCTATTCTCTTATTTTTTTTAAATTGCTCAAAACACACTTAATCCTGCCTTTTCCTGGCATCATAAAGTTTATGAGTGGCCTTGTTACACAATATTGCACCAGCAGTTTGCTGTCAATTTTGCCAGCTTCATTTCTTCAGGGCACTTAAGTGTTTCTTGAAGGAGATATTTTTCTTCAAGATTTTCTTGTAGGAAGAGGTCTTTCACAATATTTGATACAGTACTCCTTTTTCTTCTATTTTATTTTCAAATGTGAAGATTCTGATTATTTTAAGCTTGTTTTTTCTTTGTTTTAATCACTCTTTTACATTAACTTTTCTTTTAGGCATTTAAGCCTGGGAATAATTTTTTTCCAGTGATGTTTATGATATGTTATGCAGCCTATGTGTGTAATTTTAAATGAGATTAATAGTTTTCTTTATGTCTTAATAGCTCCTCTAAGTTCTGTGATATTTAATTTTTTATGTATGGGCAAGAAATGCTTTGAGAAAATTTTAAGTTTTTTTTAATGACTGTACAGTTAATGTAGAATAAAGTTGTTTCAAGATAGACTTGTATATTCAGATTGTTACATCAGGTAAATACTCATCTGAATTTTCACTAATTTAAAAAATATCCACTTCAAACCTTTGTCAAGCACTGAGTCTTAGCATTGCACAGAGAACCGGGCAGTCTTGGCGTCTGTAAGTTCGTGTGTCCTCAATTGATGGACAATTTCACGTGAGACTGCTCTAAGTGGGAGGTGTTGGAAATTGCGCTTCTAACCCAGCAAACGTCAGATGCATGGTCATAGTTGTCTTCTGATGAGCCAAAACAGTGATGTGCACAGGTGCTTTTCTCAGGAAAAAAAAAAAATACAAGATTGATGTCATTATCTCAGGAAGAAAGGGAAGGAGTTGCAGTCAGAGTTCCAGAGATGGACTTGCTGCAAGAGTTTGGCCAATCCAAGTACGAAATGATCACCATGACGTGTGTCATAGTGGAAATAAGCTGAAAACGTTTCTCTGGTCTGTTCTTTGCCCTAAGGCCAGGTAATATGTCTCTAATTTAGTTTTCTGGAAGTGTTATGTATCCTATTTTAAAGAATTTCCACATAAAGAAGGTTGTTGCAGCTCAGTTAAGTGGTGGAGGCCGAGAGTTTCCTGAATGCTCCCTGAAGATTTGGGTGGCAGCTTCTTTACTATTACTGAAAGTCACGTGTCTTGAAAGCTTCTTGGAGGCTGGTGTAGCACAGCAGGGTAAACCACCACTTGGTACGCCTACATCCCATAGCAGAGTGCCCACTCGAGGCTTGGTACGCCTACATCCCATAGCAGAGTGCCCACTTGAGGCTTGGTACGCCTACATCCCATAGCGGAGTGCCCACTCGAGGCTTGGTACGCCTACATCCCATAGCAGAGTGCCCACTCGAGGCTTGCCTCCTCCACTTCCAATCCTGCTTCCTGCTAACGTGCTTGGAAGGCAGCAGATCATGACCTGGGTACTTGAGTCCTTGCCACACACCATAATTCCTGGTTTCTGCCTAGTCCAACCCTGGCTGTTGCTAGCGTCTGGGAGAGCGATTGATTGATTCATTCTTTCTGTCTCTTTCTCTCTCTCTCTGCCTTTCAAATAAATGAATCATTTTTAAAAAGATTTATTTATTTTATTACAAAGTCAGATATACAGAGAGGAGGAGAGACAGAGGAAGATCATCCGTCCGATGATTCACTTCCCAAGTGACTACAATGGCCGGTACTGTGCCGATCAGGAGCCAGGAGCTCTTCCGGTTCTCCCACGCGGGTGCAGGGTCCTAAGGCTTTGGGCCATCCTCGACTGCTTTCCCAGGTCACAGGCAGGGAGCTGGATGGGAAGTGGAGCTGCTGGGATTAGAACAGGCACCCATTTGGGATCCCGGGGCGTTCAAGGCGAGGACTTTAGCTGCTATGTCACCACGCCGGGCCACTCAAATAAATCTTAAAAAAAAAAAAAAAAAAAGACAAAATACTGTTGTGCAGTTAACTGGTATCATTGTGGGGAATGTGTCATACCAAATCTGTTCGGATGATAAAAATGAGCATGAACCATATTTTTTTCCCCCGTGAACTTTAAAGAATTTTTATTTATTTGAAAGACAAAGAGATAACTCATTTGCTGGTTTGCTTCTCCAATGTTTGCAAGAACTAGGACTGGACCAGGTTGAAGACAGACCTGACTTGGGTCTGCTGCCTGCTTCCACGATGCACGTTAGCAGGAAGCTGGAATTGAGATTGGTAATAAACTCAAATCTGGGTATTCTGTGGATATCCTAAGTGGTGGCTGAAGCATTGCACCCAGTGCCTGCCGGAGAACCACTTTTAAGATCTTACTAAACTCTGAGAACACTTGAAAAATTTCCTGGGAAAATAATTGAAGGATTATGTAAGTGCAGAAAATTTTGAAACCCATTCATGTTTTCTCTTACTATGCATTTTCATGATATTTTTGAACTGCCTCTAACGCACATGAATTTTAGCTGGTTTTTGTGGTGAAGTAAGCTTACCCTTTAATTCCGTTTCTCATGAGCTTTTTAAAGATCCATCATGTTAGGAAGGAGTTGAAGGTGAATGTTGGTAGTCTCACGTATGCAGTAGGAATGTTTTGAGATGACTCTTGCATTCAGATCCTGCTTGTGATTCTGGATTTAGAAAACAGTCTTCTTGGTTTTATAACTGTGCATTTATTAACATCAAATTAACATTCCAGATATTTTAGCTGAAAGAAAAATTAAGGTAGTGTTGTAAAACTTTGTAACAGGAAAAGCCATAAGTAAAGATTATTCTACCAAAGATAAAAAATGAATGCCTTGCAGTTACTTGTTTGATTTTAATGAAAACACTTCTCATTAAGTTAAATTATGAAGAAGCGGTAAAATTGATGAGATAAAACTGTTTGTTAGTAAGTGTCATTAAAGGCATGAATTGCGAGTTCTTTTGTGTGGTAGATGCTCATTGATTTCAAGGTTTGGTCCCTCTAGCTCTCTTCCTGTCATTGTGCAATGAATGTGATGTAGAGGGTGTTGCAGTGCTTGCTTCTCTTCTCTTAAGAAGCAGGCTATTTAATTTTAAAAATGAGCATCTTTGGGTCATTAGATATTGGGGTTCAGGTGTGCAGGAGGCCTGGTAACATATGGCCTTTCCCCCGATGCCCTAATTGAGTCCAGAACTTTCCCCAAGAGGCTTGTCTTAGTTTATCTAAATGATTTGTAACATGTAAAATAAAAAGGTACTTTGGTCATAAGAGGGAAAAATAAATATGTGCTTTGCAAGATTACACCACAAATCATATAACACAGAAAACATGCATTTTTGCATAGCTATCACAAGATAAAAATATTAGAGCCTATCTGACAGGCATTAGTGTTATGGCCACAGTTCTGAATGACTTACCCTGACTATCCGTCTGCCTTTAGTTCCTATATTAAATCATCTGGAAGATGCATTTTGTTCATTTGAGTATTTTTAATTATTTTGATAATCTTTACACAGTTGATTAGGATGCAAAGGGTCAAGGGCTACAGGAAAGTGGGTAAGACCTTTGTTTCCACATTCTCTCTCTTTTTTTCTGTATCTGGGATAAGGGGGAAGATAGAGAAGCCCCACCCAGCCTCCCACCCATCCCAGAGTCCCTGATTTGGAGTATGCTGCTAGAGCTCTGTTCAAGAGTTCTGAATTGCTGCCAGTCTCACCATTCCAAGCATGATGAAATCTCTCCAGAATCCAAAGGCTGACATAGTCCACCCTAGAGTCTCCATTTGCCCAGATTTTCATTGCCAACACATGGCTGGGGTCGTTGATTGATTTGTAAACTTGCTTTGAACTTTTTTTTTTCAGTTTCAGAATTTTTCCTTCTTATCAAAGCTACATATTTTTATCCAGATAAAGTTGGTGTTTGCTGTTAAGAAAAGTATGCGGACTTGGCACGCTAGCCTAGTGAATTAATTCTCACCTTGCATGCGTTGAGATCCTATATGGATGCTGGTTTATATCCTGGCTGCTCCATCGAGCTCCCTGCTTGTGGCCTGGAAAGGCAGTTGAGGGTGGCCCAAAGCCTTGGGACCCTGCACCTGTGTGGGAGATCAGGAAGAAGCTCCTGGCTTTGGATCAGCTCATCTCTGACCACTTGGGGAGTGAATCAGCAGTTGGAAGATCTTTTTCTCTGTCTCTCTTTCTCTCTGTAAATCTGACTTTCCAGTAAAAATAAATAAATCTTAAAAAAATTATGCTGATGGCCTAGAAAACAAAAGCTATTGGAAACTGTAGAATAAATCTACACCGTTAAGGTGCAGACAAGCACTGAATGTGGTGTGTGATATCAGTTTTGTAAGACAGGCCCAGGTCTTTGTGCCTCCCATGTGGGTATGGGAGCTGTCTTCCAGAAGGGAGGAATACTCAGATGAGGCTTATGGAAAATATCCAGAGTTCTTACAAAGCAGCAACAGAGATGTGGTGGAAACTCTGGCCAGCCCGTGTTCACTAGAGGCATAACAGTAAGTGAACCTAAGAATTTTACAGCGGATCTACACTGTGTTGAAGAAGAGACACCCATTTTATAGAGAGAAAACTGGGGTGCAAGGAGGTGCAGCAGGTTAATGAATGCTGCCAAAGGGAACATAGTTGATCATGTGTCACGGAATTGAAGGGTCTCCTGATCTGGTCTTTGTGTCTTAGATCTCATTGTGAAGGTTATGTGAAATCTCTGCTTGTACTTCTTTCTGCCCCCCCTTAAATTGAGATGGAGGTGTGGGTCAGGTGGAATTGTTTGACAAGATATAAGCTATGTTTTTTTTTTCCTATTAATTGGCTAAATAAATAATCCTGGCTGAGTATCAGTGCTGTGCAGACTGACGGCTGTGGAGGGTGAGCTGTTGGGTGAGGTGCCACGGGCTTCCTCTGCTCTGAGCTGGCAATCTTGACAGCTGTGGGCCTGGGGACGTCTGTCCCGGTGTCTTTGAATGGATATAAATTGCCTTCCTGGAACAAGGGGAAGATGATTGCAGTATTGAAGAGAAGATGTCAGATAGTACCTTCTTTTTCTGTTGACTATATACACTTGGAATATTACCCCGTGTAGCTTTAATTTCATATTGTGACAACTGAAATCTTTGTGAAGGTTAAAATGTAGAGAAAACGGGCAGATCTTTTAAGATTTACAGCTTAGTAAGTGTGGCAAAGGTCTTGAAGTGGGAACAGAGGAGACAATTACTTTGTATCCTCTTTTATTAGTAGAGCTGGGTAGAACAGTTCTCTCTTTTGCCTGGTGCTTCGACTAACTGTCGTTGGCTTAAGTTGCTTTTTTCCTGGGAAACAGCTGCATTTTGATGGGGACAGCTAACTGCTTCCTGCCAGCCACAGGGCTCCCTTACGCCCAAGGCACCGGGGCCAGTACCTGTAGTGGCCAGTCGGTTCATTCTGCTGTCTGTCTAGCTGTGACTGATGTGATACGTGTATGTGCAGGACAGGCGGGAGAGCAGGGAGAAGCCACGGGCTGGAAGTGGGGATGTCTGGCAGGACTGGCCCCTGTTGTGCTGGCCCGGGCCCTGATTTTGGCTGCCGGAGCAGACGCTGTCTGTGGGCCTCATGTCCTCCCTTCTGCACCAGTGGGAGCAGACGTTGTCTGTGTGTCCTCCCTTCTGCATCGGTTGGCTTGCACAGGCCCTAAGATAGTTTCTTCCTGGTACTGCTCTGTCTCTGAAGTGGAGAATTGATGCTTGATGAGCACTTTTTTTTTTCTTTTGATGAGAAGGAGCAGAGGCATTAAAATATCAAGAGAACAGAATCCGTTTTCCGGCCACCGAGTTCATTCAGTTAGTGTTTACTTTAAAAATGAATGTATTTGCCAGCCCGTCCTGCTCGCTGTTTGGGAAGCATTTGACGTCCACTGGCGAGTCCCTGACCGACTTCCACTCGGCCTGGGCACCACTCGTCTGGTTGCTCTGGGTTTGGCAGCTGCCGGGAGGCTCTTGTCCCAGGTGTGACATCCAGCTCCTGGCCTTCGGCTGACAAAGGGAATAAAGGAAGCTAATGTCAATGAGCAAATCATAAGTTGTGGTTAAGAACTTGTTTTTTGTTTTTTTTTAACATACTGGTTATGCAAAACCATGTCAATTCCATAATGTTACAAATTGCTGTTAATGTTATATTGGGACTCTTAATTGACTGGGATGATATTCTACCAGCTCTAACTTTGGACCAGAAATGGTCTCCCCAAGAAACTGTTCAACCCATCTGGACAATAAGTAGCTGGACTCTATGTTTGGTATATGTTTGCAAGGAAAGAATCTTGATTGAATTTGAACTGTAATACTGCACCAAGGTGGAGGAATCCACCAGGGGGGAGGGACGTGGGGAGGGGTGGGGGGATTCCCAGAGCCTATGAGACTGTCACATAATGCATAATAATTAACAAAAAAAAAGTAAAAAAAAAAAAAAGGAAGCTAAGTCAGTTTGCATTTTCTTGTTCCTCATTGTTGATTCAGTGATGTTTACTGTTGCTAGAGCTTTTAAGGCCATTTCTAATAACATCGTTAACACAGAGGCAAGAGTTTTAAGAGAACTGGACGTTTGATGAAGTATGCAGTGGGAATCTTGGAATTTACATTTGAAAACTTTGTCATGAATTCTGACTGTTTTTATTTTACATTATAAAATAATAATTAGAAAGATTGAAATGCAGATTACAAATAGAGTAATTAGAAGCTTAGAAACAGGATTTTGTATTTGGTAAAAATTGTATTTTAATATTTCTAGAACAGTTGAGTCTTTTTCAAGAATATGGGATGTCTCACTATTAAAAAATTTTTTTTAAGATTTATTTTTATTGGCAAGTCAGATATACAGAGAGGAGAGACAGCGAGGAAGATCTTCTGTCACTCCCTAGGTGGCCACAACGACCAGAGCTGTGCCAACTCAAAGGCAGGAGCCTCTTCCGGGTCTCCCATGCAGGTGCAGGGCCCCAGGGTTTTAGGCCGCCCTCAACTGCCTTTCCAGACAACAAGTAGGAGCTGGATGGGAATGGGGCCGGCGGAATACAAACCAGCACCCATATGGGATCCTGGGGCATATATGGGATCCTGGCATGTGCAAGGTGAGGGCCTTAGCTGCTAGGCTACTGTGCGGGGCCCTGTTTTGAGCAGTTTTTAAATTTTTGTTGACAGATTAGAGATCCTTGCCTCTTTATTCATTCTGTAGATAACATTCCTTAACTCTTAGCCCTGTGTGACTGCAGTGCTTCCGCAGTGAAAGCCGCGGGCATGTCCCCTGAACTTGCAGCCTTATCAGATTTTTTTTTCATTTTTCATGGATTGATTGACTAGCATTGGTTTACCAGGGACAGTAAGAACATATGGTTTCCAGGCGCCGGTTAGGGCGGCTTCTCAATTCTGCCTCCCTTGGAACTTGGGGGTCAGTGGGGAGACAAGGAGCAGGGGCATTGGAATCTCCGTCTCCACTCTCTACACCGCCCTTCCCACTTTCCAGTCTTTGTGATGCCTGCTTGGAGCCCCTTTTTCCTTATCTGCACAAGGACAGTTATTGCCTGGCAAAGCTGTTGAAGTTAATATGATAATTATTTTACATTCTTCAAAAGCTCTTGGCACAGAGTAGACTCCACCACTCACAGCCACTGACATGCCAGAGGTGCTGCACGGCTTGGCTGTCAGGGTGTTGCCCCTCTCTCCCTTACACCTGTGGGTCCAGGCTAAGGGGCATGTGACACCTGCTGTGGCTTACCAGAGTGATCCAGTTCTAGGAATTCCTTATTTAAGACAGGAGGTTAAGATATAAAGTCCAGACTTAGCTTTACTCCAGTCTGTGGCCCCCCGCTTCCCGTAGTGGCTACCTTACCATCTTATGGTCACAGCCATGGCCATGATGGTAGCCGTGAGTGCTAACTGGCTGTGACTGCAAAGAGCATCCAATTTTGGGGTTTGTCTGCCTCATCTTTTTTGGTCATTGGGACCTCTGCCTTTGTGAACATGACCAGCCACTGTTTTACAAGGAGCCAACACACAATTGATCTAAAGAATGTATCTAGTGTTCCTTATCCAAGTATAGGCGGAGGAGGGGTCTTCCCGAGCTTCCCCAGCTCTGGGTTGGTGACTCCCTGGTTAGTGACCTACCTCCTGGAATGCACTCCTTGTCTGGGTGAGAGGGCCCTCTGTTTCTGTCCATGGGTTTTGTGGGTGTGCGTTGAGGCCCTGGGCGACTTTGCTCCAACAGGATGCTCTCCCCTCATGGCTGCTTATGCTCAGCCTTGGGCACAGTGTGCTGAGCGACCCTCAGGCCAGCTCTTCTCTTCCCGTCCTGTACTTCAGATGTTCGAGTACTTGAGAGCAGAAACATCCCGTCTGTCCAGTCAAGAGTTTGCTTGTTCAGCTTGTCTCTTTGTGCTTAATAGGTGCAAGTGTTTCTTGAAACAAGAACCCGGACAACACTGTTGTACATTTTTTGTGAATTTGTTTCCATAGTCTGAACATGCTGTTGCTTTTTTCCTTTCTTTTAGAATGCTGCAAGAACTGCCCAGTCGTTTATTGGGGGAATGAGGCTTATCTTACATGTTTTACATTGTGATTGATTTTCTAATAATTTTGACATTCTTATTTCTGTTCTTAAGACGGGCTGTATTCAGGTTGAAGAAGCTAAGCAACTTGCACAGGGTCCTAGGGCTAAGGACATTTCATAAGGGTGGGTGGGGGGCGTAGGCAGGTCTTGGTGATCTGGGTCGCTCCCCTGCCAGGGGCCGAGGTGGGAGCAGCTGGGGCCAGATTGTTGTCCTTCCAAAAGCAAGGGACAAAGTGTCTTACATTTGAATGGTGGTTGAGATGCATTTACTGTTGAATTGTGTGACTTTTAAGTTGAAAATTAATGCTAAGAATGTGTTGAGTAGCCTTTAGCTATGGCACTAATTGATAAACAAACTAGAAAATGAAAGTACTGCAAACAAATTGATTTCCTCATCAGAGAAAGCTCTTACTATTAATCCTGTTGGCATTTGCCTGAAGGTGCTCTTAGCTAATTAGGAAGTTATATGCTGTATATTGTCACTAATTCAACCCTTACATCTTTTGCCACCAGTGTGTTTGGAAACAGGAAGTTAGAATAATTCTGCGTTCTTATGTGGCAACATTGTTGTTCATTCAAAGTGTGAATCATCTTAAACTGAAGAGTTGTCTGTACTTTTCTTGAAAGTTCTAGAAAAACTGTCCCTTGTGGTTGACCTTTCGCAGAAGTCTCCTACTTTTAATAGGGATCTTGAAAACATTGTTATCTCCAAGCATGTGTTTGGGGTGTTTAATTTTTGATCCTCTTTCCTGAGAGAGAGAACATGTGAAAGACACTGGGTTTTTATCTAGGGCTGTCCCTTCTCTAAGTGGGCGTGTGGGAGGGTGGGGTAGTGCCTACCTAGTTCGCCTAGTTAGTGGGCTGGGGGAGATGTTTCATCTCCTTCCAAAGATTTAAGCGAAGGCTACCCTGACATTTTTCTTCATGCCATTCTGAGTAGTTTATTCTATTTGTTTATTTACCTTGAGTAAGGAAATTCCTTCTTCATGATGCTATCTTATCTTATCTTAGATCAAAGTTATTGTCTGAGGCGGTATGTATTTTCTTTCTTTTTAAATTTAATTTTTAAAAAAGTTTTCTGAGTACTTGCCCCATCTGTACTCTGATTTCCCTGCTTTCTACTTATGACTATTGTGTAATGAATATTCATAGTTTCCATTATTAATGGAGGACCATGTCATTTGTCAGCCTGTTGTCCTGTTTTTTTGTGTTTTTTTTTTTTAAGGAAAACTTTTCTTAGGTGATAAAAGCTTTTGAAAAACTTTTTGCTTTTAGTTTTCTTGACTTTGTGCTCATGTGAGTTTTCGCTTCTGAATCAGACATATGTGCAGACCTAAACCTGCACAGTGCAGGGTATTGAATGGCTTAAAAGGAGTTTTGCTATGTGGAGGATAAGTGGATGTGTGTCTTTGAGGGTAGAGCCCAACCACATGAATCCTAATAATTTGACGTCTTTTGTTTTCGGGCTGGGCAGCTGCTTCTGTGTTTGAATTTGGAACTCTTGTTGTTAGCTTTCCTCAAAGAGCTGTTCTCTATCAGTGTTCTTTCCTGAGCTGTTCTTTGCTGTCTCTGACAGGACCAGTGGTGGATGGGGGTCCTGGCATGTGTGAGACAAGATGCGAAAAGCACATCTGTAAAGAAAATCCTAAGGTCCTAGACATAGATGTTCAGGTTTTGTTTTTTCCTCAGTCTATGGGAAAAAAAAGTGGAACACTTAGCCATTGTGCATGTCACTTTAAGTAATTTGAAGGTAGAATGTGCACTATCTCCCACTTGATCAGAAAGACCAACAATTAATGCTGTCTTTGAACATCCTCCACATCCCTGGGAGACTTGATTAGGAAGGCAGGTGCAGTGGCGATAATGCCTTCCTGAAGTTCTCGGGTCCTAAACAAGAAAAAACAAAAACCCTAGTGCTCATTATCTCTCACTGTTGAAAAACACAGCTCCTGAGCCTTGGAGTTCCTGAGACAGTGTGGTGAAGTAGTGGACACCACATTTCGTCTCTGCCTTGTAGAGAGGAAATTGCACTCTGGGAAAATAAATGCCCTGGCCACAATTTTCTGTTCTCACAGCCAAGCTTTGTGCCCTGATTTCCCTCCCCTCTCTGACCCGATTATTCTGTCTTACCTGAGAACATGAGCCTTTTAGGACAGTGTCTTCAGCAGCAGCGAAGGGGAGGGTGTGACCTAGAAACCCTAGTCATGATGACTTCTCCCCCACCATAACATTAGTGACAAATGAATCCCTTGCTAATTGATCTGTTCAAATGCATCTTATTTTCTGTGTTTTGGTGTTTAGAGATTATAGTACTGAATGCTTAATTTTATATAGCTTGAAAAATGTAAACACTGTTTTATATTCCTGAGAAATTTTTGAAGAGCCAACAGCTCACACTGTATTGGGAGGATTGGCAGTTTGGGCAAGAGGAAGGAAAGCAGAAATAACGATAAGCCACCCTCTGAGGAAGATTTCTGACTCTGTGCATCCTGGCTTAAGGGTTTGGTGGCAGTGGGGAGCTGTTCGTGAAAAGGGTTTGGTCTTAGGTGTGGGTTTAGTCGGTGCTCCTCCACTTGAGCGGCTTTGTTACCATGACCAGAACAGTGAGTTGCTTCATCTCTGGAACCTCCTCCCAATTCGTGCTCTGAGAATGAAGGGGTTGTGAGCCAGATTCCTATGTTACGGGGCAGGAAGTTAGAGTCTTGAGTGAGCTGCCAGGGATCTGTGTCCGCCTTGAAGTGATAACCATGTTCCAGCCCTTGGCTGTGTGCTGCCTACTATCTTGATGCCTGGGCCTCCTCTGAGACCCGAGGCAGCGATAGCCCTTAGCTCACAGACTATTAAAAATAAGTTAGGAAAGTGCCTGGCACATACATTGGGCTCACTATATTTGTTTCCGTCTCTTCTATATGGATGCTTTGGTGGTTATGCCTAATAAAACGAATGAAAAACTGCAGGAATATGGTATTTGGATCTTTTCATCGGATTTACTTTGCGTGTGTTGCTGACCTTTAACACTTTGGACAGTGAGTGTTTTCAGGAGTTGAGTTTTTGCATGATTAATCACTTAAAACGTTGTGTTGTGTCCTGTCTAGGAAACTCATTATTATTAGCCTTACTTTCTAAGAGCGAAGGCTTTGTGACAAAAAGGCAGCTGCCCAGGCTGTTCCAGCTCCCTGCCCATCCCCCAGCCGGCTGCAGACACTGTGTCCTGGCTGAGCTCCAGTTTCCTAACGGAGGGGTTTGTTCCCTGGGCCAGGAATGAGAGGAATCTGCAGGGATTGGAGATGGATTCTGCTCCTTGCTTGCTTCCTGTTCCTAGTCTTGTTCCCAAACTTAGTTTGACACAACACCAATTTCCAGTACAGCGGATAGGATTCTCACACTGGTATATGGGAAGGTCTTGCTATCCAAAAAGCGATTTTTGATTATATGTTTTAGTCCCATGGACGCTTTGCTGTTTTTCTTTGTGCTATAGAAGAGCTGTGAGTTAACTTTAGAGTTAGCCCTTAGAAATCAGTCTGATCAGTGTCAAACCATGTCTTCCACAGGTAGCACCTTTCTTGGTCTGAGGCTAGTATTGGGAGAGTGGCTTTACGTTCCCCATTTTCCATCCAGTAGAGAGGCTGAGTGGTTTGAATGGTTTAGGGCCAGAAAATCATTGGCTGTTGTCAATGGAATTTGTTTATCTTTTCCACTCCTACATTCCTAGACTCTGAGAGAGCTTGGCCATTCCTGTGATGACCCATAGTGTGTATGGGCTCCTCCCCTTGCTGTGCTTTTATTACACACTGGATGTTTCTCTCTTGTATGTGTGCAAATTCTGACCCCCCTCTGCCCATCCCCTGTGACCCCACTATGTAGCCATTTCAGAAAAGTCTGTCTTTGCTACTTAGCAGTTATGAAAGGTAAGATGTGTCACAGGGCTGCTTTCTGTGATGCCAGCGTCTCATGTGGGTACTGCTTCTTGTTCCTGTTACTCCACTTCCAATCCAGGCTTGTGCAAATGGCCTGGGAAAGCAACAGAAGATAGCCCAAGGGCCCCTCATATGGGAGTTGTGGATGAAGCTCCTGTCTCCTGGCTTTGACCTGACCCAGTCCCAGGCGGTTGCAGTGTTTGGGGAATGAACCAGTACATGAAAAATTGTTTTTCTCTCTCATGGCAATTCTGACTTTAAAATTCATAAATAAATATATTTTCAAAAAAGACACTGAGTTTAGTTGGCTACCTCCTAAGTATGTGTTTGCTGTGATTGCTGCTGGGTTTTAAATGCACTTAACGTGCTTTAAGTTCTTACGCACAGCTAATTCCCACAGCCAAGTCCTCTTTTCACGATAGCTTTACCGCAAGCCAAAATCCCAGATGCAGTGAGATATTAGGGGATCCTTTTGTTCTAACAGGGTAGGAATGGGAGCTGGGGTGGAAGGGGAGGAAACTAGAAGGGACATGTCTCCTGCCGTGGTGGCAGGATAGGGGGCTGCCGGGACAAGGGAAGGGATAAGTGGGGTATGGGGGATTAGGTAAGAAGAGGGAAGAGAGATGGGGAAGGAGAAGGGAGGGACTGTGTGTCGGCCCCAGGAACTGTGACTGAGATGATCCGAGCCACTGGGAGGTGGGTGGGGACCAGGGGGAGGGACTGTGAGAGACTGGGAAGTGGGATTCTCAGGTGAGACATGAGGTTACATCTCATTGGTGGATGACCGATATGGCGCAGATTTCACAAGCTAAGGGAAAGGGGAAGCAGGAAGCGGCCAGGGTCCAAGACGGGATGTTCAAATCACTCCTCACAGTTACTCTAACATTTGGAATTCAGCTCTCTGAACTGTTTTTTTTTTTTTTTTAAAGATTTATTTATTTTATTACAAAGTCAGATATACAGAGAGGAAGATCTTCCGTCCTATGATTCACTCCCCAAGTGAGCCACAATGGCCGGTGCTGTGCCTACCCGAAGCTGGGAACCAGGAACTTCCTCCGGGTCTCCCATGCGGGTGCAGGGTCTCAAAGCTTTGGGCCGTCCTCGACTGCTTTCCCAGGCCACAAGCAGGGAGCTGGATGGGAAGTGGAGCTGCCGGGATTAGAACCGGCGCCCATATGGGATGCCGTGGCATTCAAGGTGAGGACTTTAGCTGCTAGGCCACGGCGCCGGGCCCCCTCTGAACTGTTTTGAAACCTAAGGTTAATGCATAGATAAATTTAATGATCTCTTAGACCACCCACTAGACATTTCATGCAGGTTACATATTATGAAGATTTTTCTAGTAGTCACATAAAAAATGAAAGAATCAGGTGCCTTTACTTTTAAAAAACAATTGCTTTTAAAAAAGATTTATTTATTTTTATTGGAAAATCAGATATATATAGAGAGGAGAGACGGAGAGAAAAATCTTCTATCCAGTGGTTCACTGCCTAAGTTACTGCAACAGCCAGAGCTGAGCTGAGCTGATCCCAAACCAGGAGCTACGAGCTTCTTCTGGGTCTCCCACGTACGTGGATGCAGGGTCCCAAGGCTTTGGGCCGTCCTCGACTGCTTTCCCAAGTAGGCCACAAATAGAGAGCTGGATGGGAATCAGGGCTGTCGGGATATGAACCAGTGCCCAGATGGGATCCTGGTGCATACAAGGTGAGAATTTTAGCCACTAGGCTACCATGCTGGGCCCAGGTACCTTTACTTTTATTATGCTTTTTAAATTACAAGGTATTATAATTTGAACATGCAGTCAATACAATAGTTGCTATTGAGATATTCTCTTAATTCATACTAAGTTTTCAGAATTCTGTCTTTATGTCTTCAACTTAAGAGCACATGTGTATGTGGACTAAGCTACATTGCAGGTGCTCAGTCACCTGATTGACTTAGTGACTGATAGTGGCAAAACTCAGTGTCACAGCCAGAGTTAGCAAGGAAGGCAAGACTTGGCCCATGGCCCAGCCCTTGGCTGCATCTTCTCGCTTCTCCTTCAGGCTGTGGGCATGATGCGGTGCGACTGAATGGTTTATGAATTCCCCCTCCTTTTCGCCCTCCATGGGGAAAACTTGTGTGATTTGCTGTGGTCTGAGCTGGGCCTGGGAATCTGCATTTGTTACAAGCTCTCTGGAGCAGCAGTTGTTACTGAGACCAAGCCTGAGGTGTTAGGGTCAGATGTGAAGGTGACAAAAATGCCAGTCTCTGACAAGCCTTTGCTTACAGCAAAAAGAGTAACATAAACAAAATGTAGCAAGATACTCCACCAAGCTAATACTGTCATTTTTATATCATTTTGAAATTCAGAGCTAATAGGTCGCCTGCCTTCTTGATGTCATGGTCATTGTAAATGAGAGTTATTTTTTCTTGTAAAATGACTTTTCTTGGCAAAATTAAAAGACCATCAACATTGTTTGTCTCCAAGTTAATAGAAGAACATAACTATTACAGGCTCATTTACTGCTGATATCTGATGCTATCCCACCATCTCAGTTAGTGGTTTATGGTTTTCTTTTATTTTTTATGATTTATTCATTTTGAGAGGCAGATTTACAGAGAGGAGAGACAGGGGGAGAGAGAGAAAGGAGAGGTATCTCCCATCTGCTGGTTCACACCCCAGATGACCACAGTGAGCAGAGGTGAGCTGATCTGAAACCAGGTCTTCTAGGTCTCCCACATGGGTGCTGGACCCCAAGGATCTGAGCTGTCCTCTGCTGCTTTCCCAGGATGTAGACATGGAGCTAGATTGGCACTGGAGCTGCCAGGACTTAAACTGGTGCCTATAAGGGACATTGCTGCTGCAGCTGGAAGATTAGCGTGTTAAGCCACTGTGCTGGCCCCTATCGTTTTCTTTCATAAAATTTATCATATTTGTATTGCTATGATCTGATTAGCCACTTAATGTCAGTTTCTCCACCATATTTTAAGTTCTGTTTCTTCTCTTCTCATCTCTTCTCTTCTCTTTTCTTTTCTTTGCCTTTCTTTCTCTCCCTCTTTCTCTTTCTTTTCTTCTTTCTTTCTTTTTTTTTTTTTTTTTTACCATTGCTCTGTCCCTTGGTTGTGTCCCTGGTCTGATGTCTGTCCTGAGCCAGTGAGTTCCCAATGAGTTGGTTCTGGTTCTGTGGGAGTGGTACTGCCCCCTAATGGAGTGTTTTGGAAATTGATGGGAACTGTGTCACACAGTGGAGTGTGGCAGGAGCAGAAGAGATGCCTGACGTTTTTCTCTTGTATGGAACAGCCAACCAAGCGAGGGTGTGTTCTGTGCGTTTTATAAAGTCTTTGAGTGTCTCCATTGGACAATCAGTTGGTGAAAACCTGTATGTAATTAACTGCCCAAGCTAAAATAAAAACTATTTCTCATGTAAAGACAAGCTTGCTCGCTCGCTACCCCCTTCCCCTCTCCCCTCCTTTCTTTTTATCTTTTGTATTTGTGTGTGTGTGTGCGCGCGTGCCAAGTTATTATATATTCTGGAGTCTTCTGATCTCAAAAGTTGTATTTTGGTTGATTAATAAGGTGGTAAGGAAAGGTCTGCTCTTTCAGCTGGTGCCGTGGCCAGCAGCAGTGCCGTCTGTGGTGTCTGAATTCTTTCCACACTTGCACTGATACACATTGGAGAAAATACGATTATGAATATTCATATGTTTGTGCACACATTTAGACTCTGTCTCAAAATAGCTGGGAAGCATTGAAAAGGGGATGGCGATGTGGGGCCGCTGCTCAGGCCTCTGCCGCTTTAATCTCTGGCATTTCACGTGATTCCTGGATCTAATCCTGGATCTTGTTCATGGGCTCTGGAAAGTAGTAGAAGGTGGCCTGTGTGGGAGACCTGGATGGAGCTCCGAGTTTCTGGGTTTGTCCGGCCCAACCCTAGCTGCCACATCCATTTGCAGAGTGAACCAGCAGGTGGAAGATGACTGCCACTTCGTTCCCTCCCTGTCTGTCCTTCTTCTTTCAGATAAATTAAATATACCTTTAAAAATACTACAGAGAAGCTGATTAGGTTTTTTTAAGCTTGTTTTAAATTCAGACAGTAATTGCAAGCATCTTCCAACATCATTAATTTATTTAGTGTGATGTGCCTGAGTACTTGTATCTTAAAGTGTGCAGATAAACTTACGTATGAAATGGAAGATTTACTTCATTTAAAATTACGTGTTTGGGAGAGAAAGCGATTCCAAGAGAGACAGGGAGCTACTGTCCTCTGACTTGCTCTCTCAGTGCCTGCAGTGGCCCAGGCTGGGTTTTGGCAGAACCCAGGGTTGCCATCCAGGGCTCCTAGATGAGTGGGTAACAGGATCTTTATCACTTGGCCCATCGCTGCTGCCAGGTCTGCATTAGCAGGAAGCTGGAGTGAGGAGCCAGAGTCGGGATTTGAACCCGGGCACTCAGTTTGCGTCATGCATATCTTAAACAGGAGGGCAGTTTTGCCTTTTTTTTTTTTTTTAATTACAGCTGGGGCTTAATGCTCTTCTTCGGAATGAGACAGGAAGGAGGGATGAAGGGAAGAGAAAGAGAGCTACCGTGAGCCAGGAAGCATGCTCTCATCCATGGACTTACTACCCGAATGCCTGAAGTGGCCAGGGCGGCGCTGGGCTTAAGTCAAGAACTGGAAACTCAATCCAGGTCTCCAGTGTGGGTGGCAGGAAGACAGAGCCATCACTGCTGCTTCCCGGGGTCGGCATCCACAAGAAGACAGGACCCGGGAACCTGAGCCCAATGGGGACAGCTCAGGCCTCCTGTGTAGTGTGTAGCTGTCCGGTAGTGTGTCTCTGCCACATGCCCACTGTGAAACCCTTTTCCCCAGCATCCAAAACCACATTCATTGTTCTCAAAAACGGATTCTGCTTTGTGTGGCTTGTAGCTGATGTGGGTGTGTTTCCATGCCATTGGTGTTTCCGTACTGTTGGAGAGGAGAGATGCTGGAGTACTGAGGTGCTTCTAGCAATTAGTGTTTTGAGTTGTGAGAGCTTAAGTTGGGATAGAAATATTTAAATAAAGAGTCTATAACCTTCAGATTTTTTTGGGGGGGGTTGATTTGTGGTGATCAGCATCTTTTCAGGGCTAAGGTGTGTTTATCATCTATAGTTTCTGTCACAAAGTTATAAGTAAGGCCAAATTTTTAATACTTGTTGGTTGGAATTGTTGAATCGTAGCAATGTACATTATTCCATGATTTTGTGTTCACAAAGTTTTTCTGAGCTGCCCAGTGTTGCTGCTATAAGACTTAGCCTAAAGCCTTTTGTATGTTACACATTATAAAGTAATATTTTCATCAACATTTAGAGTATGGCTGTTAAATGCTGCTTCAAAGGGAACATTTTGTTCTTTGAAATTAATAAGAATTAAAAAAAAAAGACCCACACACTGGTTAGCATCTGTGCAGGGATCTCCTCCGTCAATCTTATGAGCAATTATAAATCACGACCAAAGAGAGGCCTTTAAATTATGAATATTCTGAAAACAATGAGATAACGCTGGAGCTAATGGAGGTGCCATATGCCTGAGGGAGGTGTCACAAAGACAAACATTTAGTTTGTCAAAATGACATTTGGGTGACTGTAAGCAGCATTTCATCCAGTCATAAACTCTTGTCAGGCTTTGGTCTCATTCTAACAGTAGCTATTTCAGGATTATTTGTGTGCTATTGTCTAGTTTTGAAGCCATCAAACTTTTAAGGATAAAAAGTAGAGAAATTGTGAAAAAATCCATTAGTATTTGGAGCTATTTGTTGTTACTATTTAACCCAGCCATTTTTGGGGGAATCTTTGCGTTGCCTTGTTTGCTGTGACCCCATTGTCTGCTATTACAGGAGATTACATAATATGAGTTCCTTTCCTTATACAAGTTGCTGTTTATAACATATGTATGTATATACACACACAGAAAGCATTAGGAGTTTTATAAAATAATCAAAAATTCTTTATGCACACACATATTTAGGGATACAGAAAGATGTTCCAAAAGGTATGTGAACCTGAAAGGTTAGCAGGTAATATGTCTTCAGCTGCCCGACTTCAAACATATTATTTCTGAAAAATTGGTCTGCCTTCCAACACCTCCCTGGTTGGGGAAAGATTAGAATCCTCTTTGCTGCCTTTTCTTCCACAATAACCATCTCATGTCACAAAATCCAAAACCAACAATGAAAAAAAAAACCCAAAAAACAGCACCCCTCTTCATAATTTCAGTACGGCATCTTGAGCTAGGGTTTCAAACATCATCAAAAATAAAGAGTTCATAATTTTAATAGCAAGCTGCTCTTAAAGGTTCCTTAGATATCCCTTATTGCATTGATCTTACTAAGTAAGGCATTGCCAATAAAATTTCTTTCAAAAAAAGTAAAATTGATTCCTTATGTTGAGTGTTTAGCATAAGAAATATAAATATCCTACTTATTGTATTCTATTAATTATATTAAATGAATTCAGAATATGAATATTCAAACTTTGTGTTCTGTAGCCACAGGAAATCAAAGGCATTTAAGAATTTTTAGTGTATACAAAGCTTTTTCTTGCAGAGTGATATGATCAAGTGTAAATAGTGAAAAGACTTTCAAACAGAAATGTATCACAGCAGGGTGAAACTCTGGAGAAAAATGAAATATAATTTCAAGGAGAAAGTGGTATAATACAAACTTTCTATATGCAAAAAAGTTTGATACTACATAGGGGAAGTAACTAAGTACGGTTAGTAAAATGAAGACCTCAGTCGAATTACAGAGAAGTTGGAGGAATGACCAGCACGATGTGCCGTGGGAGGGGCGATGATATTTGCACACAGCGCAGAAAGCGAGCAGGCGCCAGGTAGTCAGACTGAGCCTCCCAGCACTGTCGTGGGGCAGGAAGTACCCAGGACGACATTCCTCCGTGCTTTCCATTTGTTCCTTGTTAGCACATGTCTTTGTTTCTGTTTGCTGCTTTGTTCTCTGCATTTCAAGTAGATACTAACAGTCATGTTAACACATTGGCATTTTTAACACAGACGTTTTTAGTTGCTTTCCGCCCTGCTTTCTTGTTTTGATGTGCACTTCATGAAAATCTCTTGAACTCATAGTGTTATGGACTCACGTGGTCCAGCGAAGAACAAAAACTTGTTTCTGTGAGGTGTGTGTGGGGCCCGGATTTCTGAAACCGAGCGCTTTCCTGGTCTGACCCCTCTGTGGAAACAGCCTGAGATGCTCCTGATGGGCGAGTCCGGTAACCAAAGGATTGTTTCTGTTCACCTGCTCATTGTTAGCTATATGGTGGTGTGTCTTCATTCGTCTGACCCGGAGAACCAAGCCAGCAACTTCATGCTCTGTAGGTCTTTGTGGCAGCAGGAAATTGACAGACCTGTTCGCTCTAAAAGCCTTTTTTTGTTTGTTTTAGATTTATTTATTTTATTGCAAAGTCAGATATACAGAGAGGAGGAGAGACAGAGAGGAAGATCTTCCGTCCGATGATTCACTCCCCAAGTGAGCCGCAACGGGCCGGTATGCGCGCCGATCCGAAGCTGGGAACCAGGAACCTCCTCCAGGTCTCCCATGCAGGTGCAGGGTCCCAAAGCTTTGGGCCGTCCTCGACTGCTTTCCCAGGCCACAAGCAGGGAGCTGGATGGGAAGTGGAGCTGCTGGGACTAGAACCGGCGTCCATATGGGATCCCGGGGCATTCAAGGCGAGGACTTTAGCTGCTAGGCCACGGCGCCGGTCCCTAAAAGCCTTTTTTAAACAAATTGTTTTAGAGATTTAGTAAAGGTTAAGGAGTGAGTGTGTAAACTTTATTGTGGAAGAGGAATGGTTATGGACTGAACGTTTTCCACCCCAAATTCATATATTGAAACCTTAACCCCCACCTCCACAGTCACTAGTTGGGTAAAGGGCTTTTCTGGAAGTAATTTCTGTTAAATGAGATTATAAGGATACAGGCCTGATGCTGCCCCGTAGGATCAATGTCCTTAAAAAGAAAAGACACCAGAGAGCCCTTACTCTCTCTTAGCAATGTGAGGATATAGCCAGAAGATGGGTCTCTGAGCCGGCGAGAGCTCTCAACAGGAACCACACAGTTGACCTGGGACTTTCCAGTCTCTAGAACTGCAATAATGACCTTGTGGTACTGAAGCCCACCAATCTGTGGCATTTTGTAATCACATCCTGGGCAGACCAAGACAGGATTAATGGTAGCAATGGATGTAGTTTTTTGATTACTTGTTATAGACCACTTTGGATTTCCTCAGAGTAGTATGAGTTCCCACATTTTTGTCTCCAGTTTACAGGTCGGGAAAGCAGTGACTAAAGGAATTGTTTCATATCTAACGCTTGGAAAATGGAGTGATGCATTGTTGATCTTGTCAATTTTAGGGAAACCGCTCCATTCAGTCCATTGATTTATTTTGAGGGAAAGAAATCTGGCCCCTGGGGGCCAATGATTCCTGAATATGTTCCGGGGGTCTAGGGTGGTCATTACGTTTCTGTATCAGCCACTGAAGGCCTGTTTATAATGCACCTAACTGATGAATATATGTGCTTACTATACTATATGTGATTAAAAATGTGATGATGTTACTTTGAAAAGTTCAATTCAGCTTCCCTTTTCTGCATAAAATTTAGGCAAAAGAAACCAGGTAGATATTCATGTAAACTTATATATCTTATTTTCAGTAAGTAGACAATCTCTGTAAAAGGGAGCTCTTTAGGGACTAGAAAATCAGAGTAAATCAAATGCAAAAATTAGTAGAAGGAAAAACCTTAATTTTTCCTGACCAAAAGGAAATAAAATAGACTGCTTAAAAAAAATCAAAAGACACAAAACATCAGTGAAAGGAATAAATTGCTCTTTGAAAATATGAACAGAATTTGCAGTTTTATATTAAAGATTGAACAAAAGGAAGGTGTTACACTGGACTCCACAGAAATACTAAGGGAGAGAGGTTATTGTGAACAACTGTGTGCCTACAAACCTGATAATTGAAGAAATGGACAGTTCCTGTACATGCACATTAATCATGAATGATGAAGAAGTAGAATACCTGAACTAACCAGTAAGGAGTATGGAGACTAAGTCAGTAATAAAAAATAATTGATCAAAGAAATGCCTAGGACCAGATGGTTTCACTGCTGAATTCTGCCAAACAATCAAATAAGAACTAATACTTACCTTCTTCAGTTATTCCAAAAACCAAAAGAGATGAGATTTCTTGTAAATGCATTCCATGCAACCAACATTAAATCCTAGTATTCGAACCAGGTAAGGGTACAAAAGAAGCAGAAAGCTATAGTCCAGTATCCATGATGAACATTCGTGAACAATTCTTAGCAGAAGATTTGCAAACTGAGTCCTTCAGCATGTTAATAAGGTTGTTGACCGTAATCACTTAGGACTCATACCGAGACTGAAGGAGTTGTTCCTCGTATACACATAGTAAGGATGATACACCAGATCAACAGCAGCTTTTCCAGCATTTGATAAAATTCAGCCTTGCTTTATGATAAAAACTCAGAACGAATTAGGCCTGGAAGAATGTACTTCAAAACATGAAATGTCAAACAGCTTATCAACTACAAAAAATCTTAATATGTTTATTTGCATCTAATGAAAAGGCTGAGTGATCATAGGGGAAAGATGGGTGAAAAATGTAACTTAAAATTCTACAGTAGGCCTAAATTGACATATTAAAAAAAAAATAAGTGGCCAACAGGTAAATGAAAAAAAAATGCTTTTGATCACTAGTCATCATAGGAATGTAAATCAAACTATGATGAAATTCCACAAGTGATGGGAAAATGTGGGAAAGATGGAACCTTGTGCACTGGTTATGAGAGGGAGTGAAAACAGCTGTGGTGGAGAAGAGAGCTGCTTCAACAATCTAATACTGAGTATAGAGTTAAGGGAATTGAATCAATCTGTTGCAGAGGTGTCTGCACTCCCATGTTTATTGCTGTGCTATTTATAGTAGCCAAGAACATCCATCTAGTGAACGGTAGATAAAGAATATGTGGTGCAAATAAGCAGTGGAATACCATTCAACCATAAAAATGATGAAATCTTGTCATTCCCAACAGCCTGGGACAAACCGGAGGTCCTTTTATTAAGTGAAACACAAAGATGGAAACTTTGTTAATTTTAGATCAGTGTCACAAAAAAAAATCTAGTTTTGCTCAGTGCTGGGGTCCATGCAGTAGGTGTGGATGACACGAAGATGTGAAGAGAACAGCTCCCCTGCTTGGCAGGGCCGGGGGAGCTTCCAGCTGTTTGGCAGGGCCCGGCGGATTTCTCTCTGACCACCTTGATGCAGTCACACCCCCTTTTGGCATGGACACTCAACCACCCCACCAAAAATTCTATAATCTATTGAGGCGTTGTCTGGCCCTGTGAGATGGCTTTTGCGACCAACGTGAGCTTGATAGTTAATGTTATTGATAATGTCTTGGTGAGTGGGCTTTTAACTGCACACAGGTGTACAATTAAACCCATGCCATTTCTGGATACCTTATTGTGTGCCTACCCATTGCCATGAAATCTGGCCCAGACATATAGCATGCCTTCTGGGAAATGGCTTGATAAGAATTTTACAAACTAATGGAAGTGATGGGAGTATGGACTGAAACTGCTATGACAAAAAATACAGCTACTGTGACCCTAAAGGCTGAGCTTGCAGGCCTAATGGCCAGCTAATGTCAGTGACCCCAACCCCCATAAACCAAGGCCCCAGACTTATTAACCCATAGATAATTTAAGATAGGGGTCTGGTTGTCACATCCGGCGCCAAGGTTAGAGCCCAGACTTGAGGAGAGCAGGTGGAAACTGGCAAGCCGAGATAAGCAAGGAATGTGTAATCCTCCTTCACTCATCTCTCAGATTGTGCCCCCCTTGTGGCTATGTCAAACTGCCCCTAAAAGAAAACTTTGTACTGCTGCTGTATAAATAAAGCAGACAGCTTTCTCGCATAGTCCACGATGATCCTGGAATTGTAGTGGTCTGTTTCTTTTCTCTCTATGCCTGTTTCACGCACCCTTCTCGAGTTCGGAACTCAGCTTGAGCTGGACTCCGGCAGCTCAGTTTGAATTCAGAAAGAATTTGAGCATCTCCCTGAGATGTTAAGTTTCCCCTATGTTAAGTTTCCCTACTAGTGTTAGGGTAGCCATGCTTAAGTAATGTATAAGGAATTTTTTTTTTTTAAGTAAGGCCTAGTACATACTTGGTAGAAGTCACAGGATTTACAAGGTGAGGATTTCGCCACTGAGCCATTGCACCAGGGCCTCTTTTGTGTCAGACGCTGAGCGTAATGAACAGCACTTACCAGATTTCTTTTAGGCAGATCACTTACCTGGGAAGTGCTCACTTAGTCTCAGAAAGGGTTTCCTCAATGAGGAGAGAAATCACAAGTGACATTTATGGGTGGAGTCTGCGAGCCAGAGCAGCTTTTGACAGTTGTGTTCTCTGGGTAACTCCCACCAGTTACTAAAGTGAATGCTGGCTGCCTTTATTTCTTTTAACCTCACTGCTCTTTGTCATGATGTTGAAAGAGTGGCAATTCCACCACATTGCACGGTTCAAAAGCTTGGGGCAGGAGGATGTTTATCTCAGGGGTCGTCCAGTTGTGAGGTTTGTTGGACGATGACAAGTGTAAGCTCCTGTTCTGTAATTAGTGAGGTGTGTACCAGCAGTGTGAAAGGCACCTGTACTGCTGGAGGTGATGTGTGACAGTTCTGTATGCGTGGAGTGTTCTCAAGCCCAGGGCAGAACCTGACCGTATTGATGGGTTGCATTATAAACCAGTTGATCAGTAGCCATAATTTAAACCCTTCCTCTCTTTACATTTAACCTTTTCACTTACTTTTAAAAAAATGAGGGTAGTACTAAAGGGCGTGCAATTAAAAAAAAAAAAAAGTTTTCCTCCTTCCAAGTCTGTAACTGCCTCAGATGTGACTATAAGCAGCAGCTTAAAAAATTTAGTACATGGGCCCGGCGGCGTGGCCTAGCAGCTAAAGTCCTCGCCTTGAATGCCACGGCATCCCATATGGGCGCCGGTTCTAGTCCCGGCAGCTCCACTTCCCATCCAGCTCCCTGCTTGTGGCCTGGGAAAGCAGTCGAGGACGGCCCAATGCTTTGGGACACTGCACCCGCGTGGGAGACCTGGAGGAGGTTCCTGGTTCCTGGCATCGGATCGGCGCGCATCGGCCCGTTGCGGCTCACTTGGGGAGTGAATCATCGGACGGAAGATCTTCCTCTCTGTCTCTCCTCCTCTCTGTATATCTGACTTTGTAATAAAAATAAATCTTTAAAAAAAAATTTACTACGTTATTGAGTCCTCCCTCCCACTATGTTTCTTACATTAGTGTGTATTCTTGACAGTATGTGTCACGGAATGCTTTTTCTGTAGCACATGGATACAGGCAGCTCATTTGACTCATAGGTTGCCTGCTATACATGGTAAGAATCTATCGCGATTTACCTCTGTTATCTGATTTTTGAGCATTTAGGTAGTTTGTAGCATTTTGTCCTTCCAAGCAGAAATGATTAGACAGTTTAGTTTATAGCTGAAATTGCTATGTGTGCGTAGAGTTTACTAGAGTAGGAGCAGGCACTGTGAAATGACAGGTTAAGTCACACCCCACCGTTCCTTTTCAGAGATTTTTAGGGTAATTTACCTATTTAACTGTGTTGAGAATTACTGCACAGGTTTTAAGGAACATCTAGAAATTTCTTTGAACCTTTTCAGTGTTACTGGAACCCTTGGAGGGTTGAAGAAGTGTTTTTTGTAACTTCTGCACCATGGTGTTGGATCATCTGCTTGAATGCTACCAGCATTGAGGGGATTAAAACTTCATGGGTGCCATGCTTTGGCTTTAGTTGACAGAAAAGTCAAGGTGTTTTAAAAGAGTAGTTGAATAGAGTGGGAACATCTGGATCTTTAAATAAACCACATTAATAAAGCTAGAAGATACTTTCAGGAGAGCAATGCATGTTTGGTCAATCTTGCGCATTTGACTAAGAAATGGAAACATAGAACCATGGTGGGGGCTTTGATTATGTGTTGATCCATTTTGATCCTTTAAAGGTAGTGCATCAGAATGAGGACAGTAAGCATCTGTTGTCCCATAGAATACCTATGGGTAAGGAATCCAGGAGTAACCAACCTGTCTGGTTCTGGTGCTGGCTAGCTCAGAGTTCACAGTCAAGATATCTCTGGAGGCTGTGGTCATCTGAAGATTAGAATTGGCCAGAAGGGTGTTTCCCCATGACTCACTGACTCACACGGCTATTGGCAGCACAGTTCATTACCACATGGACGTGACTATAGGGCAGCCTGGATGTCCCCACATTCTGCTCTTCAACTTCTCTCGTAGTGAGTAATTCCAGAGCAACAAAATGGAAACCACGTATTTCCTGACCTGGAAGCTGCAGCTGGTTACTGCTGCGTCAGACCATCAGTTACACAGCTTAGCCTTATTCAGCCATGCTAGAGGGGACTGGCAAAGATCCTCAGTATGGCAGGCAGGGGCCATTAGGGTTTCCCTGGAAAATGACTGCACAGTGGACCCCAGGGTTTCCCATCTCTCCCACCTATTTAACGAAAAACACAAGTTACTCCCAAGGATCTGAAATGCTTTCTTGATACAGAGCTCAATTTGGTTTATTAGGAGAGTTAAGCGATATTTAAACAGATTCTGGAAAGCCGAGAACCTATTAAGAATTTTCCTGTGTTGGAAGGACTTGTTGGATTTGGGCTGTGTTCTCAATTATGAATGTATTTCATTATCCTTTATCCTATGAGATTTTTGGCCCCAACACATAGGAAATAAATTCATAATCTTGACAGAGGAATGGAATCCTAGTGCAATATTCCAACTTATTTTTAGGCAAAAAGTTTCATAACATCTATTTCTCAAAGAGGAGAATAAGTTTCCTGGAAAATACATTCTGGAGAGTTCTCGGTTGAGGAACCTGGACGCTTATAGGGAAAATGTGGACATTAAGCTGTATTGGTGGCTCACTTGTGGTTTCAACTGCAAGCCCTCTCAGCCCTTCATTTTACCCTTTGTTTTGCAATCCGTCTCTTGGATTTCTTGGGCCAGCTGGATTTCTGTATGTTTCTGACAGTAAGTGGCTCTGGTGGAAGACTAAAGCGGAGGTGGCAGAGGGAAAGCAGACTCCGCCATTTCCAGCTTCTGTCTGTACTTCTCCTGGAGTCAGCTGTAGCTCTAGCCTTTGCTTGTTTAGAAACCTTTTTTTAAAATGTGTTTTTATTGGGAAGTCAGATATACAGAGAGGAGGGGAGGCAGAGAGAAAAGATCTTCCGTCTGCAGTGACGGAATGGCCGGAGCTGAGCTGATCTGATACCAGGAGCTTCCTCTGGGTCTCCCACATGGGTGCAGGATCCCAAGGCTTTGGGCCATGCTGCACTGCTTTCCCAGGCAATGAGCAGGGAGCTGGATGAGAAGCAGGACCACTGAGTCACGAACTGGCACCCGTATGGGATCCTGGCACATGTAAGGCTAGGATTTTAGCCACTAGGCTACCATGCCAGGTCCTAGAAACTTTCAATACCAACTTTGCCACAGCCCCCGACTTTGGTCCCGTTGGTGATTATACTGGACATGTCCTGCTTACCCCCTGCTCCCCCTCTTACAGTCCCATTGTCAGTCCCTTCTTAGAGCGCTCAGGTTCTGGGGACTCCACATTGTCCCGTTTCTTCATTCTTAAGGCTGGTAGCTGCTTCTACAAGGTCCGAAGAGCAGGGTTATGTCTGTGTCAACTTTGCCATTATTTTTGTTTCCTAACACCTATGCATTCCACTTCCTGTATTAAATGCCTGCTATCTGAGGTACCTCATGTGTGAACTTTCTGCGATCCCAATGATGAAACACTTACTAAGGTTTTTTAGTTATGACATTTGTTGCAATTACAGGGACATGTTTCTGGTTAAATTTTCTTTATTGCAAGTTAAGAATCATACTAAGAGGCTGCAGTTTTCTCCATTTGGTCCTTTGTCCAGAAGTTTATTACTTTTCTAATTTTCCTAGAATTTTTCTTTTTCTTTTTCTTTTCTTTTCTTTCTTTTTTTTTTTTTTTTTTTGAGAAAGAAGGAAAGAGAGCTAGTGCACTGTCATTTGCTGAAGTGGAGCTGGCGCTGAAGTCAAGATCCAGGAACCCAGTCAAGGTCTCCAATGAGGTAGGCTGGAACCCAGCGACTGGAGCCGTTAGCAGGAAGCTAGCAGTGGGAGTTACAGATGGAAACTGAACTCAGGAACTCTGATGTGAGATGTAGGTGTTGTTCCTACTAGGCTGCACATGCTCACTCTTGCTTCTCTGATTTTTGACAATCGTAACTGTTGACTTCATGTGATGAATTTGGCCTCAATGAGCAAGCATCCGTACCCTGTGTCCTTCCCTCACGGTGATTCTAGAGGCACAGGTTATCTGGATGTTGAGTAATAGTTCCCTCTTTGTAATGCTGGTTCTGTTCCTATACAGCAGTTTCCTAGTGCTGAGAGAGGAGAGCTGTGTGTTCTTGCCTCTCCGTCCTGCTGTTGAAGCCTCTGGTGTTGTGCTTCCTGTTGCCTCCATCCTCATAGATAGTGCTCACTAGCGGGCAACTTTAGGACCTGGACTGACTTTCCCGCATCTTGCTGTATTTTCCCCAAGACTTTAACTCCTGCTCTGCCATCTGCTGTACTTCCATTTTCTATTCCCAGACACCCATTCCTTCTTTTCCTCATTACCCCCAAGTGGAACAATTGATGGTTTGTGTAGATTAAAATTTGAAGCTCTTGCTGAGAAGGTAAATCTGCTGAATTATTTAAATGTTATAGAGGGAGAACTTCTGCAAGGAGGAGGCATAATTTCATCAACATATGAAGCAAGTGATCATTTTCTAGACCAGAAGAAACAGGGATTTCATTAATAGTGCACCTGCTCTTCAGGCTAATAAGTTAATTAAGTCATTTGCCTTTATTTTAGGGGCTGTGTGTACCTTTAGTGAATGTTTACCTTATTGCCCCATTTACATAGCATTGTGTCATGTAGCTGTATCTGGGGGATAGTAAAGGAATAAAGTACCCCAGCTCTTGCATATCTTGTAGGACTTTAGTGTTTACCTGGGGAGATAGGAAATATATATTAAACAGTGAGGGGACTCAAACAACTGCAAGCTGATGTGACGGAACTGTACTTAAGTGTGCATCGTGGTGCAGATAATAATGATGTTTCCTGTACAGAGATACTAAATACTTTGTTATCCTTCTTAATACTCTGAAATACTTAACTCTAATTAGTCATATTTCACAAGTGATAAATCTTAGAGGTCAAATTCTTTGCTCAAAAATATGTATCTGCAAAGTGATAGAAGTGGGGAGTGAACTAGAAGACAGAAGATCTCTCTCTCACCTCTCTAACTCTGCCTTTCAAATAAAAAGAAAATAAACCTTTAAAAAATATAAGAGAAAAAACTTCCTGCAGAGGGCTGCTGCTGTGTCTCTCACGTAGGTGACAGGAATGAACTGAGAGCCATCTCTGCTGTCTCCAGGGTCTGCCTTAGCAGGAAGCTGGGGTCAGGAACAGAACTGGCCCTCTGATAAAGGGGTCCAGGCATCTTAGTTGTAAGGCCCAATGCCTGCTCCTAGAGTATAACTGTTTGAGGAGCAATTTTAGGTTTGCAGAAAACATTGTGGGGAAAAAAGCAGTTCTTATACCACCTCACATTCCCTTGCCTTTTCCCCTCTTAACATCTTAGTTTGACACATTTGTCACAGTTGATGGATTAATGTTGGTTTTTTATTGTTGACTCAAGTCAGTTGTTCACTTCAGCGTTCACTCTGTTTCATTTAGTTCTTGGGAGTTTTAACAAACACATGGTATGCATTCACCATTATGGCATTATACAGGATTGTTCTCCTGGCTGAGAGTTCCTTGTGCTCCACCTGCTATTCCATCCTTCAGTTGTCTGTGTCCTTGCATCTCTGCCTACCACTGATGCTTGCACTGCCTCCATAGTTTTGCCTTAGAATGTCAAGAATGATGCTTAGATGTTCTCAAAGAGTATGTCTCCTTTTCACTCTGGCTTCTTTCACTTAACAACCCATATTAAGTTTCCTGTATGGCTTTTTATGGTTCCATAGCTCGTTTGTTCTTATTGCTAAATAGCATTCTCTTGTCTGAATGTACCACAGTTTGTTCATCCATCCACTAATTGTTCTGTGTCTTGTTTGCTTCCAAATTTAGGAAATTATGAATTGAGCTTTTTTGAACATTATTATGCAGATTTTTGTGTGGACATGTTTTGGATTAGTGTTCCAGATTTAAGATGCATGTGAAATGTGAGAAAGTCTACCAAAGTTTCTTTTTTTTTTTTTAAGAGAAGTTTTATTTGTAAAGTGACCAGGTGAATCTGGAAAGAAGAGGGAAGGGGCTGACACCTCCCGAGAGAGCTGGGAGGTGGGGTGACTCTTGAAAGGAGAAAGGGAGAGACACCCTCTTTTTCTAAAGGTGTTATTTATTTATTTATTTAAAAGTGTTACAGAGAGAAGTAAAGACAAAGACCTTCCATCCTCTGATTCAGTCCCTGCGTGGCTGCAGTGGCCAGGGGTGGGCAGGAAACCAGGAGGCAGGTGCTTCTTGTGAGTCTCCCACTCTTGTGCCAAGTGCTTGGACCATCTTTTGCTGCTTTCCCATTAAGTTAGTAGAGAGCTTGATCAGAAGTGGGAAAGCCAGTTCGTGAGCCAGTGCTCAAATGGGATTCTGGCATTTCAGGTGACCCCATCAGAATTTCTTTAAATGGTAGGAAAAATAGTTTTTTTTTTTACCCCTGTGCCAGTGCTAAATTCTCACCATTATAAAGGCATGGCTGATTACATAAGAAAATAGCAGTGTCAAAAGGCAACACAAGAAAGTAGGTATTTCTGGAGTACACTGCCCATTCTCACATGGGAAATTAAGACTAATGCCTTTTTAAGAAAAACAAAAACAAAGAGATTGTTTATTTGAAGTAATTAGAGAGAAAGAATCTTCCATCTGTTGGGTAGTGCCCACTCAATGGTCAAGACAGAAGCCAGGAGCTTGCTCTGGTGGCAAGGGGCTCAGCTCGTGGGGTTGTCTTCTGCCACTTTCCCCAGGACATTAGCAAGGAGCTGAATCTGGAGAGAAATAGCTGGGATAATTGGTGCTCAAATGGGATGCTGGTATCACAAGTGGTGGTTTATCTTGCTACAGCATGATGCCAGCCCCCAGACTCAAATCCTGAATTGTTTTGGTTTTTTTTTTTGATTAATCAAGACAAGGGCACATGCTGACTATCTTGCTACACACATGTGGATGTAGTTCATACTTAAGGTATTCATACTTGCATATGACCTGAGAATGAGAGTTGAATTATAAACTGAATGCTTGACATCAATCAGGTCTAAGATGCTTATCTGTTTTAATAATTTTATATGAGCCATTTCCCATGTATTTCTTATACTTTATTTTTTTTCTGAAGTCATAAGCTCTTTACAAAGACATATCTAAAGTGTGCACACATCCTGGGATGTTACTGTGTATCTTGCTTGCTTTTGAGTCAAGAGCGATTCTTTAAAGATTTCCTGTGACCACCAGAAATTCTGCCAGCAGGTCTTAGGTCCTGGGAATTGGCCAACCTTTCTTCAGACCGACTCATGCTGAGACACCGTCAGTGTTTGGTGGTCTCTCTAAGTCTTCTGGTTCAGAGGATGTGTGGGTATTGAACCAGAGCATGTAAGTTCCCTTCTGAAGACCTAACTCTGGGTGGTGTAACTGGAGGAAAATCAGTTGAACTTTTTTGTATGCCGGAGAGTCTGGAGCCTCTCTGTGCTGACTGGATGTTGTGAAGGTGGACCAGTCTAGGTTTTCAAAGCACTCACATCTCCCCAGGGGAAAGTGCTTTGCAACTTGCAGGCATAATTACCGTTATGTTCCAGCTGGAATAAAGCAAGCAAAGTGCACTCACTGTAAAAACCAAATGCTCACCCTTTTCTTCCAGGGGCTCCATTTGGCTGCTTGAGAGGGGTAATTTATCTTGAACGTGAGAGCATATGAGTTGCAATGGGAATATTTTAATTATTATTCAATATTCCATCATAAACTTGGACTCATAATTATTTTGATATTTTAACTTAAATACATCACACTCCGTGGTCCAGGATCTTTCTTGACCTAGATTAAAGTGGACAAATGCTTCTGCTTCCTGTATGTGAAGAGCACTTAGAACTGCTTTGATGCCTGCTCGATGGATGCCTTCCAGCATGGAGTATTCTCTCTGTAGCTGGAGCATGAAGAGTGAGAACAAAAGCAAGGGGCAGTGAGGAGTGGCTTTCTGATTTCTCAGCGATTCACAAAATCAAACTGGAAGGTGTGTTTACACGTACAAAAGATGTGCAACTAACAACGATGAAAGACCCAATCTCTTTCATATTTTAAGACTTCTAGGGGTTGGTGTTGTAGTGTATTAATTAGCCTAAGCCTCTGTGATGCTGGCATCCCACTTGGGTGCTCCTTCTAGTCCTGGATGCTCCACTTTTCAGTCCAGTTCCATGCTTCTGTCCTGGGAAAGCAGCAGAGGATGGCCCAAGTCCTTGGCATCCTGCAACCATGTAGAGGAGCTGAAAGAAGTTGCTGCTCCTAGCTTTGGATTAGTCCAGCTCTGTCTGTTGCAGCCATTTGGAAAGTGAACCAGTGGATGGAAGACCTCTGTCTTCTCTTTGTAACTCTGCCTTTCAAATAAAAATAACTAAATATATTTTTTAAATGGTTGAAATATGATGCAATGTATCACTCTCTGGAAATGCTTTGCATGCATTAGTAGGATGGTGTGGAATTGAAATAATGATCAGTAGATAAGATTTTTCAGTTGTCTTCTAAAATATCTTCTACAAATGATTTATAGATGAGAAGTTGATGTTGCAAATATTTTATTGGTTACCTTTTTTATGGATTTTTTTTTTTTTTTTTTTTTTTTTTAGTGGGAAAGGCAGGTTTACAGAGAGAAAGAGACAGGCAAAAGGATCTTCCATCCTCTGGTTCACTTCCAAGTGGCCGCAACAGGTGGGACTGAGCTGACCCAAAGCCAGAAGGTTTCTCTGGATCTCCTATGTGGGCACAGGGTACCAGGCCTCTGAGCCAGCCTCCACTACCTTCCCAGACTGTAATCAGGGAACTGATGGAAAGTAGAGTAGCTGGGACATGAACCAGCACCCACATGGCATGCAGTATTTGGAGGTGGAGGATTAGCCAGTTGAGCAAATGTACTGACTGTGGTTACATATTTCTGTATCATTGATTTAATGCCACATTTTTAAAATAAGCAATGCTAATTTTTAATAAGCAATTTTATTTTTCAGATTTCTGTACATGTTATTAAACATTGGGAACTTTTAAGACTGTATAATAGTTTTCCATCTTATGTCATCCTTCACACTTTTGTTTAACAAAAATATTCATGGTGGGTGTTTCTGTCGGCACACTCCTAGGGTAATGTGGACAGCTGGGCCCATACGGTGTTGACAGATCATCAGTTGAAATAGCAGTTTATGCTTTTGAGGACAAAAGATACCTAGGTGAGATTTTTACAAACCCAAAGCAGGGTAATCATTTATTATTTTGCAGCATTTTCCTAGGCTTTATTATGTTCAGACTCTGTTGGGTTGGACTGTATGCCTCCCTGCTGATCAGTCTGTAAGACACAGCAGGATTTTAAAGCCAAATTGCTTCTTTTTGATCTACAAGCATGTATTTCTTGCTAAAAGGGCAGAAGCCTGAAATTCTTTTTAAAAAAATGCATGTGATTTAATAATTCCATCTCTGTGACGCCAAAATGAACTTATTACAACAAGGATGTGATGAGCTTTGGTCTGTAGGAATGTTATTCCAAATGGCAGTAGCAGTTGATTCGGAAAGAAGAAAAAAAAAAATCCTAGGATAAAAACCTCTGTCTTTTACAACATTTCCTGATTTCTGTGTTTTACTAAGGAGCTTACACAAATAATGATATAGTATGGGCATGGGGGAAAGTGTCCTGGAATGTTGTAAATGATTGGGGAACATCACAGGTAGTTTTGGCAGGCTTGGCAGTCAGGTTGGAGGCAGGTGGGGCCTCCTGGGCCCAGGAGTGCCAGTGTGTTTATGTGTCCTTCCTTCGGATTGTCCCCTCACAATCCGAAGGTTTGACCTTAGGGCTTAGAACTCCACACACTAGTACATTCTTGTGAGGTAAGGATTGATTTTCAAGTTTAGATAGTTTTCTGAGAAATTTTTTTAAGGTTTATATTATTCTTATTGCAAAGTCAGATTATACAGAGACGAAGCTCTTCCGTCTCATGTTTCACTCCCCAAGCAACTGCAACGGCTGGTGCTGCGCTGATCCGAAGCCAGGAGCCAGGAGCTTCTTCCGGGTCTCCCACACGGGTGCAGGGTCCCAAGGCTTTGGGCCATCTTCAACTGCTTTCCCAGGCTATAAGCAGGGAGCTGGAAGGGAAGTAGGGTGCCGGGATTAGAACTAGAGTGCATATGGGATCCTGGTGTGTTTAAGGCGAGGACTTCAGCCACTAGGCCACCGTGCTGGGCCCAGTTTTCTGAGAAATTAATGGCATGAATAACAAAGGATGTTTATTTTTAGGAGAAAATAATGGCTTAAAGTATAATGAAAGGCCTGTGTATGCTCCACCCCTGCATAATTTACTGAGTGCCAAGACCATGGAGGAATAGTGGCATACCCACTGAGGCAGAGGTCCTGATATCTGAGGCCCTGAGATCAAGTACTGGCTGTGCCATGTGACCAGGACATACTGCTTATGCCCCCTGCACCCCAGATGCCTCTTCTGAGAAGATGACGGCAGTAATCTTGGGAACTTGTCAGCAGTGCTGTGAGGAATTGACGTGAAGGCACTGAAAATACTTATTCATACTGGATATCTGTTAGTGCTCATTAAACACCAACTCTTGCTAATATGTTCCTGGCATTTCGCTTGGTAGGGAGATAACAGCATTTCTGGTGACAACGATAGTATAGATAGTGTAGTACAGATTGTATAGATAGTATAGTATAGACTAACAGATAAAAGAACATTTATTAATGTTTTCATTCAGCTTTAGTATAATATGGTAAAAGTAAGGGTATATTTACTGCATAGTTTAAAAACCATGATTGATTTATTGTGCTTTCAGAAATCTAATTTGAATCGCTTCAGGCTAGAGATCAGTAATAACATTTCCCATAGATAGCATGCTCTGTAGTTCAGACTTTCCTGTAAGTTCTGAATGGCTTTCCCTGGTTGGATTTAGTTACATGTGACTGGTCCCTGTGGACTGGCTCACTAACGTGTACCCGTCCGGGAGAATGTTCTTGTGTCTTGAGTATGTTCTGTGGCCTCACTCTGAATTACTGGCTCTTGAGTCTGAGGAGGAAGAAACTGGCAAAACCGTGGGGAGAAGCCTGGCATGAGATGCCTTTGTTCCTGACCACTTGGCTGCCAAGATGAGACAGACCTTGGGCACTGGGTCATTTCCAGGGATTCAGAAGGTTTTTCCATCAGTGTGTTGTGATAGGTGCTTTGAGTTTCATTGCTGCAACTCAAATTGCAGGATTCTTCCGGGACTTCTGGGAGGCCTGAGTGTACCTACTGAAATCTATTCAAGTGGAAACAATCTTGTGCAACCTCTCTATTGGCTGGAGTGACTTGTGCTATTGCTGGTGTTGTTTTTGCTGTTTTAGAAGGTATGCTGGTGCTGGCATTGTGGTGTAGCCAGCGAGATTGTCGCCTCTGACACCATATGGGTGTTGGTTTGAGTCCTGGCGGCTCTGTTTTGGATCCAGTTTTTTGCTAATGACCTGAGAAAAGTAACAAAGAATGGCCCAGGTGTTGTGCTCATGCCACTCACATGGGAGACCTGGAAGAAGCTCCTCGCTCCTGACTTGTGCCTGCCTCTGTCATAGCTGTTGTCTGGGGAGTGAAGCCAGCATTTAGGAATTCAGTCCAGTTCTCTTGTGTCAGCAAGAACCCGGTTACCTGAGTGATCCCAGCTGCCTCCCAGAGCCTGCCTTTGGAAGCTGGAGCTAGCCCAGGGACTCTGGTTTTGGATGTAGGTATCCTAACTTGTGTCTTGACTGTGAAACTAAGCACCCTTTTCAATATAGAAGCTTTTAAAATGTAGTGTTTTATGATGTTTTACGACATATTTTTGTATTTCATGTAAAAACTGTCAATTGCTTCTTCCCAACTGGGCATTGCTTATAATTTTTAGAATACACTCATTCATTGCACAAAAAGTGTGTCCTTTCTGGCAGGTGCTTGGATGGATTCTGGTAAGAATATAGTGGTGAATGAACCAAACTTGATCTTGTCCCTGAACAGCATACAGTGTATTGGAACATAGATAAAAAAATGATCTTTTAAATGAAGAATTGACTGAGGAAGGATTGAAGGCAGCAGAAATTGCTAAATTGTAGTAGCATTGAAACAAATGGTACCCATGAATGTCCTGGCTGAGCTTCTCAGGGGAGTCAGAAATGCTGAAAAGGGAAGCGAGTGTCAGGGTCTTAACAACTGCCTAACAGGCAGTGCTCCAAAAACAATTGTTAGGTTTCTATGTGTGACAGTGACGTAGGGTCACATTGACAGATCTGAGGTATCAATGATGACTGATATGGGAAAATGTATCGCAGACGGTTTGAATGAGGTGGGGAGTGACCAGCCCCAGATGTGATGTGCAGCTTACTACATCTACAGAAACGGGCTGATGGGTCAGCTCCCGGCCTGCCTGTCTGGTGTCATTGTGCTAATGGCTTCAGCGGCATGGCAGACCACTGAGAAACAGGGTGAAAATCCACAAGAGGGAAAATCCTGTTTTCCAGGAGAGAGGAAGGGAGAAGGAAGGAGAGGAACCGTCATCCAGTGACTCGCTCCTGGGATTCTTCCTCTAGGAATATTACTCATACACACACACACAAGACCTTGAAGGAAATAAAAAGCAAAAAAAGAAACTGATATATGTTGAGCTGTGAACACAGGTCAAAAAAGTAATTCTTCACTCACAAAGCAAGGGGATCATTTTTAACCTCAGTGACATTCAGGATTCACAGCAACATGCATGACTTGTACAGTAGCCTTTTGGGTCATGAGGCGGACAGTCTTTCTAGATGGAGCATATCCTGTTGTCTTCCAGTATGTGTGTTTCCGGAGATTCTCTCATTTAGAAATTCTTGGGTTTGCATCCCACAGTAGCACTGCTTGGAGTTGCAGCAGTGTTTTGTAAGTGACCTTGACTGGTCCCTGCTTCCTGGAAGCCTCGTCTTTTGTAGGCTTCCTTCCCTGGTGAACTCTGCTTTCCCGGTAGTAGGAAGCTGTTCGCTGTCTCCAAGTACTTCTTGGGTCCTTTGGCTTTTGCACCCCTGTGTCTGTTACTCCTTTGCACTTGAGCACAATGTGTCCTCATTATCTTCCTGTTTTAGTTGTACTTTTGACTCAAGTATCTTGCCTTAAGCCAAATCTCTTTCTAAGCCAACATTTCATAAACTTTGGTTTAGGATAGATCTTAAGAGCCAGACCAAAGAAGTATGTGTTTGTATCAGGCCCTGGAATTGGTTTTAATTCTCTGCCAGGGCTGTAGCTTTGGGGTTTTTAATGCAGTATTTACTGAGCTTAAAAGTTATGCTGTAGAAATAGATGTATGAGTGTCCAGAATGAGGAATACTAAAAAGACCTTTTGGCTTGATTCACCGTGCATGTGAGCACGGTGAACTGATCCAGTATCTCAAATTTACTTGATCAAGGAATGCTTTGGTTTGACAACATCTGTTAGTTTCTTGAGAACTGAATGTAGTTTTGGAAAACCTGGTTTGAGTTAGTAAGAGGAAAACTCTTAGGAAGGAATGTCCTAGGATAATGGGAACACCAGACACATTTTCTTCATCTCTGTGAATGAACTCCATGACTTGACGTTAGTATTTCAGCATTTACTTCCTCATCAGTGGAAACTTTATAAGGCCATGGAAGACCTAATTGCCACATTGTCCACCCACAAAAAATGAAAAATTTTTGAGAAAATCTCTTCAAATAATTTATGATGTAAAGAATTTGAAACATTCATAAAAACGGGAGGAAGTTGAACCCATAAATGCTTATTACCCACATTCAACAGTCAGCAAATTTTGTCATATTCTTTATGACTTTTTTTTCTGAATTATTTCAAAGCAGATGTGAGAGACCATTTGGTGTGTATCTTCCCAAAAGGGGACACTGCCTGAGTAGTATCATTGTGCATTACCAAGATTTATAATTCCTTGGTAATGTCTGATATGTAGATGAACTAATAAAAAAAGTGAGACAAAAATCATGTGCCGTGAAAGTCTGTTTTTTTAATGTGCGATTCAGTGATTTTTAACACATTGACAGTTATGCAGGTATCAGCACTCTTTACTCCATAAGTGGCTACAACTGCCAGGGCTGAACCAAGCGGAAGCCTGAAGGAACTAGGAGTTTTACCCATGTCTCTCATATGGGTGACAGAGGTCTAAGCATTGGGTCATCTTGAGTTGCTTCTGCCAGTCCTTAACCAGGGGGCTGGGTCAGAAATGGAGCAGCCTGGACTTGCATTGGTGCCCATTTTGGATTTACCTACCATGTTGCAACACTGCCTGTTCCCTGGAGCACACCCCAGTTTCTCTGTCCTGTTTTGCATGTTCTAGACACAATGTGAACTGGTGTGATGGGTTTCTTTCATTTAATATTTTTGAAGTTTAAGAAATTGCCAAAGTATTTTTCAAAGTGATTGGAAAGTCACCAGCAATTTGAGTGGCTTCTAATTCCTCCATATCCATCTTCAGTACCTGTTGTGGGTTTGATTTTGGCCATTTTAGAGGGTGTAAGTGGTATTTCTTTGTGGTTGTGATTCATATTTTGCTAGGCACCACTGGCGTTAGTTACCTTTTCATTTGGTTATTAGATATTTGTGTATCTTCTTTGGAAAAATGTCTTTTTTTCTAAATCTTTAAATGAGTTACTGTATTTAAATTGTTGAGTTGCAGCAGTTCTTGATCTTAAGTACTCTTCCCTGATCAGATATATAATCTAAGTATTTTTTGCTCATTTCTCTATTTCATTCACTGTTTTGATGGTATACTTTGAAATGCAAAGTTTTACATTTTAATTGTCGAATTTGCTTAACTTTTGTTGTTGTTATTTGTGACTTTGATGCTGTATCTAAGAAACTGTTATCTAATTTGAGGTCTTGTAGATTTATGCCTTTATTTTCTCCTGAGAGGTTTACTGCTTCAGCTCTTATATTTACATCTTTGTTTTGTTTTGAGTTAATTTTCATATAATGAATAAGGAAAAGTCCACATTCTTTTGTTTTAAATTTCATTTCATTTTATGACACAGTTTCATAGGCTCTGGGATTCCCCCAACCCCTCTCTCCGCCCTCCCCCCATGGTGGATTCCTCCACCTTGTTGCAGTATTACAGTTCAAATCCAGTCATGATTCCTTCATTGCAAGCATGTGCCATGCATAGAGTCCCGCATCTTATTGTCCAGATGAATTCAACAGTTTTTTGGGGAGACCATCTTTGGTCTGAAATAGAGCTGGCAGAATATCATCCCGTCCAATGAAAAGCCACAGCATAACATCAACAGCAATTTACAACATTATGGAGTTAATTGACATGGTATTGAGTGACCAGTATGTTAGAAAATGCAAGTTCTTAACCACATCCTGTGACTACTTCATTGACATTTCGATTTTAGTGTATATACAACCAGCTGCTATACATCTTAAAATGGCTATAGGGTACTATTCAGCTGTCTCGTGTCTATTTTCATTTTTATATTTAGCAGTTTATACTATTGAAGCATAATTTTTACTGGCAAATTTTAGGATAGTCCAAACTGTCTTATAACTCTAACAAGGCATATGTCAACAGTTGAGGTGTAGAATAATTTTAGGAGGGGTGTGTGGAGAAATCTTCAATACCTTAGTGAGGAGTAACTAATCTCTGTATCCCACCTAGTAAGGTATATGTGAATGCACGCTGACCGTTTCCTGTCTGTTTCTAAGCTTTGCTTATTGGTCTCTGTCTGTCTAATCTAATTTTTTTTTTTGGTGAGGGAGCTCCAGAACGATCCTGATGGTGATTGCAAGTGATGGTGGGGATCCAAAGTTGGAACTAGGTAAGGACCAGACAAAGCTCCCCTCCCGAGTCCCGAAGGAAGTTTACTGTTCTTCTGTTTCTGAGGTCCGCTCAGTTCTCCCAGCTATTGTTCCAATGAAAAGTCCACATTCTTAAGAAGAAATTTGGCTTTGGCTTTCAGAATGACCTGAAAGATACTTCTCTGCCTTTCACCTCCTTCCAGGTGTGATCTTTATTCTCCATCCCACCTCCTCTGTTCTCGGCTAGTCATGGCGTAATGTGTTAGACTCTGCTTGGTGTAGAAAGTGGTACAGTTAGAATCCATCAGACAAAGTCACTATTACAAATGTGATTATTTTTAATTAAGTGATCAATCAAGTCATGATAGACATCTGCTGTTTTTGCCTTCCTTGCCTGTTTGCTTCTAGAAATGAAACTGAGTTTGTTCATAGTGGGAATGATTTAGTCTGTTTCTAAAATGATCTAGCCTTTGCTTAAGGAATGGGACAACTGTGCTCACTTGGTCAGTAAAAATTGTATCTCTAGAGACACAGGGAGTGGTTTGTTCTGAGCTAGACCCAGACTCAAAAAAGGACAGTATGGGAAGCATCTGAAATCCGTGGGAAAGAAGGCTGGCATTGCCTGGAAGTAGTGCTGTCTTGGCACCAGAAAGGGCTATTTCTCTGTTTGAAACCACTACGAGGAAAGGTAAACAGAGAAGTGGGGACAAATTCTTAGCATTTGAGCAGCTGGTTCTAGCTTTGCCCAAAGCTGAGACCTTTCAGGTCTATTCTGTGTTATGTTTGCAGCTGAACGAGTTGCAACTGTTAACACAGATAAAGTGCTTGGGATTGAGGACACAAAACTTGTATATCTGCCTTTATGAACCTCACAAGTTAAAAATCATAAGCCAATTAGCAGATGAAAATGTAAGATTAGACACTTGAACAAAATAGATTGACAGCACAGAGCAAAGAGTTGATAACTATTGGGGGTGGGAAGAAAGGGGATTGGAAAAATGCCTCAGACAGGGAATTCCTAATTTAAGATTGAACAACTGGTTTATATTCACTGGGTCTTCCTGTACATAACAAAGCTTATTTTCCCATTGCCACCTGCAGAAGTTATTTCCACTACCATGTGGAGGTTGGATTGAGTTGTATTCCACAGGAGGCATGGGTCTGGCTGTTGCATGGGGCATACACCGACACTTTTCCAGGAGCCTGGAAGAGAATGTGGAAAGTCATAATAGCGGGTTATCAGAAAGCTAATACTTGGGCGGTACATGGTGTTGCAATTTTTCAGAACTTTATTCAGTTGTGTTTGTATCCTCAGGTAAAGACTCAGTGAGTATTGTACTTTTAATGTGACCTCATTGCTGACTTGAGACCGTTTGTTCCAACTCACTCATTTTACAGAGCAAAAATTGAAACCCAACTGAGCTTTAGAAATTTCCCAAAGTCGTATAGCTGTGCTGGAGCTGTGATCTTTGTCTCTGTACCCTTGGAGAAGACTTCCTATTTCATATCTTCTCCTATTTGAGGCATGTTTTTCAGAGGAAACCTCTTACTTGAGGACAAAAGCTGGTGGACTTTGTAGTGAATTTCCAAGGTAGAGGGGATGAAGAATAGGGGAGGTATCTTGTGTGGAGGAGCTAGACATGTGCCAGCTGGATGTTATTTGTCGTCATCTGGAGTTTGGGACCCAGCCTCTACTGGAATGGCAGGATGGCTGGCTGCCACTCTTCATCCAGATGCTGCTCCTTGTGTGTGCGCTCAGGCAGGAAGCTGTGTCCCTTGTGTGGGTTGTCTGCATACTGTTCCAGCATTCAGGATTTCCAGCATACTGGATTTGGGGTCAGGCAAGATTGGAAGATGCAATTAACTTTCAGGAGATGATTGTTTTTCTATTTGGTTGTCTCTGTTGAGCCACTGTCTTCTCCCTTCTGTCACAAGGTTTTACATACCCAGTGTAGCTTTGAATATGGTTCTCAGAAGGGATTCTGAAAATGACAAGATGTAAGCCAATGCAATAAATACGCTTTTTTTTCCTTTTCCTTAAGGCAAAGCTTGATGCTAATGCTTGGTGCTTTCTAGTGGCACTAAATATCTTTATCTGAGTGGACAGGCTTAGATGGGGCGATGTGGGTGGCTTCGGGAATTACCTCTCTTGACAGCATATGGCAGCAAGTTTGTATTTTCTTATCCTGTGTGGGATAATGGAACAGGGACGGATGATGGCATTGTGGATGAGAAAGTAATGTGCTCCCCCAGCCCTTGGCAAACCTTGTCAACAGTATCACTGCTTGTCATTTCTTCATATCTTTTATAATGCTCAGTGGGAGTGTTTCCAGTGAATTCACCACCAGTGCGGTTGTGAAGCTTGTCCGACAAATAAACAAACAGGTGATTCAGCACATTTCGCAGATGGTATGTTGAAGACCGAAACAAAATCAGAATGGCGTAAGCTGACTAAATTTCTGTTGTCTGCAGCTCGGGTTGACATGAACAGACAACTGTGGTAAAGTCCACCTGCAAATTCTGCTTCCTTTGGTGTCCAGGAACCATTTGCTGTATCTTTGGGAGTTGAATTGCGACATATCAAATATAGCTTGCTTTGGGGGAGAACTGAAGTGGAAGGAGTATTTGGGGCTCATGTGGAGAAGTAGATGGAAGAAGTGAAATCTGAATAAAAGTAAGGAATGCTTTATGGAGATACAAGTCACATGCAACTTAATACAACAATGATTATAATTTTCAAAAAAAATTCATCATTGGGCCTGGCGGCATGGCCTAGTGGCTGAAGTCCTTGCCTTGTATGCACCAGGATCCCATATGGGCACTGGTTTTAATCCCGGCAGCTCCACTTCCCATCCAGCTCCCTGCTTGTGGCCTGGGAAAGCAGTCGAGGACGGCCCAAAGCTTTGGGACCCTGCACCCGTGTGTGAGACCTGGAAGAAGCTCCTGGCTCTGGATCGGCACAGCACCGGCCGTTGCACTTACTTGGGGAGTGAATCACTGGATGGAAAATCTTCCTCTCTCTGTATATCTGACTTTGTAATAAAAATAAATAAATCTTTTTTTTTCTTTTGCTATTCATTTATTCATTAATTACATTGTATTACATGACACGATTTCATAGGTACTGGGATTCTCCCCCCCTTTACCCCCAACCCTTCCCCCATGAAAATTCATCACATCTGAAAAATCACCATATCCATGAACTGGCTTTCTCTTTTAGCCCCACCCTCTAGCTTTAAGCAAGTAATATTTCTGCTTCTATGGATTTGATTCATTTTTGTATCTGAATCCTATTGCGTTGCATGGATGTATTTTGTTTATGAGTAACACTGCTACTCACATTAATTCATAAGTGTTTTTGTTTTTTGTCAAGTTTATTCAAAAGGTGAGGAATTTATAGATTATGTGAAACATAATCAGGGAGAGAATGGGCAAGATGGAGATTGGGGGAGGGGAGGCTGGAAGGAGATGTTCCAACTTTAATCTTGCGTCTGTGGGAGGAGAGAGAGGGCTCCGCTCCCTCTTGCCTAGCTTCTTATGAGCCTGAAAAGGACAATGGCTGCGTGGTACCATCTCCAGGTCCTGGTTAAGAGGGAGTATCTTTAGGTTTTCAAGGGGTCATTTGGTTGATAGATAGACTGTTATATAGAGTAGGGAGGTATGGCTTCCAGTTTCTGATTCCAAGATAGCTACCTACCTGTTCCATTTCATTTCCCAGAGATTTACGACTCTTACTCTCAAGGGTTGTAGAAACATGTGGGTTCATCTTATCTTCTTCAGTTTCTTCCCTCTGATTAGGGGTGTAGACCTTGAATGTCCTGAGTATGGAACTCTTTCCCTACATCATCTAATGGGTCCATCTCAGGAACCAGAGAAATTGCAGCTGATGCCAGTGGCTGTCAGTGCATAACACTTTGCTAGTGCAAGGATCTACTACAGTGGAGTCAGTCAGTGGGGGAAGTTGTTCTAAGATGTCAGAAAAATCCATTGATTATTTATAGCAGAAAACTGTTCATTGCGAAGCAGCGGATTAAGTAGTGTACAAGCCTGACTTAGTCCAGGTTGTCCAACTGGAACTTCTCAACTGGTTCCATTCCAAGGAATTAATTCAGTTTGTTCTCATGCACGTGTCAATTCAGTGTGCTTCTCAGACAGGTTTTCTTCCACTCGAACCACGGGTACTAACTCTGGCATGGTAGTTCTTGGGCGTAGTGCAGTGTGCTGGGCATATTTCTGAGATCAGGTTGAGGAAGGAACAATTCTGCCATCCTGAGAGGGCCAGAGAGCGATTCACAGATGAGTTCACAGGCCAATTGGAAAGATTTTATTTATTACATTTTATAACAATTTGTAAATTTCAGCTAAGTATCCAAAAATACCATCATCATCACTCTTAGCACTTGATACGTTTACTCTTTTGTTATACTCCTTTTTAGAGAAATAAATAAACCATATTTACATACCAACCAAACTTTGTTAGTGGCACAGAATTTTTTGTGAACTTCTGTTACTGGCATGTTTATGATTTGATCAGCCTTTTAGTCTTTATCTTCCTATCAAATATTTGGGTAATTTGGATTAATAGATGGAGATTTCTGTGAAAAAGCAAAGTATATAGTGTTAATATTGCATTTTGTTAGAAATGTTAGTCTGGTGTTGGAACTAATCAAAATTTTCACATACATTTTCCCAATATGCTTTCATTATGTGAATGACATTTAAATCTTAATGTTTAAAGGACATCGGCAGCTGTAATTATTGTTTTATCGATGTATAAAATTGCTTTCCTCATTATAGTAGATTTTATAAAATTTGGAGGAAACACTTGCAATTGAGAAAGGCCATCGCTTGGAGATATTTTAGATAATTTTTTAAACAGGATTTTCTCTGCAAGTATTCTTATGGAAGTGTAATAATTATGCCAGCACGCACCACTATTACTCTTAGAAAAAAGTTGTACTCAAATCATTGCAAATATATCTTCTTATGAATTATGAGACTATAAACGTTAAGTATTCTGATGTCCACTGATTTATATCAAGGTTAAGACATATTTTTACATAGATATCAAGAACCAAATGAACAGAATTAGTAACTCATTCTCCATTTATATTCATACAGCGTTTATGGAATGCTCAGTCATGGTGATTGTATCGGGCACTTAACAGTTATCTCAGACCCTAGTTTGTAGTGAGATAGTCTGTGGTTGATAATGAAGGGGTATCAGATTACACAGAAAGAGCTGCTTCTACAGTTGGAAATTTTTTCAGAAAATGGGTATCTGTAGAAAGAAAGAAAAAGGCTTCATAACAAAGCAGTGTATTAGTTACTGAAATGACGATCATGAGGAGGCTATCGGTAGACTTGAACTTGTGGCTGTTGGAAGGGGCTGTGGGCTGCTTGGTGGGATTGTTGGAGTTGAAGTTTCAGCCTCAGCAGATCTTGTCCATCCATGGAGAGGATTTAGCTGTAGGGAAAGGCAGTCAGCAAAGAAGGCCCGCTGGGGAAGGGAGTCTCTGCAGAGGGTGGAGGAGGAGTCTCTGCACATGTGGATATGCTCGGGATGAGAAGTGAACTGCAGGCCAGCTTCAGCTTCAGTCGTTTCTGTGATTATACTTGGAAATGCAAAAGTAAAAATAATCTTAGGCTTTTACACATAGGGAGGATTCTCTTCTCAACAGGGCTAAAAACAAAAATCTTAAAACGCATAATTATGGTTTGCGCCAGCATCCCTTTCCAGAACAGTTTTGTCTAGGCAGTTTTTAAAAATGGTGAGGGGAAACCACAGTGACACATTTGTTCTGCAAAGAGCCAGCCCCCACCCAACCCTGGGCTCAGTGACAGCTGCAGGGCAGGCCACATCCCCTCCTCCTGCCTTCTCTGGGCTAGCAAAGAGGCGCGTGACCCCCTCTGTTTCTGTGCCTGGATGTGGACACCTCACCCCAGTCTGAAGTGGGATCCCAGCCCTATCCATCTGCAATATTTTGACATTCGATGCAGAGAAAGATGGAAAAAAAATTTTTCCCCCAGGCAGTCAGTTTTTGGAGCCCTGTCTGTTGGTGATGGTTCTTCGTTTGTGTGTTGGTTCAGGGTTGGCTAAGGCAGATCGGGAGCTTGTTCTCGGTTTCTCAACAATGTGGGTCTGATCAGTGTTGAGTTGGCTCGAGGCTGCGATGCTGTGAAGAGAAGAGAACCTGGCATCGTGCTCACTCAGCCATGCCTTTCCCTAGAGTAACCTCTCACACTCCTTTCCATCTATCTTCAGGTGTATTCTTGTGTGTGACCCATGCTCTTTTGTGTATTGAAGCCATAACACATTGTAATACTGGATGTTGTCAGTTCGGCTTTTTTTTTAATTTGTTTGAATACTTTGGTTTCAAGAGGTCTGATATAGGCATTTCCTGCTCCCTCCACTCCACACACCTTTTTTTTTGAGTGAATTCTCTCGCAAAGCATGTGGAAATTTCTCTTGAACTATAAATTTTCGTTGCTAACCAAGTATCAGCCAGCAACAATTTTGGGTTTTGTGAAGTAGATCAGAAGTTGTAATTCTAGGGATGTTTATGATTAATTGTTAAGCAGCACTTTAACATTTTAATGAATGTAGATATCTTATTCTAGTTTTTTTAAAAGAAAAATTCATTTTTACTTATTTGAAGGAGAGAGAGAGAGAGAGACGCATGCATTTTCATATGCTGCTGCACTCCCCAAATGGTCACAGCATTTTGGTCTAGGCCAGGCTGTACTCAGCAGGTGGAAACTAAATCCGTATCTCCCACATGTATGGGCGGGCACCATGGCCACTCACTGCCTTCTCGGGCACATTTGTAGGAAGCTGGTTGAAAAGCAGAGAACCACTGTACCACGAGGTGTGCCCCCTAGATAATTCATCATGTTTCCCACATATGCAGCCACGTAATCTTATCAGTTGTTTGGTATCATAGTCCTGTCTGTGATCTTACAATTCAAGGACTACAAAAATGTGCAAAACCAAGAGATACGGATATTTTTGAGACCATCACAATCTTGTGTCTACTTGTTGCTTTGTTTGCGTTCTACTTGCACAAGTGATTTCAGATCACTAATCATAAAATTCATTTTTTAAGAAGACTTAAAATGATGACTATAGGAAGGAAAAAGAAAAGCACAGGAGGGCATGGGAAGCGGAGTGGAGCAGCCTGTGTCCTGCAAAGTTCTTGCCGTGGAGTTAGCAAATTTCATCATGATGACATTCTGGAGATCAGCCTTGAGCAGACTTATTTATCTAGGGAATATTTACTGCATTTCTACTATATACCTGCAGCAATGAGCAGTGCAGATGTTACATTTTGATGAAAAAGAGACAGTAGACAAACCATGATGTTGATGAAACATGTTGGGTAGTGATCACTGCTATAGAGAAAAATACGAAGCCATGAATGTGTTGACAAGGTGTTTTATGTTTTTGATGATGATCAGGGAGGGCCTTTGGAGAAACTGACTTTGGAAACATGTCCAGAGGATTCCAGGGACAGGGCATTCCTGGCAGAGACTGCAGGCTATGCAAAGGCCTTGGTGTATTTGTTGGAGGGTATGGGAGAGGAGGAGGCTTGGGTGGATATAGTAAAGGGAGGGAGGAGGGAGAGGAGATGGGTCATGAGTGGCACCTGCAGCTTCAAAATTAATTCTAGAGGTTTCCTAGCTCTTTGGGGAAGAAAGGGCAAGGGTTCCAATAAACCCAAAGAACCAGCCTTGCCAAGCTCCCTACATGTTCATTCAGCTATACACCAAGTTCTTTATGCTCTTGGAGTTTTCATCTTGAGTGAAAAGAGGTATTGGTGTGTATAAGTACAAATTCACCATTTCTTTCAAATTTTTATTAATATAGGCCATCTTGAAATTTAACAAATATCCTAGAGTATACCTTTTAAAAAAATTATTTATTTGAAAGAGTTACAGAGAAAGAATGTAAGATCTTTCATCTGCTGGTTCATTGCCCAGATGGCCATAACAGCCAGGGATGTGCCAGGCTGAAGTCCGGAGCCCAGAGTTTCATCCAAGTGTCTCATGTGGGAGCAGGGCCCACAACACTTGGGGCATCTTCTGCTGGTTTTCCCAGGCCATTAAGAGGGAGTTGGATTGGAAGTGGAGCATTTGGGACACAAAGTGGGTAGGCCACAACACTGACCCCTCTGAGGTGTACTTTTAAATTTGACAGATCACTGCTTCTTCTGGGAGCAAATAAGGAGACCTCTTGGGGGACATAACATTACACGTAGTACTGATTCCTACGTTCTGAGTGTAGTCTTACAAATTCAGCTGAGCTTTGTGGTTTGTGATCTTGTTTGAGCCTTAATAATTGCAAGTAATGATCCCTGGTCACTTGCCTGCCAATTCGTCCTTGAATCTATGGGTCCTTTTAAGTTTAGTTTTCTTGAGCTCCTTGTAATAAGAAATGTCAGATTAATTTTATTTTTTTCCTGATACAGTTACTTCAAACCTATGTTGCTGTAATCCTCTAGCCATTTTCACTGTCTTAGTGTGTTGTAGTTGTTTGTTATCTGCTGATTTAAAAAGAAAACTGTGATGCTTGTGAAATCATAGTTTCAGTTCTGTTCCAAAAATCTAAGCTGGTAGTCGTATTACTGAGAGCTCCACTAAGTACACACTTCAGGAGAGAACAGAAAGTCATTGTGTTTGGGAGGAGATGGAGAAAAAAGGGTGCTGTGTTTTTGTTTGTTTTTTTGTTGCCGTGCTTTTCCTAAATAGCAGGAGGAAAACCTACTATCTGTGCATGATGTGTGCATAGCTGAGCACATTTCTTCTGAAACTGACTTTGAGGTCCAACATGACAATTTTTTTTCTCTCCCTTTTTGGGTGACACTTGTGAAGCTTCCCCCTTTGCTCACAAGAAAAGGGAATGAGAGGCAGTATTTTGAATGTCGGTTCTCTGCAGTTGGTTTTTACCTCACTCCAGGCCTTTTTCTTAGGCTGGCAGGGGGTTGGGCAGATGCCCAGTGGTGCCAGCTGTGTGGTTGGCAGGCGGTTGGCACAAGGGCATCTCCAGGGCAGAGTCAGCAGTTAGATCAGAGATGCTGTGGCTTCATGATGAGTGTAAACACTTGTTACATTTGAATGACTTGGAGCAGATCTGGTCTGCAGTTATTAGCTGATCATAGGAGTGTGTGTAGCAGAAGTATACAATTTTTCTTGGCAAATAGTCCTGTTAAAAGACAATGATCCAGGTGCTCAAGGGAAGTCACCAAAGTTGAGAACTTCAGATGCAGCCATGGCATTGGAGGGCGTGTGATGGATGATGGTTTCCCTAATGGAGAGAAAGTGGAAGAAATATACCTGGCACTGTTGCTTGATGTTTGGGGTTCAGGTAAGGTATTGGTTGTTGAAACCCGTCACAGTCACAGCTGCTATACGAGTAAATAAACATGACCCAAAGTTGTAAAGGAAAGCAAACAGGAAGCAATTACTGGCAGTCTTGTTTGTTTACTTCCTCTGCTACTCTGTGGGTGCCCTGAGTGCAGTTTGTATACTTTTTGTCACTAGTCTTTATTGACATGAACTGGAAGTCAGGATGAATTCTGTTTTTAATGTGCCATGTTTTAGCTTGTTCAGGTTAAAAAAGAACTTGTTACCCAGATGAATTTTGAAAAGGTCACAGTGTATAACAACACGTTTCATCTTTGTAGAAGGTATGTTATATAACGGAGAACAAGCCCACAGGAGCTGAGTGCACAGTCCCACCTTTATTCAAACTCAGGAGTAATCACTGGTTTGTTGGCTAATTCATCAGCCTTGTACTGGGTGCTGACTCCTTTAATCTGTCAAGTGCTGAGGATGCAAAAACACAGTGCCCTTTGAGATAAAAAGGACAAGAGAATAATTATGTACCTAAATGTCATCATTTCCCAAGGAATTGTATTTCAAGAGTTGCATACAGAGTTGAGAACTCTTTAAGAAATCTAGCTGAGAGAGAATATTGTCTGGTCAACTTAAAATGTATTAACTGCTGCTTACTTTGTTATAGATATATTTAAGTGTAGCTTTCTTATGAAAAAACCTTGATTGAACTTTATCGTTGGTGGATGTGCTCTTAAAACATCTTTGTTATATAAACTGAATTTTTATGAGTTGAATATGAAGGAATTGAATTATTGGTTCACTCAGTTACAGAAAGCATGCTGCCTTTGCAAGAGATAAATAAGCTTACTACTGATAAATTTTTCTGATAATTTGCCCAAAGTATTTGTTGTGCCTTATAATAATACTAATGATTATTAGGGTAGATAACATACTGTCTGTTTATAGTTCATGATTGAAATTATCCCTTACAGAGTAAATGTGTACTTTGGTAAATTAGTTACCATACATTTCTTTCAGCACCAGTAGCCGTAGATGTTTATTTAAAGAGACAGGTTTTTAACCACTTGAAATGTTCCACACATTGTGATTATACTAGAAGTCCTCTTCAGTGAACTAGTAGTTCTAATGAACCAGTAGAGGCAGCTTACTTTCTCTTTTTCTCCCCTTCCCTTTTTAAACAAATGAATTTATTTGCATTGGTACAGTATGAATTCATTATCATGGTAGGCTGCTGAGGAACTGCTCCTGAGTGTTGGACGTGGACGTGTCCGACACGGAGATGTTCTGCAGCTCTCACTTCATTTGCCTTGTGTCTGTCCTGGTGCTTCAGATGACCTAAACGATTCCAGGTCATCGAGGATCCGTGGTAGCATTTCTGTTCCCCCTTCTCTCTCATATATACACATGAGTTTTGTTTATACATGTATTTAATTTTATGTGTGTTCCCATAAAATCTTAGTGATTTGACAATTCATTAGGAAAATGTCTGCATGAAGATCGGAGTCTGGTGTGGCAACTACAGTTCTTTATATTGTGAAGCTTTGAAATTTTGTGTTGTCATTAGACATCATTTTGTCATTAGACATCATTTATTTGAATGGCATTATTGGTTATCAGATATCATTTCATGTTATTAAATTTCTGCATTCTTAAAGTAGATAGAAGAACACCAGTTCCTCAATGATTGGAGATATAAAATATAGCATGAATAATAAATTTAAGATTACATTGTGGAAGCCACCAGAAAAGACCCTCAGGTCAGATGGAATGAATTTCTATCTGTCTTGTCCTCAAAGATATTATGTTGGAAATCTGTTGGCAAACTAATGAGATTCCCTCTGTAGGCGTTTCATAACTTAAGGCGTACATGTCTGGTGTTTGTCACTTATCAGACGTGCATAATGTGCAGCGATTCAGATCGGCTGGTGGCGATTTTGGGTACTTTATCCCTGTCAGTCTTTGTGGGTGGACTGGAAGGTAGAGATACATAACTGTTATTTCCAGTGCTTGATGATGTTACTTTTGTTGAATCTGCTTCTAATGGCAAAACCGTTACGAAATGTTAGTCATATTTTGAAATTGTGTGCAAACCAAATGTTGGACACACATGGATGTACATTGGAAAATGTGTACACAATTCACACACTTTGCAAAAGCTTTGCTGCAAAAACATGCAATTTCTTTGTTATGGCTTCTGTGTGGAGATTATTTCTAAATTATAGGCTTGTATACATGTTTGAAATGTAGATATTTTATTGTGCATGAGAGCATCAAGGTCAGAATTTTGATTTACCTCTTGTTCTCTGTTCTTACATTATTCCCATTTGTTTTGTATATCTCTTGAGTAGGGGGAGAAGAGATGGGATTAGGGAGGGGGAGAGGGAGAGACAGAAAGGGAGAGAGAGAAAGAAACTCCTAGTAGCTGGCCACTCTCTGTGATGGCCTGAACTGGGGACTCATCTGGGTCTCCTCTGTGGGTGGCGAGAAGCCAACTGCTTGAACCTGCCGGGTGTGCGTTACCGGGAAGGTGGGCTCAATAGAGGAGCTGGGACTCCAAGCCAGGCACTCTGAGGGATTGTGGGTGTCTCAAGTGGCATCCTACTGCCACATCAAATGCTCAGCCCATATTTCTGCTTTGTTTTGTTTCATTTAGTGAAATGCTTTAATTATTACTCTCTGTCTGAAGCTTATGTTTTGAACTGTTTGTGCATTGTCTGGCAACCAGACATTTCCTCTGTATCCTGTTGTTGGTGTGTGAGAAAACTCAGTTCTTATATTGAGGTTGCCTGTAAAATTGATCAAACGTCATTTTAATCCATGTACGTTTCTGGAAAAATGAGAGCCATTCACAGACTACTTAATTACTTGTTTGAGGCATGTGTGTGCATCATGTACTTGGTAGAGGTGACTCCTTTGGATATGTTAACCTTGACTCAGCAGACTGCGGATTAACAGGTGCGCTCTGCTCTCTGAGAACAATGTTCCTGGCAATGCTTAGCTGTGTTGTGAGATCAACAGTGTGATCACACTGTTGAGTGGCGTATTTATGCCAGTTGTGTGGGTACTAATATGATTAAGTGACAGTGAACAAACAAAATGAGGTGCATGAAGAGAGGACACAGTTGCCTCTGTGAAATGGTGACAGTGTTAGGAAGATCACTTTTAGTCACCGCCTGTTAATTCCGCTGTAGGGGAGTCAACTGTAAATATTGTAAACATTCCAGAAGAGTTCGGCTAAAGTGTTCTGGACTCCTTCCTTTATGAAGCTCAACTCCTGGAATTTAAAAATATTTGATAATGATTATGGTTAATGTGAAAAAAGATTCAATTCCTCTGCTATCTTTAAAGAAAAGCCCTCTACTCAGAAAGATAATTGAGTTGGTGTCTTTCATAAGGATTAAGTTTATTAAAATGCTTATAGCATATTTCCGTATCTCATATTTTGTGCTCTTCACTGTGGGACGTGTTTTGTACCTTGGTAGTGGCACAGGTCTTACTGCTAGTGGTGGCTTATGGTTATATTCCACGTTGATTCGCTTGTGTTCCTAAATGTGCTCAAGTTTTGTTTAAATATCATTAATTTGTTTTCATTAGCTCAGCCAGAGCTACTAATGAAATTTTTTTGAGTGTACATTTCTACTAGTAAAAAAAAAAAATACACAAGACTAAGAATAACCTAAAAAGTCTTTAGGGAAAAATGTATGAATATGTGAAATAAGATATTTATTATATGTGTAGAAGAAAGGTAACTTCCTGCAAAACCAATAACAACCTAGGGAAATCTTTAAGGGAAAAAAAGGTATATATATGTGAAATAAGATTTTTATTGTGTGTGTGGAAGAGAGGAAATTTTCTTCTTAAAATATTGATGTATCTGTTTGGAAGGCAGAGAGAGAGAGGCAGATCTTCCATCTGCTTTCCGTTCTTGAAATGACTGCAGTGGTTCAGGCTATGCCGGACTGAATCCACACACCAGAACTCAGTCTGTGTCTCCCAGCAGGGTGTAGAGGTCCAGCTACTGCTCTCTATAGGAAACCCCAGTGGCAATGGAGCCAAAAATTAAGCCTGGTCACTCTGATATGAGAGGCTGGCACCTTAGCATTTATTGTTTCAAACACCTTTCCCTGCTTTTTACCTTACTTGGAAATAACTTAAACTCACCAAAAAAGTTGTATGAATAATAGAAATAACATTAAAATTCTGTTTACTATGTGACCTCTCCTTCCCTCCTGCCCTTCCTTCTTTCTGTGCTGTCATGCTTCCATCTCTTCTGTTTGTCATCTGTCGTGTGTTTGTGTGTCTCACACATGAACAGCCATGCAGTCACAGTCACAATCTGTTGGATAAACTGTTGGAAAGTGAGTTGCATATGAAATACTGCAGATTTCTCAAGGTAAAGATAGTCTGTGCAATCATCAGCTTCATTATATTTAACATAGATGAAGTGATCTACAATTTGTTTTCCAAAGTTGTGAGTTGTCCCAGTAATTTCTTTTAAAGATTTATTTATTTTTATTTGAAGGGCAGATTTGATGGCTAGAGATGGAGAGACAGAGAAGTCTTCCATCAGCTGGCTCACTTCCCAAATGGCCACAATGTCTTGAACTGAGCCAATCCGCAGGCAGGAGTCAGGAGCTTCTTCTGAGTCTTCCTGCTGGGGACTCAAAGGGCTCCAGGATTTATGCCATTCCCTGCTACCTTACCAGACCATAATCAGGGGGCTGGGTCAAAAGTGGAGTAGCCAATATGTAAGCCAGTCCCCATTATGGGATGCTGGAAACACGGGCAAAATATTAGCCTGTATGCCACTCCTCTGCCCACCCCCCATAATGTCTTTCTCATATACACACACACACACCACCAACACAGAAGCAAGCCTAGAATCATCCATTGCTTTTACTTGTCATGTCTTTTTCGTCTCTGTTAATTAGGCACGGTTCTTCTTTTACATCTATGGCATTTTGAAACATCCTGTTTTTCTGCTGTTTTTCTTGTTTAGATCTAGGTTATGTGTTCCCAGCTGAACCGTTATGTAACTGATGTTGTGCCCTTAGGTATCACATCTGGAGGGCCATAGTGTCCATCTGCTCCTCAGTTTTGATGTTAATTTTGCTCATCCAGTCAAAGTGTCCGTTGATTATTATATTCTATTTTCCCCTTTAGTACAAGAGTCAATTTGTGGGGGAGACATTTCAATTCCATGAGCACATTTTACTCATCCCCATATTCCCCCGTGTTTAGCATTCATTGATCTTTCTTAACGATGATGGTTGCAATATGATAACATTTCCAGACTCTGTGTTGACATTTGGGATTCTCCCCTTCTTCCTTTCCATTCTTCATCCATTTCTTATTGGTGTAAGCTTATAGATTTCTCCTTTCCCCCTAATAGTTTGTAATTAATTACTGTTTAAGTAATTTAGGTGTTTTAATATGCTGAGAGAACAGTGGAAGCCACAAGTTGGCTTTTATGTTTCTGTGATATATCCAACTATTGTGTTTTAGTACTTTCTGGTGTAACTAGATGTTATAAATTGAGCCTGCTACTCTACCATTTTGCTTAGGAGTCCTGATTTCTTTGGGGAATGTTAGAAAGCAACTTCTGGGTTGCTGCTGGGGGATCCGTTTTTCTCTATCTCTTCCCTTACTCTGATACAGAAAAAAATAATATTGATGTGGAAACAATGGTCTTACCCACTTTCCTTTAGCCTTTGACCCTTTGTGCCTTAATCAACTATGTAAAGATTACCAAAATAAAAGAATTTAAAAAGAAAGAAAAACTTGAATCCTGCTCTCTTTCACACCCTACCTTCAATGTTCCCAGTTTCAGTCAAGAAATCAGGAAGTTAGAATTCATTTATGAACCGTGATATCTGTTGTACTAGAGTAAGAAAATATGGGTGAAGGAGTTGAAGAGGTGGAGAGGCTTGTGGAGCTCTTAAAGGCATTTGTGGTTACTCTGAAGAGCCACAGATGATGATGGTGTTGATGTTAAAGATTAATTTAACCTCAGCACGTATAACTCCCTTTTTAAAATTTATTTTTTATTGGAAAGGGAGATTTGCAGAGAAGGCTCTTCTGTCCACTGGTTCACCCTCCAAGTGGCCACAATGGCTGGAACTGAGCTGAGCTGAAGCCAGAAGCTAGGAGCTTCTTCCAGGTCTCCCATGTAGGTACAGGCTCTCAGGGATTTGAGCCATCCTTCTCTGCTTTTCCAGGCCACAAGCAGGGAGGTGGTTGGGAATTGGAGCAGCCAGGACATGAACTGGCACTCCTTATGTATTCCTGGTGTGTGCAAGGCAAGGATTTAGCCACTGAGCCATTGTGCCAGGCCTAATAGCCCCTTTTTATCTGATAAATATTAGTGTATTTGTTTTTAAGCGGCATTGTAAGGATCCTTTGTTCCTTTTATGTGGACTGGAGGAAAATACAGGAGGCTATGATAGAGAATGGCTTTAAGTTATTCAGCAAGAAATGACAGAGAGTGATGTGGTCTGTGAGACCCTTCGTGTCCTTTGAGTTGACCAGGACTGAATGCATTTTTGCAGCCTGGTGTTTTCATACTGTTCTCCCAGGGGGATTGCTAACCCACAATAGTTCAGTTGCTGACAAGAAGTCTGCTCCTTGGGGGAGGGAAGCAAATGCATGGTTGTTGGGGACCGGCTGCTTTTGCATACTCACCACTCTAAAATGGCATTTCCATGTCTCAAGAAATTTTAAAAATATTTCTTGAAACTTTGTTTGACAAAGAGAAGGCTCTCATCTTTCACACCCAAAATGCCTAAAGTAGCTGGAACAAAACCAAGGAGCTGGGCATGCAATCCAGGTGTCCCTGGATGGAAGGGATGCCATTATTTGTCTTATAAGGGGTGGAAAGTTTAACAGGTTGGGGTTTCTGGAACCAGACAGTCTAGAGGTGAATACTCACTTTCGCAGTATTCCTGTCAAGTAGCTTATCTTTACAGTGCTCCAGTTTTCTTGTCTGGGAAATAGGGTTAGCAGTAATGCCTACTGGCCTCATAGAATCTGTCACATTGATGGAACAGGGCAATCCTGCTGCAAAGCTCAGAACTGCTTATTGTTATTACTTCAAGTGTTTTTATTAGCTTTTTATGTTTATGATATTTTTATTTAGATGGTGTTTTTTAAAACAAAACATCACAACTTAGTTTGCTTTATCTGAAAAGGATGCCTCTTTAGAAATAGTTAGCTACTATATGAATTTGAGACAACAGTGTGGTTTTTCTCATGGTGAGCCAGATGGCGTTGTCTAGCTGCGGACTGAATTGTCCTGGATCCGTGTCCTTTTTGAGCTATCACATTATCTTAAGATGAAAGTAACATGGCAAATGTGTAAATTTTGCCTCACTATTATAACCAAAGGATGTTTGCATCTTTATTTTAAGAGCAATAAGTGATGTGTTAAGATAATTTTACTTGTTAGGACTCATGCTGATCAAGACTATTAAATATGCAAAAAAAAAAAAAAACCCAACCAAAAAACAAAACCAATCTCTACCTTCAGTTATAAAAGAACTGTTTTTGCTCGACTCAGCCTTGTCTACTCCTTGTACTTTGTGCTGTGATTGTTTGGCTTTATTTTTTCATGAAAAAAAAATAATGATTTAATACTTTGTGTGATCCATTGAGGAATTTATTTCAAAGTTGATGATTTTCTGATAGGAATAAAGGATGTTCCACAATAGAGGAAAGTTGTGTGAGGCTTTGGGCGACTGTAGCACTGGCATAGTCCACAGATGTCTGTGCTTTTCCTTTGACTTAATTCCCTCAAGAGCTTGCTTTTTAAGGATTTTTAAAAATATATTTTAAAAACTTTTATTATATTCATTAGAGAGGAGAGGTGGATAGCTTACCACACCAGAGAACTGTCCCCCTTAATTTTAAGGTGAAAACATTCAAAATCCTCTCTTGTTTGTTCTGTAGAGAGATACACAATACGTTGTTGTCATCTACAGTGACGCCTCTGTGCAATGGAGCACCAGAACTGTCCTCACTACAGCTTAGTAGCTCTGGTTAGCCTCTCCCTCTGCACTGATTACCTAGCCCATGGTAACCATTGTTATACTCTTAACATTCATGAAATCAACTTTTTCAGATTCCACAAATGAATGAAGTCATGTGGTACTTGTGTTTCTTTGATTGCCATATTTCATTTGACAATGTGACGCCTAGTTCTCTTCATGTTGTGGCAAAATGGCAAAATTTTGTTTTTTGGCTGAACAGTATTCCATTGATTATATGGATCACACATTCTTTATCCATTGTCAGTGATCTGACACTTACGTTGTTTGCATTCTTTGGGTGTTATGAATAGTGCTGTAGTAAATACTAGAGTACAGTTCCTCCTCTCCCCCCATCAGACCAGTTTAGTTTATGAATGAGAGTGACATTGTTGGGTCTTTAAGTTTTTCAAGGAACTTCATGTGATTTTTCAAAGTGTCTAATTTACATTCCCACCACAGTTTATATATTCACTTTGTGAAATTAAGAAAAGCCCACAGGCAGTTATCATGATGCAGAAGGTTAAGTCAGAATTATAGATGCCTGTTATTCCATATTGGAATGTCTGGGATCAAGTCTGGTCTCCACTTTCAATCCAGCATTCTACTAAATACACCTTCTAGATGCAGATTGGATAGGGGCCAAGTACTTGGGTTCCTACACGCACGTGGGAGACCTGAATGGAGTTGCTCGTTTCTGCCGGAATCGGCCTCAACTGTTGTGGCTGTTTGTGAGTGAGTCAGTGGATGGAGGACCTTCCTGTCTGTCTCTCCATCTCTACCGTTCCACCTCACTACCTCTCAGACTAATCAGTATAACTTGACAAAGATCTGGGGCTGACCTTGTTATATAGTGGGTAATGCCACTGCCGTCTATACTGACATACCATATGGATACTGTTGACGTCTTATCTGATCCACATTTGATCTAGTTCCTTACTAATGGCTTGAGAAAAACAGTGGAAAATGTCCTAAATGTCTGGGCACATGTTGCCACCCCAATGGCAGACCTGAAGCACCTGGCTCTTGGCTTTGGCATGTCTCAGCATTGGCTGTTGGCGACCATGTGAGTAAACCAGTGCATGGAAGACTTGTGAAGACAGCATTCAGGTGACTGAATACTTTTGGGCGTTTCTGTTCCACAGCTCCTACTTTTCCAGCCCCAAACTAGATAGCTGTTTCTTAGGCATGAAGAATCTGCACCGGGGCTGGTGTTGTGTCATTGCAAGTTAAACCTCCACCTGCAACTACTGACATCTTTGTTTGAGACTCAGCTGCTCTGCTTGAAATCCACCTCCCTACTGATTTGCCTCTGAAAGGCAGCAGAAGATGACCCAAGTTCTTGGGCCCCTGAATCCATGTAGGCCACTCAGAAGGTTTGGGATCCTAGCTTTGTCCTGGCCAAACCCTGGCCCTTGCAGCCATTTGTACATTGAATCAGTGGTTAAAAGTTTATTCTCATTTTGTCTTTCTTCTTTTCTCTCTCTCTCTCTCCCCCTCCCCCTCCCTCCCTCCCTCCCTCCCTCTCCATGCCTTTCCTCTTCTCTTTGTAACTCTTTCAAATGGACTGAAAAATAAATCTTAAAAAAAAAATCTCAAAACCAAATAACAACAACAAAAGAATGAGCATTGTTCTGTGGCTTGCTTCAGGGCTCTGTCATGCTGCATTGCCTGAGTCAGGATCCAGTGCATACTGCTCTGTTGCCTGATAAAACATTTCAGCAGTTCCCCAGTGAGGAAAGGAATTCAGGAGGCTAAGTTTTTGTTGTTTTCAACCTTGAAATTTCATTTATTTCTGTCACAGTTCAGTAACAGTTTGGCTGGGTATAGAATTCTAGTTTGAAAGTAACCTTTTTCCCACAGATTTTTGACATTACTTTTAGATTCCATTTTTACTTTCAAGAGGTCTTTGGCTCCGTAACAGCTACTTACACGTGGCGTGTGGATCTTAGGGAGCTCTTGTCCTCCTTCATATTCTTCTTTCCTTGTGAATAGTGAGTTTCATGATTTGCCATGAGATAGGACCCTGTCTTTACACCAGCAGGAAGGTCACTTGGAGGGCTCTGGAGGCTTATGACTGCTGCTTCTGGGATGAATCTGGAGATTTGATTCTGGTAACTTTTGTATCACTTTGCTCTTCAGTTTTACTTTTATCTGGAGCTCCTGTATTTTTAAAATCTGTGAACTGCTAGATTAGTATTTTCATATTCTTAGTTGTGTGCTTGCATTTCCCATACCTTACTGTTTTCTCCCTACCTCTAGATTTTCTTTGATTAGTTTTCTAATTCCTTGCTTTCGTTTTTTAAATCGTAGTTTCAATGTTAAGATCGTCTTAGTGGTGATTTTTTTTTACATAAAATTCTCTTGATATTTTGTTTGTGTGATACATGAGGAATACCAGTTTAAGAAATTGATGTTATTCCATAAAGACTTCTCTGCAGTGTGTTTTGTGTGCAGACTGTTTCTGTTTTTTTTCCTTTTGGTTGGTATGTTTGCTCTTCAGTGTTAGAGTTGGTTTGTAAGTACATAGTAATTATTTTTTTTGTCCAGAGTTTTTATGAATCCTAATGTGCATATTTAACACTTCTCTCCAAGTATGAGGCTCATAGGCTGGTAGCTTTGGTTGTCCAGTGATGAAGTGGCAAGTGTAGTCACAGATGGCAGCATGTGGGGACTTTTTTCTTAGGATTAATTTATCCTGTAGAGACTCTCTTCAAACTCTGAGATGGAGGAATTTATCCATGTGTGGAAACAGAACAAAGAAATAGATCCAAGGGTCTGGTATTCCGATCTCCCTGAATTCAGTCCATTTTGTCTTGGTAGCTTTCATTTGCAAGTGTCTAGAGGTCAGTATCTCCTGGGAAGAGCCCGGCTGCAGTGAATAGAAATGGGGATTTGGGGTTGAAATTGGTGCACGTGGAGGCTTCAGCCACCTGCCTTGAGCTTCTCATCCTCTCTTGGGTTGGTCTGGCCTGTCCAGGTCCTGTGTGTGAGCAGGTTTGGGCTTAAACCTAACCCGTTGAAATGCCCTCTGCAGTAATGCTGCTGCAGTGTTTGTCAATTTTCAGATGTTTCCCTTGCTCTGGTTGGTTTGCGTTTGGGTCGTTTACAGTCATGTGTTTTGAGAAGGGAGAAATAACCTGTCATGCTTACCCAGATATCCCATTGAGTTATCTGAATTTCTTTAAAGCTTATTTGTTTATTTGAAAAGCAGAACAACAGAAGGGGAGAGGAAGAGACATATAGAAACAGAGACAGATGTTTTGCTTGTTAATTCAATCCCCAAATGGCTGAAATGACCAGGTCTTGGCAGGTCTTGAGCCAGGAGCTGTATGCTTTATCTGTGTCTCCAGCTTGGGTGTCAAAGGCTCAAATAATCTGTCCATATTCTGTTGCTTTTTCAGTTGCATTGGCAGGGAGCTAGACTGGAAGTGGAGCACATGGAAATCAAACTGACACTTTGGCATTTATTTGGTTTTTATTTTAAGTTGCTTCATTTTAAGTATATCATAGTCTAATAATTTCTGGAAGAAGGCTGTATATAACTTTTAAAACGAGATTTCTTTATTTTTGTTTGAAAGGCAAATTTAGCAAAAGAAAATGGGGGGAATAGAGAGTGTGCAAGCAAGCGAGCTTGTATCTGCTGGTTTACCCTGAGAGGGACAGAGAGAGAGAGAGAGAGAGAGAGAGAGAGATCTTGTATCTGCTGGTTTGCTCTCCAAATATCTGTAATAGCTGGAGCTGAGCTGATGCAAAGCAAGGAGCCAGGTGCTTCCTCCAGATCTCCCACACAGGTGCAGGGACCCAAGAACTTGCGCCATCCTCTGCTGCTTTCCTAGGGTGTAAGCAAAGTCTGTATTGGAAGTAGGTCAGTTGGCACACGAACCAGTGCCCATATAGGATGCCAACACCGAAGGCTAAGGGTTAGCTTGCTATGCCACATAGCTATGGAATTACACTGTGCAGTATTAGCAGGATTAATACAGGGAGATAGTATTAGGAGTGAGAAGTCTGAAATATCACCGTCTATTCTATTCAGATGATCTTTCTCATTGGAAGAAAGAAAAGAAAAATTCCCAATGAATAATACAATTTTTTCTAAGGTACATTTTTTTTCCTGTTATCACCATTTTTAAAAACTGCTTTATGAGTGCTTGCAGAGGTGTGGACATATTGAAAAATATGTATGATCACTATAAATTTTATAGTGTCTGTTACCAGAAATAGCTCCTAAAATAAAAGAACTCAAATTGTTATGGTTATGTATTTGTATGTATTTTTCTCCCTGTCAGAACTATCACATGAATGTTTACAGTGATGAATTATTTAATATGTGCTAATGATTTTAAAAGATGAGTTTAATTTCAGTAGTCATGTGGTAAATACGTTTAGGTAGGCAAATGAACATGTGTGAGACCATTTTTGGAGGGGGGCTTTGCTCAGGCAGGACAAGTAGGACTGTCTACTTAATTAAGAGTGGTGAGAGCCCTTTCTTGTATTTGTTTTCTGTATATTATATTGATTTTGCACATTTTTGTCAATATCTCCTAAACACAAAATAATATGCATTTGTCTAAAAGCACAATTTCCTTGCTGGAGTGTAATTCTTCAATTGATGTATGTATAAGACAGTTTATTTGAAGGTTAATTAGCTTTTGAGCACATTGTTTTTTCCCCATTTCATTGCTGAGTTTGTTGATAGAAGCTCAGTATATAACCAGGATCATTTTTTAGTAATGATTGCATGTGTACTGAGTGCAGTTGCAAAGTACCATTCTCAGTCCTTTACAGAGACCGACTGATTTAATTCTCTAAAGCACCCTCTGAGGTTTGTGCTCTCTTTATTCTCCTTTTGTGTCAGGAGAACTTAGGCAGAGGAAGTGCTGGGGTTCATGATGCAGAATGAGCGTTGGTGTCTCCGGCATCTCTAACTTCGAAGTAACACTCCCACCAGAGCAATTACTTTTGTGTCCCTCTTTGAACCATAATGGTCATGACAGGATTTATGAAGGGATTGTGAGATACAAATAAAGTGAAAGTCTATGAAAGAAAAAAAAAACATTGCAGTGTTTTAGTGTTACTAAAATAAAAATGGCAAATTAAGAACCATGCTCAACTTTAATGAGCCAAAGGAAGGAAAACCGTTTATCTAAGCCATTGATGGATTCATCCTCTTGGAAGGTAGAGATGGGCAGACAACACTCAGGAGTTCTTCAGCCAGTACTCTGGAGGCACAGCTTGTCATGTTGAGGGTGACTTAAAGGTGGAGTAAGACCCATTCGATTGGATGGTCCACCATGGAGTGGCTGTCATGGCTGTGCTGCATGGCTACGCTGGCCAGTTTTATGAAAGAAGGAATGGGCTGAAGATCCACTGATGTCATAATCCTGTGACTCTTAAGCCAAGGAGTCTTCATGAGAAACACTCCTTGAGTTTACTCAGTATGACTAAACTTACTGTTTCTGAACCCAAGTTGGCTGCCATTCCACTTAGCGAACTTCCAGTATGGACTGTAACTTGAAAATATTTTCAGGAAGTCACTACACACAGGGATTTGCTGACCAGCACTTCTGTGCATTTCTCTTGACCGTGTAGAAAATTCAGGAAGAATGGTTCTGTGAATCGATGTCCTAGTAGTATCCGAGTCCCCTCTGGAGGAGATAGCATTGTCATGAGGGGTCCCCCATGCATGGGATCATTTTTATATTTTCTACATCTTACTTGTGTGAACTCTAAAGTTACAGACATAATATCTGTATATACAAATCCAGTTTTGATTTTTCCATCGTCTAGCATTGACTTGCATTTTCCATTATGTTTTGCATAGAGATCACAGCACTGTTGTGATGAGAAAGAAACACTGCTTTAAATTCAGGCCATTTCTTCCATCAAGTTAAATTAAAAAAAAAAAAAAAAATCCCCGCAGGGAGAAGCATTTGCCAGCAGGGTTCTGTGGCTTTTTGGGGATTTACTAGGAAAAGGTGAGTACATGAAAACAGAGTTCGTTAAGCCCATGTGTGAAAAGCCAGATTTCCTTCTCATTCCTGTTGTGGGAAGTAGATCAGATTTTGTGCATATTTGCTTCCACACCTATTTTGAGATTGTTGCTCTATGTGTTCTTCTCAAAGGTATTTAAAATGTGACTGCTTCTGTGGAATGTAAATATTAAGGTTGATGGTTAAAGGTCGTTTTTTAAAATTTAAAACATTTGTACTCCTTCATACTTAAATATTTATTGGACAGAAGTTGTATAAGTTATAAGCCAGGGGTGAGTTCTGACCTGGAACAGACCCTTCCATGTGGGGCCAGCCGGATCCGGAGGAAGTGTGTCAAGGTTAGCACCTGCCAGCTAAGTGTTCCTAGCTAGGGCAGCTGTCTAGAGCATTTTCGCCATCTTATATCTTGGATCCTGATAACGTACACTGTATGTGGACACCAGAGTTTTGCGCTGTCTCAATTTTGCACAGGTTTGCCTGTGTCGTCAAGAATTTCTAGAAAGGGCTGCTTCAGTGGAGTGGCTCAGGAGTTGAATAGTAGAATACATATTTCGTAGTTGAATGGTTGAGGAGTTGAATACATGCTGGATTGCTTCTAAGTCCCTCGACGGCGTTCTGTAGGTCTGGTGGACTTGGTGCTCATGAGGAAGTTTCAGTGAAGGAATACCCCTTTACTTAGTCATTAACTCTAGAGCTTCTGCCTTGGCTCATTTGGATGATTATTTTCTTACAACCTCTGTTTTGTATTAAGCATGAATTTGCTGAGCAGAGAGAAGTTCGGATGGCTGATGGTATACATTTTTCTCTAGAATCTGCTTGGCTTACAAATTGACTATCCCATTAAATTTATCCCATATTAAATTTATCCCACAGGATAAAAAGACTAATATTAAGAAATATTGTTGAGAAAAAAAAGGTATGACTTTGGAATCAAGTCTTTTGGATGAGGAGATAATATTAGCAGGTGCAGGTAGGCCATGCGTGTAAAGTGAAAGGGTGATGTACACTGGGATGCGTAAGAGGGAGAAAGGAAGCAGAAATGGTTGGCTGTCAGCAGATCAGCTTCAGGGTAGAGATCTCATCTGTTTTGTCTTTGGGCCTTGGAGCTTGGCTTTGTGCCTGACATTTAATAGGTGTTCGGTGTGTGTGTTTGTGAGGCTGTTGAATATGGAGCAACTGCAGAATGGGACGCTGTGAGCAAGCTCTAAGGTAAGAGGAGGAAGTGATGGTTACGTGATGAATGCTGAAGATTCAGGGGGAAGCCCTGGAAAGAGAGGGAAAATGATTTAAGGAACCAATTAAAGCACATCTGTTTCACTTTAATTAAAGGGCATTTTATTAAAATTTAACACACTGACTATATATTCTGTACGAAGCTTGTCTATATTAGTAAATACTAAACATTAAAATCAGATCTAACTTAGAAATACTGAGCTCTGTGTGTGCCTTTTGTCTAGACCAGCTGAACTCTTTTGCTTTCATTGCAAGTTGATGCTGGATAAACTCCAGACTGTTTTGGTATCTTAATCAGATGACAGTTTCTGCTGGTAAAAATAACTGTAATTGAATTTTCTTATTAAATATTCCACTACCCAGTGTAGAATTTAGTGTTACAAGTAAGTTAAGTGATTCACTGTAATATGCAATAATCTGTGCATTAATTAAACGTTCTTGGAAAGCTAATTGATTAATAGTAGAAAATATCCAAAGTGGATCAGTTAAAGGTTTGTAAGAGGCTTGGATGACTCAGAGGTGAATGACAAGGGATCAGGTGAACGTTTTAAGATTTAGGTGCTCGTGTGTCAGTGTGGTGGTTGGAGCAGCCAGATCGCTGCTGCAGCGAAGAGCACAGCCTACAACTTGTGCGGTGTGATCTGATGTGGCCCAACTAATGCTTCCCAGATGGGATTCTCGTTGCTGTCTCCCAGCTTGCTGCATCTAGATGATCCCTGCCAGATGATTCTCAAACTCAGGTGATTCGTGGCTGCTTTTTCTTCCTGCTGGCAGCCTGATCCCACTCTTCATCTTCGGCTTACCCTCCTCCTTCCCGCCTGCTGCCCCCACCACAATGTCTCTGGAGGGAACTTAAGAATGATGTAGTTCTTTCTCCTCATATCTCTGATCCCATAGTCATTTTTGCCTAGAAATCCTGTGCCCAAAATAATGAGGTTTTAAAAATATAATTTCAATATTTTTTCTTCTTGCCTTTGTACCAAATGTTTTTTAAATGATTTATTTATTTTTATTGCAAAGTCAGATATATATATATATATATATATATATATATATATATATATAGAGAGAGAGAGAGAGAGAGAGAGAGAGAGAGAGGAGGAGAGACAGAGAGGAAGATCTTGCATCCGATGGTTCACTCCCCAAGTATCTGCAACCCAAAGTGAGCCAATCCGAAGCCAGGAACTTCTTCTAGGTCTCCCACACGGGTGCAGGGTCCCAAGGCTTTGGGTCATCCTCGACTGCTTTCCCAGACCACAGGCAGGGAGCTGGATGGGAAGTGGGGCTGCCGGGACTAGAACCGCCACCCATATGGGATCCTGGCGCGTTCAGGGCGAGGACTTTAGCCGTTCAGCCACTGTGCCAGGCCCTGTACCAAATGTTTTAAAGGAATAAACAATTGAAGTATATATTCTTTCCCCCCTCAGTCAGCGGAGGGCGGGAGTATAGAAATGATTCATTCAGCAGGTGCTTACCTGGTGCCTACTACTCAGCAGACATTGTTCTTGCCCCTGGAGATGAGAGAGAGAGCAAATTAAATGCATTTCTGCAACTATGGAGCTTCACAAAGGTCATGAAAAGTATATATTGTGAAAAAAGCATGTCTTCTAAATTTTCGAAAATTTTGGTACCAAATAAACTTTCAAATTCCATATTTTGATGTTTTTGACGTTTTTGACGTACTGTTATACAATTAGCAGATGCATAGCATAGTGTCAGTTTCAAGTTTAAGGGGCAGAGTCGGGGATGGGGGTGGTGAGTCAGAGAAGGCACTGCTGAAGTGCAGGTGTGAAATAAGAGCTGGGGGCCCATGGTGTGAGTGTCTGAGGAAGGACGGTTCAAAGGAAGAGGGCCGGGGCCTGGAGTGGAGAGGGTTTGATGCTCTGAACACGGAGAGCAGCTCAGTGTCGCTGGGGCGTTGCCAGTGAGGGCTGCTGAGAAGGTCGGCATGCGAACGTATTGCTGGAAATGAGCAGAAGGTAGCGTCTCATTCCAAAGCAGAAGCTGTTAATGTTGTGAGCACGGAGGCTGGTTCTGTGATTCTGCCCATGGCATCCCATATGGGCATTGATGGGAGTTCTGGCTTCTCCACTTCCAATCTAACTCCCTGCTAATGTACCTAGGAAAACAGAGGAGGATGGCCCAAGCGTTTAGGCCCTTGCACCCATGTGGGAGACCCAGAGGAAACTTCTGGCTCCTGATTTTGGCCTATCCCAGCTGCAGCCTTTCTAAAGGCCGTTTGAAGGATGCATCAATAGATGGATTATTTATCTCTCTTTATGTAGCTCTGCCTTTCAAACAAATATCCTATTTTTTAAAAAAATAGGAATTTTGAAAAATTTTGACTGTTATTTATTCACGAAGGCAAGGGGAACACAAGGAGCACAGTAGCAAAAAGACAAGTTAGGGGCTGTGGTGATGCTCGGGGGGTGACCGCTTGTGTTCCATGCTGCTGAGGGCTCTAGGTGGAGACTGGGATTCCTGCCACAGTTTGCACTATAGGTTCTGAGCTGATCTTCAGTGGAGAGGACAGGAGCCTGGTTAAATTGGGATTAGGAAAAGATGTAAAAGGAAGAAGTGGGACCACCTGAAATCTATTATTTTTGGTAAATTTTGGTATGCAAAAAAGGCAATGGAGCTGTGTCTGGGAGGAGCTGAGGGGTCGAGGGGCGTTTCAGGTAAAAAGGCAACTTGGGGGTTAGGTCAGTCCCATCCCTCACGCCCCACACACATTTTGTTGTAAAACAAGAAGATGACATCCTTTGCTGACACAGTTCTTTTCAATACCTCCTGGTCCCATAAACAGGAGAAAAGTGTCCTTGAAAGAGAGAAAGCATATTCTCTATGGTACTAACAATATTTTCATAAGCTGTCATATTCCAGAGTCATTTGAAGTATTTTTGTCCTTCTGCTTTTCATATGTTAGATGCTGTTTTTGAATCAACACAAAATTGGACTGCCCTGGATGAAATGTTCTGTAAAGCCAGAACTCACTTCAAAACAAATTTTTGAGAACATTTCTGTGTTTGGCAAAAAGTTTGTAAGAGTAGTCTGATTCTTTTGATAATGTCTCCATGGGGTTTAGCAATAATAACTCTCCTAATTATTTCTGCCTAAAAAGAATGGTTTCATGGCCAGCATTGCAGCACAAAAGGCTAAGCTGTTTCCCAAGACTAGCATTCCATGTGGACACTGGATTCAGTTCCAACTGCCCCATTTCCAATCCAGCTCCCTAGAAATGTGCCTGGGAAAGCAGCAGAGAATGGCTCAAATTCTTGGGCCCCTGCTACTCTTGTAGGAGACCAGGAGGAAGCTCCTGGCTGCTAACTTCAAGCTGATTGAGCGCTGCCAGACCATGTAGCTGTTTGAGGAGTGAACCAGAGGGTGGGAAATACTATCTCTCTATTTTGTATTCTCTCTCTCTTCTCTGTCTCTGTAACTCAGACTTTCACGTAAATCCTTTTCTTTTCTTTTCTTTTCTTTTTTTTTTTTTACAAAAAGTATTGAACGGCTGTGTCAGTTGTATTTTTTTTTTTTTAAGAAGTGCTTAAAAGACTTGGGAAACATAAGTTCATTTATGCTACTGGACGTTTTTGGCGGATGGAGTTAGCTTTAGTTTAAGAGACTGAACAATTATGTTTTTACGTGTTCAGTGTATGGGAGGGGATATACTCTAGAATTTCTGCAGAGTCCTGGATGGTGGTGGTTCACCTGCGGCATTCTCTGTTCTAATACTAATTACGAATTTGTGTTTACTTACCTATTTTCATTTTACACCAGTTGTAATAAATAATTCAGCTTCTACATCACCTAATACTGAAATATTGTTTCTTAGTGGTAGTACCTTATGCTACTTGTGCATAGAGGTAAATAATTTTGTAAATGGGAGGAAGAGCAGAATGGTGATAGGTTTTTCTGATGGAGATTAAATGTGAGTAGATTTTGCTTCCATAGATAGATGCATAGATAGATAGTGAATTGTCACTGATTCACCAGATTCTAATACGAAAGCTCAATATTTGTGTATCTTTTGAAAGCTTGTGCCCAAGAATTTTGTTCCTTTTTAAATCAGATGGAACATGTTGTTTGGTGTTCTTTCAGAACACAGAGTCCTATTTCCTGATTGACACCATTTATTCTAAAACACCATCATTTATCTGGGAAGTTACTTGGTCGTGGTTGGAAAATTGATTCTTTTTGTTTTGTGTTTTTAATCTTGTGTTGCCTAAAGTTTCCAGTGACAGGTATGAATACATTAGTGACTGATTTTCCTGTTGGTGTTTGTAAAGTTCTTTTTCCTCCTTCATGACTCACAAAATTTCCCTTGTGTGTTGTAGTAGTTGTAAAACCTGTCGTCATTATTGTAACCTATTCAGTAAACTTTGTCTTGGAAGTTTCATGATAGAACTTCAGGTGCTGCTTCTGGCCTTGGCTCTTGAGCTTGAGCATTATAGGAAATAAGATATTGAGAGAAGTAAGATGTAGATCCAGAAAGAGAATGAGTGAGCTAGAGAGAGAGAGTTGTTAAAACTCACATCTAGCTATAAACAGTTCTTTCCACTTTTAATCAAAGGAAATATCAAGAAGAGACCTGGGCTAGCTCCCTGGGACTGTTAAGTAGTACTTGTATTTCATGGAATGGGGCAAAACCCAAATGTAATGGCAACAGATACAGAATTATAGAAACTGAAGAAGACTGTTGGTGTAGAAACTGATGGAATTGTGGAATGGCTGATCCTGAAGGAAGTGCCTGTGCTGAGCCAAAAGAGGAGAACCAAAGTTGGGACAAGACATGTGTAGAAGTGTGAGCCCCAGGATTGGGGGCATCTGTGTGCTGAAAGGGTAGTACATGACCACTCATAACTATATGTTAAACTTACCACAGGTTGTAAATGCCTTGCTTTACCTTGCACTGTTCTTAGCACTTTATCATTGAACTTAGTTACAACCCTCTTAAATCCTTGAACTTTTTTTTTTTTTTTTTAGTGTTATTATTATTTTTTTTTAATTATTTATTATTTAACTTCAGTAATTACATTGTATTATGTGACACAGTTACATAGATACTTGGGTTCTCCCCACCCCTCCCCAAACCCTCCCACCATGGTGGATTCCTCCACCTTATTGCATAACCACAGCTCAAGTTCAGTTGAGATTTCCCCATTGCAAGCGTATACCAAACATAGAGTCCAGCATCTTATTGTCCCGTCAAGTTCAACGGTTTCTTAGGTATACCCTCTCTGGTCTGATGACAGAGCCAGCAGAGTATCATCCCAGTCAATTGAAAGCTCCAACATACCATCAGCAAAAATTTACATCATTATGGAATTAATTGACATAGTAATGAGTAACCAATATGTTAAAAGTAAATGCGGGTTCCCAGCCACCTTCTGTGACCACCTCACCTATACTTCAATTTTAGTTTATACACAACATATAACATTCAAAACATAACATGTTATACATAACATCATATCATCTTAAATTAAGGCAAACATGTGGTATTTAACCTTTTGGGATTGGCTCATTTCCCTTAGCATTATGGTTTCCAGTTTGGCCCATTTGGCCACAAAGAACTGCATTTTGTTTTTTTTAATAGCTGAGTAGTATTCCATGGAGTAGATGAACCATAGCTTTCTTATCCAATCCTCTGTTGATGGGCATTTTGGTTGTTTCCATGTTTTTGCAATTACTGATTGTGCTGCTATGAACATAGGAGTACATGTTGGTTTCTCATAGAACAAGTGTTCTGGATATATTCCTAGGAGTGCTATTGCTGGATCATACGGTATGTTGAATTTGAGTTGTTTGAATATTCTCCATACTGATTTCCATAGAGGCTGTACCAGCCTGCAGCCCCACCAGCAGTGGAGTAGGGTTCCCTTTTCCCCGCAACCTCGCCAACAAGTGTCGTTGGTGCTTTTATTCATGTGGGCCAGTCTTACTGGCGTTAGGTGGTACCTCATTGATGTTTTAATTTGGATTTCCCTTATTGCCAGGGAACTTGAGCATTTTTTCATATGTTTATTTGCCATTTGGGTTTGTTCCTTTGTGAAGTGTCTGCCCATTTCCCGTGCCCATTTCTTGAGTGGCTTGTTTGTTTTGACATTTTGGTTGTTTTGTAGCTCTTTGTATATTCTGGATATTAGCCCTCTATCACCTATGTCGTGTGCGAAGATCTTCTCCCATTCTGTGGGTTGCCTTTTTACTTTGTTGATTGTTTCTCTAGCTGTACAGAAGCTTCTTAGTTTGATGAGGTCCCAATTGTTTATTTTGGTCTTGATTTCTACTGCATCTGGAGTCTTTTTTAGGAAGTGAGGGCCTACCCCTAAGTGTTCCAGTGTGTTTCCAACTTTTAATGATTCTTGGATTGTAAGTCAGGTTTGTTTGGTTTGTGAGTTCATATTTCCTCCTCCTCACTGTTGTGCGTCTGAATTTCTGTTGAAGTTTGTGCATCACTGTACTTGTTTACATGGTTTCATGTATGATCTCACTTCTTTTTCTCCTTATCAGAACAGTTTTTCTTGCAGAGTTTGTGCTATCCTTGGTGGATATGCCAGGAGGCATCTTGCCAAGGTGTATTTCGGCCGTGCAAGGGTCCTTTGAAGTCAGGTGGTCCTGCTGCGTTGTAATTATGTATTTGCACCCACGGGAGGGTGTGGTTGTGATGTAATGGAGCCAAATTTTACATGAATATAACCCTAGAAACAGTGTTGATTATGGGGATCATGTGCTTTTTAACTAATTCTGGTCTTTGTATCGTGATGAGTAAAATCTGTCTATGAATTAGATTCATTCCCCTGGACAGGTGTTGAGTAGATAAAGATAGTCCTTTTCAAGTTCCTGGTAGCTAGGTGTCAGAACAGTGCCCACCAAAAGCTGACATTTCTTGAGAGAATACTTGGGGGAAAGTTTAGTTGTCTACATGCAGGAGCAACTTGGGAAGTCACGGTGGCTCCGAGCCCAAAGGGCGTGCGGTGCACTTGAAGGCTCTGGAGTCGATCCAGTTTTCTTCCAGCGGGGAGAAAGGAGCCATTGTAGGTGGGGGTTTGAATTACGGAAGTTGTTTAACTCTTCTGGATTGTTCTCCCGTGACATTACAAAGGGTCTTTGTTAAATTATCGGATTACATCCAGACACAGATAACAATTCCTTTGCTCCGAGTCATCACTGGTAGTCTTTGGGTACGCAGCGTGCCTCGCTCACAGCGCCCCCTCACCCCGTATCTTCCCTGTTCAATTATTTGTGACTCTAGTATTCAGAACTTGCTTACTTGAGGTGAAAAATCTGACAATTTTCCTTTCCCTAGTGATCTGAAGCCTCCCTCAGTTTGAACTCTCATGATATTTTCTGTTACCTTTTCTATGGCAATTATTTTCTGTACAGTGATCGTTTGTATGGGTGTCTGTGGGAGCAGCAGTGGTGTCTCATTCATCTGTACACCCCCTGCAGTGCTTAATAATGTAAACTCCAGAAATGGTTGGTAAATGAATAGAATATAGGAGAGAAAAAAAAAACTTTTCATAGTGAAATACAGAAAACAGTTTATCCTCTTACCGCCTTCCTTTCATGCCCCACAATTCCCTAGTGTACTGTTGTGGCTTTTTCCAAAATCTTCTTGCTATTACTACTTTAATTTTTAATAACACTCTTTTCTTTATGACCAGAAGGCTTTGAAGGCCAGAAAACAGATTTAACTTTCCTAACTTTGATGACATTTCTTATATATGGAAGGGCAGTGTTCACCAGCACTTTGTAGATGTTATCCGCAAGGCTAATGGGTTGCTTTTCGTTTAGCTCCTGTGCCTCATGTTTGACTTTGTGCCACGACAGCAACCTGAGTGGCTGGTTAAACTAACTGGCCAGAGCTTTCTAGTTTCCTATAGGTGCAGATAACTGATGAATAGCTAGTGCCCCATGACTTTCCTTTATAAATTATGAAAATGAATAATGAAATTTTAATGTATAATACAAGTTTACAGAAATGGTATCTGTAGTTAGATACGTGAAGTAACTTTGTGAAGAGCTTTAACTCTGTCAAACCTATTCCTTCCTGCTGTAAGTTCACATCAACTTAAACTAACACCTCTATTAGGATCAGATACCTCCAACTCTAGTGTTAGTGCATCAAGGGTTCTGTGTCCTTTCTATGCATGCATTCACATGTGTCCTAGTATCTTGAGTTACAAGGAATTGGAAATAAACTTGAAGTGGATTTATTGGGAGGATCTTTGTGAACAGTGTGGAGAATGAGGCAACCAGCATAGCTGAGGATCCAGGAGGGGACCATGGCTTCTGTGTTACTGGTTCATCTTTTGCCCTCATTCTAGTCTTGTTTCTTTAACTTCAGGATCTCATTTCAGCCTCTGCATGGCCACAGACATTGCTTCTTGCTGTGTCTCTAATGTGAATCCCTATTTGCTGTGTCACCACCAAGGATGGAGGATAGTTTGTGACTGAGCTCTGGTTGAAGAAGTCCCAGAAAAGTCTCTCATCTGGTCCTGGATAAATGCAGACCTCCTTTGACTGTGGTGGATGCCATTGGTAGAGCAGCCATTCCTCAGGAAGGAAGGGAAGATGTGCTGGCCATTCTTTATGGAAATAAGGACCCATCCTAAAATTATCCTAAAAATGGTGGAAAAGGTTCAACTAATTTGAGTTACACTATTATTATTTATTGTCACTATTGTACTGCATATAAAATGCTGTAAGTTAATTAAATTACAGGTTTTTCTTTTTTTTGGAAGAGGTACTTTATTTATTTGAAAGGTACCATTAGAGGATGAGAGACAGAAACAGAGAGCAGAGGGTGATCTTCCATTTGTTGGCTCACTTCTCAAGTGATTATAGTGGCCCAGGTTGAGCCAGTCTGAAGCTGGGAGCCAGGAATTTCAGCCAGTCTCCCACATGGGTGGCAGGGGACCAATCAGTTGGACCATCCTTATTTTCCTTTTCTATGCCCATTGACAGGGAGCTGGATTGGAGATGGAACAGCCAGGACTTTAACTGGGTATATATGGGATAACTGCCCTAAAGATGGCTGCTCAACCTGCTGTGCCTTGCCAGGCTGCAGGAAATTTAATTCTCTATTATTCCAGTGATACTGGTTTGGTTAAATAATGTAAAGAATCTTCCTAAACTAAAAGGCTACTTCTGTGTATTTCAGAGTTAAGGTACATGCTATTAATTAGAAAGCCAGTACTGCAACATTGGCCCAGGAAAGTCAGTGAAATCACACAGGAGCACATAGCTTACTGTCAATTGTGAGAGTCTTTGGTTGGTCATCTTTTTTTTTTTTTTTTTTGAAGATTTATTTATCTTATTGGAAACTCAGATATACAGAGAGGAGGAGAGAGAGAGAGGAAGATATTATGTCTGCTGATTCACTTCCCAAGTGGCCGCCAACTACTGGAGCTGTGAAACCAGGAGCTTCCTCTGGGTCTCCCATGAGTGCAGGATCCCAAGGCTTTGGGCCGTCTTCTACTGCTTTCCCAGGCCACAGCAGGTAGCTGGAAGGGAAGTGGGACTGCTGGGACACAACTGGCACCCATATGGGATCCTGGTATGTTCAAGGTGAGGACTTCAGCTACTAGGCAACTGCATCAGGCCCAGTTGGTCATCTTTTCTTTTTCTTTTTTTAATTATTTTAAAGAGATAGGACAGGAAGGGAGGGAGAGGGAGGGAGCTGGATAGAAAGAGAAGAGTGACCAACCCATTGTTCACATGCTGTTCCATCCAAACATGGCTGCAGAAGCCAAGGCTGGTTAAAGCCAAAACCAGAAGCTAGGAACTGACTGACTGTTGGAGGTCCAAGAACTTGGGGCGTGTCCCACTCCCTACCCAGGTGTGTTAGCAGGAAATCTCATTGGAAGTACAATAGGCGGGAATTGATCTGGTACTCTATTACGGGATTCCAGCATTTTGAGCTCTGACTTGCCTCGTTAATGGTTAATTCCTTTAATATTTCAAAATACATACTGTATCAGTGGCAGAGTTTCTCTAGTTTTAATGTTGTCATATGTAATTAAAAATCATTCTGTGTGTGCTTGACATACTTTGAATAAAAGTTTTTTTTTTCTTTTTTCCTTTTGGGATTTTCTTGATTATATAACCAAGTTAAATTTCAGAAAGGTAGGATAAAGTTCATGAAAGCAGTGAATCTAATTTGTAGCTCTGAGCTGGAAAACTTTCCCTCGTTTTTGTAGTTAATTAAAAAAAATGTAGGCAAGTTTCAAACATGACATTTAGCTCCTTAGGAAGCTTTTTTAAAGTCATGGATGTGTAGCCTCCTTATCGACCTCTTGAAACCAGCAAGAGAAAAAAGCTTTACATCGTTGCTCAGTGCCTTTTGCTTTTCATTTTGCTGCTGTCGGAGAATTTTGTGTCTGTCACGGAAGACTCCCGATGTAACTTGCGGTTCTCAGGCTATGTTAGTGCTGTGCATTTTGAGCTCTCTGATCCTATTCTTGTATGAATGTGGTTCTAGTAAAAATCACTGTGATATTGGGCTTTTTCCCCTGTACACACTTGGGGTGCAAGGGCCACACCAAAATGTTCCAGGTGAGTTTCTGCAAGGGCATACTTAGGATAATGTAAATGTCCCCACATTTTATGTGTATCAGCTGAGTAGATGCCAAGGATGTAGATGTGCGTGTATGCAATGTATATAGAAACCATGAATGTGCTTGATGTGGAGGACATCAGTATGTGTCTCAATGCAGATACGAGTCTTACATGACACAGATTAGAAATTTAGGGGAAGCTAAGTCAGATGTAGGCAGGTTGTGGTGTGTTTCCCGGATCACTGAGGACATGCTGTTGTTAGGAAGAAGAGAACTCTTCCGTAAAGCAGCACTGTGCTCCAACATCAGATTTTTGAAAGAAAAAAAAAATTTCTTAAAAAATGACTGCCCTGCCTGTTTCTGTTGTTAGAATCATGATTCTCCATCTTTTCTGTTTCTTCCTGACAACCCTAGCAGTCTCACGTTCCGTGCTGTAGCTCTCTGTAGAGAGCCAACCGAGGTCAAGCTCATCTTGTTGAACTCTTTGCCAGCTGATGTATTTTCTGTAGTTCACAGTAACCAGCAGAGTCCTTGTGTATCTGAGCTGTTATATGTTGTCGTTGGGATCATAGTATCACTGGAGGGAATTCAGATAGGAGGCAGATCAGGACCCAGGAGTCCTTCTGGCAAGACTCCATTGAGATGTGTGGAGCAGGTACTTGCATTCTTGTGTTCATGGGGTCCCATTTACAGTAGCCATTCTACGGACTTAATTGCCTGTCAACAGGCCAGTAAATAAAGAAAATGTAATGTATACACACAGTGGAACATTATTCTTTCTTAGAAAATAAGGGAATTCTGTGCTTTGCACCAACATGAATGGAATTTCAGAGTATTATGCTAAAGCACATGTTCTCACTTACATGGAATAATTCATGGCAACAGACAGCAGAATGATGGTTAGATGCTGGGAACTCGAGGGAAAATAGTGATGATGGTCCAAGGACGCAAAATCTCAGGAGAATCATTTTAGAAAATCTTTTTTGCACAGCCTGGTAAATATAGTTAATAGTATAGTGTACATTTCAAAATTTCTGAATAAATTTCAAATGTTCTCACCACAAAAAGGTTTTCAGGTTCTGGGGTATTAATTAACTTCACTTAATTATTGCACATAATATTCATAAATCATAACAGCAATTTCTACCCTGAAAATGCATCCAATCCCAGATTGTTGCAATCAAATAAAAAAGTCAGTAATTATATAGTTGGTAAGATTATAAACAAAACAAAACAACAAAAGATGTGGTTTTTGTCATGTGTGTTTATAAGGATTATTGTTTTTATTATAGCTCTGGCTTCATGGGCTCTGAGTAGTCTATCTTCAATCTTACTTTCTCCATAGTCTCCCTTGTTTTTAGGGAGCAGTTTTACAGATTATAGAGTTTTTCCAGGAAGAAAATACTGTGTTGTGATAAAATAGCCTGTATTTGTTAATAAAGTTTCATTTTTGCCCAGTGGAAATCAGAAAGCTGTCAGAGTTGAGTCATACTAAAATGAGAATCCGAAAGTCTTCATGCTTTGCCATAAATGATCTGTGTGGGTGATTTTAGTATTGTGGTTAAGAAATGCCTTGGAAATTCATGGTGTTTTGAGATGGTATTTTAGTAAATGACACCCCTCCAAATACATAGACATTTATATGATCAATGTCATCAGTAGAGAAGAGTTGTTTTAAATTTGGGGATTTATTGAAGTGAGAGTATAGGTTTACTAAAATAGTGTATGCATTTTTCAAAATCAAGTGATAACATGAACTTTTCACTGTAAAGGTTTCCAATAGAAGAAAGTTGTTATGGTTACATGGTGTTTAAGTCATTTGAAATCTTAAATTAGTTCTATCTTATGTTTATCACTTTCAAAAATTATCTACTTGAGGGGCCTGGTGCAAGGGACCCTGGAAGAAGCTCCTGGCTCCTGGCTTCTATTGGCGCAGCACTGGCAGTTGCAGCCACTTGGGGAGTGAATCATTGGGCTGAAGATATTCCTCTCTTTCTCCTCCTCTCTGTATGTCTGCCTTTCCAATAAAAATAAATCTTTAAAAAAATTATCCACTTGAAAGGCAGAGTAACAGAGAATGAGAGAGAGACTATTCATCCACTAGTTTACTCCTCAAATGAATGCTTAATTTGATGAGATCCTGTTTGTCTATTTTTTTCCTTTTGTTTTTTTCCCTGTGATTTTGGTGTCTGATCCCCCAAATTTCCCTATTTTGATGTCTTCAAATATCTAACCTTTGTCTTTATCTCAGCAGTTCAGGGTCTTACATTAGGGCCTTTAGTCCATGTTAAGTTGATTTTTAGAGGGAGGGAGGGAGAGGGAGGGAGGGAGACACAGACAGTTTTCATTCCATTATTGTGCATGTGGACATTCAGTTTTCCCAGCACCATTTATTGGAAAGACTTCCCATTCTCCTATGCATGTCCTCAATACCTTTATTCACAGAGAAGTTGTTGTGGATTCATGGATGTAGTTCTCGGCCATTCCTTCTCTTCCACTGTTCTGTATGCCAGTTTTCATCCCAACATCATGCCGTTTTAATTTCTGTAACTGAGTAGTATATTTTGAAGTAAGGAAGTATGATACTTACTGCTTTGTTTTCTTTCCTTAATGTTGCTGTGGCCACCTAGGATCTTTTATGATTTTGCATAAATTTCAGAATCAATTTTTTTCTTTCTATGGAAGTTTTGATGAGCATTTCATTGACTTTGTAAATTGTTCTGGGTAGTGGTAGTGTTTTCATGATACTGATTCATGATTCCCGGTTTTTCCATCAACATGGGATGCCTTTCCATTTGTGTCCTCTTTAATTTTTCATTATTGTTTTAGGGTTTTCATTGTTCAGATCTTTCGCTTGTTTGGTAAGCTTTATTCATAAGTATTTTTACATTTTGTGTAGCTACTGAAAGAAGGATTACCTTGATTTGTTTTTCACATAATTTGCTATTTGTGTATTTGTAATAGTTCACTGAATTTATTGTTAATAGCTTCTGGATGGACTCTTTGGGATATTCTAAATATAAGTTCATGTCATAGGTGTTCTGTGACAATTTGACTTCTTCCTTTTTAGTTTGAATGTCCTTTGCCTAACTGATCTGTCTAGATTGCTTGTACTGTTCTGAAAAGGTGGTGAAAATGATCATCATTTTTGTAATTTTGTAGAACTTACAGACCTCAGCTTTCCCCCATTTAACGTTTTTTTGCACCGAAACCATCTTTCCATTCCCTTTTCTTACAAATTTCTTGAAGCTCCTACATTTAGTCTCTGTTCCATTGGTTTGTGTTTTTGTGTTTGTTACCATAACTTTGTGGTATATTTTTACGTCAGATGTTGTAACAACTCCTGCTTTCTTCTTTTCACCCCAAGATTTCTTTGGTTTTGGGGGACAGGCAATAGAAACATAATACTAACTTTCTTCATCTTTGCCCTGCAGTCACTATTTTTACTTTTGTTTTATGGCCAAATTTGTTGTATAGCAGAAATTGTTCAAACGACTTCTTTCTTCTCTCATATTCGTCAAGCCCACTATCCTTTTCCACTGTATAAACGTTTCCAAAATCTATTTGATCTACTGTCATCAGCAACTGTTCCTGTTAGTAACTTATTGAACAAGTAGTGACAACTTCTGTAGGGGCTGAGACAGGTGAGAACCCAGTAACAGAAGCCTTCGCCTTTGATGAGTTTGTATTCTGGTGGGGGAAAGACAAGCAAAGACACCTCAATAAATCAGAGTGAAAATAGCTCTGTGTGGGTGTGGGTGGAGGAGCAGCAAGAGAGGTGCTTCCCAAGTTCCAGCTGAGTTATGAGAGGGGATTCAGCCAGGGATGAGGTGGCTCAGATGGTCCTTGGCAGAGCAAATCTCAAAAATCAAGATTCTGGGGGGCAGGAAGTACCTGTGAGGAAAGAAAAAATTTTACCATTGACTAAACCTAGTTTGGTGAGTGCGGCAGGTACCTTGCTCAGACCTGATTGGTCAGTGAATGCTTAGGCTACATGGAATCTCTTCTCGTCATCTCAGCCCATGACTGACTGGCCCAGGCTACACTTGCTTAAGGTGGGACTGCTGTTGGATGGTGCTGTTTCATTGAAAGCAAATTATTATATTTTTCCTGCTCCTTGTCCTGCCTTTTCATGCTTTTCACTAAGAGTATGCTCTCAGTAAGTCAGCTGAATCAGAGTTTGGCTTGCTTTGTTTCTCAGAAGCCTGTACCTCAGGTGTATATATTTTGAATCTTTTTGCTGAGCTCCAGTCTCTTGTACAAGCTACCTCTACCCATTATGTCCACTTGGATGCTCCTGAGAACCCAAGCCAGGTTGTTTCCACTCACCAGAGTGTTGTCAACACACTTGTTTCAGTGTGTTGTAATCACTTGCTTTATTACCGAAGCAATTCATTTATTTATTTGAAAGGCTGAATTACAGAGAGAGTGGGAGAGACAGGGTAGGCCTGGCTGATGCCAGGAGCCAGGAGCTCCAGTTGGATCTTCCACATGGATGGCAAGGGCACAAGCACTTGAACCCTCATCTGCTGCATTAGCAGGGAGCTTGATCAGAAGTGGAACAGCTGGGAATGAATTGGTGCCCAAATGGAGTGTGAATGTCGCAGGTATTACCTCAACCCTCTGTGCCACAGCACTGATCCCCATCTCCCCACCCTGCCTTGCTGCTAGCTATTGGTAGGTCCGTGAATGCAGAGAACATGGTTGTTCTCTTTGTTGGTCACATCAATACACTTACTGAGTGAATAAATAAAAGGATAAAGGAGACATTTGCCTTAAGCTTATTGGTTTGCACACTTGATGTCTTGGTGAACATGAACATTGAACCTGTCCTGATCACCCAGTTCTATGGAGGAAAGGCATGGGAACTACTTAGGTTAAGTGACTAAATCAGCTCTTCTAATATGAGTTTTTCTCAAGGAACATTGAATGAGGGAAGGAGAGATTTCCTTCTAACAGACTTTATCCCTGAAACATGGAATTGGGAAATGTGTATTTATTTTTACTATTTACTAAACCATTGTTAGGTGCCCAGCATTGTGATATGTACTATGGGGGAATAAAAAAAGGCTACATTTGGTATGGTTTAATCCCTCAGAACGTTAAAATGGGGGTGATTCCAAGAGTACAAGAGTTAATGAGTAGCCGCTGTTTGAATCACACACATTTGAAGTACGATGAGTTGTTCTTGAAAAAGGAGAATCTTTTGTGGCCTGCAGAGATGAGAAGTCTGAAAGCCTCAAGTTCTTGAAAGACATTGAAATGAAATTCACTCTCCAGAGATGATGTTCATATAGTTTAATAGTTTTCAGAGGTTAAAGGAGGTAGAGTTTGCTTTCCTGTCTTTGGTGAGGAAGGAAGTAGTTTTGTGTTTGAAGTTCTTAATGTTTCTGAAAAAGATGTACTTATTTATTTGAGGGAGGAAGAGAAAGGAAAGGAAAGGAAGGAAGGAAGGAAGGAATAAAAGAAAAAGAGAAAGAGAGAGATCCTCCACCTGCTGGCTCACTATCCAGATGGCTGTTATGATCAGAGCTGAGCTCTTCCTAAGCTTCTGGGCCTCTCATGCTGATACAGAATCTCTAGTACTTTGTCTATCTTAAACTGCTTTCTCAGGTGCCTTTGCAGAGCTGGGTTGAAAATAGAGCTGGAACTGTAATCAGTGCCCATACAGGATGCTGGTGCTGCAGATGATAGCTTGCTGCCGCATACCACTGGCCCCAGAAGAATGAAAAATAAACTTACTTATTTGAAAGGCAGAGTGATGGAAAGGGATAGGCACACATGTATGTGTAAGAGGGAGTGGTCAGAAGACGGGGAGAAGGCTGTGGCTCATTCCTTGAATGCCTACAACAGCCTGGGCCTTTACAAGCCAGTGTCAGAGCTGCATTTTGGTTTTCTATGTGGGTGGTAGGGACCCAAGTGCTTGAGCGATCATCTGCCCCATCGAAGGTAGAAAGCTGCTTTGGTAGTGGAAGCGGGACTCCATCCTAGGCACTCTGAGAATGATATTTGGGTATCCATAGGAGTGCTTTGAACCATTGAAGCACCACACCCAACCTAAAGAATTTTCTATAATGACTTGGAGCTTTAGTGTTGGAATAAGGGGAGGGGGAAAGTATTTTCACAGTATCTTTCAAAATGATGAAGGTGAAGATGGTTTCAAGTAGTGGTGAGGGGAGATGATTCATTGAAACCAATTAGCCTGTGATAAGAAAATGAATTTCCTCAAACTATGATCTTCAGTGTATACCCAAGTCCTGGGAACAGTAAGGCACAGTACTTACCTGCTCTTGTACCACTGATTTCTTAAGTAAGCGAATATCTGTAAGATCAGATTTAATGCCTTGATTTTGCTTTCTTGCCTGTGGTATATTTTAGTTGTTGCGTTGTGTCTTCACAATTTTTGATAGGAAATCTTTTAAGGATGAATTGTAGATCAAGCACTCTCCTGCAGGGGTCGCTAGGGGAGTAGCAGTTTGGCATCCTTCCTTTGCCACCTTGTGGCATGACTTGGCACAATTTGCCCTAAGGATTGTGAGATCTGGTTTGGTTTGGCATTTTGTTTCTGAGTGTGGTATGAGCTCTAAGCCCACCTAGAATTCTGCAAGCTCATAGCTGTGCCGTCACTTTGCTTCTGTATATACTGCACCTGTGCATTTTTAAAAACCTCATATATTTGGTACATAGTTATTTTAGAGCTCTCATCATGCCCCATTTGCATATGAAAAATGTATGCGTGTTGAGACATGAAACGACACTACAGGTTTTGCCGTTTGAATGGTAGTAGCCTAAACTTGGCCTTCTGTAGGACCTTAGATTGTGGAATGGGGTTGTCACTCAGGACTGGCTTTCTCCAGTGCTTTTACAGAATTGAATTGAGCCTGATGAGGCACATCCCCCTGATTAAATGTTTTTCCTTCTATGCAATCACCATTAGCTGTTTGGCTCCTGTTCTTTATTCTTTTGAAGCAGCCCTGCATAGCAAATCAATATCCTTCTGAAGGGACAGTGTGGTGTGGATTGCCTGGGCAGCATATGCACGCTCACTTGGGCTGCAATGCTGCTGCAGAGCCAGGCTACTCTGCCTTCCTGGGAACTCCACAGGCAAGTCCATCGTGTTTTGGAGAAAAGAAAAAATTAATTTTTCTAGGGGGAGAAATAGAGCTGTTTAAGCTATTGCTACTGAACGTTGACTTGTCTTTGTGCACTTCTGAGCCATTTTTGGTCTTAACCTACTGGGATTAGCTTCTCTGAGATGATTTCTGGGATTTTTTTCATTTTATTTTTGCTCCTGCTTCCCCCTTTCTTGGTTGTAGTACGGCCGTACCATTTCAGCTTGCTAGTGCAGAAAGATGTGAATTCAGTTGCTGTAAGAGGCTGGCCTGGTGCAGACACATTGCTAGAGAGATGGTTAAGAGTGCCAGGTGAATCGAGCTGGAGAGGAGGGAGACAGCAGCCAAACGGTAAGCCAGCATGCTTAAAATCATCACAGAGGTTTTCATTTGGAGCAGCCCGGCAAGTCTGGATCCTGACTCACTCATTTACAACTTGAAAAGGATTGGTTTTCTATATGCCTTTTTACTCACCCCCTCCTATTTAACTGGCAGAAACATCACAGATTGATGAAAGGGGGTGTTTCAATTGGGGATCCTGAGGAGGTTACTCACGGGAGAGGCTCCGGAGGCTATTGCTTGTAGTTTGTAAACACCAGCAGCATCGATAAGATGGGGAGGAGGTTGAACCACTGCCTCTTTGCTAAAGCAGAGTCTCATTTCTTCTAGAACAAGTCTTATTAATTATAGCTCAAAGAGCTCGTTCAGATCGTTTTTGCTTGGCTGATTGCCCTCTGAAGCAAGCAAGTGAAGGACGGGGACCACTTTTTTTTTTTTTTTTTGGTAAACTGATGTCTAGAAATTAGCTGGGTTGAACCTGAGAGGAATAAATATCTCTAATATGTTAGGTATCTGGGCTTCCTACCTCCCCTCCCATTCTGGAGCAGAGAAGTGTACCTGTATTGAGTGTGTGCTGCTGAGCAGAGGTCAGTGTGTTGGTATTTTGCGTCATTACACCTGTAGTGGTTTTGCTTTCATATGCGGAAGTGCTAATCCGTATGCAGTTCTGCTTGAAGCTCTGTTAGTGGACACTTCGCATTTGGGATGCTGACAGAACCCCTGCCTGCATGAAGGGCTAGCTAGCAGATAGTCTACTCCAAAATAATGCTTACTTGCTTGTAAAGAAGACCAGCATCCAGAAATGTAAATTATGACATCTATGGGGTTGAACTGCTTCTGTTTCCTTTGTTAATTGGCACACAGAATTTGGTAAGGGGCAGAGACTGAAGCTGAAGGACGCTCCTTCATATTATTTAGTGTGTGACCAATATATTACATGACTCTGAGTTTATTTGCATTTGCTGTTGTATAGGGGCTGAGTGTTAAGGATGTCAGCATCTTTTTACTTTAAAATATGTACACACTGTCTCAGTAATTCAAGTAAAACGTAAGTGATGTAGATGGTGAATATCAGTTGAGACAAATAATAATAACTTGCATTTTGGCCACCAGCCAGGTCGCTATAATTTATTGACATAAATAAATTTGGGAAGGAATACCTGGTTACTTAGTAGACTGAGATCAACACTGATAATATGTGATAAATCAGGGTAAGAAAAAAATTGTTGTGTGGGGGTACTTCAGTGTACTTCTGTGTTCACTGAAATACTTTGATGGTTGGTTCTTGATTTTCTGAATAAATATTTTAATTTTCTTCCAAAACAGTGTACATTTTGTTTCGATTATTATTTCTGAAAGTCAAAGGTAAACTATAAGCAGTTTTTTCATGTTTTATTTGTTTATTTTTGATACTTAGAAGATTAGGCGCCCTATGTTCTCTGTTTGCTTTCTGAGAGTGATATATTCTAGCTATTTATATTTTCACCTTCACTTTGTGTAAGCCGTGAAGTTTATTTTTCTTCCTGTGACAGAATGAACCATACTTCTCAAAATACCACTTGTTTTTAAAAAGGGGAATGAGTAGAGCAAAAATACGACCTTGATTTCATAGTCAAACATTGGTTTCCTTGTGCAAAAAGTTATTAGTCCCTTATTACATAGCTGTGGGACAGGAAGTACAGGTGCATCGCTGCACACATGGAAGTGTAATACATGCTGGGAAGGAAATGCAGATGAGGGAGAAGCACCACTGCTACGCAAGGCTGTGTAAGATACACCGAGAAGGGAGTGCGGATGAGCTCCCAGAGCCAGCTTCCCCGAAGGAGCCTGGGTGTGGGAGCAGTGCCATTTTCCTGTGACAGGTGCCCTCTTATACTTTCCAATGGTGAGTACGCTGGATGTTTATTAACTATTGTATTTCCTACTGAGGAAAACCCTTTCTCTACTTTCTTCATTGCATTTATGTGTTGGCCAAATATTTAGGAATAATCTGTCACACGGAAATTAGAAAGAAACAATCTTGCCCTGTTCCTGTCCTCATGGAACTTCTAATTTACTTCTAAATTATTCTGAGGGGAAATTGTTTTGCAAGAATTTCCCCTCCCCCAGGTGATTCTGAAAGAAATACTGTATGTTTAGATTTGTTGTTGTTGTGGGGGTGGTGGTGTGGTGGCAAGACATCCGTCACACTGACTTCACTGCCTTCACTGTTGTTAAAGTTGGCAGTGCACTGGCACCAAGTGCGTTCACTGTATTCACTGTGTATTCACTGTTCATGCCCGTAACTTTTTGTTACCATAGAAACTCTTCGGGCAGTGTTAATTACTCTGCATTCCTCCTCTGGTAATGTTTATTGTATTCCTGACGTTCATGAATTTACCTGCCTAGATGCCTCTTAGCATGTTAGTGGAGTCAGTATATTTGTTCCGTGTTCTGGCTTATTTCACATAGCGTGTTTTCATGTTGTAGTCTGTATCCACATTTCTTTTTAATGTTTGCTTGAGTTTTTATATGTAAAGCAGTTTCCATTTCCCCCAACCAGTAGTCCTTACTGAGTCATTAATTCAAGTTTGCACATGGATATAATAGATGGTTTGGAGATACTAAAAAGGCTAGATTGCGGGAAAGGGGCAAGGAATAATGAGTAGAACCTCACTGAGGGAAAGAATGCGAATATACTGTATTTGTGTTCTTTTTGTGGCCTGGTAGTTGAGCATCGTCAATGGGGTGCTAATATTTTTCATATCTATTCTTTGCTGAACAGAGAAAAACAATCAGCTGAAATACTCCGTGGAAGATTAGATTGTGGCTTTTGTTATCATCAATCTTTGGGTCCTCTGTTTTTGCTGTAACAGTCTGCAAAGCTGTAAGCTTATAAACTCTGTCGGTGTAAGTAAAGACTCACACTGAGGTTGTGTTACAGAATCAGCTTCTGGCAGAACTTGGAACTATTTTTGCAAATTATGCTGTCTAATTGGTCCGCTAGCATTCACTCGTCACTGTGAGAATGACTGTGTCCTGATGCCTGCTGCGGGCTTTCTTTTGCTTCTCACCCGTTTCCAGTGGACATTCAGCCTGAAGGTGACAGTAAGCCTCCGGAACATAGGGAGTGGCAAGAGGTGCAACCTGGAGGCCATGTGAAGCAGCTTTCGTCGGATGCTTAAGCTTAGTGTCATCAATACTGTCTTCTTTTTCTCACATTTCTTTCTGTTTTGGCTTCTGTTTAATCCATCTTTTTTTTTTTTTTTTTTTGAGAGGGAATCATTTTTAGAAGACCAGGTTACGTCCCTAGAGTTGTTCATTTATTTTTCATCAGCTGATGTGATAGTTCTTAGACTGGGTTATTCAGGAGTTTATATCCATGACCTTAACTCACTCATCAAAGGACCCAAATGTATATGGGGAGGCAGTTTCATCATGATCAGGTCAGCATGCAGCACCTGGTTCATCCCAGCTAGCGTGATCCTTCTTTAGGAATCTAGCTGCTCACTGCTTCCTTCACTATTTTTCTGTTGTTTCCAGAGGATTTTTAAAAAAAAGATTTATTTATCTGTTTATGTGATTGAAATGGAGTTACAAACAGGGAGAGAGAGAGATATTCTCTCTATTGGCTCACTCCTTCAAGTGAGTGCATGGTTGAGGCTAGAGCAGGTGCTGGCCAGGAGCTTCTTGTAGGTCTCTCAAGTGGGTGTAGGTTCACAAGTACTTGGCCCATCTACTGATTTCCCTGGCACATTAGCAGGAAGCTGGATGAGAAGTGGAGCAGCTGGGATTTGAACTGGTATCCATATGGGATACCAGTGTTGCAGGTGTTGGCTTAAGCTGTTATTCCACAACACTAGTTCCTGTTGCCTGAGTCATGATAAAGGGTTGATTCAGAATAGATTAGTAGAATGCTTATATTCAGTTTGGGTGTGGTTTTTGTTGGTGGTAGGCAGGATACTAGACCAGAAACGCTATAGCCCTTGGAGCTTTCAAAGTTTGTTTACACCAGATAGGAAACAGAGATGGATTATGGTTTGATCCATTCTTTATTTCTCTCGGAATATAACTCCTACGAAACATGTGAGGGAGACACCTCAGTGGTCAAGAGCTTGAGTTTTGTGGTCTGAGTCATCCAGTACATCCCATCTCTTGCTGTAGCCTTGGACTTGCTGTATGTTCTGCACATGCCTAGATTTAATCATCTGTAAAACAGAACAACAATATGCTTATCTTAGGGTTGCTGTAGAGATTGAGGAATTATTTTCAAAGCAATTTTAGAGTATCTGTTAAGTAATAAAAGCTCAGAATAAGGTTGCTACTACCATCATTTTGCCTAAATGTTCTACTTTCTCTCTCTCTCTCGCAACAACTACGTTATCTTACCCAAGATGCTCCTCCAGTTTGGTTGATTATAGAGCGTGTATGACTGCTTAACCTTTTTTTGTTTGAGTGCATAACAATGGGATGTAATAGAATGTTCCAGTTTTTGATTGATCATGGAGAGCATGTGTCTACAGACTTGCTCTAATGCCCAGTTAATACTGTGTTTGCCCCCATAGCCATTTATTTCTCAGCACAATGTAACCTCACTGAAAATACGCAGTTGACAGTAGAATTCTTGTGAAGCGTCGGGTTGTTTGCTTTCAGGTGGCAGAGAAGCAGCAGGGTCGGGGTGTCCCACTGCTCTGCTCTGTTCACCTTGGAGAGCTCAGTCAGGATTCGCTATTGACTTTTCCCAGTCTAGGAGCATTTTGCAGAACCAGCTTTCAGGAAATCAGTTAGGACTTTATTATTAATGGGCTGCTGTCAGATTTATCATTGCTGAAATTTTTAGCTCTTTACAATAGATGAACCAGTTGTTATGGCGGCGTTGAAAGGAGCTTCCCTTTTCTCCTCAAAGGTTCATGTTCTCTGTATCCCTCTTCATAAGCTCTGTGTAGTTGGTGACCTATATATGATTCTCTGAAAATGCTAAGAGCTTCAGAAGTCAATCCTGTATTGAGTGGTGCCCTATATTTTTCTGAGTTCTTTTGGTGGTGCTTGCATCTGGATTTATTTTCTCAGAAGAAAAATATACAGTATCTGAACTTTGTAACATCACTCATGACATTAAGTATCAAATTATTCAAGCACTAATCATGTGTTTCAGTTTTATCAAAAGATGTTTATTGTGTGTGAGGAGATCTAATTGTATTAAATTCCATCTGTCTCAGGGTGGAGAGCACACAGTTTCATTTCTTCAGGGAAGGAATTAAAAAATATTTATAATCTTTTTTAAATACTGTTCATATGGTTACCAGGGAAAAAGAATTCATATCCTGATGAGTGAGTCTGTACTTCCAGTGGTGTATTCTCAGTTTCCATTTTTACAATATTAGTGTACCTTTTGGATGCTTTAATCTTACATGAGGGACAGAGTCATGAGCTGCAGATATTTGAAAGGTGTAAACATGAAGGAAGAGCTAGCCTGGCTGAGTACAAAAAGCGAGGGGTGGCTCACTGAGACTCAGAGGAGAAACAGAGCAGGATTCACAAGGTAGCTGAGACTGTCCTTTTTACAGCCTTTCAGAAAAATGACAGCATCTGTAGTCTTCAAGATGTTTTTTGGGAGGAAAAACAAAACCCCATAATGTGTATGTGTGTGTGTAGGAAGCGTCCTATACTATGTAACTGGTTTCAAGTTAACCGTATCCTGTTTGTTAGTTATTAGTGCTTTTGATATGGTAGACAATTTTAACTTTGAAGTGCTCTGTTGAGCATCAATCAATGTGCCACATTATTTCACCCCTTTGCATGATGTTGGGAGTCTTGAAAAGACTCCTTTCTCAGGTAGGTCCCAAGACAAAACCTAGCACAAAGAACTATATTTACAGCTTCCTACTCCGTGAGAGGGAGGGAGAGAAAGCCCTCTTTGCAGTCAAAAGATTTTGTTTTTTCTAGAATAGGAGCTCTGAAGGACTAGTGTCTGGATGAAGGAGCTAATTAGCTATGCAATGTGTGAGCCACTTTGTGTGGCTTGATTCTTGTATTTTGTTGAGAATGGGTATCCCATCTCCTCCCTGCAGCTGTGGGACTTTTGTGTGTTAGAATAGGCTTTTGCTATGTGGATTCTCTTGGAACAAAAGCGTTTCCTTGCTGTGGAGACTTGTGTGTGCCAAAGCTCCAAGCGCTCTAGCTATAAACGTTGGAAGGGAGGGACAATATAAATAAATGCCAGTTCTTGTATTTCACCTTGATGGCCGTACGCTCATGCTGCCGGTGGGTTATGAATGTCACACACTTGTATACTCCTGGCCACAGACTATTAATGCTACATACCTCTGTGCTCATGTGGCCAAGGATTTGAGTGTTACAGTGAGGGGAGGCAATGGCTGGAAGGCATCTTGCCCAGCTCTCCATGGAGTAGGAGTAGGAGTGCATGTGCTTTGTCCGGTTTGTCAGGGAGAATGATCTGTTGTACCAGGAAGGCCAAGACTCTTCTTCACAAATCTTCAATTCCTTCTTAGATTGCTTTTTTAGAACCTCAAGTGGTTTTCCTTTTATTCTCCCCCCCTTCCCCTAATCCACCAGATAAGTCCTGGGGAATAAAAGGGCTAGACAAAGTTCTGGTTTCAGTTCTCTTGAAAATAGTTGTTACAGCAATTTTGTTCTCTTAAGTGGATATAATGACCGATGACAAGAGTGCATTTGCATTGGGAACAAAGATACATACATTTCTATGCTGACAATAAAGCCACAAATGCTGTTATAACTCAATTATATTCTTTCTCCACTCCTCACTCCAATCCCATTGTTTTTGTTTTAATTCATAAATGTTTTCAGTGTATGTTATTGATAAATTTTGTTTTAGAATTCAAACTGATGTTAGATAATTATTTGAAATTATTATGGTCTTGTTGGGGAAGTTTTGGGAAAATATAGTTTTACTCAAGGAATAGTGGTGTTATCAATCTTAGTGTCTCTAAATAATAAAGCAAATTTTGCCTCTAAAAGGTTTGACCTCTCTCACAATCTCATTCACTTATCTGACCATAACAGCCAGAATCTGTCATTACACGGTTGACGGCACTGTGTCTCAGCTTCATGTGCACCCAGCTCTCCTAGGCATCCCGCGAAGATTTGGATTGTGACTCAGTCGGTTAGTGATGGGCTTGAGATCTCAGGATGGCAATACTAGTGGTCTCTTAGCACCCAGGGTTCAGAGATTATCCCCCCGTGAAAACCAGCTGCCCACAGATAGCCACATGCTTTTAAAACCCTACAGGGTCCACAACCAATGATACTCCTAGAGGTTGTGACTTAATTCTCTCTCACAGTGTTCATAAACTATGTTAAGTTGGTAGATATGATTTCAGCAATATGACAAACCTGTAAGTCAGTAGCTACTTGCATCTTTCTGTATGAGCCTATAAACTACCCTAATCTTGGGTATAAAAGGATAACAGAAGAGAAAGCAAATGTCTTAGTGACATACACCGAAGATGAAGCTGTTGTGAGGACCAGCTACACATTGTTTATAGCATTAGCAAAGCAGTTAGTCCTGTTGATGGTTGGCATTGAAGTACAGGAAGGATTGTCAAAAAACTACAGTCACTGAAGCAGCAGAAGGGAGTGTAGTGCCCTCAAGAGTTATCCTTTCAGCTTTGTCCATTAGCCGCTGAATTCAGGATTCAAATGAAATTAGGTCAGATTCCAAAGAAACCAGTCAGTGGAAAGATAAACATTTTAAAACACAATTACAATGTGTTAGACTTTGAAATTCTGGTGAATAGAAACAGCTGGAGAAAGTGTTTTCATTGAATGAAAAAAATCTCCGCTCAGAAGGTGCCTCATTTTTATGTAGTTTCCTAGGACTCATTTTTTAAGGGATGATTTTTACTGAAAAAAAGAAAGCTTATGATAAAGAATACAGTCCACTACTGAGCAAATACTGTTAATAGGATACGTATTTCACACTGGTTTTTAAAAGGCATTTACTTGAAAGAGTTGCAAAGAGGAGAGGAGCGGAAGAGACTGAGTAAATGAGAGAGAGAATGTGTGTGTGTGTGTGTGTGTGTGTGTAGAGAGAGAGAGAGACAGACTGACTTTGAGACTTTCCATCTGCTAGCTCACTTTCTAGATGCCTGAAATGACCAGGGTTGGGACAACCTAAGCTAGGAACCTGGAGTTTTTTCCATTTTTCCTGAGTGAGTAACAGGAGCACAGGTTCTTGGGCCATCTTCTGTTGCTTTTCTCAGGCCATCAGCAGGGAGCTGGTGAGGAAGTGGGGCAGCTGGGATACATCCAGTTTTAAAAGCATTGAAGACGCTGAAGAAATCAAAGATGCAGTTTTCTCAAGGTGTTTACAGTCTGGTCATGGAGCTATGATTAATGAGAAGCAAGAGTAGAAGACACAGACAAGCCTCCCACCCAACAATGTAAACCAGATAAAAGCAAATTTCATAGTAGCCCACGTGAAAATAGAAGACAACTCTCTCTTAAATGACATGTTATGAGATAAGTCTAAAATGATGTAGTTTATAGTGAGGACATTGTTGATTGTTATAGCAGCATGACTAGCATTTGGTAGACATAGCCAGGGTTTCCAGGTATCCAATAATGTGTACTGTGCTGTGTACAGATACCGCCTCAACCCCAAGATATCATTGAGTGACAAATGGTGCTAGGACTTCATTGGTAAGAAAAATCCAAGAAAACTTGAGCCAGCAGGAGAGGTATTTGTGATGTATATCCATCTTCATCCTTCCTAAACACTAAAGTTGTAAGGGAAAATGACATAAAAGCTCTAAGAAGTGGCTTTATGTGTGGGCCCTCATCTTGTTGGTCTGCAAACTGCTGCCTAGAAGGTTCAGATAGGATATTAGTGCTGTAAACCATTCCAAGAGCTGTTTACTTTGGCTGTAGCAGTTCGCAGATAAGACTGAGACCTACAGAGCAGAAGTGGCCGGCTCTGACAGACTTGATACAGACTTGCTTGCCCAGTGTGTCTGCATGTCTGTTAGCTTATATTGTGGAAGTGACTTTAGGCAAGATCTTGATTCTGATAAAACCGCGAAAGTACAGAGTATGTGAGTGCATCTCAATGTGTACATGCACACACATAGATAATACATCCTGTGGCTTTGTTCTGCATAGCCATTCATACCGTCATCTCCACACATGTAAACCCATACACACACAGTTGTAGAGAAAAAAGGGGGTGGGCGTGTCCAAGGAGGACAGCATATTTTAAAATCTGGCAAGTTTAGGTAATAGACAAAGGCAGTTACCCTGGGTTATAATTCCAGTGGCATTAGAAATTCCTCCTCCTACCCTGTGCCCTCAAAATACCTTTCTGTCATCTCTGCTCTGATAGCTGAAATAAAATTTACTAAGATCGGAGCTTTTTTGTTATACTGTGTTTAAAGTTCAAATAATTCTGGGAAGAGGTAATACTCAACATGTAAATGACATTTTTGTTTTTTAAATTTTGCAGTGCTTGGGGAACAGTTGTGCAAAAGGTTATTGAGTAGGAGAAAGCTAATAGGCTCCCACTGGGGTAATGGACAAGGGGAAAAACAAATGAGGAGGTTGTGGAGAGTTCTTCATATTGCAGTTTTGCATTGAGCTGTGATGGATATTAGTTTTGTGTCAAAAGAATAGCAGCTAGCAGTTGCCCGATGTGTTTATGCTGTGGGTCAACATGGTATCCTTTAAATCAGTTTTTTTCCAGCGTCAGCTTCCAACTAAGACCATGTAATGAAGAACGTAGAGTGGATTCCACTCTGAACTTAGCAAAATGCCCATCACCAGAAAATGGTTGATTCAAAGGGACAATTTTCAGCCCGAATGAATTCACTTGAAATGAATGCCAGCCTTAACTGAATTAAGTTGGGTTCTTTCAGATCTGCCACTGTGAATTTAGCAGACATTTATCTGGAATTTATAGAGCTCTAAGCTAAAGGTATAGGGCAAACTGTGATTTTTTTTAGAACCTCTAACTCTGAAATTTAAATTTTTTTACCAGGCTTTGAGTCTGCTGATAAATGAACGTACCCAGGCTGATGATAAGTGAAACAAATTAATTGATTCAGATAAATATCCATAATAGTGATTGCATCTCTAACCTAATTTGAAACTTTAGATTCTATTGAATTTATTAGAGATAAATAAAAGTACATTTATTTGTTCATTCTTAAGATTTATTTTTATTGGAAAAGCAGATCAGATTTACAAAGAAGAGAAACAGAAAGATCTTCCATTAACTGGTTCACTCCCCAGCTGGCAGCTGGCCTGAGCTGAGTCAATCTAAAGCCAGGAGCCAACAGCTTCTTCAGGTTTCCCACAGGGGTGCAGGTTCCCAAGGCCTTGGACCATCTTCTACAAGCAGGGAGCTGTGTGGGAAGTGGAACAACTGAAACACAAACTGGTACCCATATGGATGCAGGTACTTGCAAGGTGAGGATTTAGCCACCAGAGTCATTGTGCTGGGCCCCAGGAAGTTATTTTGATTTCTGTGATAATTTCTTTATTTTCAGTTATGATAAGAAATCCCCACTTTAATGTGATTTCCATCACATGTCTTTCAGAATGGAACAAATGTAAAAAATAGAAAAAAAATGCTTCTTAAAGAAAACTTATTTTTACTTGAAAGGCAGACTTATTTTTATTTGAAAGGCAGATTTTACAGAGGAGAGATAGACAGCCTTGTATGTTCTGGTTCGCTTCTCAAATAACTACAACAGCTAAAGCTAAGCAGATAGAAAACTGGGAGCCAGGAACTTTATCCTTTAGGCTTTCCTCTCTGGGGTCCAAAGATATAGGCCATCCTTTACTGCTTTTCCAGGCCACAGGCAGGGAGCTGTGTAGGGTGGAGCAGCTGGTACTGAATTGGTGCCATTATGGGATGTTGGCATCACAGAGTAGAGGATTAGCCTGCGCACTCTTAATTCTGCATTGGTCTCCCATAGCAGCACTGTGGACTGTGATTGACCTTTGGTACCAGGACCAAAGATCTTTGATTCTAGCTTCAGGATTTGAGAAAACAATTTTTAACCTGTGACAGACTCATATTTTCCACAAGCGAGTCAACAGATCTTTCCTAGACCCTTCAAGAAATCTGAAGGGACCTGTAAAAGTAGATGAAGAATATACGAGAATAGAAGACGCAGTGTTTGCCCTTTGGAGGAGTCGCGTTGAGGCTGAAATATCACAGAAAAGAATCCTTGTAGCTTCCTTTAAGGCAAATGGAGGAGCACACTAAATGCATAGTCACTGAGATGAATTCTTAATAAACAATTAATTTGGGTGGGTTGGATTTAATCAAAAGGGCTTCTGGGCAAAGGCACTTTTGGGAACAAGTTGTAGCTTCACAGGCTGTAGGCTGCAGCAGGTATGTGCAAAGGACTAAGACAGCTGATGGTGTGTGGGCTGGCCGAAGAATCTGGAACAGCCACAGGCAGTTCCCTTTGTAGTTGGCCAAGTGCCCAAACCTTAAAACTCTATGTCACTAATAAAAAATAATTCTGCAAAGCAATTTGTCTCTCTCTGTTTAAGCATTGATTATAGACCTAAATAAATTTTCTAATTTCACATGCTGATTTGGTGTGACTGATTACCTTAACATATTCTCGACACGTAAAACAAAGAAAACAAATATGATGATTACAAATTGTATTACTATACTTACACTCACCCTGTTTCAAAACACAAATACTGTGGATTTAATTAATTTTATTGTTGCATTTATGGTCCTTTTTCTGTCTTCCTAGGGCTATACATCTACTTATTTAACTTCCTTCCAGGAGTCCATGAATGTTTGTTTTTGTGCCTTGATAAGGTCTAGTCACTAGCAGGACACTGATTCTAGCAGGACAAGCTTCCCAAAACTACAGAGTAACAAAGTCTGAGTTGTGGTCTTTGGGAGTCTTGGTTGCTTTTTCCAAATAAGTGATTCAGAGCTGACTCACTGGCTGGCAGTCATACCATTTCCTTTTGAGGGTTGAGTTTCAAGTATGTTATTTAGATTTAACTTATTTTTGAAACATGCCTTCTACATTGATTTCACATAGGTTTTCTTTGCCCTGGTTTCCCTCCACCAGATGTGTTCTTTCTAAAACATTGCTGGGGCAACATTATCTCTTCTTTATGCTATTCTTCCCATCCTGGACTGTCACTTTTGGAGCATGCAGTGTGGCTCCCCTTTCTGGACTTGTGCTATGTAGGCCCTTGCCCCATATACCTAATCAACCATTCTGTTTTTGACATACTTCCTACTTGGTCTATCAGTACTCACAGTTCTGTTTGTTAAAACTAACTACATCCTATTATTTTTGTCATTCTTTTATATTATTACTGCCATTTGCTCTTCATGGTAGCTTTTCTCTTTTGAAATCATAATGAACTTGTGGTCTTGTTCCTTTTGACCATGATTTAATTTTTCCTTTTGATGCACAAATAATCACAATTTGCGAAGTTGAAGCCCAGTTAGGCAGATTCCTTTGTGCTTCTAGGATTCTCCTTGAGATTTATGAGAAAAATCCTAGTATTTTGATAGCAACTGGGTGTTTTCTAGCTGTTTTGTGCTTTCTGCCCTACAAATTGGAATCTATTGCCTTTCAAAGATTCCTTATTTTTTTCTTAGTGGAAAATTGGAACACAGTTACAAATCTGGGCTCTAGGGGTACACATGAAAGTTAGCAATGGATAAATGTGCTTCTTTTGGATAGTTGGAATGTTTACCCTTTTGAGGTTAGGAATCCCCCTACCTTTTTTTGGTTGTTTTTTTTTTTTGGTTATTCCAATTTGAAATGTTGTGTTTCAGGCCAGGTGTAATGGCTCAATTGGCTAAATCCTCACTTTGCAAACCCTGGGATGCCACATAGGCACTGGTTTGTGTCCCGGCTTTTGCACTTCCCATCCAGCTCCCTGCTTATGACCTGCAAAAGCAGCAGAGGATAGCCCAAAGCCTTGGGACCGTGAACTCGCATGGGAGACTGTAAGAAGATTCTGGCTCCTGACTTCTGGCTTTGGATCAGCTCAGTTCTGGCCATTGTGGACATCTGGGGAGTAAACCAGTGGATGAAAGATTTTTCTCTCTTTCTCTCCTCCTCTCTGCAAATCTGATCTGCATTTCCAGGAAAATAAATAAAATCTTCTTTTTAAATGACTCTTTTACGTAGTTTTAGGTATCAGTTAATCCAGTCAAGTTTTAAAAATTTTATCGGAAAGTCAGATTCACAGAAAGAAGAGACAGATCTTCTACCCATTGGTTCACTCCCCAAGTGGCTGCAACAGCCAGAACCAAGCTGATCTGAAGCCAGGTGCTGGGAGCCCCTTCCAGATCTCCTGTGTGGATTCAGGGTCACGAGGCTTTGGAACATCCTCAGCTGCTTTCCCAGGCCACTAGCTGGGAGCTGCATGGGAATTGGAACAACTGGGATATGAACTGGAGCCCATGTGGGATCCCAGCATGTGTGAGGCAAGGACCTCAGCCACTAGGCTACCATGCTGGGCCCAATAAATAAAATCTTCAAAACAAAAATAGAAATATACTTGAGTCCTTGAGTTTTCTCATAGAGGGTACTTCAAGGTGTTCATGGAAAATTCAAGTAAAAAATAGTTTGCTGCAACGTCTGACACCTCCAAATATCAGGCATTTCGGTTGATTTTCTGAGAACCCTGTGTGTAATATAGTTAGCTCTTTCATGGGAACTTTGAACTGCACTGGCTGCAGCATTTCACTGTAGCAGAAAAGACATTCTTTTTGGGTAATAGAAATGTTTAGATTGCTGACATGTAGATGGAAAGAATTCAAATGAAGCCTCAAGTGTTGGGGATTTAGCACAGGTGCAGTCTGTCCTCGGGAGAACTTTGTTCGCTGGGATCTACTCATTTCCTCATGTACTGTGGCACTTGAACAGTTTAGTTCTAGGAATTACCAGAACTTGCAGGTTTGCTCAGGCACCGAACTCTGTTCTTACTGCACCTTCCTGGGTCCCGCTCTGTGTCCGGTCCCTCCTCAGGGTGTGCAGGTGCAATGAAAACTGCAAGACAGACTGTGAGCTCAGCAAGGTGTCTTTCCCCGTTGCTAGGAGGGGCCTGCCTTCTGCTTTCTCTTGTGCTCCTGGGTAACAGATCTAGCCAGATCACCTTTAAGTAGTTTGTCCCAAATATGGGAAACTTGAGACTTTTCTGGAACAGTTACTTTGCCACATGTGGAAAACTCCAGTTTAGGTTACTTTCCTGGATGAAGATGCCAGCCCAAAGCAGGTACTGATAATGATATGAGTCACACAAACCTGGGTAAAGTGGAGGCCAGCCTGAAGTATAAATAATCATATGTAGAGCTGATTTCCAACACTTATAATGATGATGGGATCATATTTTGGAGACCACTCACCATATGTGGTCCTATGATGATGGTCGTCATAGGCATCATTGATTATTTTCTTCTGAATGTGATATTTTGTATTAGAATCAGAAAGTGGTATCTATTGTAGAGTTCCTGAGAGCATTCTTTTCAAATATCACAGTGTTTCAGTAAAATAAGGGTATTGGTTTTCTGTTGTTGCATAACACATTGGCACAAATCTGCTGACTTCATATGGTTAGAAGAATGATTAGTGGTTCTCTTCTTGGGTTCAGGGTCCTCTTTCATGTTCCTGGTTGTTGTCAAAGTTTACTGTTATGATGGTTGGGCTTGTGGTCTCCATTATCCTGCGACTTACCCAGAAGCAACCACTCTGGGCTCTCACATGCTGCCTTGCTGTTTGGTTTTTCCTGGCTAGCCAGATCACTCCTCTGTGACATTCTCTTCTGCCCATAGCTGAAGAAAATGCTGTTTTTAAAGCTCTGTGTTGGCTAAGCTAGGTCTACGCAGTGTCATCACTCATTTGTCCAATAGCATAGCGTAATTCTGAGGTATCTCATTCTAGTCCTAATCAAAAGGAGAGGGCTTTATTCAAAGGTGAGGAGTACTCAATGGGATTTTAGACTTCTGTCTCATCAAGCTTGCAGTTAAAAATCATTTAGAGGAAGCATTTTATAAATAAATGCATAAATATTGTGGGTGTCGAAGTTGTTTTGGCCAATAGCTCTTCAGATAAGAGATGTCTTAAACCTTCAACACTTCTGGCAGGAAAATATGAAGGGGCCAGCATCTTGGCATGGTGCATTAAGCTGCTTCATTTCCAGTCCAGCTCCCTGGTGGTTACCTGGGAAAGCAGCAGGTAATGACCCAGATGCTTGGGCCCCTGCACCGTTGTGGGAGACCTGGAGGAAGCTCCTGGCTTGACCTTCCAAAGCCATGGCCATTGTGACCATTTAGGGAGAGAACAGATGGATGGAAGATATATCCATTCTCTCCTTCCTTCCTCTCTCTCTTCCTTTTTTCCTACTTTCCTCCCTCCTTTTCTCACTCCATTTGCCTCTCTCCCTCCCTCCTGCTCTCCTTCTCGCTTCCTTTCTCTCCTCCTTTCGCTGTGTTAACTCAGAATTCCAAATAAATAAGCAAATCTTTAAAAAAGTATGATCACTATTGGAACAAACCTTACTGAGTTTTGATAACATAGGCAGCATGCTAGCTTGCGTGGAACTAAATGAGAAGATGCTAAGTCTTAATTGTGTTCTGCTCAGAGCAGAGTGTAGGGAGGTTCTTGAAAGAAATGGTACTGTGCAAACCACAGTGGTTTGTGGATTTATGTTTAAATTAACCTGTGGACTAAGAACTAACTGGAGAACAACATATGTGAGCGTAGTAGGTAAGATCACATCCATAGGCATGTGTCCATAAAAGTTTAATGCTTCTAAGTAGTTTATTTTATATTGTTTTCCACTTGTGTTTTGTCCTTTGCTAGTAGATTCTTCCAGCCCCTCCCCCGCCAAGGCATAAATGAGATTTGCTTAAAAATACTCATGTATGAGCCTAGTGTGGTAACCTAATGGCTAAAGTCCTCGCTTTGCATGCACTGGGATCTCATATTACGCTGGTTCTAATTCTGGTGGTCCTGTTTCCCATCCAGCTCCCTGCTTGTGGTCTTGGAGGACAGTTGAGGATAGCCCAAGGTCTTGGGGCCCTGGACCCAAGTGTGGGACCCGGGGCAGGATCCAGGCTCCTGGCTTTTGATCAGCTCAGCTCTGGCCATTGCGTCCACTTAGGGAGTGAATCAGCAGATGAAGGATCCACCTCTCTGGCTCTCCTCCTCTCTCTGTATTTCCAATAGGGATAAGTAATTAAAAAAAAACCACAAAAAATACTTATGGACAGTGTTTAAAATTTGGAAACTTTGTTGAAACATTTCACTCTAAAAATTAAGACTGCAGTTCTTTTGTCTTCATAGGGAGCTCGTTATCCATAAGTGCATGCTTTTCACAGATTTTTATGATAATCATATGTGCCATTGTTAGAGGCTGCCTGGTTCTCACATGTTCATGTAAGACCCTAAAGACATGAAGATGAAGATGCATTGCTGGAGATTCCTCTTGTTTAAGTCTTGTGAGCTTTTAGAATTTCCAGTGAAAGTGCTTCCCTCATATAAGGGCAAAAAAACCGATCTTGTGAATCATAGCTTTGCCAGAGTTGTCAACAGGAGGGGCGGCTGCTGAGAAGTTCATGTGAATCCACATGATTTCAGCAGCTGTGGAGTTTGTTTGGAAGTTTGTTGAAGTTTTCAGTTGATACCCTTCTGCTCTTCTCTCCTCTGCTGACACGTGGATGTGACATTTATCATTTTAGTCTTGCTATTTTTATTGTTGTTGTTCTGTGGCTGTGCTGATGTGTTTGCCACAAAGTTATGCCTTATTTTAAAGTTTTCCCATATACTTTTTAGAAAGACAGTTTTTTTCCTTGACCCAGCACACTGATAATGGGAGCCTGGCCTCACAGGCATATCATGTGACATATGAAACAAACTACATTAATTTCCTGTTGCATGTGAACTATTCTAAAGCTTAGCATTTGGTTGTTTTCGTTTCTTTCGGGGCAGAAGCCAGGTGCTCCTTAGCTGGTACCTTGAACTCAGGCTGTGTCATGATGTTCCAGTAGGGCATTGGGCTGAGAGTTGAAGGTTCGCTCATTTGAGTGTTTACATACGTTAGCCCTTCTGCACATGTGCCTGTCCCTAGGGCTTCATTGTGATGTGACTGCTGGCTTCCCTCATGGTTAGAGAGGAAATAAGGAGGAGACCAGAACACTGGCACAGAAGCTACAGTGTGTCCATACTATCTACTCAGAAGTGCTGTAGTTGGTTTCTTTGGTTTCTACTATATTCTTGGATACAAGCTGGCAAGTGCAGTTTACGCCGAAGAGGTGGGAATTCAATGTGCTTATGTGTATCATCATGTGGGAATATGAAAGTAGTGAACTACACATTTAAACTCATGTTTATTTAACACACACAGATACAGAGAGAGAGAGAGACTGACTTAATAGCCAGGACTGGGCCACCATGGCCAGGGGCTGAAGGCTTGGTTCAGGTCTCCCACAGGTGACAGGGACCCAATCACTTGAGTTGTTAGCTTGCTGCCTCCAAGGGCTACGCACTAGCAGGTTACTGGAATCAGGACTGAAGCCCAGATACTCTGATATGGAACACAGATATCCTAAGCAATGTCCTAACCAAATTCCAGATATCTACCATGATACCTGTTTAAGATATTAAGCCAATATTGCATTCCTGAGATGAATGCTACATTGCTCTGATGCATCATCATTGTAATATGTTATTTGGATTGTTTGTTTAGAATGGATTAATAATTTTTTTTGTATCTGTGTCCAGAAGAGAAATTGATTCTACCTTTTCTTGTAATGTCTCACCTTGTTTTGCCTATGGGATGTTGCTGGTTGTATATGAAGTGGGCATTGAGTGGATCCTCCTCTGCAACACTTTGCAAGGGTATCTGTAGAACTGATGTTACTTCTGAAATGTTGTTTTCTTCACCAGAGGTGCTGTTTGTTCCTGCCCTTTTGTTGTGAGGTTTGGAGCACAAATTGTTTCTTTACCAGACATGGGCGTGTTCAGGTTCTCCGTGTCTTCCTAAGCGGCCTGTGGTAGTTTTTGTCTTTCAGTGTGCTTGTTGATTTTTCTCCGAGTTGCTGCGTTTACTGGTGCACTGCGGTCTGTTACATGTATAACTTATTGTGATGTCCCTTTTCCGAGTCCTCTTAAAATTTTAAAGTTTTTCCTTATCAGTCTGGCTGGAGGTTTATCAGTTCTTTTGTTGATCTTCTCTGCAAACAAGTTGTTGGCTTTATTGGTTTTCTTGGATGATCTGTTTTCTGCTTCATTTGTCTCCACTGACACTTATTCATTATTTCAGTCTTCGACGTTGGGTTCTGCTTGCTGAGGTTGTTGCTTTGAGGCTCATCTGTATGCATTTAATACCATAAATTTTAACTTACCTACATGTGATTTCTCATGTTTTGTTATTTTAAAAGTTATTAGTTTCATTTTAGTAGGAACAGAGACAGAAAGGAAGACAGGAGAGATCTTTCATCTGTTGTTTTCCTTCCTGAGTGAACTCAACAGGTAGGACTTGGACAGGCAAGAACTCAGTGTCAATGTCGGTTCTCCTGTGTAGGTGGAAAGGACCTACGTATCTGAACCATTTTCTGCTGCTTGCTAGACTGCATTGACAAGCCCCAGGGTCAGAAGTACCAGATTCAGGCTGCCTGATGTCAGAGGTGGGCATCCCAACTGGTGACTTAAATCCTTGTCATCACAATTTCTGCCCCTATTGTGTGTTTTCATTTAGTCCAAGATGCTTTTGAATTACCTTATTGTATGATTTAATTATCCAGTACTTTCTGTCATATTTATCTTTTCACATATCTTTTTCTATCTCTCAGATTTGAGTAATTTGGTTTTGATGTGCCTGAATGTATTTTTCTTTGAGTTTCTTGTGTTTGGGGTTTCTTGGCTGCTCGGGTTCGTGTGTTTTTGCTCTGGTTGCCTCAGTGGCACAGATACTTGCTTTTCTGTTGCTTTCCCGTAACTCCTTGAAAATGCTGAGTTCACCTATTTGTGATATGTTGTTAGTATTTGCTCCTGTGTTGAATATTCTTCATTATTTCCTTTTTGCTTTTAATTTTATTTTAATATGCCTGATTTTAATTGACATAGTGCCTGTAAACTATTTCTGGAGTACAGTGTACATATTGATGCCTGTATACGGTGTTTGCTGATCAAATTAGGGAAATTGGCGTATCAGTTGTCTCAAACACTGTGCAGTTTCTTTCCATTGCAAACATTAGGCTCATTTACCTAGCTACCTGAGATATATATTTAATTATTGTCAACCACAGTTACCCTGTGGTAATGTCGTGGGCAGCTTTGTGGTATGCTAGAAGATATAATCAAATGCTTCTCGTTTGATTTAATATTCAGCCCATGCTTGGTAGTTACAGCACATTCATAGGACAGAGTCGATGCCTAAAAGTTAATTATGTTTTTGTTTAGAAAACTTGAAGGGACTTAATTTATATACTCTTCTGCCTAAGGTGTTTTTGTTTTAATGTCTAAGCATGTGTATTATATAATTCAAGCAGGGGTCTGTTTGTTTGTTTTTTTTTAAGATTTATTTTTATTACAAAGTCAGATATACAGAAAGGAGGAGAGACAGAGAGGAAGATCTTCCATCCGATGATTCACTCCCCAAGTGAGCCGCAACGGGCTGATGCGCGCCGATCCAAAGCCAGGAGCCAGGAACCTCTTCCAGGTCTCCCACACGGGTGCAGGGTCCCAATGCCTTGGGCCGTCCTCGACTGCTTTTCCAGGCCACAAGCAGGGAGCTGGATGGGAAGTGGAGCTGCCGGGATTAGAACCGGCGCCCATATGGGATCCCGGGGCTTTCAAGGCGAGGACTTTAGCCGCTAGGCCACGGCGCCAGGCCCCTCAAGCAGGAGTCTTTAACTTGACCCATGGAATTGCGTGTGTCTGGAGGGATTTGATGTCAGCACTTTGCTGTGATCCCTCACATATGCCTGTGGTGCTCACCCATCGTGTCCGTATCTGTTGATATCTGTATCATTCTGTATTGATTACTATGTGCAGAAACATTTATTCCCCGTATAGAATCATCCTTCACACTGTTTAGAAGTGGTAATTTTACTTGAAAAAGTACATGTTTGTCTTCAGTATTTCCTGTTTTCCAGGAATGTAGACAAGAAGAAAGAATATTCTAAACAGAATTTAATTTATTGTTACTTTTCTTTTGAGAAGAAATTAGATATCTAGTTTTGCATAAAGGCTGGAGGCCTTGTAGCTTTTGTTTATATTTCTTTCCTAAAAAGAGCTAGTTGTTATTATCTTGCATGATACAGTTTTGTTGGTCTACAGCCTCTGTCAGCTGTGTACATGAAGGCACAGCACAGTGTCCATAGGATTAGTAACGTTTCTTCTAAAAAAACAGGTTAGTTGTTACCCAACTTCCTGATGATTCGGAAATAATCCACTTGCAGTCAGATAGTGAAACATAGGACAGTGTTCTAGAGCCACATAGTAGTTGTAGTAGTTTAGGCCTTACAGTTCTCATTTTAGGAATCGTTTTTTTAGGCATCAGTGAGCATAAATACAATGATTTCAGGTGAGTTTTCCTATCGTGATGCAGTGCAGACTTTTTAGATGTTTTGCTGAAGTTAAAATTGGCACCATTTCTGGAATAATAAATCTACATGTTTAATGATACTTAAGTTTTAGTGGAGAGTTCTACATTTAATTTCTTTCATTTTGCAGATATGTGTCACAAAGATGTCTACACGAAACTGCCAGGGAATGGACTCTGTGATCAAACCCCTGGACACAATTCCTGAGGACAAAAAAGTCAGGGTTCAGAGGACACAGAGCACTTTCGACCCCTTCGAGAAACCAACGAATCAAGTGAAGAGGGTGCACTCCGAGAACAATGCTTGCATTAACTTCAAGTCCTCCTCTGCCGGCAAGGAGTCTCCGAAAGTTAGGCGGCACTCCAGCCCCAGCTCGGTGAGTGCCGTTCTGCTTTGTCCCTGAGTGCACCAGGGAAGGTTCTTCTGGTAACAGCAACCTGTGGCTCATGATATGTATTAAAAGGTGTTCTCTCCCAGGAGGGCATAATGTTTTTTGGGGGGAGGGGAGAGAAAGCAGTATGAAGACTTTTTCATCAGCACTCAGCAAAACAATTAATAAGGTGATTTGACTTTATTGAAAAATAAAACAATTTTTTTTCTAGTTGCTTCCAGTAAGAAAATTTTATTATAATTAAATTCCTTTGTATTTCAACCACTAGGAGACAACTATTGAACTTCATTGTGTGTTAGCATAGTTTTGAAATTGACAAATTCACCAAGAACTTCATTCTAGAAGAAATGGAAGGAATTTATTCACTTGTGGTATTCCAGTTGGTTCTGAGCATAAATATATTTTGTACATTTATTTATTTAGTTATTGAGAAGGCAAAGTTTACACAGAGAGAAGGCGAGTCAGAACGACACAAACACTGCGTCCACTGGTTCACTCCCCACATGACTGTAGCAACTAGGGATCGGCAGGCCTATGCTGGGAACCAGGAGCTTCTTCTGGGTCTCCCATGTGGGCGGTAGAGGCCAAAGGCCTTGGGCATCTTCTTTTGCTTTCCCGGACCCATTAGCAGGAAGCAAGGTTGGAGCTAGAGTAGCTAGGACTTGAACCAGCACCCATATGAGATGTCAGAACTGTAGGTGGTGACTTAACTTGCTGTGCCAGCCCCTTACCATAAGTATTTGAAAAGGCAAGAGCTAGAAATTAAAACTCACCCTTTTTCAAGTTATTAATTCTCTTAAAAATCTTTTGGAAGGAAGGTGAGAGAATGGGGAAAGGGGGAGGGAGGAACACAGAGAGACAGACTGAGTATTTTTAAAACACGAATTCACCCTTGGATTATTTAAGAAAAGGATGGGAATTATCTGAAACAGATCTTAATCCAGTGGTCTATACCAGCCTGCCCCTCACACACATCTGCTTCTCCGTCATGGCTGTTGAAATTCTCCGGTGAGCCAGCCTTGGTTAGCTGACCTGAGCACCTGCTGATCTGAGCTTTCCGCCATTACTTCTCTGACAACTTTCTTTTCTCCTTTTCCTTTTTGTGTTAAATACCTTTTTTTTTTTCTGGATTACATGTCATCTTGGTTTATTTTATTGTGTTGTGGTAGCACAAATTCCAGTAGTGAGATGGGAAGTTGGGACTTCGTTTGACCATGGCTTTATTCGTATTCAATATCAATCTCTTGGGTATGATTCTAGTTTAGATTCCAGTTTTTCTTAGACTTTCGATGTTTTATTCATTTTTAGGATCTTGTATTCTTAATGAAAGCCCAGATTGTTTTTAATTACTTGCTTTTTTCCATTGGGTAACTGCTTACAGCTTTGTTTCCCCTGTTTTTTGTTTAGTTGTTTTTGGTCTTTTATTGTGTGTTTTGTTAGTTTCAGATTTACAACACAAACCTTGTAAGGTAGTACTGCATTGAGTTTTCCCAAACTCCTTTCACCCTATCTCCTTTTTTAGCCATCTTGGTCACATTCTGATGTGAAATATCCAACTTCCCCTGCCTTTTTTTCTAAAGATATATTCATTTTTATTACAAAGTCAGATATACAGAAAGGAGGAGAGACAGAGAGGAAGATCTTCCGTCCGATGATTCACTCCCCAAGCGAGCCGCAACGGGCCAGTGCTGCACTGATCCAAAGCTGAGAACCAGGAGCCTCTTCCAGGTCTCCCACGCGGGTGCAGGGTCCCAAGGCTTTGGGCCGTCCTCGACTGCCTTCCCAGGCTACAAGCAGGGAGCTGGATGGGAAGTGGAGCTGCCGGGATTAGAACCGGCGCCCATATGGGATCCCGGGGCTTTCAAGGCGAGGACTTTTAGCCGCTAGGCCACGGCGCCGGGCCCCTCCCCTGCCTTTTTAAAAGTTCATCCTATTATTCTTCCCACCTCTCTCAGCCTCTAGTAGCCAGCGTTCTATTTGCAAATAGCACTTTCAAAGACTTCTGTTTTTATCTGTATGTGGATTTTCTTGGTATTCATTAGGTTTGGTTGGCTTTTGAAATTCATTTAACTTTGGAGAGAATTCTTTTTTTTTTTTTTTTTTTAAAGATTCATTTTATTTTTATTACAAAGTCAGACATACTGAGAGGAGGAGAGACAGAGAGGAAGTGGAGCTGCCGGGATTAGAACCAGCAGCCATATGGGATCAAGGCGAGGACCTTAGCCACTAGGCCACGTTGCCAAGCCCGAGAATTCTTTTTAATAATTATTGGTTTTTTTCCCATTTACTCTGTCATGATCAGTGCAGCATGACTATGGTTGGAGAGGGAGACGTGCAATTGAGAAAGTAAGAAATGAGGTAGACACAAGATGAAGACTATAAAAGTGGGCCCACCAGAGAGAAGCCCCCTTCGCTAAGGAAGGAGAGTTATCTGGAAGACTCACTCCTGGCTCTTACTGAATTACCTGGGGACTCAAATTACAGGAACTAATGTGAAACAGACTTTAAAACCTGCATCCCATGTGGATGGTCAGCAGCCAGTGCTTGATAATCAGGAAGCAACAATGTGGCCCAAGTTCAGAAGGCAGTATGTGACGGTGTCAAGGATATCTCAAGGCGCACAGTTCTGTGGCTTTGAACCCTTGCCCAGCTGTGGGTCCTTGCCTGCAGGCCTCAACCTTGGCCTTCAGCTTTTGCCCTCCCTCAGACCATTGCCCAGGTAAAGACCATTGACTTTGGTCTTTGACACCAGGAGTCTGTGAACTCAAGATTCCAGGCCCAGTCTGCTAAGTCTTTGTTATCAAGTCACACTGTTATTTTTTTACAAAGTGCCTTTTAATATCTTTTTTGTTAGGTGCATATCAAATTAGACGGCGGGGTTGAATTGATATTCTGATTTTATTTATTGTCTTTTTTCTACATTCTAATTTTAACCTTTCAATTACATTTTTAGTTATGGTAACATCTGTTTCCATATGCTGTTTCTTATTTTTTGAATGTGCTTTGAAAAATAATTTTTTTTCCCAATGAATGTATTTTTCTGAGAATATTTTTATGTTCAGTTGGGGAAATTTTGAAGTTGCTTTTTTTCTTTGATATGCTCTCTCGGTTATCTCTGAGTTTGCTTTGAGTTCCCTGTTTCTGTTTGTTTGCTTTTGTTTCTGCCTTGCCTGTTGAGATTGTTTGCCATTCCCATTGGTGAAAGCTGCTGGCTGTCAATTTATGAGAAATGTGCTACAAGCTGACTGGCACCTCCTTCTGCCTGGGTGCCTTGTCAGTTGGTCGGCTTCAGCACAGGAATATTGAGGGAAATCTAGTTACTTCATAGACATATTCTCATATGGCAGCATCGCTTCATGTTTTTAGCCCCTTGTTTGGATAATTCTTTCAAAGCGTATCTATTGATCTATTTTATTTGATAATATTGTTAAAATTTGAATTGATGCATAGTAAGTGCGCAACTGCATAGGCTAGTGTATGATGCTTCAGTGCCTGTGTGCATTGCGCAAGGTCTGTCTGCTCAGGGTTTCTCATTTCTTCATGGTAACGGCATTCTTCTGGAACTTTTCTTAGAAGACAAGATGTGTGCAGTTTTTGACACATGAGTCTAGCTGCTGTTCTTCTGAGATGACCGAAGAGATGCTGAGTACCTCCTACTTTGGTCTTATGCTTTTCTTTTACTTTTTCTTTCTTTTTTTTTTTTTAAATGCTTTTTTTCCATCCAGTAGAGCTCTTCAGAAAGTAAACCTGTGCTGGGAAGGGGCTAGCAGCTAGCCAGCCTCTCTGGGAGATGCCAGGAGAAGCAGCCTCTGTGGAAGCACTGCGGGTAGACACTTCCTTGTTAGGCTCACCTGATCCTTATGCTCTGGTTCTTGAGTTTTCTGGGATTCTGAAGAGCGAGCCATCTTTATCTGTGGTTGATTTAGACCTCTGGGTATTTAGATATCAAGCTTTCTTGATGTGTCCTAGTCACTTGTCTCGCTTTTCTTATTGCCACCATTCTGGTGTGGGTTGGTAAAGAAGACAGAAAAATTGTTGTGCTCAGATCATCACATTTAGCTGGGAGCTTCTTCTGTTTGGGTCTTATCCTACTGTTAACTCCTCGTACGTTAAGTAGTTGACCTACTGTTTCCTGACTTTCACCTTGGGCTAGCGCTTGCTGGTGGAATGAGTGACTGTTTTGCTTATTTGTAACTTTTACTTTCTTTATGCCCTGAAAAAGTCTATTTTTTTTCATTAACAAACTGGAAATAGTTTGTTTCTCTTTCAGAGGGATGCCACAGGTTTGTTACTTTTCTCTTTTTCTCTCCTTCTTTCTTCTTTTTTTCCTTTGAGTCCTTTTTACCTGTTGGCTTTTTGTTCTCTCTTCTTGAGCAAGAAAGGGGTATTTTATTACATCCTCCTTTTCGTGGGAGTAGTTTCTACTGAGTTGGGCAGAAACTGGGTACAGTAGTACCTGTTGTGTCACATTCCCCTGCCTTGCCAACAGTGTATGAATTGGGTACCGTGATTCTCATGGCTAAGCACATGAACTTTATCTGTACAGGCTTTGTCACCTTTAAGATGTTCCGAGGCTGTAACAATAGTTGGTAAATGCCAACAGATCCCCAGGACCAGTGTTGTATCTTTGTTTTGTTTTTATTTTTTCATATAGTAGTTATCTTGACTGGGTTCTAAGAGTTAAGAAGAAAGAAGAGCGGATACAAGAGTAGCACTGCAGCCACAATTTTAATGAAGAAAGCATTGTTTCTTAGAAATGCCCTGGTAGAAACTTAAATACTTTGTTTTCTCAAATGTGTAGCTGCTTGTGTGCTGTTCCCATTTGGGGCATTTACTTGTTAGAAGTAGTGGCTGAAATCATGGACCAGGACTGTCTTGACTTCAGTGGCCAGCGTGCTGTGTATCTTCACTGAATTTTCCAAGCGCATTTTAAAATTCAGCTAAAATGTGCAGAGTGACTTTCTTAGGTTTGCATAGCTTAAGGGGGTGTTTGATCTTGCTTACTAATGCAGTTCTTTGAGTGCTTACTTTGGCCAGCTAGTCTTGGAGGGAGTGTTTGATGTTGTCATTACTCTAACTTTTTGTTCCCTTTTCTTACCACTTCCCCACGGTAACCCTGCCCTTCAATAGCTTCAGCTATTGGAAGTATAGTTGGAGCCTGTCTGGTTAACCCTGTTGGCAAGGGATTTCCTTGAGTTGTACAGTCATAAGATGATCGTAAAGAGAGCTTATTTTCAGAAATTCATGTTTAAGGTCAAGATCCTCTGTGTGTCACATAAACTGCCTCACATTTAGCTGTTTGTACTACTGTGAAAATCTGTATTCCAGAATCGATGAAACTAACCGGGAGTGAGAAGGAAGGAACACACTTTGGCTTTTACTGCAGTTCTCAGATGTATTCCTTCGAGGGGGAAGGCGGTGGTTCTCTCAGCATCGCGCACATCTTGTGGGAGTGAACAGTTCGCACACAGAATCCAGTCCCCCTTGTTGGATTGTAACCGTGTGTGGCATTGGATCTGCACTCTTATCCAGCACCGGTTCTAAAACTCTCCAAAAGCTGTTATATTTCAACTGTGGCATGATTGAGGTGTTTTGGAAATAAAACCAAATGTTTTTATATAATAATCAGCCAAAGCTATTTTGACTTCAAATTCTTGTTACTAGTATTCCATAATTCTAATCAAGGTCCTCCTCTTCTATCTTCACATCCCATTTTCACATCTGTATGCCGTAACATAGTAAAGAGGTGACTCTTTTTTTTTTTTTTTTTAAAGATTTATTCATTTTATTACAGCCAGATATACACAGAGGAGGAGAGACAGAGAGGAGGATCTTCCGTCTGATGTTTCACTCCCCAAGTGAGCCGCAACGGGCCGATGCGCGCCGATCCGAAGCCGGGAACCTGGAACCTCCTCCAGGTCTCCCACGCGGGTGCAGGGTCCCAATGCATTGGGCCGTCCTCAACTGCTTTCCCAGGCCACAAGCAGGGAGCTGGATGGGAAGTGGAGCTGCCGGGATTAGAACCGGCGCCCATATGGGATCCCGGTGCGTTGAAGGCGAGGACTTTAGCTGCTAGGCCACGCCGCCGGGCCCAAGAGGTGACTCTTAAGTGTGTGTTTATTGTGGGTCAAGGGATCTTCAATAGTATTCAGCACGATTGTTATGAGTGAGGGTTAAAATCAAATCAATGTGGTTGGTGTGAAGTGATGGACATTCTTGTAGCATATCATGGTAGCACTGTAATGAATGTTGAGGCATACTCATATAATTTATGAAAATGCAGCTCAGAAACTCATCCCTGCTTGTAGGATGAGGCTTTTCAGTAGGAGCTGGACCTGAGCGTAATTAGTATCTTAGGATTTCTTTGGAATATTTTACCTATCTATGGTGATGGTAAAGAAAATACGTTCTTAATTCCAGTGCACTTGGTTTGAATTCCGGTTTTGCTGGTGATTAGGATTTTAGAAGGCTCATTTATTTTCTCAAATATTAAATTCTTCCTGTTCAAATGAGGACAGAATCAGCCTCACAGTAGATGACTTCTAGGTAATGTGAAGTGGTGATTGACTCAAAGCCCGGCACACAGTATGTCTCTGTTCCTCGTTGTTTGTTTTACAAGTGCCAGAAGCACTTTGTTCATGGCAGGGATGTGCAAGGCTCAGGAACACCCTCTCCAGGGCTGGGTGACAGACACTTCAGCTAGAGCAACACCTGTTTGTTCTTTGCCTTCTTTACCCATGCCAGTGTTCCCCTCCACTGGTCCAGATCATCACTGGTCCCCTTTACTTTTATGCTGCTTTTTTTTGTGAAGAAATGTATTAATGTTATCTAGTTCAATACCCCATCTCGGTACAGATCATTGTGTCAGCAGTCACTGGTTATTCCTCTTTTTCATACTTAAGTTTTAAGTGCGTCCCTAGCCCTGCACTTTTACTAGGGAAGTGTTAAGCCAAGAAGAGTTCTCCTGTCAAAACGACTTTTCATCTAGCCATGCACCTGATATCAAAGGTAATGTTTGGAGTTGACTGTACCTTGGTTTGATGTGGCATGTTTATTGAAATGTGATGATTTAATAACGTTAAAAGAAAAAAAGGCAAGTGTAAGGCCTGTACGTTATTTAACAAAATAGGACTGCTCCCACTGAATTATTTGCAGTTTGCTCATTTGACAGGAAGGACTTTATCATTGGTCTCTTAAAAGCCTTGGCATTTGGATTCCTTATTTATACGCACAGTAATTACAGATCAGAGCATTTCTGTATGCTTAGAATTGGAGACTGACTGTACCGGAATCACAGTCTTGCAGCTCAGACTTTGTCCGAGAGATTACGTGTTCCACAGGCCTGTCCTTTGAGAGAAGAATGACATGCTTTGAGCGCTTCTGATTGTGGGGTGCACGTGATTGATCCATACAGTGCGCCGTTTCCGCACGGTGTCCACATGCTGGTTCACAGGGCAAATAACATTGGTTGTTTTACCACCAAATATGGCAAAGTACTAATTTACTGCTGTTGCACTGTTAACAGAATATGTTTAACCATAGAAGTTAATGCATTTAAATCCATTTAAGTAGATAAATAGATGGCGTTGTACCATTAGTGCCTTCTCTTATTTGGATAATAAATGAGGTTATTTTTTGTATGAAGAATGCCCTTATTGTTTTTAAAATCTCAACTGAGTCTTGTCCGGCAGTGTTAAAACAATGAAAGACACTCTTGCATATAAGGTGATTTTCGGTGGTGAAATATATCATTTTTTAAAAAAGATTTATTTATTTGTCTTGGAAAGTCAGATATATAGACAGGAAGAGAGACAGAGAGGAAGATTTTCTGTCTGTTGATTCACTCCCCAAGTGACCGCAACATCCAGAGCTGAGCGATGCGGGGCCAGGAGTTCCTTCCCATGTGGGTGCAGGGTCCCAAGGCTTTGGGCTGTCCTCAACTGCTTTCTCAGACCGCAAGCAGGAAGTTGTTTGGGAAGCAGGGCTGCCAGGTTTAGAACTGGTGCCCATATGGGATCCTGGCTCATGCAAGGTGAAGACTTTAGCTGCTAGGCTACCACGCCAGGCCTGAAATATATCAGTTTTAGAAAATTTGTGCCTTTCCAGGAAGCAGAAATGCTGACTTCTTCTGAGGGCTCTGTTTTGTGCTTACTGTAAATCTGCATTCGCAGCTTGTCTCCTGTTAAGAGCACTAAGGTCATTTTCTGCTGTTACTTTTTCTTCAATGTAGATTAGCTTCATAAAGGAGCACCAAAGCAAACACATAGATCTCTCATTTTGATTTTAAATAATTTAGAGTGGAACTGTGAACACAATATTTTCCCCATTGAAGATCATTTTATACTGAAGTTTAATGTAGGTTTTTAAATTTCTATTTAAAACATGGACTCAGGAGGATGATGGTAAAGTGTGACATTCGCAAGCTGTTTCCTGGTGATGGAAAATGCATGAGCACATAACCCACACAGGACTAGTCAGGTGACTTCGAATAGAACTTTCCATTTAAGTGCCTTGATTTGAGGTAGCCCGTGGTCAACATCTCCCATATTTTTTAGAAAAAAGAAAAGATGGTCCTGAATGAATGCAATGCTTAAAGAGCTCGAAGAACATATTATTGCAATGCATGTTTTAACTCACATGCAAACTTGTTAAATTTTAGGAAAAACAGCTTATAGCATTGCCTCTTCTTTTTATCTTTCATTTTTTCCTGAATTAAATATGTTTGATTGGTCTACCTACCTCCGTACCTGTCTGCCTACCTTGTTATGACCTGGATTATGTTTCTCTGTGATTCCTGTTTTGAAGTCCCAGGCCCCGTCATCTCAGAGAAGCTTGCAAATAAGGTCTTTAAAGAGGTGGTGAAAATCCAGTGAGGGTTGGGTGTGGCTCTGATGAAGTCTGATGGGTGAAACCTTAAGGCAAGAAGGAGAGATAGGCAGAGCTGCACTTCCCAGAGGACCACTGTGAGGACACTGAAAGGGTAGCCACCTGCAAGCCAAGGAGAGAAACCAGGCTGGCCAACAGTTTGATGTTAGAATTCTGGCTTCCAGAAGTGTGAGAAAATAAATGTTACCATTGAAACCACATGGTTATGTTATGGGACCACCACCAAACTTGAATGTTAATATGTATGCACATTAATATCAAGGAAACCCTTGCCATTTAGTTAATATATCTTTTTTAAAAGATTTTTATTGTAAAGTCAAATATACAGAGAGGAGGAGAGACAGAGAGGAAGATCTTCTGTCCAATGATTCATTCACCAAGTGACCAGAACAGCCAGAGCTGTGCCAATCAAAAGCCAGGAGCCAGGAATTTCTTCCGGGTCTCCCATGCAGGTGCAGGGTCCCAAGGCTTTGGGCTGTCCTCAATTGCTTTCCCAGGCCACAAGCAGGGAGCGGGATGGGAAGCAGGGCTGCCAGGATTAGAACTGGCGCCCATATGGATCTTGCTGCATTCAAGGAGAGGACTTTAGCTGCTAGGCTACCGTGCTGGGCCTAAGATGTTATCTTAAAACATCATTAATCACGAAGTTGTGTTGCTATATTTTTTCTCAAACTGAATGCTGAATAGAAACAGATTAAATATATGCTTGTTTTCTGAGGAATATAATCATTTAATTAAGACTCAATATATGGGGCCCGGAGTCGTGGCCTAGCAGCTAAGGTCCTTGCCTTGAATGCCCCAGGATCCCATATGGGCGCCGGTTCTAATCCCGGCAGCTCCACTTCCCGTCCAGCTCCCTGCTTGTGGCCTGGAAAAGCAGTCGAGGACGGCCCAATGCATTGGGACACTGCACCCGCGTGGGAGACCCGGAAGAGGTTCCTGGTTCTCGGCTTTGGATCAGTGCAGCACCAGCCGTTGCAGCTCACTTGGGGAGTGAAACATCGGATGGAAGATCTTCCTCTCTACTCTCTGTCTCTCCTCCTCTCTGTATATCTGGCTTTGTAATAAAATAAATAAATCTTTAAAAAAAAAAGACTCAATATATGGACTTGGGCAAATCAGTTTTACTGAGAGGTTTTCATGTTTATTGATTTATATTAGTTGATGCCAAAACTATTACGCAGCTCTAGGAGCTTTGATTATTTTCTGAAGGTGATACTTCTGTTTTTGTTGTATGTTTCATTACAAAATTGGCAATGTGTAGTCATAGGGCCTGAGGAGGAACTGACTTCTTCCTTCAACACTATCGGTAGGAAATGAACTGTAGTGTCCAACTTGATTGGAAGTGGAGCATCTGGGACTTGAACTGGCACCCTTGTGGGATGTCAGCTTTGAAGCTGATAACTTTACCCTCTAAACTACAACACTGAACCCACTAGTGGCTCTTAAGTAGTGAAGATTGGGAGATTCATTATATTCTTGAATTTGAAAGTAGTAAATCAGATGCTTTCCCATTAAACACAAGGTTTGTTATAGCTTTCTGTAAAATTGTCTATTTTCGGAGTGCGTGTGTAACCTAGCCATCTGTGACACCTGCCTCGCACATCAAGTGCTCTGGCTCCTGTCTGCAACTTCCTGCCAGTGCAGGAATTGAGTTCATGATGGCGGCTCCAACCGTAGCCTCGCTGCAGCCAGTGCTGAAATTAAGAGGATGAATCCCAGCGTGGGAGCTCTGTGCTTCTCTCTCTGTGTTCTGTGTCTGTAACCTTCTATTTCAAATAAAAACAATCTTTCAATCTTTATTAAGTTAGGAACCTTGACTTTGTTTCTAGATTATGTGATTTTTCTTAGATGTGTTTTAGATGCATACTGAGTGTTCAGATATTTGTATGCAAGAACCATCCATGGTATTTGAGGTTAATCAATGAAAAGAACAGATCTGCCCTTACAATCATGGTTTCATTTGGATTTCTAAGATCTTTTTGATTCTCTTTTAAATGAGACTTTCTGGATAATCATCTGTTTCAATATTCTTATAATATTTGGGTTTATTGGCCATGCTTTATTGCCATGTCTTGCACTACTATTATTTTACTTTTATTTCTTTTTTTTAAAAAAATGAAACTGTAAAATGTTACTTGTGGCATAATATGTAATGTTTTGATACTTGTAGAAACTGTGTGATGTCTAATTAGTGTAAATATCTGTTGCTTCAAACACTTAACATTTATTTTGATGAGAACACAAAAATCCCTCCCTTGCTTTTCTTGCATTTTTTGAGGAGAAACATACAGAACTTACGTAAAACTCACATAAGTAAGTTATATTAAACTTATGTTAAACTTACACCTTATCTGTAGGTACCCTCATACCCAGTGGGGCCCCGATTTTTTATTCTGGTACAGCTAAAGCTCGGTACCTGTTAATTAGTCTTTTCTCAGTGTTACTTTTAATTCTTATGCGATCATCTTTTTTGTAAGACTCTAAATATGAGTGAAATCCTTGGTTACTTGTCTTTCTGAGGTTGGTAAGGTTTCATCATTTTTGTGGTTGAATTATGCACCATTTAGTCATGGCTTAGTGGATGGACACTAATGGATGGACACCATTTCTCGGCTGCTATGAGGAATGCTACATTACACCTGGTAATCCGGGTTATTCCTCGCCAGATGAATTTCATTTTCGTTGCATATAAATTTGGTGGTGGATTAGTTGAATCATGTGGCAATTCTATTTTTAGGGTTTTTTTTTTTTCTTGCAGAAAGTTCCTATTGTTTCCCACAATAGGTGTGAAAATTTACCTTGCTGCCAAGGAGGGTTTCTCTCCTCCCTACACCCTCATCCACACTTCCTGATGCTAGCCTGTGCAGCTGAGGTGAGATGGTGTCTCTGTGGTTTTGATTTGCATTGATGACTGCTCCTGAGTACTTTTTCATGTACCTGTTGATCATTTGTAGGTCTTCCTTTGAAAGCTATTTAGATGTGTTCATTTTATTTATTTTTTTAAAGATTTATTTATTTTTATTGCAAAGTGAGATATACAGAGAGGAGGAGAGACGGGAAGATCTTCTGTCCAATGATTCATTCCCCAAATGACTGCAACGGCTGGAGCTGAGCTGATCCAAAACCAGGAGCCAGGAGCTTCCTCCAGGTCTCCCACAGGGGTGCAGGGTCCTAAGGCTTTGGGCCATCCTGGACTGCTTTCCCAGGCTTCACAAGCAGGGAGCTGGAAAGGAAGCAGGGCCGCTGGGATTAGAACCAGTGACCATATGGGATCCCAGTGAGTGCAAGGCCAGGACTTGAACCACTACGCTATCGCGCCGGGCCCTAGATCTGTTCATTTAAATTGGATGGTCGTTGTTGTTATGGCTTGTCATTGTTGATGTTGTTGACATTAACCTTTGGTCAAATATATAGTTTGTGGATGTTTTCTTGCAGTGTATAAGCTCTGTTGATGATTTTTTTTTTTTTTTTTGGCTGTGCAGAAGGCGCTTGGTTTGATGAGCAAAGTTACCAGTCTTTGCTTTTGTTGCTTGAGCTTTGTCGCACCCTTTCCAGTGTGCTGCAGAATTCCCTCTGGAGTTCCTTGTAGTGGCTTCAAAATTTCGGGTATTAACTTTCAGAGCTGTAATCTATTTAACTTTTCCTTATTTATATAAAGGGAATACACTGTGTGTAGTTCATATATACAGTTTTAAGAACATGATGCTTCCCACCCTATGCTTTCTCCCTTCCTTGTTCTCTCTTGGCTTTCCTTCCTCATTTTTAATCTGTGCAATGACATACTTTAAATCTGCTTTATGATCTCGAGCTCAGCCTTCCACTAAATACAGAATTTAACGAGCAGTAGGTAGAAACACACTGTTCCTGTGGAGTGCAGACAAGGGCTGTATATAGCAATCAAATCTCAACTCGTCAGTTTCATTTAAATACATTGCATTTTTTGGAGGGGCCACTGTACATCAGTTACCACAAGTAACAGGGACTGTGGCATTTGTCTTTTGGAGACTGGCTTTTTCAATGAGCGTAATGTTCTATCTATTTTGTTGCAGAAGATAGAATTTCATCGTTTTTATTTCTAGGTAGTTTTCCATTGTGTACAGGGAAAAGTGAGTAAGATCATTGTCTCCAAACTTTCTTCTTCTTCCTCTGTCTGGGGGAATGGGGGAAATAAGGGGAGAGACACATTCAGCTTCCCAACCACCCCAGAACCCAGGAATGGGGAATGACGACCTGAAATCAACCCAGGATCTCTGATGCGGATCATGTTTGGAGGGTGGTTCTTAAGTGGTTTCGATAGTTCTGAAATGCTGTCAGTCTCGCCAATCCAAGAATTAGAAATCCTTCCAAGGTCCATTGGCTGACATAGTCCATCTTACAGTCTCCATTCACCCAAATATTTCCTGTCATCGCTTGGTTTGGGTAGGTGTCCAGTCTGTTCTGTTCTTCCTCCTCTTCGTGGTACCAGATGTCCTCTGCAGGCCGCAGTGGACTGCCATATCCTCTGTGTGCATCTGGGCATGCCATCTACTGCTTCATCTTTTCCACCAAGGAGGCTCAATTCTGACATGTGCTTTTCATGGTCAGACTACCAATCCTGGACATAAGCCCTCATGTCCCCGCACGCCCCCACCTGTGCCATCTCCCAGACCCCTCCAAGCCCACACTAAACCCTAACAAGCCAGCTGCTGGGTGCCGGTGGGCTTTGCTCAGCATGATTGGTGACCCCGGATATCTAACCCAGCCCCTGCCAGACAGCCCTGCCTCCAGGACTTACGGACCCAGCACCCACTACATAGGCAGGACTAAGGATCCAGGCCATGTGAACCAGTCCCTACTGAACACCCCACCCCTGGGTCTCATGGACCCCCTCCGCCATATATTTTTAGAAAAAAACAGGCTAGGGACTATACTGGCACGATTGTATGGTTAAAGATTTGTCATTAACTATGCCCAGGATGTCCACCATCTGTTAGCTACTTTTCTCCCAACAGTACCATGCTGTTTTAATCACAGTAAATTTGTGATAAATTTTAAAATCAGAGTGATTTTTGTTGTTGAAATTGTTTGATTTAAAATTTGTGTCACCTTTACTAGCTTATGATTATTCTACTTTGTGGTATTTTTTGGCATTGATTTTTAAAGATATATTCTCTTAATCTGTTTAGGATTTTGTAAATTTTTTGTTACGAAAAATAACTTTTTTATCCTTTTCAGATTTGCTTTTTTTCTCTTAATAGCTTATGGCTAGACTTTTTGGAAAAAGAAAAGATTTATTTATTTGAAAGACTTATAGAGAGGGAGTGACAGAGAAAGAAAGAGATCTTCCGTCAGTTGGTTCATTCCCAAAAGGCCTTAGAAGTGCTGGACCAGCCTGAGGCTAGGAGCCAAGAAGTTTTCGTTTTTCCACATGGGTGGAAGGGCCCAAACAGTTAAGCTGTCCTCTGCTGCTTTTCTTAAGACATTAGCAGGAACTGCATCAGAAGAGGAGCAGCCAATCTCTGGGATCCCTTTGGGATGCCGGCCTTGCAGATTGTAGGTTTGCCTCCTATGCCACAACTTGAGCCTCCAGAGCTTTCTATGAATAGGGGATGTTGGTTCACTTATGCTTATTTCATTCACTGATGTTTGGACTTAATTGTCTTCTTATTTTATAATATTTAGTAATCATGGCTTCTTAATGAATATTCCTACTCTTCCAATTTCCCTCTCTTCGCCCTGTTTCCCTTTCCTTGTGTTTTTTCCTTGCATTTCCTCCCCCATTTTGATTAAGATCTGTGTATCTTATTAGTTATTAGTCTAATGAGTATCTTTTAAGAGGTAAGAAACATAATAAAAAGGACACAGTTTGGACATAACCAGTATCTGAGGTCTATATTAATTTTAAAAGCTATGACATGGCTTTGGCTGTTTTTTCCTATGATATCTACCCTCCTAAACTTCCTCATTATTCTATGCTGTATAAAGATGCAATAAATTTTTTGTTCCCCATGCATGATAAAATTGTAGTGTTTCTGTATTTTGAGTCCTATCTTTAGCATTAGTGTTGTAAAATCATGTTCCTTTCAGCTGTGAAAATGCCTGTTGTCTTTTTGCAACCATTGTTGCCTATGACAACATTGTGCTTATTAAACAATTCCACGCTTCGATGCAAAGTCTCACTTAAGTTCTATGGGAGAATTCTGCTCAAACATTGAGCGTATCACTTACTCTACTCTGTCTGTTCTATTCACTGCTTACTGTATGTTTTATTTTACAGTTTAGATATTTAATCTCTAAAATTTCAGGCTGCTTCCTAAAGAATATATCTAAAAACCCATTGATTATATGGATTATTGAGATTTCAACTTCTCTTTCATTGCATCATCAATTCTTTTCCAAGGTTTTGGTTTTTCTGCTCATTGAATTTTGATTCTCTTTCACTCTGATTTTTTTCAGAAATGATTCCAGTTTTGATTCTATATCCTTCATTTTTTTGAGAATCATTTTTAACATACCCTGTTTTCTTTATATTTTCTTTAGTAACTGTGCAAAACAGGCAGGGGTTAAGTCATAGGGGAGAGCAGACATTTCTGATTTTCTGTGCTGTCCTGTTGGGTCTTTGTTCTACCCTCCTGTCCCAAATGGGGAGGGGGTGGTGGTGGTGTGTGTGTGTGTGTGTTCACCCCCCCCCCCATGTTGATGACGCTCATCTCCACCTGGAACTTCCTGCTTTTTTTACCTGATAGCCTTCTTTACATGTGGCAGCTTTTCTTGGGGAGTTTGGTTTGACCGACTTTCCTGCCTTCCTGGTTCCTCAAGATTTCCTATTGGAGCATAGCACCCTTCTGTCTTACTATAGCATAATTCTGTCTTACTATGCTTGAAAGATACTTGTTTTCAGTCACTTTGTGGTTTTGTGGCTTGGAGGAGCACATGTGTAGCATGTGCTTAACCTGATACACAGATCCTTATCAACTGCGGGTTAGGACCATTGCCTTCATGTTGAGTGTGTGTGGGTATGTGTGTGTGCACGCACGCACGCATGTGTGTTCTTGCTAACTGGTACTAGAGTATAATCAAAAAAGCGTTAAAACTCAATAGTGAACTATTTCCTTTCTGTAGGAAATTCTTTTAGTGAACTTTTAAAATGGTTTATCTATAAAATGCCAGCAATTTTGAATGAATTATGAACTTTCAACTGCAATCCCCTTCATAAGATGTGTTTAATTCCTTATTCTTTATTTTCTAGCATTTTTTGATATCACCCTTTTATAGTGTAATTAACACAAGAGATAATTTTCCATTGAAGTAAGAGAGCAGTGTTTGACTCCCATGGAAATCAGCAATGCATTTTTCTTGCTCTCATTTGAGAGTTGAGTAGGAAAAAGATGAGGGGTTGGTTACTACATTTTGGTCATTTTGTGTATATGTCAGGGAAAAGTTATTTGGTTGCAAGTAAGCTTTAAAAGATGGATTTGCATAAAGATTCTGTTTTGTATTAGTGACACATCTCATTATCTGCTTGAAGTATTACAAGAAGTTATTGGAGTACTTTTTTTGACTATTGCACATTCATAATTTACAACAGGAATCATAGTAAATATTTTCCACTTTGTTACTCTGTTTTGTAACTGCAATTCCATTATAGATTAAAAGCCATAATACAGTACGTAAATGAATCAGCATGACTGTGTCCTGATAAGACTTTATAGATTCTAAAATGTAATTTCCATGTAATTTTCACCTGTTGAAAATTTTAGTTTAGATTTCCCACTACCCCTGCCCATGATTAAAAAGGTAAAAGCCTTTCTAATTTCATGGGCTCAATGAAGAATGGTGGTGGTTGGGATTTGACTCATGGGCCATTGTTTGCTAGTCCCTAATTTAGAAGAGTATGTAACAATGTGGAAAATGTTTACCATCTGTTGAATTAAAGAATAGTTTATAAAAGAACATGTATGGTGTAGAGATAAATCTGGAAGAAGGGGTATCAAAGATATGTATATTGGCTGCCCAGTTACATTGTGCAGAAATTTAATTCTGCATGGTGTTCATTTGCATTTTTCAGTTTAAAACTGTTACAGTTTTTAAAAGTTACATCAGGAAAAGGTTATTGAAAACATGACCGAGGATCTGTGCAGTCCCAGTAGAATCCTATTGTTTAGTATTAGTGGACTAGATATGATCTATTTTCTTTACCCTCTGCTTCATTTTTAGCCAACAAGTCCCAAATTTGGAAAAGCTGACTCATACGAAAAACTGGAAAAGCTAGGGGAAGGATCGTATGCTACAGTGTACAAAGGGAGAAGCAAGTAAGTCCATCTGTTTTCGCATCTTCTCAACCTGAGATGTGTCTTGTCTGTGAACCCTAAATCATGGTGTGTCTGTTGTTTTCACTTAGTAGACTTTTCTCCTCTGAGGATTTAGAAATTTTGTTTTAGATTAAGGAAGTGTTGATGGCAGTGGATTTGTTTGTCCCTGCTAGCAGACAGATTTACAAATGTGTCCAATTCATCTTTTCTGTTTAACTTCTCCTCCTGAATTTGTTGTCTATCTCAGTGGGTTTGGAACTTTATAATGAGAATTAATTTCCAAGTGAATGATATGATTAATTTTTCCAGTAGGTTCAGTGTTAAGAATATGAGTTTTGATTTGGCAAAGACGGATGGAATGGCTGTTTTTGATGTCCTTTTAAATTGAGCTTTCGCTCCGTCTTTCAGGAATTAGGTAAAAGCTCTGCAGACCCCTCTCTTTCATTCCACTTGTTTGTGTTGGTGTCATGCTACATCTGTTTCCATTGAGAGCAAGAAGTCTGTCCCCTTTGGACCTCTTGGTGCCATGGCTGACTTGGGGTCCAGGCTCAGATTCCAACTCCCTAGACACAAGTCTGCCTATTGACTTCCCCGTCGACTTTCACCCTTAATAAATACAGGTGACTCTGGCCTTAATTAGTGGTGTGTAGTTTGTAGAAAACTTAGCACTGCTTCCAAAGTAATAGCAAGAGATATAAGGATGCTTTAGTTTTATCATTTGAACAAATGAACTGGAAAATAATGTGTTAGACCATATGTGTTATTGTCTATTTCATTATTATGTATTTTATTTTATTTTATTTTTTTTTTAATTTTTTTTCTTTTTATTGTATTGTTGTTGACAATCTTTACATAGTTAATTACAGTTAAAGGAAAAAGAAGGAAAAAAAAAAGGTTTACGGGGATAGGAAAGTGGGTAATGCTATTATGTCCATATTATTTCCATCACGTATCTGAGGTAAAGGGGGATATTGAGGGAGAAGCCCCACCCGGTTTCCCGCCCACCCTAAGTCCCGGATGTGGGGCATGCTCTGAGATATGTGCTCGAGTGGTGTTAATAGTTCTGCAGTTATGAATCGCTGCCAGTTTCGCTCGATGAGGTCGTCCACCAATTGATATGGTCCGTCATAAAGTCTCCGTTTGCTGCCAACATATAGCTGAGATGAATGATTGTCCTGTTCTGTCTTCTGTCTTTTCTTGGTTAGAGTTCTGAGTCCAGCAGTTCGATTGGGGAGATCTCCAAAGATACTTTGCGGTATTCCCAGATTAGTTTCTTGTATGTTCTAGCAAGCACAGGGCCCGGCACAGTCCATCACCCCCATCAGCTGGTGGTTGCAATTGCTGGGTTGGTTCTGTTTTCAGTCCCGAGTTGCACTGGAACCAATGGGTGTTGCAGTCCAGTCTGGTTCGGCCCTTACATCACCCAGTGGGAGCTGCAGCCTAGTAGGGGCGACCCACAATAACCCCCACCAAGCCCGCCCCCTACCCTGGTTTGCCAGTATGTGTAGCAGAAGGCCAGTCTGTCCCCCATCCCATTTGGCTCTGGTACTTGTCAATGGGTATTAGAGCTTAGTTCTATCTAACCAACTCAACCATCCAGCCCTCCCAGATGTTGTTGAGTGCCTCTCTATCTAGCCATCCCAGCCCCCGTCCTAGTTTTCATGCCCTCCCACGGGAATAGTGACCCAAGAAGGGGGAACCCACTTTTCCCTCCCAGGTCTCTCTGTCCCGGTTTATGCACTCTTTAGGTGGTCCTGTGATTTGACTCGACAGAATTAGTCCCCAGTGCCAGCTTCTGCCAGCTGATGCTGCGGCCCTGATCTTTTGGTTCATTGACCTGCTGCCTGGGAGGCTCCCTCCTGAACCCACAGTGCTGTGGGCGTGAAGCACTGTGCTTGCTAGTAACCATTATTATGTATTTTATTTGAAAGGCAGAGTCATGGAGTAGACACATACGCAGAGAAAGAGAGGAGTGAGGCGAGAGAGAGAAAGAGTTTTTCCATCAACTGGGTCACACCCAAGTGCCCATAAAGATAACAGTAGGGCTGAAGCTGAATCTAGGAGTCAGGAACTCAGTCTAGGAGTAACAGGGACCCAGTTAGCTGAGCCATCATGACTTCCTGCCTAGGTCTGCACTAACAGAAAGTTGGGAATTGAACCCTGATAATTCTGATAAGGAATGTGAGTATCCTTTTAGGTCAAAATGCCTTTTTCATGTGAATGCTTAAAAAAAATCGTTAGAGGAAGAGATTATTACCTGTGAAGAATAGGTGAACAAGAGAAGGAGATTTTCCAAACGCATAATTGGAAATCTTGACTGTGTGCTCATGGGGGTGGTATTTGGCCTCTTGGGAGTGTAGTCATACTTTTGCTTATCCAGGAGCAGGGAACCATTTATTGCCAGGACACATTTGAATATTTATAACATCATTCACAGGGCACGCAAATTATCAACTTAGAAATTGGCCTGCTACTGATTTATTGAATTTTGAAGGCTGCCTGTGATTGACCTGGCAAAGCCAGACCATATGGCTTTGTGGACTCAGTGTGGCCCATGGACCAGATGTTCCCTACCCTTTGTTTATGGTTTTTAATTTAGCAAGTTGAAAAATAATTCCTTATACAGGAAGATATTGAAGTAAGAAAATGAAGAAATGCTGAATGTCAAAGTTAACTTTGAGATCTGTAAATATTTTAAAAATTCATTTTATTTGAATAAAAAATCTATATGAATGGGAATTTACAATATGTGCTTAAAAAGGTGGCTATTAATAACTTGATCCTGTTGCCTGAGAAGTATGGAATGTCAGGGTAATTATCTAAAGCATAGGGCTGATTTTTAGAGGGGATTATGTCCTAAGTTCTTGTATTCTTTCCTAAACAAAATGATAGTATTCCATTGCATAAAATTCATTTTTACACTTATTAACACGATAACTATATTAAGCAGTTATTTTGTGCAAAATATGATGCACTCTTTCGGTTCATTTTCTCTTGTGCCCTGTAAGACAGGTCCTAATTCTGTCCTCTCCATTAGACTAGTCAGATGTCATGGAACCTAGGTCCACATCCACACAGGTGGTTAGTGTTACAGCTTCTTTCAGCTTATGTCTCTCCGGCCTGAAGCCATTCTTTCTGCTGTTACTCCATTCTTTTTCACAGTGCAAGGCCTTAGAAAGTCTGGGTCCTTGCTGAATATTACAGATGGTTCTGACATATGCTCTGACTTACTTCCATTGTGACTCAAACAGAAGCAAACACACTGTTTCGTTATAAGGAAACCAACCAAGCCCTTGGAAACGCCTGCCTGCAAAAGATGTGCTCTACTGATCACCAGCAATAAGTTAATAGCTCTATTAAATGTTTAACTTGAAGATTAATGTCAAAATTCTGGAGGCAGTTGAATAATTATCATGCTTGAATAAAAGAAAGATGTTCAAAGTACCCATGGCTGTGAAATGGATGCTCCCAGACAGTTGATAGTTTTCATTCCAGCAGGTTCTCAATTTATCTTGTCAGCATTTCCTGAACAGATTCAAGCCTGCTAGTCACATGTACTGTTTAATTTCCTCCAGCTGAAGGTGAAAGTCATTGCCCACTTACCTGTTTTGAGAAATGACAGGCGGCCTGGTTTGCTTGCTTTAAAGTGTCAAGGTCAGGCCAAAGAACAGGATTTGAGAGCTGTTGGTGTGGCAAGTCCCCAAAGTGCTGCACAACTGACAGAGATGGCTCAGTTTTGGTTAGTGTTGTTCCATTAACCCTCATGACTCCCCTGTGAGTGACGGCATCCCTGAACACATCTTCAGACATCACCTTCGGCATCCCCTCATGAGCAGCTCTCATTGTCTTGCAGTAAAGCTGCCTGGTTGGCATTGGTGGAGTTTGCTGAAATTTCCATGTATAGATATGCAGTGTCAAGTTTGGACTTTATTGTAATCCTCATTGTATCAGTTTCCTTGGGCTGACATAACAGTGCAAACTATGTGGCTTGAACAATAGTAGCTTACTGCCCTGTGGTTTCATAGGCCATAAGTCAATGGTCAGGGTGCCTGTTGAGGGAGCTAACTGGAGGACTGGGAGGGAGACTGTGTGGCAGTCCTCTCCCTAAGCTCCTGGAGGCTGTCGGCAGGCCCTGTCAGCCTCATCCTTGCTGGCTTGTGGATGCATCATCCCAGGTTGCCTTCATTTTCCCTTATGTGCACTTGTCTGTCCCCTCCCACATTCCCCTTGTGAGTGGGGCATCAGTTGTGTTGAATTAGGAACTATTCCAAAGACCCATGGTAACCTGATGATTGCTATAACACAAGATGTGCTTTCAAGTCAGATTATGTTCTGGTGTGCCAGCATTTAGAGCTCAGCATCTTTGTTTTTTTTTGGATGACGCAATCCGATGCATGACCTTTTAATTTCAAAACTCCCAAGTTCGACACAGCGTTTACAACAGCATTCTTGAAGCGGTGTATGTAAACTATGTTGGTTGCATAGTTTTTCTTTATATGCTATAAGCAAAGGGTATTCCACCTCTCAAGATTTTGTTATGAATAATGATTTTGGGGTAGTTGTAGTTAGTGGATTCTAATAGCTTCAAAAGGAAAAAGACATTTAAAAAAAATTACTCTTGAACTCTCCTAAGTTTTATTCCTAAGGAACACGCGCGTTGGAGAGAAGTTGGCAGAGATTGCGGCCCAGGTGCCTGCTCGATACTGAGCCTGCCGTTACAGGAGTGGCAAGCCTTGTCCATCTGCATCAGTGCACACTTGTACCCTTGTTTGTTCTGAAGAAGTGAATGTGAGGCTGTATGTAGCTGCTTTCAGTTTTCTCAGAGTTGGAGGAAAGCAACTTTATTTCTGCTGCATCCCTGCAGCTGGAATCCTGTCCTGGCTCAGCCTGCACCCTACAGATGGTCCTGAGCCCTGGCTGTTTTCTGCACATATCTTCAGTTTCTGTCGAGGTTCAAATGCCAGAGCCTGACTCCTAGGAGAGCTCACCAGAGAGAGGCCTGCCCACACTGGTTTGTGCCAGCTGTAAATTGTTATCTCAGAGGTCAGTAAGAACAGTGGAAGAATTTGCTCACTTTATGTAACATGAGATTTATGTGATTGAAAGTGCCAATCTTCTTTTAGTATTTCATTCTGCCAATTTGTGCTGAATAATTGAACTTGAATTAAATGACCTCATAAATTGAGGGACTAGCCAAACCAAGACTGATATATACTAAATACATGCCAAAGCGCTCTTCAAAAGACCCAGGAGAAATAGGGGGAGAAATGCTGTTAATTAAAACAAGCAGCGCCAGGAAGAAAGGCAGCAGCAGTCAACCACCTTTTCACAGTATGTGAGATTAATGGTGTGGCTCTTACGGCTCACCCTGGGGGTCAACTTCATTGAAACGCTATCAGGAGGAGTCTGAATAAATCTGAAGTTGGAAAACCCCAGATGGAAAACACTGGACTCCTGGTTCATTGCAGTTTCAATCTTAAGGGTGGATAACTGAACTGTCATGGGGAGGACCTCCAGTGTCCGGAGAAGTTACCTGCCCACAGAAAGGAACTTGGTACCATACCCAAGAGAAGTGAACCTGATCATGTTTAAGAATTCCACCAAGGGATGCTCCCAAGGACCACTTTCTGTTCCTCCTTAGTTTTGCTTCGATGTCGTTGAGATGTTAAGACTGTGGGCTAAAGCTTATATTTGCAGCTTCTTCAAAAATCAAACCTATAATCGTATCATTAGTGACAGGCTGTGAACATGTTACATACAGTTATAATTTGATGTGCAGCATACAACATTGCAGCATGTAATAGGGTAAGTGATTATTAAAAAGACTAGAATAGAGTGGTTTGTTGTATTGCATTTTCAGAACTATGTGCTTTGTGAAGAGCTGAAAATTGACCAAGTAGGATTCTTTTGCTCACCTGTCCAAGGAGAATAATAGCCCACCCTCCAAAAGCTGCTGGTTTTGTTGTTTAAACTCCATGGCTCACTCAAATTGCAGATCCAGCCTGACTTCCTCTGGAGGAGGAATGGACACATTGGAGTCTGGTTCATTGGTACAGCTGGTTTCATTTAGCTTGCAGCAGATAAACAAACACTGCCTAATCTCTGTGAGTGAAGTGACAGTGAGGTTATTGTTTAAGCAAGAAGCATGATTTCATTCATTAGGCTGAACTGTTCTGGAATATTGTTCCTATTAGGCAGTGTTTAAATAAGTGCATTGGCCTCTGTTAACCATTTTTATTGTCAGGATTCTTTGATCATTGGATTAGAATACCTTCAAAACAAGCAGGAGTGTTTGTTGTCTTCAGAACTGTGGTCATATATCGGCTATGCCTAGCTGGAAAAGATCCAGGCACTCTTTGAATCGTGGAGGAATTTTTGAAACAGTGGACATTTCCAGTTATTACAATGATTGAAACTGAATTTAAAGGAGCCGGGGAGCTTCCACCCATAGCTCAGTTCAGATGTTTTTTGATGAAGTCTAAGTGAAGGATGTGATGGTAAGGTTGTTTCAATTTGGAGACGTCATACTCATTCCTGAGTTGCTTTATTCTGGTTATTATTCTTTTAGTTTAGTAAAGGGGGCCAGGCAGAGATCATCTTATCTGTACCACTGGTATCCACAAGGGATTGTTTTAGTCTTCAGGACACATTTGATGATGTCTGGAGATATTTTTGGTTTTCACAGCCTGAAGAGTATAGATGGTGTTATTGGCATTCGGTAGGTACAGTAGAACGATTCTACAAATGAACGGATTCTTTTCTTGCCATAGAGAATTATTTGGTCCTGTCTATCAAATGTGCCAAAGTTGAGAAACCCAGGTTGTGTAAAGGAAAGGGGAACCATGAGAAAGAGGGGCAGGTTGTGTATGTGCTGTAGGAGTGAGTGAGCAGTACTGTTACTCTAGATGGATGGACAGTACAAGCCTTGTTGGGGAGCAGACAGTGATGCTTCAATGTAAGATGTCACCAAGCTGGCAAAAAATGATAGGGGATAAAGTTGTTTCCAGCTGAACTATGAGGTGAGAAAGAGTTTTGTTAACTTCTGTAAACTTGGAGATAAGTATGTGACTGAACGCATAGGATGATGCAGAGGAGGGGGTTGTGAGTTGAATTTTGAGAGGTTGGCAAGACCTTGAGAATTGCAGGAATGTTCTGTTTATTAATTGCAAATAAACTACCCAAAATCTTAGAAACTTAAAAGTACAAGTTACGATTTATTTTGCTCATGAATCTGCCATTAGGAAAGGGTTAGCAGAAAAACTTCATTGATGTTTCATGCAGTTTCATTTTTGTAGCTAATGGGATAAGCAGTTTAACGGGACCCCACTACCAAAATGCTTCCTTTACATGGCTTGCAAGTGGGTACTGGACTTCCACATCATTTGGACTTTGTAATAACACATTGATTAACTCTCAGAGGGAGTATTCCAAGTCATAGGAAGTGAGACTTCTGGGTTTAGCTCTAGTAAGCAAACAGCTTGAACTTATGACTTCTGTCTTTAGACAGAAAAGTTTGCAATAGGAAAAAGCAGTGGCTTTTCTTCCATCTGTCAGAAAACCAAGGTTAGAGATCAAACCGTAATTCTAGAGTTTAGTGAGCCAGAGGTGTCAAAATGTAACCAAGATATTTCCGGGAACACAAATGACTGCTCTAAGCTTATAGAGATATTTCAGTGGTGGTTTTGTTTGAATTGCTGTAAGCGAAGTATACAGATATGAGAATGAGAAATGCTGGGGCCCACAGAGAGATCTTCACACTGTCTTGCACTTTACTGCCAGGAACCCAGTGGGATCTCCAAGTGAAGATCCTGCACCATCTCTTAGGGACCTTGTGATGGGCAAGAAGAATTGCAGTGTAATACATACTGCATGTTGTAGCGTAACAAAACCTGTTCTCCAGGAAGAAGACTGCCAGAGCTTCGTCCTATCAGTAGAAAGGGAAGAATCGCGGCACAGCGTCATACCCGACGCAAAGGCGGGAGACACAGATCAGACCTGTCCGTGAGGCGTGTGAAGGAATTTGAGGCCAGGTTTCTAAACTTCATACAGTGTGGGTTTTGATCTAGTTGGAATTACATCTTTGCTGTCAATGTTGCTGAAGATTCTTTTAGTTGTCTTTTCTGAGCACTCATTCCTTTTTGGGATTTATCTAACGTTTTATGTATTTTCTGGAGAAGGGCAAAGATTCTGTCCGATTAAAGATGCTTTGTTTAGGGCATAGCATGATGGCCTAGTGGCTAAATCCTTGCCTTGCAACTGCTGGGATTCCATTTGGGTACCGGATTATGTTGGCTCCTCCAATTTCCATCTACTCCCTGTTTGTGGCCTGGGAAAGCAGTGGAGGATGGCCCAAAGCCTTGGGACCCCGCACCCACGTGGGAGACCAAAAAAAACCTCCTGGCTTTGGATCAGCTCAGCTCCAGCTGTTGTGGCCACTTTGGGAATAAACCGGTGGTCAGAAGATCTTTGTCTGTGTCTCTCCTCTCTGTATGTCTGCCTTCCCAATAAAAATAAATGATGCCCTATATAAAAGAGAACCGAATGTCCTGATTTTTTTTCTTTATGAGACAGTTCTGCTCTGTAGTTGTTGTCTTCATGTAACTATTAAGTAGTTTTTGTTTTTTTTGTATGTGTGTGTGTGTATGTGAATGAGTGTAGCATTTCCATTTTCGGTGATAAGTTTTTCACTCACTTTGATGATGTAATACTGTAGTCTAGAAATTTGGTAAAATGTTTTTCCCCAAAAATATAATGAAAACATCTTTTTGTGGAATTTGAGTGGTTGAAGATATTAATTTCAGTGACTCTGTGGGAGAAATTCTGAATAGTCTCCAATTTTCTTGGAATCTATGATGCAAATTTGCTCATTATCTTTTTGTGTTCTAGCATAGGTTAATAAACTTTGTGTGTAGACCAGGATAGGAAGATTAGACTTGCTGGTTTTTGTGGAATAGCAACTCAGCAGTCCAAAGTACGAATGATTCTACCCTACCCTTGCCTGTTCATAATATAGATGATAGGCTCAGAGCAGTTCAGGATAGCTGAAATACTGGAAATGTGAAACCAGAATTAATGAGTAAGCTGGGATTAGGTGAAATTAGCGTCATGAGGATTCAGAGCTAAAATCAAGGGGTTTCATTCAGATGTCACAGGTTATTTAGCAATAAATCATTTAAAAGTGTTTGAGGGGGGCCAAGTGCAGTAGCCTAGTGTCTAAAGTCCTTGCCTTCCATGCACCAGGATCCCATATGGGAACTGGTTTGTGTCCCTGCTGCCCCACTTCCCAGCCAGCTTTCTGCTTGTGGCCTGGGAAAGCAGTAGAGGACGGCCCAAAGACTTGCAACCCTGCACCTGCGTGGTAGATTTGGAAAAAGCTCCTGGCTCCTGGTTTAACATCAGCTCAGCTCTGCTTGTTGTGGCTATTGGGGGTGGATCAGCAGGTGAAAAATCTTTTTCCTTCTCTCTGTAAATCTGACTTTCCATAATTATAATAATAACAAAATCTTTTTAAGTGTTGAGGGTAGTTCAAAATAAGTTTATTATGGTGCAGAATTTTTTGAAAGCCATTCACAGTAGTTTCACAGTATACATTTTTTAAAAAATAAACTACTTTAGGATTACTTTTGCTGCAGTCCAATGTGTGATTGTATGGCAGACATTGTTGATGTTGGGATGATTTTGATAAATACAGGATCTTGGTAGTTCACGATGCAAAAGGAAGGCTTTGGGGCCACTGTTCATGACTCTGTATATGGGAGTGCCTATTACAGTCCAATTGCTCTGCCTCTGCTACTGTTCACTGTATCAGTGAATGCAAATGTGCCCTTGAAAGCAACAAGAGATATCTCATGTGTTTGAGCCCCTGGCATCCATGTGGGAGACTCAGAGGGAACTCCAAGTCTGTGACTTTGGCCTGGCCCAAATCTGGTTGTTGTACCCATTTGGGAGGTGTGTGTGTGTGTGTGTGTGTGTGTGTGTGTGTGTGTGTGTGTGTTCCCTCCTTTCCTCCCTCCATCCTTCTATCCCTCCTTTCTTCTCTCTCCCTTTCAAACAAGTAAATTTAGAGAGAGAGAGAGAGAGAGAGAGAGAGAGAGAGAGAGAGAGAGAGAGGGCTTTGGCAAAAGGATAGTTCTTGCTTTGATTCTTTCTTTAATGTGCTTGGTTTTCAGAGACGTTCAACCTCAGGCTCTTGTTTGCTGCTCTGGAGAGAGTGCCCTCTGCTTTTGTGGGTAAAATCTGCAATGGGAATGATGATACAAACACATTGTTTTTGATTCAGCAAAATGTTCAGCATAAAAAAAAAATCTCAGGACATTAAAAAAAAAGAAATAACTTTAAACGTCTCAGGCCTGAGACATTTTTCATGCTTAATGGTTGCTTCCTTAGCAAATGTTCTTTCTTGCTTTCCGAGTTCAGAGGAAATAGACATACATTTCCCCCATTTAAGCAAGTTATTTGAGAAATTCAAAAGATAATCCCTCTCTAGTTCGGAATGATCTCTTTGGGGTTAGTGTATTTTTAACTCTCTGTGTTTTGGGGATTTAAATCAATGATCCTGCAGATCTGCAAGCACTGTCTGAGCTGAGAGAAAATTGTAAACATCAGGCACTGGTTAATAGTTGAAAGACCTATTGTAACCCAACAGAGAATAAGAGACAAGTTGTTCCTAATTGGCCTGGTGAGTGATTCAAAAGAATGAATTCCAAAACAGCTTAGCAGGCAGCCCAGGTTCTGATAGACACACAAGCCCCAGAGGAAGCAGAGGAGGGACCAGAGGCTTCTGTGGTGTGTCTGGTTAGACCTCTTAGGAAAAAGAGGAGGGAGACAGAGGTATTGAGAAACTAAATAAGTAATGTTGCAAACAAGGCCTGCTGGGATCCCAAAGGAAGCTGAATTCCTAATGAGAAAGTGATGAGCTAGGTTAAACTGAGTGGCAGGCTTTTTTTTCCCCCCTTCCTCTTGGGAAAGTTTTCAGTGCTTAAGCTCTAGGGACTTGTGGGCACCTGGGACTATGCCCAACATAAAGCATAGAGGATTATTAAATAAAAAAGAGGACATGTCTGTAACTGAACAGCTGGAAAAGCAAAGAAGAAACATGCCTGGTAGAGGTAATGAGAACAGAGAAGGAAAAAACATACAGTGTGAATGGTGCTGTCAAACATCTACAAAAGCAAATCATACTCATCTTGAAAATTATCTGCATTTAGAAACCTGGTAGGGATAGAGCCTTCATTGCTTTAGTGGAAGAAAGAAGGGGAAGTGAAAAAAAAATAGCAGGTGAAATAAAAGGTACCCTTTGAAGAGCTAATGGAAGGGCAGACCAAGAAGAAAAGGCGAGAAATGCCGTTTTGTTTTAGATTTAGATTAAATGGTGAGCACTGACATGTATATGGAATATGACAAAGGAGTCAGTAAAGAGAGAGAATGATGCAGGAAGCACTTGTAAATCTACAATAGCTGTACCATTTAGGAATACATATTTTACAAAGGATTTAGTTGTCATTGGTTAAGTAAAATCAAAGTTTACAGAAGAGAAAATATCCAGGTTACAGTGAGCATGGCGTATTTACATAGGGCATTATGTTTACTCTTGGGTGTAACCACTGAATGGGACGAAAGCACACCCCATCTGGCTATCTCAATGTGCACGATAAGTAAGTAGCTCAGTCCACACTGAGTAGTAACATCTCTCTGTCTATATAATGGGTGTAGGCATCTCTCTCCAGGACTCAATTTTCTCTTCAATATTTCTGATCTCTTGCTCTGTTTAGAAACAACTGGCATGTTGACATTTTATGCCCACTCTTTACCACTTGCTGGTGTCAGATCTTTGAAATGTTGTTGCTTATGAACTCTGACGAGTACCCTTTTCTAACAGAAGCAGAGGCTAACCGATGCAGACATCATACAACTTAAGGCAGTAGGTATTTCAAAAAAGAGAAAATAATGGAAAAGAATCATTTACCACCTCAGAGGATCTCATACATTTTATTCCATTTTATTTCTGTAGCCCAAATCTGTTTCACCATGCAAGAAAACAGCTTAGTTTCCAAACATTTATCATGCTATTTGCTAGAAATAGAAAAAAGAATCCTCTCTTTGGAAAAACTATCCCAGGGGAACACAAGAAATCTTTTTTCCAAGTTAGAGCATCTGTCTTCCTTAAAGGGCAGTGTTTGATAATTAAGCTGTAGTAACTGTTTTTAAAATTATTATTATTACTATAGAAAATTTCAGAGCATTCCATTTTGTGATGATTGCAGTGTTGGCCGTTTCCCAGACCGCTGGTCCGTGTTAGTTCATCATGAGTGGTCCCCTCTCCTGAGAGCCACGCCCCTGGTCCAGTACTTCCTGCTGTAGCAGGGGCAGAAGACTTGAATCGCTAGCTCTCCTGTCTGGCGACCTCCGACAGCAGGTCTTGAAAAGGCTTCACATCACCTTGCATGTTGCCTGGCACCTGCAGCCGCTGTTGCTGCCTGTCCTGCCTGATGCTCTCTGCTCTGGCAGCTTCATGGAGGCTTCTCAGCTTCGAGGGCACGCCACAACGAGGTACCACCCGGAGGCACACCCCTAAGGTGTTTTCCTGATGCAGATATTTGAGGAACTCTGTTGTCTCTGTCACTTGAGCTTTACTCCATCGTCCCAGTTACTTCCTTTCCCTTTCTTGTTCTGATGTATTCATGTGAACATCTGATATACTGATTTTTGTTGTCAAATCATTTAGAAATTAAACCTGTGAGAAAAATGATCCCTCTTAAATGCCTTCTCTCTCTTTTCATGTTCTCTTAAAATTCAGATTACAAATTTGAATTTCCTAGATCACTCATTGCTTTCTCTTCCTGACCCGCTTTTCCTCACTAATGCTAGCTGTGATTAAAAAAAAAAAAAATCAGTCAAATTTTTGTGAATCTTCTCACTTGATACTCTTTGCCTTTGTAATTTGGAGTCATGAAATAAATATTATCACCGTAAACTTTATTTTTTCTCACCCATAAAGATGGATTAAAATAGAATTGATTTTATATACATAGAATATACATAACCAAGTATTTTAAAATATTTAATTATTTCACATGTGGTACATGTTCAGTAAATATTAATGGTTAGTTATTTATTTTCTCTAATAATCCCCAAAAAGATTAGAAATAAGATAATTTCCCCCATTTTGTTGTTGAAGAAACAGACTCAGGTAATTTGCCTACCGTCGCACAGGGTAAATGGAAGAGTCCGAATTCAGACCCTGTCACCTGCCAGTCCGATGTCGTAGCCGGGGAGGAGGTTGAAATCTGTCATTCTGATATCTGAATGCCCCCTAGCTTGCATTGGTATTTGTTCTGTTTAGAACACAAGCCAGTTTCTTGCATGATCTTCCTAGCTCCCTTACACACAAACGTGATTTCTCTTCAGCCACTAATCATGCCATCCGCCGCTCTTAGGCAATGCCACAGTGATATCATAACCGTTTTCTGCCCTTCCTTGATTCATGTGATTTGTGTGTTCTGTTTATTGGGTTCCTGCATGAAATAGAGCACCTTCTGTTGCAAAGATTTATTTTGGATAAAATTTTCTATTTTGTTGTTACCTTTCTTGTAGACTCCAGGCTAGTATTTGATGGCAGCATTTTTGTTACTACCCTTTTGTTCATTGCCATACAAATATATGGCCAGCATAACTCTTGCCTCCCCAGCACCCTTAGAACATTTTTTATGTCTCACAAATAATAGAGGACCTAAAATGTGTAGTAAGATTGATTGCTTCAGGAAACAAATTTCTTTTTCAAAAAGAATTTTTTTTTTTGTAAACCAGGAACTCACCCTCATCTAGAGTATGTCCGTGGCTCTTGTAGTGAGTGCAGCCAAATAGTCCATGTGAAATTAAAGAGTGAGTCTGTGCATTTGTATCCTTTGAAACTCTTGCCAAAGTCTCGTCATCTCAGTTCTCATTTTTAGTCACTTTGTTGTGTATTTGTGTGTAGAAATGTCTGTCTATATTGTTTGTGTACACTTGACACAAGCTGTCAGATAAAGCTTCTTTAAAGTATTCATCATTTTGTTGAACCAGATTCCCAGTTAAATTCTGTGCTGGAGTTTTGTTTCTATTTGCTGTTATGGATGACTCCTGGTGGCTTCCAAACTGCTCCAGTTGCAGAGATGTAAACTGAGCAAATATTCAATTGCTTGTGAGTTTTTGTTGCCCCTAGAACCAATAACTTCCTTCTGCTGACTGTTTTCAATCTAAGTGAAAAGCCTACTAAATTGCTGTTCATATTGGCAATTACATGGATTGACAAAGCAGACATGTAGGAAGGCACAATTTCTTAGTTTCACAAATTGTTCTGTGACCAGAAAGAGCTTATGTAACCTAGTTTTCAAGCGTGTTTACTTTTTCAGTCCCTGTTTGAGATAGCTAACTGCGCTTCCTCACTCCTGGAGGCTTCATTACACTGTGTGAAAGGACATTTAGCTGTAGAAGAAGGCATATAGCACTGACGCTCCTCAGATTGGCTAAATTGTGTTGTATCACGTGAAAGGAAATTAGATTTCTTATTAGAAGTTGGATTTGTAGCTGAAGCTTAATGTCACTGAATAGATTTTTGTTTGAAAGTATGGCAGTTTTACTCGATTCTTAGAGTTAAACCCAGCAAAGCAGATTTTTCCTTTGGAATAGACTGCTAACGTTCGATGACAGCAAAGCCGTATCTGATTGCTTAGAAAGCATTGGAAGCAGGTTAGTTGGAGTCAACAAGTGGTGCACTCAGATTTCTTTGTCATTACATGAAAGTTTTGCTGCCAAATGTTTTTTATTATGTAGATTTAATTACAACAATGGAATTTTATAAATTTATGCACTTTTTAGAAGGTTTCATTTATTTTAGGAATATATGCCTATTATGGTCTGTTTCCATCTGTTCTTATGAGGCAGTTTTAGTAGATTTAATACCCTTATTTAAATAACCTTTCTTGATTAGAATTAAAATGTATACTTAACTTCCTCAGAAGTACATTATGTTAATGTTAGCTTTTACTTCACTGGTTCTTTTTCCTGTTCTTTTGAATTTCCATCCTAAATAAATCAGTAATAAGATTGTTGGTGTCCTGTCAGACCCAATGTTGAGTTACTTTTTGAGGCCAATTTTCTAACAGAACCAGCGCCCAGGTTTCTTTTGATCTTGCCTTGCCTTTTGTCCAGTTGTCTTCCCTATTTCTATTCTTGATTTTACATATTTTTGCTTCTCTATCCCTTAATCTTTATGATAGATCCCACCATATATAGGTACCTTACCTTTTTTTGTTTTTGTAATGCCTGCCCCCTGCCTTATCCTCAAGGCTTACCTGAAGTCCCAGTCATACAAGGACATTTTTCTAGCTTCCAAAAAACACCAGCCATCTTCCTAACCAGGTTCCTATAAACTGTCATCTCTAATAGGCCTTTATGTTGGCCTCTACTTTTGATAGATAGGAATATGTAGCTTAGAATCTTGTCAACTCATTTTACAGAGAATCCCACTCCCGCTCTTAATAAATGACCACACTGCTTGCCCTTATGCCCAGTGACCAAATATAACAATTCAACAGGATGTCTCCAAGAGGCGTAAAATATATGCACATGTTGAAAAATTTACCTCTGAATATGGTAACTTTTATAAATGAAGCAATAGTATAAGTGTAAAAATGTATACATAGTATATATAATATAAATAATACTGTGACAAATAGTATTATAAATAATATAAATAGCATAAATGTATGGATAAAACACCCTTCTGCTGTGGTTCATGCTTTTACTTATTACTGCTCCACAGGGAGTTATGAAGTCTGATCTCCAAGATTGAGTTGTGAATATAACATTTCTACTTGGTAATTTAGAACAAATTATTCAGCCACCATGATCTCTTTCTTTATAAAGTGAGGATATTGGTATCTATCACACAGAAGTGTAATGAGAATTAAATGAGACATTGTAAATGAAGTCCTTGGCCTGAGGCTTGTAACATCTTAGGTATTTGAACATCAGTGTCATTTCTGACATAAAGATTACTGTCTTAATCTTAAACTTACTGTGTAAAACCAGTTCAATCAGCATGATTTGTACTCCAATCCCATTACTGAGTTTTAGAAGTTAGTAAAGGACTTTCTTTAATCTGCTCTTTGGTAATGTAGGAATTAATACATCCTCTGATTTTCAACATGTGTATGTAGATTTGTTTTTTTCCAGCCTTATGTTTAATTGAATCATTTTTTACTCTGACACCTTGTGTGCCTAAAACAATCCATTTTTAAGTGACACACCTATTTTTAGAACAGTTTGTGAGGCTTAAGTGATTCATGATACCATATGGCCTTGTTCTCTAATCCTTTTTATCATTAAAGCCTCATATCAAAATAAATAAATTAGACTTTGCTTGATTTTGTTTCTTAAATTTTAAAATATTTAATTAATTTTCCTATGATTTTAAGAGTAATGCATTTTTAATAGCAAAATTAATAATCACTCATGACCCTCTTACTTTAATGAAGTCTTCTTCATGGGCCTTGCAGGCAAACTGAACCAAAACAAATAAAAACCAAACCCAAACCCAAATACTGGCTTGCTATTATAGTTCTAATGTAAACTCGAGTGTGTGTGTGTGTGTGTGTGTGTGTGTGTGTGTACATGTGCTTTGATCTTTTTTAGGTACCAAACCCTGAATATCCCTGCCTTGCTGTCTCCTCCAGGGCTGCTTTAACTGTTTGATCCTGCTGCTCCAAGCTCTAGTTAATTTAATGCAGCTGTTTTTGAAAAAGATAGCAAGCTGTCCATGGTTAACACTCCTTGGCCCTGAGTATTTGGGGACTTTCGAGGCTTGTGGTACATCAGTGACGTACTGATACGGGGACATGGGTGCATCCTATGTATCTTGTTTGGAGATGCTCTTTCCCCGTGAGAGTGGAAACTTCTTTATAAAGATATTGAGCATTAAGTGTCCACCAGAAGGTTTGTGCCTCTAGTAGGGAAGTGGGAATGCCATGCTTACAACACACCTCTGAACTGGGAAACTTGACTTCTTTATAAAGATGTTGAGCATTAAGTGTCCACCAGAAGGTTTGTGCCTCTGGTAGAGAAGTGGGATGCCATGCTTACAACACACCTCTGAACTGGGAAACTGTTGAGTATGCATCTTCATCTCCTTCTTTCTTCATTGTGACCATGAACCAAATGTTAGGTTCCTGACAAAGACAATTATGAATAAATAGATTTGTTGTTGAGTTTTAGATATAGTATGAGATATGGTATGTGAACATGAACCAGAATAATGCCATGCAAGGTTGGGAGAAAATGATCATACCATCAAGAGGCAGAGCTGTTTCTGTTTTGCTGCTTTGAAACATTTTCTCTGCGGGGGAAACGTTACTGAAGATAACAATCTAGTTGAAGTGGCAGCTTGACCTCAGAAGGAGGAAATTTGATTTCTGTAAAAATGTAAAACGCAGCCTTTGCGGAGACCGCAGTAGTGTGTGTGCCCAGACAGGAGTCTAGAGAGAGGGAGTAAGGGAAGCAGAAGGGGAAGAAACAGCGCCCCCCCCCCCTTGTGTTGCCTGTTTGGTTGTTTGCTCATCCTGTCATCTGTTTGTTCTTTTCAGTTTCACAGCATTTCAAATCACACAATGTGTGCAAAAAATTGGTCTTTAGAAACACTTTCTGAAAAGCTTCATTTAATTTTTAAAAATGTTTTTCATCTACTTGAAAGCAGAGAGCAAATGAGAGAAGGTGAGAGGAGAGAAGAGGGCGAGAGAGCCTCCCTCTGCAGATTTTCTTCCTGAATGCTCACAACAGCCGGAACTGTGCCAGGCTGAATCCAGGAGGCTGGGGCCCCATCAGGGCCTCCCACAAAGCTGGCAGGGGGCACAAGTGCTTGAGCCGTTACCTGAAAGGCACTTTAGCAGCAAACTCTATTAAAAGTGAAGGTGCTAAGACTAGAACCAGCTCCTCAGTATATACGGAGAGGCAGGCACTCCAAATAGCAGCTTAGCCACTCTGTGTTACAACACACCTTACATCTCTTTTATGAGGTGTCCCATCTCATCAAATCAAAGTTGCCCATCTGTAATGGTTTAGAAATAAGGACAGCTCACTGCCTTTCCGTAACAGGGATGTCCTGGGCTTGTTGTTGAGGCTTGGCTTTTCCTTGATGTGTCAGCAATTCCTGCATTCCTCGTCTTTGATACTGTTGCCTTATTTCTCTTTGGAAAGCTGTTGTCTGTCATGCATGTTTCTTACTATCCTATCTTCTCTGACAGTTGATGAGCTCTTCTAGAGCTGTATTTGTGCTATTTCTTGCTCTACTGGAATATTTCCTAGTATCTAAGTGATACTTCCTTTAGGGCCCTGACAAGTATGCATGGCCTTAAAACTGCAGTAGATTGGTGTATCAGAATGGGTGATGAAAGTCTCACAAAACTAAAGATGCCAATGTTAGACCACATAAGCACAGAACAGCTCTGTGAGACAGGGAGAAAAGCATTGAAAGCCTAGGATGTGCTTGCGTTTGAAATTCACACCCAGAAGAAGCCTCTCAGGTGGCAGGTGGCAGAAAACAAATGCACCTGCTCACCTTCTGTTTTGCCCGCGTCATCGCTCTGAGGAGAGTTGGCTTCAGGCACCAATGCACAGAACGGACACAGAAGTGAAGTCAGGGGTCAGAAGGCTTGGGATGGCACACTGAACAATGGCTGTCTGAGGAGTTTATCTTATTTTGTTTTTATGGGAAAGGCAAATCTACAGAGAAAAGGAGAGCTACAGCAGAAGATCTTCCATCTGCTGGTTTACTCCCCAAATGACTACAACTGCCAGAGTTGATCCAGTCTGAAGCCAGGAGCCTGGAGAGTCTTTCAGATCTCTCGCATGGGTACAGGGTCCCAAGGACTTGAGTCATCCTCGTATGCTTTCCCAGAGCACAAGCATGGAACTGAAAGGGAAGTGGAGCAGCCAGGACACGAACCAGCGTCCATTTGGGATGCTGACACTTGTAGCTGGCAGATTAGGCAGTTGAGCCATTGCACTAGCCACAAGAGTTTGCTTTAAGACATGCATGTTGGTTTTACAGATTTTAAAAGAAAGATTTATTTATTTTGAATGGAAAGTAGGATTTACAGAGCAAAGGAGAGACAAAGATCTCTCTGCTGGTTCACTCCCCTGTGTGGCCACAATGGCCAGAGCTGAACTGATCTGAAGCCAGAAATCAGGAGCTTCTTTGGGGCCTCCCACACAGTGCAAGGGTCCCAAAGCTTTGGGCCGTCCTCTGCTGCTTTCCCAGGCCACAAGCAGGGAGCTGGATGGGAAGTGGAGCAGCTGGGATACAAACTGGTGTACATATGGGATCTCGGCACGTGAAAGGCGAGAACTTTAGCTACTAGGCTACTGCACTGGGTCCTGATTTACAGAATTTGAAACAAATCTATGGTTCTGGTGGTCCATCACTTAAGATTGTCTTTGAGAAACTTTGAGAAAATTGGATGGGCTGTAGTAATCTTGAAGTGTTCACACATTCATAGAAGATAATGAATTCCGTGAATCAGAATGCGGAACAATTGATGACCTAGTTTTCTCCCTTGTATCCTTCTCCTTCCCACTTCCTTTTATGGAAATGTCATTTAGAAGATTTCTGAGGCTTGGAAACCAAAATGGCAGTTATAAGCTCATAAAAATGTACTTAAAGAACTTTCCTTTCCTTTTCTATAGATCATATTGTCCAGTGGACTGCTAGTGTTAGCCGTCTGCCTGTGGAACACTGGGATTTACTCCCAGCCATGTTCTCCTGGATGCCACAGTGGTAGGGAATTGAGTGATGCTGCTTGTGGTGCTTTCAGGTGGACCGAGTGGGAGGGTTTCAAGCAGATGCGCACCTGGTAAGGGCGTTGGCTCATTACACATCACTCAATCTTAACTGCTTGAAGTAGATTGCTGGGCACATTCCAGTAGTGCAGAGAAACCAGTATAGCCTTTTAGAGCAGAATGGCCAAGGCCTGACTGACAATGGTTGTGGAGAACAGGAACTGACTAGGAAGAGTGTTGAAGTGAAGAAACAAAGATGGAGTAGAGAGACGGAGAAGGCAGTTGATCAAGCCTGGTCCACCGAAGATGAAAGGTAGCGAGGGAGATGGCGTCAGAGGGCACGGCCTTGAAGCCCTGTTGGGGGTCCTCGTTTGTTCCTGGGATGAGGACTTGGAGGAGAGTGGGCTGCTGATACCTGTCACAAAGACGATTGGACTGGAGAACAGAGATGCGTGAACATTTGTTGGCTGCCACTGAGTTGAGTTTTCTCATGCACCATATTCCTGAAGCCATATTGAAGACCTGAATGACAGGGCTGGTGGTGTGCTTGTGATTCAGCTCCCCGCTGAAGTGCCTGGGAAAGCAGCGGAAGATGGCCCAGGTTCTTTGGCCCTTGCGTCAACATGGCATAGCTGGAAGAAGCTCCTGTCTTCAGACCAGCCCACCTTCATCCATTGTTGCCAGCTGGACTGAAGTGGAGCAACTGATTCTTGAACTGGCACATGTATGTGATGCCCATACTGCAGACACCAGCTTCCCCATAGGCCACAGCCCTGGTTCCAATATTGATTTTTTTGTTCCAAACACAGACTCACACTCTGTCAGTTAATATTTGTTGAATGGGGAATGGGTCTTTAAATCTTCATTGAGCTTTCTTGTTGAAGAAAGCTTCCTTTTTGTGGACTTAACCTGAAGAGAAGAGTTGGGTTTGCAGGAAACAGATTTTTCCAGGAAGAAAATAATTGGGTTGTTGCAGAGGAGTCTGAGCTCCACTGAATTCGTGGAGGGATGAGTCTCCCTGAGCTGCTGAAGGGACACGGAGGTTACTGGGGATCGCACATCAACAAGACTAAAATCCTTCAGTGACAGATTTTATTTTTAGAAAGGTATAGAGTTGGCTGGTTTAAAATTGTTGACGTGTAGGTTCCCACTTTTCTCCTGTGAACATCATATATCATTCTAATTTTATGTTTCAAAGTCTGATTAGGTTTTATGTTTGATAAAACATCGATAATGAAGAATTATGCTTTGGTAGCAATTGTTTTCGTAATGATTGTTGACTGAATTTTCTCTTTTCTCAAAGCAAATACTTTTTATACTTTTAGTTTCTTCACACTTTTAGTTACGTCTCAATAAATAGTCATCACATTAATTTTTGTGAATTTTTGAACTTCTGTTAACACTAGTATTAATCTTTCTGTTTTTTATGAAAATGAGGACAATGCTGGAAGTTTCATTTGAAGTACTAACTCAGCTTTGTGGAATAAAGGATAGTAGACTGGATATTCCAAAGTAGCAAAGATTAAATGAGACTGTGATGACATCTCATTCACACATGAATAAAAGGAATGGTGATGACAACAGCAAACCCATGACTATTTTGTTGAAGTTTTCATTTTTAAAACGTGTATGTAATGCAATGTGTTCAGCATTTTTAATTTTTTATGTTCAGCATTTTAACTAGCTTTTAAAAGAAAATTAGTAAATATAATACAATATAATTTCTCCAATATTTTTTAATAACTTTCCTAACAGTTTATAAGTTCAGACCAAAATGTTGTCCTTGATGTATTCTCATTTTCCCCTTTTGCTCGCTCTGGAGTGTCCACATTTGCTTTTGTTACCTCTATACCAGAACAATGAGGAGACAGAAGCATTGTATATTCCTGTACCTGATATTATTTTCTGTATTAGTTTCTCTTGAGACAAAATCATAATGGAAGAGAGAGGCAGAACATATTAAATTTCCCAAAGTATATTACATTTCTTTTAGGTATATTGCTTTAATTTCCTTTATATCCTCTAGACATAATTTCTTCAAGGTTTTAGCACATAGATACTATTTTCAGAGATGACCTAGATAATATTTGTAATTTTGTTTTATTGTACTAAGTTATCCTATTAATTTGAGGTAACTAATGGAATAGAATCCTGTTAGACCATCCTCTGAGAATTGCTTTTCCGAAAGGAAATTCTCTTTTTTGAGACTGGAAAATATACCTTGAGCTATGTGGAGATTCTTCATTTATAGATTTTACACAACATTAAATGTGCAAAAGGAAAGGATACATTTTCTTTTCCCTCTGAACTTGTAGAACTTGGGTCCTTCTCACAAGATCCTTTTATATCTGTAAATTTGGGGCACCCAGAATCGTGCACAGAATTCCTGAAATTGGCAGGTATTGGGGTTTATTACAATAATTCATGTTGCTGAAAGGCTAGACTATTGTAATGAAATTAGAGAAGACAGTGGGTGGGAGGAGAGTTGAGGTGGGTGGAAGGGAAACCTTTGAGCCTACGGAACTGCATCATGAAAAATTAAAATTAAAAATGTATAATGTTACAATACTAAAAGCAAAGAATACATTGAAATCCAATCCTCCTGCAGCGTGACTCTGCCCAGCCACCCCTTGTTCCCATGTGTCTGTGCATGTAGCTCTTCCCCAGGCCGCACAATGAGGGCTTGTCCAGTTGATGGGCAGACTGGAGCTGTGAGTGACCCATCCTTGGACCTGAAGTGTGCCTCGCCATGTGGTCAAGCTGCAGAGGTCAGTTGTTGGAAATGAGAGATAAGAAAGAAGTTTTGAAATAAAACATCTCTCTACCTAGCTTAGAGCAATACTACAGGTGTATTTGGCAGTACTTTCTGTAGAACATTCTGTGGTAATATTAACAGAATTTAAAACATTTTTCCCACCATGCTGTTCACCTGAATTAATGTCTCAACTGGCAATCAAGCCTGATTGCCTGCTATTCATTAGATTTTCATTTAATTAATAAGACTTGTTAAAGAGGAATCTTCAATGTTTTCCTGTAAACAGCTCTAATTTATTGATTCTACTTGAATTTTTTAATTATTTTAAGTTATTTCAATCAATGCTTGATTTGTGTGTTTTGAACCTTCATAAAATAGCTTGAAACCTGCAAGATAATTAGAAGACACAATGTCATCTTTTTCATAGGCTAACAGATATGTTCTTCTGATATCGTTAAAAGCTGAAATTTTACAAGCAAGTCTTTCAGCTGGAATTTCAATATTCAGACAATTCCAATTGAATAAGCATGAGAAGCATTACATTAGAAAATTTCATTATATTGTTTGTTTCCAAAGATGCTATTTCCCAAAGTGGAGGAAGCACCTGCCTTTAAAACTGAGAAATTCAGCAGTTGGTTAGTGTCTAGACAAGTAGAGAAAAACTAATTATGAGCTGAAAAGTCACAGTGACTCTTAGGTTAAAGAGCAATTTGATAATCAATATGATTCGTAATGGGGAACCAATGAAGCAATTTAAAAAGAGAGAGGTACTGAGTATTGGTGTGTGCTGAGTTGATTAATTAAGAATGCTGCATGTTTTGAAGCATGTCTGTTGCATCCAAAAAAGATCAATGAACAAAACATTGTCTAAATTCTAAAATTTCAAGAAAATGAGCGCTTTTGTATTTGTATGTGTTTTAAAAAGCCAACACTGTTAACCTGGAAAAGAAAAATGAGTATTTATACCAAACATGAAATAGGATACTGAAGGTTCTATGAAATCTTTGTCCTCCTGAGATTGTTAGGAGCAATCATTTTGATGCTTCATTGGACTAATTTGAATATACAAGGTGGAAAACGTCAAGCGGTTCATGATGTTAATGTTTCATAAAACATTTTTGAGAACCTGATGCATACCAGAAAATGTCTGATTATTGGGCATTGGTCAGTTAAGAAAACAGGGGAAAAAATCCTTCAGTTCTAGAGCATACAGTATACTTTAATCATCAGGAAAATTTTAGCATCACATGATATAATATAAAACCTTATTAACTGTTACGACTATCAAAAAACACTTGGAAGGTCAATTCAGGAGGCGTTCTGGATCAGAATTCCCTAAGTCTGGGTCTTGTTCTTTTATGTAGGTGTCATGGAAAATTTCTTAAGATTTTTTTTTTCATCAGAAAAATAACACAAATATCTGAGATTGCTGGGGGTTCAGTTTTAGTTGTTTTTAAAGAGTGAACGTTGACAGTTTGTTTCCAGTGTGTTCTAGGGCGGTACTTTCATGGCCTGAGAGCATTTTAACTATATCAATCCTCAGGTGCACCAGGCCTCCAGATTCCAGAATTGAGTCCACAGTTCATGCCAAGTAAATGCTCTCAATGGAAGCAAAAGCTTTGTGAGAAGAAGGTGTGTTTTATGGGTGAAGGGAAGATATCTGCAAATGAAGGGAACATTACACCAGTTCCTGGCTGCAGTCACTGCCTCCCTGGGGAGTGAGTGATGAGCTCGGCTGGGTTGAGACAAATCATGCAGATGTCAGCACTGACTAGATTCCAGCCCCAGCCCTGCCAGAGACCTCCCCTAGGCCTAAAGGCTCAAGAGAAGCACACAGGGGCTGTCTGCAGCTGAACCCCACGCAGAGTCATTTCCTAACTGCAGCTGGGCACCTAGGACACACACAGGATTGAAAAAACCAAGGTAATGCACACAGGAGAGGAGGCTGTAGAGCAAAAACATCACAGGCTTGTCCTTCCAGCCGAAAGCCAAGGAATGATAAATACTCCTTGGCTTGAGGAGATGGAGTGGTGGCATTGCTGCGAAACCTGACATGTAGTTGCCCCTACTCCACTTCTATAATGAAAACAGTGTATTTCAGCAATTAATTACATGAGAAATGCTGCTTGGATGGTGGACTGTGGTCTGTTACTTGGCGTTTGGGCTTTGTATCTGTGGCAATGATTTGAACAAAATCAGATCAATTAGGTGTAGTGTTTTAAAAAGAGAAATAAAATTTTTAAAATTTGAGATTCATTCACTGGGTTCTGTAGGTCACTTCAGTTCTCCTTGCTGATTATAAAACCTTCCAGATCCCCAAACATAGGTGCAGGAGCCCAAGCACTTGGACTGTCGTCCACGGCTTTTCCCGGACCATTAGCAGGGAGCTGGATTGAAAGTGGGGTAGATGAGACTTGGACAGCATCCAGATGGGATGCTGACATCAGACAGAGGCTAGAATGGCTATGCCACAACTCTAGCCCCTGTGTTTTTGCTTGTTCATTTTTTTTTAATGCTAACACAGCCTTGCAATCTGCTTTCTGTGAGATTTCCTTGTATACTTGAAAGTTTGCATGTGTAAAAATACGTATGAACGATGGTAAGTGGTGACCCCAGAGGAAGTGAGCTGATTGGCGAAAGGGGCCCTGGCAGTAGATTTACTTTTCAGCAATTGCATTCTTATATCTTTGGCATTTTTAATAGGTGGTATTTTAAAAACCTGTTTTCACTAACAAAGTATCCTGGTAAAGGTACAGCAGAGAGCATTCCAACAGAAGATACTCAGACGATCCTGTCTTTGTAGATTGACAGAACTGCCTGGATAAAAAGCTGTATCCATAGTGCAATCTTACTTTTAATTAAAGCCGACACACATTTAGAACATGCCTGAAAGAACCATCTGTTTTGAATAGGTCTTGTGCAATCCTGTAATAGTATATTCATAACTTATTTTTGATGATATACATAATGTGAAACACACAAAACACGATTTTAGGAGACTCACAGAGAAAATAGGATAAAAGGAACAGGTGGGTGTGTTGGGTTGGGGGAAGAAGTCTCAGCATCAAGTCTGCCCCTGGGGAGTGAATGACCTCAACTAACGATGGAAGATGAAGACATTTCAGCCATAGAAACAGAGCTGGAGCTAATACAGATACAAAGGAACAGAATTATTTCGACTGCTTGATTTTTAATTGCGAATAATTGTCAGGCATGGTGATTTTGTTAAGCACTGGTTTCATTCTGGAAGAAGCACAGAGAATCACAAAAATAAACCCTTTGATTGAGTCTTAGCCTTTGGAAGTGTGAACACTTAGAATGTGAATATTACGATGATGATATAGACTCCCCAGCCTCACTGAAATAGTCTTGCTGTGCAGTGTAATTGAGTCACTGACATTTTCATTGCCAATGTGTACAAAGTATAAACTGGAAGGAAGACAAATAAGGCTGTAACAGGCACACACATATTTTCACTTTGCATCTTTTCTTTGGTTTCTTGTAGAGTGAATGGGAAGTTGGTAGCCCTGAAGGTGATAAGGCTGCAGGAGGAAGAAGGAACGCCCTTCACGGCTATCAGGGAAGGTAGGCGGTTTTACTGGTTCTCTTTGTCTTCATGTTTGCCTGATGTTCCAGCTGTTTAAATATTACACACCTCTGAATGTGCAGACTTTTAAAGTTCTGGGGATGTGTAGATTGAATTGTACAAATCTATACATCTTTCAATCATCTGCAATGATGTTAACTAAACAGGGCCACCCTTCTGTGTACATGGATATGGAGGAAAGCTGCTGTGCATTGTTGGTGTAGCTAGGGGTGTCACATCATTCAAATTTTTCTTTCTTGATTTTTTTATTCTGTTTTTTTCTGTTGATTTTTATTGATATGTAGAAATTCTTCATGTTGGGAGGATCTTGATATTGTACTACACATCTTTGTTTTTTTAATTTCCTTTTATAATCTGTACTTATTTGCTACTTAATATGTTTGAATTTTCATGAACTAAAGTCAAGTTGTCTTTGGCTTCATTTCCGCAAAGATACATTTAAGAATGAAATGTCTTCTTTTGCTATTGGGAATTTTTTAGTTCAGTATCCATAACTTTTTGGGTAAGCAGCTTCATGGCTACCATATTTTCAAAAGCAAAAATTACCTGGGCATATGACCTCAGTTTATTTTTTTTTACTATTGATGACATTATAGCTGTTGGGTTCATTCCTTTCTTTGGCTCCTGGCTCCAGCTTCCTAATAATACAGATCCTGTGATGTGATGGTGATGTCTCAATTAATAGGATTTCTGTCTGCTGTATGGGAGACCTGATCTATGTCCCTGTGCTCTGGGCGACCAGTTCCAACCCTGGCTGTTCTGGGAAATTAGAGACTGAATTAGCAGATGAGACTTCTCTGTCTTAGCCTCTAAAATACAAATACACACAATATTCACGTATGTGTGTATGTATATATATATATATTTGTAAAAAGCATTAAATTTATGCATATATTTTTCATACTATGCATGTCTATATTTTTTGGAGATATCTCTATGAGTGGATATCAGTTACTCATATATTAGTATATTTAAAATTGCAAGGCACTTCAAGAAGTTCATGGGAAATATGCATTGCCTTTTTTTAAGATTTTAAAATTTTGATTGGAAAGGCATGTTAGATTTATGGAGAGGAGAGACAGAGAGAAATATCTTCCATGCACTGGTTCACTCCTGAATCCGTGACAGTAACTGAAGCTGAACGGATCCAAAGCCAGAAACCAAGGGCTTGTCCTGGGCCTCCCACCCAGGTTCACGGTCCCAAGACTTTTGTACTATTCTCTGCTGCGTTCCCAATCCATACACAGGGAACTGAATGGGAATTAGAACAGCCGGGACTGGAACCAAAACCCATATAGGATTCTCGCACTTACAAAGGGAGGATTGGCTAATGGAAACATTATGCCGGGCCTGTGTACATTATCCTTGAATTTGGTTTTCTCTTTGGAGCCCCTTGAATATATTGTATAAGTTTAAATTTATGTGTATATATATTCTATGCTGAATTTCATTTAACAGTAGCAAAGGCAGAAAAAGTAAAAAAAAAAATGTATGTGTTATACAATGAGGGTATTTAGAATAATGGGATTGAAATGACTGGCTGAGGTAGAGCATTCTTGCAGAGTTGTGTAAGAACGTAAGGTTAAGAGTTCTATGGAGTTTGATTCTGTTAGACTGAATGAGAAGACAGATGTGACATGCTAGGCCTGGAAGGAAGCAAGAATGAAACTGACCAGCAGCCATGCTGCCCAGTGTGCTGGGTGTGTAGTAGAATTAAGCAGCCTAACTTTACTATGAGTGTGTTTGTATAGTTACAAGGTTAAGACCAAGTTAATAATGGTATTAGAGCATCAATCTAATGTGACAGGTGACTCCCAAAGTGAGAAGTTGAAGAGAGGAAATTTAGGGTCAAATTGAAATTTTTGATGATCTCTTTGTTCATTTTGAGTGGGTTTACAGAAAGGACCCTGGGTACCTTAAAGAGTAGGTTCAGGACAATTCTGGAAGCAGGCAGCACAGTCAATCTTTGAAACACTAAAGGCAACATTACTTGATCCTAAGACTTGGTATGGACTGAAGATATGCTCGTCCTGACTCCAGCTGCGATGCAGAATTCAGGAATGTGTAGTTGCAATCTTGCACTGTGGATTATAGAGCTGGTAAACACTTTTGAACTGGGTGTTTTAGAAAGAGACATCTGATAGGAGAATGTGATGTAGATTATATGAAGAAGAGGCTTGGAACTGATAAATGAATCAGTCTAATAAAGTGCTTAGGTGCACCTTTTGGGACAGGATACAGTTCAGTGAGTTAAACTGCCACTTGATATGCCCACATCCCTTATCAGAGTGTCTGGGCATAGTTTTGCCTGTGCTGCTGCTCCTCCTTTTTAAAAAATTTTGTTTATTTTGGGGCCCGGCGCCGTGGCCTAGCGGCTAAAAGTCCTCGCCTTGAAAGCCCCGGGATCCCATATGGGCGCCAGTTCTAATCCCGGCAGCTCCACTTCCCATCCAGCTCCCTGCTTGTGGCCTGGGAAAGCAGTTGAGGACGGCCCAAAGCCTTGAGACCCCGCACCTACATGGAAGACCTGGAGGAAGCTCAAGGCTCCTCCTGGCTTCAGATCGGCTCAGCTCCAGCTATTTTGGCCACTTGGGGAGTGAACCATCAGACGAAACATCTTTTACTCTCTCTCCTCTGTATATCTGACTTTCCAATAAAATAAACAAAATTCTTTTTAAAGGTTTATTTATTTTTATTACAAAGTCATATATACAGAGAGGGTGAGAGACAGATAGGAAGATCTTCCATCCAATGATTCATTCCCAAGTGAGCCGCAACGGCCGGTGCTTCATCGATCCGAAGCCAAGAACCAGGAACCTCTTCCAGGTCTCCCACAGGGGTGCAGGGTCTCAAAGCTTTGGGCCGTCCTCAACTGCCTTCCTAGGCCACAAGCAGGGAGCTGGATGAGAAGCTGGGCTGCCAGGACACAAACCGGTGCCTGTATAGGATCCTGGCGCGTGCAAGGGTGAATACTTCAGCTACTAGTCTACTGCACTGTGTCCCTACCTGTGCTTCTTATCCAGCTTTCTACTAATGTGCCATGAATGATGACCCAAGAGTTGTGTTCCAGAGATAAAATTACTTCATGATTTCCTGGAGAGTCATTTTTAATATGTATTGCTTTCAAATACATAAGTTACCCAGTTTAATGTTTAAATTCATCCTTTGAAAAGGGTCTTGTATTTTTGTTTGCATTGAATTGGAATTGTTTATAGAATGTGTATTACAAACATGGAATTGAATCTCAAAAAGATTAGGTAACTTGTTTGAGGAGTTGTAACTTAACATCCAGAGCTTACTAGATTTCACAAAACATTGTTGTTAGCAACTTTTCGGTGTAGTTGATTTCAGTTTTCCACATCTTCACATTTTGAGTTTACAAGATATCTGTATAAAGATGAGCTGTTGGTGATATGTGTATAGCTCATGAAAGAGTTAACCTAAGCAGTAGAGGAAAGGATTACAAGTATAACTGGGGCTTGGTTGCCAGGGAGGCTCACCTTTCAACATTTTTATTAAATTTCCAATGTCCAGTTCAGCTCATGCAGCTCATGTAGAATTGAACTGCCTAAGGGGGAAATAATGGGCCTGGAAAAATGGCTTGGAATTAGGGAGAGAGAGGAAATGCGTGTGTTCAGGAGGTCTAGAATTGATATTTGACCAGACATGAAACTCAGTGGAGATGGAAGATGACTTGCACGATATTGACTTGGGTGGTTGACCATGGGACCAAGAATAAGAGATGGACTGTGGTGAGATGAGGGAAGAGTATGGGAAAGGAAATGAGTTCAGAGATGTATGAGGTTTGAGGTCTGGCATTTTTGTGAATGTTGCTGACGTAATGGTACAGTTTGTGTACTGCGTGTGTTTTTTACCTTCACAGCTCATCACTGCACCTGTTTCTGATGTAGTGAGGCAGTTCCCTGCATGTGTTTGGTGCGATAATCAGATCAGGATTGTTGGGCCTTCTGTCACCTCAGACATAACATTTCTGTGTTTTGGGAGTACCTAAAGTCATCTGTGTTGGCTGCTTTCATAGATTCAAGTAGTTCCTGTCAACCATGGTTGTCCTGCTATGCTGTCTGGGTTCCTTGTATCCAACTGATAGTGTGATTTAGAGCAGATTGATTCTAACTAAAGTGAGGAACTTGCTAGTCTCATTTAATTTTTCAGCATTGTGGGGGAGGCTGATGTTATTTTTGTTTTACTAGTAAGCAGGTAGAGTCTAAAAAGGTTTTTGTTCAGAGTCACTTTGCTAAGGCAAATTTAAGTGGCAGATGTGGAGGTCAGCTCTGATCTGTAACCTGCACCTAGAAGAGTACTTGGCATTGATGGGCACCCAAGATGTGTTCAAAGACTGAGCACATGAACAAGTGAATAACCTCCAAGGTTGTTCCTTTTGTCCCACAAAACTGAGCTAGTTATTGAGGCAGAAATGGCTACCCTACTAGAAGCAAAGTGCAAAGCTGGGAAAGCCTCTGCTGGCATGCTGTAAAGTTTTCCGCCGTGATGTAGACTGTGCCAATAGCTGTGTGATCAGGAGCAAGACCTTGACATTCCCCCATCCCTTTCTTCATTGTTGAGCTGAGAAGTGGACTCTGATTTTAGATCTTTTTGATTAAAATAATAGTACCCGCATGAATCTTCTTCCTGGGTAGGAGACCTTTCGTTGACTCGTCAGCATTCTTCATGCTCAAGTGCTGTAATGTGATGCACATTTATTGTGTTAAAATGTTTCTCTTAAAATCGCTAATAATAACCCTTTATGTCTGTCACTGGAGAAATTAGCATGAATTGCTGTAGAGCATTTTACCACTGACAGGAAAAAAATTTGTAAATGAAAGATAAAAATCCATGAGTCTAGACGATTATTCTAAGGAAGATTATGTAAATTACCCTTTATATATTCTTTGTAAGTCTGGTGGGATATCTGCAGGTTGATATCAACACAATTTTGTAAGCTGCTAGATCCTGTGGTTTAAAAAAATTAAAATCTTATGCTTCCTTTTTAATTTTGTTAATTTTAAATGGTAAAGCATGGTTTCTTTAAATCAAGTAACTGATTTATTGGTTGCTTTAAATTCATAAAAATTTGTTATACCTTATTGCATTTTGTAAGCTGCAAATAAATTTGAGATACAGCACTGAGGCATTTAAGGTTTTTTAGAGGCCTTATATAACCAGCTTTTTCATCTGAATACCTTCACAGCTAGCTATCTGATATGTCCATGAACTTTTTTGGTTTCTAGATTGCTTCTCTTTTAAATGCTGCCTGATTAAAAGCTTTCAGTAATATTATATCAGTATGTAAGACTTAATATCTCTAAGTGACAAATTAGGAAATTTAGGCCTACTAATAAGTAAATTAGTGTCACACAGTTTGCTAGCAAATGGATAAGTGAAGATTTTACCCATGAGTATTCCTACTAAAGAATTTGCCCAGACAAGACATTTCTCAACTATTTTTTAAAGGGTGATGGGAATTCATCACTTATGTTTTACTGCTTGGCATGATAGTAATTAACACATTTGATTCCAGTTGCTTTAAAAAATGTTACCCATGGTACAGTTTTGTTACTTCTCAGTATCTCAGATCCTGTTGTATTGTTGTTCTACAAGTGTTATATGCTGACTAGTAATATAGGAATGATTGAAGAATCACAAACCATGACTTAGGTATATCTTCAAGCTCTAGATTAAGATGATTTTCCTTGAATGTTGTAGGAATACCCAAGGAAGACAGTAGACTTTTTTAGTGTTTATTTTGAAAGATAGATACAATGTGTGTGTGTCTTAGAATGAAATTTCCAGAAAAAAGAAATAAATAAAATTGGGCCAAAACACATTAAAAGAGAAAATTGTGCAAGATTATAAAATATGTTGAAAGCACGGTTAATCTATTAACTGCAGTGCATCAATGAGCCGCAATCGGGAGAAACAAAGAGGTGTAAAGATAGGGCTGTTATGTTAAAGCTTCATAAAGGAAGATGCAAAAAGAAATTCTTGAAAATAGGAACAGTAAAGCAACTCATCACATGCAGCAGAAAAATTAGTTGAAGAGCTGGAGCTTCCACTTGAATCAGTAGACACAGTAAGTCAGGGTAGTGTTACATTCAAAATGCCTGGACACCAAGACACCCCCCAGTATCATCTACAGTTCTTTGTCTAGCACAGCTATCCTGCTGGGAAAGCTGACTGAGCAGGAGTGTCACCTCCTACCCCGACCACCACACTCTGGCTTTTTGGGGTGGAGTGTGTAGGTAGGTCTCCTACAAGTTCTGTTCCCTGCTACTGTACTAAAAAGATGATCAGTGTGTTCTGTGCAGGGTATTACTTTGTAGGAATTTAATTTTAATTGCTTCTTTTTGTTACTGTTACTTCTGTCAACATATTCGCCAAATTCAACAGGTTCGTAATGGAAGATAGAATTAAAAGATAAGTTTATTTTAGTGCAAGAACAATTTTGAATTTCTTGCTCTTTCAGAATGCACTTTTTCATGAACTGTTTTTATGTATGGATTTTGAATTTTTTTCACAGAAAAATAAAGCTCCTTTATTTCCCATGAACTTTCTGAAGTACTCTGCAGTCATGAGTTTAACTGTTGATGCTGGACCATTGGTGTGTGCAGGGCATCTAGGAGGGTTGAAGAGCAGGAAGAGACCTGGAAATCTGTAAGAAAATGTCATGAAGCTTGGGAGAGGAGATAGAACAAGGTGATGATGAGTTTATACAGTTCCGAGGGATTAGTAAATTTTGAGAATGATATGTGAGTATCATAAGCAAGGATGAGTATGAGGCTGTGGAAACATCCATAGAAACATGGAAATTAAAATGACAGAAATTTGAGGACCACTGTGGTTGATTTATGTTGTATGAGAGGTGAGAAGAATGCTAACAATGTCAACTGGATAATCCAACTACAGGTTTGTTGTTGTTGTTGTTTATTGTTCTTGTTGTACAAGAGAACAAACTGAGTGCTAGAGAGAAATACTCCTTTGGCAGTTTGAACTGCAAAGATCATGGGAGTTTAGGCCTGGAGTGAAAGCTATGTGAGTCATCCCTTTAGAAAAAAGCAGAGATCTGGCAGTGCACCACAGCTTTAAATGTAACTCTCACTGCAGATGATATCTGATCATGGTGTGATATGCCAAAAGATTACATCACTCGTACTTCTCTGTATTTCTCATTTTCCTCCTACACTTCATAATGTGGTGGAACTTTTCAAAAGGCCTTCGAGTAATTCCCCATTTTAATTTTTTTCAAAATGCAAATTAATAGCATATGTGAAGAAAGCATATTATCTAGTGTGTTATGGGAAAAAAATTTAGCAGAAGAAAGTTAAAAGAAATGTTGGTATGAAAGTTTGTTTTTTGGACGCATACCATCACAGCCAACTCTGAGTATACCCTAAAGAATTGAATTGATAGTAGTACTTTTTGAAAGCATTAACAATTTGAACAGGACCCAAGAAAAAGAATTACAGGAAATAATAAGCAAGAACTTGGCAGTGGTTCTTTGTCTGTGAGCTGCTCCTCCTTCCGTATGCTCTACACTGCAGAGCTAGCTTGCGCAAGCATCAGAGGCAGGGGTCAGTCTCAATGACAATTTGGTTGCACAGAAATATTTGTGGTTCTAAAATGTGCTTGAAGGAGACATACTCTTTTTTCTGTTGGACAGCTTTCTTTTTCATCATCAGCTGTTTTTCCTCTTTTTATTTATTTTTGCAAGTTGAGCCAGTATCCATGATGAAGAGCAGATTTTATCAGGCTTGCTTAAGTAATATGGCCTGTAAAATATATAGAAGTTTTTAATTCTAAACACATAACAGTTACTTAATAAATGGTTCGTTTTGGAGTTTCTTTCTAATTGCCTTTAATTAAACTATTAAAATTAGCTAGATCTTAGGGGAACATCTTTCAACATAACAAAGGCCATGAACACCAAACACACAGCTTAATATGGTGGTAAATGGGTACAGTGAAGGTTGTCTCTTTCAGATCTGAAACAAGGAAGCCCACTTTTCTTCATCATAGTACTGGAAGTTTTAGCTAGAGCAGTCAGGCAAGAGAAAGAAAAAGTATCCACATCTGAAAGGAAGAAGTCAAATTGTCATTGCTTGTAAATGGCATGATTGTATATGTAGAAATCTCAAAGACTTTACCAAAAAGCTATTAAGAAGTAATACATTCAGCGAAGTCGCAGGACACAACATGCAAAGAAAGTGCTGTTATTATACTCCAATAGTGAATAACTTCACAAAGAAATGAGCAAAACTAATAGCTAAAAAAAGATTGACTACCTGGGAATAAATTTTAACTGAAGGAGTGAAAGAACTGTACAGTGAAAACTAGAAATCACTGCTGAAAAAACTGAAGAGACACAAAGAAATGGAAAGACATTCGTTGTTCATGAGTCGGAATAATCAATGTTGTCAAAATATTGATTTTTGGTGCACAGGACCAAAAATATTTTGTCTAGTCCCTATCAGAGTTCCAGTGATATTTCTCATGGCACTAGAAAACACTATGAAACTTCATATGGAACCTCAGAAGACCCCAAATGGCCTAAGTGGTTTTGAGTAAGAAGAATAAATCAAAAGCCAATATACCCCAGCTTTAAAATATATTACAAAGCTGTATTAATTAAAACTTCATGGTTTTGGCATAAAAACAAATCTTTACACAAATGGGCAGAATAGAGGCCTGATGGCAAACTCACATGTCTACAGCCAGTTGATTTTTAACTGAAATGCTAAGAACATGCTTTGGAAAAAGAATAGACTTTTCAATGTATGGTCCTGGGAAGATTGAATGTCCACATGTGGAAGAATGAAAATAAAATCTTATATCTCACCATGTATAAAAGTAAACTCAAAGTGGATTAAAATCTGAATCTAAGACTGGAATCTTAAGATGAAAACACGTCCTGATGATGGGATAGATACAGATCTTTCTGACTCAGACTGCAAATGCATAGGAAATACTAAAATAGGTAAATGGGATTTGATTATATTAAAGAGCTTTGGTATAGCATGGGACTTTAGAGACAACATAGAAAGTTGGAGAAAGCATATGCAGGCCATACATCTAATGCAGGGTTGATAACCAGGATAGATATAAAACTTCTTAGGAAAAAACAAAACAAAATGAAATCCTATTTTAAAAATAGGCAGTGGATCCTGATTTTTCTCAAAGGAAGACATACAGATGGCCAACAGGTACGTGAAAGAATGCTCATTGTTACTCGTAATCATGCAAGTGAGAACCACAGTGAGATGCCACTTCTCCAGTATGGTTGACGTTATCAAAAAGGCATAAACATTGGCAAGGATGTGGAGCAAAGGGGAACTCTTACAACTCTTATTTATAGAAGAGTAAATTAGGACAGCATACTGTGGAAAATAGTATGGAGGTTCCTTCAAGAACTCTGCTATTAAGCAATAATAATAGTAATAATCTAAAGATAGAATATGGTCATAAGGATTCTAGGAAAGCAGAGTGGAAGCATGCGAGCCCATGGGGAGCCGTTGGAGCAGCTGGCTGTTGGTGTTCAGAAGTCTTGCAGCATTGGTTAGGAGCTGGTGAAGGATCTTTCTCTATACCCCATTATGTTTAGACATTTGTGATATTGTGGTATGGTGGTAAGAGAGAGCAGTTTCCCATCACCCAGGTAGCAGATAATAAAGTCATAAAATTAGCGGCAAGATGGATTGAAGTCTAGGATCTTCTTGAGATCCTTGACTCTTCATTCCCTCGCTGGGTAACATACCTTTGCTTTTAGCCTTGTGTGAATTCAGTGTTTTTGTGATGAAAGCTGCAGTGTGTTCCCCTGATGCATCAATTAGCATATAGCATTGTTGTTCAGGCTGACACCAGAGAAGTGTTTACAGACTTTCAATGGCACATGTACCATTGTCTCCAGAATCAGCCAGGCCGACATGGATCTAGGAGTCGTGGATCTGAGTTGTTTGGACTAGGTTTTTTTTTTTTTTTTTTTTTTTTTTTTTTTTTTTTTTCTTGAGATCCTTGCTATTTTTGATGGATTGATTCATTGATATATCAGGATTGAGAATGTGGCTGTGCTCTCTAGATGTCAGCATGTCCAGCTTCTCCACCCCGTCTCCCTCCAGAGCTGGGGATCAGTGGGAAACCCAGAAGGAAGGGAAACCTGGGAATCCACTTGCCGCTTCTCCCATTTTTTCACCTCTTCCCATTTGCAACCTGTGGAATGCCTCCTTGGAGTCACCTTCTCCTTATCTGCAAAAGGAGAGTAATCTCTACCTGGCAAAGCTGTTAAGATAATACTTTAAATCCTTTAAAAGGTTTTGATTCAGAGCAGACACCACCACTTCACAGTGCTGGGTTGGGCTATTCACACAGCGTTTGCCATGCTGTGGGCGAGGGGAGCATGCACTGTCAGTCGCCCTTCTTTTTAGGTGAGCCCTTACACCTGTAAGTACAGGCAGAGGGGCGCATCAGACCTGCAGAATCTTATCAGAGGACAGTGTAAAACAACTCTTAGCAGTAAGGATTTGCCACCTGCAGAGGCAGCCAGGCACAGGTTGGAACGTGACCAGAAGCGACCGGCTGCTTGCTGGACCCTTAACTGCTCTGACTCCTGCTCCAGATTTCCTTTCTCGGTCTAACACATGGTCCTCTCTCGCCAAATGATGAATGTATTAGAAAATCACCAAAACTGCTCTAGCAGGTGTTCCCTGTAACAAATTATATCTTGGAAAATGGTTTAATCAGGTATTAGATACCCTGCTATTTCATAAGGCAATTAGTATGACAGAACTTACTGATACCACATATGGTGGAATATTTACTGCAAAAGAAAATATTTTTTAAAATGTAACTGCATCAAAGGAGCTAATTCCAAGTGCAAATGAAAAAATAAGAAAGTGCTGCTTATCACACGATTTAGTTTTTAAATGAATGTTTATTATTAGAGCTACAGCTCAAAGATCCTATCTTCCCTGAAGATTCCTACTGCAGTGGTGGCCTATTGAAAGTGTTTGATCAATAAGTCCATTCTGTTATAGTTTCAGATTTACCTGAGGCATTAAAAATAAAGCCATGCAAGTATTGACGGCCGTGAGTGGGAATAAACTTGAGTTTTTTGGAATAATTTCCCCTCGACATTAAGATTTAGTAGAAAACATGATTTCCTCAAAGTAAAACATTCTTTTATCTAAACTATTTTGAATAACATAAAAGTGTAAAACCACCAAACAGCAAATTACCAATACTTGTTTTGCGCTTGTGTGTTTCTGTATGTATGTATGTACAATTTGTTGACCAAACTTTTCATTTGTTGCTGTGTTGTGCTTGGAGCAAAAATGTAATTCTATGAATGAGTGTGTTATTTCAGTGATTTGATAAGCTCATGTGTTGCTTTTGGGTTTCATAAAGCATGCAGGTAAATGCTAAGAAGTGTGACTTATTGCTTGAGTCTGTGTGTGGAATTCTTAGCAGATGCTTTGTGGGTCATTTGAGTGCAGTAAATGGCCATTGGTATTTCAGACGTAAAGCGTATCACACAAGAGCAAATTTGAAATGACAGTCAAGTGCGGATTTTCTACCCTAAAGACTTAGGAATAATGTTTACTTCTCTGTTTGCAAGGAAATAACTGCAATGTTGTGTTACGCACATGTGACTGGTGGGGTATCCTTTAAACTTTGGTTCATGCTGCTGTTTCCAGGTGCAGTCCTTTCTGTCTGCGTGTCCACGGGTATACATATCTGCATATGCATGAATGAAATACTTTAGATAGCTCCTGTTTAACAAGTGCAATTTGTGTTTCACTTTTCCCTGATGATGAGATTTTCTAAAAATTTGTGGAAATAAACATGTAAGAAACTCTCTTCTTCTTTTTTTTTTTTTAAAGATTTTATTATTATTGGAAAGCCGGATATACACAGAGGAGGAGAGACAGAGAGAGGAAGATCTTCCATCCGATGTTTCACTCCCCAAGTGAGCCACAACGGGCCGGTACGCACCAATCCGATGCCAGGACCAGGAACCTCCTCCGGGTCTCCCACGTGGGTGCAGTGTCCCAAAGCTTTGGGCCGTCCTCGACTGCTTTCCCAGGCCACAAGCAGGGAGCTGGATGGGGAGTGGGACTGCCGGGATTAGAACCGGCTCCCATGTGGGATCCCGGGGCTTTCAAGGCGAGGACTTTAGCCGCTAGGCCACGCCGCCGGGCCCGAAACTCTCTTCTTTCTAATTGCAGTGTGCCCCCTGAGTACATGAAACCACTCTAAGCAGTTTGTAGATTTTAGAGAAGGAAATGTTTCTTGATCATTTTAAAAGGTTATTTAAAATGCATTTATTACTGTGTGTCTCTGTGTGAATGCTTCCCAGCAGGAGGCGGGGAGGAGGGTTAGTACACCTCTTATATTTGCCCTTTCCCTGGAGTAACAATGGAATGCTCCCCTTGGAATAATTTAACTGGGTCTCAGTAAGTTCAGAAAACACAGATAGTAGTTCAGTTCTTGAAATCTTTTTTTTTTCCAAATATGTTACTATAAAGAGAATAAATTCATGTATTTAATAGATAAAATTCTAAGAGGATAACAGTACTTTCTTCCTCAACAACTCCTCCATTTTTTTCCTTTAATTGTTACAATAATATTATTTGGCTTAGTAGCATCGTGTAGTTTAATGAATTTTTCAAATGGAAAGAATACATTCCATTAAAGTTATCACTGACCTTTTGAAATTTTCGGTCATCCTTTACACGATGTTGTGATTCAAAATATTTACTGCTGCCATTAAAGAATGGTTTATTTGCTTAGTTTCTGTGATACCACATATTCATGAGTTATTTTCTGGCTTGCTTGTTTGTATCCCATGTTCCAAGAACTGCCAGGTAAAATACAGAAAGGCCAGTTCAGTTTGTTTGGGGTGTGTGTGTGTGTGTGTGTATCAGAATAAATGGGACCCTTGAAGTAGTTAGCATCTCTGTTTTTATTTGCTCGATCTGGCTCCTTGTTGTCTCTTCAGAGATTGTCTCTGCTTCCAGTGGGCATTCCCAGAACCCACAGCCTTGACTCTCTTCATTTCCTCAGGTGAGTTCTTTGCCATCAGAGTAGAAGTCACTTCTTTGTGATGTTTCCCCGGTTCACATCTCTGTGGTGATTATTTGAGCCCTAAAATTCATGCAGACTCATGCAACTTGAGGTGAATGTGCTGTACCACCTCCAACCTCTTACCACTTCCCAAACTCTAATATGAACATACTGCAGCAAATACTCATTGTCTTCATGATTGAGATTGTTCTCTTTGCAGCAAAAGACGTTAGTGTCAGGTTGTGCCCAGATCTTGTTAGTCTCTCCTTTCTACTTGATGATCTCTGTCCCAGTATTTGTAAAGATTTTAATCACTTAATCTCCTTCTTTTTCACCCTCATTGTTGTTACTCTATCCAGATTAAGAGTGGGGTTCTTGAAGTGATTTTCCGTTCAGTATCTCCCACATTCTGTTGAGTGAGTCCTTTTTGAGTAAGGAGTTAGGTTACACTTCCTGGAAACAAAACCCAGACCAGAGATGCAGGTGGGTGGGCAACGCTTCAGGAGCAACCTGCAGGGAAGAGAGGAGGGCAGGGCTGGGCAGGAGAGAAGTTCATGCACAAAGGCACAGTTGCTGAATCTTCACTGTTAAACCTAACAGGGCTCCAGAGCTGGATGAGTCCTTGGCACTGGGCGAGTTGTGATACGGAGCCAGGCTGTAGTACCCACTTTGTTTTTCTAAATGGTCCCTGCCAAGATCCATCCCCAAGACACATGATTTCGTATGTATGCTGGGTTTGCTCTGTGGCCATCGTATTTGTTTCTTCCTTTCTGCCCTGCATATGCTTGAGTGCTGGATCTTGAGCAAGTCCTTGGGAGGATGCTCAAGTTGTTCCCGGCCAACAGCACAGCTGTGGAGCAGATGAGGGACAGTCGTGTTGGTTCTGAGGACGTCTATGAGCTGAGCTCTGTGCCCCCCCCCCCCCCAATGATCCTCAGGGATGTTTCACTTTTCCTGTTCAGGACCCTGACGTGCTTTGCGACCATCTGTGTGATCCAGGTATGTCACCATCAGACTTTAAGGGCCCTCCTGTTATCCAGCCCCACCTTACCTGTTCCTGAAGCTAGGTTCTCACCATCTCCAGCTTCTGCCTTGTAGTTCGGTGAGGGTCATCCCCCACTGGAGAATTTGCTGTGTAACCTCCTAGCGTTCCCTGTCTACTAATTGTCTACTGTGTACCCCTTCAGGGCTGAGGCCTTTGCCTTGGCTGTGCTGTCTGCCAAAAGAACTGCTCTTCCCCAAGTCCTGTGTATTAATCCTCACACCTGAATCCTCTGCACCTAGCCCTGTGTAGGGTTGCTGTTTATAGTCAGCTGTCTCGTATCTTCATTCACTCCGTGCATGCTTTTCCTGTCCTCAGTATTACTTTATTTTGTAGTGTGAGGCCTGTATTTCACTTCTTTAGTATTCTTAACAACATCTAGTGGAAGGCCAGGCTTGTAGTAGAGGATCAGTGAGTAGCTATTTTATAGTCTGGATATTTTCCTAAGTAGCATGGCCAGAATGTTAATAACGAGAGAGGTAAAATCAGATTGGAGTTTCGTAGGAAGATTGAGTTTGAGCTCAAGGAGTGAGATTTCATAGTTTCAGCTTCCTGAGTGTTCATGGAAACACCCTGAGATCAGATCACAGAAGTCGAGCTGTGTTTCCTTCCCCTCTTGCTCCAGCTCCCTGTCTCCCACTGCACTAGGAATCCAGCTCACCAGAGCAAGCTGCTTTCTGTCCTGATACCCAGTACTGCACTGTGTGATCCTTACACCAGGAGCAGCCACCTCTCCCTTCTAAAGTTAGCTTCATCCATGAGCAAGCTGCATTGACACACACAGCAGAACATATTGATGACTGAAAGGAGCCAGGCACAGAAGAACATACAGTGTATGTTGCAGAAATGTGCGAAGCTAATCCATGATAGGGGCCACTCAAGCAAGGAATAGTTTTTAGACGGGCCAAAAAAGGGCTTCTGGAATGCTGGAAATCTTGCTTGATCTGGGTAGAGATTAAATGGATATGTAAATCTTGTACCACTTGGTACCTTTGTGATTTTTTTCGTAGGAAAAGTTTATTTAAAAATAAATTTTTTGTGTCTAGACAAGCTGAGTCCTGTGAATAGGGAGTAATACCATGCCCTTTCCCTAAGTACTGATTTTGAGATAGTAGAAAGAGAAGTCGTGAATGAAGCCCTCTTTGGTCCCCTCTTCATGGTGGCTTGGGGGAGGCCTTGCAGAACAAGCCCGTCCACCTGTTACTAGACATCATCCCTGTGTTAATATTCAAAGCTCCCCTTTGGATCTTCTCATTCTCCCAATGAAGCTAACTTTTCAGACCATTTTTCTTTATCTTGTACCACAAAAAGTTAAGCAATAGTTTCTGATCATCTTTAGGTGTTCTAAGTAGAAAAATCATCCATTTTGAACACAGACACACACACGCACACATGCACACATATTCACTGAGTGCTTCAGTGAATAGCTAGGAACAGTTCTTACTTGTTTTCTTTGAGTCTGTTGTTCAATTTGGATGTACTTTTTTATGGTACAATTTCTTCCAAGAAACCCAAAGATTTTCTATTGGCCTTTTCCACATTTACTTGGATGATGTACATTATTATGATTAGATTGCAATGATGACAGGGATACAAGTGCAAGTAGCAAATAATGATGAAAAGATTAAGCAGGCGGGCAGTGTTTGGTGCAGTGGTTAAGACTACTGAGATGTCAAGCTGAAGTCCTGACTCTGCCTCCAGCTTCCTGCTAGTGCACACACTGGGAGGTGTAGCTGGTGGCTGCAGTACTTGGAACCCTGCCACTCCTGGAGGAGAATGAGGTTGAGTTTCCAGCTCCTGTCTCTGTCCTGCTCCAGCTCTGGTTGTTGAGGCGCTTAGGGAACGAACTAGTAGAATGAGAACTCTGTCTTTCCTGTCTCTCTAGCTTTTAAATAAATAAAAATTAAATTTGAAAATAAGTAGATAGGGGTTAATCAGCCAAGCCTCATCTCCAGCTGGGTCCTGGCACGCAGTGGGTGTGTGAACTTGGGTCTTTGCCCTACCAACAGGGGGACCAACAGTGCTCCCTGCTGAGTTCTCCGTGGACTGTATTCTGTCCCACGCTGTGATGCTTCTGCTGTGTGGCATGGAACTTGAACAAGAGAGGACACACAATTCCAGACTGTGACTTTTGAATGTTCTGTATTTTGATACTGATGGCTTCCAGGTGGCACTTTCTATTCGCTTAGGAAATAAAAAGAAATAAAGGAGACTGCGCTTTTCAAACCATAGCATTGGACTTTTTGAAATGGCCAAAAAGTTATATAATAATATGTGGACCAGAAGTGCTGAATACTTTGTAAATACAAAAGGAATGTAAACTTTTGATAATTTTTACGTGGTGGAGTTCCTTACAGTAGGCTTCTAGTACTGAAAGCTGAATTTTGGAAAAAATCATTATAATGACAGTAGATAGTGTTGAATCCCCATGGACTCTGATCCAGGCACCTGTCTTCCTGCTTGACGCATTGTTTCATCATATCCACAAAACCAGAGTGTGAGATGTGGTTACAGTCCTTCTCCCTGTTATAGATGAGAAAAGACTTTGGATTATAACTTGCCTTCAGGTGTACTGTGAGTGAAAGTGAGGCACGTGTATGTTTCGAAAACTCGTGGCTGCCTCATCATCCTGAGAGTAAACCCTGTGTTTGTAGGGGATGGACCACCACAGTTTTGGGAAATTGTTCTCAGAGGACATATTAGTCAATTGTAAATTAGTGATTGTATTTCTATTCTCTGAAACCCAGCAGAACAGTAACTAACAGAAGGTGATGTCTTGTAGTGTAAAGAATGCCAGTATGGAGTGGGAACCAGTTTCTTGTTACTTGTGTTAGCTGCTGTGTGGCCCTGGGCAATTTGCTTAACACAGCTGAGTATTTGATTCTCTAAAAAAAAAAAAAATCTATAAAGCATGCTGAGGTCCTTTTGCTCTGAGATTCATATAATGATCTGTTGGGTTAATTGAACTGTCAAATGCTACAAAATAAGTGTTTTTTGTTAATAGTCTAAATAATAGATGTGATGTAGATAATAATATGGTAGTGATAGCAGTATAACAATGATAATAGTAATTTTAAATGGTGGAGAAACCAGACAATCATTGCTTAGAATCAGATACCTACAAAGGTTGACCTTTCCTTTGCTGGCAACATTTCAAGCATTTGCTGATTAAGTTGTTTTGGTAGATTTGTAGTTTATGTCCTCCTTGGCTCAAACAAGCAATTAAATTCTCCCCAGGAAATCATGGAAGGTTACCTTTCCTTGTATAGCCTCCACTGTTGAAATTTTGGCCTCAGTTCAGGATTCATGGGCAAATTAACATCTAAATCACTTGAGGCCTATTCATAAAGAATAGGATTATGAACATAGCTAAGATTTGCTCCACAAAGCTGAAGTGACTTGAATCTCACTTTGAAGTCAGAAGACAGAGATTGTAATCCCATGCCCTGATTCACAGACTCAAGTGCTGATATTTATTTCAGTTAGTGTCTGGCTTGGGTCAGAGCTTGCTAATGTAGCAGAGCATGCTTCCCATCAAGCAGCTCAGATGCCTAAAGGGATCCATAGGACTCTCCAGTAAAACTTGTGTGAAAGACACAGTAGCCTCATTGTAGTACACCACAATCATAGGGTAATTATTATTTTTTAAAGATTTATTTTATATTTACTGGAAAGTCAGATATGCAGGAGAGGAGGAGAGACAGAGAGGAAGATTTTCTGTTCATTGACTCACTCCCCAAGTGGCTACAGTGGCCAGAGCTGAGCCGATCTGAAGCCAGGAACCAGGACTCTCTTCCAGGCCTCCCATGTAGGTGCAGGGTCCCAAGGCTTTGGGCCGTCCTCGACTGCTTTCCCAGGCCGTAAGCAGGGAGCTGGATGGGAAGCTGGGCTGATGGGATATGAACTGGTACCCACATGGGATCCTGGTGCATGCACTGTGAGGACTTTTGCCACCAGGCTACCACGCTGGGTCCAGGATAATTATTTTAAAAAATTAGATCCAAGCATGCTTAACTTCTTTGGAACTAGAAAATGTTTTACTATTATTTTTTGTTTTTTATTTGCTTATTTGAAAATTTGGAGTTAGAGAAAAAGAGAAAGAGACAGACCAAAATCTTCTATCAAATAGCTCACTTTCCAAATGGCCTCAATCTCCAGGGCTGGCCCAGAACAAAACTCGGAGCCTGGAACTGCATGTAGGTCTTCCAAATGGATGGCAGTGGTCCATGCACTGGGCCATCAGCTGCTACTTTCCCAGGTGGGTTGGTAGGGAGTTGGATCAGAAGCGGAGCATCCAGAGCCCAGACCAGTATGATCATAGTATGTCTATGTCACAGATGGGAACCTTATAAGATTGTTTCACTTTAAAATATAGCATCATCATTTCAGAATAAATTGAAATTACAAGCAAAATCACTTAGCACATCAAATTATCTTAAACATATTACTTGGTGAACAATCAAGAGAGAAAAGTAGGAATGAAAGCCGACTTTTAGATTTTGTGTACATTGTGGGATGTCTGGTTTGGGGTAGAGCTGGGGAAGATCCAGGCTTCTTTGAGATGTCTGGCAGCCATTTATGTAAGGCTGATGTTCAAGGAGGCATCCAGGCAAGAAGGGAAATCTGTAGAGATTTGTTGGGTAATATATGGTCCTTAAAGGAACAGAAATGGGATGAGTTCATCTGTCCAGTGAATGTAGACAGAAGAGAAAGCTCAGGACATAGACTAGTGTGTAGACGTCAGTCAGGGAAGGAGGCAGCAACAAAAGTGACTGACCAGGGGTCCTCGGGGACAAGACAGGTGAGTGAAGGCATTGAAGGAAAAGTAGATTTGTCACTTATATTTGAGAGGCAGAAGCAGACTAGAAAAAAGGAAAGGGGTGTATGCCGTATCAGGGGAGGGGATGTACCAAACAGGCGACGATCAGAGGAAACAGTAAGTCTTGACATCTCTGGGAAGAGTAACTGAGATGTGTGTTAAGGCTGTCAGCAGTGGCAGGTAGGGAATGGAGAAGTTCAGATCAAAGGAAAGCTGTTAAAGGTGATGCGAAGATATGTTGCATGGGTATGATCTAGAGAGGAAGGCTAATAAAAGGGAACAGATGATTGTTATAAGGAAGTCAGAAGAAAATCATTGAGATTGCTCTCCATAGGTGCAGTGGGCAGAAGTTTTTTCATACATGAATGAACCCACTCTTGGCAGCACTCTTTGTAAGACGATGATCATGAAAATCAATGTGTGTAGCTAACAATGCAGTGCTGAAAGCATGTGTGTGGATCCTGTCGCTCTGTAAGTACTTCAGCTCTTGCTTTCCCTGCTCCTCTCCCTCTTGCCATGGTATGTAAGTGCATTGTAAAAGGCGTATGCTTGGGAGAGTTCTTTAACCACCGCACAGGAAGTAGTTCACCACATTTGGGTCAGAGATTGTTTTGAAATGCAATAGAAGCAGTCACCGTTCTCCTCTCTCCAGGAAAATACAAAATTGTAGTAGTTAACATTCGTTTCATGGATTTTTGGAACACCTGGTCCCTTGCACGGATATCTAGGTTCTGTCAGTTGAGTGAAGTAACTGAGCCATGTACTTCAGTCCTTCGCACTATGTAATGATGGGTATTTGTGGGCATTGTTATCCAAGTCCAAGGTTTGAACTTAACTTTTCTATTCAGGAGTTTATTTTTAGGTGTGCTATGCTTTTGCAAAATATTTTCAGTAGTATTTACAAACAGCATGAAATTCTAAAGCTACGGAATGAAAAGCTGTGTGTTAGAACCCAACATTACTGATCATCATTGATTGTGGAGGAAGCTGGACTTGGGCCAGGGGAGCTGCCATTCTGCTGGAAAAGTTGCCATCTTTCTGTAAAACCCTCAGACTTTACTGTAGAAGCCTGAGAACATTTATTTCTGAGGCAGGGGTAAAGGCATTTTGGGCCCAGGGAACCTTGCCAGAGTATTAGTGAGAGATGGACACATCTGGAATGGACACATCTGGGAGAACTTGGCTTTCTCTGGTTTCCCACTGAAGTCATCTTTTCTCGCTCTTGTTCCTAGTGTTTTAATCTCAGGCTCTTTCTTTCAAGCCAGTACCTTTTGTCCCAAACAAGAAAATCATTTGCTGTGATGAACAGTCTTCCTTTTCCACAGTCCACAACAAAGTAGCTTTCTAGTGTCTGTGATTTTCAGCAGAGCACTCATTTGGTTCCTTCCATGCACCCCCGTTCTGTTCCCTGAAACAGAGTACGTAAATGGTATATACTTCCTCCAATGTATTTTCAAAGATGTGGAAAGAAATGGCAAGCTTGTGTCTCAGGAGTCTTGAAAAGATCTTGTGGAAATCGCCTATTACATATAGGAACAAATTAATTGTATTTTCTGGCCAGTTTTCAGGCTTCTTCCAGATGAAATCATTGAATGCTGTCTTTAGTTTCTATTATAAACAATCAATTTTATTGAAATTAATTTAAAATGGATGGTAGTGTTTTATGCATGGTTTTCATTCAGAATCAAAGAATGTATTACCAAATGCTTGCTAATGGTGAATTCCGACCCTAACCCCCATCTTGAAATCGTTAGTACTATGGCTGTTTTCATGCTTTCTTTCTGTAGTGATACAGTCTGCCTTCTGGACTATTCTTTGATATAACTAATATTTATTGGATCTTCACTGTACAGACATCTGGAAAGATACAAAAAAAAAAGAAGAATGTGACTTCAACTGACTGCCATTTAAACTTTGGGACTGGGGGATGGGAGGCAATAACTGGCTCTGGAGGACAGGCTGCATTTATTTTCTTTCTGAGAAGGACTGTCTTATTACCTTGTCGCTATCATGGGAAGCTGTCGGCCTTTCAGCTAAGATGTTCTTTTCGCCCATCTTCTCTAGCCTCGCAACTATCTATCTTCCTTTCAAAGCCTCCTTTTATTTTACACGAGCAAAAAAGATCAGGTTTGCAGTTTTTCTTGTTGGGGAAATTGGCAGAGTGATTTTCAAGAACCAAGGAATGAATGTAGCTCAAGTCTTTCTTGTCTTTCAGCCACAAAGTTTGGAAAGTTCAGGATCCTTAAAAGCAAAAAAAAAAAAAAAATAATAATAATAATAATAATAAGGGCTTTTCTTTCAAGTGTTAATGATCTGTCAAAAATATCCTACAGAACAATCAGAAGACAGTCTCTTGAATTTAATAACAAACTCTTTTTGGTAAATTAGGATGTAGACAGTCAGTGAAAACAATAAATAATTTCTTGTGTGACAGTTCTGTCCCTTCCCTTCCCTTGATTTTCTGGGGTGGGGCTGCTGGGCGGGGAATTGGGAAGGGGGGAAGCACGTGGCCTGAGATGAGCATAAACGGAACAGATTCCCTGCAGGAGCTGCGTGCATTCAGCCCGAGACGTGACCCAGAGCGCCGTTCCTGCTTCTTATTCCCCGCCACTTACACTTGGATGTTCTCCCCTTCCACAATCAAGCGATTAGGTTTTGCCTTTGCAACAGCAAAGGAGACAGACCCCGTGACTTGGATTCTCATGTACAGAGAGCCACAGCTCTTCCCCACTGAGAAGCTTACATACAGAAATCCTGAGAGATGTTTTCCCCCTTTACTTCTTCACTGACAGTATTTGTAAGTTAAAATGCATGTGAATAAAAGATACAAGACATGCAAGAGACATGCGAAACTTACTGATTTTCACCTTCTGGAATTGTTAATTTTTTAGATGTATACATGTTCTACTTGCACACGCAGAATAAAAGAAATGATTACTGTTTTCAAGTATAACTGTCAGAGGATTTGTTTTTAAGCCACTAAAACTGCCCATGTTATGTGTCATGGTGGACACATTTCATTTTACATTTGTCAAAACCCATAGGCTGTACAATACAAAGGGGAATGTGAGTCGTGGACTCTAGTTAATAAAAAAGATGAATACGGGTTCATGGGTTGTGGCAAATGTAGCCCACTAATGTGAAGTGTTAATAAAAGGGGCACTGGGAAGCAGAAAAAAGGTGGGGATGAAAAGCTTTTGAACTTCCTACTCAGTTTTTCTGAACATTTTCTATAAACCTAAAATTGCTTTAGAATTAAGGTCTACTATTTAAAACATAAAGGTGACATAGAATATGGTTGAATTTGGGGTGGTAACTGGGTACATTGCTTAGTTTCCTAAGCAATTTACATGGCTGCATGTACATGGGAGTCTGCTGATGGAAGGGTGCTGACCCAGAGGAACAGAGGGAGCTGGGGGCATTAAAAGATGGATTGTGTTTGACAAACGATCTTCTTCCTGGTAGTTGTAGATACTTGCTTCTGGCAAGAAAGAAACTCATTTCCCTAAAGTGATCCCTGTCTGCTGACACTGTCCTCGTGTGGCTTTTACAGCATGCTTGTGGGGTAGCTGCTATCCTGGCATTAAAGATCTCGAGAGAGTCCAGGGAGGCTGTATGCAGAGACAGAGCTGAGGCTTGGCTCTGTGTGCCCCTGTGTTCTTCAGACTTGTTGAATTCATAGCTATTTAAACACCTGTTGTGTAGTAAACAAATTGAACGCCTTGTTTTACAGGAACTTTCCACAAAGTGCTGTTTTGAGACCATGAAATGATCGTTTGGTTATTTTGCAACAATATCAGGCATCTGACTTCATTTCCTTTGTTACTGTCAGAAAGTCCCCACTCTGAGGTTAGAAACTGTTGGCTTATTCGTGACCTGCAGAAGGCAGTGAGGTGAGCAGCACACTAAGTCTGCAGCTCAGAGACGGGACAGAAAGCTGGGAGGCTGGGACCCCGTGCAGAGATTAGAGAAGGCAGAAGTTACTTTAAAAACAAAACAAAAACAAGATCTTCTCAGGGATGGCAAAGCTGTGGTGGCACTGCTTTTACTGTAGCTCTTCAAATATACATCTTCATTAAGAATGAAAGCTAATGTCTGGTTGGAGGTGATATGAATTTGAGCTAAAACATTTTACACGCCAATTGTTAGTTTTCCTCTGGCTCTAATATTTCAGTTTCTTAGTCTCATTTCCTTTTCCTTCAAAAATGTACATTTATAGTTTAGCGCAGCCCGTATAGGCTTGTCACACATAGATGGCAGGTTTCAATGATAAAAGTGGGCGTTTATCTTGATTTTTAAGATTAATTTTATAGCATTATTAAATATGATTTATTTATTCATTAAAATTGACAGTAATCCTAAGTCACTGGGGCTTAGCTTCTTTCCGTCTTGGTGAGTTAACTAGATGGGTATGGAAGATGCTAGTTCTAAATCCTTTTAAGGATAGTGGTGGCGGGGAAAACTAAGCTACCTAACAGTATTGTTGGTTACAAAGCATCCTGTGAAGTGGTGCTCCACTGTCCTTGGCATTGGAGCAGTGGTAGCAGAGCCGTGTGCACTCACAACTGTGGCTGGGCTGCCTGGCCTGAGGGCCGAAGTCCTGGAAATGAAGGGTCCCCAGGCACCAGAGAGTCAAGAGCAATCTCCTGGGAGCTTTTTGACCTGGGCAACCAAGTGAAAGCCCCCGCTTTGAGGGGGAGATCTGATAACCCGGCATGAGTCTGGCTCGTTTCTGCCTCAATAATGGAGTTTGGAATATACAGTGTAAGTTCTATAGAGTCATGTCGCATCCTGAAGTCTGCTATAACTCCAGCAGCTAAACAGTTTTATTATTTTTTAAAATTTATTTATTATTGTTAATTCATTAATTACATTGTATTATGTGACACAGTTTCATAGGTACTTGGATTCTCCCCACCGCTCCCCAAACCCTCCCACCATGGTGGATTCCTCCACCTTGTTGCATAACCACAGTTCAAGTTCAGTTGAGATTCCCCCATTGCAAGCATGTACCAAACATAGAGTCCAGCATCTTATTGTCCAGTCAAGTTCAATGGCTTCTTAGGTATACCCTCTCTGGTCTGAAGACAGAGCCAGCAGAGTATCATCCCGATCAATTAAAAGCTCCAACATACCATCAGCAAAAATTTACATCATTATGGAATTAAAGCTAAACAGTTTTATAAGGTAAAGATACTGGTTGCCATCCTCTTTACACAGAACCGCCACATAATGGTTGTTGTTTACAGTGGAGTAAGTTTTTCAAGACACAGTTGCCGCTTCAAGTACCTTTTAGCAGCAAGCATGTTAACGGCGCTAGTGAGAAATAATAGGTGCTGCAGAGTTTAGCCATAATAACTAATTGAATGGGCAGTTAATGGCCGAGGCTGGAAGCAGGTAATCTGGGAAAATGTGGGTAGGATGCAGAATTAGGAAGGATGAGCTCTGATCTATTCTTGATACGTCTTGACCTGGGTTGGGGAACTTCACTGTCCACCTTCTAAAGTGATTTTCTTGGATAGTGGTACAGGATTATGAGGGCCAGAGTTTTAGTCTCCAAAATGCACATTTACATAAAAATGACCTCTTCCTTCCTTTGAGAGAACATGGTCTTCATGTAGAACAGGCATTGGGAAAGGCTAGGACAAGGGCCCTCGACATTTTTATGCTGAGGTTTAGTCTGTTCTACTCTGGTGCAACTAAATGACCTTCTCAGAGCTTCTGAAAGGAAAATTCTGTTTCTTGACTTACATTCATATTCTGTTTATACAGATTTGCCGAAAAGTGCTGAAAATGTGGCTTAATGATTAACATGCTGGTTGGGGAGCTCGCAGCCCTTGTTGGAAAGCCTGGGTGTGAGTCCTGGTTGCTCCTGATGCTCGCCCTGGTAGCAGCAGGTGATGGCATCTGTACTTGGGTCTTTGCCATCGTTTGTGAGATCCGCGTTCTGGGCAGGGTCCCCGGCCTGGCCCAGCCCCGCTGTTCGGCAGTTGAAGGCTGAACAAGCAGATGAGCCGTCTCTGTTTCTGTGCCTCTCAAATAAATGAGATAAATTAATTTCAAAGTTCTATAGCTGTATTTAAATTTTAGGAAATATGTAGAGTTGGCTAAACATTTTTGGACGTCAATGTTTTTATCCCATTATTTAAAGGCTGCCTTTTATCCACCATCTTTTACAATGGTTAAATAGAAACATTACTTTCTGAAGAAAATTTCCATCAAGACATTGAGTAAGTCCCTTATTTGCATACCTCTTGCATTGCTTTATCATGCAAAATGAAGTGTTAATTTTAAGACCAGAAGAAAAGAAATGTCCAATTTTAAGTGTACACTGTGTAGGAAAGCAGGGATTGTTTTTGCAGCCCTCTTTCCTCATGCCATTCATGTTTGAATACATTCTGCACAAATCGGCTCATGAAACTTGTTGTAGTAAATTATTCTCATGACAAGTAACGAGCACTACTCATTGCTAAACTTTTATTAGACATGTACATTTTCATTTCAGCTAATATAATATCTATATAAATTTTCTGAACGAGAGTTTTTTTTTCTCTATGGTGACCTTATGTCGCTGAGCTGGGATGGCATTTGGTAATCTGGTTTCAAGGCACTAATTGCATTGCTGTCAAGTTGTCACTAGACAAATGTGCTCAAATAAATAGTTTTATATAGAAAAACATCCTCTTTTCCAGTGGAAGTATGCTCTCTATAGTCCTCCTGGAAGGATGTTCTAGAAGCTCACCTCTCGTTTGTGTCTTTGTGTGTCTGTAAGAACCTGAACAGTGGAGACCAGAAGTTTTGCCACTTGTTTCTCTTCAAGCCTTCCAATTTTTCATACGAAATAAACCGCACGTTTCCCCATTTATGATTTGTGCCTTCCCCACACTGCAGTGCCCTGACTTCAGGTTCCCTTCTGCTAGAGCATCTTCCAGTGCCAGCTGCAGTGCAGGTGTTGGGAGGCTCCGTAGCTTGCTGCATTTGGGTGTTCCGTGTCCCCCTCCCTCATTCCCTTAACACCATCTCTAAGTGGTTCCTCTGCTACTCTCTCAGGGCTGCACACTCTGTCCACCTGCTCTCGCATGGAAGTTCTGCCCACAAAAAAGTTAGATAAGATCCTTCCTTGGAGCAACACAGTCTGTGCTTTCGCTGCCCATTTGCTCGACTGCTTTCAGGAATGTATGTGTGGAGACAGCTCAGTTTGCTGGAAGGAGCACCTTTGCTCCTTTGCACTGCACTGGGCAGCACATCATCTGCTAAAGAGGGATGTGCATTGCAGAGTGGATTAGTACCATGGCCCAGGAAGAGTGTGTGTGCCCAGCCCTGGGTACAATTAGTCAGTCATCACTTGATGATTGCTTGCATTGCTTTTGTGACGTGATTCATTGGGAACCACTAAGTGTCATCTGAATTATAAAATGGTGCATAACAGTGCAGCTTTGGGCGCAGATTCGATAGACTTTGCTATTATAATGACCCCTCTTTTTCCTCTTATGCGTGTCAGGAGCAGGTTGCTTTCTGGTTGGTCCATTTACACAAAGTTGTTCTATATAAAAGAGCAGGGGCAAGTAGGACCTTATTTCTGTCTTCTTCTTTACTAAAATCCCTCTCTGCTTATAGCAATTTCTAATTCCATTGCTTTTTCTTACCTGGGGTAGCAGGGCTGGTAGTTGTACTTATCAAAGCATTTCTATAGGTACCTCATAATAAAGCATCCAGACTTGTTCTTGGATGCTTATCAGTAATACTACAAGGGGTCGGGTGATTCTCATTTATATTCCAAGATAAAATGTTGCAGGTCTTCTAGCACTTGTACTGTCCCCTGTCTTCCAAGATTAGATAATCACAGAACACAGCTGTTTAATAGTAACAGTCAAATGAATGAACAGGTTTTAAAGTAGATAGCTGCTTGAGAGTTGAAAACAAGAAAATTTTAAAACATTTCTATTTTATTAGCTACATTTCTAAAAAAAAGTTTAAGTAAAGCAATTTTAGCTAAATAATAAGCATAAGATAAAAAGTAAACCAGCAGCCCATCTACACTTTATTCCCCAAGTTCTATGTCATTCTGCATAGGTAACCTCTGTAACTTGTAGGGTAGACCTCTACCAATCATTTTCTGTTTAAATGTATACATCTTCTCAACTTGATGTTCTTCTCCCTTCTCAAATATACCTTAGACCTATTTGTATATAATTAAGCATATACTAGTACTGCATATTTTTAATAACTCAATAACAATATAAGTAAACCATTCTGTTATTTGGGTATGCCATATTTTATTTTAAGTAGAACACAATGAATGACTATTGATTATTTATAGTTTTCCCTCTTTATGAACAATAATGAAATTAATCCCTCTTTATAATAAGTCTTTGCTTCTCTCTGCCCCTATGTCTGTAAAGAAATTTCCATGAGACATGCTAGTTTAAGGGCTTTGAGAACAGATTTTATTTTTGGTAGGTGTTGATTGTTCTTCCCCATAACAACAATTACACTCTGACTCCAAATAGTTTAGACTTATTTCCTCACACAGTTGTCATTATTAGGCATTAAGTGCATTAATTTATTCTGAATTTCACAGATTTGTTTTCCTATTCTATGGTTGTCTTCCTCCCTCTTCTGTTCCTGCCTTGTGTGCTGGCTGGGTGAGAGAACTCTGCCAACCCATTATAAACTGGGCCCATAGTTTGTTCATAAGACTTTGATTTTACTGAGAAAAGACTGGAGTGTAATTGAGTATGAGAAGCTTGGCTCTTAGTCCAGTGTGGCTGTCCTTTGTTGCTACCTTGGATGTGTCTGTTTTGTTACTTTAGTTTCCTTGTCCTAGGGAGTAACTTCAGAGTTTTAATGCCTGTTTGGTGTTTCTCAGTCTGCAAGAAGGAAATCGGAGCAATAGCAGACTAGAGAGAACAAGGGACATCCCAAAGGGTGTGACTTTTTTTTTTGGACATGATTCCAGCCATGGTATTCATCCTGGAAAGAGTTCTCAGCTGCAATCAGTCTCTTTCACCCCCTGAATGTCTGGAGCTTGAAGATATACAATTTGATGCAATTTTACTTCTGTTTGTCAGGAATTATGGCCATTCTGTTCTAGCTTCCTTCTTGTTCCCCCAGTTGTTCCTCATCTGACTCTTCCATTGATTTATAGGACCCATAAAACCCTCGTTCTCTTGCCTCTTTATTTCCTCAGAATTGTTTCTTGTGTAATCAAAGAGATGTTGGGCTTTACACCTGACAGTCAGATGCCAGTTGATGGATCATAAATTTAGAGGTCCAGCAAATAGCAGGTGTGAGAACCCATGCCAGCTGGCAGAGGAGTGATGTTTGCTGCTCCAATTTCATTTGTGGAGCACAGGATGACAAGGACTCTGATTTTGCTTGAAAAGCTGGAGCTTTGCATCTTAAGTGCAATTGTCTGATCTTTAAATACTTAGCATTTTAAGCAATGAACTGACCAAACCATCTGTGTATTGGATGTGGGTCTGCTTTAAGTCCACCTGTGGTGAGCGCCCTTTCTTTCTTTATTCAACGATGGTGCCTTATTGTTTGTGATTTTATCTCATGCTGTGTAAAATATTAGCATGCAATTTTAGTTCCTGACATGAGCTTCTGGAAACACATTATACTTTCAAAGCAAATCTTTTACCATCATTCTGTAATCTGAAATATGAGTGGAAATAGAATAATGCCTTTTTAGTTACAGCATTAGTATACAGCATTTCACCCACTTAGGAAAAGAAGACTCCTAATGGCATTCTAAAGGCAGTTTCTTTGCTTCTTGTTGAAATCCAGTGAAAAATAAAGCCTCAGCGTGCTGGTCAGTTAATGTAAGGATGAGAACGGATGTATCGTGATCAACAAATCCAAACTGACCTAACCATATGGTTTTAAGATAATTAGACTGCAGCGATAGTGGGAACTGTGCTGCTTGCAGTGATTTATGGCATTCCATTTAAAGGTTTGATTTTTATCATGCACGTGTGTGTTATTCAGCTAACACTTAATATGCATCTTCTAAATGCAGCACTGAACTGAATGAATCCTTCTAGCTGTGTGTCTATAGATTGAAAGTAAAAGTTGATGCTTGTTCTTTGTAATTTGAGGTATGGTTGACTGCATGGGTTTTATGGGCAGCAATTCTTGTCTTCTGATAAAGTGAGGAAGTGGTTCCTCATTTGCACCCCACTGAAAAAGAACATATTAAAAAAAAGTGAAAGGAAACTGAATATACTGTTTCTTTCCAGAGGCAGAAGTGGAAGTGATGGAGGATGTGTTGTGTAAGTGTATGAACTCGAAGTTGCTAGTTGGATATCCAAATAATGACCTGGAAAAACATTTCTAGTATTAATGAGTTTTAGTTGTTTTTATTAGCACTCCTTTGAACCCTACACTGGGAGCATTATAAAACGAACTTATTCTGATGTGATTTAATCCAAAATGTATTTTAGTCATAATGGGATTAATGTTGGCAGGAGATTTGTTGCCTTCAAGTTGGAAAGTTAAGTTGTTGGTGCTCAGTGTGGTAGGCAGTGGTGTGAATGTGTGTGTGGAGTACGTGTTAGGATCCTGCTGCTTACCCAAGGGAGGGTTTCTGTGAGGACTTTATGGAAGGAAGGGAGCACTTACTTTCATGAAGAAGACCATGTTCTCATCTCCATATTTTTTTGACATCACAGTTCTAAAACCTTTGTTGTAACTTTTATCCGGAACCCTAATTCTCACACTTTGTATTTCTTACACTGTTGTGCCTTTTCAACCATCCCTGGTGGAATGAATTTAACGTGTTGCCATATGTTTACCTAAAATATCTGAGGAAGCCAAGTATGCTGGAATTACTAACACTGATATTGCAGGATTTGTTTTGTATGTAAACGATGAGAAAATAACATGTGGCATATATATGATAACATTAGGACTATGCAGGGTGTTATTTTGTCAGTGTTGGTCTTGGAGAAGGAGACATGGCAGCTCCAGTACTTGTAAGCGCCAATCACTGGACAGACTTGGCAGCCAAGCTGACTCATCTCCTGGACTGGAACAGTGTGAGTGCTGTATCCAGCACAGGTGCAAACGTGGCCATATCTGTCATTCACCTGGTGTTGGTAGATACTCAAGTCTGCTTTCCACCCTTTAATGCTGTCTTTTTCTTACATCAGCTTGAAATGAATGACTCTAACCTCTCCCATGTGCAGATTCAGAATGTTGATCTTAAAGAGGGCTGGCTTTTTGAATTCATATATTGGTGTTTATGTAACTGACAATGTGTTTTAGAGATTTATATAAATGTGTTCTGAAATCCAAAATCAGCAATAATCAGGACTTTAGGATAAAATATGGAAGCTTTTAGGCTTTATGTAGAAGTACACAAAAATATAACAAATGACATGCTTTTCTCTGTGCTATTAATAATTGTCAGGAAAAAAATTATTTTTCCCCTGGTTGAATGATGGTAGGCATTTGATTTCACTAGAATTGTAGAGGAAAAAACATGTGGGAAATGATGAGTGTTTGGATGTTACTTTGAGCAATGAGAAACAATTTAGGTGTGCATCGTGAGAGAGGCTGTGATGGCGCAAGGGAAAAGGGTCTTCGCGGTGATTCACAGTTGAGACGGAAGCTTCAGAGTTTGTCTAGAGCCGTTGCCCATCATGATGGATCAGCACTGAGTGTGACAGCCCTAGGGGGTAACTTGAAAAATGAAATGGGACAAGATAAAAAATAATATTGTATGGCAAGTCTGGAAAGTCTGCTGTGATTATTTCTTCAGAGATTAGGTGCTATGATTTTAGTGTGTAGTTATTTACTATTGTAATTTATAAAACTTAAATATGTAAGTAATTTTAGTGTAAGGACTTTGTTGTGCAAACCTTGCTCTTGAGAGTTGTGCCTATGACAGAAAAGAGGGCGCCTGTATAATGGTTAGCTTGTCTCCTCTTGTTCAGAATATACACCGATGTTGCTGACTTAGTTTTGATGGGAATACACTCCTGTGGTCTTTGTGTTGGAGTCAGCGACACCCATCAGCTGTCCGTGTGGATGACTGATGTTGTAACAGACTATGTGTTTACGCAGCACCATTTAGGATTAAAGAGATGGTATACTGTACTGAAGCAGTTATATGCCATTAAGGCACCTGAAACTGACAGCAGCAGTGGTTACTATAATGACTGGAATGCATATTCATGAGATCTGTGAGAAGTTATCGGTCTGTGTGTTTTCTCTTTGCCTTCCTTAGGGACTGTCCAGTAGAGCTGTTTCTTTCCTTGATACTCCATATTTCAAATATTAGTTTATTTGCATTAAATATTACATAGTGAAAACTTACTTTTTGTTTCACTGTGCTTAAGCATAGGTAAATATTTGAATTTTTTTCTTTTAGAAAGAGCTAATCTTAGAGCAGTTGTCGGTTCACAGCAAAACTGAGTGGACAGTACCAAGAGTTCCCATTTACAGTTTGCAGGGACCCTGCACATGTACAAACTCTAACTACAAGGGTCCCTGCCAGTTCCCAGGATGGTACATCTCTTGCAATTGACATACTTGTATCAACACATGATTTCATGTACATTCCATAGTTTCTGTTAGGAGTCATTCTCAATGTGATGACTCTTTTTAAAGACACAGTCTTGCAGTATCATTTAGTATTGTTCATGCCTACATTGGATACAAGTGTCTACATCTTCTTAGTAAATATTTGATGAATAAATGAATTATTGTAAATGTTTGATGGAGTGCATGTTAACACTCCAGCATCCCCTGTTCAGATTGTGCAATCTTAAGTAAAATTAAAAATTGAAGGTACAGTGTTTTTAAAATGGTGGAGGAAATGTGTGATCTTTCTGAACTGGAATGATTTTTGCTTAGGGAACAATAATTCTTACTACCTGTATTACTACTGATGGAAGAATAGTTTCTTCTTGAATTAATACTCATAATTAAAGAGTATAAAAATGCTAATATGTAATTTAGTAAGGATTTTGAATATTTAATTGGATAGGTTGCTTCCATTGCATAATATTTTCAACACAATTTCCTCGTCTTTTTTTAGGATTTATTTTTATTGGAAAGGTAGATTTACAAACAGGAGAGACAGAAATATCTTCCATCTACTGGCCCACTTCCCAAGTGGACATAATGGCGTGAGCTGAGCTTATCTGAAGCCAGGAGCCAGGAGCCAGGAGCCAGGAGCTTGTTCCAGGTCTCCCATGCAGATGCAGTGTCCCAGGGCTTTGAATCAACCTGTACTGCTTTTTCCAGGTCAGAACAGGGAGCTGGATGGGAAGTAGAGCAATCAAGGCGTGAACTGACACCTACGTTGGACCCTACTGTGTGCAAGGCAAGGATTTAGCCACTGAGCCCTTGCTCCAGGTCCTGCTTGTCTTTCGATAATAAGAATTCTTTTTCCTAACATGGAGTTGGAAAGTTGTAAGGCTAAATCCAAAGACGAATTTAATTTGTAATGTTGTAAACATTCATGACATTGAAGTTCCATTTGCACAGTGCATTATAGAGAAATGGTTAAAAATATAGCTAAACCTCCAAGTTACATCATTTGTGGCATTTATGAAAATTGAAATGTTTATGGGGGGCACTGAGCTCTGGTAAAGAGAGTCTGATTTGATGTATATAATTTTCTTTTTAAAATTTAAAATTTTAATTTAATTGAAACTTGAGAGAAACAGAAATAGGTAAAGATTTTTGATCTGCTGATTTACTCTCGAAGTACCTGTAACAACTGATGCTGAGCCAGGGCAAAGCCAGGAGCCTGATGGTCCATGCTCCCTTTGGTGGAAGAGACTTAAATAAATATGGGAACTATTAATCCATTATGAACAAGAAAGCATGCCTAAAATCTACCTTGCTGCTATCAGCACCATCCATAAAACCCACAGGGAAGAGGGCAGATGTGGCAAGAGAAGAGTTTCAAACTTTAGGAACTCAGTGCATTAAATGAATAGAAATTAAAAAGCTCACATCAATTGAAAACTGCTGTAAGAAGTCACAAAACATGGGACCAGCATCATGATGTAGCAGTTAAATCTCCCCTACAACATCGGTTAGAGGCAACAGTTGGTGTTCTAGTAGCTCTGCTTCCAGTCTATCTCCCTGTTAGTGTCCTGGGAAATGCAGCAGCAGATGTCCAAATACTTCGGTCTGATGGAAGACCCAGCTGAAGCTCCTGGCTGCAGTCATTGTTCTGGCCCAGGGCTAGCCATTGTGGCCAACTGGAAAGTGAAACAGTGGAAGGAAAATCCAGTAACATTTGGAAATGTCACTCCCTTCCCCTCAGAAGTTGAGAGAACCATAATTCATATAGTCAATAAAGATAGAAGAACTCAGTTAACATCATTAAATAACAGTTAACATTTGTTGAACTCTCCATTTAACATGAGCAAAATGTGTATCCCAGACCAACTTAAGCAACTTAAGAAGAACTGAACTTATGCCAGATCTCTTATGTGACCATAATGCAACCTAAGTAGAGATTAATTACAAATGACCAATGAAATAATTGGGCAGTGATTGTGTAGGGGGAGCTCTTCCAAATGGAAACTGTTCTTCTACCTCTTCATCCTTGATTGTTCCTGGCTTTGAACCTAAGAAATGAGTTCTTTTTCATTGACAATGTGCCAAAATGAGAATGAAGCGTATTAGTTGGCTGATAGCTACAGTAAATCATGTTTCTATCCACTTTATCTTACAGCTTCTCTGTTAAAAGGACTAAAGCATGCCAACATAGTGCTGCTTCATGACATCATCCATACCAAGGAGACACTGACACTTGTGTTTGAATATGTGGTAAGTGAAGTGAGAATTTTAGAGTTATAAAGTTGGAATGTAAGTCTTACAATGTTGTTACAAAGTTTTATCTACCAGTGGCTGTTGTGAGACTTGGCAGTTTTGCACAAACAGTGGCCCTGTTAAAAGACATTTGAGTAATATAGATCTTAAAATAAAAATCCAGAAATTGTTAACTTAGATTTTCATTAAATATTTTATCTCTGTAAAATGTGTATTTTTTACCTGATTCTTGTTAATGCAGTCCCTGGAAAACAACGGTGGTGGCTCAGCCATTTGGGTTTCTGCCATTTGCATGGGAAACCTGGATAGAGTTTCTGGATCCAGGCGTTGGCTCACAATAGTCCTGGCTATTGTGAACATCTGGGGAATGAACCAGGAAGACTTAGAAGCTGTTTCTCTGCTATTTTAAAAAAATCCTTATTAGCATATTTTGTATGTGTGTGGCAGAGGAAAATCGGATACATAGAATTTAGACTTCAAAGTTCTTTCCCTCAGTTGACATTTCAGTTGTTAATTAAAACTTCCAATTTGCATGGCACACAATGGAATGATCTTATTGTGTTGAGAGTGTCACTGCAGGCAGACTTGGACTTGAACTCATAATTAATCTTTCTCCGTTTCCCTTAGAAAACCATATGGTATTTGTGTAGTATGACTGCGGCATTTAACTGTAGAATCATGAAATGTAACCATGATCATTAACATCCCAATTTTCACAGATGGATCTGAGAACATGTAATTTATAAGAAACAAATGACATTGGTGCAGACTTCTATTGAAAACAATGGCTGTTGGTACTGTGAATATATTAAGGTTGCATATTGTATTTACCGTACTACAAAAAAGTACAAAAAATTTGAAATAGTTTACATTTTTCCTTTAAAAATACGAAAGAATGAGTATGTACAGCAGTTTTATCTTGCCGATGCCTGAGAGTGTTTGTCATTTGAAAATTGTTGTCTAATGAAGAAGCCATTCATCTTGTCTATTTACATATAAATGATAGATTCATTTGAATAATATGGTAATGTGGCTGCAAGGACAGCTAGCAATTGAGCAGTTGCATATATTACATGCAACCAAGAATGTATGCAGATTCACACATCAATAGAAATATAATTTCTTCTGTTGAATCCCTGATTTTGAAGTCGATGTATTCAGCTGATTTAGGGTACACATTTTTGGATTCATATTTTTAAGTGTGTTTACTTTACATATTTCAGTTAAACCTAGATTCTTCTAACTAGACTACTTTTAAAATGTTCTATAACAAAGAGATTTCAAAAATATACTTGTTTCCCTCTTCAATTGGATAAATCAAAAAGTTTTGACCACACAGTCAATAATGCCATGTAGAAAAAATTAAGAAAAAGGTGAGACTATGTCTTCCAAATCTGTTTTGTTTTAACAAAAAGTATCTGAAAGATAAAGAAAGAAAAAGAGACTTTTCTGTGTGCTGGTTCGCTCTTCCAGGTGGCCATGATGGCCAGGGCTGGAGCCAGGTAGAAGCCAGGAGTCTGGAACTCCCCCAGGTCTTCCACTTGGATGGCAGGGGTCTCCAGTGCCTTCCCAGCCAAAGTAGCAGGAAGATGGATCAGAAGTAGAGCAATCGGACCTTGAAGGGATTGGAACTTGTGGTCATATTGGATGTAGGCAGCACAGGAGTTGGCTGTTATCTCACTGTGCCACAGTGCTGGCCCTAAAGGTAAACAATACCTTAGGCACTAGTGAATTTTCTGCTTTGACTTCCTGATGAAGTTTTCAAGGGGTTTGTGTGTACCTGTGTAGTCTATGCCTCACCAAGTATAGGAATCTCACAATAATGGATGTAAGAGTGTAAGTTCATCTTTAAAAATAGAACTCTCTAACCTCACCCTTCTATGTTGTTTTTACAAATATGACATTTTAGGTTTCAAAAAAACCCAAAAACCTAAGATGCAGAATCATGAAATAGGACATGAAAAATTAATTGTATGGAAGAACTACTTGATGAAATTACTTTTAATCATTATCCTGAAAGTGATTCGACAGCTAATAGAATATTCTTGAATATCTGGAATAGCATGAAAAATTTCTAAAACATTCTGAAACCTTTTATACTCTTAGAATTATTTCATTTGAAAGGCAAAGAGATTCCATGAGACTGAGGCAGAGTTTATATCCATCCCCTAAATGCCCACAGCAGCCAGGGTTTGGCCACTCTGAGGACCATAGTGCACCGCTCCTTTCTGGTCCTGCAGAATGGCAGGGAACCGGGTACTTGAGCTGTCATCTGAATTATCATCTTAGGGTGTGAGTTGGCAGGAGGTAGATCAGAACCCAATCTGGATCCCTGCTATGGAGTGTGGGCTTCTTGAGCAGCAACTTAACTCCAATAGGTAACAACTTTTCAAATTGTGTAGTTGCAATGACCAGGAGGCTGCAAGGTTAGGAGTGTGCTGGGAAGGGTCCTCTAAAGGTTTTGGTGTCTTAACTCAGCTAGCATGTGGGTGCGTGGGAGATGGGCCATTTTCAGGGCCTTATACACTAGTTGTCAGATGTAGACGACAAGTCAGTAACTCCCTGGAAGGAGTCTCATATACAGCTAGCAAAATAGAATGAAAAATGCCAAGGGAGAAGGTTGGAGGGAGACATGGGCAGTGGCTCAGTGGAAGCAGGGCTTCAGTTACACAAGACGGTTCAGTTCTAAATGTCTGCTGTGCAACGTAGTGTCTCAGGAGTGCAATATGTATATGTCAGAATTTGTTAGGAGGGTGTATTTTTGTTGTATGCCCTGCCATCAAATAATAATGATAATAAAAGCATAGAAAAAATTGGGGAGGTGATGAATATGCTTGTTACCCTGATAGCCTTGAAAATCTGTGTCACCAAATGCAAATAAAGTGGTTTATAGATTTTTGGAAACTTCTGCAGGTGTTTTTGTAGTGCTTTCCATTTTACAAAGCTCTGATATTACCATTAGACTCTCCCTTTAGTCCTTTGGGGTAGGTAGGGCATGCGCCTTGATCTGATATTCTGTCGATGAGGAATAGTGTCTGGAGAGCTTTAGGCTGATTTACTAAGGTTGTTAGTCTCGTCAATAGAATTAAAATAAGCCTAGCCTGTATCTGGATGTGATCTGAATGTCTCTGTGGCTGCTGTTTGCCCCTCTCACCCGCCTGTGTGGACTTGCCTTCACAGAATGATGTTCCACAGCACGTATGTTGTCAGGATTCAAGTGTGGAAGCTAAAAGTTAGGTTCTGCCTTTTCACCCAGTGACACCATTTAACCTATTATTTTGTTCTCTGCTTGGTTTGTAAATCTGTGAAGAACTCTTTAATTTGCATACTTATATACAACATCTATTCTTGGAAAACACTATCTCTCCACCAGCTTTCAGAAAAAACTAAGAGCCAATAAACATTTTCTGCTTTCTTTTGAGACAAACGATGTGTGTATTCATGAATTCTAAATGGAGGTGATCACAGGGAAGGTGGGAGGTAAAATTCTTTAAGAAATCTGAAGGAGATCAATGAGGGAGGCCCCCTTGTATTTGAAGAACATTCCAGATGAAATAATCGTGTGTGATGCAGCCGGATTCCTGTGGCTGGGATGGAGTGAACAAGGATGAAAGGAGGAATTCAGAGACCTGGTTGAAGTTCAAATCCTTTGGCTTCATAAGGTGTTATAGTCATACTTTTGGGTTTAACTCAGGGTGAGATGGAGTCAGTAAAGGGTGCAGAACAGAGATATGGTTTAATGTGACTTTATTTTAATCGGGTTTCTGTGGATGCTCTTGGGAAAATGGGCTGAAGGTGGGCAGGTTCTAAACAGGTAGCATTACCAGTTCAGATTGATGTAGGCATTGAGTTGACATCCTCTGGGACGCAGTGGGATTCTGCGTGAAATTTTATGTGATTGAGAGACAAAGGGGAGTTGGTGATGACCCCCAGGTCATCGCTTTAGCTAGTGTAGTATGTGTGCCCAGTATGAAGTCATAGATGCCTGTTACACATGCAACTGAAGATGCCAGAGACTGTTGAACATCAGTCTTGCATTTGGGAGATTAAAGAGATTTGGAAATTGCCTGAGCCACACACATTATTTTAAAAAGAGAAGTAGATATGATCGCCAGTTTGGATCTGTGTTGCAAGTCCAAATGAACCACACCTAGTACGCACACCCTCATATCATCCATACCCCTTTACCAAGGCAGAGTGGTAAAAGGGGCAGTGTTACCAATTATGGATCTCATGACTAACTTAGGTTTTTTGTATTCCTGAGAATCCTGATCAGTCATGTTAGAATTCTAGGCATCTTGCCGAGGATACCATATATACACAGGGAAAAGTCCTGGACTACTTGGATGAAAACTGATACCCCATCAGACAAGGTCAAGTTGGGTGCTAAATATAGGACCGAAGACAACTCAGTGTGTAGCTGAGGTGCTGCATGTCACCTTCTAGCTTCACAGACACTGGGGGGAGCTTAGATAAGTTGTTTCTACAACTCCCTCTATGAAAGCCCAACACATGGCATTGTGACAATAATGTAATAATTATTGCACTGGGGCTACAGCATTTGAGAAGTTATGCTTGAGTCAATAAGCATTACACCGTATGAATAAAGAAATGTAGGACTGAACACTAGAGCCCTCCACCATTCGAAGTCAAAGTGGTAAGGACTGAATAATGGCTAGGAGTGTTGGAAAAGTTCTACCAGTAAAGAAGGACGTTATTCATAATTGCAGATAAAACATTTACTCGATACAGAGGCAGACAAAATTTCACAAGTAGAAGGGCCATCTCTGCAGTCCCCGGTGAAGCATTTGGCCCATAGGAGGTGCTTACCAAAGACTTTGTTGAAGTGGGTGAATGGCATTTGGAGCAGGAAGAGGGAGACTATAATAGATTCACCCTTTAAAGCAAGCAATCAAGAAAAGGTATTTGTATTTTTTAAATTAAAAAAATTTTTTGGCTGTCTGTATATTCTTTCTTTTCCATCTATTCTGTAGTCTGCTTTTTCCTACTGAAGCAAATATTTGCTAGGGAGAAGATTATAGCAAATCAGGCTCCATCAAAATTAGAGCAGGCTTCAGACTTTGAAATGACCAGCGATTCCCTCGGTGTTTCAAAGGAATTAATGCATCTGGCTGCTTGGTTGCATGTACTGGAGCTCTCCAAGCAACAAGAGATTATGCTTGGCAACTTTAATCAGGAAAGCTTATTGGGGATATTATTTGGCTGACAGACATATTGGGAAGAAGTTAAAAAAAGGACAGGAAAAAATGTGAGATTAGACTGGCAGGACTGAAACCTACATTATGCCACGGAACTGCCTCCTGAGAACACTGCTGCCACCAGAAGTGTGGGCACTGGGCGCTGTTCCTTGCTGGCCTGGCTGCCCTGCGTGACCAGCTCCTGCTGCTCTGCTGCTGAAGTACCTTTGCTGCCGTGGGATCTTGGCTCCTCTCGCTAAGCCGGGATTTGTTGTGTTCGGTTGATGGAGGTAGAGTGGCGGGCTGGATTTGGCTCTACAGAAGGCTGAGAAAGCGTCTTAAGTGTTTCGGCTTTTCTGGTAATGAATGGGTCTTGTCTCTCTTTAAGATTTAAAAATCCAGAATTTTCCCAACATAGGACTACATTTAAATACAATGAGTGCTTTCCTTGATTCTCTTCCAATGCTTTCCTGCCCCTCATCCTGCTCTCCTGCAAAACATGTCTTGGGTGTCCTCTAGAATGAGTTTATTTTCTGGTCCTATTTAAGTTACATCTCAAGTGTCAAATGAATTACAGGTGACATTTTCATGTTTCTGTTGCTTTGAATCTTTTATTTATAATCACCAATGCAAATGGACAAAAAGAGTGCTGGTTTTTAAAAGGTGATCAGAAACACGTATTTGAGATGTAGCTACTTAAACTTACTGGAGAACGTTGGTGAAATTCAAATTCATACACGTTAAAACTTGATAATCTTAATTCTGTTTATGCAAGAACTGGTCTTCTTTCCTGAGTCCAGAAAATTTATCACTTTCCTTGTGAGACGCCTTAAAATAGAATAAAAATGAAAAGGGTTTATTTTTTTTTTCACTTTGGTTGAATAAGTTTATTCAGAGCCTATTGATTAACGGATTGGGATCAGTGTGGAGGAAGGTCTTTTGGGGAGTGCTTCAGGGCATCGTCCTTGACCCTGTTCTACTTGATATTTTTATTAATGACTCGGATGAAGACATTTTGATGACATGCATGACTTGTTTGTGTGTTACAGCCGAGAGCCATAATTAATGCTTGAGATGATGGAGTCAAGGATGAAAAAGAATTTACTGAAATGTTGAATCTAACCTACAAGGTGAATGGCTGAGGGGTTAAATAAAATCGTGATTTTTATTTTTATTGATTTATTTTTAAGGAATCAGTTTAACCTAATGCAGAAGAACGGGGTGGAAGAAAGATAGCTTCCACATAGTTGCTGTTTATAAAAAGACAAGGAGCTTCTTCTGACATTGAGATATGACCACTTTATAAAAGCAAATCCAGAGGGCCTGGTGCCATAGCTTGGTTAGCCAATCCTCTCCCTGTAAGCACCAGGATCTCGTATGGGCAATGGTTCATGTCCCAGCTGCTCCACTTCCCATCTGGCAACCAGCTTATGGCATGGGACAACAGTGGAGGATGGCCCAAGGCTTTGGGACCCTGAATTCACACGGGAGACCTGGAAGAAACTCTGGCTCCTGGCTTCAGATTGGCTCAGCTCCAGCTGTTGTGGCCATTTGGAAACAGACTGGCTGATGGAGGATCTTCCTGTATCTTCTCTCTGTGAATCTCTATTTCCAATAAAAATAAAGTAAATCTTTTTTAAAAAGAAAGCAAAAGAACAAAAGGCAAGAGCGCCACTTTTGCTGTGCTCTGCACTTAACTGTGTCTCACCTACAAGCAGAGCAGGCAGTGCTGCATGGAGCCGATTAGATGGCAGAATGGGTCTGGTAGAGGAGCGGAGAGTTTCCTCAGGAGTCTAGGAAACATACAGGAAAGTAGACAAAAAAGTGTCCTGTAGATTCCACAGGGTACGAAGCCATGCCCAAGACTTCGGCAGCTGCTGCTTTGACTTAATTTTAAAAAAGATTTATTTGTTCATCATTGGAATGTGAGCTAAACAGAAAGGATGAGACAGAGAGGAAGATCTTCTGTCCACTGATTCACTTCCCAAGTGGCTGCTATGACTGGAGCTGAGCTGATCTGAAGCCAGGCAGCCCAGAGCTTCTTTTGCGTCTCCCTCGCAGGTGCAGGGTCCCAAGGCTCTGGCCGTGCTCAACTGCTTTCCCAGGCCATAAGCAGGGAGCTGGCTGGGAAGCAGGGCCTCTGGGATTAGAATCTGTGACATATGGGATCCTGGAATGTGCTTTAACCCCATGGTAGCCGGGCCCTGATTTGGCTTAATTTTTCACAGAATGTTCATAAAGTTTGTGTTATCTCTAGAATTGTGTTATCTGTAGAATGCAATGAGCACTGTATTACTGGAACTATTCAAGCAGAGGATAAATACATTGACATCACGAAGACTGCTTGGGGAGTTATGTGCCTTATGGGAGTGGCATTCAAGGATGTAATTTAGAGGTGTTGTTCCATTCAGTCTCATCTGAAACCATGGTGGAGGAATAAGGCCTCTCCTTGCAGATTTGGAAATCCAGACGAAGATATCAAATACCCTGTGCATGCCCTTTCCCAGAGGCTGCTTGATCGTGTATCTTCCCCCAGGGTGGCATGAATTCAGGCAACTCCAAGTTCACATAGCAAAGCATTGCAAGAGTTTGTATCTATTTTATCAACCTCTTGCATTTGAAAAAAAAAGTAAATATGCGATTCATTGTGACCATTCACTGTTGATGATTCATTTACTCAGTTCCCTCAGACAAATATGGGTTGCCGTCTCTGAGCCAGGAGGCACCCATAGAGATACCCTTGCATTTAGGCTGTGCCCTGGAGGTCTGTGAGCTCTCACTGGGTGAATTCTACAAGCCATCTGAGTTGCGTTGCTGCCACAGACCAGCTTGTATCCCGGGTCTCCAACACATATATATGTCTTAATGAAAACCATAGAAGTGGAATCGACTCAGACTTTGTGGAAGGCTTTTGCCACTGTTTGTCTTGCACATATGGAGAGCTGGTTAGAGAGCATTACAATGTGGCTATGTATCCGGAAAGGCTATGGGGTGTTGGTGGGGCATGTCACTCAGAATGGAGCATCGAGTGTGAACAGACGTGAGCACCGTGCTCAGTATTGAATGTGCAGGCAGCATGAGGCAGAAGTCCCAACGATTGAGAGAGAATAAGGAGATGAAAGGGCTGTCTTCGGTCAGGCTCTCTTACTGGCTTCTTGTTTTCTGTAGTTGCCAGGACAAAGTCAGTTAACTTGTTGCCTGTCCCTTTGCTAATGGCTTCTTTTTCTGATCTGATGGAGAATCACGATTTCCCTCAGTGATGTTCATCGTCACATGGGGTGTTGAGATTTTATTTTATTTTTATTTATATCATACCCAGTCTCTCTTTGTTCTGGTTTTACCTCATGGTGTTAGCATTCATATTCAATAGCCCTAAATCATAATTCATCATTTAAATTCACATGACCTAGGATGAAAGCATGCCTTATTCTAACTTTTTAAATTCCTGATTATCCACAAAAATACCCTGTCCTGTATTCCATTCTAGAACTGATGAGTTTTGTGACAATATGCTATGCCTTTGTGGTTTTTAAATTTATTTTACTCACTCTGTTTTAGAATTTTAGAACTTAAACTACAGACACTTTCTGGTATGGAACTGATATGGAAGACAAGTACTCTTTAAAAATTACTTGAAAAACAAACTCTGATACCTTTTCATTGATCTTATTTCTGTCCCTCACAGGAATTATAATTGTTACGAAAACACAATGATCTCAAAAACCTGTACTCGTTTTGGGGACTCTGCAGAGTAATGCACTAAATGTAACAGGACTGACAGTAATGATCGGCGAGGGAAAATTAGTGGAAACGATCAGCAAAGAAAGAAAAGTTGGCATCTGATTAAAGTAGCCGAGATCAGGATAAGGCAATCAATAATTCCAATTACCTTCGCATTAAGTTTGAATAGACCATTAGGTAATTGGAGAAAAAAATCATTAGCAAATTGAGCTCCGAGTTATAAGTATATATTATTATACATCATACAAAATAGGGTGATTAGAATTTTCAATAATTTTCAGAATCAGTAGTTTGATAAATGACCATCATTCTAATAATCATTGCATTCTGTTTCCCTATTATCATGTCTTTAATTTTACACATGTTTAGTTAACATCGCAGAGTGTTTTAGTTTAATGTGCATTCTGTTTTTTGGTCAAGGAACATTAAACCACTCCAGGTTTAAATCATTCATTTTTTCGATGTAATTGTTTTTATGCAATATAATTGCATATAGATTAAAGAATCAATTCATTTTAGATTTGCTATAAAACAGCAGTTTAAATTGCCAAGTTTTTCACTCTTTTACTGTTTCTGATTGCCTTCTGAGTAATAAAATGTCCTTATTTTCATTTCTTGATTTTTTTTGTCATTGTGATCATTCACTTAGTATTTCCAAGTAAGGATTGCTTCTGTTTCACTTGCTTTGCTTTAAAGGAAATGTAGACCCTGGTTTTCCTGCCACCTTCTTGACCATCCATCCTTATGACTTGAGTTTAGTTGCACTATAATTTTGCACAGAGTAGCCTTCAGTACTCACATTCCTATGCCAGGCAGTTCTTTGTAAGCAAGGCTAATATTATACTGTGATTACTTTATTCCCCTCTATTCAACTTTGGACCCTTTTACAATTAATACAAATTTTGTATGTAATTTTCTTGTTAATTTTAGCTCTTTTGCCTTAGTGCATACGCCTAGGGATGCCCTTCCTTTTGGGTTGGAGTTATTTCTTTTGTTTCTTTGGGCAAACACAGAGTGTACAGTAACTAACAGCTTTTTTTGACAGAGTGTCATTTCTTTTTTTGAGACACTGCATTTCTGAAGATATCTCTATTTTGCTTGATTGACGTCTTGGCCAGAGGTAGAATTCTTAGTTGGAAATATTGCTAGAATTTCATTGGAACTGATCCATTGTCATCTAGTTTCCATTAAAGTCTTCCTATTTTTGTAGTGTTTTGAAAATTATAGAGCAGCTTTATTTTCATTGGATATACCTTTCCAATCTAGAATTTGATGTTCTTCCATTTGTTATTTGTTGCTAATTTGGCAGCTCAGTTGAGAGATAATTTGTGTAATAAAATTTCTCTCTTGAAGCACGTAATTTCATGATTTATAGTACTCACGGAGCTGTGGAACCACAATTAATTCCTTACCCTTAACAAGGACTCCCATACCCATCATTGGGCTCTCTGAATTCACTGTCCTGCTCTTGTCTTTGGTAATCTTGATCCATTTTATGTCTCTGGATTTCAGCAGACATTTTATTGAAGTTCAACTGTGTTAGCACATTTTGTAACTGCCTTCTTATCATAATGTTACATTAATTGTTGTAGCATCAGTATTTCATGCCATTTTTTTAAGACTGAATAATATTCCATGGTATGAATTTTCGTCCTTTTGTTTATCCAGTATCAAAGGAGGTGCTTTGGGGATTTATCACCTCTTAGCTAATGAGGACCGCTGGTCTACACATTAGTGTGTTGAGTGTTTGTTCCGAGTTCTTTGAGTCCATACCTCGGGGTAGCGTCCTGAGTAACCTTACAGCTCTTTTTGAGGAACTGCTAGGCTGTTTTATGAAGTATGTGAACCATTTCAAAGTCTAGCGAGGGCCTGGCATGGTTGCCTAGTGGCTGAAGTCCCCACCTTGCATGTGCTGGGATTTCCCATGGGTGCCAGTTCTCATCCCACTGGCCCCGCTTCCCATCCAGCTCCCTGCTTGTGGCCTGGGAAAGCAGTTGAGGACGACCCAAAGCCTTGGGACCCTGCACCTGCAAGGGAGATGCAAAAGAAGCTCTGGGCTGCCTGGCTTCAGATCAGCTCAGCTGTGGCTGTAGCAGTCACTTAGCAAGTGAATCATCAGACAGAAGATCTTCCTCTCTGTCTCTTATCCTCCTCCTGCAATATGGTATGGTTCCTGGTGAATATTTTTTCTGAATTCAGGTTTAGGATGGGGGTAGAAGCACACTAACACCTCCTGTTCCAGGAAGGTATGTCTTAGCTGGTTCAATTTCCCAACCTATCCCAGCCCTGACTGTTGCCACCATTTGGAGAGTGAACCCCAGATGAAAGAATGCTCGCTCGCTAGCTCTCTCCTCTGTTACTCTAGCTTTGAAATAAAAATAAATAAATCTTTAAGAGTTAAAAGAAAAGAGGACAGTTAACTGTGTAAGCTAGGTGAACAGGTAACTTAAGGATTAAATATCTGCTGTAAAGTACTTGAATTCCCCATGGTTTGGATTTCCATATTGTAAACTCTGTCCCTCCTTACTTGCAGATACTGCTAATTCCTGAATCTTCTGGTTCTGTGTATTTGCTGCCTTGGGCCTTTCCCCACTCCTGATTTAGAATTACATCTGGGCCTTTGTGTGTGTTTCACTGCGGTAAACTTGCAGCTGTTTGTGTTGACGCTCACAACGTTTGGTGAGTGGCGATTCAGGAGAGTAAAGATTAGCCATCGTGAACCTGATGTCTCATCCTTTCTTAATAAGTTTAAATATGCACGAATGCTCAAATATGTCGTTGTGTAAATCAGTGTGTAATTAGGTATTGTTCTTCATATTAATGATGGTGAAGCATAAAACTCTGTCCGATCTACCAGTTTCCAGAGTTTGTAAAATTTAAGAAAGTTCTTGGGGGTGTTGACACACACACATACATAGAGGCAGCTAAAATAGTATTTTCAAACCAGTAGAGCATGTTTGCAATGTTAAGCATGTGAAAATGCATTCTGGTTTGAAAACGTGATCATGTTTTCACTTTGACGTTTCATTGTGATAATGATTGTTGTGTATTGTTACAGACCCACCCCAGTTTTAGAAAACTAACGTAAGTGGTCTGAGCTAACTCCCAGCATCACGTAAGGCCCTCCTGTTTGCTTGGTGCTTAGAAAGCCCGTCATAAACGCCCAGCAGAGGCTCAAGTCTTCTTTCAGCTTCATGATTCAGGAACTGAAGAACTAGTTTGCCATTGCAGTGATTTACTGAGTAAGAATTTCCCATCATTTTGCTTGAATGTGTGATCACAGTTTTAGTTTTGCATCTCGTTGATTAGCTTTTCTTTCAGCTGTTGTTGGGAACGTTTGGAAGATTAGCTTTATTTCTCTTTCTCCCCTCTTGTTTCATTAACCTGTTCCTTGGATAAGGAAAGTAGAAGCTGCAGGAAAAGCTAGAATTATAGCTAGAAGTTTAGGAAGTATTATTAAATTATAAACAATTAAATAATAAACACTTATTAAATCCAACAATGGATTAGAAGGTCAGCCGCTCTAGGGGAAAGAAGTATAAGGCAAATATGATTAATAGCAGAGTGAAAAAAAGAGAGAAAGGACTAGACATTAAAATCATGTTTCTGCTGATCCGAAGAGGTACAATAAGCTGATATCTTATGAAGAAGAGCTTAGGGAGCAACATGATCTTTCTTGTCTATTACCGTTCCTTCTCTGTCAGATGAACGGGCAGCTAATCTTCCCGAGGCCAGGGGCTGGCTGCCCATTTTGTGTGCCTCAAAGTACCTGTAGCAGAGGGCAGTGTAAAAACAAATCTTCACCAGTCTTATATGGGTATTTCCAAAGATTAGTTGCTTTGCACACACACACACACACACACACACACACGTGTGTGTGTGTGTGTGTGTGTGTGTGTGTGTGTGTGTGACAGAATTCAGACTAATTTTTCTAGGATTTCATTAAAATATGCTTACCAAAGGTGACAGAACCATTCGGTGGATAACTCCTCCTTGAAGGGAGGACTCGCTGCTCAGCTGTGGGCAATAATGGTTGTCATGCCTCCGACTTCCCCAAGACTTGGCTCAGCTGCCAGCTCCATCCTGAGTGAGGTCACACCTTTCCCCAGGCATCCTGAATATTGAGACTGTGGAGGATGTGAGCACCAAGCTTGCCCATTCCTGCCCCAGGCAGAACAGTGTTGATGCCAAGTGGCCAAGGATTTACTGAAAGTGTCACAGTTTGGCGTCTTTTGTCTAGTCTGGCTTCATTGTCCTTTATTTCAGCTAATGAAATGCCTTACATACCTAATATGCTGTATGTCCTTCAGCCTCCATCTGGAGAACCCGTGTTGGCAGAGCCAGAAAGAGGAGTGATTAACAAATGCACGTGGACGCTTCAGTGTGCTGGGGATCCGAGATCCTCCAGAGAATGACAGAATATGTGGATCTAGTTTAAGTATCTGAATGAATGAATTTTTGTACTGAAAAGTCGTGAGATTTTTTAGAGTTCAGAAGTAAAAGGAATAACATAATGTAGCAAGAATTACTAGAAAAATTGACTTTTCTAGAGGAAATGGAATGATTTGATAGAATTCTATCATTGTGTATTTACTGTATCATTTACAAAGGTTTTTTTTTAATTCAACAAAATTTATACATATGTGTATGTTTGATTTTTTCCTCTCTGATCAGTGCAGAAAAGCAGTAGGATTTATGTCAAGAGAAGTACTGTTATACAGTCCCAAAGGTTGGGACCCTCCCTTCCTGCAGGAGGACAATACAGCTTAGATGTGACTGTGCTAATTGCTTCAATAAATTATGGAAAAAGTTGTTTGTTATAGGAATACCACTTGGCCTCTTTTAACCCAAAACTCCTTATTAATCAGCCACCCCAAGGAATGCCAGTGTTACTGTGTATTAAGTTTGAAATTTGATGATTTATTCCCCTACATTCAAAATCTATTCCCTCTGAATTGATAAAAATTTCATGCTAGCCTTTGCTGCTATTGCAAATTTTGGATAAAGTTTAAATTCTTAGAAAAGGCAACTAGTGATGATTTAAAAATATTTTATGAAGAACTGACTTCTGGCTGTTTGGTGTTTAAAATACGTGTTTTCTTTAGGAGATACTAAGTTCACTTGTTGCAGCCTTTCAGAGGGCGGAACACAAGTGTCCTTCCTTGCCTTGATTTTCAAATGATATCTCTGTCCCAGCTTCTGATAAGCATTACCCTTCTTAACCCCAGAAAAATAGGTAAGGTTTTAACTTTGCTTTGAAATTCTTTTTCCCCTAGCAATTTTTATTTAACGGCAAATTTCTCCAAAAGATAGGAGGACGAAGGGATATTTTTAGCTCTGATTTACTGAAAGCTGAAATATATATCAATGGCCTGAAAAATATATATATTGGCCTGAAAGCTTAAAATATATATTATGAGGCACAATAATGTTGGTCTTTGTCTCTTGAAGTTTCAGGATTCATACTCAAAACATCAGCTAAATCTGCCAAAGTTGTCAAGCTCCTATGTAAATTATAATTTTTGAAAATTTGCAAGTGTCTACTGTTTGAAAAAGAAAAATGATGCTTTTTTTTTCAGAGTATGATTAGTAAGGATTATGTTTGTAGATTCAGCAGAGTTGGCAGCAACAAAGTAGAGTTGGGAGTTGATCTTTTGCAAACCTTTTTGTAAGTCAGCAATGTGAGTTGGCAGTAGATACCAGAAAGTTTGTTTCCAGTCTGTTTTAACTTTGGCAATATTCAGAATCCAAGAATCCAGGCATTCTTTCCCCCTCCATTCAGTTATCTGATTGAATTCTTTTATTTTTTGCTACTAACACAATAGTTAGAACAGGATTTATCCCCAATTTCGTAGAGTTTTCAATAATGTATTTCTCTGTTCTTCAGTTTATTTTACTTTGGAGCATAACTCTGGAGGCAAAGCTTCCATTTTAAAATAACATTGATGTGCTGCCTTCACTTCTTGAATCTAAAAATCCTAAATTAACTTTCACAACTGTATGTCTTGTTTATTCAGATAATTGTGATAAATTTTATTTAAAAGATAAAGGAGCTTACCTAAAAAATACCTGTACTTTAGTTATACTGTAAGAATAGTAGTGTGCTTCCAGGTTTCCAAAATGCCCATCAGTAGAAGACTGGATAAGAAAGCTATGGTTCATCTACTCTATGGAATACTACTCAGCTATTAAAAAAAAAACGAAATGCAGTTCTTTGTGGTCAAATGGGCCCGACTGGAATCCATCATGCTAAGAGAAATGAACCAATCCCAAAAGGTTAAGTACCACATGTTTGCCTTAATCTGAGATGAAAAGATGACAACTTGGAAGATAGTACCTGTATATTGTAATATTAGTGCAATCTCTAACAACCTGTATCCAGTGCAATAAGATAACGTGATATAATCTATAAACCAACAATTAATGTCAGAATACTCAAGATCTCCATCGAAAAACTGTAAAACCTACTATACCCTCAAAAAAAAAAAAGAATAGTAGTGTGTGTTTATGAAGGACCAGCCAGTATAATATCGGGGGGGGAAGTCAGTGGAGGGCAGAAGGGAACTTGGAGAGGGGAACACGAAATCCCATAGCCTATGGAACCACATAATAAAACAATAAAAAATAATTTATACTGCTATTATTTTCTATCTCTTTCATTTTATACACACACACATCTCCAACAGATACTTTATATACCTTGGTGTTGGCCAGGATTTTGTCTGAAGGCTGTGTCATTTTATATTATGTGTCTTACTCCCAGTCAGGAAGATTTAGAGGAACTTTACATTGGGAATATAAATTTATTTTCAAACCACTTCTCCAGTTGGGGAGGATTTGATTTGTGCTGTTTTGTAGTCTGTAGCTCACAATCTTTACGTCATAAATAATCAGATTTTCATGACCAATTTTGAGAGTTCCTTAAGATTTTTACATTGTAAGTCTTAATGACATTTGTTCTTATAGATCATTCTATATTATTGTAGGAAAAAGCAACCTGAAATTGTTTCTACTAGGTCAAATGATAGACGCTACATGCTAAGTGTTTCATTTTAGTTAAGAAGAGGAACAAAATGTCCACATTTAACTGTCATTCTTATTTCCACCATAGTTGTCAGGAAGTGCCTAAATAATGAAATACTGTTTTTCGTGTTAATGTGCTTTGCCGTCTAACTGAATCGTAAGTTTGAAAATAATAATTTTTAGTTATTATTGAAAAAGGTGTGGTGACAATTATCCAATTTTGGTGAGGTACTGGTTTCTCACTATGTCTTCCAAATGTATTGTTACTAATGTTTTTCTTAAATATTTACTTACTTTGAAAGAGAGTTAGAGAGAGAAAAGCCGCTGGTTTATTCCCCACATGGCCTGGGCTAGGATGAAGCCAGGAGTTTGTTCTGAGTCCTCCATGTGGAAAGCATGGCCCCCAACACTTGGGCCATCTTCCATTGCCTTTCCCAACCCATCAGCTGGGAGTTTTAACAGAAGTGAAATAGCTGGGACTTGAACCAGTGACCCTATGGGATGTTAGAATGTCAGGAGGCATCTTGTGGCTCCTGTTTTAAAAATGATCCCATGTATGGAATTCACGACAATACAGTTCAGTTTTCTGAATCCTGTATCTAGTGGGGTCAGGTCCTAGCTGGATGCTCCTCTTAGCTCTTTAGGGCCCAGCCTGCGTCCAGCTAGGGAGCTGCCACATGATGTCCCCAGGTGGCCACCTTCGTCTTTTCCATCTGCCCGTTCAGTTCTTTAGCTTTCTGCTCTTCTTCCATTCTGCATTTCAGACTGTTCCCTTTTATGTTTCTTTCAGTCTGTAACTTCAGGATCTGTCTAGAAATCTGTTTATAGCAGAACAGCTCCAGAAAGTGTTTTCAGAGGATAATGTCAAAAACTGTCCCAGTTTTGTTTTATTTTTCTTCCCTTTTAAAGCTTTCAGTCAAGTATATCTTGTGTGGCCCATTTTAACCTTTTGATTTTCTTTTTACAAATTCTTAGAGAAGCTGTGTGTTTAGAACATTCTGTTATTTATTCCCATTAGTTCTTTGTTTTTCTTCCTTTTTTATTCTTATTTTCCATATTGCAGTTTCCTAGATATATGCTTACCCTTTATTTTATTGTGTTTTATAATAAGATGGTCTTTAAGCTGTGGTTTTGACTCCAGTGTTTTGGTTTTGATGTGTGTCCTGACATCGTAGACATAAGCAGTGATAGAGACTCCAGTATGGGAGATGAATTTTCCATTGCCTGAGCACTCCCAGTGCAGGCTTGCATTATGGCTGCACAAGCCTACAGAACCGCCGGCCATGGAGTAGGGTAATGCCTCCCCACGTCCTTGCCACCAGGTGTTAGAAGTAGAGTTCTCTCTGTAGGCAGTCCTCATTGGGTAAGTAGAACATCAACGTGTTTTTTATTGTATTTCTCTTATTGCTAGGGAGCTTATAGCTCTTTTTTTCTTGTGAAACATCAACCCTGCTTCAGAATCTCATGGATATAATTTTTTAAGTGACTATTTGATATTAAGCTCATTAGAATTTGTTAACATTGTAAATCTTATGAAGCTCATGAATGAGTTTCCAGAGAACATATAAACTGCTGGCCAGCTCTTCCTCCGCTGTTTTTCAGACGGCACATTTTACACGTTCTCCTAGTGCTGGAAAATAATATGGTTCTGTAGAACGTTAACCTTCTGGAAATTTTTTTTCCTGATTGCTTAAAACGTCCCAAAGTTGTATGTTGAATTTATTTAACTTTAAAAGTGAAAATTCTGCCTGTCTTCCAGAAGCTTGATTACATCAATATATTATCTAAACATACAGGCACAGAAATGGATAAACGTGTTTGGGTTGAAAACTTAGCTTCTACCATATGAAATAACTTCAAATGCAAACTATTGGAGCTTGAACATCTGCATTCCTTTTATTCTTTTATCTTCAATCGAAGAAGAATGAATGCTTTGCACAGATGTAACTGCCTGGGCAGAGCCATCCAGTCTGTTTACCCATGATGCCGTTGCTAGAAGCCAAATCATAAGGTTTTGTTGTTGTTGTTGTTGTTGTTGTAGTAATGGAAGAGATCTTTCATGCTGATTTTACGTGACAGGAATGTTTGGAATTGTTTCTTTTCCAGTCACCAGCCCCAGGCTGCCCATGCATTTTGGATTCAGAAATGAAAGCTGAAGCCACTTAGGCAGAATTATGGGACAGCTAAGACTCTTAGTTTTATTGTTATGAAAAAGGAAAATCCATTCTGCGATCAGAAAAACAAATGCCTAATTTAATTACGAATCAGATACAGTGCTGTAGTTGTAATGGAAGTTATTTTTGTGGTATAAACTAAAAGTGTTATCTATCCTTACTCTCCCTAAGGAGTAAGTATTTGGTTTACTGGTGGAATTTCAAATATTCCTTAAGCAGCTTAAAATCAGGTAAAAGTAAAATAATCCATAAATATGCATTGTGTCATGTAAGTCTGGGCAGACACAGTAGAATATTTGAGGGCTTTTTTTTTTTTTTGATTGGGTAATGATGGAATCAGTTGGGAAACCATATTGTGTCTGTGTCTGGAACAATAATGTGGCTGTAATTAGACTCACTTCTCTAGAGAAAAGATGTAACATTTTGTTTTGATTCATGAATCCCTTTTATCCTTAAAGATGATAGGCAATTTTAATATATTGACATAAGTATTCTATTTAGGAAATAAATTTTATTTAGGAAATTAATTTAGGAAGCCTAAATAACATTTATAGAATTCTTATTTTATTTAAAAGATCAATTTATCTATTAAAAATGCAGTTATATATATAGAGAGATCTTTTTCTACTGGTTCATTCCCTGAATGGCCACTAATGGCTTGGGCTGGGACCAGTCTGAACACAGGAGCGTGGAATTCCATCTGCACCTTCCATCTGGGTGGTGAGAGCTGAAGCATTCGGGCCATCCTCTGCTGCTTTCCCAGCAGCTGGGTTGGAAGTATAGTAGCCAGTACTTGAACCCATGCTCATTATAGGATGTGGTTGTCAGTAGGCAGTAGCTTAATTCACTGTGCTAAAGCAGTGGCCATAAAATTTTCCTTTTGATCATTATTTTTAGAATGGGCCTCTAGGGAGCTAGTGCTGTGACACTGCACATATGGCCATTACTGCTACTGAGCCTGGGAAAGCTTGGAGGGTGGCCGAGGTGTTTGGACTCCTGTGCCTATGTGGGAGAACTGTTGGCTCCTGGCTTCTGTCCAGCCCAGCTCTGGCTGTTGAAATCATTTGAGGAGTGAACCAATGGATGGAAGATATTTCTGTCTCTCTTTAACTCTTACAAATAGTGTATATCTTAAAAAAAGAATGAGTTCATCTGATATTTATGGGGGAAAGAAGAGATAAGACTCCTGTATTAATGCTATTAATGAAGTCCTTAATGCCTGTTATTTTGTCTTAAAGGATAAATTCATAAGTTTTCCCTTTCATTAATGAATGACTCTCACTTTGAAACTAATCACAGTGTAATTTTATTCATTACTATGTGAAAGTTAAATAGATTAGCACTGTAAAGCCTAATGGAAAAAAAACTACAATTTTAAAGTTAATTTAAACTTGTAGGCTGCATGTAAGAGTAGCTTGAACCTAACTGCTCAGTAATTTGATGTTTTAATTCTTACAGTAATGTAGGCTGATTAAACTGGAGATTAGACTCAGACTAAAATAGCATTGATTGCTGTTGAAGAAAGGAGGGCTTGATTTCTTTAAGTTTTCTTTAATTCCCTGGAGCAGTAACAGCTCCCCAGTGAATTGTCTTTAATGAGCTACAGGTGAAACAGATTAAAAACTGAAATGATAGCATGGTTCCCATTAGAATGCCGATGGCATGTGTGTGTTGTCCCTGACAAAGGACAATGTAACAAAGGAGACATCAGCTAGCAATAGAGTAAATGAGTGTTTGCGACCTTAGTCACAACGATGATTCCTGTGGTACTATAAATATATATTTTACTACTTGAGACATCAGAGAAGTATGGAAATACCTGCACCCTTCCTTCGTAAAATTGAGACTTTTTACATTATTTAATTATCATTTTCTATGATATGTTTTTGTGGGTATAGGGATTCCCTCCCAATTCCCTTTCCCCTGCCCATTCCACCCCACCTCCCACCACCACGTTCCTCCACATCAGAGTCCTGATACACAATGTGTAATTCTGAAGTTCTCTAGATGGATCCCTCACTTAAATGAAGTTGGGGTGTCCTCTTAGGCAAGAGCAGTCAACAAGAGAAGGGCTGTGGTTTTTAATGTCTTCAGTGTTCATGAGTTATTAATTAGTTGTTAATGTGTTTACTCGCTTTTAAAATGTTGTCACCTCATTTTCTTATTTTGTGTATCAAACTTCTTAATTTCAAAATAAAAATGTAACTGAACCTTGGCATTTAAACACAAGAATAGCCTGTCTGTTGAGAATAAAGTCCAGATTTATATTACTATCTTATGTCATCCTTTCCTAGTCTTAGATTTGTAAAAGTTTAAATGCTATAAAATGACACCAAGCTTGAATATACTGTTACCTGTTGTAGCAAAATGGAAAAATTAACTGATACGGAAGTAAAGGGTGTGGAGTTCTTGCTTAGAGTAAGTTCAAAAGTGAGGATTTGTGTTGTGTCCTCCTTAGAAGACTTGCTTATTTTTAGCTTCTGTCCTAAAATTAGAGCTCTACTGTTTTCAGTTCATATTTTGGCAGATCTTCAAAAGAACATCAAAATTAATTGACAAGTATTATGGATGCCATGCTTAGTGCTATAGGAGAGTGGAAACGAGCACTTGTGTTTGGAAAATGGCTTGATGGCATCTCTATCCTGGTCTTTCTTTAAAGGGTTGTTTTGTGCTTGGCCTGGTTTATATCTGCCCATGTGTCTGTAATTCCCTTGTACTTCTCCTTCATGCTTTCCACTCTCAGCCTCCTGGAGGATGCAACATGACAGACATTAGCCGTTGTAGTTCTGCACATGATTGAAATTGACCTACTCTTGTGTGGAAGTGTTGATCAGTGAGAAGCATTCTTGGTGTCCTGTGGTCATTCTATCCCTGCTGTTTCACAAAAGAAAGACTTTTGCCCAGTCTTCTAGATTGATCCAGCCACAAAGGAATCAGATCATTGTGGAGGAACCACAATTCTAAACCCTGCAAACTCTAACAAAGAACCGTTAGCTTCCAGAGGGTTAGAATTTCAGTTACTGTCAACATGCTTCTCCTGAAAACATCTCTGCCTCTATGTAAATAATGGGATTAACTTATCTCATCAGAAAATAGCCATCAGCGAGGAAGAACCTGAGTTTGAAAGGAATATGTGGCAGCACAAGGGGGAATTGAACCTATTCAGCCTTTCTGTTCTTAACCTGTCTTCAGCTTGGTCTGTACATTCAGCCATAAATAATGGCTTCCTTTAAAAATATGTGGAAGATGAGTGGACTATTGCCTGGCAGCCAGCTGTAAACCTTTCAGACACAAGCAACAGTGATGATGATGTGAAACACGGGAAGTGTGAGACGATGAGGTGCAGGATAATGAAGTGGGACAAAGACATGTCAGCCCAGAACCATAATAGAAATTGCAGGATTGAAATCAGTTTCCTATGCAGTCACGGGGAGTCTTAGCAGTACATGCTTCTTTTGATAGTAGAACAAGGAATACCCAGCGGTCAAGTTCAAGTCAGATAGATCTCAATTTTATCAGTGTCTCACCATAAAATAGTGATTTGCTGGTCACGTGCCATTAAGGACTTGAGTTCAGAATTTTTATCTCAGGGCGGGGGGGCGGTCTTCTGTCCAGCAGGCCCTGAGACCATGGGGAGGTGAGGTGACAGTGCTGTTCAGCAGAAGCACTGGAGACAAACTGGTGGTGAAGAATGTCTGTTTATTTGAGAGAAGTCACAAGCTTATATAGGAGAAGGGGCAGGCAGAAGGGAAGTCCCGACAATACAACAGCATTGTGACAGGCTAGCTGATATGTCTGTCTCTTCTGGAACTTCCAATGAAGTTAAGTCAGGAAGCACAACAAGTACAGGAAATTGTATCTTAGGGCAGGCTTGTTATCTGCTGAAAAGCAGGATGACTTTAACATTTGATTTCCAAGAGTTGTTTACAAAGGAGCTCCTAGTGGAGCAGGGAAGAGAGACTGGGGTGCAGCCCATCACTCTTGCTGCTTGCCCAGTGAACAGGCCATGTTGGGGTCTGTTAGCCAAGGGCACAGTGTGCCAGGTGCCTGTATCTTCCCAAATGTGCTAGGCAGGTACAGATCCAGGGACGATCTCCCACACTTTTACATTCACAGTGGCTTTAATAACCAAAACGACCAAGAAGTACCTATGGCATGGTTGTTATTAGTTCTGTGTGTCTGGACCTGTGCAAACCAAAATGTTAGAGTCCAATGGAGAACTGCAGACAAAAGTTACATGGAAATAAGAGATGCAATGAAATTTGTAATTTAGGCATAGTTAGTATGGTTCCCAGGCATATTTCTGTTTATTAAAAAAACAAATGGAAAAGAAACACTTTTTGGTATGGGTAGGAATTGTGAAACATGCATGTTAGGGTGCAAAGTGTGGCCTTATACTAGCTGTTGTTTCTGTTCTATCTGAGACTCTCCATTCTTAACCGTGGTCACCCCAAAACAGTCTGAGGGCAGTGATTGGTAATGTGTTTGCTGTGGTTGGAGAGGAGAGAATGGCAGTGCCTGAGCATGCAGACAGGAGGAACACATGCATGGAGGATGAAATACTACCCACAGGAATTCCAGTTTTCTATCATTTCTCTCGCTCTCTACCTCCCCTCGCTCTGTAGTATTTCAAATTACTCTTCCTTCTCTCGCTGAACATACCACAAAAAAACACCATCATTTTTTGTTGTGCCATCAATTGAACATCACCATTACCATCAAAATCATTATCTATGGTGTCTCCCATGTGCTGGGGTTGCTCCAAACCTTCTGTGAATATTTGCTCAGTAATTTTACTGTAACTGTGAGATGGATGCATTAGAATCATCATTGTTCTGCAGGTAAGGGTAATACTGACATACAGAAGGTGATGCTGACCACCAGAAGTTGTGTAAGCTGCTGTGGGTTACATAGCTACTGTCAGCCATGCTTGTATTTTCATGCCCAACACCCAAGGAACGGTAGATTTTAAACCATAAAAGGTTAGGTAAAATATCTGTTTACAGGATGCTGTTTCTAGATATCTGTTTCGTTTCATGTTGTTAATGTCTTTGAATGTACACTCAGAAGGTCATTGTTTGTAGTGTGAGGATTAAGGATTTCTTTTCCCAATTTTCCTGTTTCCAGAAAGGTTTTGTTGCTTCATTTTAAGCAAAAAGGTTGTTTTGTGTGTCCTTGGATATGGTTAAAATGATTCATAAGTGTATAAAATCCAACATATTGGCTTTGTGTGATTAGAGACTTTCTCTTATTTATACAAATTCTGCATTTAATCATATGGTGTCATGCTTGACATGATACTGTAACACACTTGTATTCAAAACCATTCTGTTTTGTTAGTTTTATTAGAGAATCATATTAATAGGTGTACCTGTGTTGAGCTCTTTCTTCATTCCCAGGAGTAGCTTTGTTTCATCTTTGTATGTTTGTCTTTGCAATATTAAATTCTCGTATCCACTGTGATTATTTTTAGAATTCGCACCTCTGCCGTCATAAAATGGTTGCATTCCTTCCCTTTATCCCTTGTCTTGATTGGTTTGAGATTTTAATATTAAGGATTGGGAAGTATATTTTCTGTGTTCTGTAGTTATTTGCACTAGAATTGCAAAAATGTTTTGGAAAATTCTGTAATTCCATTGTCCAAGACTCCGTTACATTTGAGTAGACATTTTGGAGAATATTCCATTGGGGTCATCGGTGTATAATGCTGTTCTAGGTGTTACTCATAAATCAAATTGAGTGAAATACATTTTTTCTAGACACATGTGTTTCATCCAGATATGAAAGTCCCAGTCTGTCTCTGGAAAAGTCGCAGAAAAGATCCCAAGCGCTTGGGTCCCTGCGTTCGTTTGGGAGGTCTGAATGAAGATTTTGGTGCCTGTCTTCAGCCTGCCCTTGGTTTTTCTAGCTGTTTGGGAAATGAATGAACAGATGGAAGATTTTTGTTTCTCTCCCTTTTTCCTCTCCTCCTCTCCATGCAATTAAGAAAAAAAAAAAAGAAAAAAATGATTTAGTTACATATTTATTTGAAAAGCAAAGTGACAGGACAGAAAAGTGGATCTTCCATCTGCTGATTTAACTCCCCAAATGGACACAATTGCCAGAGCAGGGTTGGTCTAAAGCCAGGATCCTGGAGCTTCTTCCAAGTCTCCAACATAGAATACAAGGACCCAAGAACTTGACTCATCCTGAACTGCTTTCCCAGGTCATTAGCATAGAGCTAAATAGGAAATGAAGCAGCCAGGATGTGAACTGATGCCTGTGTGGGATACAGGAGCAATAGACAGATGCTTAGCTTGTTAAGCCAAGGTGCCTGCCACAACTTTTAAACAAATAGATATGTATTTTAAATATAAAAAAAGTACCACTCTGCTGTTTAGTACAGCATTCTTAAAATCAACATTTTAGTTACATAATTTTTCTAATCTTAATCTTGATTTAAAATTTGCCAAGGATTTATTTGCTTGATAGATCTAAGAAGTAGTTTTTATTTAATAAATCAAACCTGTTGTTTTCTAATTTTCCTAGTTCATTAATTTGTTACTAATGGGAGTTGATCTGTCATGTTTTCCTTGAATCTTTTTGCCATTTGATATTTTGCAACTTGATTTTATTGGTCTTTAATTTTTACTCATTGCTATGTTAAAATACTTGTGACCCTGAACTAGTTGCCTACCCCACAATATTCTAATACCTTACAGCATGTACTCAAATAGTAAAAGCTGAATGAATGAAGGCTGCTTTCTGCTCTGGGTCTTTAGCAGTAAGAACCTGACATGCAACACATACTCAGCAGTGGAATCTGAGCTGTTGCCACAATGGCCACAGCAAAGCTCTTGAATGTATTATAGAAACTATGACACCTCTATAATTCAAGCCAGATAATTTGGCACAAATACTCACTTCTTTAGTTTTTATAAAAATAACAAAATTATAAAAATAATTCCATAGAATTATCAACTGTGTGAGTTTTACAAATTTATAGTGTCCTTCAATGAGAAGAATAACTTGAAATGTAAGTCTGTTTGTTGTTCAAAAGTTTCATGTGGCTCATAACATATATGGAAAAAGTTGTGCACAAGTTGAACTTGCTACATTTAAAATCATAATACCATGTTACTTAGCAAACGGTCCTTTTAACTTGTGTTGTTACGGATAGTGGGAGAGATCATGCGGCTCACAAGTGATCTCCCATAAGGTGTAAGGAGGAGTCGTCATGAGCCCTCCACACTTCAGGAACCACCGTGAGGCTTTTAGGTTCCTATTGGCTCGCAAAAGTCATCCAGTCAACAAAGCATACTTAGATAGTGCACAATAGAGAGTGTCCAGTCAGCTTAAATTCAGACCACACCTTAAGACAATCAGCTAGCAAGCATGTGTACAGGTCCAGATAGCTGCGGTTAGTTATGCTGGAAACAAAAAATGGAGCCAAAATGGAGTCGCATCTGTCCACTATCATGCAATATTATTACCTGGTTATACCTTGGCACAGTATCTGCCTATATTTGCCTTAACTGATAAATGTGTGAACATTTCTAGTGGATAGAATATATTTGCTCAAATATTTTTAGGAGTTTTCGAAACCAAAAATATTTATGCATATATTTATAAAATATTATAAAACCCAATAACTAATTTCATTGGCCTAGTATATTTGAATAGCTTTTATCACATAAGGTAAATAATCATGTGTGCACTTTACATTAAGGAAGCACTAGATAATTAACATTTTAGTTGCATTGACTGTGTGTGTTTTTGTTACGCTATGTCTATATCAATGTGTATGCACACACAAAAGAGTGAATTTGATACCAAATTATGGGCATGCATTCTTTTTGATACACAAATATGCTCAACATAAAACTTAAAGGTAAAAATAAGTCAAGTATGACTAAAAATAATGGGTGGAAAGCATGAAGCTGCTAAAAAATAATCTACCTACTTGTCTTGTATTTGCTTTTTTCAGAAGGAAATGGTGTCTTTGAAGTAAAAAAAATATTGATTCATCATCTTATAGCCAGAGGGATATTAATGCATTTTCCCTTTTTCCTTCTAGCACACTGATTTATGTCAGTACATGGACAAGCACCCCGGGGGCCTGCATCCAGAGAATGTGAAGGTAGGAAAAAAATCTTTCTTAAGCCAACAGTTAATGTTCTCATGCACTTAAAAACAAAAGAAAAATCTAGCATCTCTGCCATAAAAAAATGTTTAAAACTTTGTGTAAAGAGAAATCATACATAAACCACAGCCATTGCTTTAGTTGAGCTGTTAAAAACCATGTTTTCTACTAACATGTATGTTAGCCTAGTGGCTAAATCCTCACCTTGCATCTGCTGGGATCCCATATGGATACCAGTTCATGTCCTAGCTACTCCTCTTCCCATCCAGCTACCTGAGAAAGCAGTTGAGGACAGCTCGAAGCCTTGGGACCTTACACCCACACAGGAGACCCCAAGGAGGCTCCTGGCTCTTGGCATCAGATTGGCTCAGCTCACTTGGGGGACTGAACCAGCAGATGGATCTTTCTCTCCGGATCTCTTTCTCTCTGTGTATCTGTTTCCAATTAAAAAAAAATAAGCTAAACTAAAATTAAGCATTAAAATAAACCATGTTTTAGAATTACATGTTTTCATTGGAACATTGTAGTCAATAATGAGTAGGATATACTTTAATTCCATCTTTATACTGTGTAGAGGGACATCTCAAGTAGTTCTGATTTAAAACTTTGTACTGCAATATCTTTTGGTTGTAATTTGAGGCATCTTTCTGAACCCAGGCAATGTTGAGGGCAGGGATTCACTGTACATATTTCTTTGTCTTGTAGAGATATGAAAATCATTCCATTTCCACTGATCTCATTCATTGTCTTTACCAGAAATTTATTTGTTTGGTAGCTCTAAGATTACGTATTTCTTGACATGTACTATGGAATGAGAAGTCACCAAAGTTATACCTAAAACCTTAATGATGCACTTATGCTGTGGAATTCAGGTCACCACACTCATGATCCTGAGAACCAGTTGGTATGATCCGTGTGTTGGAAAGGAAAAAACTATTGTTTCTCAGTTTTTCCCACACATTAGTTGCTACTCTTTTCAACATGTTTATCTTTTGTATGTCTCCCTTTTTCTTGTAGATTGCATATATATGCATACTTACATAATATATATTTTATATATACACATATACACAAATAACTTTTCCTTTGTAAACAATATGTTGCTGTGCACATTTTTAACTTAACATGTATCTCGTACATCTTTTAAAATGAGTGCACGCTGTGTACTCCGTGCATCTACTATCTGATAATGTTCCACAATATGATTAGAGCGGTTTTCAACTGTTAATAACTCATGGATCTTTGTGTTCTGTGTGTGTGATTGCTATTACAAATAATTCTAGACTAAATATTAGTGTAGAAGTTGGCTACTTCCCTTGGATATTGAATCTCTGTATTAATTAATTTAGAACACTGGTTCACAAGGTTGTGAGTTACAGGAAAACTGATGGCTTCTATTTTCATGGCCATTCACTAGAATCAATCATTGTAGTTTTTCCTATTCTTATGAGTAAAATGAAATGTTTTTCATATTGGCAGTTGCTCAACTCCCAGTGAAAATGAACATGTTTTGACATGTTTCCTACCATTTATAATTCTGCTTCTATAAAAATTACCTGTTCTAACATTTTGTCAGTTTTTGTATTAGATTAAAATTTTTTTACTGATAAGTCATAGGTGGTTTTTAATATTGTTGACATCAACAGTGAGGTTTTTGCTGTGGTTGGTTGCATTGTTCTACTTAAAGATATGTGATATATAAAATATTAGCAAATCATTTTCCCTTAAACATTTGTATCGGTATGGTTTTCATGAATCTGCTTCCTACAGTTTTATTGATAGAGTTCCCTTATTTAAAATTTTTGACTGTGAATTTTTCTTGAAAATTCTCAATAATCAGGAAGAATCCTTAACAAATAAAAATACTTGATTTGTTAATTTTGGAATGCTCAAATCTGACTAAACATTAATGTTATACCTTGGGCATAATTTTTTTTTCTTTACCAATTCCCTCATGTATACATTCTCCTGTTCTCTTCTTGAGGTTGATTTTATTCAAAGTTGACAATGCAGTGCTCTCTTATTTCATCTGGTCACTACATCCATGGGAATCTGTAGGGAGCCCAGTTAGAAGGACCTTAAGCTCTGGAGAGCCCAGAGTTTGGCCACAGTGACTTCCAATGTTAGTGACAGGATTGTGATTTAAGAGACAAGACGTCACTGGGCTTTCAAGATCCTTGTTTGATCTTCTCACCTGTCTTCTGTGTCTTATTGATCATGAAAACTGTTGATGGAAAGGATTATGGTGAAGCGAAGAAAGATCAGGTGACAGAGCATCACTGTATTAGCTCTGCTCAGACCAAAGCCATTGCTGATTTCTGTCGTGTTTGCATGGTTATCTTCTCATTCCTCCATTGCACTGCATTTTTGTTTCTTTTTTTCTGGTGATGCTGTGGAGTTGTGTCTCTGCTTTGCTGATTGTTGATCCGGAGTCATTCCTTGAAGCTGCATTACAACATCTCCTTATCCCAGTTTTTCGTGCTGTTCTTGTACCTCATAGCTGTTCATTGTAATTCAGATACCTCATGCTTCCTGCCTCTTTCAGGCCCAAGGGTAGCAGCCAACAAAGCTTAATACTTCAAGAACTGGCACCTCTTAGGACATGGCGAGAAACTTAACACTGAATAAAATGAATAGTCAGCACAGAAATAATGCTGAAGAAATTTAATGTGACACCTACAGTGCATCTAGGTCTTTGTTAGGTAAGCAGGAATTATTCCCACCAGCAAGTTGTCTAACGGCGCAGATTGATGCCCTGCTATATATTTTGCCTCTAAAAGATTTTGATGTAATTTACTTCATCTTAAGTCTTTTTGAATATGTGAAAGGCAGCAACATATATTCCTATCTTGATGAACTTTCCCCCATAGATGCTGAGATTCTTGATTCCTTGAGGATTTCCCAAACTGTGCTGAGCAGTCCTAATTCTTGCAATGTTTGAGATGCACGAACCTTCAGTAAGAGGGCTTTAAATTAGACTGCACAAGGTAGTCACCTCTGCAGTACAATACCTAATAAATAAATAAAATTCCCATCCTAGATCAGAATCACACTTTAAAGTTTCTTTAAATAGGACAGTGGATGTGTGCTTAGACAGACATGAGTGTCACCTGCCGTGACCCACAGTGCCCTTCCTCTCGTACAGCCCTGAGACACACTAACCTCCAGCCTGGGGGTCTGCAGCAAACCTGACCTGAGCTCCTGCAAATCTGCAGTCTGAGTGCCTTGCTTGTCCCTTGTCCAGTAGCAGCGGGGAAACAAGTTACCTGCAGCTTTTTTATAACCTCCCAGAGTAAAAAGGGGGACAGCCAGGTTGGGCAGTGGCAGGCAGGAGGGAAAACTTAAGAGAAGAGTTTCTTCATGAAAATGGTATCATGTTTTAAAGTAGCTGATTTCAGTAGTCCTCTTGGAGAATTAGATCAGTCTTTTCAAGAGAACATATCTATAGGATCTGAGCAATTCTGTGGTAGAGACCCCAAGTGGCAAATAATCACGTAGCTTGGAAAAGCAAAGTGTACTTGAACTGATGAGTGAGGCAAGGATATTGATGCCAACTTCACACTAAATGATCAGTGGTATTCTTAGCGAACTAGAAGAAGGTAATAAATTCATAAAATTAGGATGCTGTATTTTTTTTAAATCAGAATTTGGTGAATGCAGAGGAAGCCTTGGGAATTAGAAATGTGACAAATTAAAAATAACAAAAAGAAGGAAGATAAAAAAATTGCCATAAAGTAGAGCAAAAAAATTGAAAATGGGAAACATGTAAAAATTTTATTTTTTTGAAATGAAGAGAGATGGAAACTATCCAAATGGACACAGGGGCCAGAGTGAGTTGGGAGAGCTGAATCCAGGAGCCTCTTCAAGGTTCCTGCCATGGATGCAGGGGCCCAACGACTTGGATCATCTGCTGCTGCTTTTCCAGACAGCATTAGCAGGAGTTGGATCAAATGCTGAGTAGCCCAGACCAAAAACCTGCACCCATATGGGGTGCAATGCCACCGCCGGTAACCTAAACTACCATACCACAGTATCAGTTCCAACGATGAAAAATAAGTGTCAACAAATCAGAGGTCCAGGGAATCCAGTATCCAAATAATCAAAGAAAAAAACAGGAGGAATTATTAGCACAGCAGTGATTGCGCTGTATGTTCTACAAATGTGAAGGACATGAATCTGTAGATTAACAAAATCTGTTAAATGCCCACAACATAATAATTAAAAAAAAAAAAAAACTGGGCTGACAATGTTAGTCATTGAGCACTGGAGTCAAAGAAAAATTCTACAAGAGTTCCAGTAACTGGATTTAGAGTTACAGCAGCAAAATAATCTCTCAGCAACAACTGGAAGGGAAATGACAGCAGATCAATAGGTTGACAATTTTAACATAAAATCACTTTCCACAGGCACAGCGAGGGAGCCTAGCAGCTAAAGCCCTTGCCTTGCATGTGCTGGGATCCCATGTGGGCATCAGTTCGTGTCCCAGTGGCCCCACTTCCCATGCAGCTGCCTCCCTATGGCCTGGGAAAGCAGTCAAGGACAGCCCAAAGCCTTGGGACTCAACACCTGCGTGGGAGACCCAGGCTTCAGATTTCAGATTGGCTCAGCTCTGGCGGTTGTGACTACTTGGGGTTGTGAATCAGCAGGCAGAAGATCTTCCTCTCTGTCTCTCCTCCTCTCTGTATAGCTGTCTTTGCTATAAAAATAAACTAAATCTTCTACAAAAGCACTTTCTACCTATAAATGTGTATAAACCCAGTGAAGTTTGAGGATAAAATTATCATTCTCTGATGTCCATGGAATTGAAAATTTTGCCAAACTTACATCAGTTCTCAGGAAGCTCCTTAAAGATGTCCATCACCTAAACTCACAACGGGAGAGAGGTGAAGGGAATCCGAGGATGGTGAAGGAAGAAATCTAGGAGTCCAGGGTGTGTCGGGATAGAAAAGTCACCTGCCCATTCAGATGGGTCTGAAGTCTCCAGGAGAAAATCCATCCGGTCTGTTGGTCAGTCGCACTATAACATACAGTGTGCCTGCTGTGTTTGAGCGGATTTGTAAGTTAAAAAAAAAAAACTGAAAAGCTTAACTAAACAGAGGAAAATGGGTCTGTAAACAAAGGGTTTAGATTATGACCACCACCAGGGAACACATGAAGAAAATGACTGCATTCATAGTAAACTTTATTCCTTAGATATGCATAGCATTTACATGATTATAACATGGGGTGTTGGTGTAACAAACAGAAACATCTCCTTAAGTGATTGTGCCATAGCCAAGTTCATGCCAAAATTAGCATCGTGGAGCTACAATCCCATCCAGCTTCCACTTTCCATAGAAAAATAAACGTCAGGACCGTTGTGATTAAGGAACTTGTTAGATGGTATTTTGATTTTTTGTTCTTCTTTTTCCTGTACCACATGACTCATTTCTTAAATTACTGTAATTACCTTTGATATTTGCACTTTTCATATGTGCCCAGTCACATATAGGTTTATTATTTTCATATGTAATTTAGTAATGAGTGATACATTTTCTGAGGATATGGAAAGTTTTCAAAAAAATAGCTGTTACCTGTTCGTGCCTTGTGTTTTGGCATCTGAATTGCTGTGCGTAGGAACAAAGAGCCCTCATTGCCACGTTGGTTTCCATGGGAGGCCACTCGCCTGATTCTGCATTGCCTTTTCCATGCTGCCTGCCTGGTTAGAGCTGAGCCCCTCCTCCAGGGTTGTATTCTGCATCTGCACTGCAGGTGAAATCAGTCTCAAAGGCATCTGACTATGACATAGTGACAGACGTCTCAAGGGTATTTCTGTTTGATGCATTAACTTATTTTTTGTTTGTTTTCATGTGGTGATATGTATTGTCACTTATAACTGAATACAAAATGAAGAACGTAAGGATAATATTTTTGAAGTTAACAACTGTGCATAATGCTTTGTTAGACATTAATTACAAACATTGGCATTAAACTAAGATACTGTAATAGTTCCATATGAATTTAAAGATACGTAATAACCAGGTGAGATGAGGAGTCAGCCTGGAAGGACCATGGCCTTTTTGTAACTCTGTGTCTAGGTGGATATTTCATTTATCATCAGATCATCAGAATATAATAAGCACTGAGTATTACGACAGACATAAAAGGCACAGCAGTCAAATTAATTTGCTCCTAAATTTGGCATCTTTTGGCTTTATAATTTCATTAGTCTGAACCATGATCGTATATAGAAACATTTTAGGAATTTATCTCGGATTTTCTAAGAGTGTATATTTTCCATGTCCACTTTTAAAATATTCCTGTTATTTATATATACATAATCTATATATACATCATGCAGTTAAGAACTGAGAGGATTGGGGACATCGCCTCCCCTGTGGCTGCTGGTTTGAGTCCTGGCTGCTCCATTCCTGACCCAGCTCCCAGCTTGTGGCTTGGGAAAGCAGTGGAGGATGTTTCAGGTCCTTGTTCCACTGCACCCACGTGGGAGCCACAATAGTCTCCTGGCTCCCAGCTTGAGATCAGCTCAGCTCTGGCTAGCCACTGGGGAAACATGGGGTATAAATCAGTGAATGGAAGATTTCTCTGCCTCTTCCACTCTGTCTCTGTAGCTCTGGCTTTCAAGTAAAATAAATAAATCTTTTTTTTTTTTTAAAGAAATTGCAAGGACTTTTCCTTTACTGTAACTTGAGTAGAGCTTCAAGTATTGGAGAAGTCATGGAGAATGCAAGGGAAGAAAGACCAACTAAAATACTATAGAGTTCTAAATTCTTAGTAAACCATGAAACAAACCATAAGTTAGTTTTGGGCTTAGACCCAGCAAAACAGCTGAAAAAGTTTTATCTTTTTTTTTTTTTAATATATCTTCCTAGCAAACACTTAGTAGATGTACGAAAAAAGAACATTTATTTTAATTGAATTGTCAGTACGGCATCCAGAAGTAAATATTCACTATTAACTAACGGCTTGTTTCTAAGCATAGTATCAATTTTTTGACAAATGGATAATTTTAGCAGTTAATTACTTGACGAGCGATTTAAAACTTGAATCAAAAGCCTGAGGATATTGGTCTAGTTATAAATATTTATGATGATTATAGGCATAGCAACCAATTTTAGGAGCATGATAATTGATATGTAGAAACTTGGTTAGATTGTTTTGGAAGGAAAGTTACATTTTCTACCTTTTATTTGCTATAAGTTATATTGGGTTTTGACCATTCACATGTGAGGCAAATACACAATTTTATTTAGCTTGATAATTTTCATTGATTTATATTTTGACCATTGACTTCTTAAAAAATGACCACATAGCCTGAATTTTTGTCCTTTATTCAGGTTTTCATGTCTTCTTCAAATCTTGATAAGCATGACAGTAAAGGTTTGTGGGGGGAAAAAAGATTAATTGATGCTGTCTACAGCTGACATCCAGGAATGTAGATGTTTGAATCTTATTATCATGATGAGCTGGAATCTGCCTGTGTTTTTATGTAATGTATTTTCATTTTCATGTTATTATAATGACTTTCTAGAAGATTCCCTCAAAAAGCACATTTGCCATGTGTTTAAATCACTGAAAATGACCAAAGTAATTTTGAACACAGCACTTTAATTCTCTAGAGTATTTGAAATCCTACTGGCATAAGACTGATTATTTTTCATTTCAATAGATACACTAATTAAGATATAGGAGGTTTATTATGGCTATTTTTCTTGTATAGTTGAGAGAACCAGCAGATGTGTAACAGAGAGTAATGCTATGCCAAATTAAGATTGTTTTATACAGATGGCACTGAGAATTGATTCCGAAATGAGACTTTTTAGTGTTCAGATAGAAAATCAAATGATATCTGATTTTCTCCATATTCTTCATTAGAACTTTCATTTAGCTCATAATGATTTTCTACTATGCATTGCCATGAATATTATAGAGCCTTCCCTTGTTCTGTGTTTCAGGAAATATGATTATTTCATGAGGCCATCAGAAAGTGTTTTAAGAATTCATCACCTGGCATTTTCTAGGCATTTTCTGAGCATTTTCATACCCTCTGTTACAACTAAGTAATCTCCCACATCCATCTATTCATGTTGTGTGGAGTATTCAGAAAGTTGTGAGAGTGTGTTTCTGCTTAGGATGTAGGGTCCATATTTAGTTATTTAAGGCATGGCTTTTTCTCCCTTGCTGTGATCTGCTGATCCGCCTGAAACAGTTTGGAAAATGACAAAGGAGTCAAGGCCGGCTAATTAAGCCCTCCATTCTTTCCTGGACACGCTTTAAAACCCAGATGGGAGAAGTCATTTCGCAGAAGGATGAAATGCACACGGTGTTCCACTTTCACTGTCTGATAATAGAAGTATGTGTCTTGTGGGGGAGTACTCCTTGGGAACAGGGGGATTCACTCATGGGTTGTAAGCCTCAAGCTGACTTGTTCACACTGCCTCTCTCTAGGACCCTTTTGTTTACATGTATCCCAAGATTGACATGAGGCCCAGGGAGAGGAATCAGCCCAGTTAGTAGAGCGCGCTCGCTCTCTCTCTCTCTCTCTCTCTCTCTCTCTCTCTCGCGCGCGCGCGCGCACACACACACACACAGCCCACAGCCAGAGATTATCCTGATTGTCTTGGAAGGACACAGCCTTTATGGCACTACCCAGTACAGGTCGTAGTTATTTTTCTTGTTTACATTCTTGTTACTTTAACCCTCTGAGAGAAAATGAAGAGAGGTTTATTGCTATATATGATCTCAGTAAGTCTTTAAATATGTGTTCCATTTGAAATTAATTCCCTGCATGGTATGGCTTGATTGGGTGAACTTTTTTTTTTTATTTGTTTATTTTAAAAGTCAAGCTCTTCCATCTGTTGAGTCATTCCCCACATTGCCACAATAGCCAAATCTAGGAGCCAGGAGCTTCATCCGGATCTTCAAAGTAGGTCACATGGGCCCAAACACTTGTACTATTCACCCCTGCTTCTCGGCCATCAGCAGGGAGCTGAACTGGAAGTAAAGCAGCCTGAACTCAAACAGGTACCCGTAGGGGATGCCAGCGTAACAGGTGTTAATTTTACGCACTGCACCAAAACGCCAATCCCTAGTGAAATGTCACCTGCATCTGTAGATCAAGGTTCATCATCTTCATCAGCTGTTTGGTTCACATTTTTGAAGAGATTTATTTTTTTATTGGAAAGGCAGAGATCTAGAGAGAAGACTGAGAAAGATCTTCCACTGCTGGTTCACTCCCCACATGGCCACAACAGTGGGAGCTGGGCTGATCTAAAGCCAGGAACCAGGAGCTTCTTCTGGATCTACCACGTGGGTACAGGGGCCAAAGACCTTGGGCATCCTCCACTGCTTTCCCAGCCGATAAGCAGGAAGTTGGTTTGGGAAGCGGAGTAGCTGGGACATGAACTGCCTCCCATATGGGATGCCAACACTGCAGAGCAAAGGAATAGTAGTTGTTTTGGTTTAGCATGTAAGATGTTATTTGAAGTGGTAATAGCATTTAAACTCTGACATAAATACTTGTGTTTTATACTATTCTAGTAGCACATTAGTACTGTGAAATGTGTCCAATGTAATGTGTAAATTATACAATAATGTTCAGTAGCTATGGCTTTATTTATATCTCCTTTTTATCTCTGTATAATCTGCCAAGTATTCTTCAAAAATTTAGTTCATTAAATTTCAGTGATGCTTTGTAAAAATAGTAGCTATTTGGGGGTACTTACTAAATATATTATAAGTTAAGATTTAGTGGTTTTATTGGATCTCTTGAAATTCAGCTAATGAAATGCATCATGAGTCATTTCATGTAATTTTTTTCAAAATTGAGGAAGACGTAATGTTGTAATAAACTATCATGTTATGCATATTTTGAAATATTTTGACATCCATTTGATGATTTTGAGAAGTGATGTTTGTAATTATTTTTCTATTCTATGTAGTTGGATATAGGGTTTATGTCGTGATTGTACAACACGTGTGAGCTTTAAAAACTGTTGCCAATGAAATATTATTGGAAGTTTTTATTACTGATTTACAACCGTGGTTGTCACATGATCTGGCCTTGAGATCACATTGTATAGCACTTCTCATCACACACCATGTGCACTTCTGTGAGGGCAGCAGAACTCTTAACTGTGGCATCAAAACATCAAAATAAGACGGAAGTGGGTTCAAATAAGAGTCCCTGTCAGTTACTCTGTATCTGTCTCTAAAGCTTTGTTTCTGTTTCTCTTATGCAGAGACCGTAATGCCTCTCTCCTCTCTGGCAGGGATGTTGCGGGGATGATCCAGTGGTTACACAACACTCACAACACTCAGCACAGGGTTCTCTCACACACTCTAGTCACATAGGTTGTTGCACTTGTGGAGTCCCTTCATTTCTGTGCGTCAGAAAATTATGAATTGGTGTCATTTGCACGTGTGAATGCCTGCTAAAGATACTTAAGAGTCAACAGATCATTTTCAAGAAGAAAACTTAAGATACCGAGCTGTTAAACTTGGCCCATGCCATGGGCAGAAAAGTAGCTTAGCTGTCTTTGTAAGAATTGCTGGTGTGTCCTAGGAGCAGGGACCACAGCAATGATCTCTTCTTAATAAAGTTACTGGTCTGCTAGAAGTCCCAAGAAACCCAGGATATATCGCTTAAAGGAAGCTGGATCATTCCTTGAAAAGCTGTGTTCACCTAATTTGTCATATATTACACAATCCGTGTATTTATGAAAATTCATGGATCCTATCAGCTCTTGGCATAAAATAATTTGATCCTACATCTTTATTTATAGCTAGTATTTTTAAACTGGCTGACATTTTTTCTTTAAAATATGTATTTAGTTTTTGAAAGGCAGAGTTACAGAAGAAAGAAGAAGAGACAGAGTTCATCTGTTCATTCACTCCCCAGATAGCAGCAATAATTGGAGCTGAGTCAGTCTGAAGCCAGGAGCCCAGCCCGGGCATTATTGCAGGATCCAGTTGGAGTGCAGGGGCCCCAGCACATGAGCAAGCCTTCCTCTGCTGCTTTTATAAACTTAAATAGTGAAAGAGTTTATTCTAATAATGTTTGCCTACTTAAAATTCAAAGGGTTTCAGAGGGAGTAAGACCTCCGATAACAGCATAAGGGCTACTCCATGGAAATCTTGCCAGGGCACTGAGAATATGAACTTCCACTGTGGATGGCAAGACAAGGATAAGGATGGCTGCCTGCCAAGGTGTCCCATTCTTCCAGCATGACTGCAGAAAGTGAGCAGATTCAAAGTAAACTATGAAACTTCAGTGATCACATGGACAGACTTGGAGGAACCTCTTCTTAGAAAAGTTGAATAGAAAATACAGAAATGGCAAAGTATTCTTAGGAAAACCTTATGGTTGCTAAAGTAGATAGATGGGAAGATGACAGGAAAATGTGTTATTTTATGAGTTTCAGTACATGAAGCTGCCTTCTGCCACACTATTTATGTCTGGAAATATTTTAAATAGCAAAAGCAGAAACTCGGGGATCACATGCTCGTTGCATGCTCGTTGAGACTTTTTAGAAACCTGGGTTCACTTACTAGTAGAAGACCCCTGACTCTGCCATGCATGTGTTCAGTATACACCTCACTTAAGATCATGAGTTAGAGTGGAACATTCACAAGCTCTATGTGATGACTGGATGACTTAGAGACTTTGCTAGAACTTTTGTTTTCTCATTAGCTTAAAGGGAAAGTATAAACCTGTAAAGGATTGAGTAATATATGTAAAAGGACTTGGACAAACTCTTCGATTGGAGCAAGCCTTTAGTTAACATTGGGCTCTCTTCTTTTCAGTATGTGAGATGCCATTGATCACTAGTTCTTAGCCACACCAGTGCTGTTGTGTGTGGTCCTCCATGCAGTGGTTCTTTCTGCTTTTCCACAGAGTGTCAGCCATAACTCATTGTAGTATGGTTTAGTTTAACCATCAACCAATGTGACTTATGCAGGACCTGGATGCAGACATTAAATGTTTGCCCACAGTTATAAAGCAAGAAATTCCTCTGGCTTGAGTTATTAAAACATTCACTGAATCCGCCATGCGGCCCTCTCTGTTACTCTGCAAGGTCCTGCTATCCTAGAGCTTTCCTACCTGCAGCTGCCCGTGCATTTATGTGTGAAACACATTAAAGCAATATTTATTTATTATCCATTGCACAGTTTTGTAGGTATAGGGCTCCCCCCCTTGAATGCCTTTCTGCCTATCCCTTTTCCTGTCCCTAATGTCCCTTGTGTTTCACAATAATATAGCCTTTTAGCTGTAGTCTTGACTGTAGTGTTTTGCTCTTTGCCTGTGTCATGGCATTGTAGTTGTACACTTGCAATCTCATAAATGAATGATGTGATGGAGACCAGAGTACCAGGAATCAAATAAAAACTGCAATATACATCTCTACTCCTGAAAAAAAAAGTAGACCCCCAGTAAAACTTAAATATACCATAACAAGAAAATAAAGCATTATTTATAAGGTACACTTTAATGATTTCAGCGAAATGTGGTACCATTCTTAAATGAATTTGTCCTACTAAGTTGACAGGTTCACATTTCCATCATGTTGTCCTCTTTAGTGAGTTTTAACTTTTCTTCTTCTGAATTATGCATGCTGGGTTGGTCTCAGTTTTTTTCTCTTAGAAATAATAGAAGGGGGATTGAAATATCACTCCAACTTAGTGTGTAGTGAATACTTGATCAATGCAGTATTCATTTAACATTTTATGTGTAATGAATTATGTTTTCTGAGTAGCCAGTTTTCTGTGATTCACATCTTAGATTTTTCTTCTTGTAAAGGCAGGATAAGTTTTATTGCTGTTTGTTCTTATAACTTCCAACTTTCCTTTCAATACCCATACTTGGTGTTGCAAGAACAACACAGGACTGTTGAAGGGACAGTGGTCCATGTGTGTGTGTGTGTCTTGTCCAGTAGGCTCTGGGGAACCCATGTTGTATCTTACTCATCTTTGTTGTCTTCCTCCATGGTTGTACCTGGAACATTTGATCAAATCCTAATAAACCATAAATAAATTATTCTGTGAAGATGTGTTGATACTCGACTTTTTGTGTTGCTCAAATAGCTGAAAACTTGGTGGCTACATTTGTAATGTTTGGGTCTTAGTTGTCATGTACACACTTATAATTGGAGTGTGTGCCTGTACCTTTTCCTAATACTGATTTTCTTAATCTTCTTTAATATGATGTCTTATTTCAATAGCTTATGGATTAACATGAGGATTATCTATTTTCTCTAATTAATAAAAGTGTTTGAAGAAGAGCCCTTTGGGGTGATTTAGTCTAATTGCTTATGGGTTATGTTTTTATCTGCCACCACCCAGATGTCTCCAAGTTCTGGTTAGTCATCACATTATTGGTGTAGGATTGCCAGCTGTGTACGCATTTTCCGAAAACAGCTGAAGCACAGTTGATGGGGTGGGATATACACCATCCTGATAGCTGTATATAGAAGCTAATCTCGGGGCATGAGTGAGTACTTTCTGTACATGTGCAGTGGGACTGCAGGCAGTACAAGTGGAGATTCTTACACAATAGAGAAAGGGTTTTCTGATAGAAGAGTTAAAGATGAAGGATGTAGTTGGGGAAGACCCTGCTCAGAGTTTAGGAGGTTGCTGACAGCTGCTTTTGAACTCAGGGCTATGGAGTGATGTTGCCTGGACTCCTGACTGGAATCAGTGGCCCCTGGGGCCAGGATATCATGCACCAATATTTTTTATTTTCAGTTGGACAGAGAAGGTTCTATCCCAGCATCGCGCCTGTGCATATTGATTTGTAGTCAAGATCCCCAGAGTGGGGTGGTTAAAACATGGACTTTGGAATCAAAGCATCGGAGCTCAAATCCTAACTCTACCTAACAGTGCGGTGATCTTGACCAATTGCATTCATTTCCTTCATTCATCAATATTCAGACATTAGTGGCAGTTCCTTCATTAAAGTGGCTGCAAAAGTTAAATTAGATGGTGCTTTATAATGCATAGGGCAGCTGCTGGCACTTAGTAGGTGTCAGGTGTTTGTGACATTAAAATGTTCACTGTGTTCAGTGGCCATTCTGGTAGGCAAGCACCTGATAGACCGCCAAAGATACTGTTTTCTACAATGCCAAACTTTTTCTTTTCCACAGTCCGTTTATTTTTGAAAGTAAATTTGTTAGGCAGTCTGCCTCTGTGTGTGTGTGTGTGTGTGTGTGTGTGTGTGTGTGTGTGTGTGTGTGTTTGGATGTATGTGTATAAAGTCTTTGAAAGCAAGATGGCTTTCTCTTTCCTTCTGAACTAAAGGAGTATGGGCTTTCTTAGAAATTGCAAGCTTTAGAATTCAGAATACTATGGGTATTGAAAGTGAGCACTGACCCTGGAAACTGCTGGTAATGGCATTAACCTAAATGTTTCCATCAGCTAAATGTAAAAATGGAGAAGATGAGAAATTAGAGTGATGTAGGCTTCCCATGGCTTAAGCCAGTAACTTCATTAAGACAAACAGAACAGACATTTATTTTCTTTATTTAGATTTTGAGAATAATGATCCCAGGCCTTCACTGTCCCCATGCATATTGTTACATACAAAAAATCTGAGGTCTTACTGTCTTTTCAAGATATGCCCTCTATAAAATTTTTTCACAAACCCTAGTTATTTAAAATATTCTGGAAATGCATGCACCTAAGGCTTAAGGACTTCCCAGAGTTCAGTCTGAATATTCTGGAGCAACTTCGTTCTATCAACATTTCACACTTCATTCAAAATTTCTCTGAAACCACCTTTGGGTGTTGGCTGATTGTATGGACTAGAGAGTTGGCATCACTAAAAAGTAATATTTGTTTTTATTTTTCATATAGGGAATCAATCTTTAACATGCGTGTGTTTTCTAGTAAATTGATTAAAATATTTTTTTTTCATGAGCAGAATATTGGGAAGTATAGTGAAACACTCTGTTACAATAGAAATATTTAATACATTCCAATACGAAACTAAACAGAAAGGGCATTAGTCATTTTTTAAGTTATTTCTTGTAAAACTATTGCTCTCAAATTCTTAACTTCTCTATTCTTGTCCATTTCCCTCAAAGATGGGTCAATTCTTTAATCAGCAAAGGTCCTGTTGGACTTGAGGCAACAGCGCTCTCTATGGCCGTATGTGCAAAAACAGTTTATTAATTAATTGGATATATATTAATTAGTTGGATGGTGTGACTTTTCATCATTTCACATCATTTTAGTTTTCCTGTGTTTTCCATTTCTTTTTTTTTTAAAGATTTATTCATTTTATTACAGCCAGATATACAGAGAGGAGGAGAGACAGAGAGGAACAGAGAGGAAGATCTTCCATCTGATGTTTCACTCCCCAAGTGAGCTGCAACGGGCCGGTGCGCGCCAATCCAATGCCGGGACCAGGAACCTCTTCTAGGTCTCCCACGCGGGTGCAGTGTCCCAATGCATTGGGCGGTCCTCAACTGCTTTCCCAGGCCACAAGCAGGGAGCTGGATGGGAAGTGGAGCTGCCGGGATTAGAACCGACGCCCATATGGGATCCCAGGGCTTTCAAGGAGAGGACTTTAGCCGCTAGGCCACGCTGCCGGGCCCTGTTTTCCATTTCTTAAAGCATGTTAATGAATTTAAGGGTACCATGTTTATGTCATTTCCATAGAATTAAACTTACGCATGGTTACATAAATGTGTTAAACAGTTTATGATATTATGGAAAATTTTTTTTCTTCAAGCATCATTATAGAGCTGAAGATTTAAAAATGTTGTAAAGAATTGATTTCTAACACTTTGGTTAATATATGGAATATACATTGAGCTAATGGTCTCCTGGCTGAGGTGGTGTAGTTCATGGTTGAGACAATGGGTTGCTTGAAAATTCTTGGATTGCATCTTAATGACTAGGCGTCTACATAATAATATTGCAGATGCTGTTTAAATAATTTGGTCGGAAATTTGGTGATGGATACTCATTTTCAGTAAAGGTGTGTAACTGGCAGACTGTATGTTGAAATTGGTCCTTCTCTGTGCTCTGTTTTTAACTTCTGCCTTCCTGTTTTTCCAGCTGTTTTTGTTTCAGTTGCTGCGAGGGTTGTCTTATATCCACCAGCGTTATATTTTGCACAGAGACCTGAAACCGCAGAACCTGCTCATCAGTGACACGGGGGAGTTAAAGCTGGCAGATTTCGGTAGGAAAGCAGTTAATTACCAGTCTGTTTTGTCACGCTGTGAGAATGCCAGGCAGATGGTGGCCCTGAGTTTATTTAGGTATGCTTCTTCTGTCATCATAGATCACGGTAAAAAATTGTTCTGGAATGAAAGAATTTTGTTCTTATTTATGATAATCTTCAAATATAATGCTTGGTCAATTTTTATAAAATTTAGGCTGACAGACATGAGTATTCATAAGCATAAACCGCATCCCAGTAATGAATATTTTTAAAGGGAAGATCTGAAAAATGTTGAACATAAAATAAACTCATGGAGACATTTTAAAAAAAATTTGCTATGAGCCTGTCAAACTTACTCTGAAGGAGAAAGAGAATATAACAAATTCACTTTACCCTTTACCAGCTTCAGTAATTATTGGTATTTTACCAAACTTGAAGAAAAGGAATTTAAACCTCTGGGTCATTTCAAAGCTTCACAGGGTTGTTCCATGACTCAAGGTGCCCTAAACTTATTGGTATGTTTGCAGTCTGGAGGAGTGCTAACCTTTCCAGAAGTGACTATTGTTTCAGGCTTGTTCAGTAACATTGTAAAAGTAGACATTTATTTTTATTTAAAATATGTGTCCTGGGGTGGGCCTGTTTCAGACATTCCTTCCTGGAAGTTTGAGACTGAGATGTCGACCTCAGGGAGCCACTGCGCGGTGTCCTGACTGCTAGTGTGCCTTTCCTGGGCAGGACGGTTGCCCGAGCTCAGTAGCACTGCACAGGCAGAGCACACGTGGTCCCCAGCACCCCTGACGGCAGCCCAATGTGTTGACATTGCATTGCCTCTATTATTTTTTAATAAATATTCTGATTAGGAATTTGTTCTATTAAGGACAGAATGAAAAATTACCCTGGGGACTTAATGATGTCTGAGGTTGTGATGTGGGCTTTTGCTAAAATATGATTACCTTTCCCCAGTCTCTCCTCTCTCCTTAAACAAATTTAAGGGGACAGGAAATGATTAGTTCTTATTTCAAGGTGAGTGGGCCGTTGAGTGCCTTTGAAATGAGTCCTATGGTTGGGTTTTATTTATTCTTCTGAAAGTGAGAGAAAAGTTAATATGGCAAGTGATAGTTCATGAAATGTTGTCATTTGAGTTTATCTACTTCGAAAACAATGATTGAAACTTGGTGCTTTTATTTCACTCAGGAAGTGAGTTCATTGAACTACACATGGCAGTTCTTGTTTAGATGGTGATGAGGTGACTATAACAGGCTCATTCTAGTTGTTGGCTGAATTATAAGTTTAATAATATTTCCATGTCTGGAGTAACTTTGGGATGATTTGAATTATACTTTTTTTAATGTTTTGAATAAAAGAGATGCTTCAGTGTGAAAAAAAAAACTTGGTGCTTTTATGGGGGGGTTGTGTTGTAGTTATTTATTGTCATGTTTGGCATAAGAATTAGTTTAGATGGCAAAATAGAAAAATCTTTGTATTATGTGGTAGAATATACTCCAAGAATAAGATAGGTGGAGGAGGGAAGGTTTCAGGGTCCTCTAATTCAATTTTATTCGCTTTATTGTGAACATGTTGTGTAGTTTGTCATCAGTAAATTAAAAAGGATTTAGACTAATTTTCCTATGGAATATTAATATACTATAAAAGATACTTATTGTAATATGTGCTTAGACTGTACATGGATCCTTTTGTATGTTTGTAAAGTACTTTTAAGTTGATTTTCTTGAGTTGTGTACCAAAGATAGAATACCCTGTGTGCATGTGCCTCCTGGAGTTTATTTCTTAATTTTATGACATCTGTTTGTAATAGGTGAGGTTGTCTTAAAATGTTCTATCAGTCTTTACAACTGAAATTTTATGATATCCAATTAAATATAACGTTTAGATGCTTCAGTAAATTTTAGATTACTCAAAGATGACAAATATTGACATCTTTATTGTATGTTTTCCCAATGTACTTCTCCTCCTCCAACTTTTTTCTCATTTCTTCCTTCATGTGCTTATTACACAGCCTCATAAAAACCAGTGTTCCTTTAAGGATGCATCATGAATACCTTTTGTTATCTTTAGCATCTAATGTTTTTCCAATCATAGTGAAAACTTGGTACCTGTTCAGTGTTCCATCAAAGAGTATGTTGGTCTTTCTAGTTGTTATACAGAGCCCTGTGTAAAACCTTTTGGTGAAACACCTCTATGTTGTGATTGTTTTTCTTTTTTATATTATTTTTATTGGAAAGTCAGATATACACAGAGGAAAATCTCCTATTCAGTGATTCTCTCCCCATGTGGCTGCAACAGCCGGAGCTGCACCAATGCAAAGCCAGGAGCCTGGAGCCTCTTGTAGGTCTCTCACATGGGTGCAGGATCCCAAGACTTTGGGCCATCTTAGACTGCCTTCCCAGGCCACAAACAGAGAGCTGGATGGGAAGCTAGGTTGCTGGGATTAGAACCAGTGCCCATGTGGAATCCCAGCGTGGGCAAGGCAAGGACTTTGGCCGTTACGCTACCACTCTGGGCCCTGTAATTGTGTTTCAGAGCTTTGTGATTCCTCACAGCTGGCTGTTGTGTTCAGGAGTTATGCTGTGCCTCGCCTGCCCCACTGCTTGGGCTTGAGGACTGCTTCCTCCAGCTTGGAATGTGCAGCTGCCATACACCCAGTGTAATGAGCGAGACTTCTTCGCCAGCTGACATTTACTGTGTTTGGGCACGGGTGCTGTCTGAGAGGAGAGAAGCACCCTGGAAACCACAGGAAGCTGGATAGCCAAGCTGAGATGACTCCAGTCGGTAGAACAATTAGAAACATACTTCGAGGTATATGAAGCTTTCTAACCAGTTTCTTCTGTCTTGACTTTTTTCTCTTTATTTGAGCGGTATGAGGTTTTGATTATATGAGACAAATGTGTCTGTATGATTTTCCCCCTCATTCTAAATTCAGCCATTTTTGTTAGAAAAATACATCCTAGGAGCAAAATTCCTGCAGTTTGTTGAGCTCTCCTGTGTGTTGGACAGAAATTCTGGCTTCATTGTCCTGTGAAGCACATAAGGTGTGTTTACTTGGTTTTTGAGGGATTCCTGGAGGGAGTGACATTTATCCAGTCTTGGTCACAGGTACAAGTTGCAAAGACAGAAATGCAGGTGTTTATCTGGATCCTTGAGTAAGGAGCTTTGCTTTATAAGGCTGCCTTGCCTTCAAGCACAGTATTAATTGCCATGTACTCATGCATGCCACTTTCTGTAGATAGCAAATAGGATAGTGATGCCCTATGAATAGAAGATACATTAGTACAAAAATGCCTCGTTTAGTTTAGAGGAAATTTAGTAACATTTCATTAGTGCGTTGCACATTCTCTCTGCTTCATAAGGTAAAACCAGGTAGTATGTTTTCAGAGACCCTTTAAGTCTTAATCGGGGTACTGTTCTGAATTCCAGGTGGTCACTGTTTCTTATGAAACACCAGAACTTATTTCCCATGTGCATTTTGAATAAGTTAGTTATATTTGATTTTTTTTCATCCCTAGATTTTTTTGATGCATAAGCTTCTTGTGGTTTTCTATTTTGTGTTGGTTTATGTTTTTGTCATAAAACAGTAAAGAGGCTGTTGCTGTGGTGTGGCGTGTTAAATAGATTCTTGCCCCTTTCTGGACACTGGTTCAGTTCCCAGCTCTTCTGCTTCTGATTCCACTCCTTGCTACTGTACCGGAGAATGCAGCCGAAGATGACCCAAGTGATGGGCCCTGTACCCATGAGAGAGAACTATCAAGTTGCTGGCTTTGGTGTGGCCCAGCACTGAGCATAACAGACATTGGAAGTATTAACCAGAGGATGGAAGATGGCTTTTTCTCTATTTCCTCTGTCTCTCCCTCTCTCTCTGTAATGCAGCCTTTCAAATAAAATGCATCTTTTTAAACAATGCTAAAATTATGTGAGGGCATTCAGAGACATTTCGTAAAAGAGGACATTTATAATGTTTTATAGGAAATATTTTCCTTTTTAGAATTTTTTGATTTACTGATTATTTAAGTGCAGAGTGACAGAGGAGAAGGATTTTCCATTCCTTGGTTCACTCCCCACATGGCCACAACACAACTCCTCTGAGATCTCTACGTGGATAGCAAGGGTCCCAGTACTTCAGGCCGTCTTCTGCTGTCTTTCCCTTGCCCATTAGTAGGATTCTTTATAGGAAGTGGGAAAACCAAGACTTTAGCTGGTACGTTGATATAAAGTACTGGCATTGTATGTAGTGTCTTTTTTTTTTTTCAAAGATTTGTTCATTTTTATTGGAAAGCCGGATATACAGAGAGGAGGAGAGACAGAGAGGAAGATCTTCCGTCCGATGATTCACTCCCCAAGTGAGCCGCAACGGGCCGATCCGAAGCCGGGAACCAGGAACCTCTTCCAGGTCTCCCAAAGCTTTGGGCTGTCCTCGACTGCTTTCCCAGGCCACAAGCAGGGAGCTGGATGGGAAGTAGAGCTGCCGGGATTAGAACCGGCGCCCATATGGGATCCCGGGGTGTTCAAGGCGAGGACTTTAGCCGCTAGGCCACGCTGCCGGGCCCTGTATGTAGTGTCTTAACTCACTGTGCCACAGTGCTGTTCCCTAAGAAAGTTTTTCAGTTCCCTCGTCCAGTGTATGCCTTTGCTTCTTGTTGTAGGTCCCGAACTGTTTCCACATCAGTACTTTCGCCCTACCTTTCTCTTTATTTCAGAAGCTAATCCTCCTGCTTTATGTACTTATTTATCATCCACGTTACATTCCTAATGTGTCTTGAGAGGCCATGTTTCCATGAACAGAACCTTTCCCATAGTTTTTTTTTTTTCTTTTTATGTGTTGAATACCACTTCTGGTATACTTGAAACTGTTTTGTTAATTTACTGGCCTATATGTTGTTTTAGCTATTTGATTATAAGTTCTGTGAGGCCAAGGACTTGACCCGTCTTGTTTGCTTGCTGACTAGTGTGTTTTATGTCTGTATCCTCACTCACCACACAGTAATTGTCAAATAAATATTGGTTCAGTGAGTACCATGTATGCTTACCAAAACTCAGCATTAGTCTAAAGGCAAAGATCCATTGAATTCACTTTCTCTTTGATCGGTTTTGGCAAACTGTTTATGAAACAGTTTTCTCTTGATTAGTGCCGTCCTTGCTGTGCAGTCAAGATTGCCAGTACAGTTCGAAGGTTTACTTTCAGTCTCTTCCACATAGGCCCTGTACATCAGTTTCATGTTTACTGTATTCCTAACCTCAGCTTCTAGAATGATCCACAAAGAGTGCTTGTAAACGTAAATGGAGGATGAGTAGGATCTGATGCTGCTACTCTGAGAACTTGTGTGGTTGAGAGATAAGTGCTGAATGCTGAATTACGAGACCTGACTCTGTACTAACTTGTGACTTTCAAGATGCCTTTTCCCCCTTGCTGAGTTTTATATACCTCATGTGCAGAAGAATGGCTTGGGCAGGAGCATGCCAAGGTCATTTCAGTGCTGGCCTTTTGTGTTGCATGTTTCAGAAAGTATTAGCCTCCTTTGTAATCACCGGTTATTCGTGGATGAGTAAAAATCTGTCCTTTGAATTTGGAATTGGCGAGTGTCCTCTGCCTCTGTTTCCTGACTTTTGATTTCATCTTTCAGAAATTTAAATAGATGAGTTTCATGCTTCTATGATGTGCATCAAGAACACATTAAGCAAAATTATTGAAGGATGGCAGTCAAATTCACGGAGAACTTAAAATTCATTTGCAGCATAATAATATGAGAATGTAATGGTATTTTTTTTTCCACATAACTGAGATGAAAGCTAAGTAGCTGAGTCTGTTGGTTTGCAGCGCCCAGGAACTCCAGCAATCTGACGCTGATGTCACCATGCGTCTGCCCATTCCTCTGTTACTTTCAAGTGTCCTGGTCTACTAGTGAAAGACAGCTGGGTTACACTTGCCTCTGAAGAAGAAGATCCAGCAAGAGTGCTGTGACATAAACATCGAGGGCCTTGGCTTATTTTCTTGACTTTCCTCACTGAGTAACCAAGCTAAATGGCTTTGTGGTTTTAATCAAGTAAATTACACAGGGCTTTTTCCCACCTGAGGTCTCCAAATATTACCTTCCTAATGTTGATTTTTTTTCCTGCTTTAGGCTGTTTTTTGCCTAGATTTGAAGGAAGGAAATTATTTTAAATCACATTTTAGATTAATTGAGGGAACATAACAGAAATGTGACTCTGTGGAGGACATGGTGAGCGCCTGGTTTGTTTGTTTTTGCATTTCAGAATTCACTTAGGGAATAGCAGAAATCAGAACAAAATCAACTTCTTTCAAATGCAGTCGAGTCTGTCAGTTTGATAAATATAGTAAAGTCTGGACAAAAACCTCTTAATCTCAAAGGTACAAACCTTTAGTCATTTTTTTTATCATTAACATACAATATTTTGGCCAAGATTTGAAGCTGTGGTCACAAATTTAAGGCCAGATGTAATGTAGTCCATCCATTTGTCATGGCCTAAAGGGCTCACTTTTACTGCATGTTTTTTCAGGATGTATTTCCTAAGTAGCAAAAATAATTGTATTACTCAGTAAAGGTTCTTTGAATGAATGTAACACATTCATGACTTTAGCGCAAAGTTTGGACAGTTGTTTTCATATAGCTAAAAAAGAATGTAGTTAGAATAATTGATATTGTATTATGAACCAAAAGAAAAAAAAGAACTATATTTTCCTGGTTTCTTTAAGGAACTCTCAATGAAAATGTATGTAATTTTAAAGCTGAAATAGATAACAAATATTATATCATGTTCATATCTATATGAACTGGACAGATTCATTCCCTGCTTATGCTTATTATCTGAGAACTGAACTATCTCTTGTATGAAGGACCAGTGATTGTTAAAATTATTTCCTCCCTGATCCTGCAGTCATCTGTTGGCTGTATCATTGAAGACTTCTGTAGTATCTGGCTCCTCCCTTCTGCAGTAGGTTTTATTCAAGAGGAATGATGATGAAGACGACCTTGGTATTTTGTTTTGTATTATCATAATGTAGTGTTTTCCAGACATGTTAATAGGCTAAGTGTGTCACTTTTTTTCCTTTTAAGCAAAGTGGTTTTTTAAGTACAGTTTCAGGCTTATGGGGGAAAAATGAGCCCAATGTACCAGGAATTCCTACCTCTCCCTTTCTAACATGCATAGCCTTCCCCACTATGAACCTCTGGCATTAGACAAGTGGTGAACCTAAATGGAGACTTCCCCATTGCCCAAAGACTGTATTTGTTTTAGCCTGAAATGTATCCACCATTAAAATAACATTCAAAGGAGATTCTCTGCCTTTAAAAAAAAAAACTGTAGGATGAATTCTTTGAAAGCCATGAATCAGACCCACAAGGATGTATATGAACTGTGACTAGTATGCATATACTGTGCACATTGTCTAGGAGAAATCTCTATGCATTAGAATGAATCAGATTGAAGCAAAGGGGGTAAGGATAGATTGCTAAGATTGGCGGCTTCAAACTCCATGGAAAGGAGGAAATTTGAAATACTTGTGGTTCAGTTTCAGCCAAATCATGCGTGTGAGGAAGCAGCACATTAAATGCAGAACAGACTGCCTCAAGTAGGCTGATCGTCTTGTTTTACGCTTTCAGTGGAAACATTCTGGGGCAGAAGAATTTCAATATGCAAAAAACATTATCTTTTTCTTTCCCTCCTGTATACGTGCCAGTTGGTTGGTTGGATGTGAGTTGGAATCCTAGGTGTGTTTGCTGAGAAAACAACTGTGTATGGAAAGATTCAAGCCCTAAGTGCCAGCCGTGGTGACTGGGGTACGAGAGTTAGAGGTGATATTAACTAGCTTGGCATTGGAGTGAACTAAAGAATGATGTAACACTCATGTATTTTGAAGGCACCAGGGGTTGCCTTTGAGTGTGGGTTTGTTGATATATGGAGTAATGCGAATGGGGGTTAGGTTCAGGTTATGACTGCCCCTTCTTTGTGGGTTCTCTGCCATTCCTTGCACTTTACATGCTAAGAAGCCATGTTTTGGGCATTTAACTCAAATTAGGCACCAGTAATATATCCATAAATAATTCCTTATTTATACTATCATGTTGGAGAACAGCAAGTGAGTCTTGCAGTCTAAAGCATGTGATGCTAAGTTCTTTACTGAAAGTAACAATAACAACAACAACAACAACAGAAAAAACTAGCTGTATACTATGGGAAGTCTGAGACATGCTATGAATTCTGAAATTTGGGATTCTCCTTTTTTAAGGATTTATTTTTTGGAAGCCAGAGAGAAAGAAAGAATAGAGACAGAGAAATCTTCTGTCCACAGGTTCACTTTCCAAATGGCCACAATGACCTGAACTGGACCTTTCTGAAGCCAGGAGCTACAAATCTCCTTCAGTCTCCCACATGGATGGGTACAGGGCCCAAGGACATAGGCCGTCCATTGCTTTCTTAGGTCATTAGCAGGAAACTGGATTGGAAGTGGAGCCACCAGCACTTAAATCGGAGCTCACAAGGAGTGCTGGCACCGCAGTTGGAGGCCTCACTCACAATACTGTGGTGATGGTCCCTAGATACCTTCAAAGTTTGGGATTATGTGCTTCTTTTCTCACATAAGCCCTGCTAGTAGAATATTAGTTTTTATTCATGTACTATTGTCTAGATTTTTAAATGCCATATAGATATGTTCAATTGATATTTCAAAATAAAGAATATTTATAAGGATACTTCAGAAAGTTTGTGGAAAATGGAATTAGAAATGTATTGTTTTGCAAAATTTTTTGAAGTCTTTAGAATTCCCAGAAAATGCATATTACAGAAAAAATATCCATGAATTTCAAAGTTTTTTATGTACTAAAATAAATATATTTCAACCAGACTTTCCCATAGTAGTATAATCTTCCACTTCTGGCACCAGCATCCCATATGTGTGCCGGTTTGAGTCCAGGCTGCTCCACTTTAAATCCAGCTCCCTGATTATAACCTGAGAAAGCAACAAAGGATGGCTCAAATCCTTGGGCCCCTACATGCATGAGGGAGACATGTTTATCTATATGTGTGTGTGTGTGTGTGTGTGTATTTGTATTTTGCATAAAGGTTGTCTTATATGAGAGAGAACATTTGCTATGTTGCCTTATATAAGAGAGAATATATATTTGTTCTTTTATGATTAGTTTATTTCCCTGAGCCTAACAGTCTCTAATTAGGACCATTTTGTTCCAAGTGGTTGAATTTTATTCTTTGTAATAACTGAGTGGTATTCCATGGAGTAGATATACCACAATTTCTTTATCATTTGACAGATATCTGGGGTGTTTCCATGTCTTCACTATTGTGGATTGTGCTGCTATAAATATAGGATTGCAAGTCATTTTTGCATATACAGATTTCACTTCCTTTGGATATATTCCCAGGAGTGGGCTGCTGGGCATATGGTAGATCAGTTTTCAGTTGTCTTGGCACTCTGTATGCTGACTTCCATATGGGCTGCACTAGCCTACATACCCACCAACAGTGGAGTAGGGTACCTTTTGCCTTTCAGTGTGGGTTATGTGTCTGTGGTCTGTTTTGGATATGGCTAAATGTGTTGTGCACAGATGGAACAAAATATAAGCGTTTGCTTTCTGTAATATGTAGACGTCTTCTAGATCTCAGTGTGTAAGAGTGCTCTTATTTTTGAATATTGAATTTAACATTAGGAAGTGTTCTAGTTGATGAATCACAGAATTATTTGATCCTTAACACTTAACATTTAGGAAATGAAATTGACTCAAATCTCATTTATTTATAGTAATAATCAAAATATCCCTTTACAGTTTACAATACTTTCAAAACTCTTACTTTATCTTCATAATGTTGTGAGATAGACAGTGCAGGTCTCATAATCTGCCTTTTAATGTGAGAGTACAGATTGTACTTGAAATATTAGCTCAACCTGACCAGTGTTTTTTTTTTTTAAGATTTATTCATTTTTTTATTACAGCCAGATATACACAGAGGAGGAGAGACAGAGAGGAAGATCTTCCGTCCGATGATTCACTCCCCAAGTGAGCCGCAACGGGCCGGTGCGCGCCGATCCGATGCCGGGAACCTGGAACCTCTTCCAGGTCTCCCACGCGGGTGCAGGGTCCCAATGCATTGGGCTGTCCTCAACTGCTTTCCCAGGCCACAAGCAGGGAGCTGGATGGGAAGTGGAGCTGCCGGGATTAGAACCGGCGCCCATATGGGATCCCGGGGCTTTCAAGGCGAGGACTTTAGCTGCTAGGCCACACCGCTGGGCCCGACCAGTGTTTTTAACATGGGAATATATGTTGAGTCCACAGGCTTGAGGATTATTTATCCTAAAATCATATTTCAAGTTTATTTGAATGCTTTTGCATCTTTTAAATAGTAATATGAGTCTTCAAGTAGTTCTGGCTTTTATTAATCTTTTAAATAGGAAATAAGTTCTGCTACCTAGCACTTTGTTAATGATAATCACCATAAATGAGTTATTTGTCCTTCCTCAGTTACAAGAATTAGGCTAGTAATTGGAATCAGTGCTTTCAGTATTCATACATAATATTAATTTACTTTGAGATGCACTTGTAAGTAGAAAAAGTTTGTTGCGAATTTTTCAAAGATTTATATATTTTTTTATTTAAAGATTTATTCATTTTATTACAGCTAGATATACACAGAGGAGGAGAGACAGAGAGGAAGATCTTCCGTCCGATGATTCACTCCCCAAGTGAGCCGCAACGGGCCAATGTGTGCCGATCCGATGCCGGGAACCTGGAACCTCTTCCGAGTCTCCCACGTGGGTGCAGTGTCCCAATGCATTGGGCCGTCCTCTCCTGCTTTCCCAGGCCACAGGCAGGGAGCTGGATGGGAAGTGGAGCTGCCGGGATTAGAACCGGCGCCCATATGGGATCCCAGGGCTTTCAAGGCGAGGACTTCAGCCTCTAGGCCACGCCGCTGGGCCCAGATTTATTTATTTTTGTTACAAAGTCAGATATAAAGAGAGGAGGAGAGACAGAGAGTCAGATCTTCCGTCCGATGATTCACTCCCCAAGTGACCGCAACGGTCCGTGCTGCGCTGATCCGAAGCCGGGAACCAGGAACCTCTTCCAGGTCTCCCACGCGGGTGCAGGGTCCCAAATCTTTGGGCTGTCCTCGACTGCTTTCCCAGGCCACAAGCAGGGAGCTGGATGGGAAGTGGAGCTGCCGGGATTAGAACCGGCGCCCATATGGGATCCCGGCATGTTCAAGGCAAGGGCTTTAGCTGCTAGGCCACCACGCAGGGCCCTTGTTGCGAATTGGTAATTGTTAGTGAATTACTAAGTAAATGCCTGAATAAAGTAGCACTTTTTCCCACAAACTCTGAAGGGCTCCCTGGATACTGAATGCATGGATGTGGAAGACACTAAACGCCCTAGTATATGTTGTCCTTTTACTTCCAAGGTGTAAAATTTATGGAAATCAGGAAAACTATATAAAGCAAAATTCAAAGCCTTTATAAGGAATAGACGTGTCTTACGTTTGGGCTTCGTACTTCCCACTTTCCATCTTCCTTCCTCTTTTCCATTTGTCTTATCCCATAGCCGGGGCACAGCAGTCATTGTCACTGCTAGTGATGGAGGAAGGGTGAGGAAGAATGGGATTCACCTCGTTCATAGTTACGTTGATTCCAGGGAAACACAAGTGCACAGTGTTCACGCATCATTACATTATGCTTGTTAGATTGCAGAGAGAATAGCAGAAATTACCACAGAATATTTGAAGTGGAAATTATTTGCATTCTTGTGTTATTTTTAGGAGTTCAACAGTTCCTCCCAGTTAGTTGGGTGGCTGTTGCCCCCTTTTGGTGCTGTCCTGTTTTGTGCTGAGGAGGATACAGCCAGATTGGTTTGCCATTCCTTTTACTGGTTTTGAAAATCTGAAGAATCATTTCTAAGTCTCTGGTCCTAGTACGTACATTACTGAAAGATCATTCTATTTTTTTTTTTTATTTCCTTGGTCAGATCTATTTACGGTAAGCTGCATGTATGTGTGTTTTGCCAACCTGGTGGACTTAACTGCAGTTGAAATAGAGATCAGCCAGCACATCTCCCAGATTTATTTGGTTATGGCTCAGGTTTTGACTCTGAGGAACATAATTGAGGAAATGTTTGTGTATTAGCCAATTATTGCTGTGTTACGAATTGCCTCAAGTCAAACTCCTTAAAGCAGCCTGTTTTCACTTTGTCACAGTCCCCAAGGCTGGGGAGCAGGTGACTCTGCTCCAGAGTGAGTTGCAACACAGCAAGTGTGTTGGTCCAGCCTCTGGCTTCATCCTAAGGCTCCGTTTTGGAAGGATTTGCTTCTTGGCTCACGCGTCCGTTGGTCTGCAGGCCTTAGTTCCAAGGCTGGCTGTTGGCCAGAAGCCACCCTCAGTGTCACATCCTGCGGACCCCTGCAGCTAGGCTACTGCTACATGAAATTATGCAGGCCAGTGAGCAGGTAGAGAGACTACTATGGGTCTTACCCTGCTTCCTAACAGTGATACCCCATTGTCTTCACCATGGGATGCTATTTTTATTTTTCTGAGAAAAATAAATGCACCCAAGAAACACACCCACTTTTAATATCACAGTTTTGGCTCTTCAGGCAGTCATCAGCAGGAGCGTCCCAATCATCCGCTGTGGCAAATGAAGCTCACTACAGATTGACTTGAGGCATTGGAAATGGACACATTCTTTTTCCATGAAATAGTCGTAAACTTAACATTGAAATCTGATAATGCTGCATACAAACAGGACTAAATCTTTCATTTCCTGTATCTCAGCATTTGTAAAATGTGCTATCTTAACAAAGAGAAAGCCAGGATGATTTCTCATGTGAATGCTGTTTCGTTTTTTTTTTTTCTTTAAATTCACTGTGGTTATTAAATTTTCTTAGTAAACAAAAGAATTGTTCAAGCCTATTAGAAAGTCATTTTTTATGTGCTCCTGGACTGAACAGTTCTTTAAACCTTGAGACTCAAGTACTTGGCCCATCTTTTTTTACCTTTCCAGGCATAGCAGCCGGAACTTGAAACAGAACCCTAACACTGGATGCCAGCATCACAAATGCTAGTTTTTCCCCAAATACCACAACAGCAGCCCCCAAAGTTAAGATTTCTGGAAGTATTCAATGTATGTTGTACTCCAAAAAGCAGCAAGGTGCAGTTGAATTAAGTGAATGTTGCTTAGTTGTTGCTGTAGTATCACAGAGATAATGAACATAAATACCTAGTCAGGAATTGATAGTTGCATTGAAAACTAAAATGCAAATTATAGATTCCATATCATAATAACTATCCTTAGAATTTTTGCAAATTTCTGACTTCTACCACACTGTAATATCACTAGCTGCTATTACTTCTCTGCAGTAAACGAGGGACTTCTTTCTTTCTTTCTTTTTTTTAAGAATGTCTTTGCTTACTTTGTTTCAGAACCAACTGAGCAAGCCCATCAAAAACCAAAGATTCAAAAGCTTGATATAGAAGAAGGAGGTCACTTTATGGCACAGCACACACTAGGCTGCAGTTGGAGTGCTGTGAGAGGTGGCATTCATCCTAGGCATCCCTCTTTCTCTGCAAAGTCGTACTTAATAATGTCATATTGTTGATATCAAAGTGTTTCCAGGTTAAAGCCTAGTCAGATACCATGCCAAGGAATGGATTCATCTTGAGACGTAGATAAAGTCAGTAATACAAAATAAGATTATTTATAGCTTTGTGATGATATTATTGAAAATGGGTGTTAGTACAAGCAAGTAATTTTGGCTTGCCTCTTGAGTAGTGTGGCTTGAGCTGTAACCTGTAAGTTATGATGCTGCTGGAGTCATCTGAATAATATGTTAGAGTGCCTAGGTTCAGACCTCAGCCCTGTCCCCACTTCCAACCTCTAGCTAAAGCACACCCTGGGATACAGCAGGCAAGGACCTCAATTATGGGGCTCTGAGCTTCTGATTGTTGACGTCAGCCTAGCCCAGCCCTAGCTGTTATGGCTATTTGGAGAGTAGACCAGCAAATAGATTTCTCTGTTTTTCTTTCTACTTATATGTTACCGTTTAAGTGAATATAAATAAATAAATTTTTTAAAGTTACATCAGTACTATATAACATCACCTGTAATTAAACCAAAAATGATGTCTAGGAAATGCTTGAATGCTGTTAAGGATACCCTATAAAAAATCTGATTTTTTTCAAATATTTTTCTCTTTAAATGTGCTTGAAAGTGATGTATTGCCATCTTTAAAGTCACCTGATATGAATCCAGCACGATGGCTTAGTGGCTGAATCCTCGCTGTGCAGACACCAGGATCTCATATGGGTGCTGATTCGTGGTTGCTCCACTTCTATCCAACTCCCTGCTTGTGGCCTGAGGAGGAAACAGTAAAGGATGGCCCAAAAGCTTTGGGACCCTACACTTGTGTTGGAGACTCAGAAGAAGTTCCTGGCTTCAGATCGGCTTGACTTCAGCCAGTGCAGCCATTTGAGCAGTGAACCAGCAGCTAGAAAATTTCTCTCTGATTCTTCTTGTCTCTCTAAACCTGCCTTTCCAGTAAAAATAAATAAATATTTTTAAAAAGTAATCTGATCGATTTATAATAGCTTAGTAACCACTAGTAGTTGTTTTGTACTTTGAGACTTTAACAGAGTCTTGAGTTCAAATATTGATCAATCTATGTGCAATAAATTTCATATAATATCCAGGCACATATTTCTAGTATAGTTTCCCCATTCACTCCTTTAATGACATATATAATGAATGAAACTGTTCATTTTGCAAAGGAGTGGGCAATAAAATAGCAATTTGTAATTCTGCATCTCAGGTTGGATTTGCAGTAAGTTTATAGTTAGAAATGTCTTTAACTATATTGTAAGATTTCTAGTAAAGCTTTATTGGGGGAGATAAGTGTGTTGCAGAACAATCGTTTGGACTGACATGATGGGAATATTTGAGTGTATGTTACAGTTTCGGAAGAACTTGGACCTGTGGTTAGATGTTCAATTTCCATTGGTAATTCTTAGAGGATATGGCGGTTGTCTTGTATAGCATCAGATGACTTCATATTTTACTGCTGACAGCTCTTCGAATTCTTGGCTGTCTGCAGGGAGCACTCTTACTCCTTTAAACCTTGAAATGTGTGATGTTGACAAGTGAGTACACATAGATTGGCAGAATTCTCAAAGTCTGTCCAACTGTATTCTTGTATCCATTAGTCATTGGTTGTTTAGAACATCATGCCTGGGTGTGAGAATGATATATATTTTTTTCCTTTTGTATAACTCCCAAAAGTAAAGAAAAATCTTAACTATGAGGCCAGACTTGGCAGTTTCATCTTCTTAGAGAGAAATCTTTTAAGTCTTACACTGTAAGAACGTTTCTTTTCAAGGAATGTGTATGTATTTTTAACATGCAACCTTGTTTGATGATTCAGATTGTTAATGTAGGCTTATCCCAAGTTTAGTAGCTAAACCAGCTATTATGTAGGCAAGTCTGAGCTGTAGAGGACAGCTTGGTGGGACTAGTTAGAATATTTAAATAATAGTTTATTTCAGCTTGTTGCACCCAGTAATTAACTCACTGCTGTGAACCTCCAGTTTCTCTACCACACCAGAAAAACCTATGATTTGCAACCAATGACCACGTATTTTAAGACTATGCTACATGTAAGGAAATGAGGTTGAAATCCTGGCAGATAGAAGAGGCTGTGACTGCTCAGGGAGGGATGGGGAGAACTTATCTGACCTTTTTTTTTCCTTCTCTCACTTAAAACAGGTACTTTATGTGGTAGGTGACATCTGCATGTGGTGACAGGGATTTCAAGGAACATAAAATTTTGCCCATAGTGGGTTAGTCTTCCTTATTTCTTCTGCACTCTGTAAGGAACTTATGCAGCAAAAGCATATCTTTTCATACCGCTAGTACATAATATCCCCCAGTGGTTTATTTTGCCTTTTCCCAGCGATGTGTTACAATTGATTCAATCTTATTGCACATCCATTGGTTGACTTTCTTGGATACACTTTGTATCTCTACCATAACTTCTCTAGTTCTCTTCTGAAGCTTGAAGTTATTTTTAGTCTTTTGCCTTCCACAAAAAAATGTCAGAGTGAATCATTATGTCACAGGGAATGCACATAAGGCTTTGTGTGTATAAATACTGGGTCAGCACCCACAATGAAGTTGCCATGGTTGCTCTCTGATGTTTCTGAAGTATAACCAGTCACTTTTGCTTTAGTTCATTGGGTCAACTTAAGGACACACATAATTCATGTGTTGGTCCCTGAGGGTTTTTAGGAGTCAGACAAGGCCTTTGCCTTGAATCGGTTAGTGCCACACTCCAGTGACTGAGCCATGGGTGGAGTGCCAGGTGATCAGTCAGAGGTCCAGTTGAATCTTGAGAATGTCCAGAGCAGGGAAGAATGATTTCTGACTTAGGCGCCCAAGGAAGAATTTGAGAATGGGTTGGGTTTTGTACAGGAAATGACAGATAACATGTGAGGAGGATGCATAGGAGCCCCAAAGTAGATGCAGGGCACGAGGTACCCCATCACATGGGCCAGACATGCTCCAGGCTCAGAACTCAGGTAGATGGTATGCTCTTGGCCTGGATCGCTACCTGCAGAGCTCTTCATGGATTACTCTATCATGAGGCCCACAGGACTAACGGCTCCCCAGCACAGGCCCTGTTTACACACACAAATGCTCCAGATACTGTGCTGTTCCTGTTGCTACCACCATACAAGTGCCCCCAGCATAGCCCTTGGGGCACACCTGGCTCCTGCCTGCTGCTCTGGCCTCCTTTACACCCTGCAAGGCCTTCTCTTAAGACACTGCAGTGTGGTTGTCATCAAATTCCATTCCCAGTATGATTTGAGGAAGAGTGGGCATTTCTGGAGGAAAAGGGCAGGGCACGGGGGGCTATGACACATTTCTTTTCCAAGTGTTCTGCTCGTAAACACAAGGCCAGCCTCAGTGTCTTCTCTGCTTCCTGTTCAGCCCTCTCCGAGGAGGGCCTGCTTTTCTTTTCTCCACATGTTTGTACCCCAGCAGTGCCACTTAGTGTTTATATCCTGCAGACCTGAGACCCGGAAAAGATGCATCCTCATTCTGAAAATCTTACGAACTTTGGCAGGTGTAATTCCACCTCAGCCACAGTTCTGGGAACTCTGCCTTGGCCAAAATAGTGACTGTGGTTAATATTTACACTAGTAACATAATCAGCAGTATCAGATCTTCTGACGGAGTTTAGACTTGAGTGCCAGTGAGGACTTTGGAAAGTGAAGAAGAGCTCTCATTGGGTGTGCTTTGTGTCCATCCTGTGGTTCCTGAAGAGCTTCTGACGGAGCACTGTGGCACAGCCCCAGTGAGCAGACTGTCCCTGGAGGCTGAAACCTCTTCCTCAGAGTCCACAGAGCCTCCGTAATACAGGCCTTCCGGGACACATGCCCAGTTTACACTAAGCCTGTTCCACTGTTTGCAACAGCAACATGCAGGTTAATTACCCAGCTTGCCCCAGAACAGTAGGCGAGGATTCACCTTACATTTATGTAACACAAATTGCCATTAAATTGGTCTTCCTAGAACAAAGCAACATCCCCAAAGGTAAATTTAGCTCTTTTCTTTACAGTAAAACTGAGCAGCTGGAAGCTTGAAAATGAGTGATTTGTACTTCAGCCCGTTAAGGTTTTAAAAAAGAGCATACCTCCTATGCTCATGTTAATTCTTCTGGAAGCCAAGGTGCTAGGTAGACTCAGAGAGGCCTAATAATACTGTATCCCTAAAGTGATGTACCACTTTAGTGAAGTGAAGTATTGCAGCTTCTTCCATGGGATTCTAAAGAACAGAGGAGGAGGGTCCACTTTCTGAATGTGCTGCAGACAGTCGTATCCTATGCATTTTCCAGAAAATCCCATGAGATGTGAGAATTTAAAAAGGCTGAGGAATTGTAATGAAAATGAGACAGGGTCTGGTGCAGTAACCTAGCAGTTAAAGTCTTTGCATTGCACATGTCGACATCCCATATGGGCACTGGTTCTAATCCCAGTGACTCCGCTTCCCATCCAGCTCCCTGCTTGTGGCTTGAGAAAGCAGTTGAGGACGGCCCAAAGCCTTGGGGCCCTGCACCCATGTAAGCGACCTGACAGAGGCTCCTGGCTTCTGAATCGGCTCAGTTCCGGCCATTGTGGCCATGTGGGGAGTGAATCAATGGATGGAAGATCTTTCTCTCTCTCCTCCTCTTTGCATATCTGACTTTCCAATAAAAATAAAATAAATCTTTAAAAAAAGAAAGAAAGAAAAATGAGGCAGTCGGGGCCTGGTGCAGTGGCCTAGTGGCTAAATCCTTGCCTTCCATGCACCAGGGTCCCATATGGGCACTGGTTTGTGTCCTGGCTGCTCCACTTTCCATCCAGCTCCCTGCTTGTTGCCTGGGAGAGCAGTAGAGGATGGCCCAAAGCCTTGGGACCCTGGATTTGCATGGGGAATCCAGACGAAACTCCTGGCTTCTGGCTTCGGATCAGTTCAGCTGCAGCTGTTGCAGCCACGTAGGGTGTGTATCAGCAGATGGAATTCTTTCTGTCTCTCCTCTGTTTGTAAATCTACCTTTCCAGTAAAAAGCAAATAAATCTAATAAGAAAAAGAAAAGAAAAATGAGGCAGTCACACAGATGGGCCCCTTGCTCTTAGGGAGCTTATAATTGGAGAAGTGGACATAGAGATAAAAGCATGAGTAAAAACGGTTTTATGTGATGATGACAAATGAGTGGATGGAGAAGGACATGAGACATAAAAATCTATAGATGTTGGTTATTCCGCTGGGTGTTGGTTTTCTAAGCATTAATTTTTTTATTTGGAAATCTGTTATAGAGTGAAAGAGATACAGATTGTTTTAAGAAGCTGGCTTACTCAACTCAGGTGACCACAATGCCAGCATTTGGCTAGGTCAAAGTCAGGAGCTTCATCAGATCTCCCAAGTAGGTGGTAGGAGTCCAAATAGTTGTACAGCTGAGGGCTTACATGTAACTGCGGGGTCTGTGCAGGTGCAGAGGCAAAGTCAGTTGCAGAACAGAGGCAGATGAAATTCTTGGGTCAACAAGATGGGAAGGGCAAGGCAGGGAGGCTGTCAGAGGGCTTGGCCTGGGTAGAGTTTTGAAGGACACGTTGGGAGTCCATCATTTGTGTAATAAGGCATTGCAGAAAATGAGACCGAGTGAATTAGGGAACTGACACAAGAAAATGTAATTACAGTAATTCAAGGAGTTGCTAACAATTGGTTTGAACATAAAAAAGGATGAGAAAAAACAAGGCTGGCGTAGTAATCAGAGCTCTAATTCCATGGAGTTTGGACATTGAGGATGAAGCCCAGAGTAGCCATTAAAGTCCTCAGGAGACAAATGGCTGGATCAGTGCACGGTAATAGCCAGTATGTCTTGAGTGTTACTATAGGCACTTGCAGGGTTAAGCATTTTCTGTGCATTATTGTGTAATTTGCACAAGTCAGATGTGGTTATTCTGTCAGGCATCCTGAAAGGAAAGGCAGAGCAATTCAGATGGACAGTTGCGAAGTGGACTTTGATAAGGGCTTGTTCCTGACACTGTGGGAAGGATTGAGGAAGTGAAGTCCCCTCGGGCTCATTATGGTGTGCAGCCCCTTTGTCACTCCTCCCTGGAGCCTGACACCAGCCGTGGCCTGCCGAGGTAGGACTTGCTGCTGCCGTCTCGGTCATGCTGGGAAGGAGCCAGCTGAGCCAATGCATCGACTTGACCTTCCTCCTTTGCTGTTTGGCCAGTGTGCCTTCCACTGGTTGAGGCAATCTGAGTCCTCTGTAATTGCAGACCCAGTAAAAGCAGCCTGTAGGATCTCAGCAGGGCGAGGAGTCACCAGCGCACCAGCAGGTGCAAATAGAAACTGGCTTAGGTACCTCAGGCATGCTGCAACTGGGCAGAGGAAGTTCAGCCAGATGAAGCCATCTGCACCACATGGTGTACAGAGCTGGTGCTCTGTAACCCCAGAGAGGAAGCTGTTGGCACTCCATGGCTCTTTTCGATGACAGCAGAGTAGGAGGGGCACACTTCACTACAGCTAGGGAGCCACTTAGGAGTTCTTTCTAAGGTTCAAGACTATGGAGATTCTTTCTAAGAGTATGGAGAGGGTCTGAAGGACAGCCGCAGTGCAGAGAAAAGGGGTGGAGCACAGGCAGTGAAAGCAGAGTGTACAAAACTTTGGTCCTCATTTAATAAGAATGACCGTGGAAGCTGGAGTCACGATGCAGCCAGTTAAGCCACCACTCGGAAGCCTGCATTTCGCATGGGCATGCTGGTTCCAGTCCTGGCTGCTTTATTCTGATTCCACTCCTTGTGAGTGCCCTGGGGAAGGAAATGATGGATCAAGTACTTAAATACCTGCTACCTGTGTGATGCAGCTTGGAGGCTGTCACAGGGCTGCGTGAGGCTGGAACTCAAGACCTTCCAATCAGACTTTTATTCTCTGTAAATCACATGTCTCAGGAATTTTGTTATACCAATAGAAGATGAATGCAGACAGATGTAACCTTTCACCTCATAGTTTAAAAAAAATCATTAGGTAGTTTGGGAAGCAAATGAGAATGATTCTCTTCATTAACCTCACAGAAAGTACTCATCCTAATTTCTCATTTAAAAGTTAAAGAAATTAATACACTAGTAAGCATACATGGTACTCTTCAATGTCCTGTGTCTCTAGCAAATTTTATTTTTTGTGGTTGAGCTTCTTATCAAAGGAAAGCGAGCCTCCTTGTTGACATCATGACTGTTGCTAGTTTACACGAGCAGATTGTGCTGTGTTCATCTCACTATTTTCTCTGGAATGCCAATAGATGGCTACTCATCTAATATTTTGTATATGAATACATATTTGCGAGCGAGTGTTAAATGTTCTGAATTTAAGTTCTTGATTTAAAAATTAGGGTTTTCTGATGAATGTACTGTGTTTTGCCTTTAAAGATTAGATGGATATGGAAATTCATCAAAATGGCTGATTTTCATAGATTATGAAATTTATTTTCTATAATTGTGGCGTCATCCAACATTGGAGTAATAACTGAGATTCATTAACTGAGAAGCAGAACCAAGAAAATGAAGTATAAACCAGTGAACCGTGAAAATGATGACATATTCACATATACTCTGCAGAAAATGATTCTGTTTTCTCTGTTAATGTGGATGTGATGGGATAGGCTCATTGAGGTGGAATGACTTAGAGCTACTTTGGAACTGGGATGTATGTGATTTTCATACAGTTAATGAGCAGGATTTTAATGCTTTTTTATAAGGATTGCTCAATTTCACCGTTTGGATGAACTCTCAATTTAGTCTGTCTCAGGAGTTAGGAAAGTTTTTCAGCAAAGGCCAGATAATAAATTTGGTAGCTTCTGGGTCCCAAGGTCTCTGTCCAGTGACCTGTCTGAACAGGTCAACTGTTCAGTGCAAAGGCAGTATGCAGTGTGTGATTTAATAGGCATAACTTTTCCCACAAAATTAGTTGGTGAAGACAAGTGGCCTGTTTTCAGGCAATATTTTGCTGATTTAGGTCTCAGTCTTTTAATAATTGGACATGTCACAACACCAAACTTGGAGAGCTTAGTTAGCTTAATCAGGAGATGCAACTATTAGATGGTGTCAAGAGCACTATCAAGCATTTAGATTTGTCATTTTGTAAGTCTGAGATACGCTGGGTAATGTTCTGACAAGCCAAGCAGGTTTCTAATGTATTGAGTCAAAGAATTTTGAGTAATCTCTCTTAATGCATCTGTTAATTTCATTTAAACCATAGTTCCCAGAAAAGTATATTGCTTTTGTTCACTACACAAAAAAATTCGAATCAGATGATTGCTTTTTTGTTGGAATGTTCTTCATGTTTGCCTTTGATTTTGGTAGGTGCTATTCCTTTTCTCTGTCAAGAGAGCATCTTTAAGTATCATTTGTAGGGCAGGTCTGAAAGAGGTGAATTCTTTGAGCTTTTCTTTACTCTGGAAGAATTTTTCATTTTCAAAAACAAAGGAAAGCTTTGCTGGGTAAGTTATTCTGGGCTGCCAATGTTTTCCTTTTACAATCTGGAATGTGTCACTCTATTCTTTCCTGGCCTAGAGAATTTCCTTTGAGAGGTCAGTAGTGAGTCTGATTGGGGTTCCTCTATTTGTTAATTGATTTTTTTAAATGTGCACGTTCAAGAATCTTTTCCTTGTGTTCAGCTTAAGACAGCTTGATTATCATGTGTCGTGGTGAAGATTGCTTTTGATCCTCCTGGTTGGGAATTCTGTGCCCCTCTTGGATGTTATTTCCCAATTCTTTCCCCTTCATTATTTCATTGGATACAGCTTTAAGCTCAGTTTCTCTTTCTGTGCCTTCTGAAACTAGCATAACTCTTATTTTTTGACATTTGAATAGTGTCCCTTAATTCTGGAATACTTGTCTTAGCTTGACTCAGTTTCTCTTACAGCTTTTTCATTTTTCCCTTGTTGTTGAAGGAAATGTCCTCCAATTCTGACCTTATCTCTTCTGCCTTGTTCATTCTGTTATTGAGGCTTTCCACTGAATTTTTAATTTGTTCCATTATGTTCTTAATTTCTAATATATCAGCTTTTGTTGGATTCATTGCTGCTGTTTCCTGTGTAACATATTCCTTAAATTTCTTGAGTGTTTTCTTTTATGTTTCGAATTTTATTTTTTCTCTTGCTTTTTTCTTTGCTACTCTTATGACTCTTGTTGCCATTTGTAGTTTTCTAGTATCAATTGTACTTATTTCTGCTGTGATATTTATAATTTCTTGCTTCCTGTTCATTTTTTCTTTTTTAGTCCTTGAGATACGTTATTATTTCATTTATTTGTGATATTTTGATTTTTTTTAAACACCTGATGTTATGTCTCTCTCAGTACTGGCCTTGCTACATCTAATGGACGTTAACATTTTTGTTTTTATTTTCATTTCTTCAAAAAATTTTTTTCTTATTAGTATCTTCAATGACACAGGTCACATGGTAGCATTGTTTTCTTCCAGAAGGTTTTTTATTTTCTTTTTTCTTCAGTGACACATTGGTCATTTAACTTCGTGTTATGTATTTCCTGTTTTCCTTCTTATTGATTTTGTTTTATGACTTTTCATTTAAGGGAATGTATAGTAACTGTGTAATAGACTATCACTATCCATATGTGAAGATACGATGCAGTATGTATCTCTACTTCCAAACCAAAGATGGACTGCCAATGAAATCGTTGAATTTATTTTGACAATATGATGCTGGAATCTCTGCAATTGTCCATACCTAAAGTGTCAGGATGCACTTAAATAGAGTGGTGGACTTAGGACTGTTTATGAAGGACTGTACTATTATAATAATATAGGGGATATTAGTGGGGAAGGGGACTTGGAGAGAAAGGAGGGGAAATCCCAGAGCTTATGGAGCTGTATTGTAAAATTTTTAAAAATCAAATAATTCCTATATCTGAAAGTTAATTATTATTTGAATATTTTCATTCTTGTTTGGAAGGAAAAGGAAGGGAGGAGGAAAAACTTTTTAAAAAATTAAACAGGAAAAATCAATAAGCAACATGACCTACAGTGGCTATGATGTCCTCCATATAGAGCACATGTAAATCTAAAACACTGGTATTGGCGTACAACCCTATAGTCAGCATTTAAGAACCAAACGGAAGAGACACTGAGTCATTTCTTATTTATTAGTTTGTATCTGCAAAGTAGAAGGAGAAAAATCTAAAAGGAGGGATCTAGTAGGCGACTGTAAGACACTACAGGCTAATTCAAGGCCTAGACGGCCTCCTGCACCCGCTGCTGAGTGGTTGGTCCTCCTAGGGGGGATGCTAGGGGCTCTGTCCTGTGGTTTATCCTGTGTCCCTGCCAGAGGGCAGCACCAGGCTCAGGGGGGCAGTAGAAGTTACCTACAAGGTGACCATCCAACAGAGACATTGATAAGGAGTTAGATATGAGGCTTTGTAACTCCTAGCAGGATTTTCACAACTACTTCAGGCTCTGCCACGAGGCAGAAATGATAGCATCTTAGGAAGTTGGATGCACTGAGTTCTGTAAGCCTTTTGAGATGCTCTGAAGCTTGCTGGCCTACACGGGCACACCCTCGGGCGAAGCAGCAGTGTGTACATAACCAGTATTCATCAGGTTAGCAGTGCATTTTACTTTTTGACTTTTAATTCTAGCTAAACATTAATATGAGAAGTTTTGGTAATAACCCATGAACTTCATCTTTTCTAAAAGGTGGTATAGCTTTCTCCCTGTAGTGTAACCATAGCAACTGACAAGGAACAGAGAAAGCAAGCTTTCACACATGCTGTGCTAATTAATCCTGTCCTACAGTTTTCTTTCAGCTGGGGGTGGTAGTGCAGTTTAATAAATTTTGCATGAGTGAGCTTGTTTTGATGCATGAACTGTATAAATACCTAGTGGTAACTTTACCAAAAACATTTGGGGAAGATGCATTTCCGTACATACTTCTAGGTTTTCCTTTTCTTATTTAACCATCGCTTTAACATTTTGCTACTTCTCTGAACAGTGTTGAGATTTATTTATATTATTAGCCAAACATTTTTAAGATGGAAATGTTGATCAGTATACAGGACACTTTCCAAAACAAGCTATTTGAATTGATAGGGTGAGATGACAGCAGACTGTTTTTCAGCGTATACAGAAGATTCATCTTAAAATGATGGTAACATTCTTCATTCTGTATGACACCTTTATATGAAAACTCATGAAACTCAGTCTTAACACTTTGAAAAGTACATATTGAAAACCTGTTTTCACTGTTATTTTGTGAAACTATGACCCGTTTACATGAACTTGGGGAGTTCTTTAACATATAGATTGAAAAAGAGTACAATGTAGAAAAAATCATTTCTGTTTACATTTTCTATAAATATTAAATCAGTTAAATAAATTCGTTCACCATTAACATAATTTTGAAGTTACAAAATCATATATAATTATTTTGACAGTGTTTTCTAGGTTATTTTTGAGGTCTTGATCTCCCTTTCCAAGTGAGAATACCACAGTTTTTTAGAACTAGCTCAATCATCTGAGCTGTCAGAAAAAATCTCAGATATTGTCATTTTCCTGCCCGTCTGTCTGGCCTCACTTGCTGATAACAGGATCTTGGGCAAGTCAAGGGAATCCAGCTGAATGTGTTTTCTTCACATTAGACTTGACAACAGCATATGGCACAAATCAGAACCCATTTTCAAGACTTGTATGTGGCCCTTTAGCTTCTGTATGGAAGCTTAATCATTTGAAGAGAAAAATATTTTTATCAGATTATCAAATTCTGGAGAGATTGTGCCGTTTTGATGGTCCTGTCTGTTGTTTGTTTTGCCTGAGTTAAAGTGAAACCCTGCAGAAAAATGGAGCAAGGACTTATTAGGGAAATATGTTCTTGAAATATGTGCTCCATCCATGTGCAGAAGTCAGGAGACAGTAAGTGTGCGAGCATGTGTGTGTGAGTGATCTTCACCTGCTAATGTGGAATACTCACAAATGTTAACCAATTAATAGCAAACAGTATATTTGATCAAAAACTACATTGCAGAATAAAATTTACTGTAAGCCGACTTAGATTGATAGGAGAGCTATTTGAATTTATGCTTTATTTTTTACTTTGCACATTACACACAGTGGAATACCATGTATAATAAAAGGAAAAAGCTGTGCTCCTTAAAAATATGTAAAAGTTTAAACTAATGATGAGTGCACTATAAAATATTTTATGTGCTTTGAACATCATAATATAAATATTTTATGCTTGTCATTCATAAATATAGCCAGATAGACAACTTTTATAGAGGGTTTTTTTTTTCCAAAAATGGCTTGTATTGGTTCTATGATATTTTGAAGAAGTTTCTTTGTACCAAACTTGGAGCGACGATAGAACAACTTATATAAAACCTTTTTTCACAAACTTGAATAATAATTTAAAAATTTTGAGCGGAACCAAAATATTTAAATGTAGTTACTGCCAATCTTTGTCATATATATGCTTTCCTAGTAACTGCATATATTTTTATTTACCATTTTATTGTGACCATTTTTCTCAATTTAAAGACATTTTAAGAAGGCATTTTGATTCATCACAGTGCCTTGTCATCTGTATGCACCATGTGTCAACAGTTTTTTGACCACTCCTTTCCAAGTGTTTGGCCAGTTTTCAAGTTGTTTGCCCCAGTTAGTGTTTCATGGTGATTGTCTGACAATGCAGAAACCACTAGAAGCTTTAAAACAGCCCCTTGGGAAAAGTATCACACCGTCTTCTTACAGCTAAGAAAAATTAAACTGGGAAGCCTTACAGTGTGGAGACTGGTTCTCATTCTTTTTTTCCAAATCATTTCAGCAGCAAACCTTTTGTGATAATACTTTTCTGATAATACTTAAACATTTATAACTCTCTGACCTAGAGATCCATGAAGCATACCTGGGAAAATCTACATAATTCTAACCTCCCATATTGTATCTAATAGTTTAGGAATTACTTGTTCACAGGTATTTTACTAGATTTGTGAAACCAGAGCTTTATTATGAAATGGAAATAATTTAATAGTTACTAGGATATATTCAAAAGAGGGAGAGAGGCCACCAAATGATTGCCCCAGATTTTCCGCTAGCTTTACATCCACGATCTGAATTACCGTACCATCTTTGGCCTTTTGAAATTGTGAACATTCAAACTTAAAACTCGTTTTCTGTTAGAGCCCATTAAATTTTCTTTATTTTGTGTAACCTACAGGTCTTGCAAGAGCGAAATCCGTCCCCAGCCACACATACTCCAACGAAGTGGTTACCCTGTGGTACAGGCCTCCAGATGTCCTCCTGGGCTCGACAGAATACTCCACCTGCCTTGACATGTGGTGAGAAATGGAAGCTCTGCTCTAGTTAATCTGTCCGTAGTGCTTTGTCTGGGTAGGTCTGGACAAAGATCCTAGCAGTCTGAATGAAGATTAATGGTACATGTTGCAGGAGGGTTTGCCTGGGTTGAGGACACAGGTTCATTTCTAAAAAGCCCGACTGGGAATGCACTCTAATCAGTCTCCCATGCAGATGGTATCTGGTAATTGTTCTTGATGGACAGGGGCAAAGACGTTTTTCTGTCAGTGCTCAGTTTTCTCCCTAAGGGCCTTAATTCGTGACTTTATTTCATAACAAGGATATCTGTCCATCTAGAGACACACATTTCCAATTGAAGTGGGACTGGGAGAAGTGAGGAGAACATGTCAATTCACAACAGAGCTCAGATAAGTGATCTGAAAACTTGTATGGGACTTAGGTGCCGCGTTGGTTCACACTATGCTTCTGAAAACTGGTGCTGTCAGTTATCTGTAAGAAATAAAATGGTTACTGAAGCCCCAGTAGCACCTCAGTGCCATGGAGTGGTTTAGCAAGGTTCAACAGTTTAGCTGGGAGGTCCAGTGACTGCAAGATTTAATGTATAATTATCACTGATGGTAAACTGTGCTGACCTCCGTATCAAGTGAGATCTGAATCAAGTAACCAGATAACCTAGCTGTCTTACTTTTGTCACTCAGGGCAGGCTTACTAACAACTATCGAGCATGTCATTATTAGAAAAGTCCTTCTTCTGTTCTTACTGCAGAGTTCAAAGCTTTCACCTCTTCCTGAATGATTTTACCCACCGCCCTGTGTGTGGACTTGGACTACATGTTCATAGAATGGCCTCCATAAAACATCAGCATGTGGTGTTTATCTTACTGCCGTGTGCTTATTTCACTGCCATAGCTGCAGTAATCTTGGCTTTCAGTAAATGACACTGTAATCAGGCCTGGCTTCTTTTCTGGTGTTTTTGAGCCAAAAACTTTAGGCTGAGAAATCAGGCATATTCCTTGCATTGTAGGGTACAGTCACCATCATAATTTAGGTTTCCACAACCTTCTTAGGAATAGGACTTTGGGATCTGCAAAGCCACTAAAATAATATGCAGCTTTTTGTGTATACATGGATGTGTTTGTTTCTATGGAGTGTAGATCTATAGCTTTGATTAGAGCCATAAATAAATCTAGGTGATCAAGTTGTCTAAGATTAGTTGTCATAACTTTTGCTACGCCTTGGAAATGAATCCATTGTCATCTTAATGATACTGTAAACCAGTGAGAATAATGATGACCACCTACCATTGAGGGGCTTAGCTTATTGTTTTTGTCATCACTCCTTGCTTTTGTATGTATTAGGGATTGTCATTTACACAGTGAGGATTTCTCCCCCCAGCCCCACCTAAGACTAAGCCAGAGTATGGGCAAAAGAATTACTTAACACATTAGCTGTGGCAGAGGAAGAAGTTGTAAATAAGGCCAATGAATGCATCCGGTATCACTTATTTGCGTCATCGTTCCGTTCCTGTTTTGGGCCTTCCAGTTGAGAGTGGCTTTGCAGATGCTCGTGCTGTTCTTAGATTTGGCTGTGTTTTTTAGTGTGTGTGTTGACATTCTAGGTCATCTTCCATTGACGCCAGTTCAGGATTCTGCTATTAAAACATAGTTTTTAACCACTTCGGGCTTGGAACCAACTCTGTCTTAGTTGCTTGGAAATTCAGTGAAGACTATATATTCATCATCAGGTGACTTTTTTTTTTTTTTTTTGCAGTAGTGAATAATTTCCCCAACCCCCTAAAAGTACTTTTACCGGCCCTGCACAATAGCCTAGTGGCTAAATCCTCACCTTGCATACCCGTGAAACCATATGGGTGCCAGTTTGTATCCTGGCTGCCCCATTTCTCATTCAACTCCCTGCTTGTGGCCTGAATAGAGGATGGCCCAACCCTTAGGACCCTGCACTGACATAGGAGACCTGGAAAAAGCTCCTGGCTTCAGATCAGCTCAGCTCCAGCTGTTGCAGCCACTTGGAGAGTAAAGCAGCAGATGTAATATCTTTCTCTCTGTATCTCCTGTTTGTAAACCTACCTTCCCAATAAAAATAAACAAATCTTTAAAAAAAAGAAAAAAAAATGAGGCAGTCATACAGATGGGGCCCTTGCTCTTAAGGAGCTTATAAATTGCAAAAGGGGCATAGAGATAAAACATGAATAACCACCCCGGCTTCAGCTCAGCTCAGCTCAGCTCAGCTCTGATCATCACAGCCATAGGGGCAGTGAACCAGTGGTCAGAAGATCTGTATCTCTGGCTCCCCTTATAGCTATAAATGTGACTTTCCAATAAAAATAAATAAATCAGTTTTTTAATGAATCAGTTTATAAAACAGTTTTTACTTATTTTTCCTATTTAAAAAATTATTTATTTTACTTGAAAGAGTTGCAGAGAGAGAGAGAGAGATATCTTTGTTCCCATCCATTGGTTCATTTCCCAAATGGTTCCAGAGCTGGGCTTATCTGAAGCCAGGAGCCAGGAGTCTCTGGGTCTCCCACGCAGGTGCGGGGTCCCAAGGCCTTGGGCCATCCTTGACTGCCCTCCCAGGCCACAGGCAGGGAGCTGGATGGGAAGTGAGGCCTCCAGGATTGGAACTGGCATCCATATGGGAGGCCACCACACCAGGCCCCACAAATGCTTTCTAAAGTACAAAGGAAAAATGGACTAGGACTTAGTAACATGCATGTCTGTTGATGTGCAGTGATTTTTTTTTCCAGCGTGAGCCTCTTTAAACACATTTATCCCTTCATTTGTGTGTGCATGTGTATGTTTATTTACTTCGTTGGGAAGCTGCTCTGTGTCAATTTGCTTTCTAGAGATACAGTGGAAGTGTAAGAAGACTGTCATTTAAGTGAAAGGGGGTAAACCTTTTAGAAAATAGTAGACCCCAAATGGCCTTTTGTCTGCAAGCCAAGATTATTCATTGCCAAAAGCAAATGTGTAATGTTTGAGCAGTTTCCATGCCTGTTGGCTCTTCACTTCCAGCTCTAAGATCCAAGTAATGCCTGTGCTATGCCTTCACTCTGCATCTGATTTCATTCCAGGTCTTTCGCTAGAAGCCATGTTGGCATGATGGCATAAGTCAGGCAAAATGTGTGTGCTCTTCCAGTTAGAAATTCACAGGACACTGATTTTTGCCTAATCAATGACATCAGTGCTGGCCATTTCAGAGACTTAGAAATGGGACTATAATTGAGTCATGGCTCAGCTGCCTGAGAGAAGTACAAATATTAACCCAGGGACAATAGCAGGGAGGCAGGTGGCAGTGGTTTCAGGCTCTTTTTACAGTTCATTTACCATCCTGGGGCAGAAGGGTAGTAACTAAAAGCTAACGATCCCTGCACGGTGTTAGGTTTTCCAGTTTTCTGTTTAAATAGCCACAGGCAATAAAAATGTTAATGAACACACATGCGCAGGCGCACTGTCAGCAGGTGAAGTCATAGGCACTGGTCATGTTCTGTCATCCTCCAACACCAACACCCTGCCGTGTGGGAATGTACTGTGCAGTGTGAGAACTCAGCAACAAAGTCTCTGATACCTTTGTCTCACTCCATAAGGAGGATATAGCAGGATCGCCACAAATGTTGCTTCTTGTTGCATAGCTCCTCTTAATTCTTGGATTTCATAATTCTTTGCAAGCCAAGGCATAGGAAATCATTTCTAAGCTTCTAAACCAAAACGGCTTACCAGGGGGCCACTCTTGCCTAGCCGTGAGCTCGGTGCAGCCGTGGAGGTCACTGCGCTCACTAGGCGGTTTTCCTGCGCACAGTTTTCATCGGGATGTGCAGAGATAGTTTTTTTCTAAAGCAGAGGGTCACTTGGGATCATTTTAAGAGATTAACTTTTAATCTAGGGTAACTGACTTATCTGTAGCTAATAAATGATTATCACAGTGCTTGGGAGGGGCCAAAACAAACTGGCCCCACCCTGTGGTATCAACTGCGGTGCTCCCCAGCACAGCATGTAAAATACCGTAGTGTAGCAGGCTCCTCCTTTCATCAGCCTTCCAAAAGCTAATTAACATAATAACTATGGTTGTCAAAATGTGGGGCAAATCACTTATAAATAAGCCTGTCAAATGTAATGAGATTGCATATTAAATCACTCGTTTCTCTATTACATCTCTGATTTAAGATTAAAATTAATTTATTTAACATTGTAGCAGCTGTGCAGTTAGGGAAAAAAATTTCATACCAGTTTTGATATATGGAGAGAAGTTGGCATCGAAACTGATTTGAATATATCAGAAAAGAAATGGCCTAATAATTAAGCATTATAAGTTCATTTACAATTGCTTTTTGTTCCATGGCCCTGATCTCCTTACACATTGCCACAATCTTGGCACCATCTTTAAGGCTCTCTCCCAAAGCAAGGAAATGTAATATAATATTTCCCCAGGTTTATTTACCACTGTCTTAGGAAATTGGTCTTTGTCTTATTAGTAAAATGACTCGAAAATCGGAGAAGAGTTAAATTCACATGTTATGTTGTAGTTCTACTCTCAGCCAGACTCGTTAATGAGTGGCTTTCACTGTCAGTCAACACTCTTCCATTCTCTCCTGACATCAGTATTCTTACGGACTCTACTATATAGTTATAGTCAAGGAGGAGTTTGAATTTTTTCTTTAAATAAACTAAGACACGAATCATTGGACTGAATACATTTTCTGAGGACTACTATCCATGCTGGCATCTAATTTCCCAACTCCTACTTGTTACTCATTTGCCGTTTCTGCTAAAATAAAGGAGTCTGTTTTAAGAAGAATTCTAGTAACAGTGAGAATGCTATTCTATGAGCTTCATAAATTCATCTGTCAATACTGTTTGTACTTTTTCTAATTAAGTCATAAGACCAAGAAGGACATGAATTAATCGTTGTCAAGCATTACAACTCTTAAAGAGCTCTTGAGAGCAACTCAAATGTTACATGATCCAATTGATTTGAGTCCAGTTAGAATACAATGAAATACAACAACTACAACAACAAACTGGCTATAGTCAGAATGTCATATAGAGTGTTGAAAGCTGACTTCTTGAAGGTAGGCTTTTTGAGTACACTGCCACTACTAATGTCTTGAAATTAAGATAACTGCATAGATAAGTGTTGTGCCAGGGCACTTTTGAAAATACGAATTCTACCTAGGACAATAAGTATAGTGTAACGATTTAGCTGCACTATGTGGCTACCTTTGTCATAATGTACAATAGCCATAATTTATTAAACACCGCTCAGTAGAGACTTAATGCATTTCAGTGTGTAATTCACACCTGAAGACTGCTGATTGCAAACTCAACTTCCTTGCGCCATTCATAAATTACATTGCCTAGTAGTGGATTATCTCCCTGAAATCAGTTTTATTACAGTGTTGAATGTTGTGATGGCTTTGGATGACTTTTTTGATGACTTTCCATAAGTTTAGTGTGGATATGGGGTTTCTGTCTTCTTGTTTGTTGATGTGTGTGCTTGTGAAAGATGCATTTATGTTTCCACGGCTATGTTTGGTCATTTGTTAGTGATCAATTAGGAGGCACTGAATGTAATCTTTACAACTAAGAAATACAAAGACAAATAAAAATTCCCCAATTTTACGTGTTAGCAAAGCAATCAGCTATTCCCTAACTGGTCTTTGGATGGTTTTTAAATAGGTAATTGCAGTGACTAAATTTCATGGCATTATTTTAACCCTTAGTTTATGCAGTTGCCCCACCTCTTTGTGTTAATAACAGGAGGTGTTTAAATGAGAAATTCTTTAAGAAACATGAAACTCCATAAACATTAAGATTCGTGTTCCTACTAGCTGTTCATATGTCATTCAGCCTGGTGAATATGCTACATTTCTATTGATATATGGCAGCCAGGGATGCTATAGGAAATATAAAACAAGTGGAAGCTACAATTTTTTATTTTAGGGCAACTAACAAATGGCCTATGACTCAAGAATTGGAAGCATCCAGAAATTATGTGGTCTGGCTCTGGCAAAGCAACTGCCAAGAAGTCGTAGGGTGGGGAGGGTGTTAGGCAGTTCAGTATTCAATAAATGTGTGGCAGGGTCGTTCTTAAGTTATCATGGCCTGAAATGATGTTAGAATGGTCCCTGGCAGAAAATAGGTAACCCACCCCTGTAAATCAGAGATTTTGGTCCCGGATATTCTTTTCTTCAAAAAAAAAAAAATTTTTTTTTTAACTTGCTGTGTAATACATAACAGTTCCTGCATGCTTTTCCGTTAGTCTATATTGAAAATTTTCTTCCCTTGTGGGACTCAGGCATCACCGAATGCCCATTTACTTCCATAAGTGAGACATTACAAATCTGTGTGCTTAGGAGGAAGCGGTTTAGTTGTCAATTCACTGCACATAGTTCGGGCCAAGAGCTGGACCCTGTGGCTATGAAGGTCTGGTTTGAAGGTCACAGAGACCCAGGTGCGCTGTGTTTTTCACTCTTTTAATCACCTGCTGCCCCCACCCACCACAGCTTTTATCCTTCATTTGAGGTCTTTGGGGTGTCATTGACTGTGCCATGCTGGTGTGAGGGAAGGGCTGAGTGATGGTCAGAGAAGACCTGTGCCTCACTTACTCTTCGGAACAGAATTTCCATCCTCTGCCCTGTGTGTAGCTATCACACTCACCTTCAGAGATGTTTAGCAACCTTTTTTTCAAGCCCTGAGCCTTTCCTGATTGGCTATAGGTAAATACTCAAGTGTAAGTCGAAGCTGTGGTTTTCCTACTTTCATCCCCATCTCTTGAAAACCTCTTTTCTCTTATACTCTCATTGTTTTCTTTTTAGTTCTCTTATCCTTTTTTAAAATTCCATTTCTTTAGCTGATATTTCAGTCACTTTGGAGCGTAAAGGGGTCTTTACTTCATTCTACTTCATGTCTGGCTCTCGTCTAGGTCATGTAATACCTGTGACCTTGACTGAGCAGTGCACCACTGGAAGTTTTGCCCTATAGAAATTGGTGATTGTGCTAGGACACAGATTTGAATGGCACGTGCCAATACATGGGAGCCAAATAGCATCACACAGGCAGAAGTCACCTCATGACTCCTAATGTCTTTGTGCCGTATGTTGGCTAATGAACTAGTGTTGGCGTGAGTGAAATGGGAGGTTGTAGTTTCTAAAAGAATACATCTTTTCACCTGAATTTTAAAAATGTACCGCAAAAGGTTGTCATTTGAGTCCATGGCATATTTGAATCTAATACAAGCTTGCTTTCGAAGCATCAAAGATAATTAGTGCAGGTCTTTCAACAAACGCACCAGTCAATGGACAATTTCTAACCCAGTGAAGGTGAAAAGGTAGAGTGTTAACACATACTAAGGAAAGGCATGATTGAAGGGAAATGTGATTGGAGAGAACTCAACAGGCTCCCTCTATGTTCACAGGTGGAGAATCCTTTTTTCTGCCAAGGGCCATTTGAATATTTATAATATCATCTGCAAGTGAGACAGAAGTATTAACTTAAAAATTAGCATGCTATGATGTAGTCGCTCCTGCCATTGCCTTGGCAGGGCTGGATGTTCCTCACCCCTGCATGAGGAATAGTGAGGAAGAAGCCAGAGTGTATGATTCACACTGCTTGTTCACAGATGGGATGAGCACAGTGAGGCCTTCTGTGCTACAAAGACATTTACAGGGTAATTTATCAAGACACTGTGCTATCTGGTTGTACTTTAGTTAGGAATATTTTTCATATATGGTTGTTCTGTTGTATGAATTAATGGAACTTAAATGTACTGGTAGTTTTCACAATTTTTAAATACAATGTTTTTAAAAGACATTTATTTGAAAGAGTTGCACAGTGAGGCAGAGGGGGGGAGAGTGAGGGAAGAAAAGAGAATGACAGAGATAAACTTTTTTTTAAAGATGTATTTGTTTTTATTGGAAAGGCAGATTTACAGAGAGAGAGAAAGATGCTCCATCTTCGGCTTCACTCCTCTAGTGACCACAGGGCCAGAGCTGAGCTGATCCAGTGCCGGGAGCCAGGAGCTTCTTCCGGGTCTCCCACACGGGGAGGGTCCCCAAGGCTTTGGGCCGTCCTCTACTGCTTTCCCAGGTCACAAGCAGGGAGTTGGAGAGGAAGTGGAGCAGCTGGGACATGAACTGGTGCCCAAACAGAATCTTGCTGCATGCAAGGCCATCAGTCCAGGCCCAGCAGAGAAGCTTCTGTCTGCTGATTCACTTCCTAGAGAACCACAACAGCTGAAGGGTGACCAGGTTGAAGCCAGGAGCTGCTTCCAGGTATCCCACACGTATGGAAGTGGTCCAGGCGCTTCAGCCATCTTCTGGAAACTGGATTGGACCAGGAGAAGCTGGGAGATGAGCCAGCACCCGTTTGGGTTGTGGGCATTACAGATGACTGCTTTACATTCTACGCCACAATGACAGCCCCTTTGGAGTTTTTTAAATGAACAAAAGTGTTCTATTTGCACCCAATGATGACAGCTCTGCCCAAATTCCTAAGACAGTATAACAGGCACACAATAAGACACAGAATATGAATCACATGGTATCACCTTGGGCAGCTTCGCCCAGCCCATTTTGAAAGAGATTTGTTTCTGCAGCCCAGAGTGTGTTCAGCAGCTTTATAAGTGTTTTCTAGTTCATTCTAGCATCAACAGCCCTGACTTTCTTCCCTCAATTCGTCATCTACACACTCTAGCTGATAAATTGGAATTTTTGAGCACTTTGGATTTCTGTGATGAAGAATTGTCTATTTTCACAGAAAACTGAGTCTCCTGTGTGTTTTTTCTATTGGTTTCTCAATGATATTGAAAAACAAGGGAGAATTAAAAGTTCAATTTCACTCCCAAGTGTATCTGGCCCATTCAACAGGAAGCCATGGGCTTACTTGCCTTCAAATGCAGTCTCCTGATTGTCTTGGGTGAGTCTAGGTCCGACTCTTTCCATATTCCTGTACTTGGTCCTGCTCAGCTTTGTGATGTCTCACACAATAGTATAGAGGCTTGCTCCTTAGTATCTGCCATTTCCTACTCATGTACCCCTTTACTTGAGAGTCACTGAGATGAAAAACAGACAGGAGCAGAGATCACCAATCCACTGGCGCCTTCACCTGTGTGCTTCAGTCCATCGTGTTCATGTTTAGAGGCAGAGATGAGAAACAGAAAAGAAAGACAAAAACGAGATCTCCCATTCATGGATTCACACATGGAATGCTTGCCAAAAAAAACCCTGTGCCTGGTAAAACCAGGTCAGTCTGGGAAACTGATACGAAATCAATACCTATGAGTGTCTGAATTAATAAAGTTCGAAGAAATTAGTAAGTACATGAAAGCATCCAAAAAGGAAAAAAAAGTATTGAAGTGCAGAGGAAAACAAGTCATAACTCATACAATATATTTAACCTAGAGGAGAGTGTGTTCTCCGAGAGCAGGGCAAGCAAAGGGAGGTACCTGTGGGAGCTTTGCCCGGTGACCACAGAAAACAGTCTGCGGCATGATGCCAGCCGGCCCCAGGAATGGGGCTGGAGCAGAGAAGTCAGTGTGGTGTGCTCCTGTCAGCAGCCCTGGCCTTCTTCCTGTCTTCTCATCCCCACCCGCGTGTGCTGTGTGACGTGGAGGCTGTGCTTTGGCGGCCCTCCCACTGTCCGTGGCTCGGCTCGTTGCTCTCACTTGAAGATAGAGTCAAGTTTGGCCATGCAGATGCTACATTTATATCATTAGAAAGCTTGACTAATTTTTTCAGTTTTACTTCTCAAATATTATATATATATATTCCTACTGATAAAAGGATGCCGTTGGAAAAGGAAAGTCAGGGTTAATTGAACCAGCCTGTTCAGTTCCATTTAGAAAATACACAATAATTAGTCATAGTCCATGTCAGGTATTTAGTAATTGCTAAATACCTGTCTCTGGGAAACTTCCTGTTTTCCTATGCACATGTCAATAGTTCATCTCATGATGAGCCACTTTGTATGTCTTTGTGTTCATATGTGAGACAATGAATTCCTAAAGTGAGAAGTTTAAATAATTGCATTTTCTGTAGAACTTGTCTTGATTGATAATTCAGATTTTTAAACTTTATTGCAAGCCTTTGCTGTGTTTACTCCTGAAATTAAATGTATTCATGACCTAATGGAAACCCAACAGGTTACAGCCTTTATTGTAGCAACTATGTAAATTTTCATTTGTCACATTTGATCCCAACATGTTTAAAGATAGCGTCAAGATTTTAGTAACCCTATGAAATGAATTCATGGCTTCCATATATTGTTATTTTATGGACATTTTTACATATTTCCCAATCCAAAGATGAGTTAATATTTTTTTTCATGTTTGATGGTAGAAGGGGACAAAAGAAAAAAAAAGAAAGAAAGTGAGCAAACCTGCCTAACCCTAGCCCAGGCCTCTTCCCACAGGCTTTCTTATATGACTCCATTCATTCAGCCGTTCGTTCTGGCAAGCTTTCCAAAATGTCCATTATTCTGCAAGATTACAGAATTTGCAGTAATGAAAAGGACCTGGTTCCTGCCTGTGAGAAGCACCATTTAGCACTAACCTGCGCAGTTGTGGGGGCATTATTCACGAACATTTTATGTGTGTGCTATTTACTTCACTAACACTCCAGAGAAAGGCTTTGAGATTATTCCAAGAAGCTTTCTGATTTCACACACAAAAAAAACATCAACTGTTAATGATTTAGAATGGAAAGATTTTTGCCTTCAGGTCTTCCATCCGTTATCTAACATACTAGATAGTAGTCAAATAGTTTACTGACAGTATATCATCCACCCTGCCTTATATCTTAGTAGTAGTTTCCATTTTAACAGTTTTAACTATGGTTTGTTTAGAACTAAATACAGCAATTTAACATATCATAAATTGAAGTTCAGAATTCTCCTGGTGGAAAAATTATTTATGTGACAATTCACCAGGGATTTTCTTTCATTATATACCAAACAGAGTTTCTCAACACAGATTGCTTAGTGTGTCATTTTGTTTGATCTTTAAGATAATTACCCATGAACAAATTTTCTCCTCATACTGCATATTATTGGACAAGGATTACTAGCAGAAAACCCTCAAAATATGACTTCCTTGTTCAGCATCAGCTAGCACATAAGCAGGAATTAAAGATGTGCAAAGCTTGTTAATTTGCTTTTTTTCTTCTTTGTCTTGGAGACGTACTGTAATTGGTGCTGGAATTTATTTTTAACATTTTTGTTTTTTATTTATTGCAGAGACATGGAAAGACAGACAGAGGGAGCTTCCTTTTTCTAACCCATTCCCCCAGAGCTTGCAGCCACCAGTGTTGGCCTTTATGGCTCAAGCTGGAAGTCAGGAACTCATCCAGGTTCCCTAGTTGGGTGGCAGCAGCCCAGCGATGGACCCTCTTCCCTGAGGTCTGCGTTGGTGGGAGCTGGGAGTGTGGAGCTGGGGCTGAGAGCGCCTAACAGCGGAAGCAGACATCTTACCACTGGGCTAAAGGCCTGCGTGTGCTGGGAGATGACTGTCTGAAATCACTCATCCCAACTTCTTCCTTCTTCATTGGTATATGAATAGAAAATAGATATTGATATGCCGTTCAGTGCAGTAGTTTGCATTTTCTAAAGAGAGCATTTTCTGCTTACACATTTTAAATATAATTGTGACTTTTTTCTAATTGTTGTCCTTCTGAGTATTCCCTCAGTTTATTATTTTAAGGCTCTCTCTCTAGAGTTTTCTTTACTGAGAGGAGTCTGAATTTCCAAACATTTTAAAGCTTTCACACCCATCTTACTTTCAGTGTTCCACAGTGGTGTTAGATTTCAGTTTTCTAGGTTAGACTTGCATTCTCTGCCCAAATCTCTAAATTTTGAAGACTATTTCTGTTTCATCTTTACTTTTGCTAGTATTTTCGTTACCTGGGAAGAAAACCAAATTTCCATCTCTATTTCTTCTCTCTCTCTTTTTTTTTTTCTTTTTGGTCTGACATTGTGGAAGCAGCTCAGCACGATGAAGGACTCGGGCAGTGTACAGTCCTGGCACTGAGACTAAGACAGGTTAACACATAGAAAATCAAAACATTGTCTTAGTCATTCTCTGTGGTCTTTCCTTCTCTAAAATTTAGCCTACGACTGCACTGGGCTGCTAGACCAGGGGTTTCCATGGAGACTGCTGGAGTTCCTTCCAAGTCTCATAAATTAAGTTAGGGTGGAGGTATTTTGGATAAAATTACTGGATTCTTTTCGTGTTTAATTTCATCTTATAATATTAGTTATAAATCAGGTGTCTTCTGCTGGCTCTGTGTTGACTCCTCAGACTAATTTATATGATACTTTTATTCATTCGTCTATTTTAGTGCTGTTTGCTCCACATTTTGAACCAAGCAGTGTTTCAGATGCTGGAGTTACTGAGAGGGACCTGCTGGTGTTCTCCAGATCGCAGAGGGAAGCAGAGTGATGAGCAGCATCACAGGTGTGCAGGCAGTGCCACGGTGACTCCACACTGAGGGGATAAGTGCATCCCTGGTGGATTGCTAGGGAGAAGTGGGGAGTCAGCTCTGCCTATGTAAGTCAACAAAGCTGGGAGAGGACATGTAGATTCATGCCAGAGACAGACAGGTGTTTGTGCATAGAGTGGAGGGGGGCCTGGAAAGCAGGTGAAAGGAAAGGAGAGGGGAAGCTGCTTGGGAGCAGAATGGAGGAATGTTTGGGAATACTGGGAAGGGACGACTTGTTAGCTGAATATACAGAATAAAGCGGAAGCAAGGCTTCAGGTTTCCACAGATCGAGCACCAGCACCTGCACCCAAAAACGCAGCCTTGCCATTTATTGTAAACACACAACTTACACAGACACAGAAATGGATCAGTAAGTGTATCAGCAGAGGTCCCCTTTGGAATGTAAGGGATATTGGTGCGGGTCAGTATTTGAGCAAGACTGGTCCTCCTGATCCCCCTTAGCCTCTGAGCAGCTGTGGACATGGATGCGGGGCCTCCGGCCGCCTGCCTGATGCCTAAGGCAAGGTCAAGAGCGGCCACCTGTGACTTGACTGAATTGCTTTCACTTTGTGTGCTTTGTTCCTTAAGGTTTTTATTTGTATGTGCTGCAGGTGAAAACACAGCTTCTTAGAGCTGTCATTTTTGTTTCATAGTTTGAAAATTTCATTTCATAGTTTTCTTTTTTATGAATAAAGTATTGCTTTTAATTGAATGTCTCTCAGATGGTCTTTTATCTGTAACTAGGGTTTTGTTTTCATTCCTTGAGAGCTAAGTACTCCATAGAAGTATTTGACTAAGATATATTGGGTCTATCTGTGCCTAATGAAGCACTAACCAGAGTAAATGATGAGTGACAGTTTAATCAATTCAGTCCCTTCAGTAGTCACCAAGGGCATGGTGGAATGTAATTTTTTAATCTTTCCCTTTTCAAATACTGTGCATGGCAAAATGAAAAGATCACATCTGTTATATGTAATACATTTTCATGGAGGTTAATGGAAAACAAGGGTGGTATTTTTTAAAATATTTTGATCTCCTAGACCTCCTAGGGACCAAAATTCTTTGGTCCATTTTGTAACTATATCCATTCTCCAGAGAGAAGTGAGATGAATAAATGGCTACCTTTGTGTATCACATAACTCAGCTTTCACTGTGTAATTGTGTATTTCAGTGAAGCATGGCTACATAAAATTATCTATTAGGTTAATTAACTTGGAACCTTTCTCAGTTAGTATTCTGTCCCTGTAGGTTAATTTCAGATTGTGCTTCACATTTGCTCTACCTGATTTCACTGATCTGCTATTTCTTTGTTGTTTCTTTGACTGGAGCCAGAATGCACACTCAGGATCTTAGCTGGAAGGCCCCTGTGTTCGTTTAGAGTCTTGCTCCTCCATATCTAAATTTGAGAACAGTTTCATCAGCATCACTTGAAAGTTCGTGAGAAACACAGGGTATCTTGCCTCCACCCATATTTGGGGAAACTGCAGATTCTAGCAAAATCCCCACATCGCAAGCACACACATCACAGCGCTCCAGGTGTTGTTGTTGTCACTGTGGTTATTATTGTTTGGATGAACACAGGCGTTGAGGACATTCCTGGGACCAGCATAATATTGACAGGGAGAAAGGCAGAAAACTAACACAGTGAATTATGATTCTGTCCATCTGGTAACCTTCCGTCAGATGAAGCTTGATGGTGTCTCTGAAAGATGCCTTTGCAAATGTTTTGATGATGGAGATGGTTGTGAATCGCTCTAGTTGTCTGAACTTGAGTAGAAACATCTTCAAACTTTCAGTCAAGGGAGTCTAGGTGAGAAGGCTCAGGGCTTCCCTCACCACCGCAGCAGGGAGGCCAGGTGGGCAGAGGTGCTTTCTGTACACGTGGGGTGCATGTGCTGTGCGGGGCTCATGATTCCTCCCAGTGCTGTCAGCAGCCGCTGTCACTTGAGACTGAAGCTAGCACTTTCCAGTTAAAGCTCTTCGTTCTAAGGGATGATCAACCTTTGCTAATAAGCAGATGGAATTTTAACAAGTAAATCTTAGATTTGTCTTGCGCTTGTAGTATTTCCATATGCATTGTCCATTGAGATATTTTGGCTTCAAAATTAAGAAAAAATGTTTTATTTTTTAATGTTTTGGCTAAGACCAAAAATGGATGAAGGTAGACTGATGGGCAGTAGCCTCTAGGTCCCTTGTAACACTTCTGAGCAAGGGATCATTTTTATTTAAGTTAATTATCTTGTATGAACAGTTATGTCTGTGAGAAAAAGCAGAGTTTATTACACCTGGCTCCATTATGTATCAAAAGTAGACATCTCTGAGTATTGGTGCAGGATAACTTAGCATCTTTCAGAGAAGACGAGGATTAATGATCTCCAGCAGTGTAGTAGTGTTCTTGTTTAATTTTCTCACTCTAATTTCACGTTTCTATTCTTTTTCATAACCTAAGATCCAGATACCTGACTTTGGAACCTAGGAGACCCTCTTTCCTTTTTGTTCTGGTAAACAGTGATCAATTCTGCTGAGAATCTTGTTTTGAGTTTTGATGAAAAATTTGAGTGCCTATGACATCAAATAAATGTGGAACTTTTGGGTTAAAAAATACAAAAGATACATTAACATGGACAGACGTTTTATGAGACCTTACCAGGTGACTAATCCTAAAAACAAGAGTTGGAACCCATTTCATTCTATGACACTTTTAATTGTAAGCTTTTGTGACCAGTAGTTACTGTTGAAAAATTTAGACTAAGTGGGTCATAATTATATAATTACTCATGTTCTGAAAGAAGCAGCAAATTAGGCTTTTCCTGATAACAAGCATATAGATCACAAGTACAGTGCTTAAGTGGATGGGTTCTTTATCAGTCAGCCACTCAGTAGTCAACTTCATCCATCAAGGGAGAAGGAGCTTAGAGCTGATGAAGGATGGGAAGGGGAGAGGACGGAAACACAAGGACGGCAGGCAGCAATCTCTCTGTATTAAAATGAAGGGCTTTATTGCTCTTTGGTAATGAAGACAGTTCCAGTCATAAAGAATTCTGTTATATTAATTTATTTGTTTTAGAAATCTATTTTAAAACTCTCCTGGGTGTCATATTTGTCTTCCGTGTGTCCTTTAAGTCTGTCTGTTCTAGTTTCATGAGCACACTCTGAGGCATGTTGGAGAAAGATGGGTCATAGGCGATACCTATTAGAAATAGAAGTTGAAATCCCTTAGCCAGCTAAGCAAATCAGAGCCCATAGCAATGCTGTATCATTTCATTCCACTTGATTAGATTCGCCAGTATAGATTTCTCTCTGTCACTCTTGGTTTCACTTTGTGGAGACACAGACGAAACACATTGGTAGTCAAAGAAATTGTGTCTGTTGTCCCCCCAGCAGGTACCTTCCCAGCTGCCTTGGCGATAATACGTGATGGGATGGCCAGAACTTCTGCTGACCATCTTCCTACTGGTTCGGAGGAGAATAGAGAGTATATTCCGAGTGTAGAAAACAAGGTACAGGAAGCTATTTAAGATCCAGGTTATTGGACGGGTGTTTAGTTAGGCACTTAAGAGACCACCTGGAGTGCCTGCATCCTACACCAGAATGCCTGGGTTTGAGTCCTTGCTCTGCACACGCATTCCCTGTGAGGAAGTAGTGTTATCTCAGATGGATGAGCCTCTGCCACCCACATGAGACCCAGATGGAGTTCTCACTTCCTGTTTGCCACCTGGCCCAAGACCACATAGTGTTGAGAATTTGGGGGGAGTGGACCAGTGACTTGAAGAGCTCTCTCTACGTGTCTGTCTCACTGCAAAGTAAATAAATTTTAAATTTCAAATCTTTTTAGAAAAGAGGCAAGACACTTCATATAAACTTGAATTAGGAGACAATAGAAATATATGTTGGTAATATTAGAAAAGAATTTTTGGCAGAACAATTTGGGAAATCACAATACTGGAATTTTAAATATTCTTAATCAGACATCTAAAGCCGTAGTATTTATGAGCATATTATTGTGTTTAGTATGATAATAAAATGATTCATTTATGCCATCTTCTCCCATCTGAAGTGAAAACAGCTTATGTTAAAACGCATCTGCTTAGAACACTGATTTGAGATTATTTCTTTGCTGCCTTAATAAAATTGCTTTTATGATACAAAGTAGTGTTTGCTTTTAGTACTTTTGACCCTATTGGAATTTAATTTGAATACATATTATGTGGAATGAAAGGAAGAGATTTTTGTATTCTTTAATTCAAAACATTGTTTATATGCAACTGTAATACCAACTAGAAAGCAGCTGTAAAGAACTAGGTCATTTTCCCTTAACCTTAGGGTTTTAGAGTAAGTTACATGCAAGGGTTTACTGTTTCTTAATTTAATGTGAATTCAGCAATCAAAGATTCCAATATATTCATAGTTTCATTAAGATTCTTAAATATATATTTATGAATATTTATAATGCATTATACTAATATATTGTTAGTGTTAATATATGGTATAGTAATATATGTAATATAAAATAATATTAAGTATGTAATATATAAATATGTAACATAATTGTATATAATATGAATATATATCTAAAATATATATGTGTGTGTGTCTCCATTCAAGTTAGAGTCATTTTTAAAATCTGGAAAATTGTCAGGAGAGAGCAGGGAGAGACCAGGCTTCCATATGACAGGGACTAGATCAATGTATGCAGGTTAACTGCAGGAACGTGTGACCATTCATGCTGGTACAGTGCTGTTAACATGGTTTATCCTGCCCACCCATTCTGACGTTCTATTCTCCTGTCCCAACTGACTTCATCTCTGAAGTCCCAGTGGGTGGGTTATCACTTTGTCCTTATTGTGGACTGGTTGGTTGTTCCTGTTGGGTTGGTGTGGCTGTTGTGATTTGCAAATGGAGCTCCCATGATTCCCTGGACTACCAGTTAGGTAGGAGCTCTGAGCAACACAGTTGAGCCAGAAGTGGTAGAACATAGTAGTTAGCAGATGTGTTGCTCAGGAAGTTGTCTTGTGTGCTTCTAGATTTGAGGAGGCATCATGTAGGAGATAACATTTAGATAGAGATCTCAAAGTTGAATTTGAGCTACCCATAGGTGAAGGAGGAGGATATTCTAGGTAATGAAGCAATTTGAGATAAATTGTGTAATTTTTTGCTTGGCATTTGAGTGGATCAGTCTGGCTCAGCAATCTGCTATACAGCTGCCCTGAGTCATCCAGGCTGGCATGGCCACACCTGGGCTCCAAAGCTAGACTAAGGCAGAAACTCTAGAATTTGTGTTCAGATCATTTGCCATTTTGAAGAGTTCCCCAAATGATTTCTGATGCAGACATGACTGAGAATCACTGGAAGGCTTGTGGTTGCAATACCTAAGAGTTTGGAAAAACAACAGAAAGGGATGTGAGAAGAAGGCTGTGGAGCCTGACACAATTGCAGCTTTGTCCTGAAAGCAGAGGAGGAACGACTGGAGTTTTATCATTTCTTGTTACGCCTTTTACTGAGCACACTGTAGTTTCCGTGTTTAGAATATCCTGAGGACAGTAGATAGAGGCAGGAGAGGAACTAGGTGTGTTGCCTGACATGGACTAATGTATTCCTTGCTTGTTTTGCTTAATTCCAGATTTAGCTTTCTGAGCAGAATGTATTAAAGTTTTGTGATGATTCTTCCCTGTCTCTTTAGGGGCGTCGGCTGCATCTTTGTTGAAATGATCCAAGGAGTTGCTGCTTTTCCGGGAATGAAAGACATTCAGGATCAACTAGAACGGATTTTTCTGGTAAGTTCTTTGCAGAGTGCTTCTGAGAAAACTTAGTTTTTAATTAATCAGTGACAAATCCTGTAGTAGTCTGTGGAACATAGTTTGAAAACAATTTGTTATTGTCACAATCAGTTCTAACGTACTTTTGGACTTTTGAAAAGGTAGGAGTTAAGAATTGTGATTTTTAACTTTTTGAACATGAATTATATGCCAGAATGGTAAGGATTAAAATGTGAGAGGCAATATGGAGTAATGGGTTAAAAGTAAAGGTTCCTACAGGAGCATTCCAAATCATTTGAATACCCACCCCCATTCCTGCTGTCTCCCTCCCCTGCCTTCATTGTGGTGTTACTGTCTTGCTTCCATCAAGCACACTATAGAAATGATAGGCCTGAGGGAGGATGACAGCCTTACGGCGGCATTCCTTCCCGTATCTTCAAGACAAGCATCATTGGTGGTAGGCTTGTTGGTAGCAGGTGCCCCTGATGCAAGGCCTAGGAAACAGCACAGCACCTTTGTGGTCTTGCTCCCTAAACCATAACCCCAGTCTTAGTGTGGAAAACAGATCACGGCAACTCAGTTCAGAAGACAGTCTACAGAATACCTGAGCAGTTCTCAAAATCGTGACGAGTAGACTAGGGAGACAGTAGTCTGTGGTGTACCGTGTGGATCTTGGAATAGAAAACACATTGGAAAAAAGCTAGTGAAATTGACATAAGGCATGGTGCTCTGTTAAATCAGTGTTGTTGGGCCCGGCGGCGTGGCCTAGCAGCTAAAGTCCTCGCCTTGAAAGCCCCGGGATCCCATATGGGCGCCGGTTCTAATCCCGGCAGCTCCACTTCCCATCCAGCTCCCTGCTTGTGGCCTGGGAAAGCAGGAGAGGACGGCCCAAGGCTTTGGGACCCTGCATCCGCGTGGGAGACCCGGAAGAGGTTCCAGGTTCCCGGCTTCAGATCGGCACGCACCCGTTGCGGCTCACTTGGGGAGTGAAACATCGGATGGAAGATCTTCCTCTCTGTCTCTCCTCCTCTGTGTATATCCGGCTTTCCAATAATAATAAAATTTTAAAAAAAAAATCAGTGTTGTCAGTATGGGCTCCGTAGTTCTTTTTCTTTCTTAAAAATTTATTTAGTTTTATTGGAAAGTCAAATTTGCAGAGAGGAGAGAAAGAAAGAAAGGTCTTGCATCTGCCGAGTCACTCCCCAAGTGGCTACAATGGCCAGAGCTGATCTGATCTGAAGCCAGGAGCTTCTTCAGAGTCTCCCACATGGGTGCAGGGTCCCAAGGCTTTTTGCCATCCTCAGCTGCTTTCCCAGGTCATAAACAGGGAGCTGGATGAGAAGTGAAGCAGCCGGGACACAAATCTGTGCCCATATGTATGCAAGACAAGGACCTTAGCCATTAGGCTACTGCACCACGCTCCATGGGTTCCTTGGTTCTAACAAAGATAATATTAACGTTAAGAGTTCAACAAGAGTGAAAAGCTGGGTGAGGTATATTCATGAAGACATTATTATTTTTTTCTTTCAAAATTTCTCTTTGCTTAAAACTGTTCTAAAATCGAATGTCTTTTTTTAAAATTTAATGTAAAAAGCACATCTTCTGGAAGCAGACTTTCTAGCTTAGCACCCTGTGTTATTACTTTTTAGCCATGTGACCTTGAGCAAGAGACTCACTACTTTTCTAGGGCTTGGTTTTCCCATGGGAGAATGAGGGATAATTGTAACACCTGCCTCACTAGTTGCCTTGGGCAATGTTTGCCTTAGCACTGCTAAAGTACTTCACTATGGCTGACAATAAATACAACATAAATAAATTTATTGTATCACTTTCTGTCAAATGTTTTAATCCAGTAGACTTACCACATGGGCTGATAAGCAGAAAAATTTGTTATTTAAGATACAGAATCAGAGTTACACCACATCCATTTTGTTGCAAGAATTCAAGCTAGGGCCTAACGCTGTGCTGCGGCAGGCAAAGCTGCTGGCTGCAGTGCTGGCAGCCCACGGGGCTCTAGTTGGAGTTCCAGATGCTCCAACTCTGGTTCAGCTCCCTGCTAATGGACCTGGGGAGATGGCAGAGGGTGGCCCGAGTGCTCAGGCGCCTGCAGTCACACGGAGACCTGGGAAAAGCTTCTGACTTTGGCCTGCTCCTGCCCTGGCTGTTGCCATCTGGGGAGTGAACCAACAACAGATGGAAGATGCCTGCCTTTCCCTCCCTCTCTCTATAACTCTTAAATCCTTTTAAAATTAAAATTCAGAGTAATTACATCTAGTAGATAGCATTAATGTTCTGTTCCCTTTATCTAATAAAGCTCCCATATGAATTCATTGAAGCCTAAGTTTAAAAAAACATGTATTCGCTGGACCATCAATCATTGTAGTTATGCAAGGATAGCATTGAAGTGTGGTTGTCAGGATAATTGTGAGACCTGCGGAAGGGCATAGTGATGTGACCTGAGACTTCTTCACTATTATATTTACTTTGATGTCAGTAAGTCCAACAATCAGGAAAGGAAACAAAGAAGTCACGGGTGGGTGATTCCTCCTTGTCCTGCCCGTATCCCAGTGAGTCCCTGTGCTCTACCAGCAAGTGAACAAATAGCACAATTCTTACCAAAGATACCTCTGTCCAAGTGTGTCCTGTTGTGTTTTCTTTCTCCCCGCCCCAAAATCTATTTGCATTCGCTTACTTTCAGTTTTCTTTTTTTTTTTTTTATTTTATTTCTGACAACCTTTACATAGTTAATTAGGGTAAAAAGGTTCAAGGGCTATAGGAACATGGGTAAGACTATTATTTCCATATTGTTTCCTTCATGTATCTGAGGTAAAGGGTATATTGAGGGAGAAGCTCCACCCAGTTTCCCACCCGCTCCAAGTCCCAGATGTGGGGCATGCTCTGAGATACTTGCTCAAGTGGTTTTGATAGTTCACCAGTTATAAATCGCTGCCAATCTCGCCACTCCCAGCACAATGAGGTCGCCAAAAAATCCACTGATTGACATAGTCCATCTTAGAGTCTCCATTTGCCCAGTATTTCACTGCCAACATAAAGCTAAGGTGGTTGATTGACTTGTTCTGTCTTCTGTCTTTCAGTTTTCTTTTTTATCTATAAATTCTCATACACAAATGTTACAGTGACATGATTCTAAACTATTGTGTTCATCTTTATGCATTGTTATGCCATACTACCCAAAGTGAACCACATTCAGCGTTTTGACATATATACCCTACCCTCCTTAGATCTTTTTCCTATACTTGTTCTAAAAAATTGAATTGTATATTCATGCTGTCTTGTGGCTTGTTCACTTAAAAATGTGTAGTGAACATTTTTCATTGAAAAAGAAGCCCAGCCGCCTGTCATGCTTAATGACAGGTAAGTGTTCATCCCATTGTGAAGATGAGACAGTATTTAGTTAAGGCAGCCCAATAGTGATAGCTTGCTTGATGGTTTTCCCCATAAAAAAGTGCTGTCAGAAATATCCATTGCATATTTTTCCTAATAGGAATAATTAAGAATCATTATTAGACCTGAAAGACGTGAATTCAATGAACTTTGATATTCATGAGATTATTCAGGAGTTATGCACGTTGTCCAGTGCTGTCCTTTAGCATCCTTTATCCGGATTCCGAGGAAACCTGCATGACTCTACTGAGACTGTTAAGTCTGTTCAGAAGAAATGATACATCAGATCTCCAAAGTGTTCATGACAAATGTATATAATGAAAAACTTAACCATGGATCTCAAAATAATTGGCCACAACAGAATATTATCGTATATTTTCCATGAACTCTCGAAGTATTTTTATGTGAAATTGAGTTTTCCAATCTAAGAATAAATTGTTATATGATCCTCTAGCATAAATGGACAGCAAACATTTTTAATGCGTTTGTTTTTCTTATTTAATTATTTTAGGTAATTTTTCCAAACTTACTTTCTTAGAAATGTGATGAATTTTTTCAAATTCTTTATTATTGAAAAAATAGCCAAAGAAGAAATTTTAATTAACCAGAGCTTGTATTGTATAGGTTTTTATGATAAGCTGTATCTTCAAATATTTATCTTCTTAATGTGTTCAAAGCTCAAATGTAATAATACCCCTAAATTACTTTCTGAAAATAATTTTCTAAGCCTTGATTCTGCTTTGCACTTTTCGGTAGCAAGTGAATAGCAGTTACATAATCTGATCAAATCATTGGGTTTTTATGCTAAATTGTTAATTTTCCTACACTTTAAATCAGGAAATTTCAAAAGGAAATCATGTAAAAAGAAATATTTCAACTTTCATGTAATTTCAGGATGGATTTTAAAGGACAGGAAATGGTTACATAAATGAAATACGTTTTGTCGCAGCAGAGACACAGGAACGAGTTTCATGAAAGCCTTATTTACTGACATTAATGCAGACTCTTTATTTGAGATCACTTGTAGGAGTATATTGCAGTTGTCCTTGAGTCAGGTCTCATTCCATTGCTTCCTGTGGATAGTTTGCTGTTGTTTCTTAATTTTATTGTAATAGTTTCCTCGTTTTATGGGTACTCAGAGATCTTTGGGCTTTGAGTAGGCTTTTAATAAGTCAGATCATCTTAAATTTCCCATCGGGCTGTTGGCATATTAACGTCTGTTAGCTCTGGGTGGGGAGGAGAGACCCTCACGTGCAGACTTTGTGACTGATGGCAGCAAGCTTTCTTTTACTGCAGTTATCTTTGACATAAAATATCTGCTGATAAGCAGGAGATGAAGATGCTCATCTACATAACGTTTCATCTTGAGTTAAATCTTTTTCCCTGAAGACTCAGACAAGACCAGAGAGTGAGAGAGAAAAGATATCTTCAGCTTCTTTTGACATTAAATAGTAGCAACTGAAGTGATTTTTATTTCCTCCTGAATACCCTGCATTTGCAAATGCTAGCTGTAATTCACATAGAACAGGGAAGCCCCGTTAGGACTCACATGTCCATTGGGAGAGAAAGTTTTACAAACTCAGTATGGTTAAATCACTGGGGGAAAAAATGCATTTCCTAAACAACTTTTCTATGTCTGATCTGAAGAGGAATGAGTAAATGGTGATTAAATGCATCTTAGCAAGCTTCTAATATCAATTGCCAGAGAGTTCTTTCTAAAGTTCTTTCTAAAGTCTGGCCTCTGACAAAGCATTGCCAAAGAGATAATCAACTTGGAGAAATCGTGAAACAAAGATTATCTGGTTTGCTCTGTGTTTTTAATATAGGGACTAAGTCCATTCATTTGCCTGCATACTGTGTACAGGAAGGTGGTCAGTAACTTGGAAATACAATCTTAATAGCTTGTAACCCAAGATAACTAATATAATTAGCTCCCACACACTAAGTCTTTATATAAAATATAGACACCAACTCAGGCCGTCAGCCAAAGCCTTTGTAATTTTGTCCTGGTCTCTTTTTTTCTCCCCTCCCCTTCGGTGAAAGGAGCAGTTTGCATTTTGAACAAGTACAGTGAAGCCATTTCCAGAACATAATAACCTTGTGGTTATATATGAGGTAAACTGGCTGGGCTGCCCTCTGGAATCTCATCAGCAAATCATTTTGCTTGAAATCATGATGCTCATTTGCAAGAAAGGAAGGAAGGTGATGAAATTTCTGACAAGATTTTGAATTGTCAGATGAACACACATCTGTTTCTCTATGCAACTCTGTTCTTAGGTGGAAGGTGTAATTTATCTCCTTATCTTCTGCAACACACATTCTCAAATGTGATATGATATATTATTAGTTGCAAAAATAACTGGCAGATGCCTTTATCCAGGTGTATACATAATCATAGTAACCAAATCACAGCTAATAAAAAATTCACATTCTATCTTTGTCCACGGCTTATAAAGGAGTTGATCTGGTGGGGCCCTGGAATATGAGCCTCTCTCTCTTAGAACAGCTGAACAAATGGCAGCGAGTGCTTGCACAGCTGTCTGAAACCTCTGGCAGATGCTGCTGGATGTATATGGCTCATGGCCCAGTGTGCAGCAATCAGGCAGGGTGGCTGGCACGATTGTCTTCCCCACGCCTGTTCTTGCCTTCCGGTCTTTGCTAACCCTAACAGTCTCAACTTATTCTGTCTCCTGGGTATCCTGGCTTGCAGCAGAATTGCCTCTGCCAGTTGCTAATCTATTGCACATAATTTGCTTAGGGTAGTTTTTAAGATTCCTCTTGATTAATCTGCATGCCACTCATGGGGCCAGTGTCATGGTGCAATGAGTTAAGCTGCCATGTAGCAAGCCTGCTTCCCATTTAGGTGCCAGTTCAAGTTCAAGCTGCTCCACTTTCAAGCCAGCTCCCTGCTAATACACCTGAAAAGCAGTGGAAGATGGCCCAAGTGCTTGGACTCGTGCAGCCACCTGGAAGGCCTGGAAGAAGGTTTGGCTTCCTGGCTTCATCCTGGCACAGCTTGGGTGGTTGCAGCCATTTGGAGAGTGGACTAGAGGATAGAGTATCTTTTTCTCTCTTTCTGTCTCTGTATAGCTCCACCTTTTGAATAGGTCAACATTTAAGAAAATGTATGTATGCCATTTGGAATTTAAAATTAGTGTGTGTGAAGAACTGCCTGCAGTTTGTAAAATCTGCTCCTGGACCCGACTTGTGCTTGAGATCCGTCCTTAAGCCTCTGCTTTCCCTTGAACTGACTGCAGCTGCTCAGTGTAGACTTCGTTCCTGCCCATGTTTTCCCATTGTGACTCTGTTTCATGCTCTGAGAAACCTGGGATTTCACAATAGACTCAGGCAGGCTGATGGATGTGAGGGAAAGCCGCCTCTACTCCTTGGTGATGTTTGCCATCCATGAGGGTGCAGTAGCCACACTGTTTGGATGGAACAATATCAGAGATTACCTCACTGCTACCGTGTCGGATTGCATCAGAGCCTCTCCCCATTTAGTTCACTGCTTACCCTGTGGGACTAGGTGCGATTTGCTGTCAAGGAGTTGTGTGCCAGGTGTTGGCCCTGGGGATAAAGCATGACAGCACAGCCAGAGAGGCTACATCTTCAGTAGTGGAGTAATGAATAGTTGCTGCTCAGTAGATGAGGAACCCGTGATGTTAGTGTATCTTCAATCGATTTGAATACTGAATTGGCTTCTTTGTTTCCCCCAACAAGGCACCTTTTCTAAATGGAGGGTAGTTTCTGCCTCTGCAGAGATTTAAGCTGAACTAAATGGTTTCAATATTGTCTTGCGACTCCTACCGTGTTTAATGCTAAAAATACAAGCTATTACTGAATTTATGCAGATTGGCTGTGAGTGTCTAAGGGGAAAATTGCTAAGAAATTTCTCATGAAGAATTGAATAAATTCTAGGATTTGAAGACTGGAAAATAAGGGGACATTGGGCAATGATTTTGGAATAAAATAGGGCAGTAATTGTCTTGTATGAGTGTGGGGGGTTGGGGTGAAGTTGAATATTCAAGACTCAGCTTGATAAAGATTTTTAAAATGTCATTTTTTCTGGAACATGATCAGAGGACAGTATAAATTTTTCACAAAAAAAGTAATAAAGTCAAATTGAGATTTTAGCAAAACTAATGTTAGGTAATAAAATGATAAACTCTGACACTGACAAAACATGTTGAGGTACAGAATACTGAAAAGATTAAACAGCAATTTTAAGTGAATCTAGGAAAATCCAGTGGAGACCATAGGTTATAATATCTGCATCTCATGTTGGAAGAAATTTGTGCTTCTTCCCTCCTAGCCTCGTTAACAGTTGTAGTCATTAATATGATGGCATCGATTTTTTCAGAACATTAGGTGTATACAAGCTCAAGAGATTTTAAAAAAATACTGTGGCAATAAATAAAAATTATTGCTCAGGGATAGCTAGTTGTAAACATTTTTGTGTTCCTTTTCTGATTTTTCACAGTTGGGTGCACAGTACATTTATGATTTAGCACTAAACTTCTTAATTTGTGAGCAGTTTTAAAGCCATTAATATAGACTTGGAAGTATTACTTTCATTACACTATATATGCATATATATATATATATGCGCACATGTGCAAAGGTGTGAACATATTTTCCCATTACTTGATAATTTGCCTGTGTTTCTGTGAGTACTGTCTGCTTGTACCCCCATTCAGTTTGTCCATTGATTCAGCAAGAATATTAGTTATCTCCCTGGTGCCAGACACTGTGCCTATGTGTGGTAGTGAGTCTTCAGATACAGGCATTGCTTGGTTGACTGATCTGAAGAGCTTCCAGGAAAGCAAGTCGGAAGGATGTTGTGCAACTCTTGCTGTGTATGTTGTCTATAAATGATAAGGGAATCGAAGTTAACTTAAAAGCTTCAAGCCTGGGGAACTAAGTTATTGAATGTATTGGAAATACGGGGACGTGGGGAAGCAGAATGGTGGAGGGAGACAGAGTAGAGGTAGCTCAGGGAGCTAGAGTGAGTGCGCCAGCAGGTGCTCAGATGGACGTGTTCATCATACAGGTCACACCGAGCAGATTGTGAAGACACAGGAATCGAAAGCCATTCACCCAAAAGAGATAACAGAGTGTGAAGCTGTATTGGTTCTTGAGTCATGAGACTATAAGAGGGAAATACAGAATACCTCCTAACCCTGGGAGGTACTCGCCACTTGGGCTATGATGGAGCTACGAGGCTGCACCAGGAAAAGAGCCATTACAGTGACTCAGACCAGGGGCAGCCAGCAGCCAAGACAGAAAACAAAAAGGGCAAGAAGCACTTTTTGGGGGGAGATTCTGGGCCGGTCCTGGTCTGTCTCGTGGATGGGGTGGGTATGAACGAGTCTGCGCTCTGGCCTTTCCTGGACAGCTTGCTGTGTGTTCACAGTACATGCACATAGCCCAGAGGAAAGGAGGACTTTCTGCGAAGAAAGCAGAGCATCACCTCATCAAACACAGTTGAGTTAGGGTGAAGTAGATGCCCCGTGACTTTTCAAAGCAGACCTGTGAATCTCCTTTGGGTCTTGGTGACGCTAGGAGGGAAGAGCGGCAGAGTTCCAGGTGCTCCGCTCTTGTCCGCTGGTGGCTCTGCTTGTTCGTTTGTTTTTTAATTTCATCTGCAAAATCAACCACCAGAGCTAGAATAAAGGTGAAAAATACTAATGATACTTTAAGGTTCTCCCAAGTCAAGAGTTTTTGTTCATGTGGAAGAAAAACATTAGAAACGAGATCCAGTGAAAATGAAGATATTAGGGAAACACAGAGAGTCGTGAGCAGAGACATTAGATAGATTCCCTAAGAAAGTTCTGTGCATCTAAGCTCATAGAAATGTTGCTAGCAAACTTCAGTAAAATCATTTGTCTTTACGAGTGTGATCCCCACTTTAGAATAGCTAATCATGTTACAGTTAGCAAGAAACATCTATCAGGACAGCTGGCGTGTGGAGATTTGGATTAGCTCACATGGTGAAAGAAAATTATTTTGCCCCAAGTATTCTTGAATCACTGTGTAGTGGATGTTCTATAAAATAGAAAAAATCATTCAAATCATGCATTTTCTTACTGAGGAACTCATTTCTTCAACAAATATTTGCTGCACTCTTGGATAAATACTCTTCCGATGTAGCACACAAAGCCAAGTCAGCTGTCCCAGAACATACATTCCTAGAAGCCAGCTGGACAGTAAGCAGGTGAATAGTATGTGCTGTGCCCCTTCTGTGCTGTTCTTAGGGAAGCCAGTTTACATGCTGTGTTCTGTGGAGGTCCCTCTCAGAAGGTGGTAATGCTTGACTATTCTTGTTTACTAACGGTCATGGGCATGTAAGACTCACAGAACCCGGGCCAGAGTATTACAGCCAGAGGGAATAGCAGTTTGTATGTGCTTAACAAGAGGAGTATTGAAGTGAGTTTTCACGCCTGAGTTTGTGAAATGAGCAATTATTCTTCTTAGTGCCTTGAGGTGATCCCTGGTGCTCTTGTTATGTGGACTTCCTTTACAAAATTTAACTTTTTCTTATTTTGATATGCTTGTTTTGCGTAAAACATTAAGTGTAAGCACTGGTACTTCTGAAAGTTATGTGAAAATGGAGTTAAAGATAAATTTAATCTCCAGACTGGTGCTTGCACTTGGAGCCTCTACCAGTCCTTACACAGTAGCACACCACTCACAGATTTGGGACACAGCTGGATTAGGGCCCCCTCTGGTGCTGAAACAATGACATCACACCAACAGCGGACTGGAGGCTGACCTTGAGTTTGAGCGCCATCTAGCGCTGAAACAGCAGCAAGACCCACAGGCTCTAGGAAGATACGCAGATTCTGAAGGATGGGAAGCACCTTGTCCATCAGTGTGCGGTGTTCTAGGCTGTAAAGCACTCAGGATGCTCAGGGGGAGCGTGACATCACCCGGTGAAGGCCATGCGATGTGACTGAACAGGTAACTGCACATATATGAAAGTTCTCAAATGCACAAGTTAGTTTAGAGAAACTCAGCCAGGGTTAATTGCATCACCAGAGAAACTTACCAGAGAAGTAGAAGTTATGAGGAAAAAATCAATCCTTTGAATGGAAAAGGACATTAAACAAAAATAAAAGCAAAAGCCTCAATAGCAGAATAGAGCAGAATGAAGGAAGACTCCGTGAGCTCCCAAATAGTTCCTTAAAAATGCATACTGCCAGGGGGTGGGGAAGCAGAGTGAAGAGAAGTAAAATAAACTGAGTGCAACTTCAGGACATTACAAGAGCAAATATGTGATTATTGGTGATCAAGAGAGACTTGCGGATGCCAAAGGGGTAAAAAAAAAAACATATGGAAAGCAATAGAGTAGCAGCTCTCCAGATGCAAGAAGATAACAAGTCGCTTGTCAAATATAACTAGGTCTGTCTCAAGACATGTTGGTTTCTCCAAAACCAAAATAACCAAAAGATTCTCACTATTGTAAGAGAAAAGAAACACACGCGAGGGTTTCCAGATCGCCCCAACTGCAGGCTTCTTGGCAGAAACCTGACAGGCAGGGAGAATGGGAAGAGACATTCGCAGTATCTAAGGGGAGGGAACCAGCAGCAACACTGTACTGAGTGAAGCTATGCTTGAGGTGGGTAGACGGGATGAAGACAATCCCAAAGAAAAGCTGCGAGAATTTATCACTAGAGCTGTCCCGTAGTTCATCAGACTGAAAGAAGCTTAACGCTTAAAAAGAAAATATCAAAAGACAGAAGATTCACTGACTAGAGAACCTAGAAATAAGCCCACGAATCTGCAGCTAACTGCTAAGAGCACATGTTGGAGAATGGACCATCTGTGCCCAAGAATGGGATCCAACTTGGTTTTTCTCTTAGAAGCTACATAGTAACATGGGCTAAAAGCATCACAGACCCACTCCCAGATTCAAGAAAGACCATGGACTCCACTTGCAGATGCAAGGAATATCCGGAACAGCCAGGCCGTGTTTTAAAACTGCCACACTGACTCTGTGAATGCTCATTAGGGCACATTACCAAGGCATGCTAAGAAAATCCTTTGTAGGGAGGAAAAAAAATCCAGGAAACAATCTTAACAACCTCCTAAACTTTTTATGTTTCTCGCACTCTTTATAAGCATTATCATACCGCTTCCCATGATAGAAAAGCAAGTGTGAACTGTTGCTGAGTGTGATGTGTTGGGTCACAGAGGACCTCGTGGCCACTCTCCTTCGTTCCGTTATTGACTCACAGGGTCACAGCTGTATCAGAAAGAGACCGTGCAGAGAAGGCCTCAGTGTGGCATACCTAAGCAAGGAGGTGGTGACATTCATTAGCAAATTCCCACTGTGTATTCAGAAAGCAGATTTTCTTAACTCACATTCTACTTTCAAAGGTTAATTGCAGCATGCTTCTCTGCATGACCATCACACAGGCACCTCCTGGGTCGGAGGAGTGGGGTATCAGTCACCCCGCCTGACCCCCATGTCCTGGGCTGCAGTGCCCTGCATAGTGCCCTTCTTGTGAGTGTTTTTGATTGTTGTTGTTGTTTTGTTGTTTTGTTTTGTTTTGTTTTGTTTAATACATGGAATGTTGTAGAAGTGGTGGGACACCACTTGAGGAGTCAGATTTCAAAAGGGTTGTTACTGTCCTGTTTGCTCATGCTCTTGCTGTCTCTTGAGCACTCTGGAGGCAGTAAGCTGTCAGCTACAGGTTCCTCTACAGATGGGCCTTGGGGCGCGGAACCCATGTTTCCAGTGAGCAAGAGCTGAGGCTTGGCCCCAGCCAGGTCAGTGGGCTGGGATTTTTTTCCCCATTGGATGTTTGCATGAAGACAGAGCCATGATTAACACCTTAACCCTGTGCCAGAGACAGCTCACCAAGACGCACCTGCAGCCCTGAGCAACAGCAAGTGTGAGATATTCTCAAGTGATTCCTTCCACAGCAATAGATAACTCATGTCTGTCTGTCTGTCTGTCTGCCTATCTATCTATCTTTGGATTCCAGGACCAATGCAGAGGAGTTTTGGTTATGCTTGTAGCTGAGGAAGTTATCTTCAGAGAGCTTATGAAGTTGTTGTGATATAACTGATGGATAAGCCAACATTGAGATCGAGTCCTGAATCTGTTGACCCTTCCACCAATAATCCTCTTGTATTTTTTCGTTGCTGTCTATACACCTTAGAATGACTTGGCAGTCATTGCTCAGATGCAGCAGTCAAGTCCCACCTCAAGACCTCTGATGCGCAGTCTCAGGGAGCAGGTGTAGCCATGCGTTCAGACAAGCCAGCGGGTCCTCCTTCCTGAACCTTCCTCATTGAAGATGTCCACTCTGAAAAGATACACAGTATAATTTCCAACACTAAGTATGTTTAAGCTTTCTGACCTTAGGGAATAACGTGAAAACCTGAACACTGTCGAAACACTGTCCAGAATATATAAGTCGTCATTGAGTTGGGCTAATTTCTGCATTTTTTAAGGAAGTAACTTTGATATGACATCAAGGAACTTCCTGTTATCGAAAAGTGTACTCACATGTTCTTTCCTAGGCTTTGTGTTAATAATATTAGGTGACCAGTATTAGAATTGTGTAGGTAAGCAAATGAAGGCCTGGAATCAACAGATCCCAGAGCTGTAACTTCAGTTTTTAAGTTGCTTTATTTTTTTATATATTACAGTTACTATTTGAGAAACAGAGAGATGGAGAGGGAAAGAGAAATAAGCAGAGAGGGGAGGGAGAAGGCGGGAGGAGGAAGAGAAACACAGAAATTGTTTTCCTCCACTGGTTCATTCCCCAGATACCTGCAACAGCAAAGGGTTGTGCCAAGTTGAAGCTGGTAGCCAGTAACTTAATGTGGGGCTTCCATGAAACTGGCGTAGACCCAATACCTTGAGCCATTTCACCACCTCCCAGGGTACACATGAGCAGGAAGCTGCAGTCGGAGCAGAGCTAGGACTCAAACCCAGGCACTCTAACATGGTGTGAGCATCTGCCAGGTGCTGCAGGTCTGAACACCCAGTCGCTTGTTTGCCTTGCTGTTTTCCACTCTTACTTTCCACCTACCTTTTATCATGCTTTAGGAGACTTTCCCATCAAGTCTAAATCTGTACAGGCTGACAATCTTATAAAAAAAATTGTCTTTATTAGAGTTGCAGAGAGAGAAGACAGAGCGAGAGAGAGATCGTCTAGCCACTGGTTCACTCCACCAATGGCCACAACAACTGGAGCAAGAGGGTCAGTCTGAAGCCAGGAGCCAAGAACTTCTTCTTGGTCTCCCACACGGGTGCAAGTGCCCAAAGGCTTGGGCCTTGCTCATTTGCTTTCCCAAGCACATTAGCAGGAAGCAGAGCAGATAGGACTTGAAGTGAAGCCCATGTGGGGTGATGGTGCAGCAGACAGAGGCTTAATGCACTATGCCACAGCTCTGCCCCCTAGGCTGTCAATCTTTTTATGAAGCATAACTTCACCTTGGGCCTGGCATGGTAGCCTAGCAGCTAAAGTCCTTGCCTTGCATGTGCCAGGATCCCACTTGGGCGCCGGTTCGTGTCCCGGCAGCCCTGCTTCCCTTCCAGCTCCCTGCTTGTGGCCTGGGAATGCAGTTGAGGACGGCCCAAAGTCTTGGGACCCTGTACCCATGTGGGAGACCCAGAAGAGCTCCTGGCTCCTGGCTTCGGATTAGATCAGCTTCTGCTGTTGCAGCCGCTTGGGGAATGAATCATCGGATGGAAGATCTTCCTCTCTGTCTCTCCTCCTCTCTGTATATCTGCCTTTCCAATAAAAACAAAAATAAATCTTGCATCATTGCTTGTCTAACCCCTACAAGGAAAAAAAAGAGGCTTTATCAAAGCATCTACTCAATCGATCTCATATGGCTCATTATATGTAACTTGATAAAAAGCTATGGCTTATGATTAAAAATTATCATTTAAACTACTCTTCCCAAATCCTTGGAGCGCATCCTTTATAGTACAGTTTTACTTAAAGTTAACAGATTCTCTGACCTTGGTACAGAATTTGTCCTTTATCTCACTTGTCCTTTTGATGATGACAGACATACCTTTTCCAGACAGTGTATATTCGAAGTTCTATTTCTTCCCAGAATCTCTTTGTGAGTTTATTCTAATGAAAAGGTGTTGAGAACTGTGTATTTCAGATGTGCTCTGGAGTCTTTAATATAAATGCAGGTTTCTGTTCATTTTGAATAGCTCTAAATAATGAGTGTGTCAGTGAATGAGTCTCTATGTGGAAGTGTATTCTTCTCCAGGACAAAAGCAACTCTCCGCCTTGTAGAAGTTTACCTTTTATGTTGGCTAATCCATGGGGAAGAGGCAAGGCGTGGTGCAGAGCCTTAGCCTGTGCTGCCAGAGCTCCCTGCCTGAAGATGCCCCTGCGATTCCTCTTTTCCTAGTTCTTTTGTCTAAATATAACCTATCGTTTTCAATATTAGAAATGTTTTTCTCCCCTAGTGAATTGTCTCTGATTTTCCAACCACAGTGGTCTCTTCACTCGGACCTCTGTTTCTTCGCTGGATTTCAAGCTTGCGCTGCAATCGTTTTGCTCTCATTCTGCTGGTAGAGTTTAGGATTTGGGCGTGGAGCGGTGGCGGGCATGAGGGGAGCACTGGCCTTCGTGGAGCCAGAGCCACAGAGTGCAGACGGTGCTTGGAAAGGGACCTGATGGCAGGGTTATTAGAGAGACCAAGGCATTCCAGAAACTTCTCTGTCGTTCCTTTTTGATTGCATCTTTGGGAGAAATCTATGGGGATAACTTTAAGAACCATTTTAAAGATGAAAGATGATTTTTCTTCTTTGAATTGTTAAAGAATAAATATGAATTCATATTTTTCCTTTCATTTCTCCTCTTGCAACTTGTTATTCTAATAATATGTAAGTATCAGTAGCTGACAACATTTAAATTTCAGATGCAGAGCTCATTTTATGGAAGACCAATAGAAACAAATTGCTATCAGCTTTCTGTAGGTAAAATTTAGTATTAAAGATGTTAAATGTTTGCTAGCTGAAAATTAAATATCTTAATGGTGTTAATAAAACTTTTGTATTTTTTTTTTATTTATTTGATGGTTAGAGTTGGGGGACGGAGATAGAATCTTTTATCTGCTGGTTCAGTCTCCAAATGGCTGCGATGACCAGGCCTGGGCCCAGCCCAAGCCAAGAGCCTGGGACTACATTCCAGTGTGCCGCAGGAGTGCAGGGGCCCAGAAGCCAGGTCATCATCTGCTGCTTTCGCAGGCACATTAGCAAGGGTCTGAATTGGAAGTGGCCCAGTGGGACTAAACCGGTACTCCTGTAGAATGCTGGCATTGCATGTGGTCGGTTAACTCACTATGCCATGTGTTGACTATAATAAAACCACTTTTGGAGACAATTAGGCTAATTTCTTAGATCCCATCTTAATGGAATATTTCTCATCTCATATAGATAAGTGATATATGCATATTTAATCTGATTGGTGACTCTTGGCATGTGAGTCACCTCATTCAACAGTTGTGTCTTTGGTATACTCGGCAATGGACAACAGTGAAGAAGTTTGATGAAATTTTCACTGATTTTTTTTAAAAGTACTTAATTCTGGAAGTACCACTGTGAGGGAATTAGGAAGCTAGTTTGCAGATCCATAGTAATTTTCTTCCTGTGGTGAAATTTCCTTTTGGACACAATTGATGAGGTAACATGGAGTGGCTTGTCTCATTGTTTTTATCTTCCTGATAATCTATAGTGTCAAGCTATATGTTTGAAGTAAAGGCATTGACTTTAGTAAAATCTTAATCCTTTGAATGGCAAAAAATGTGTAAAGCTTTTTGAAATACATGAATTTTTTTCAGCTTTCTAAATGTTTAGCTCAGTTCTTGCAAACAATAAAAATTACAGTTACATGTGAAATTGCGGCGCCTTCTCAGTTTTACTCTGAATATGAAAGAGCTCTAGAAAGCGTTCTGTTTTTCAAATGGTGCTGGAGATGGGATGAAGCAGAAAACTCTTAAATCATCTCCAGTCATTTGAGTTGACTGTGAAAGTCTTTCAAAAATACTGTCTTCTTTCTTTCGAGATGCGCTATACTCTACTGCCTGTCAGTGTAATTGCCCCTGAGGTAGGTGCGCTAGAGAAGTGCATGGGTAAGTAAACCCAAGGTCCTAAACAAAAGAGTTAGTGAAGCCTTTAAGATCGATAATTGGGCTAGTGTTTCGGCATAGCAAATTAGACTACAGTCTACAGTGCCAGCCTCCATTCTGGGTACCAATTCATGTCCTGGCTGCTCCACTTCTGATCCAGCTCCCTGCTGATGAACCTGAGCAAGCAGCAGAAGATGGTCCCAAGTACTTGGTGCCTTACCACCCGCGTAGGGGTCCCAGATGAAGCTCCTGGTTTTGGGTGTGGGGCTGACCCAGCCCTGTCTGTTGCAGCCATTTGGACACCAAGCCAGTGGATGTGAGATGTGTCTCTCTCTCTCACCCTATAACTTTGCCTTTCAAATAAAGAATATAATTTGGGTCCCGGCAGCGTGGCCTAGCGGCTAAAGTCCTTGCCTTGAACGCCCCGGGATCCCATATGGGCACCGGTTCTAATCCTGGCAGCTCCACTTCCCATCCAGCTCCCTGCTTGTGGCCTGGGAAAGCAGTTGAGGACGGCCCAATGCATTGGGACACTGCACCCGCATGGGAGACCTGGAAGAGGTTCCTGGTTCCCGGCATCGGATCAGCGCAGCACCGGCCCGTTGCGGCTCACTTGGGGAGTGAATCATCGGACGGAGGATCTTCCTCTCTGTCTCCTCCTCTCTGTATATCTGACTTTGTAATAAAATAAATAAAATCTTTTTTTAAAAAAAAACAATATAATTTGAAGACAGAGTCAGCACTAAGGGGGGATCGAGCAAGTTTGCAGACCATTAGTGACGATCCTTCCCCGTCCTGCACGTCGAAGTCGACGTGAATTCAAAGTAGGTCTGCGTGCGCAGAACTTCAGAAGCTGTAAGGCTTTCTGCACACAGTAGGCCCTCCTGCAACACGCAGTGGCTTTCAGAAACAATGGTGAAACTTTCACTGTTGAGTTTTCACATATTGAGCTATTTGTTCAGTCATGAATATATTGTGACCCACGGTTATTTTTATTTCCTATTAAACTGTTCTGCCTCAGCTACTTCTTTAGCAAGACTTTTTTTTTTTAAGCTTGCTTTGTATTCGGCTACTCAGAACTTAGAGACAAATGAAATATGACAGGTTGTTCATTTCCTCTTGCCCTGTGACATCTTATCCGTTTGCACACCTGTTTGTCAAAGCCAGAAACCTAGCCTATAACCTCTCAGGCTTTAAGACCATAAAGTTTAAAAAAGCCTCTGCTCCCTATTTTGCCCCAACTCCTCGTGTGTTCTGCCCCAGCACGGCTGCCTTTGGCTGCTGGTTGACCCGCGCGCTGCTTCCAGGCCGTTTCCATGGATGTCAGCCAGGCCCGAGGCACCGAGCTGAGTGCACTGCCTTCGGCTGAGGCCCAGGCAAGCGTCAGGGAAGACACGGCTAGCACTTCAAGTCGATGAAAGCGTGCCAAGTGTCATGCCAGTGTGACCAGCTCCTTAGGGTGTCCCTGCAGTGACAAGTGCCCCTTTTCTTCCACGTAACCCTGTACTCTTGGACAATGGCATGCTTCGGGGGGCTGTCGGCAGCAGTAGTTAGGATGAGTTTTAGAAAGCCGGTAATAAAGGCAGAGGTAAGAATGAGTTCTCCGAGTCAGGTCTGCACAGGCGGTGACATCTTCGGGAGAGCGTGCCAAGGCACGGATGTGCGTGCGTCGCCTCGCTGTGTGGCCGCGTGCTCTGCGGAGCTCCACCAGGAGACCATCCTATGAGCTGAGACATCCACATTTAAAAACCAATGCCTCTCTAGATCTCTCTTCATGTTTGTGTGGTCTTCACCGGGAGCAAGCTGCTCATCTGCCAAATCAGTTTTTAAAAATAGGAATCTAAATGCAGAAACTGCAGGCAGAACACTATTTTTTCATTTGTCATTGTGATTTTTTTTTTGTCTTAGGATTTGAACACTATTAAAGTTCATGTTTACTTATGTGCCTTTCTGCAGCTTTTGGTTATAACTGTTTTCTTTTTGGGTTCTAGAGTTCCTCTCGTTAGGATAAAACCTTAGCCCCATGAAGCAGGCTTCTCAGTGTTGTAGTGTCTAGTGTGACAGATTAATTACCTTCTTTCCCCTTAAGGGAACCTAGTAAGAGTCTGAGAACATATCAATGCTGAAGGCTTACCCCTAAGGCCTTTGTGTTCTCCAAAAATAATGAAAAACGAAAATATAGCCCTGCCACACACCCTCTTGATACATAGCTTTGATAATGCCAGTCTGTTGTGTCAGATGATAAGACAAAAAAAATCGACACAGAAAAGAAAGAAGAAAGCAAATGAAGAGATTTTGATACAACATGTTTTCCTGCTTAATCTGCTGTATCAATAATATAGTGATAATGGAAATACAATGTGACTATGCCTTCAAGAGTGGCTCTGCTTCTCATTTTTTTCCTTTCCCAGGAAAGGCAACACTTTTGCCAAATATGAATAGAGACACACTTTATCTTTGTCCCAGTGCTCTGTCCTTTACTTCTGATTAGTGTTTAGTTAATTCCACTGAAATCCCAGGAGAAATTTTAGAATATGTTGTACCAGTTGGTATCTTCATGTCTTTGCAGTGTGCAAAGAACAGGGCTGACTAACTAGAATAGCCTGCTCTGCCTCCCATTAAAATATGTTGCAGGTAAATATTTTACAGAATCATGAAGCTTACACTGAATTGCCATCTTCAAAGATCTTTCTCTGTAGTACACTGTGGCCAAGACCCCCCTCACCCCGCCACTCGTGTCAGTGAAGCTACTGGTCCATTTTTAATTTACTGTTGAGACTAATGGGCCGAGAGGTGACGGTAATGCCTGAGTATGTTAAGGGTTTGTTTTTGTTATTGTTAAGGTAAATTCTGGAAGGAAAGATTGGGATCCTGGATCAGTGTTGGAAGAACCAGTTTCTAGTCCTGGCCTCATATGTAATTAAACATGCTGAAGCAGGCCTAAGTTTCTTCACCTATTGAGCAATATCAGAACATCCATAGCTTTCAAAGAAAACAAGAAATGGTAGTGTTATTCTTTGTTGGAATGGAGCATCAGACCCAATCCTGAGACTCATAATATCTCCCTCCTCCATTTAAAAAGTAATGAGGGTCCTTTGATGCCTCTATATCCTGTTGTAAATGCTTTTATTGAAAAATCTATCCCAGTCTTCTGATTTTTTTTACCTGGATAATTCATTACTCCGATCACTTGTCTAGGTTAGTATTTTAATCCTATAGCAACTTTGTTTTATTTCTTAGTGTAAATTACCTTTACTTTAGTGAACTAATTCAACAAAAACTTTTGAGAAGACTTATTCACATGTTTGAAAGGCAGAGTTAAAGAGGAAGTGCATGCTTCCTCCTGTTGGTTCACTCCTCAAAACCACAACAGCCAGAGCTGGGCTGGGCTGAAGCCGTGAACTTCCAGGTCTCTCCTGTGGGTGGCAGAAGTGCAGACAACAGGACATCTGCTGCTTCCCCAGGTGCATTGACAAGGAGCCCGGTTGTAAGAAGAGCAAGTTGGCCTTGAGCAGTAACCCATAGGAAATGCCAGTCACAGGTGGAGGCTGAAGCTGCTGTGTACTGTGCCACAATGCTGGCCCACAAAGTTGGTTTTTGAAGATCTGCTTAATATCAGTTGCTGTGTTGGGAGCCAATGTACGAAAATAAATAGGACATTATTATATTGCCTTCAAAGATCTCCTAATCTGGCTAGGGAGAAAGACCAGGAAGCAGATAGTGATACTACTGTATGGTAAGTGTACCTGCCTCCTGACCAAACCATCCTCTTGGATGGGTAACAAGAATTCCAGTGGAATCTGCCTAAATCCTGGCTCCTGTTACATCACAGACAAAAGCCTTCAGACTTTTTGCTGCCCAGATTTTCCTGTTCACTGACTAGCAGTATTCTTCAGCTGCAGGCTCTAGTCAGCCGTTGAAATTATTCTTCCCTCTTAACTTTTGCCTATGCCCTCACACGATGACCATTGTCCTGGTTCTCAAATGGCAGGGCTCTTCCTCCCCCAGAGTCCCACACCGCCGCCACAAGACTTCACGTCAACTGTCTACAGGCGACAGGCAGGATTTTAGCATCCTCAGAAGACAACAGAAAGCGTAGCTTAGAGCTGAATGGCATTATGTTGATAGCAGGAATGCTTCATGTGCTCTAACCCTCTGCACATTTCAGATTTCAAAGTGCAAATTTCAAAGATTTCATTTCCTTTTAAATGTAATGTGAATACATACAATATTATTAACGTAAGTAGGGAGTACGATCAGTCTTATGCTTCTGACCCAAAGGTTGTAACTCCATCCAGTGGCCTGGTGGCTGAGGAGCCTTGGAGTGTGTGAGATTTAAATAGAACATTCTGCCCTTGTATAAAATGGCAGATTTTGACAGGAGTTTAGCGTTTAGGATTTCACACTTCTGGTTGTGGCCACTGCACCATTCTGACACAGAATTAGCATCTCCAATTAATGTTATGTAAAATAGGGGCCTGTGAGGCAGAACTGTAAGAAAGAGTTTCTTGTGAGGCATACAGTATTTTTAGGACCAAACCAGATTTTTCTTTTAGGGTCCACATAGCACTTCACAGATGGTGTTGTGGGCGGCTGTGGCTTAACATCTGAAGTGATTCGGAAAGACACCCAGTCTTGTCCTCGTTGGACCCTGAAGGCTGCAATGGCCGCAGGCTCATCCAAGGTGGTGTCAGCCAAGCCCGCAGGTGACACTACTGGACCCTGCAGACACACAGTGCCTGCACTGCAGTGTGGCTGGGAGCTCTGCCCACCCCAGCCTGCAGGTCACCCCAGCCTGCTGGGGTCTGCAGGACTGGCAGGTCCCCTCTGGCTCACTTTCGTTCTTGAAGCTAAGACTTCATGTTGTAACTTCCCTTCCCCTGAAGATTCCCTCTTTGCATTGCTCTTTAAGGTTCTATTCCATCTGCTTGGTAGGCTCTGTTGATCCAGAAACTTGGCTTCTGGCTAACTGAGGAGGGTGGGAGATGAGACAGAGTCATTTAGCAATGCTTATTGCTTCCCTCAGATAACTGTACCCATTTTTTTTCAGTTCTTATTTTCCGTTTTATAGTTTTGTTAGGTCTAGGGCTTCTCCCCTTCCTCCCCCTTTTCTCCCTCCCTTTTCCCGTCTCTCCTCTCTTCATCTCCCCCTGTGCATTGCAGTTATCTGGTCTTTAAGCTGTAGTCTCAACTCCAGCACTCTGCTCTTCACGTGTCATGGCGTTGTAGGTATAAGCAATGCTGGAAATCGAGTGTTTTCTTGTCCGTGTATATTTAACAGTTTCATTGGGAACCTGTCTTTATTCTGGAGTAGAAATGCACACTGCGGTTCTTTCTTGATTCACCGTACTCTGGTCCGCGTTACATCATTTGTTTGTGAGATTATTGTACCCATTTGTCTGTACTACCAACAGTTGTGTCACCAACCTCATTTTTCTAGTTCAGTCACATTCTATTTTCTTAGCATTTGTTTTGGGTATCACTATCCTGATCCAGTTATTCCAAATTTAATTATCTTATTTGATTTGCTAAAAGTCATCCAGAATTCTAGATTCTAGAACCATATTTTACATCTAGAATGTAAAATTCCCTCCAGCATAAGCAGCATCCCCTTTCTGGTTGCTTTTATTGAAAATTTGAAGAATGCCATTTCTTTTATTTACGTTAACTGTGTTTTTGCAAGAGATTTTTTTTTAAGCTGATTTATTTCAAAAGCAGAGCTACTGAGAGACCAAGACAAAGAGGCAGAGAAAGATATCTTTCATCCACGGCCACTAGTTCACTCGCCAAATGGTCACAGTGGCTGGAGCTGGGTTAGACTTAAGCCAAGTGTGGAACTCCGTCTGAGTTTCCCGTACGGGTGACAGAGGCCCAAATCCCCAGGCCGTCTTCCTGGGCCACTGCCTTCCAGGTGCGTTAGCGAAGATCTGCATTGGAAGTGGAATCACAGGGACTCAAACCAGTGCTCATAGTGAGGTGCTCATTGTCACAGGCAGCAGCTTAACTTGCTGTGCTGCAGTGCAAGTCCTCAGGGATGCATTGTTGCACTAAAAAAGTTTTACCAAAATAGTTGCCAACTTGCTCTTTGAACTAAATCAGTCATGGAACAGCTTTCTCAGTCATCTCCTGTAAGTCTTTGTTGCGTTTTTAACATAATCTGTTCTCTGGCTGCTGCGTATTTATCCCAGCTACTGCTGAAATTTAGATTCGTCCCAGTGTTTCACTGTTATGGGATGAGCAGGCCACCACAGAGCTGTCTGCACTCTGCCATCACCTCTGCGCAGTGACTCCTGGGAGAGGCGCACTGGCCGCACCTTGAACGTTTTGATAGATTTTGGCACGTTGTCCCCCCAAAATGGTAGGGACACCTCTGGCCCCATATCCCACTCGGACCCACAGTCCTGGCCTCCCACCAGAAGCGCTCTCCACAGTGGCCCCGCTGGGATCTGCTTTGCCGACAGGCAGTGGACACAGCATAGACTTGATGCCTCTCTGAGGCTGCTGACCGCACAGGCTCCCTTCCCTGAAGGACGCTGTTGAGGCCGGCGCTGGCCAAGACCTCCCCAGGAGCCGTGCTTCTTGTCCTCTGGAATGAGACATTTTCCCCACCGTATCCATTTCCAGAAAGAACACTGCTAGACACATTTATAAAGTGTGTAACAGGCAGATAACTGTAACCAGTAATTGGCAGTCAAACAGATCCGCCCCAGCAGTAACACCCACCACGGGAGCAAAATAAATGTTATTTTTTCCTTTTTCTCTCAGATTCATTTCAGCTGGAAAGAATGAAAAAGCCCTCTGGCTAGCAGGTGTCAATAAGCTATTTTTTTTTCTTCTACAAAGATAATGTGACATCAATAAAAATAGTTTTTGAAAACAGGAGTGAGAAAAAAAAATCCAAACCTTTGGTAACTATTTTATTTTCATTTTTACACATAGCCTCGTTTTTAATCCATCTGTCAGTATTTTTACATGGTTGAAGTCTTTCTGTACAGTTTTACATTCTGGCTAATTTTCGAGGTTTTAATTTGTTTGAAGCATGGCGTTTTGTTGGGTGTCCCTTGTGGGTGTGGCTCTTGTGGTCACCGTGTTAATAGTCATGTTCATCGGCTAGGAGCTGGCTTTTGCAGGAGAGACTTTGGCCTGGGCTTGCTCACAGGCTGAGTACCCGCCCAGTGCTTCTGGGGTGAGAGCTGGCCAGAAAGCAGCAGCAGGTGAGGCTGGCAGGCAGGTGAGAGGCTGGCATTCGCCATCCTCATTCCCACTCAGAAATGTGCAGTCTGACACTTCACAAAGCTCTGCTAACTCCAGGTGATGCCAGCTCACAGCCGGAAACTGTGAATTTATTTATATATATATATATATTTTTTTTTATTGCATTTCATTTTATAACATCATTTCATAGGCTCTGATGTTCCCCCATCCCCTCCCCATGCCCTCCCCCCATGGTGGATTGCTCCACCTTATTGCAGTGTTACAGTTCAAATCCAGTCTTGTCGGAACTGTGAATTTAGTGTGGCTGCTGGGCTCGTCAGAGCCGTCCAGGGTGAGAGAGAGGCAGGTGAGGGGAGAATGAGCCGTGACCTAAACAAACGCCCCCAGCTTTCCATCTGAGCTTAGAACAAAGGCCAGCTGTGAATGTTCCGAAAGTCACACTGCATTTGAGAGAGACCTTTTAAAAATATTTGCATTTTTTTATTTCATTTTACTTGATAGCACAGAGATAGACAAAGAACCTCCGTCTACTAGTTTACTCCCCAGATGCCTGCAGGATCTTTTGGATGTATGATATATTCCACATCCCCTCACCCCCTCACCCCCTCACCCCCCACTCCCTCACCCCCTCACCCCCTCACCCCCTCACTGCTCGGTCCTTCCCTGCCCGATTCCCTCCCCCATTCCCTTATGTTCTCAGGTAGTCTCTGAGATGCCTGCTACCACTATGGATTAGTTAACTTTTTTTATATTTTATATCATATTTTAAAAATATATTTTATATGTTGTAGATAGTCTATATAATTGGAAATACATTGGCTTTTTGTCTGGCTTTTTCCTTAGTGTGTTTTCATATCTCTTCATGGTGTTGCTGGTGGCTGTAGCTCCTTTCTCTCACATACTCACACTACGAACTTGTAACCCATTCTGCCTTTGGTGAATGGTCTAGCTCTTTCCAGTGTTGAATGTCTGATGAGTTTTTTCATTCAGTGGTGTATGCTGTGAATGTTTTCCTTGTCAGATTCTGTATTTTTGAAGATGTTCAGCTTGTTCTGTGGCATGCTCCAGTGTCTTGAGACGGTGCCATCCTCATGCTTTTAGAGTTTAATAGAGCCTAATCCACCTGTGGCCCAGTGAGCTTTTTGTTGGCATCGCTGTAAGCAGTGCCCTCCGTGTAACACTTCGGGTGCTTGTTGCACCAGCCCTGGGCGGGTGTTTCCAGCCTCGTACACTGACAGTGCTTACTCATCTGGAGGGACCCTTTCTCGAGCTCCAGCATTTTCTGCAAGTCCAGACTTGGCCTGCTCTGGTTGTCCACATACACAAGGCTGCCTCCCTGAGCTCCAGCCGTGGGCCTTGGGATGGGCAGGTCCCTGGGCCTTCTCCTGTTCCCCTCCCTGGAAGCTTCCTCGAGGCGCAGTGCACGTGAGTCACTGCAGATCTCGCTTGGCCTGGCCTGGCCTTCAGGAACAACTGTCCTTCGTTAGCTGATACTTGGTGAGGAAGATGAGTGTACATTTGGCTAGCAGTGCCCGGGTTTCATCCCTGCTCTGGCTCCCGACTCCAGCCTCTTGCCAGTTCAGGCCCTGGGATGCACTAGTGTTGGCCCAAGCACGTAGGTCCTTGCTGTTCCCATGGGAGACTCAGACTGAGTTTCCTGGCGTTTATGGAATGAACTAGTGGGTAGGAGCACTCTGTTGATATTTTTGATTTTCTGCTTCTCAAATAAATAAATTTAAAATCTTCAGCGCTGTCGCTTTGTGTGTTTTCTCTGGTGTTTTAGTTAATTCAGGCAGAAGGTAAATTCAGTGTCTGTTGCTTGATCCTGACTGGAAGTGTTTCAGACTGGAAGTGTTTCAGATCCCCTGGGCATTTACTGCACTACCACGTACAGAACAGCTGTTCCTCGAGTGACTGTGGGGCACATTTTCAGACCCTCCCACAAATACGCAGATGATTGTAAGTGAAAGAAAATCTGTAATTTTTTTTAGAAGGTGTGACAGGAAGTGGGAAATGCCAGACAACGGAGTATTTCTGAGCAGTTTCCCGGGATTGGTACCATGCCCTCCCTGGTCTTGCTCAGGGCACTGATGTGTCAGAACTTTACTTTTCTTCCGCTGTTGCTGCATAGCAAAGCTAGCAGACCTCTGAAACTACCAAATCCATTGCCGAGCTTGCTGATCAAAGCCACCAGGAGGGGCAGTTGGCTGCCCCGCCCCAGACGTTCCCTGGAGCTGCCTCAGGAAGGCATCATTAGCAGAGTTCCTTGCCTTCTTCCCAGATTCCTGGCCATCGCCTCTGTCAGGGAGGGCTTTACCAAGGCTTCGGAGTTTTCCAAAGAAAAACGCCTGGCCCCACGTCAGCTGAGGTTATACTAATGTATTTCTACTGTCTTTGACTTCTGCTTTCTGACTGAGGATGCTTCTTTTCATCTAACAATTATTAGGATTCCTTTATATTTCACTTTATTCCCAACAATGCTTAAAATTTTATTAGCCAAGAAACTTGGATCTAGACTTGAGGAAACACCTGCTAGAAATCAACAGAAGAACCCACGAGGAGTTTTCCACGTGAGTTCCCCCCACCCCTTCCAGTAAGCTGTCAGTCTCCCGTGAGGTGTGTCTGAGATCGCGTTGAACCAGGGCTTCGCTCCAGGCTGTGGGCCAGGGTCTTGAGGCAGGGCCTTTCTGCAGACTGCACCGTCGGGTTACCTTTTGGGTGATTTTCTTAGGCTGCTTTTCTGTGGTTTACCTTAAGATAGGAGACGCTGGTTCCAAGCTAGGAGAGTGCTTCATCTGGCCAGAATCAGAAGAGACTTTCTGTGACAAGATCATGTGAAATAACATGGAAGTAAGACTGCAGCTGGAAAGCTCTGTTAGCTTCACCCAGGCGAGAATGCTGGAGAGCGCTTCCCTCCAAGCCTGGGTCTGTGTGGCCAGTGAAGTTAGCTTCCAGCATCGGACAATGGACCTTGCTGCCGGATGACCTGATTTTCTTTTCTTTTCTGATTATTAGTGTTCTGAGAGTACCTCATAGGAACTCTTGAGCTAATAACATTCTGGTAGTTGTCAAGGTTCTTAAAACCTCACCCTAAAGGATACCTGTTTTCCAGTTCCATCATCCGACTTGCCTTCAGCTTATTTCGTCCAGTACTGATTTGAAGCCATATATTTAAAGAACCAAAACACTGTGGCTTGTGCTCCTAGCCAAGGGGAGTTAGGGACTGGAGAATAAAGGAACAACATTGAGCTGCAAAGCAAAATTCCTGTTGTTGATTTTACATTACCCACCATTCAGCTCCCCTGGCTTTGTCAAATTAGTTTATACTTTAGGGATTTTCACATTTTGTAACTTTACACTTTGTCATAGACATGGGAAGACTAAAGCACCAAAATGTTCAGGCCAGAAGTAGAGATTTCTTTGTGAACTTCTCATTCTTGGAGACAAACCATGAGGTCATAGACTGTGTTCTCCTTTTCCCAAGTTGTTGCCTCTTTTTTTCCTTAAGTAAATGTTGTGAGCTCTCCAACTTGCTGTGAAATGTGGATTTTTTTGCCCCAATCTTTATTAAATAAAGACCATACACTGTCACCAGGTTAGATGCAACATAGAAGTGATGATAACCCAAACACACGTTAACTGTTTGATGAGTGTTCAAGAAGCTAATATTTTGAACAGTCTTGCCAGAGGTTGTCATTAAATTGTCAGAATATTGGTTCTCTGCATTAAATTCCACGGCAGTGCAAATCTCAGTTTAGAGGAGTCCAGGGTTCCGGAGCCTGGGGACTCACCCACCAGAGTACACACCCACCTGAGTGCCCACCTGCCTGGCTGGCTGGATTCTCTGTTTGTAAAGATAGCTGGTTGAACAGGGCACCTCTATGAAAATGCCTTTTCATTCCTGAAGACCAGGATTAGTTTCCATTCCATATGGAAATTCATACTCCTTCTAACAAAGTTTGTACAAGTTGTTTTTGCTGCCATTGGTTTTTCTTAGTCATATACTTAACGTATTTCCCTTCCCGCAGTACCATGTCATTTGACTTGGCCTTGGTCTGCCTGTGCTCTGGCTCGTTGTTGTTAGGCTTTGTGTCAAGTGCGGACACCATAATCCCCTTTGTCTGCCTCAACCTCCTCTGTGCGTGGTTTCCAGTCAGCAAGCCAGGTCACTTGCCTTATTAACCCCACTCTCACTTCTTGTTTTGTCCATGCATCACCACTTGCTCAGAAACTCCCTTGTTATTTCACTCCCCCAGCCCGCCTCTGTGTGTTGCTTCTTGCTGCGGTCTGCAGTTAGGAAGTTCCTCTTTGTTGGCAATACTTTGGTTGAGAGTGTGGAGGTTGTGCTTACCCTCTGTGCTGTCTGCAGCCTGCATCGCACCCAGTAATTGAAGATACATTCCACACCATTCATCTTCCCAATGAACAAATTGGGTTTTGCTCTTCCTCCCAGTAGAATATCTCCTGCTTTTTTGCCCAATATAAATAAGACTTGGTTCTGTGTTTATAGTTAAAGGAATATATGAACGTTACACAGAGCATTTGATTTTTCAGGAAGTATCTTGAAATGATAGACACTGGCTTCCACAGTACTCAATGGATTGCTCTATTTTAATGATATTTTTGGCAGTTGAGATTTGTTGGATTGACATGTATCATATCAAAATATTTCCCATTTGAAGTAATGAGAAATAGGCTGTCGGTATTTCCGTGCGGCACGTTGACTTTTCTGAAAGTGGAGCACTGCCTACAAGAGCAGTGTCCGTCACTGAATGAGTGGATCCCTGCCACAGTCAGCCGGGGGATGACAGCTACAAGAAAAGCAGCCCTTCAACCACTACCTGCCTGCGGAAGAATGTCTGCAGCTTAGAGGTCTTGCGAAGTTTTTTTTTTCTTTTTTGTTTGAGAGACACAGTGAGAGAAAAAGAAAGAGGCACAGAGAGATACAGACAGACAGACAGAAAGCTGCTGTACAGGGCTGGCCCAGGAGCACAGGTGGTTGCTTGATGTCAATCCAGGTCCCTCATGTGAGTGGCAGAGGTTCAATGACTTGGGCATCACCCTCTGCCTCCTTGGATGTATATTAACAGGAAGCTGGAATTGGGAGCCAGAGCCTGGGCTTGAAGCCAGGCATTCTAATGTGGCGTGTGGGTGGCCCAACTGCAGCCTTAGCCGCTATGCAGATCTTCACCCCAGTCCTCATGAATTTTGATTTGCGAATATTTGAAACCCCTTACATTTTCTCTGCTGTCAAAATGCCAGTATACTGGCATATGTCTATCCATTGCCCTTTACACATGCCCTTCATCTGATCGTGGATTCTGGCAGCCCTCAGGCCTCTTGTGTGTTCCCCAATTCAAAGGCAAAGCATTCACTCCAGTATTGATGAAAAGCCATCAAGTCATGATCCCTGGTGTTGCTCAACACAGTAAATGTTGTGTTTATTAATTGCTAACATTTATGATTGTGCTCTTAGTTGCTTAATGTGTGCCTTATAGTCCCACTATGAATATCTGTTTGAACATGAGCTAGGCTGATTTTTCTTCCCCAGTCCACCAAACCAGGCTGTGTGTTTCAGATATTCAATACTACTACCTGGGGGATTGGTAATTCAGGTGTGAAGCAACATCGCAGGTGTATATGAAACCTGAATAATGTATCAGTTTCCCAGGCCTTTGTATTGCAAAGCAGTACTACTATGAATGCTAAGTGTTCTATATTCATCAGGGGTTTAGAAACCAGATTCTAATGGAGGTATAGGCCAAGAATGAGTTAGTAATTTTTTTTAAACAAAAATACATGTCAAATTTTCAAGCTAAACTTAAGCAAAGCATCGTGGTGGTACAGACTGTAACAAAGATGGGGGCTTTGTTAAAGCCTTCCACACACTTCAGTGTACCTATTATTCCTATTAGAAAAAAGAGGGAAAAGAAATAAGAAGCAAATCCCTGTATCGAGGAGGGAGGCAGCCAGAATTCCCAGGGAGCTCTTGCCTGTCTATCCCCATAATACCCACATTCCTCGCTTTCACTGCTGGGGTTCTTATGTAGTGAGCAGAAAATGTTTCAAGAACACAGATCTGGTTTCTCTGAATACAAAACTTCTTCATGAAATAAATTCCACATTTCAAATGTGATTGACCAGACATTGTCCACTTCTCCAACAATGAAAGATGTTCAAGAAATGGAAAAAAAAAAAAGTAGCTAAGTACAAACTAGGTCCAAGTACCAATTCATGGAAAGAAAAGACAGAGTCTGGATGGATGGACAGGGTCATGGTCCTCGGAATCCATAGAGGATGCCAGCTGATGGTTTCCTAGAGCCCTGCGGCAGTGGGCCTCTGCCAACACAGACTCGTTTGTCATTGAATGCTCTCGTATAGTATTGTTATTATCATTATCTTTCTTTTCAGTATGCTATTTTATAACTTTTTTCTAAGTTGGAGCATGAAACACCTTTGGGGAAGAGAGCCTGTTTAAAGTCGGAGTCTTCTGGTCAGCTTTAATAGAAACTTGTGGCATGGCAGTGGGCTGGGTGCCAGGTGGTGTTCCCCGAATGCTGGGCTTTGGGTCCGAGTGTAGCTGTTACTGGTGACCAGGAATGCCTGATGAGCTGTTTGGCACAAGTGCAGTCATGGACAGCACTTTACGATGAATCGGGGTCAGTGCTTTCAGAAGGGCTCTGCATTCACAGTGCCGTGTTAGGAAGAGCAGCACCAGGATATTCCCTTTTTGCGGCTGTTCTGGGAACAGGTGGATCTGTGCAGGGAGATAACCGGGCATTTTGAATTACACGGCCCCAGGGTGCAAAAGCTAGCCAGCCTTCCAGATGATTTCCATAACTAAAGCGTCTTGCTGCTCACCGGCCTTGTCCAATTTCAGGGGTTAGATGAAGCCCAGATGAGATTGGCTTTGTGACATGCAGAGGTTGTGCTGGCCCATAGCAGACACACCAGTGTGGCTGTTTCCTCAGAGTGCCGAGGGCAGTGGTCACTCTGAGTGTATTTATTCTGTCGTTGGTGAGATTCAGGTGAATGTGTACAGATAAATCTGAAATCTTCAGTTCATGGGAAGCAAGAAGCAACAGCAAGAACAAGGGTTTATTTTTTATTCAGAAGCCAGAGGAGCAGTGTGGACTTGCAGAAAGAATCTAGGCCTTGGGGTCAAATCACTCTCCAGCTCCCTCGTCTTTCATGCCGGGGCTTACTGTCTTCCCACTGCACCTTCACATATGAGCTTTATCTGACAGACATCATAGGATAGTATGGACACCCGAGTCCATTTGGGCTGCTGTGACAAAACCCCAGACCCTGGGTAGCCTATAACCAGCAGAACTTGAGTGCTCCCAGGTCCAGAGGGAGGGTGAGCTGAGCCTGAGATGAGGGTGCCACTGGGCATGTTGTGTGCTGAGGAGCCACTGCTCACTGAGTCTCTTCCCACTGCATGCTCTGGCAGCCCAAGGGGGAAAAGTTGGACTCTGGCATCTTACAAAGGCACTCCTCCCATTCGCAAGAGCACCAGCCCTTGGGGTAGCAGTCACATCCTGTCCTGTGGGGAATTAACTTTTAGTGTGGGCATTTTGGGGAGATGTAAGCAGTCAGACTACAAGTCCCTAATGTGTTGGGTGTACTGTAGTGATTGGAGATGAATGTATGTAATATAGAAATACAGTGGTTTCTGGCATAGAGTGCCTAGCATATTGTAAGCTCCCTAATAAATAAATAAATGAGAGTAGTCTTGCCTTTCCTACAGCAGGGCTGTATGAGCCTCTCTGATGCACTGACTTCTGCAGGGCGTGGTCTCCAGCGGCCACAGTGGCTGGCCTGCCTCTGGGAACAGACCGGAGCATCCAGCTCCTATCTTCCTGGGACGACGACTTTCATGTCTGTGAAGTGAGGCTTTAACTCTCGTATTGCATCTTTACCCAGGGAAAATTACACCAACTACATCTGGCTTTGATCTATTTTCAATTTTGACCGAAATTCAGACAATAATACACCTATTTACGGTATAGCCATACTCTAGGCTACAACTATTGAAAACCTATGTAATCTTTTTCAGATCTTGAAAACAGATGATTAACCATTGTCAGCTCTGCATGCCTTGGGCTTCCTTGGCCATTGAACTCCTGGCTCTGTTCACGCCTCCATTCTCCCTTTAATCCTGTACTTTTTTTTTTTTTTGCGATGCCTTAATTTCAGAAGTGAATTTTTGTGTATTGCTTTTGTTATTTTATTAGAATCAGAACCCTCTGTACAAAAGGTTGCTTTTAGCATAATGATTGCAAAGCAGCCTGTAGCCTACAAATCGATGGTGAAGGAATTAAAGTTTCCTTTTGGCCCAGAACCTTCTTCCCCAGAATGCCAATGCTGTGAAAGCCATGTTAAGGCTTCTGTGAGACCGGAAGTCCAAAAAATTCTTTATATCCGTTCACCATTCTGCTTGCAAACGACCCAAGACTCAGTCTGGTCTGACCTCAACTCTTCAACAATAGATTGAGTCCAAGACTTGCTGTATATATTTTTCTTTCTTTTTTTATTATTTATTATTTTTAATTCATTAATTACATTGTATTATGTGACACAGTTTCATAGGTACTTGGGTTCTCCCCACCCCTCCCCAAGCCCTCCCACCATGGTGGATTCCTCCACCTTGCTGCATAACCACAGTTCAAGTTCAGTTGAGATTCCCCCATTGCAAGCATATACCAAACAGAGTCCAGCATCTTATTGTCCAGTCAAGTTCAACGGCTTCTTAGATATACCCTCTCTGGTCTGAAGACAGAGCCAGCAGAGTATCATCCCAATCAATTAAAAGCTCCAACATACCATCAGCAAAAATTTACATCATTATGGAATTAATTGACATAGTAATGAGTAACCAATATGTTAAAAGTAAATGCGAGTTCCCAGCCACCTTCTGTGACCACCTCACCTATACTTCAATTTTAGTTTATACACAACATATAACATACATAACATAACATGTTATACATAACATCATATCATCTTAAATTAAGGCAAACATGTGATATTTAACCTTTTGGGATTGGCTCATTTCCCTTAGTGTTACGGTTTCCAGTTTGGCCCATTTGGCCACAAAGAACTGCATTTTGTCAACAAAGTAAAAAAGCAACCCACAGAATGGGAGAAGATCTTTGCGCACTACGTAGGTGATAGAGGGCTAATCTCCAGAATATACAAAGAGCTACAAAACAACCAAAATGTCAAAACAAACAAGCCACTCAAGAAATGGGCACGGGAAATGGGCAGACACTTCACAAAGGAACAAACCCAAATGGCAAATAAACATATGAAAAATGCTCAAGTTCCCTGGCAATAAGAGAAATCCAAATTAAAACATCAACGAGGCTGTATATATTTTTCATCCTTCTCAGACACCAGGCTAAGCAGTGCATGCTCTCCTCTAGTGGTGGCAGAAGGACAGGAAGGACGAACAGGAGCGTGTGCTGCCTCCCAGGTTGCAGGCATGGCACTGCCCTTTCGTGTCCAGCCCCGTTCCATTAGCCAAGCAAGATGAATTACCAAAAAGGAACTGTGGAATCCTCTGAGTACATTCATTTATGCATCCAGCTTTTTGTTTTGTTTTGTTTTCCACATTTTTTAACAACCTGCTTGGTGCATTATTGTATATGATAAGAATACGTCAACAAACAGAATAGTCAAACGTCTTTCACGTGAGTCTTATATTCTAGTCAGAGCTCAGCAGTGAATAGTAGTGTGTATACATGCATGCATGAGTGTGTAACATGACAGAGAGTGAAAAATACAAAGAAGAAAAAAGATAGGTAAAATGCTTTATCTGTCCCTGTCCAAGAAGCCAGTGTTGGAAATGTGCCTGTGGTTTCAGAGTGTAGTGGATTAGAATATGGTTTAGAATGTGTAGTGGAGCCTGACCCAGGGGTTTCAATTCCTGCTCTTCCTTTTACTTGCTGTGTAATCTTAGATATATTTCCAATTTTTCTGTTGCTGTGTAACATCACGGAACATGATCGCCTAAATTCACTTACATTCATCTTGTCATTGTTGCTGTGAGTCAGGAGCCCAGCAGAGTCGAGCTGGCTCCAGTGTTAAGGGTCATGCGAAGCAACAGCCTAGGTGTTGGCTGGATCTTGGGATCCTCTTCCGATCTCGTGGCTTTTCCACTTCTGTGCAGCTCCCTGCTAAGGCACCTGGGAAAGCAGCAGAAGATGGCCCACATACTTTGACCCCTGTACCCACAATGGGAGACCTGGAAAAATGTCCTGGCTCCTGGCTTCAGCCTGGCCCAGTTCTGACGGGGCCATCTCCAGAGAGCCTCTAATGAAGGATGTGTGTGTGTGGCTATGTCATAGTCTCTTTCTGTAACTCTGCTTTTCACATAGATCTTTTTAAAATATAAGTTGTTTTGGTACAAAGAATTTTATAACCCATGCATAAGATGAGTTCTTTGAGAAATTCATGAAAAATATCTATTAGGAAAAACTTGTGTTAAATTTCAGTACTTTGGGCATGAAAATATCTTTGATTCCGGTGTCCCCAGGAACTTTTTGAAGATCTTCCCCTCTTGCTGAAGTGCACATAGGCATACGTTTATGCATTTTACATTTTACATTTTATCAGAAGCTTTTGCTCAAATATGTTCAAGCAGGAAAGAAAATGACCAGAATGAAACTTTGTTTAGTTGATCTCCATTGTATTGAAGACAAAAAAGAAAAAGGCCTGTGAGGTCTTTGAGGACTGATGGATTGTGTCTCAAGAAGAATCGCTTTCTGCGCAGTGAGTAGCTGTGTCACTTCACTTGGTTGGTCTCCTCCCAGCATGACGTCTCCCAAGACGCACGCTCCACGGATAAAGGACTCTGTGGGGCGTCAATATTTTAAACCCACCATGTCCACATTTTTCAGCTAGTGGAAACAACTGACTCCTTCAAAAAATAATAACAGCTGCTTTTTTTGCTGCAGTATGTGGAGCTTGGTTTTTATTGATTTCCTCACGATACCAAGGACCTCATCCCAGCAGCACCCCGCAGGTGGAACGCCGCGTTGGCATCGACTCGCTCTTTTCTCAGCACACGGATCTTCTGCTTTTCATAATGAATGCAGTGCTGTGCCCACTGCCCCATCAGTCTGCTTTTCGTTCCAGAGTCTTGCGAGTTTGGTTTGCATTCGTGCTGGGGTGGTGGTGTTCTTCCTCAAATAACATTGACTCCCATGCTTCAACGAAATTTATACTCACTCAGGAAAAGTTTTTCAAAATGGATTAATGCCTACTCTTGACAAGATGGAATACGTACTTCAGTGTTCCTGATGGGATTATAAATCAATACAGTGATTCCACAGCATGGATTAGAAAGGATGTTTCATACTCAAGCCATTTGACTCAGAAACTAGATTTGCCAGAGTTGCTAAGTAGTCACAAAGTCATGAAAGTTTCTGAGTACAAAAGCTCAACTGTAGGGAACACATAACTCAACACGATATTTTTATTGTTGCTGTGGTTATGGCCATCCGCTGGCAAAGTGGCACACTAAGTAGGCATTGTCTCATTAACTCACAATACAAATAAATGCTGCCATTGTGCTATATCCCATAAAGGAAGAGCATGGCTTAAGAAGTTAAGCATCCCATCCCAAAATGGTGAGGAAGAGGACAGTGCTAGTAGGGAGAGCTGCTGGCATTTCCCGAGTGACACTTGGTGTTGCAAGGTGTCCTTAGTGCCTCACAGGCAGTGGTGGGTCTGATCATCTCACAAGAGTACAGTAAGTGTTCCTTGTTGTCCCCATTTCAGCAGAGATGAAAATTGGGCACTGGAAAGTTAAAGGTGTTTACAGGGTTCACAGTATTTAAGTTGGGATTTGAATACAGGTGATAGATTTTTTGGCTATCATACATTTATCAGTAGTGTCTGCCAGTCACATGTTTGGTAAATGAATGGCAGACCAGGACCCAATCCTAGGTCTGGTAGAAGTTCTTTTAATCACTTAATTCAGCTAATTCCGTTTGGTGGATAGTCTTACAGTGTGCGGTGTGATCATCTACTCTCTTTAGGGATATCTGGGGTAACTCTAAGCAGAGATAAGAAAGGCAAGGGGTTCACCCATCATGCTACAATTACCCCCTAGCTTTAGTCACCCTCAGGGTGTCTTGGTAACTTATCAACCAGAGAAATGACTGGGTGGACGCAAATATTTACAACCTTGGAGGGAAAATACAGGTCAAGTCCAGAATGCAGAAACTTTGCCATAGTGAATAGAGTGGCCTTTGGAGCCAGGTAACCCTTTTATTTGTATTTTGTACAAATTACATGCAAATACATGTGAGGGTATACAGCGATGTGTATACAGTGTATCATGACTAAATCAGGGCTGGGAATGAAGACAGAGAACTCTTAGAGATAAGGGGTTCCTGGCAGTTTCAGGAGCAGGACAGTCAGTAGACTTCATGCCTAGGATGCACGGGCCTTAGCTCCTCGTAGGCCTGTAGAGTATCTGCAGGAGAGGGAGCATGGTAGACAGAGAGAGCCAAGGTGCTGCCTTCCTGGCAGACCCTGGCAGTTGCAGCCATACAAGACAGAGGATGGGTGAGTCAACTGTCTGCATTCCAAACTTGAGGGAAACTTTATCCTCCGCTGAAAATGAAACACTGCAGTGTCTGTACTGTGTTGATCAAGAGTGAAAACAACTTTTCACAAGGCCAGGATGGCTTTGGGGAAACCATGGCAGGGACTTGGAACAGATCCATTGTTGGCCCCAGCCTGTTTTTCTGAGTTATCGTTAATCTCCACTTTGTCCTTTATGGGAAGGTGAAGTTACCCCACACACACACAAGGGTCAGCATATGTGTTCAAATCGCCTTTGCAGTGTAGCCTGATGACATTAGCTATGGGTCCAGGTCAGTCACAGGTAGCCATGTGACTCGTGAAATCGTGCAGCCCATCTCAGACACCACTGGTATATCTGCAGGAACCAGAGATTCCTGTGTAAGGTGTACTGTATTTTATACAACATTTCATCGTCATAGAATGAAGCCCCTCCCCCCAGGGTGTCTGACCATGGTTAACTCGCTGTCCAAGCTCTCATGGGATGTGGAAGGGTCCACTGGAAGCCCCCGTGCTGCTCCCTGGAAGCTCCTCCAGCCCAGTTCCCTCTTCCTCCCTCGGTTCACTGCAGCCAGCAGTCCCTCTCCACTATGGTAATAACAGTACCTGATCAAAATAAACTGGTCACAGTGTGGGAAGAGAAAACTATGAACCAGCTGTAGCATTAGTCTCGTAACTGGTTAATGAATAACCCACAAGGCAGAACTGCCCTAATTTCTAGTTATTGGAAACTAATTGGCCAAATATGATATCAAAGCAAAAATGCATTAAAGTATAATGTGATGTTAACCAGACAGCTCCTAATAATCTAGGCTGGTGTCAATGAGGCTGAAATGAATACCAGTTCATCGTCTTAAGCCGAGAATAATAGCAGCTGAAAGGGACTGCCAGCTGGCCGTAATGCCGCTGAGGAGTGCGGACCCCAGTATTGACAGCTACAGAAGTCCCTGGCCAGGGGGACTCGGTGGCAGGGAATGTTCAGAGTTGTCAGGACCCAAGTGGCAGCCATGCTTCAGGGAGAATGCCTCTTTGCTGCTGAATCGTGGCTGACTTTAGATCATGAACACCATGTGTTGGTATTGGGATTCCAGAGGCCAGTTGTTGACCCACCTGTGCTGGTGCCAGTAAGCAGCCCCCTTGGGGGAGGGGTGCGGGGAGTTGCAGCACACAGGGTTCAGTGTGTGCTTGGCCAGAAGTGGGCTCTGGGGCCACAGGGACCAGGGGTTAAGGAGGAATATGGCCCTTTACCAGAGTCTCTTCCTGCGGTTGGCCTCTCTCCCTCTGTCCCCACATTGAACACATCCTGAATAAGAAGGATCTTTAGGAATAAGTGAGCAAACGGTTGATAATACACACATGGGTTAAATATGCCATTGAACTATAACTGAATTGTGTATATACATTTGTCAAATAGTAGCAAAGTATTACAGGTAGAGTGTTTCTATAGAGAACTGTTTTGACCTAAATTTTTTCAGCAGATTTTGTGCCCGTGAACTTTTGCTTTGTAACTCCCACATTCCTGCTTAGCCCATTCAAAGCTCTAAAAATAGCAGCAGCATTTTTTAGTGCAGATAAATGTATGGATGTTCTTTGTGTCCATGGGCCCTGACCTACATACCGACAGTCTAGCCATGGCCATTGCAGACTGGCCATCTCTGCCTGGCACAGCACACGGCCCCAGCAGCTCTGTTCCACTCCTGCACCCCTGCTGTGGAGACCCTGCAGCGCAGAGGAGCGGCTGCCTCATTCACGGCTCTCCGTGTCTTCCAGGGCTCCTGTGGGCTGCTTCTCAGATGCCCATGTGAGGTGCGGGTGCCTTGGGGACAAAGAAGTCACAAATCGCAAAGAAAAGTCAAGTCCAAGAGTGCCCCTGTGTATGTCATATCTGTGCCAGATGTGTCACATATGTGCCAGACTTTTACATAGCCTCAAGTTTGCATTGCTTGTGGAGCGTTTGGACTGCTCACCATTGTTACTGTTAATGTCCCGGCAGTTCCTGGAAGTGACCTGACACCGCTTATTGTAAGAGCCGCATAGGTGCGGAGATGTGTAGGAGGTAAGAACAGGTGCCGCTTGAGGCTGAGCTCAGTCTGCAGGATGCCCAGCAGGGGCCCACACTGCCTTTCACAGGGCTGCAGCCTCCTGTCTGCTGCTGTTCTCTGTATTTGGTCGGTAGGTAGATCTGTAGATACATAGATGGAGAGGTGAACGGACACACACATACACATATACAAAGATTTCTCTGCAAGGTAGAACATCAGAAAGAGAGGAGAAAAGAGGGAGAAAGGGTCCAGCACAATAGCCTAGCAGCTAAAGTCCTCATCTTGAGCACGCTGTGATCCAACATGGGTGCTGGTTCTAATCCCGGCAGCCCCACTTCCCATCCAGCTCCCTGCTTGTGGCCTAGGAAAGCAATCAAGGACAGCCCAAAGCCTTGGGACCCTGCACCTGCATGGGAGACCCAGAAGAGCTCCTAGGTCCTGGCTCTTTCTAGAACAGTGTTTCCTGCGCGTGAGGCACCTCAATTCTCTGTGGGCAGGTGGCTTCCGAGTGAGCAGCACAGAGCGCACGGGGCTTGCTGGTGCGGCCGGGTTCTGCACCGTGCTGGCCTGCGGCCCGGGCTGGGAGGCAGCAGTCGGTGTCCAGCGTCCCCACCCCTGGTGCTGTGCCCTGGGCTCCCTTCCCTGGTGCGTGGCTCTGCTTAGTCGGATGGGGGGGTTCTGCTGCAGCTGCTGGGGGAGCACCCCCCCCCCAGCGCTCTCCCACTGCCCTGGGGCCCAGGGTGAGCTGGGGACGGACACTGTGTCAGTGTGAGAAGGGGAGAAAAGTCACTGAGATGCGAGCAGGATCAGTGAGGGGGCAGAGACTAAAAGCAGGAGCCAAAGGAGAGCGAAGAACGAGAATTTCACTGGAAAGTATCTCAAATGAGTTGCTTTCACTGTAGAATTTTCAAAATAAAGTAAGCTAAGAGCATTTCCTGAAATGACTTAGATTTGCATTTGTTACCGTCTAATTTCTTTTGTTAGCAGCCAACTGCTTGTCTTCCTCATTCAACTCCTGCAATCTTGTAGCTCTCTGGATCTAGCCTGAAATTTAAATATATATATATTTATATGTACACATTTACATATATGTGTAAGTATGTAACTGAGAGGTTCCTTGGTTAGGGTTCGGCTGGTCAGTGGTTCCCCCCACTGACTGACTGGAGAGGGTTGGGGAATTCCTAATGTCTTGGTTGCAGCTTGGACTAGTTAAGTCAGGATCTTTGGATCCCAGTTACTAACATTATCCTTCCTCCAGCCCTCTTTTCTCATTCTCAGTCTCATTCTCCTTTTTTTCTTTTTTGGGGGGGTGAACAGATGGTGGCATAATTTTAAGGTACCCTTTATTTTCATGTGCAAGCAAGTACTACTACGCCAGCCTCAAACTTCTAGCAGGTGGATCACATTACTTTTAGACACAGTTCCTACGTGCCGTTTTCGTTTATTTAGGTTCCTTTTCATCTCGGCCTTTGCAGTTTGAGAGCTCTGCACTACAGCGTCCTGGATGGGCCTGGTTCCCTCATTCCAGCAGCTGCCCACAGTGCTGGCAGCTTTTCATTTTCTCGGTCCAGGGGCTCCCCCTGCTGGCCAGTAACAGTCTACTCACTGCTGCAGAGAGCCTCACTTGGGATTTGAGCTGCAGAGCACAGCGCTGATTCGTGACGTTTGAGGACCACGTTTTTAAATCCACGTTGAGCCCATATGCCAGTGCCAAAAGTGAGCATTGAAGCATGCTAATATGTCAACCAGAGGCAGTTTAAGGAATGAGGAGAAAGAATAATAAATGTAAATACATACATATATATTCATACATTCACATTAACACATACACACCTAAATCTATTCACACACTTTCTCACACATGTACACCTGTACATACAGGTAAAGGCTTCTTTGCAGCTCTGGCAGTGACCAGCGCAGCCTTGTTGAACTCCTGCAGGTTAGGGGGAGTCACCTGCCTGGTACTTTTGAACCCATGGAAAGTGCAATGTGATCACATTGGTGTCTCTGACAAAGCCAGAACAAAAATCATTGAGAGCGATCATTCTGGAAGGATCTGTAAAATGGCCCGTGGGACAGCGGCACTGTATGTCAGTGACCCCACCACTGTCCTGTCTGAGTTGCAGGTGGTCCTGCCGGGCAGTTTGGCCAGTCATTCTGTGGGGCCAGTGTCTCTGGCACTCATGGCTGCTGCTGCTACACAGAGCCTGAGACCCACACAGCACCAGCAAGTGTTGGCACGTGTTCTGGCAGAGTGCGTGCCAGCTCTGAGAGATGGTGGTGTTGATAAACCAGTGGCTGCCAGGGGCAAGGTGGGGGGTACAGAGCCCCCACAAGGGTAAAGCATCCAACAGCGAGATGCTGTGGACTAAACTCTGACATTATATGGTGACAATTTCAGTTCTGGAAGAAAGTGCTTTGTTTTGTTCATTAAATAGTATTCAGTGGCACCTGATGTGTGTCGAACTTCATTACCCTATTGGTTAATACCCCAGGCCACTGGGAATAAGAGAATACTGCACCCATGCCTTAAAGGGCATGGACTTGAGATCAACTGTGACCCCTACATATTCTGTCAGTTGTGGGGTCTTTACTCTGATGCTTGCTGCTAAGAAATGGTAAGACTGAATCTTCAGTGAAGATCACTTGTCCTTTTATGCTAGCACAGAACATAAAGAAGCACTTGCACATGGAACAGGGGAACTACGTTGGCATTAATCGTCTCCCTTCCCTGTCCCATGGAGACACCCTGTTGGAGTTCTACCCTGTTGCCACACATGCTTTTTCCTGGTTATTTTTGTCTTCTCCCTGCAGTGGTTATTGACCCTCTGTGATTCCCTATTAATGTTCTGTGAGTTGCCTTTCTGGAGAGTGTTATAGAAGAAGGAGTCCTGTAAATGACCCCCTTCCCCCAAGGCCTGAGGAGCCCCCAGGGGGTTCCTGTGTGTCAGGTGAGGTCTCTTGCCCTGGCCTGCTTGGTCACCTTTCTAGCAAGCTCTGAGCTGTGAGCTCCGCCTCTTCCACCGCCTGTCCAGGAGTTGAATGATGTACAGATGTCTCTCCCCGTCCCTGACCCTCACATACAGCGCTGAAACCTGAAAGCCCTTGCTTTTCCTCCGCGTCTGCTGCACATGGCTGCCTGCCAATCTTCATCTCCTCTCCCGTACTCTTCCTCATACAGGATGGAAGTGCAGAGCTGGGCCTTGAGAGAGGAATTCCACATAGAGGAGTCGGTTAGCACTCTACACACACACGGCCCAGATGAGCTTCAAAAGTAGAGCCTCCCTCAAGTGCAGTTCCCAGCCAGAGGACAGCGGTAGCTTAAGAGCATTGGCTCTCACGTCCCTCTACCCCTGCGCGCAGCCTGTACCTCTGCATGGAGTGTCCTGCTCGCATGCTGCCTGAACAAGCACCTGCTGATTGTGGAGGGCTCGTTGGTACCCCTACAGCTCTCTGGTACTCCTACAGCTCTCTGGTACCCCTACAGCTCTCTGGTACCCCTACAGCTCGCTGGTACCCCTACTGCTCGCTGGTACCCCTACAGCTCTCTGGTACCCCTACAGCTCACTGGTACCCCCACAGCTCGCTGGTACCCCTACTGCTTGCTGGTACCCCCACGGCTCAGTTCCTCTGTCCCTGCACCTCTTCCTCGTCTCCCATTGGACTTCTCATACCCCCGGGAGTAGCCTCACTTCCCTGACTGCATCTCATGCTTGTCCCTCTCTAGACCAAGCCAGTCCATGTCAGGCTCTCCCTTTTTGATCTTTTTGTCTTCCACACCTGGGAAGGGGCTGGCTGGGCTGGCCATGCCCTAAACACCCAGGACATTTCTACTTCTGCCATGGACAGGAATGTGTAACTGGAGGATGTGTGGATGTCACAGCGTGTGTGGGTTTGTCATGGGAGCAGGTAGCACGTACAGATCTGCAGTGACAGCCGACGGCCTCTTCCACCTGGGTCCCACCCGGAGACCACCACCCTCCTCGCTGCTTTTAGAGACGGCCTGTGCCTGCAGACATGGGCAAGAAACAGACGCAGGCGGACAGGGAAGATGTGCGTCTTTGCAGGTGTCCGTGCTGGGTTCTGCTTCCTTTGTTCCTCTCCCGTCTTTCGCTCTGCTCGGCTTCCTGCCTCCAGCTTTCCCCGTTAGCACCTTCTGTCCTTTCAAGCTGGCTCTGCCTTTTCCTCTGTGTTTTCCACTTATGTTTCCTTCTCACTGACATCCATGAGGCTTTGAAACGTTAGCTGCTGATCTTCCGCCTGGCCTTGGCACATTCACTGTGCTGGCGCGGACAGCTAGGTTCCACGTGGCTTCGGCCCGTTTCGCTTGGCGGAGCGTGCAGGAGCAGGGTGGAGGGCTGGGAAGGTCTGGGTTCCCTCTGGCTCTTCTAGGAACTCAGTGTCATCTGTTCTAGAGCTGGGTGTGTGTTGGCTCAGCTCTGCAAAACTGTATGAGTTTCTCTTAGGGTTTCTCATTGGGACACCCCCCCCCAAAAATGGTGTAGAATTGAAAGTAGTGCAGCTGTGAGGCTGTCACTGTTTCAGGGTGGGCACAGATTGAATGCTCACAGTTTCAGTTCAAAACTGCCATCATGGTTTGAGTTCTGGCTCCTCCCTCTCTCATCTGACTTCCTGCTCATGTGCCCGGAAAGGCAGGGGGTGCTGCCCCAATTATTTGGGTTCTTGCCACCCACATAGGAGAATCTGGTGTTACTTCTGGCTCCTGGCTTCAGCTACTACAGGTTTTGGAGGGAGTGAGCCAATGACTGGGAGATCTCCCTGGCTCACCCCTGCACCCCGTTCTCTGTCACTCTTTCATGGTATTGATTAATGAATTTAAAGTCTGCAGTTACTTGGCTTGTCCCCATTCCCTGAGGTTTCACAGCTCAGTGTGCTTAAATTCATCCAAGCCCCTGGGGTGGCATGAGAAATGAGAACCCCGCCTTTCCCACCTCGCGAGCCCCATGGTTTCTACATCCAAGAGACCGGAACTCCTCGCTGCAGACTTTAGTTCCCTGGACAGGAGTGCCTTCAGTTGTCCTGCTTCTGCTCAAAGCACAGGCATTGCTAAGGGACAGGCCCGCCCACCCACCTGGGCTCGCATTCAGCAGCCTGTGGTCTATGTGAAAAAGTGAGGATTGGTACAACTCCTTGTGGTTTGGGAGACGGGGGGAATCTTTGCTGATGACACTGGTTCCTGAGTGCTGGACTCCAGAAGTCTAGAGTTCTCTTTTCTTACTTGTGGATACTTCCACAAACGTCCCTGTTCTTGGCATCCTCTGCCCACAGGGAGGCTGTGATGGGCAGGACCGTGTTACGTGTGTCAGTGTGTATAGGCAAACCTGGAGGAATGGGTTGACGCCAGCAGGACCAGGAGTGTGGACCTCATGTCCTTTCCTTGTTTTAACAGCGCATTGTGCAAGAAGCCTCATCTGGCTGGGGTGTGCAGGAGCGTAAGGGCGAGAGGCCGCTGGGAGCCTCCCACTTGGGCATGTGCTGTCCATCACCAATACACGTGGGGAGCTCTAAGTGTCCCTCTCTGAGGCGACCCTCAGAGCTCCATGTCTGAATGTGCAGGTACCCCTCACATCCGTCACCTTGACCCGAAGACTTCTCTGTTGTCCACGTGGCCCAAAACTAAGCTCCTGCCTGCAGCCCGTACCCCTGCTTCGTCTCTTGCACTTCTTACTTCAGCTAATAATTTTGTTATTCTCTTTTAGCCATGTTGTACATTGTCCATATATCCACACGGGTTGAACTCAACCAGAGGTTTCTCCAAACCATGTGCGTCTTGACCACGTGTGCGACCCTCCGATGGGTTACCTGTCTCTGACCCTCTGTGGTCGGCCGCCTCTTCTGGCCAACACTTCTGTGTTCTTCATGGGAGATGTGAGGACGGGCTAGGCCGCAGTAAATGTGCCTCTCACCTGAAAGGCTCCAGTAGTCCACAGTTTGAGAAAACCTGAAACAGGGAAATTTTGTCTCCTGGGTGCAGAATCTGGCCTAAGCTTCCATCCCGTAATTCAGTTTACTGTCTTGCCCAGTGAGTCTCACTGTGTGATCCAGAGACATCGTGCCTCAGTGCCTTCACTGAGTCATTCATGCGTTCAGCTAGTCAGTCCACAGCTAGAAAGTATGTTTCTGCTGTCAGGCATGTGGTAGACCCCACGGGTCCAGCAGTGCCCAGCGTGTTGTCCCGTCTGAGGTCCGTGGTCCAGTGGGAAGGCAGGGGACTCACAGGCCGTGGTAATAGAAACTCACGTAAGGCACACGGAGATCACGGGGGAGCAGAGAATCCAAGAGTCTTTGAGGAAACAATGACTCCTGAGCCACGCCTGGAGGGAGAGGGAGAGGCACGCTGGGTATGTCAGGCGGGTGTTAAGAGGAGGACACCTTTGCAGGAAGGATGGGAAGGCACAGGGTGCAGGCAGTGCTGTCACGTGTGGAACTGGGAGACCCTTCCTCACACCCAGTCCTCAGCCGCCACCCTCCCCGCCGCCTACTTCCTTGCTGGGCCGTGGGATCTCCTCTGCTGTGCAACCCCTCCTCTTCCTGGCTTTCTCTTGGCACCCACACCTCCCAGAGAACACTCGGGCAGAGAGTGCAACTCAACACTGGCCCAGGTCACCTGCCTCATTGGGCCTCCACATGTCAAGGCAGAGTCCGCTTCCTGTCCTTGTCCATTTCATGAGGATGTAACTGTCAACCAAGTGAATGGCACACAGGGAGGGGGTGGGTCAGGCCCCAAGGCCGTTCTCTGTGCCAGTGGTGCAGGGTCGCAGGCGGGGAAGCCAATGATGCTCAGTAGACATCTCTGTGATGGAAGCAAGTCTTGCTTGTTTTTCCGGACAGCTGACCAGAGCCTGGTGCCCCTGAACCCGGCACTGGGGATGGGTGGGGACAATGCTGAGCACAAGGTTTTGCTCACATAAACTGGCGGCACCAGAGGCAGCTGGGTGAACAGTCATGCTGTTACAAGGAACAGGGGAACGGGGCTCCCACAAAGCTTTTCATCGTTTGCAGCACTGCCCAAGGTTCTGCTTTGCAGTGGCCAGTTGGCTGTGTTCGGAAGGTGCCCGTGAGCTGAAATCTCGCTCTGCTTGCTAGCGTTTGTTTCTGTGGAATCCCTTTGTCTTTCCTGCAGAACTCACAGGGACAAGTGGAGCTGTGCGTGCTGTCCAGGTCCTTGATCCTCTCCTCTCGAAAGAACCCTGGGGTGACCGAAAAGGAAGAGGGCGGCACCCTTAGCACGGACACTGTTAGCAAGGTTGTCCACGTCTGACACAAGGCCTTTCTCTTCCCCTTGGACAACTCTTCCAACCTCCCCGCCCTGTCCCCTTCCCTCGCGCTAGCCGGCCCATCAGAGTGTGACCCTCTTTTGTCCATCCACCAATTAATGTTAGTATCAACAAGTTCTTGTACGATTAACCAGTTTGGCTGTAATAGAAATCGATGTATTGCCTGATTTGCAGATTCCTGACTCAGCGTCTCAGTGCAGAGCATAAGGACATACATCTACCCATCATTCCCTTGAGTAGGAAGTGGTGGGTGGAGCACCACTGTGTGTGCCCCCTGTTGGCACCACGGCCTGTCCCCTGGTGCATCGGTAGTCAGGGCTCGGTGTTGCCTTTTGCCAGGCAGCACCTGCTGGCTCTCAGGATGTATGTGTGTAGGCTTTGTCTCCTTACCCTGTGCCCGCGCGTCCTCCTTCCCTGCCGGCCTCTGGCTTCTGCTCCTGCGTCCATGCAGTGGGGTCAGCGCCGTGGTGCCTGCCCACGGTACAAGCGAGGAGGCTGAGGCGTGGGGAGGCCGTTTCTCGCCCAAGGTTACATGACTGGATGGGAGGGAGCATGGAGGATGTGTTCAGCGCATGGGCTCCCACCTCTTGCAGTCGGCCGTTCTCATGATCGTTAGGCGTGAGAGCAGTGCCACGGGCCTGGCGAGTCTGACGGATTGTGCGCCGTTCAGTGCAAGCTGGGCTGTCCTCCAGATCACACTGTGGAGTGATAGAAGCCTAGAAGGGTAACGGAGGCGGAAGTGTTGAAAGGGAGAGAGGCACAGCCTTTTGGCTGAAAGTCGCCTAAGGAGCGACTGTAGCTCAGTGAGAGAAGCGGAGCATGCCCACCTGGGCATCGTGCTTCCTTGCAGCGAGGCGTAAGGTGTGGGGGTGCAGTGGCGGCGTCCTCGGGACTGGGGAGTGATGCTACGTGCGATGCTGGGGTGAAGGACAAGGCTTGTCACAGGGGACGCACACGTCCACACGGTATTAGCTCTGTGAAGGCAACAAGTTTGTGGTTTCTTAGCTGGCCTGTTCAATTTGGACTTGACAAAATATAGCAGATTTAACTTGTCTCATCACGTTCCGCTGTGGGACACAGTGATTCATCTTGGGTGGCTCCTTCGTCGGGCCTGTTTGTGCTGAAATAAAATCCTTGGCACACGATAATGGAAAAAAGAAGGAAAAAAAGCAATTCCAGAGTTTCATAACATACGTTGAGCTGTTGTCCACACTCGAGTGTTGAGTGCTGCAGAAATAACGCATCTGTTTCTACCGTTTCCTGCTCTCCACCAGGTCCTTGGCACACCAAATGAGGACACGTGGCCCGGAGTTCACTCTCTGCCGCATTTTAAGCCAGGTACGTTTCAAGGACTGCAAGTGCCCAAGCGCTTCCTGTATGCAAAGGGCGGATACACAAATGCTTCCACTCCAGGCACAAGTGGCCTCGGAAAATTCTGGCTGCTTTCGCCACTGAGTACTTTCTCCATCCACACACGCAGTACCCCCTTTTGTTTTCACACCCCGCTTGTCTGTAAAGGAGGGCTGGATGGCGTCCCTCTGAGAGATTGTCACCACACAAACTTTGATTGCTACGTCATGCAGGAATTTAATTTCCTCATCGGTTAACCTGGAATCCGCATCAGTCAAGCTGAATGTCAAATGGATGTACTCCAGTGGCGACAGCGCACTAAGAAGTTTCAAATTGTGAAAAAAAAAAAAAAAAAGAAATACCACATTTTGATTTATTATACGAAACTGTTAATATGTTTAATCAGTTGGCATTTGTATAGTGTCCAGTGCTTCTGAATGTCAAATAGACGAAACCCTAAATCGGCTGGGTGCTTTGGTGGTTCAGTGATAGAATTCTAGCCTCCCAAGAATCCCTAAATGGGAAATCTGAGAGAAAATGGAGTACTTTATAAATAGGTTGTCACTTTCCCTCTCACCAGCAGGTGGCAGTCATGAAACTCTGTTCCATAAATACACTTAAAATTTCAGACATGACCGGTTTCTAAAGGAAGGAAGACTAGGAATTGAAACATTAAATAAATAAAATGAGAGGATTGAATTGTTTTATAAAGTTATTCTCTTCTTGGTTGCTTTTTAAAAATTTGTTTCTCAGTTACAAAACCCAGTTTATAAAATGCAGACCCACCATGCAATTACTGAAAGCAATTTTATGCAAGGGTTATTAGCCCTTTATCCAACAGGGATGAGAGCTATGAATAATTTCTGTTAAAGGGAGCCAAGGATGTTCTTTTTGTCCTCCGCCCTTCTTTGGTGGGAAGTGGGGGGCATCAGGAATAAATTATCGATTCTAAAGAATGACGGGGTTGGGAAACTATTTTTACTTTTAATATTTTCCTTGGGAGAGTGTGTAGTGTGCTGAGAATTCTTTTATGTTCTTCAGCTACTCCAAAGACTCTTGGTGCTTTTACGGCAAATTCTAAATGATTTCTGTGTTCTGAAAGGCTAGGGGAACTTCACAACTTAGGAGGAGTTCCTGTTCTTCCTTTGTGATGGAGAACAGGAGGCCCCTTCTGGATCTACTTGTCCCCAGTGGCGTGTGAATGACAGCACAGCTCTTACACCTGTTTCAGTTGGGAGCTTTTCGAGAAAGATCGCTTCCCCATTTTATATCCTAGTGAAATGGTACAGGAGAATTTGAAAAGGTACATGCAGAAAGGAACAATTAAAACAGTGACGGCTTGCCAAGTTTCTGTTCCACGACCACATGGTGTGATTTGTTGGTTTTAATGTGACTAGAACATAACCTTTATCGCTGACATATGGAAGCCTTTACTAAATGTGTTCTGGAAACTGCTGTAGTGTAGTTCATAAGCTAAGAGACAGTAAAGCTCGTGTGACCAGGGACTGTGACAGTACACATTTGGTGTTCCACGAATGTCTGCCGCTCTGAAGTGTGTTGGATGTCTAAGCTACCCTTGAGGTGGCCACACACACAGAAGAGGAATCTGCACCTCAGGGAACTGTCTGGGGCAGGAGGACAGATTTTGTGCGATTTTATAGTAGAGAATACATTGAAATGGTCCAAAAATTGAAGTGATGGGAAAGAGGCATAGTGCAGACTCTCCCCTCGCCTTCGGTGACCCTGTTCCCCCTCCACAGGGCCCCAGTCTGTTACGTCTTGTCTTTCTTGCCTTCCTGTAAATGTAAGAAATTATGAGTGTAAATTTTTATTTTTTTTCCCTTGCTGAACACAAGTCAGCGTCTGGTCCTCCCCGTGAATGCATCCCGTGGGTGGTGTGTACTTGTGTTGGCTTGTACACGAGGCTAACGTGGCTTCACTCTCGTCTCTTGGTGCTGCATGTGCCGTGGTGTGGATTTCATCTGCACCCTAGCAAGGGATGTCTGGGTTGTTTCCAGCGTTTACTGATTAGAAATGTTAGTGGAAAGAAGACCCTTGGCCTTCACATACACATCGCTTGGCAGTGGCAGCAGGCACATCTGGCAGATCGGTCAGGAGAAGTAGGGTTACAGAATCTGGGGGCGCAGACGTCATTTGGAGCGCTTCCTTGTCTGAGGGGTTGATGCCCACTGCTCTGTCACCAGAAGCGACAGCAGCAAGCTGCTCCGCTGCTCCGCCCCTCCGCAGTGCGTGGCCAGAGCTTGGAGATTGCTGATCAGTTACATCACAGAAGGAATCTCGGTCTCCTTTTTTTTTTTTAAGGTTTATTTTTTATTGGAAAGGCAGATTTACAGAGAGAAGGAGAGACAGCAAAGATCTTCCATCTGTTGGTTCACTCTCCAAATACCTGCACTGGCCGGAGCTGCGCCGATCCAACCAAGAGCCAGGAGCTGCTTCCGGATTTTCCCAAGCAGGTGCAGGGTGCCAAGGCTTTGGGCCATCCTCTGATGCTTTCCCATGCCACACGCAGGGAACTGGATGGGAAGTGGAGCAGCCGGGAAATGAACCCAGTGCCCAAATGAGATCCCAGGGCCAGCAAGAGGAGGATTAGACAATTGAGCCATCACAGCGGATCCTTTTTTTTTATTATGATGAGGATGAGATGTTTTGTGTGTTTCATGATTCCTTGCCTGTGTTTTTCCGTGAAAAGTTTCTCTTCCGCTCGTGTGTTTGTGTGTGTGTAAGATTCTGTATCCTTTTCTTGTCAATTTCTAGGATTTTTTTAATTCTAGCGAAATTATCCCTTTACCTGTGAAAAGCTTTCACTTTTCTGATATTTTTTAAATGACCTTTTAAATTTTCTTGCAAGCTTAAAAGTAATCCTCAATTGCACGTCTCTCTTGACTTGCCGAAGTGAATTCATTTTGCTTCAAGAAAACCTTCGGTGTAATATCTACTATATCTAAATGTATGCGCACCAATTCCAGTATGTGTTCTGTGAAAGAAAAAGCAGCTTTAAAATGAATTATAGTTGTGATCCAGGGTCTAAAAAGCTGACTCTTGGTTTTAGCATATTCAAAACTAATTATCCAGTAGCTATTTTGAAACCTACTTATTTTTATATTGAGTTTTATGTAATAAATTAGATCAGCTTCTGAATTCAGCAGTGTTTATTGAACACCATTTGTTCGTGTGGGGATATTGCACTCAACAGAATGCCAGAGTTCTCTCTCAGACGGGCAGTGAGCGAGCTCTGTCACATGTCCTAGAGGAAGTCAGCCCTGGTGTGTCGCAGTGAATAAACTGTGTAGATCATCAGGTGATAAGGAGCTTGTTCCAGAAGTCCAGGGAGGAAGGCACTGTGGAGTTCGAAGCAGAGGTGTCAGAGAGCTCCCAGAGGTGTGCCTGGCTGAAGCCAGGAGCCAGGAGCTTCATCCAGTTCCCCCAAGCCTCCCAGAGTGCACATTGCCAGAAACTGGAACCAGAAGGGGAGCTGAGACCAGTCATGGGGGATGCTGTTGTCCCAGGCAATGTCATAGCCACTGCGCAAAGCACCTGCCCCGATACTGCTTGATTGATACCAGCTATAACGATCATAGATTCTATCTAACTATGCAGAGATACAACCTTGCATTGGTTGTAGGAATAGCCTTCAGGAAGGATTGTGTTTCCCATTCTCCTCTCAGGCTGCATTGCTAAAACCCCCAGTGAGACTGCCGGGTGTGAAGTGCAGAGCATTCAGAGCCCTCTGCACCCACCTTTACCCTGACCTCCTTTCACAAATAATTATCACCCCAGGCACACGGTGCATTTATGAGCTAGGTGGGTTTTATGGAACAGAGGAAGAAAAGCGTGGATGACCAGAAGGGAAGACCACCTTTGCTCTCTAGTGGCAGCCATTCTGGTAGGGAGCAGGTGTTGCAAGCCACCATGAACATGAACACAGAAGTTGAGAGTCCATTTTTCAATCGGCAGCAGCCACTTTAATCTGCTCAAGGGCAGGGCTCTTCCTGAGTGTTCACTGGGTGCCAGGCAATGCCACGCACGGGAGATAGCCTTATGAACAAGCCGACCAATGCCTTCCTCGGGAGCTTGCCTGCTGGAGAGGGAGTCAGACAAATTACAAGTTCCGAGAGTGGCCGGAGACGGAGGCCCGGGGTGCGGGGGGGAAGCAGCGAGAGCCAATTTCGAGGAATAGGTCCTTAGCAGGCCTGCCTAAGCAGCTGGGGTTGTATTTGAAGTGTGAGAGGAATCACTGGAGGGTTTGGGGCAGAGAGGAAATCGATGTTTCACTTTTCAGAAGGACTCACTGGCAGCGAAAAGTCACGGACCTATTTCAGAGGCAGCATCTCAAGTGTGAACTGCCCTTGACTGGTCGTCTCTGCCAGCAGCCCTGGGCTCAGGAGGATTGATCCGTGCAGCTGCTGACTCGGGGAATTAGTCTCACGCCAGTTAGTGATGCCACGGACTTGGACGAGAACTTCCCCATGGGTCCACGACCCATCAGCTACTTGATTTGAAATAAAACATAATGTGGCTAGTAATACAAAATCAAAAATAAGAAATAGTCAAGAAGTTTGATAATCCTTCAAAACTTTGAAATAATCCTGTTCCTGTCCATCAGACAGATACGTGGAGGGACCTGTTCGGCACCCACTTGCCCTGTCTGCTTGGGGAACTTGCTATCTGTCCTCACTAGAGGGCATCGTTAATGATAGCAGCTAGATGAATGTCTGGAAAATGCCAGAAAAACATGGACTAAGGTTCATTTTCAAGGAATATTAAGTTCTCCTAACTTAGGGTTATTTTTTAAAATCTTAGAATTGATCCGTGATCCCAACTGTCAGAAGTTTTGTACAGTTTGGTTTGTACTTGTGCACATATTACCTCACAGAAGTACACTGTTCCCACTCCCTATCCACCCCCAGGAAGATTAAAATGCTGGACTATTGTAGTCCGGTTAAATGACCCAGATAATTTTCAGAGTACTGAAGGAAATGTCACCCCCTCCGAAGTCCAACAAACGATCCAGTTGGTCTGCTCCGGTGGCGTGGCAAATGTGCCCATACATTGTTACTGCTTTCTAACATGTGTGTGACTTGAAGTTGTATATTTATTCTCCTCATGAATGAGGGCTAGTAACTGTATGGCTGGAAGTCTGTATCTTCCACACCTCCTGACTCTGAACTTACTATGAGCTTCAGAGGCTTTCCCGCTTCTCCAGGTACAGACAAGTGAGTCAAATTCAAGGGTTTTTGGTTTTTGATTTTTTTTTCTGTTGTTTAAGCAACCTCTTGAAGGGTTCCTTTAAGACAAATACATAACCATGGAACAATAACTCTTATATGAGGGAACTTCAAAATGTTCATGTAAAGACAGAATTTAAGTAGAAATTTATCCTGGTGCAACAATTTTTGAAACACGTTGCTGCGTTTTCCTCACAATATGCATTTCCGTGAGCTTCTTGAACACTCCTCATGTGTGTGACGGGGGTTGGGATGCTGCCCCTCTTGGTTTACATTATTTAACGTGTAAAGCAGTGCTCTACCCGCTGTACTGTGGCCTGATGAACAGGATGGCGGCCTGACCTTGCTGGGAGCTCAGAGCAGGAGCCCTGCTGCGCCCTTTGCTTGTTCCTGCCTGGGGAGCCCGCTAGGAGGAGGTGGCAGTGGATGTTGCTAACGTGTATGGGCGATTCACTGTGTCTGTGCAACTACCCTTGCTCACCCAGGGACTCATTTCTTTGCTGTGAAAGAGAAGGGAACTCGAAGCTCTCAGAATCCCAGTCCTTGCTGTGCACCAGTGCCCAAGAGTCACAAATTGCCTGTCGGGGGGCAGAAAAGCATCAGCATATTTATGATTTCAATTCATGGGTTCTTGCTTCAAGAGGAGTCATTTAGGATAGCTTAAGTTTTACCCTCCCTGAGTAATTATTTCTTTCTATGTACTGTATGCCTCTCTTGTATGTGAATAACCCGCATCAGATGGTCAGTTTCTTGTGCCTGCTTAGAATACTTCTCCTGGACTTCAAATGCCAAGGCCCTTTGGCAGGCAGATGGAAAGGGAGGTGGGAGAAGACTGTGTTGACATGGCTGTGTGTGCCTGTTTGTTTGTTAGTAATGAAAGGGTTTTTATCTGTTTATTCCACTTTTGGCTTTGTGCATTTCAAGGTAAAACCCTTGAGTCTCAGCTGACAGGACACCCAGAGATGTCATGTCGTCCCGGCTGAGACTCTGCAGGTCTGGTCCTGGCTCTGCTGAGCTGTGAGCCGTTTCATGGACAGCTTGCCCAGTGTCTGTCTGTCAGTTTTTCCGTGGATAAGCGTGGCCCCTGTGCCTGTGTGTGGTGTTATCATGAGTGAGTTATGTTTGCCAGCCGTTAGAACACAGGCCTGAGGTTTGAGTTGAACTGGAGCAGGTGTAGCTGTGGCCTCTGCCCCTGACATCCATGGGCTCAGGTAGATCTGCCCTTCCAGGCTCAGTGTACTCATCGCCAAGTCGAAGTGGTTAAGACCACCTGCCTGATTATCCATGTCCTGTCCAACTCAAGGATTTTCTGGAATGAGCTGAGACCCCCTCCTGCTACTCTGTTTCCCACCTTGGAGTTTGAATGAGGTATGCGCGGAGGAGGCCCCAAAGCTTTCCTTCTAGTCCACCTGCTGAGGGTGGCAGGTTTGTTTGTATTTGTGAAGAGATGCTTTAGACTTGAATAAATACTGTACTGCTTAAAGGCAGGAAAAACATATTATGGAAAGATACATAATCTATAACTTTCAGGTTGAGAAAGGTGTGGGTAGCCTAAACACCCCACCTGGGAGCCCCACATCTGTATGCCCACTCAAAACAAAACAAATGCCATCGCAAGTCAGAAGGCGTCATGGATGTGGTAGCACATTGTTTTTAGGACTCTCCCAGGGGTGACTTACTTTTGGAGACACCTGCAGTAACGGAGGGATGATGGCTGCCCATCTGCATGGCGGTGACGGGATGATGCATTTGTCTTCAATGTGGATGTGTTACCGGCAGCAAAGCCTCTGTCTGATGGTGTAGACGGGCTGTCAGAGCTCAGCTATCATGTGACGAGGGCCAGTGCACTGCTGGAAATGTGGAATTGCAGTTATACAATGTACATGTTGCTTTTCAAACACCTTGTTGCGAGCACTATGCTCTTTAGGAATTGGGGCGTTTAACATACCCAGATTTTAGAACAAGTCTGACCTCTCTCTGGAAAAGTGTGTTTTCTTCTGATGTAGGTATTTTTTTTGCTTTAGTTCTTTTCCAAGGACTGTGAATCCAGCTTTTAAAATATCTTTACCATATTATTAACAGATGTGTTCACTTCTGGCTTGATTTTCCTAAAAATGTAAGGAGGTAAATGTTGAGAACCAACTTGTTGACTCTGCTGGCTAATCCTGCACCTCCACCTCCACATGCCACATCCCATGTGGACACCATTCTTTGTCCTGGCTGCTCCACTTCCCAACAGTTCCGTTTACGGCCTGGGAATGCAGGGAGGATGGCCCAAAGCCCAGGGACCCTTGCACCTATGTGGGAGATCTGGAGGATGCTTCTGGCTCAACTTCAGCCATTGAAGCCATTTGAGGAGTGAACCAGTGGTTGGAAGATCTCTGTCTCTCCTCTGTAAATCTGCCTTTCTAAGAAAAAATAAATAAATATATTTCTTTAAGTAGGTATACGTTGGAGTCCAATCCTCACAAATACTTATGAATACAATTTTGTTCTGTTGTGGGCTCTTTAGTGTCGATTCCCATGATGCAGAATTGGCTGTGGACTTCTGTACCTGTGGCCATCAGGAAGTATGGTGTAGCTGTGTGAATGAGTGAATATATTTGCCCTTTATACAAAAGAATTTGAGAGGATTGTCCTTTACACAAACAACTAATTGGGATGGCTGAGAAGTAGCCAGAATCGGGGCAGCATTGTGACACAAAAGGTTAAATTGCTGTTTGGGTCCCAAGCTTCTCAGCTGCTTTCCTGGGAATTTGGATCAGAACTGACCAGTGTTTAGGATGCTGTAGCTCACCTTGCTACCCCAACATCAGTCCCTCCCCCACCCCACTCCCGCCCGCTGCTCTGCCTTGCATCCATCTTCCTGCTGAAGTACCTGTAAAAGCAGAGGGAGGAAGTGCAAGTACCTGGCCCAGGTACTGCACTGACAGAGTGCAGGAGACTAGGGTGGAGTTCCTGGCTATGGCACAGCCCAGCCCTGGTCATTGCAGCCTTTTGAGGGGGGAATCAGCAGGTGAAAGATCTCTCTCTCTGCCTCTCTCTCTCTCTTACTCTCCCTTTCCAATAGATAATACATCTATTAAAAAAAAAAGTCACCACATTTCTTTGTGACTGTATTGATTGCTCATCCTTATAGACAACCCTCCTTCAAAGCAATCCCAAGAAAAGCAGTGGGCCCAGCATCATATGATAGAGTACATTCTAATGTAGCCACAATTCTTTACTTAAATCATTACTGCTTTATTGTCAGCTGAGTAAATGTGCTCGTTAAGACGCAGGATTGGGGCCAGCACTGGGGGTAAGTGGGTGCTTGTAGTGCTGACGTCCCTGTGGGCGCTAGTTCGAGTCCTAGTGGCTCCATTTCTAATTTAGATCACTATTTACGTGCCTGGAGAGACAACCAAAAGATGTCCAAGTGCTTGGAGTCTTGCTACCCACCTGGGGAGCAGGATGGAGTTCTAGCTCCTGGCGTGGCCTGGTTCGGTCCCGGCTCTTACGGCTGTTTGGGGAATGAACCAGTGGTTGGAATCTGTGCGTTTGCCTCTCTCTGGAATTCTGCCTTTAAAATAAATAACATATATTTTAAAAATATTCAAGATACCTGTAAATTTAAATTGTGACTATTTGAAACAAGATTTAGAGGAGTTAGTTACCCAGAACATTTAACAATGCCTGTGACATTTTGAACACACATGTTTATATTGATTAATAAAGTAATGCATGTTCTATAAATGTTTATATTATGTGATCATAAGTTTGCTGGCAAAAGAGACACTGAAGTTTGAGATCTACAATGAATCTCTTTGTTGTCCCTATCTTAATGTGTGTCCCTTCCCACAAAATCAGCAAATTTTAGCAGCTAATGCTGGTTCAGAATTCCAAGTCCGTTTACTCTACATAGAGATTTCATTGGTTGGCTGGTTGAAATTTTTACTCATCTGCCTTCCTGTTACTTAAGTTTAAAAACACACACACAGAGATTTATCTTTTAAAATCGAAAGACACTGGTGTGTGTAAGATGAGAATAAAACCTGGAACGAGTCGCCTGGAGCTGCCGTGGAAGGTGGAAGGCAGTTCAGGTTTTGTCTTCAGGCAGGTTGCCTTGTTTTCATCATGCCTCAAGCCATGTCAGATCTCGCTCTTTGAAGCTGGGTGACTTGGCAATACAGCATTGTTCTCCAGTTGTTTTCCCTGCCCGTGGAATTTCTAGCAGCCATAATGCATATGTATGGCGCTGTGAGGGAAACCCTTGCGTCTCTGTCCCTAGCCTCCCGTAGCATAGCAGGTGATTGCTCTGCTGCCCGCGTCCCGCTGTGCTGTGACCATCATCCGCAGAGCCCCTGCAATAAGAGGACAAGGTGAACATGAGCCTGCAGGTTTAAATTAATTGCACTTCTCAGTTATGCACAGAGTTAGCCAAGGCTTTCAATAACACTCCCCAAACTTGTGGCTTAAGCATAATTGGAAAGAGAAACTTGACATTAAAGCAGTAAGTGAAGGAGAATAGTGTAAAACATTCATATGGAAATACCTGAAGAATCTGATAGTTTTATTAAGACCCCCCCACTCCCTGCTGATTGCACTCATCTGTAACGAGTGTTTGCTTTCAAAACATGCGTGGCTAACTACGTTGCTCTCATTTTAAAGAAACACTAAAATGTAATGGAAGTAGTTTTAAAATGTATCTGGTAGTCTAATTGTAAATGTTCTCATAGCAGAAATACTACAAATGGCTGCAATTGAACGCATGTGTTTGGCTGGTTAAGGCCTGCAAGGTGCTGGGTACAAGCAGCCAGACCCTGTGTGTCCCCAGAGGTTGCTGCAAGATGCTCGAGTCTATAGCATCTGGACCCGAGGTCCCCTAGCATTTGTCCCATGTCCTCACAGTGGCATTGTGCATCTGTATTCTGTGCCATAGAGCTGGGACAGGCATTTGGCCTAGTGGTGCAGAGTCGGCTTGGGATGACCACAGCCCACAGTCCATAGTGATTGGCTCTGCTTCTGTGTTCAGCATCCTGCTGTTGCACATGCTGGGAGGGGCAGCAGTGATGGTCCCAGGACTGTGGGAGACTCAGATTCGCCTCCTGGCTCCTTGCTTCAACCCCACCCTACCTAAATGTCTTTTCTTGGTCTTACAGACAAAAATGTGTTTTAACTAAGATCTGTTCAGTGTTGTGTGCCTCATCGGCCTTGGCAGGCTGAACACACAGGCGTAGGCCCAGGAATAGGCTACTGGAGGGCGAGTGGCAGCAGGGAATGCTGAGAACGTAGCCTTGCTCTTCCCTTTTTTTTTTCAACTCTAATATGGCATGCTTTGCTGTCAATTCTGTCTCTTTTAGCTATAACTTCAATTGACATATTGTATTTTGGGGGGATTCTATCAGTGTATCTTAAAGCTCTAAATAAGCCAATTCTTAGAACTAGTATTTATGTGCGGTTGATAATTGCTAAGAATAGTTTACTTGTAAACACAAGATTATATTAATTTTATCTGTAATTGAATTTTTGTTCATCCTAAAATCATAGCAAATTAGTGAGTCTGATTTGTGAGTATAAAGAGTATAAAGAGTATAAAGTTAAGGACATCAAATTTGTTTCAAAGGGCACTTAAGGTATTTTTTTTAAATGCCAAACTTTAGATAATTTTAAAAAATCAAACAAGGAACTATTCTTCCCATTTCCTTGTCAGTTAATCCCCAAATGTAGAATTTGCCTTAATTTTCTATTCTATACTAACGGGTTGAGTTATGTGACATAGTCCAGCAGAGAATACGCTCAAAAGTTAGATTGGCCTAGCACAGTAGCCTAGTGGCTGAAGTCCTCGCCTCGCATGCACTGGAATCACATATGGATGCCAGTTTGTGTTCTGGCTGCCCCACTTCCCATCCAGCTCCCTTCTTGTGGCCTGGGAAAGCAGTTGAGTATGGCCCGAAGCCTTGGCACCCTACATCCATATGGGAGGTCTGGAAGAAGCTCCTGGCTCCTAGCTTCGGATCTGCTCAGCTCCGGCTATTGCAGCCACTTGGCGAGTGCACCAGTGGATGGAAGATCTTTCTCTCTGTTCTTTTCTCTGTAGATCATCCTTTGAAATAAAAATAAACAAATCTTTTAAAAAATGTTCTTCTTGAGCCAAATAAATAACATTTTTGCCTGTTTCTGAGAACAGCGGTCTTTGTAATCAGGATTAGTGGAGAGCTGGTGCACACGTTGTAGGAAAAGGATGGTTTCTGATATGGTTGGTCAATGTTTGTGCCTTTTAAAATATTCTCTCAGTCACTTCTGGAGTTGGAGTCATTTAACTCTGAAACTCATGCGAGAACTCCATTTTAAGTACCTTCTGAATCATCACAGCAGGATTAATTTATTCTGTTATATTTGAGCTGTTTATACATTTTCACATCTTTGAAACCTGAAAATTGAAGATCAATAACTAATGGGAAGTTGAAGATCAGTAACTGTTCAATTGCCCTCCCTTGACTCCAGGCTTCTTGTCATACCCCGAGTCTAATTCAGTAATGAGCTGTATCTGTCCTACGCTCTAAATGCATTTAGGCTCTGAGCGCTTCCCGCTGTGTTTGCCCGATGCCATAGATGGCCTGTCTCTCACTGAGTCTCCTCTGGACTCCCATGATCTTTTCCAGCCTTGCCTCCTCTAGTATATCCTCCAGACCCTGGCCAGAGTGGTCCCTTTTTTACAAAAGGAAAGAATAGAATTCCTGCAGAGCCTGAGAGGCCACGAAGGCCGCCTTCTGCCCTCTCTCCTGGGCCTGCCCACGTGCAGGGCATGCGCGCCTCTCCTGGAGAGCCCCCTCCCGCGAGCAGGAAGGTGTCTGCTCGGCTTCCCTCTCGTAGCTTCAGCCCTAAGAGCCGTGGCTGCCAAACAGTATTTGTTCCAAAAAGATCAGATGAACGAACAGATGAGTCACTGCACAGCGTCTCAGTCATTCTCTGAGTAAGCTCCGGCTTAGACAGAGGAAACTGAATGCGCTTGCGAACGGCTTCTTGTTCTTACTTAGACGGATTCTTACGCAGGAAACGTGCCGCAACAAAACCACATTCACAGAGACAGATAACACTGACACAGGACACCACCCAGTATTCAGCAGCATTAAGCCTATTATTAAATTCTTAAGACATGAGATCTGTACAGAAAAGAAAGCATTTACATTATTGAAGGGTGTGCACACGCAAGTTCTAAACGGAAAGACACATCGTATTCTAATGCACAGAAGTTTTATAATCTTCTCATCAGATACATATTTTAGTTCAGTCAGATTCGAGTAAGAACATTATTCTGCTGACTTTTTGGACTTAAGTGTCCTAAAGTGTCCATGTCACACCAGTGCCTGGATATCAGGTCTGCTCATTAGACTTTGCTAGAAAACTGGCCACTCTCTAAAAGTAGCTTGTCCAGGACCTGACGCGGTAGCCTAGCAGCTAATGTTTTCCGTTGCACATGCCGGGATCCCGTATAGGCTCCGGTTCTAATCCCAGCAGCCCTACTTCCCATCCAACTTCCTGCTTGTGGCCTGGGAAAGCAGTGGAGGATAGCTCAAAGCCTTGGGGACCCTGCACTCATTTGGGAGACCCAGAAAAAGCACCTGGCTCCTGGCTTCAGATTGGCTCAACTCCAACCATAGCAGCCACTTGGGGAGTGAACCGATGGATGGAAGATCTTCCTCTCTGTCTCTCCTCTTTCTCTCTGTATATCTGACTTTCCAATAAAAAATAAGTAAATCTTAAAAAGAAAAAACAAAAGTAGCTGGCCGGTCCACCTTGTGGCCCACAGTGGTGGTGTGTCTGTGTTGTGTTGGGAGGCTCACCTGCTCTAGCAACAGCATTAGGACGCCCCCTAGCAACTGTGTGAGGAATAAGCAATAAACAAATGGTAAGACCTTACCCCAATAGGTTTTACAAAAAGGATAGTAAGGGTAAAGGTATTTTTTTTTCTAAAAGGCACATTAACCGAAACATGATGGCACTGGCATTCATAGATGAGCTTAAAAGGAAACAGACTAACAGGTTTTAGAACTTAATACAGTGTAAAGTCACTTCAAATTATTTGACGAAGAATGATTGATCGTGATCAGTTTATTGCTGGTCCTTCCCAAATTATCTGTTGTGCTTAAATAAGCAAAAGGACCAGTGTACGTATTTAAAAATTTAGCTTCTAAAATTTCAAATCAGAAGATAAAAACTTAGTTTAAAAAAGTACATGAAAGCAAAAATATTGTTTATATAAACTCAATGTCAGGGTCTTTATCTTTAATCAAACCAAGAAAACAAAAACAAAATAGTGTTTTACTTGGTAAAATTTAAAATTTCATTTGGACTGGTGCTTTATAAATTAGAATGAAATACATACTCATGCATCTAAAACAGCTTAATCATGTTCAAAAGATTTTTACAAATCGATAAAGGCTCAACAATTAAATATTAGAATCAGTACCAGCTATTGATAATAAACAATGCAAGATGGCCAGAAAGCATAAGGAAAGAAACCCCAGAATGTCTTCTCAAGCATGGCAAGAATAGCCACCAAGGGCAGGCATTTCTGGGGAGTATATGGCACAAAGCGAACTCCTTTTCACTGCCACTAGCAAAGCGAAAGCGAAAGCGAGTATCTTGGCATCTATTCAGATATAAAATGTGCATACCATCTGCTGAGCATTTCTGTATTGGCGGAGGGGACAGAAATGGTGGCATCAATATGCAGAGATAGATGTGTGCGGACACTGAGTGAAACATTGTTTGTCAGGGCAAATGAAGCAGAAACCGTCGGTGGCAGGTAGGTTGAAGAAGTTGTAACATTTCTGTCACTGAATATTACACGATTTTATTACAGCATGAGTTTTCTTAATTTAAAGGACTATCCGCAATGTATTACTAAAAGCCAAAAGTGTCTTAGAGTAATATTTATTGAGTAATCCATGTTAGAAATCAAAATATTCTACATAGAGATGCGCAAACAAAGTATCAAGAATTCTTGGCATTCTAGCAAGAGTTGTGGAAGCCAGTAGCATTGAATGCTGTGTAAACCGATGGTGTATTTGCTGCTAGTCCAAGTGCTAGTCACCGCCTGGATGTCTTCCTGTCATCACTGCTCAAATCAACAAACCCGAGTATGCCGTGGCAGTAGGTAGAGAGGAAAGGCTGCTGCTTGTGTTGCTTAAGGTCGAAGCCAGAGCCCTTATGATGGGCCCCGCCAGGCTGCCTCCGGGAGCTCATCAGGATCCACAAGACCAGAGACACTTTCTGTCTTTGATGCCAAGAGTCACTTAGCTGTTCATCATATTACAAGAGGCAAGTTCAAATCCAGGTTGCACAAACTGAGAAAGATCTTTGCTGACACAGAAGGAGTACTTCCGTGGCTTCCCATGATGCTGGAACCATACGCTACCCCGCTGTCCTTGTCAAGGTGAAAACTGTTGTTCAAGACAGATTGGGAAGCCAGCAGGTTGTCGGCTTCATCAGGCTGTGCGTGGTAACCTCTGTGTGGTGACAACATGGAAAGTGCTGGTGTGATAGTCAGCGGAGGCGTCCTGGCCCTTCCCGTGCGCGTCACGTGAGAGATCCCAAAGACTTTGGCAACAACATTTTCTTAGTTGGAAAAAGCAGCAAACCATGGATTGATCTCCCCGAGTGCTGGAGGGAGTACCAAGAGACCCATATCCAAAACACGGCAGTGGATGAAGTTGACTCTCAGTGACATTTTTGGAAAGGACTTTGCCCTTAATTAAATGTCACACAGTGTGAAAAAAAATAGACATTAGCCTATGTGTGGAAAGAGACGTGCCAGGGCATCAACAATTGATATGTTATCAGGATTCAAAGATCGCTGAAATCTATTCTGTATTATTTTGTTATTTTACTTGATAAAACATTTATTTTGAATTTAAGAGCTAGTAAAAATTATCCATTACAAACACAAATGTGCACTATAAAACACACCTTGCCTTGAGCATGTGTAAATGCTGCACATTTGAAGAAAGGCGCTCCAACATTATTGGGTGAGCGAAATCTTCATAGAAAAAAAACAGCTCTTGGTAGATGTGCCAATATTCTTCTGAAAGTCTGCTGAAAGTTTTAAGGTTTGTATTTTGCACTGGGTTTTTTTTTCCCCAAACCTAATTTTAAAAATAATGATTCAAAGACAAAACTAGGAAACCAGATTACAAAATATCCTAGAGAAAAGACAAAATAGGTAAGAGGCCTCATTATTTAAAGCGTGAAAATTCCGTTTTACTCTGCCACTATCCTGTCTGAAGATGAAGACTTACTATAGTCATTGTTTTGTAAAGAGTTTTCTTCAACAGGCTCTCAGTGTATACATCTGATACAAATATTGTCTATTGTTTTTCTTTTTTATTTCAGAACGCTTCACCCTGTACAGCTCCAAAAACCTTAGACAAGCATGGAATAAGTAAGTCTCTACAGATTTATGTTCATTCTTTCTCTCTTGTTCAATATTCCTGACATTTTTAGAAATTCATGCATGTGGCCATTAGACCACTATGAAATCCTTACTATGTGCCAGCTGCTGTTGGGTTCCTACTGCAATGTGGCAGCGCTGTGGTATTTTAGGGCCTGAAATTCATTGTGGTCAGTCTTCTTGCAACTGAATGGCAAGAAAGATTTTAATATCAGAAAAATAGAGGGCTGGCTTTCTAATCAAAATGGCATTTATAACAGTTTTCACAGTTTTTCAGCTTACCTGTTTTTCCTCTAAATTTTATTGAAAAGCTAAATAAGTGTTATCTCTTGAAGTGTACAAGTTTGTACTCCATTTATTTCATTTCTAGTATCTTGTCTGACCCCTTGAAATACTCTTATTTCTATTAGTTTTGAAATCTCTGCAAATCTGAAGGTCTGGTTCTCATAAGTTATCTGGCAGTGCTTTATGGAAGCCAACCCGGGGAAGCTTCCAGAGCTAGAAAGCAAAGTCAAGGAGTCCCTCCTTTTGAATTCTGGGCATCATGTTTGAAGCATTTAGCTTAAGAAAAGATAACTGAGCTGACTTGGGTTATATAAACCATCATTTGTCATGACAAAATCATCTGGGAATTTGGTGTTGCAATATCTCTTCTTACAGTTGTGGCGTGTTTAATTTTGGACCCATCAGTTATGAATGAAAGCAAAAATCTGTTCCATTTAAAATGCCACCAATAAATGTTGTCAGTAGCTGCAGTGGGTCCCTGATGAGGAGGAGTTGCAGAATCAAGGCATTGCATTATACAGGAGTCTGTTTGACGGCTTTGGCAGTTTATGGTCAGTTTCTGTGTGGGAGAACTTGCTGGACATCAGGCTTTGCCACTGGAAGTGTCTGTGCTCAGCTTCCCCTGCCCCTGGAAGTATCCTGTGTGTGCCCTGACCCCTTAAGACCTCTCTTTACACCCAGGAGTCTGATGTGTTTACACTCACTGGCTTTACTTAACATGAATCATGCACAGTTGGCAGCTTAATGAAGTGATCGTATCCTCTCTCACATTTGCTCTAAAAGCTTTGTCTGACCAAATAACCAAGTAACCACAGTACGATAAGGCAGTTGAATCACAGAGTTTGTGGAGGGGTCAGCGTATAGCTCACCCCTTAAAGATGCCAGCATCCCATATTGGATTGCAGGTCAAGTCCTGGCTACTTCCAGTCCGGCTCCCAAAAGTTGTGCCCAAGCGCTGTTGTCCCTTGCGTCCTACCTGGGAGGCCTGGATGGGCCTGGCCCAGACCTGGCTGTCGTGGCCAGTGGGGAGTGGACCTGCAGATGGAGGATCTCTGGCTCACTCTCTCTTTCTCGCTCTTGTTTACAATTAATAAACACCTGCTGTCTAAAAGTTCACGGGCAAGTGGAATTGAAGGACAAGTTTGTGGGTTTAGGGCCAGATGTTGGGATGTGGTGTGTGACGTCACCCCTTAGGATGCCTGCATCCTGTCTTAGGTCTGGTTTGAATCCCGGCTACTCCATGCTTCTAATCCTGCTTCCAACACGTGTACACCCTGGGAGGGGGCAGAAGGCGGCTCACACTGCTTCCATCAGTCAGGGAGGTCTGGCTGCGGTCCCTGGCTCCTGGCTTCAGCGTGACCTAACCCCAGCTGTTGTGACCATTTCTGTGAATAAATCAGTGGATGGAAGATCTCTGTCTCTCCCTCTGTCACTCTGCCTTTTAAACAAAATACTTTTTTTAAATGAGTATTTTGTTTCAAAAAATATCTCCAATCCATGCAGTTTCTTCATAGTGCTCATTTCCCGTGAACTGCTTAAAAGGAGCAGGAAAATCCAAATCACACACAGCTCACAGTGCTTCTAAGGATACATCATTAGAGCTGTAGGATTTGCAATCAGAAGTAACTCAGAGGCATTTAATAAATGGAGCCCTACCCTCAGATTACAGTTTAAATATTTTAGGGACATCCATAAGACCAAGGTTGAGCTAAGATTTTGAAATTATGGCCATGGCTTGTTGAACATGGCTTGTTTAGAATCATGCCTTGGCTGATTGAAGTCTTACTTTTTGTTGCCTTAAGGCTTCAATTCATAAACACCAAGTAATAATATCATCACTAAGAGTGTTATTAGGACATTAATTTCCAGGATGCAGTATTCAATGTTGAATCCATAGAGCCACGTGATGGCCTCTGGCCGACGACAGTGGACTGAGAACCGGGGGACGCAGAATCTGTGTTGAATCTTCCTCCCAATGCACCTCACAGCCTTCCTCCACCTGCTGTTCCCTCTGACTGGATCCCCCAGAACCACATGAAAAGACTGTTAAAGCAAGCACAGCTTTTCCCACCGCCACTCCCCAATTTGCGTATGTACAGCATAGTTAAAAAAAAAAAAAAAAAACTGAAGCAACTGGTAGATTCTTTGGTACAGTGGGCAGGTGCAAAATGAAGTGAGCTAATTTGTAAGAACTAATTCGAGCCCCAGCCATATAGGTTAATATGAGGCAGGTGGTTACAGTCCAAATGAAACAGCAGTACCTTTAAAAATATGCCTCGGTCCGGCTTTGAAAGCTGGCAGACATGTTAGCCTGCCTTGGAGAGCAGCGGTTTCTAGGGGAAGGAGCCTGTGAGTCGTTTTTGAAGAGCTGGCACACGTGGCCCTGTTTACTTGGCGACCAGGACTGCCCCAGGTAACACCCGTGAAGGTCTCTGCCAGCCTCGTTTTCATCAGTAACCGTGGGCAGAGTTCTAGCCTTTGAAATGTTTCTCTTTAGTGTTCTGAGAAAACAAAGCAGTAATGGGGGAATTTTTCAAATGACCCAGCGGACATTGAAACTCAAAAGGATACAGAGGAACAATCTCAATTGTGGGAGTAAGAATAAATCTACGTCGGTCAAGAAAATAGTCCTTTTATTTCCTTATTCTGGAAGTACAGGAACCATGTGGGTTCTTCCCATATGAGAAGGTTTTGGATAATAGAGAGACAAGTCTGAATTGTATAAAAACATGTCCCATTCTCTGGCTGCCTCGAAACACTCCACTTTATTTCCTTGGAGTAATAAAGAGTCCAGCTATTTCTCCTCCAGATCTCTCTATTTATAGTTGCCTGTCTTTGGCATGCATGTGCAATCAACCAAATATTTCAGCCACTTAAAAGATCTTTTATTGTTTTGGCTGGAAAGGAAGCCTTGCTCCATGCTCTCCAGCAAAGTCCAGGGTAAGATTCCAGGAACACATTTGCTTGTTTTGGAATTCTCGAACAGCTGAGCGGTCGGGGAGGTTTGTTCAGTATCAGAGAGAGAGAGAATTGAGGGTAAACCAGAAACTTAGGGGAGCCGTGCTGCTAGCTGGTGAAGCCGAAGAGCCTGCAAGCTTCCGCTGTGCTGGTCAACACTTCCTGCCTGCCCCACCCCAACCTCCTCATCATCCTTCTGTTGGTTAAGTACCATTAGATTTCTCCTAAGAACATGTGAAAATTAAATTTTAAGTGTATGGCAAATAAGCAAACGCTTGGCAAAGCTTGCCTTTTGGGGACCACACACACACACTCTCGAACAAATACACACAAAAACAGAGCAGAAAATATTTATCGGCTATGTTTGAATCCACCTGCCAAGTCATAAATCCTGGTTTGGAAGATTTAGAATTGTTTTCTAATTCAGTATTCTTGAACCTTCCATGAATATTTTATCTGATTTGATGTTTGACTTCCAAAACATAATTTAAAGATGACTCAATAGTGATGTTACATATGCATAAAAAATACATTCAAACTAAAATTTAAAGGAATAGCAGCTCTCACACTGTGTCTCTGGTTCTCCATTGTATTTTTGTGTCACCATATTTGATGTGTCCCCTTAAGACTTAACTTGGTGCTTTCCCAAGAAACTGCTAGACCCTGTTTAACATTTTGCCCTTTTTTTGTCCGTTAATCTGAAATTTCCTAGCATAAACTGTGCGGCAAGTTAGAGAGTAAAGCCTGAACCCTTCTATGGCACTAGGGGGAGCAGTTGCATTGAGTCAGATCTCGAAATCTTTCCTACTTTTTTCATTGTTGTTCGTTTTTGCTATAATTCTATTTACTTCAAAGTAACAGTTTTAATTTACTCAGTGCCTTAGAGATTTGTTCTTTAATATTTTCAAAGAAATTATCCTACACACTGATTCATTTTTGGCGGGGAGTGGGTTTATTGGGATGATGTGTTCAGCAGTAGACACACAGATATTCTTAGAATCCCAACCTCTTAACTCAGAGGAGGTGCTGCAGTTATTGGTTGCCCAGTTTTGTGGGTTCAAGGCCAACTTAGAAAGCTTGGTGGCCTTTAGTCTGTCACCCTGGAAAGCGTAGTTTCCAACACAAGTGTGCTTAGATCCCAGCAAATCTCTTATCTGACCATTGGGTGCCTATACATGGCATTTGGAGGCCCCCAAAGACTCACCTGCTTGTTTGAAAGTTTGCACTGAAGGGAACATTCATTTTCACAAGAACAAATCATCAGTTCAGTTGTTGCAGGCATTGCGTGGCTGTGATGTTAATCAGAGTTCCTAGACCCCTTGCCACCTAAGGGAGAGAGGAGGAAGTCCTCACAGGAGAAACACCTGGGCTCTGATGGGAACCCTGGAGTCCTCAAAGAGGACAGAGCAAAGATATGGCCCATGACACAGGCAGGAGCAGGTACCAGGAAGACAAAGAGGAAGCAATGCATTTAGCAAAGGCCTTACCCTGCCGTGCAATGTGGCAGCAGCATGGACGTGAAGACGTGCGAAAGCGCCTGGCCCGGGCCTTCCGTACGCTTGTCGCTCCAGTCTATGATGGAGCTGGTAATGATAACTATTGTTTGGACAACCATGGCAATTTAAGATTTACTTTAAGTCCATTATCATTTCCTTACATGCCCTTTACAGTAGTAATTTATACCTTTATTTGCTTGTTTGTTTATTTGGGGGAGAGAGAGAAGGAGCATTTGTGTTTCCATTCTCTGGAAACTCTTTTATGCTAGGAACGGGGGTGGGGGGCGGGGAGAGGCAGAGCTTGGCTACCAGAGCTCAGGCAGGTTCTCCGATGTGGCTAGCAGGAACCCGACCACTTCAAGTCCTTGCGTGATGCCTCCCATGAAACGTGGTGGAGCGAAGCTGGAGAAGAGATTACAACAGCACAGTGTTGTAGCACCAGGCAAAATGTGTACTTTACAGCAGTCCTTGAGGTAGTAAGGGACAGTATTATCTTTGTTTTATACTTTAAGCTGGGGGAAAAAAATCCAATCTGTTTAAATAATCAGTGTAATTGAGAATATCTTAGAAAACATGCCCTGCACTGGGTTTTGTAGATGCGTTGTTAGCGGTTCTCAGAGCCTGATGTGTATGCGGGCTTGTTCATCTCGGGTTTCACTTTGTCCTCACTGCAGTTTTTGGTGGGGCGGTCTCTTCTGGGAACGGGTGTCATTCCCAGGCTAAGATTTTATGCAGTGAGAGGACTGGGACAGAAACCTGACTTCCATGTCCCTGGGGACAACCATCCGTAATGTGACATCCACAGGCCTGGTTTGTCCTTCCTCACTGCTGGGGAAGGCACAGCTTGTGACAGTCCGTGTGCCAGGGATGACGGTCTGCCTGCCACCCACTCACTCCCTGCTGGCAAGCACGGTCCCTGGCACACTCGGGTCTGCCGCTCCCAGGAGCTTATCTCCCATCATTCTGTGTCATTGCCAGCTCTCTTGTCTGTTCTTTTTTTGTGCAGCAGAGTTTACTGACATTCATAACCCTTGGAGATGGCCAGGGGCGGGCCCCATGCTGTCTCTTATCTGTTGGGCACGAGTTTTTTGTTCCCCTTCTGACAGACAGAAAATATCCATCTTTTCTTCTGCTAATTAGCAGTTTGTGCCAGGCTTGGCAGCAGCCGTTGATTTTCCATCCTTTCAGAGTATGGGCTGGACTCTCTGTACAGCAAGCACCTTCCTCCTGCCATCCAGCTCGTGGCGGGAGGCACGAGCCCAGCCGTACTTGTGAAGTGACATCCAGCTGCCAGGGGCAGGGGAGCTGGTGTCCTGGCGCGTTTCCCCATAAGGACAAGATTAGAATTTAGGCTTCACGTTTTCACCCGAACAGATTCTGAAAGGATGAGCTGAAGAAGTGTCCCCGCACCTCCCATAGTAGAGTGTTTGTATTCCGTAACTGCCGTGGCAAATGGTCCCAGATGTGTTGGTGTGGAGCAGCTGCCAGTGTGTGCCCTCAGCATTCTGTACAGCACAGGGCGGTATGGCCTCTGCTGCTTTCCAAGCTGAGTCCCTGAGGCCAGAGTGTGGCCAGGTGGAGGAGAGGTTTTGCTCCCAGCATCACTCCTGTCGGAGGTGGGGCTGAGGTCTCCCGTCCCTGGCTTATTGTCAGCCAGGAGCTGCGGGCCAGCTCCCCAAGGCCACCTGTGTGCAGTCACATTGCGGCCTTTTCCTTTGAACCAGATACCAGGTTCAGGTCTCCCTGGCCTTGTCTTCGTCCCCATTCTTTTTTTGCTTCCTGCAGGAAATTCTTGACTTTTAAAGGTTCAGGTGCTCAGGGCCAACCTGCCAGGCTGATCCAGGCTAACCTTGCAGTGAGGCGTGTAGCCCTCGTCACGTCTGTGGAATTCCCTCTGCCATGGCAAGCCACATGCTCACAGGCTTCTGGGCTTAGCAAGTGGACACTCTTGGGGCCTCCCTGCCAAGAGTTCCCATTGATCAGGAGTCACAGGTGAAGCATGGAGAGAATAAACCCACCCCATGAGGTCAGACATCGTCTGATGGGTCCATGTTACAGTTTCATTAACAGGGATCCTCAACCCTGGCACAGAGGAGAGAAGGCTGAAGCGTAGGAACAGAGCATTTGGCCTGCATCTCTGTATTTGGGTTGCCCACTGCTGTCACCCTTAGACCCCTGTGGCACTCAAGTGCTTGCACTGTGATTTGAGAACTGGAATTTTCATTTTACTTAAATTTAAATTAATTGAAATGTCAGAGAACCACGTGTGGTCATTGGAAGCCTTCTTGGACAGTGCGATTGTAGAACCACAGGTGAGGCATTCCAGTGCGTGACGTGTTTGCTGGTGTCATATGAGCATGAAGGTCTGATGCCATACACTATCCTCCCTAAAGGGTGGTTGGCATTTGGCATTTCAGGTCCCCAGAGACCTGGCATCCCATTTTGACTTCTCACTCCTGTCTTATTTGTAAATACTCTGAGGGGGTAGAACTCTGGAGTGCCCATCAATGCGCAGAGGCGGGGGAGAGTGGCTGGAGTGCCCATCAGTGCACAGAGGCGGGGGAGAGTGGCTGGGGTGCCCATCAGTGCGCAGAGGCGGGGGAGAGTGACTGGGGTGCCCATCAGTGCGCAGAGGCGGGGGAGAGTGGCTGGGGTGCCCATCAGTGCGCAGAGGCGGGGGAGAGTGGCTGGGGTGCCCATCAGTGCGCAGAGCGGGGGAGAGTGGCTGGGGTGCCCATCAGTGCGCAGAGGTGGGGGAGAGTGGCTGGGGTGCCCATCAGTGCGCAGAGGCGGGGGAGAGTGGCTGGGGTGCCCATCAATGCGCAGAGGCGGGGAGAGTAGCTGGAGTGCCCATCAGTGCGCAGAGGCGGGGAGAGTGGCCGGAGTGCCCATCAGTGCGCAGAGGCGGGGAGAGTGGCAGTATCAAAGTGCTTCAAGTGGACAGTCCTCCCCGCACCTCCTCCCCTGCAGAAGCCACGCTGTTCCCTCCTGAGGGGCGCTGCCCGTTGCAAGCATCTCTGTTTCTTTCTCCTCCTTGTGTTCTCACTCTCTTTTCTGTTGGGAGCTGCTAGGGTTAGCCACAGAGCTCGCTGCACTTTTTGAACTCCCGTAGGAATTCACCTCTCCACTGCTGTTCCCATTGCCTTGATCTCCTCTAACTCTACTCGGGGAAATATCACAAAGGCTCGGCCTCCTGCTCCCCACGTGGGGGACGCTATAGAGACGAGCTCCATTTGCCAAATAAGTCCCCCTTCCTCAAATCAAGCGCGGTCTCCTTCCCTGGGCGCCTGTGGGTTCACAGATGAATCCAAAGCCTCAGAACGTGGGAGAATGTCACATTTCAGAGAGTGAAGTACAAATGGAAACATGAAGTTTTTACCTCTCTTTAGTTAAGAGGCACCTGCTAGGTGATCTCTTTCCTCTACATCTATTTGCATCTTATTTTTTTTTTAGAAACTATTGGTGGAGTTTGTGCGTTTTGAGCCTCCAAAAGAAAGCAGACATCAGAAATTTCTAGAGAAACGGGATGTTTAATTCGTGTCACCCTTGGGATGTAAGCCATTCCCTGCGCCCTTTACCTTGGGTGATTGTGCCGACATGTAAGGCCCTCTGCACCTGGGACTTGACTCGTATTCATTGTGAGAATGCAGTTACTGGGCTGTTTCTGTTGGCCATGCGCATTGCACAGTGGCTGTGTGCGTCCCGGCAGCCCTGAGCTTAAGACTGCACAGTTGATCAACATTGACGGGAGCCATGGAAGGATGGAGGAAGAGAAGGGTGACTGCACAGAGCGAGTGCTGGCATCAGTGGCAATGCAGTGCCCGAGAGCAGCGTGGTCTTTGCTATCTTCCCTTGATCCTAGATCCACTGAACCCTGAAACAGGAAGTCCACTAACTTCGGAGCCTTCCCATTAGGAGAACCCCCTGGCAGGAATATTGTCTAATCTTTAAGTAAGGCCTGGGTGTACATGCTGGGCACTGTCTAGCAGGTGTTCATTCTCTCCTTTCTGCAGCTCCTGCCACTCGAGGTTTCTCTCGGGTCCATAGAAGGTGTTCCTGTGCATGGGCAGCTCCCCGCGAAGGGCCCCATGCCTCCTTGGCATGCGCTCAGCTGCCTGGTCCCCGCATCCTGTTCTTTTCTGAAGATTTTCTCATGCAGAAACCAGATTCCCATCTCCTCGCCACTTTCTCCCTGAGAGTGATAGTTAACAAATAGTGTTGTACATAATTAATGCAGAACCGCTACTTTCCTAAGTCTTGAAACACATCTATTAGACAGTTTTCCTAATTGGATTGAAAGAATCCCGTAGACGGATCACTGCTGCCAAGTTGAGTCGTCTGCTGGAGCTTTTCCTGCGGTGCTACCTGTGAGAGCTGTGGGATGGGCCAGAGCTGGTGTGGAAGGCCTCGTGGTCTCTCTGGTGAGGCTGAAATGTCTATACGGGAGGAGGAGGGAGACCAAGAGGATGATTTAGTTTTCTTTTTAGTAAATATTTGTTTGAAAGAGTGAAGTGGAAGGGAAGGGGAGAGATATCCGACCTACTGGTTCACTCCTCCCTTAGATGCAGCCGCAGCTGGAAGGGCCTCTGTTCAGGTCTCCCGTGTGGGTGGCAGGCGCTCAGACAGCGAAGCCATCACCTGCTGCTCTTCAGGCAAAGTCTAGAGGGAGCTGGATCAGAAATGGATTAGCGGAGACTTGAACCCTTGCTCCAGCCTGGAATGCAGCCACGGCACCAGCTGCGCCATCGCAGCAGCCCCATGACCAGCCTCGTGAAACGTGGTTAAGCAAGGCTGGAGCCCGACCTTGCTGCGTGCATCTCAGTGCTTCTGAGTTGTCCTGTGCCTTTCAGATGCCATGCCAGGCCCAGATCCTATAGCACACACCCTGTGCTAAGTTCTAAGATCCTGCGCAAGAATGGCTTGAATTATAGCTTTCATTATGTCTCCAATAAAAACAAATGCATAAAAATGCCTTAAATACCCTTGCCTGCAACTCCCAAATCCATTTTTGTCTTACCTGAAGAGCATTGTTAGGTTCTTTGAACATTTGGGGGAGCTCAGGAAAACCTGTTACTGGTGGTTGACATTGACAGTCTTACGGTGTGGCTGGTGTGTGCAGAGGGGTGGAAGTCCTGGCCCTCGTCACATTGTTGTTCGGCCCGTGTTCGTGCATCTGTGTGTGATTCTCCACAAGTGAGGGCCAGCCATCCTTAATCCCTCCAGACTTGATATACAAACACGCTGCCAAACAGAGAACTTCCCTTAAATTATTCAAATCTCCCCATAAGTGATTTCCCACTCTCCCTGCATTGGAAAACATTTGATCATAAATTCAATTAAATCAGCCATCATCTTTGTGATGTTTGTCCAGCTAAGTCCTTTAGTGTCTAAACCAATAAACATACCAGCTGTGTGTATGTGTGTGTGTGTGTGTGTTTATGGAATGACTGTTGAAAAAAGTCAATTTAAAGCAAAGACAAAGTTTGGGTCTCATTACTTGAGCTTTTAATCACTTCCCCAAGCCAGAATCCGAAAGATTGACGTCTGGGGGTGGGGTGTGTGTGTAAAAATCATGTATATTTCTTTAACTACATTCGTTTTCATTTTCCACCTTTGTGCCTGTTTCAGTGTATTGACTTTTTGGTCACAATCGACGTGCTTTGGAGATGTCAGCAGAAGCTGTCATGCCACAACATGCATTTTTCCCTTTTTCTCTCACACCCTCCGCCATCTCATTGTGACAAAGACCATGTGACTGTAGGCACATCACAGTCTGTTGGGGAGAATGCCACTGTGGGACCACAATACGTTTTATAATTTCTCATCCAAATGCCAGCCAAAGAAGTGAGATTTGTTTGGGGCTTAGAGATGTTGGTTGCCTCTTGCCATGACCCACAATCTTTATCTCCCTGTCTCTTTGTCTCTCTGTTTCTCTCTCACACACACAATCAACCTTCTCCCCCCATTTTCTCACTGACTAATGACTTTATTGATTTGTATATAACTGATCTCTTACATTGTTCATTTTACATACATACATGTACATGTGACCAGGGTGGGTGGAGAAAGCAGAAGAAAACATCATGGAACAGCTAGTTACCTCCATAAAATAGAAATAGATATAGATGCATATATATGCTTATATATAAATAAGTATATATATTATATATAAATGTGTGTATATGCTTTTATATATTTTTTCCCCTTCTAGCAACAGCAGTTAAAGTGCCTGTTAGAGAAGCCAGAGCTGCCCCATGCTTCAGCTGCCTGCCCATTTAGATGTCTGGGACAAACTGCACCATTTTATTTACAGAGAGGAAGACAAGTGGCATTCCCCACTTCCCCACATCTCTTGTCACCCTGACTCAAGTTCATAATCTGAGTGCAATTGTCCCTGCAGTTCTGACTTCCCTCATGATCATGCGAGGCTTTATTTTCCTGACTTGGAGTGCTTCTCTTCCACATCCCTTATTTCTAGGTTGTAGCCGCCAAATGAACTCTGACGTCTCTGATTTTCCCCCAAGGAAATAGAAAAGTGTTGGCACAGGGGCATTGCCATAGGGACATTGCCCCTCCATCCGGAACCCAGCCTGAGAAATGGGCTCCTCCTTATACCCCATAGCACATCTTTGGGGATGTATTAGTCACCCACACTTCCTCTCCACTGCCACGTTCATTGATTTTCTCAGTTAACACTGATTTGAAAAACCAAGTCCTATCAGTGCTACATACTTCCTTTTAGAAATTTCTAGCAGCTGCATTTAATCTTAAGCCTCTGGAGCAGTGCTGCCCAGTGCAGCCGCACACATTGACTGTGCAGCTTCACTTCTCAGATAGATTGCCACTAGCCACGGGTGGCTATTGCGTAACTTATAATGTCACCAACATCATTGAAGAACTGAAACATTTTTATTTTGATCTCTCTCTCTTTTGAAATGTTACTTTTTTGTTTGAGAAACAGAGTTCCCATCACCCTAGTTCACATGTCAGCAGTTGAGTGGAAGAGGCCAGGCCAAGGCTGGGGGCCAGGAGGAACTCAGTCCAGGTCTCACCTGTGGATGACAGGAAACCAAGTAGCTGAGCCCTCGGCAATGCATCCCAAGGTCTGTCTGAGGAGCAGAGCCATGCATCCAACCCGGACACTCCCATCAGTGGCGTAACTGCCAGGCTAAGGGTGCCTTCCCCGCCACACCCCAGTGTCTATCAGTTTAAATAGCCACATGAAACTAGTGGCTATCAAATTGGACTGTGCAGAGCTAAATGTGATTTCTGATCAATTTACAGCAAATGTTTTATTTAACAAAATCTGTGAGACAGATTGGGTTTTTCATCTGGAATCCTACTGCCTAAATTTTTACTTTGTTACTCATTTCTCAGACAGATGTGAGTCTAACTCAAAACCCTCTGATGCTCACCACAATTCAGTTTCTATGAGAGCATCATAGAGGTATTCAGCGTTCGGATTCTTTGGTTTTGTTGAACGCTGGAGCTTTCTCTCCTGGGCGTCCGGAGTGGAGTTTGCAGGCGTGACTTTTACCCAGCACTGGTCCTGTGCGTGTTAGCCAGCCTACGCTCTGAACTCTGGGGCTTGTTTATATCTAGATTTCCTAATCATACAAACAGAACTTAAGCAACGTGCTAAAATATGTCAAGCAGCATACAAGCTTGACACATGCTAATGCATTTTCTAAGTACTTTTTGTAGCCGGGAGTACTTCCAAAAGTTCACGACAAGTGGAATTAAAAGATGTTTAGTTTGGTACAGAAATTATGAACTTCATCTGTAGTTTTTTTTTTCATAATTCTCATCTTTTCAATGTGAAGTTTTAGAAGATATATTCATGAATTTCAAAATTTATACACCAAAATGAATTTGCCAATTAATTCCATTTCCGCTGAATATTTTGAAATGCCCTTGAATTTGTGAGTACACATGCGTTAAAAAATAGCTCTTTACCTTGGCCATGATCTGTTCTTTTGAAAGTTTTCTTTGAAGTTCCCGAGTAATCGAATTTTCTGTTTGCTCCATTTTGTGCATGCTGCAGGTTTTAAGACAGAAGCAGATTCTTAAAAAAATAAGTTGTGTGTCAGACCACCGGTTTCTAACTCATGTTAGGGACAGACGTAAAAAGACCCTTTTCTCATGGACCAGAAAATTATATGTGGCTTAACCCAAATGACAACAGCAAATGTGCCGTTTTGCAATTCTGTTTGTCTTTCATTTCAATTGTAAAGATAGAATTAGTGCTAAAAACAATAGGAGATAAAACTACTCTAGCAGTTGTTTTTAATTTGCAGTCTCTTCAAGGCCCTGTGGAATGGCAGGCACGCTTCTATTATAAATTACTTTATGGATTTAAGCAGATGTGGAGATAAATTCAGGGTGGGGGAAGAATGTGCCTGCTTTTCCTAAAAGCTCCTCAGAGCGGGCTGTGCCGCACCTGCACCCCCAGATGTGCAGCTTCTGTTTCGGTGGAGAATGCAAAGCTGGTCGCCGGTATTATTTTTACTGAAGGGATCAGATTCTTGGAAAAGCCGAGGTAATGCCACACCACAAGGCACAAGTGAGCCAGCTCGTGAGGGGCCACGTCATTCTTTGGGACTGATGTCCAGAACCTGCCATCATTAGGAGTGATGGCTTCTGTTGATGGGCTTGTGACTTGGCTGCAGAGAAATCAGTCAAGCTGAAATATCCGTAAGGTAGCCATTTTCCAAATCAAGATTTTGGGCTGTTTGATAATAGTGATGAAGTCATGTGCGGGTTCCTACTGGTAGAGAGAAAATGAGAGGCCAAAAGGCAAGGGCTTGAAACTGAAAGTGGTCCTCCAGCGGTCTCCCTGACGGAGGTGGAGTGCACCCTGAACATGCCTGGTGATACAGTCACCCCTGCAGTTCCACACTCACGTGTGGATGTAAGAGAAAATAACATCTTTTGAGGGAACTGTATGTAGTATATTTTCTAAATATTTAAAAACCCTTTGCTGTGTTCTCATTTGCAGCTATATCAGAGTAGAATCATTTATTTCCCGGACCTTGAACCTCAAAACTGAAACAAACATAAGGATAAAAAAAAGATGTTACCATTGTCCCTGCCTAAACACACATCACACCACACCACATCACAGTTACTCAGGATCTCGGGAGGTGTCAGTTTGTTGCTCTGAAGCTCTTGAGGCCCTGGTTCAGATGTTGGGGAGTCGCTCTCTTTGGGCTTCTCCCTGAGAAGGGTTTGAGTGAGCAGAGGTGGAAGGGTAGCTGCGTTGAAGATATGCGTTTGCACTCTTGTTTTGAGCCCACAGCCTGGTTCCTACAGCACAGGAATCGGGATACCGAAGACTGCGATTGGGAAGGAAAACAGCTGTGAGTCGAGAAAGACAGTGGACATTCAGGAAAGGGACATGTATAGTGGGAGCGAAGGGCAGAGTGGCAAAGAAGGAAGTATCTTTTGGACGGTAACACAGCCAAACACGTTTACAAAATCTTCCCCAAACTTGGATGCAGATCCCAAAGCAGATCTGTCGAGAAATTTCCATCTAAAGCAATACTGACGCAGTTTTGCTTAGGTTACTGTATCATTGTCTAATTTGGGGGAGCTTTTAAAGTTTTTTTTGAGATAAGTTATGTGTAGGTTCTTTCCATGGTCACAATCCTCCTCACTCTTCTCATTTCCATTACTTACAAATCCTCCCGCCAGGTGTCTCCTACCAAAGGACTTTCAGGGAGACACTGTGCTGGCGGACATGATATCGCAATCCTAAAGAACTCATTTTACTGCACTGGGAAAATTAGTTTAATTTGGTCCATGTATGCAATTGGTGGCGTAGTAGCAGTGACATAGGAGTTAATGCTAGCAGTTACATTTATTCATTTATACATTTTGTTGTGTCTGCAGTAGGACAAACACTCCGTATTCATTCATAAAGAGATTTCCTGAGAGGACTAGTCAAGCTTATTTCAGCAATTTTCTTTTCCTGTCTTCAATTATTTCATAGTCTGGAAAACAGGTCTGTAAATACAGTCGTGTCTTACCATGCTTATGTATAACAGGGCTATAAGGCATTGTCAGAATAACCCTGGTGATCAAAAGAAAGGACATGTACATGTAGTAGCTTAAATATAATGGATGTTTTCTGTGGTCTCCCTCAAACCACCCTTCGTAAACACCTGTCCCTCAGAATCACAGCTTCCTCCTTCAGAAGCATTAGTGCTAGAAAGAGACTCATCTCTCTATCTCTTATTTTTCATTTTTAAAAACTTTGTTTTCTTTTTTTCTTTAGGCAGAATGACAGAGTGACAGACAGACATACCTCCCATCCCATCCCTGGTTCACTCCACAAACACCTACAATAGCTGGCTCTGCCCCAGGCTGAAGCCAGGAGCCAGGAGTTCCATCTGGGAGCTCTATCTGCCACACCCATGTCATTGGCAGGGACCCAAATGCTTGAGCCTTCCACGGCTACATCCTAGGCATATTAACAGGAAGCTGGATGGGAAGAGGTTGGACTCCTTCCTAGGCTTCCCCATAGGGACTTAATGCAGCTCAGATCGCAAACTGCACCTCAGACTCATTGATTTATTGTCGATGGTAAACAATATAGAAATGTATTAGGGGTGATACGCAAACTGTGGCACATTCAGGCCGTTTGATTCAGGATTATCTAAATGCTTGGCAGGGCACAGACAAGGTTGATGCCCCCATGGCATCTGCCTCCTACAGTAATGAGGACCCTAAACAAATCATGTGATAAGCTAGGTGTTTGCAGTGACTATGTACAGTAAGACAATCACACAGGATGGTGTTCCTGGGCCAAGATTTACAAAGGCTGGAAATTAGACAATTTGTTCAATTCCACATCTGGAGCCGCTACAGCAGCAGAACCCGTCACACAGTAGGCACTCAGTAACACACAGTAGGCACTCAGTAACACACACACACACACATATATACATTCATACATATATATATTCCAGTTATGGCTACCGCAGTGTCTTATTCACAAAGCTGAATGAGTCACTGGTTCTCAGTTAACTATAAAATGCCTATAGCCTTTGGTAAAATTAGCTACATTGTTAAGAGAATATTGAATGCCAAAATGAATACCAAAGTTAACACCCAAGTAAAAGGAAAACATAGTCCCACAAGAGAATACAGTATTTATAAAGGTCCAAATTTGTTGATTCTAATTAATTTTTTCTTCACTAAAGGTGGACCTCAGCATGGCCTTGCGTCTGACTTTCAGAAGTTTAAAGAGAGCTTTGAAAATTCAAATTTGGAGGAGAAGGGGAAATCCCTTAGCCTATGAAACTCTTATCATGAAAGAATGAAATAAATAAATAATTTTTTAAATTTTCTTTATATACTTCAAGATTTTCTAAATGTTCTAGAATGGTCATGTCTTTTATAGTAAGGAATAAAATATAAAAGCTGTGGACCGGTTGGTATAGAGACGAGGGCTCCAGCGTGGAGGCATGCGCCATGCCCAGCCTTGCGTCACCGCTACTTCTTGAAGTCCACTGCCTCCGCTACCAAACGGAGTGTGATGAATGAGCGAGTGCTGGGTGTGTAGAATAGTAGAGGCATTGTGGGAAACTCTGCAGCAGAAAGGAAGTACTCCCTTCCCCTTTGTATGCCTGCAGGAGCACAAACCTGAAACTCAGTGGTCTGGTTCCCAAGTGGTTCCACATCTGTGATCTTGGCGGAAGGGCAGATACTGTAACAGGTGGTTGGTGCATTGGGTAGCCTGAGACACTATGTGACGGGGAACACTGAGACGAGATTCCTTGTAGGAGAAATAAGCGTTACAATGGATTTTGACTTAGCTTACAGAGGAGATCCAATGAATCAACAGTCTTAAAACAATTCTTTCATTAGACATAAATACAATTTCTCTTTATATCATAATCAAATCATGTATTTTGAAACCCCAGATACAATATTGCAAAATTAAGAAGCTGAAACTAGAGTCCCCAGCAAATCAATTCTTCATCTGCTTTGAGCGAACTTCAGAAACCCATGACTTCCAACCTAATTGGATTTTCTTTCATTTTGACTTAAATGGGAGCTCTATTTTTGGTGATTTTCTCCAGTCCTAACCATATTGATATCTTTACAAAGCACATTTTTAAAGGAGTGAGGAAGCTTTAATCAACATAGAGTGCTAAAGTATACATCTTTTGCCTTAAAAAAATAATAATAATGTTGTTTTTACATTTTTCTTATTATCTTGGAACATGTCCAGTCTGGCAGGAGATAAATATGTGAAGAAAGGGTTCTGTGGAATGTTAACTGTGCTGCTATTTTTCTTCCTTTTATCATGTCCCAAGATTCACCAAAGTTGATATAAATTCACCATGCCTTCTTTAAGAAGCGTAGCAGCGAAGCATTCTTCCACTCGGAGTCTGACTGTAAAAGGTGATTTCCTGTCCCCCCATTTGGTTTAAGCCTGTAAAAAGCATTAAGTGAAAAATCTGATATATTGGTTAGGGCATTTATTGCTTTACTAAGTTATATTTTCAGCTCTCAGTGAAAGGTTTATTGAGAACATAAACCTTGAAGAGGTTTTGCCCAGGATTAAAGATCTAGTTTTTCTTTTAGTGAAATAATATCACACAAAATGATGCCTTTCGAGAGCTTTTCTGGCCCTGTTTACGGGGGGGAGACACCATTCCTCCCGGCTCTGCCACACCAGCCTTCGCAAACCTGCCTCTCTGGGGATGTGTGAGTTTCTGTAGGGCTTCACCGACTTCTTCCACAAAGCCCACTTAGGAACTGACAGACGCACCCATAAGTTAAGCTGTTTTTCCATAGCCTTTTATGGTAAACGTGTTCTTTACACCACCCATGAAACTTGGAATAAATCTTTATACGGAACAAAACGCCATGCCTAGTGTTTAATATGGACTGATTATTTTTTCCACAAATGGATATTTGGAGTTAAACTTCTGATGCATTCTTTCAGCATCAAAATTGAGACTTGTCCACTTCAGAGGAAACAGTGCTTTCATCAGGCACTTTGACTTCAGTAACACTAGGTACTGCTTATTCTCTACATGTACAGATGCCAGCTTAGCAGGGATAATAGCAGTCTGCTTTGCTTCCTTCACAGTTATTTCCTTAAAGTGTGTTAAAAAAAAAACAGCGACATAATAATAAGCCTATAATCGAGTTGAGGAAAATTATGGTAGGAAACGGCCAAGCTTCGTGGCAGGCAGGTGATGTAGGACAGGGTCACTCACCTTACCCTGAACTGGCTGCAAAAGTCAGGAAGGCTCCAAGGAGCCTGGTGAGATTGAACTAAGAGTGGAATTCCGTACGGGCAGGGTCTATAGTCAGGAAGGTTTCTATAGAGTTCATGATCAGGTGTTAAAACAGTTAATGTGGGCCCAGCATGATAGACTAGCAGCTAAAGTCCTCGCTTTAAACATGTCAAGATCCCATTTGGGCGCCAGTTCGTGTCCTGGCTACCCTGCTTCCCATCCAGCTCCCTGCTTATAGCCTGGGAAAGCAGTCGAGGACGACCCAAAGCCTTGGGACTCTGTACCCGTGTAGGAGACCCGGAAGAGGATCTGGGCTCCTGGCTTCGGATCAGCTCAGTTCCAGCCATTGTGGTCACTTGGGGAGTGAATCATTAGACGGAAGATCTTCCTCTCTGCCTCCTGCTCTGGTGTCATAAGCAGGTGCCCTCCAGATTGGAGGATTTTCGTGTTAGATCTAGAGTGATCCTTAAAGGTAATTTATTCCATAGTCCTGATTTCTATAGTGCAAAAACTGACCTCAGTAAGGAATAAAGAGAAGATACTGTACTTTGTGCATGGTTTAAGACTGTTTTCATGTTCCATGTTGTCTTTTTTCATATCTTTTTTTTTTTTTCCAAAAATAGAGGTAGTGTGTGTGTGTTGTGCTCCATGGATAAGGATCAGGAAAATGTAGAAGATTCAATATCAGTAGAAGAGAATCAAAACAATCATTTCAATTGTGTTTAAAGCAACATTTATTTGGAAGTTATTCTCCATGTGAGATTCTCCCCACACACTGTAAATTCAGTAAGGATTTTTTTATCACATTTCTGCTAATTTGTAATTTAAAATTCCTTAAGTTTTTTCCCCCCAAAGACTTCCCACAAATATTAAGCATATTTATTTTAGAATAAGGTCAGGTGAAAAGAATATACCAGTCTCTTGTCCCGCACAAGCTGCCAGGTTTCTTGGACCCTTAATGGACTTACAGGCTAGTCACTGATCTCATGGGCACTGTCCCACTAACGTGGGGCAGATCTCCACCCAGCAACCTGTGGTCTTCCCTGAAATTGAAACATCAATTACCCTGACAGCCTCATGTCCCCATTTCTCAGAATATGCCTTGAGGCCTTGTTGGACATCCCGGTTAGACTTGGAAGTCTCAGTTTCAACCATTCAGAGGGCAACTGTGCACCCCCTTGTTCCTGCCTGTTCCTTGTGACCCACCTTCAGTGCCACCTCTGTAAGCTTGAACTTTCTTCTGGATTCCCTTGACAATCCCTCTGACTCGGCCCTGATACCCAGCCCTTGCCCATCCTTCTTGGTCAAGACGCAAAGCAATCCAAAAGGCTTCCAGTTCCTCCTTTCTGCCTTCTTCCATCCTCCCTCTAGCATGTAGCAAGCACAGATCAGTTTCTGCTTCTGTAATCCTGGCTGTTACAGAATATCACGTAAATTTGATATATGCACACACATATGTATGTGTATATATAGTAAATGTATTATCCTAAGTGAAGAACATGTATATTATATGGAGAAAATATATATACTCAATACATATAAAATAATATTATATATGTATTTATTCATAATCTGTATGTGAGATAATGTAAGTCTATCCTTCTTCACCTGCAAAAAATGCATTTGGGATTCACCTAAAAGTTAAGTATCGAAGCAATGTTAAACTAGTTAGCTCTTGGGGCCAAATAATGAGCTTTTAACAGAACTAGTTTAAAGGGGTGGAGAAAATCCCAGTTTGGTGATTATTCCAGGAAAAAAGAACTCAATATTGTAAGTATATATAATTTTAGGCTAATTATATTGTGCAAATTGTAAACATAAACCTCTAGTGGGGGGTGTAATCACTTGAAATTCTGGATAAACTACAACAGACACATCCTTTCAAGCCCCGCACAACAAGCTGCACGGAGCAGAAGATCAGGGAAATCTCCAGTCAGGCCAAGAAGAAACAAAGAAGGGAAGTCAGCATCAGAGGCAAGTGCTCAAGTTGCAGCTGCCCTGGTGTTGTGTCTAAGAAACATGGCTGGGACCTGGAGGAAGGAAAAGCGTGGGAGCTGGGAGCTCCCCATGGAGGGGGAGCCTCAAAACACAGCGCCTGTCTCTCGGCCTCAGCACGGCAGGACAAAAACACCTGCTGCCAGCAAAGAGGAACTGAGGGACTGTTTTTTACACCAGCCTTTTATCTACCTGAACAGGGATGAAAACTTCCCTGAGAATTCCAACTGGTTTCGATTTAAATGTACACAGCTTGTGTGATTTGAGAAGCCAGCACAAGAGCTGTGAGTACCTCGGTGTTGAGAGGGCATCAGAACTCTTGATAGAAGCCAAAAAAAAAATCCCTTTGGAGAAACATTTGCTCAGTTCTAGCCCTTCAGGATTCCCCCAAATTCACACGCACTGAGCATGGACTCAGTGCTTGGAACCATGAAACACGAGAGGAGAGGTCACTGTGACTCTCACTAGCATAAACAACAAAATGGAACTCTCCCCTCAACCAGAATTTCAGATATTGCAAATTATCAGATATGAAACTGTGCTTAAAACATTGTGAAGAAAAGATCAGATTAAAAACTACAGCAACAGACCATCAAAATTGAATGGCTGTATTTGTCAAAGAATTAGAATTACTAAAGCGAAATGAACAGGAAAACCAACTGACTGGAGAGCTGAGGGACTAGTGGATGAGGATATGAAAGAGCAAATGAAGACAGACGTGTACTGAGTTGCACTGAGTTGGCGTTCTATCATAAGAGAAGAAAAGGAATTAGGGAAATAAGATATTCAAAGAGTCATGTGTGAGATTTCCTTGTTTTTGTCTAGAATTGAGGAAGGACATGAAATTCAGATTCAGGAAGCACAAGGAAATAAAAAGAACAGGTTGCACCGTGGTTGCAGAGCTTGGAGCGGAAGGGGAGGGCCAACGGCGGCAGACGCTGGTGCAGTGCTGTCTCCAGAGGCTTTGGGGACTGAAGCATGCCACACCTAGCTGGTATTCTCTAAGAAAAGCAATCTAAAGAACTTCTTGAGTTTCTGCTTCAAACTAAAAAGATAATACTTTTGGAAGGAACATTTGGACATGAGAAAAAGCATGATTCAATAAATTAGTGAACATGAGTCAAATAATAATAGCAGTGTATAATATGCACCCTTAAGAAGCATAAAAAATGGACATAAAACACTAAGCAACAGTAACAAGAGTCATCAGGTTGACTTTTCCTGATATTCCTTTCCTGTTTGGCTGGAGAATAAGGATGACACTCTTGGTGTTAACTCCAAATATTAAAACCTTGAGGAGCCCTCTACTTGAAGCTGTAGGGATGAAGGGATGAAGTTTGCAGGGTTCTCAGGATGCCCTCAATGATGAAGCACACCAAGGCAGCCTCTCCCAAGGGAGGACTCTGTTGCCCCAGACTGTCAGTCACCTGCCAAGAGTTTTCTGAAGGGAGTAGGGATTGTCGCCTGATCCCCAGCAGGACTTCTGTGCATACAGCTGATCTGTAGAAATGCAGGGCTTCCCTCCCACCCCTCACAAGAAGCTCCAAGAGAGGGGTGACCTAGAACGCAGGAAGACGCATTTGACAAGATTTCCAACCTACGTGGCTAGACCTGGGCGTAACTTCCTGTCTGTGGAGCTGAGAAGTGCCATTGCTGGTTAGGAGGCTCATTTCACTTTCCTTAGCCCCAGCTTCATTCCCAAGGCCCTGAGATGGTCAAGTGTGGTGATCTGTACATTGTGCCTGTCTTCTGTATTCAAGCTTAAATTCTGAACCCTGTGGAGTATTTTTATGACTAATGTGACTCGAGTGAACTAGTCAATTCTTATGAAGTCCAACCAGCATGACCTTGAAAGAATGAACAGAATAACTTTAAAAGGAAAGGAGAAAATGTGGAGTAGTTTGTAATACTTTTCATGTGAGAAAAAAGAAAAAAAAAATCTGGGTTCCTAACACGCTCTTCAAGGCAGGCCCACTGCTAGCTAACCAGACTGTTAATGACCAGTTAGGTTTGTAACAGTTAAGTCCCTGTAAGATCCTGGCTGTTCAATTGCTATCACCATGTTGTAGGTCTTGAGTCCTCTAGTGCTTGTTGACCTAACCTGAGTGTTGAGAATGAAACAGGAAGGCATCGTGAAGTCTTTAGTAGTAGAGGAGGACAGTTAAAGCCAAGCAATGCTTATAGTTTTGGTAGGAAATATCCCAACACATAGCTCCCCCTCCCGGACAACTGGCAGGTAGTCTGAGAAGCAGCTGTCAGTCAAACTAGGCTCCCTGATGCTGCTTCCTTGGAATTGGAACCTGACAGAGCCCCTGAGACATTCGTGTCAGCCCGCACGTAGGCTTAGTGGAGGACACGTCTAACAAAGCTCCCATAGGTGTGTGGGTCAACCTCAGGCTTCTCAGAATTGTTTGGGATTTTGGCCAACCTGTTTGGATACGTAGCAAAGGGTACTTTCTGTTCAGCATTTAAAACGTATTTCCCATTATATCCATTGATCTTTCTTAAAATCACTCAGTATGGAGTTGTATCTTTTTTGAATCTATTACCATACCATAATGTTATCAATATGTAAGTGCTGCAGAGAGATTGAGTGCCACAATACCAAGTGTGATCTTTGTGTGTTTGGAGTATCATACAGAATGAAAATCCCAGGAGCTATGAAAGACAGGCTAGACCTTCTGTGTCTTGGCCCTCAGGCACTTCAAACATGGATAGTAGGACCTTTCGGGATATTTGCCTGCTACTTTTTATCTCCCACCTTTAAAACTTCCCATGAGGGCCTGACACAATATCCTAGCAGTTCAAGTCCTTGCCTTGCAGTGCTGGGATTCCATGTGGGCACTGGTTCATATCCTAGCCGTTCCACTTCCCATCCAGCTCCCTGCTTGTGGCCTGGGAAAGCAGTGGAGGATGGTCCCAAAGCCTTGGGACCCTGTGCATCCACTTGGGAGACCCGAAAGAGGCTCCTGGCTCCTGGCTCCTAGCTTTGTTTGGGCTCAGCTCCGGCCATTGTGGCCACTTGAGGAATGAGTCAGTGGACGAAAGATCTTCCTCTCTGTCTCTCCTCTTTTCTGTATATCTGACTTTCCAATAAAAATAAAATCAATCTTAAAAAAAAAAACAAAAAACCTACCCATTGGATTTGTATAACCATTGATTTTTTTTTTTTTTTTTTTTTTTTTGGCTCTGCCCAGGTCTTAGGTTGAATTCTTAATGGTGTTCTATAAATCTCACTTCTTGATGTTATGAAAACCTCCATTTTAAAATCACAAACGTCAGGTCGAAGAGTTCACGAAAAGTCCATGATGCACAGAAGCACATGCCTGTCAGGTTTCCAGACAGAGCTGTCTTCCAGTTAATCTAGTGCTCACCCTGTTGGGTGCGAACTTCACACAGGGAGGGCCTGAAGACAGAGGGGGATGGGCTGTGGAGAGTTCTTAGTGAGAATATAGTTGCTTCTGTGGAACACAGACCCTTTAATTTACAAATTTATAATATGGTATTCTTTATTATAGCTAAATAATTCTTAATATCCTGGGATCACTTTTATGTATCTGTTAGAAATTAATCATTAACTCTTTTTGTGTCAGGTGTTATTTTTTCCCTTTCTGTCCCAATCTCTTCAAAAAAGAGAAATAAATCTCTGTTAAAAATCTGGGAAGACATCCAAAATGTAAATGCCTGTTCAACTGTACAGCCTACTGTTGGTGTACATCATCATTTGTTTTATTAGGTAGCAGATGAAAAGGCGGCATGTTTTGTCAGTTACACCATGCATTTATACTATCTGCAAAGCATGGAGAAAATTTTTCTTTGGGGGAATAATTGACCAGTGTGAACCAACACGTAAAGTTGTGTCAGCTTAAACATCTAAAAATGTGTAAGTAATAGAATGAACAATTCAAAGAGGTAAAGATAATAGCTGGTACATAAAAGTAGAATCATAAGGTTTGTTTTGTTTTGTTTTGTTTAAGGATTGATTTACTTTAAAGAGTTAGGGAAGACAGAAAGATCTTCCATCCTCAGAGGGCTGCAATGGCCAGACTTGGCCAGGCTGAAGTTAGAAGCCAGGAGCTTCATCTGGGTCTCCCACATGGGGGTGGCAGGTCCCCAGACACTTGGAGCATCTTTCACTGCTTTGCCAGGCCATGGACAGGAAGCTAAAGTGGAAGTAGGGCTGCCAGGACATGAGCCAGTGCAGGTATGGGATGCCAGCATCGGAGATGGCAGTTTTAGGTCCCATGCCGGAGTGCCAGCCTCTGAATGCTTATCTCCTACGAGATGCTGAATGGTAAGGCTCAGTTCAAGATAAAATGGGCAGAGAGAAAATGAGAGGAACAGCAGAGTGCAAACCTGGACCGGTGCTGCAAGTCCCAGCCCATCAACAGTCACAAAATGGAAACACAACGAACTTTCTGCTTTTGAAGACAGAAATTATTCGATTAATGAAATAATTAAGCCCAGCAGTGTAATATTTATGAAAAACTACCTAAATTATGGATACTAAACATTAAAAGTAAACTGATAACAAAATATGCAGAGAGATACTAAACAAACAAAAAAAACGGAATTTCTTAGTGTGAGAAAGAAATGAACTTCAACCTGGGAGGTTCTATTAATGATAAAAAGGATCACTATGTAAGGATTGAAGATTTAAATTTAAATACATACAACAGTGCTTAACAGTTAAACATTTATCTGCTCTTACAGTACAGAAATTTAAAAAAAATTTTTTTTTGATGAATTTACGAGAAGCCTGAAAAACCTCTGCTGTTAAATGGGAGATTGAGAACAGCACAGTCTACAATCTGATAAGGTATACTTCTGACTTCAGGTAAAACTGGCAGTTGAGATATCTGACATCCATGATTCCTCTAAGTGTCAAATCTGATACAAACTCGAAGATGCACTCAGTAAAGTGCGTTTAGAAAGTGGGCTTTGTGGCACAGTGAGTTAGGACTCCACTTCCCATGTCAGAGCGCCTGGGGTGAGGTCACGCTGGGGATCCAGCCTCCTGCCAGTACCCTGGGCGGCAGCAGGTGATGGAGTTGGGTCTTCACCATTCATGTGGGGGTCCCACAATGAGGTCTGGGCTTCTGGCTTTTGTCTGGCTCATCCCGGGCCGTCGTGGAGAGTGACCAGGGGAGGCAAGATGGCAGTTCGTGTGTGTGTGTGTGCGCACGCGCGTGCGTCTTTGCCATAAAGCAAGCGGTCTGGCTAACACTCTAATGGAACATACATGCAGAGAGTTGAATAAAATTGATTCTAGAAACACAAATCAGGAAGTAGAAATGGTTTAAACTAAAATTTCATGCTTTAAAATGAAATATAACATTTTATAATTTCATTGGCATTATTAAAGGATAGTCGGGGAAGAATATGAGTGTCTTGTATTGATTAATTCTTTGTCTTAGATATATAGAGTATATCTAAATATAAGCAACAAAAAGGACAGCCTATGACTTGATTGTTGTCAGCCCGTATTTATACTCCTGTGAAACTGCGGTCTACTTTCAGCTTGTTGAATATGATGCTTACTGCTGCATTAAGCCTGGGGTTTCAGAGTGGCCTAAAATTAGGCTTTTGCAAAAATTAAAGAAATCCAAAGAAGGAAGGAGGGGTTGATGGAAGGAAAGAGGAGAAAGGACAATACAGTTACGGTTATCTTAGGACTGAACTATGAAAAAATGAAATCTGTTCTCTATTAATAAAAATTTTTGGAAGATAACATAAAACCAAGATATAATTATACCTAGGTACTATTCATGGTGTGAAACCAGCCTCTGCCCTTCTTTGCCTCTTTTCCTCTTCCCTTCCCAGCTCTCTCCCTCTCTCCTTCTCTGAATCTGCCTTTCAAATAGTTTTTTTTAAAAAGCTGTCTTGCTTTCTGTTTCATATATTTTATACTTTGCAGTTATGTAGATTTAAGTACACAGTTAAAATCACCTTTGTCTTGTTGAACATGCAACATTAACACGGTATACTTCTGTTACTTAACGCTGTTGTACTGAGTGCTTGGTTTTAAGTCCCTGCTGGGTTCCAGTTTCAACTCCTGCTAAAGAGAGGCAGCAGGTGATGATAACTCAAGGAAAGGAGCCAGGTCCCTGCTACCCCCATGGGAAACCCACAGTGAGATCTGAGCTCCTGGCTTCTGCCTGACTCAGCCTGGCCCAACCTCGGCTGCTGAAGGCATTTGGATAGTGACCCAGCAGATGGAAGCTGTTTCTCCTACCCCTACTGTCACTCCCTTACAAATAAAATAATTTCTGTTTTAAGTAGAACATTTTTGATGATTCTGTCCTTTCTGATAGGGGCCAGGCATGGTGGTAAAAAGACTGGAGAATTTTTGAGAATGCCTCTTTTTCATGTGGACAAATTTCTCTTTGCCAAGCAGAGTTGTTTAAAACCTGATGTGTGGGGGCTCGGAGGCGTGGCCTGGTGGCTAAGGTCCTCGCCTTGATCCCATATGGCTGCTGGTTCTGATCCCGGCAGCTCCACTTCCTCTCTGTCTTTCCTCCTCTCAGTATATCTGACTTTGTAATAAAAATAAAATAAATCTAAAAAAAAAAAAAACCTGATGTGTGAAGAAACAACCTGAACCCATTTGAGTGAACTTTCTATGAAGATCTGCAGAGAAGAGCTCTTGGGTTGGATTTTTGGAGTAGGGTTTTTCTTTGTATTCATCCCTTTCTCTATCCAAATTCATCATTCTTTCTTTGCATCTGATCTTTCCTCTCCAGAATGACAGTTGCCAAGTCAATACAAAGAATTCTGCTGGTCATTGTGGGAAAGATGGCTTTCAGCTGCTTGTATGTTGAGTGCCTCAAGACATTTTCAGAAAACACACCCAAGGGCAGATGAGGCGTCCCCCAGCGGCTGTGGCTTCCTAGAGTCGCTGCACATGTTGCATTGTGTCACAGTGATTCAGGAATCTAAACCATGTAGAGCACACCACCCCTCAGAGAACGCTCCAAGCCCACCCCGTCCCACCCGCCCTTGGATTCCTCCTCTGTTACATGGGTGGAGTTCACAAACCTTGTCAGAGGAATACCCCTGAGGGTGTGAACCTGGGAAGGTGGCTGAGAAGAACCCCGCAATCCATAAATGGTAGTTGTTAATGGGAATATCTTTGTGATCAGCATGATCATGTTAATGATCCATGTGGATTGCTGTGAGCAGAGGGAAGTTCTGTGAGAAGCAAGGCTGGACTGCCCTGAGTGAAGCTGCTCCCATTTCAATGCCTTTTACAACCTGAAACGCTACTTCTGTGCTTACTGTGAGCTGCCCACTTTCCACCTGCTGCTGTGTTAAAGGTCATCTTGAATTGATTCAACTCCTCATCTTTTTAGCATAGCATGTGTGTTAACCTGTGTACGCTTGTAACAGTTGTTAATATTTGACAGTACATTTGTTTCCGTACGTTTATATTTAGTGCCAGAAAATATAAATCCTAAGAGGAAAAGTAATGTTAGTAACTGAAGAATTTAATTGGAGTTTCATTTTAACTCCCAGTTATTTGGTATTGCTTTCCTATAAATGTGTCCAGATGTGTATGCAGTACATAGATTCTGTGAACAATTATGGTGGCTGTTCAATAAGCCATCTTGTGAAATTTTCCAGTGTTGAGCCAACTTTTTTCCATCCTCAATGTATCAGCCGTTTGCTTATGACAGATATTTTTTAAAATCAACGATTCTGTGATATCTGTAGTAATGGTCTGTTTGGAGTAACAGGTACTCTAAGAACTTTGTTTTTAGCAGGTTATTTGTTTTCCTGGTCAGGAACAGTGAACTGAAACACGAGAAGAGCTATGTGTCTTACTTGGTTGGTGTTCTTGTTCTGATTTCTCTCTTTTTCTTTTGCATCTGTCTTTAGGCTCAGCTATGTGAATCATGCAGAAGATCTGGCCTCCAAACTCCTCCAGTGTTCCCCAAAGAACAGGCTATCTGCACAGGCCGCCTTGAGCCACGAGTATTTCAGTGACCTGCCCCCGCGGCTATGGGAACTGACCGACAGTGAGTATGACAGATAAATCAAAGCACTGTAGCATCTGTGTGTGGCGTATGCGTGGAGAGATTAACATGTTTATTTATGCACAGGCATAAGGGTGTGTGTAAAGGTGGTAGAGCAGGGAGAAACAGAGAGAGAGAGAGGGAGGCAATGGGGGAGGGGTGTTCTGTGTCTATATATTTTGTGGAATCCTGCCATTCAATTGCTAGCTTACCAGACGCAAGAAGAAAATGGATTCCTTTTTCGCTATCTCTGCTCTGCAGTCTGCAGCTGTGCGTCTTTGTATTTGATTATATGCGCATCCACAAAAATGATCTGAGCAGTCATAAAGGAAAAGGAAAATATGATTTACATATTTAGTGCTTTCTGCGTACAGTACCTTTAAACTGGCTGCAGTACACAGAGGAGAAATGATTCATTTCTGTTTGATACTCTGAGACCATCTTGGTTGTAACAATAACCTCAGGAAGGGCTGCTGGGCAGTGAGGCACAGAGCGGGCAGTGGGCTGGCGCGCTGAACCGACACGTCAGGACTGAAGACATGTAATTCATTTTAACTACAAATGTTCTTGGTATTCGTACAGACAGTTCTTCTCTAGATCTTTTAAAACAAAACACATTCCTGGGTGGGTTTTTGTTTTGTTTTTACAAAACTATTCATATTTACACAGCCTTTTTCAATTACATTTTAAATATTTGGGGAACGATTTATGACTGGGAGGATCTCAGCTTTCTTCCAAAGTGTGAAACAGAATTCTGGTGAGATTTTGCAAAACACTGTTGCAGTAGGAATATTTTTGTTCAGTGGTGGTACATTTTTTCTGAAGTGCCAATTACAAATATTCTCATTCTGTTTTCTAACTGCTTCAAAAATGTAGATAGTGTATATATACATAAATATTTGCTTTTTAATCCTTAGGTACACATCATTTAATAGTCGGCATTAAGTTATTTAGTTAGTCTCTCAGATTATAGATTTGACTACCCATAGAAGTGACACCCATATTAATTTTCCTTAATAACAGTAGTTCTTTATTTTGGAACTAAGTAATGATTTCTGTTGAATATTCCTAATTTTTTTGGATGTACCATTTGTTTCCAGTTTTCTTTACCTTTAAATAACCATGGAACTATCGATGTAGGATTCTTCTCACATTTGCACTGTGTTCTCCTTCATGCCTTCCTGTCGTTATAACGATGAGCATCTTAACTGCCATCTGCGGTGTTCAGAAATTTTAGGATGAGATTCCCTTGGAAAAGGAAGGAATTGATGACACATTTTGCTATCCTGGAAGAAGACAGCTTAATGCAAATAGGCTTGCCTGGTTTCCTGCCTCTCACACCCGCACACCAGGCTGGTTTGTTTCCTGGTGCAGGGTACCTTGTAACTTGCTATCGTTTCTCCCTGCTGACATCTCAATCCCATCTGACTCCATGATTGAGTCCACGCCAGAATGGTGATGGTCTGCGAATTCTGAATTCTGTCATGGCACTTCTCTGTTAATATGGACTTATTACCCACTCGCCACTTAGTTTATCAGCCAGTGGTTAAATACAGTTTCTATCAGTGAGTAAATGCCTCCGCATTATCACTGGGGAGCAGGCTGCCAGGGGAGACAGCCTTGTCCCCGTCATTAACAAGCACAATGTATGCAGAACACCAGAGGGGAATTAAAACCACAAAAAATACCTCAGGGTGGTATTTTTAATATGAGAATTTAATTTGTAATTTCACAGATTAAGAATTTTGGCTGCATTAATCCCTTTATCAGCTCACAGCAGGCTATTTGCAGAAGCATAACCATAAGGCGATATTCATTGGCAGAAACACGTCTTTGCATAACGTTAAACATCAGGAGCAGTGAAACCTTTTGAAGGGGGGAGAATAAAGATGAAAAATCATTATATTTTTAAAGCAAGACTCTACTAAATGCCTCCGGTAACAATTTTGACTTACAGAAATGCTATTTCTGTGTCTAGGAGATAATCATTATGAAGCGCAAATCCAGTTGCAAGAAAGGACAACCCCAGTGTTAGATACTCCAGTCACTCCCATTTAGAACAAGGTGGCAGCTGCGCTTGTAAACATGTTTACAAAACAAAGAATTCCCAGACTCTGGAGACTTTGGGAATTAGTTCCTTTAAGTGAAATGGCTGGCTTTGGTGATTCTCTTGTTAGGCAGACTATATTTAGAAATGACTAAAAATTCTTCAAATTAGATTTCCTGGAGTGCAGAGTCCTGTCAGCGGCACCCTCACATGCTTCCCGCCCAAGGAGGTTTGGTCCACCCGGGAGGAAGTGCTGCGGAACTAATGGATGCCTTGTCCTGCCCACCAGGGTGTGGTTTCCACTCATCGGGAACCTCACTGCATCTGTCTGCTCAGATTACTACAGCGAAATCACCATAGCCCAAGTGGCACAAACAATGCGCATTTGTTTTTCAGTTCTAGGAAGGAAATCCAAGATGTTGGCCAATTCAGTGCCTCTAGGGCTGGGCAACTTGGTCTGCATATGACCCCCTGGCTATGTCCTCAGAGGGTGGAGAGCCCCATACCTGTCTCCTTCTGCTTACATAGCTCCCATCTCATCATGGGGACCTTGCCCTCACGACCTCATGGTACCTAACCAGACCCTGAAGGCCCCATCCCAGAAATACCAACACAGAGGTTAAGGCTTCAGTTCTGGCCACAGCACTGTCATCCGCCAAGATGACTCTTGGCACTCTTTTAAAACTTAGTTTTTAATTGACACATAAAAGTTGTATATGTCTTTGAGGTATCGTAAAGATTTTTGATACATGTGTGCATTGTGTTGTGTTCAAAACAGGGGAAACACATGTACCTCCTCACTTTTTAAAGAAGGAAGTGAAAGCAGATTAAAAGAAAAGGTAGACTCAAGCCTCCTGGCCTTGGGTATTACAGGTCCTGGGAGAAACCCAACAGTGTCCTTGGTAGCTGTATGACACTGGGCGCCAAGTTCATTCCATGGATTAATATTCTCACGAGAGTATACTCTCCTGCCAGGCTCACTTGTTTGGAAGTCTGCCTAATGATGACACCTCTTTATTGTGTAGTTCCTTTATCATTCTGCTACATCAGGCTGATCTGAATGAAACGCTTCACTTTTTTTCCATCAAGTTAATTGTTGTCCCCAGAAGCCCCAGACGCTGCTGCAGAAGAGGGCAGCAGGGGAGGCACCTGCAGGAGTCCCTTCTGAGCCCTTGGTCCCCATGGACCATGATGGGCACACAGCACTGCAGAAGTGCAGACACACACACACACGTCAGGGATCACAAGCATGGAAAGAGAGAAAGAAGAGAGGCAGGCACAACTCTGGGTCACACCTGTATGAGACCCGGGGCATTAGTTAAGCAGACTTCACAGGGGTGACTTTTTACTTACGGCTTCAGAGCAAACAAGTTCAAGTTTCTGTTGCACAGTGACTATGATCCATATGGAGGGGGAAGGTTAAGAGCAGGGTCCATGAAGAGGGGTGCATTAATCTGTCCCACAGGAGATGGATTGCCGGGGACAGGGGACTGGATGGACCACACTGAGTAGCTGGCAGGTGGCGGCAGTGTAGAACTAGCACCTGTCAAGGGTGAGATGAAGTCCTGTTTCTAATATGAGAAAGTCCAACTTACATTCAAGATGGATGCCCAGGCAACATAAAATTTCAAGCCTTCTCTACAGTTATGTAATATCAAAACTTAGAAGTAACACGGGAGTATAGCGTGCCATGGAAGCAGGAATTATAAATGTTATCTAGAGGAATAATGGTGTGATTGTCTGGGGATCCTTTGATTAAAGCTAGTGATCTGGTGGCGCCCCATCATTGGCCCTATGAACTGAAACCCCAACAGCCTTGCTCCACTTCTTCACAAAGATTTAATTGCAGAGAAGTAAACGGAGAGCTGATTTAGAAGAAATTCATTACTTTTTCTCAAATACACCACAGGGTGTTCTCCTGTGTATGTGATCAAGTTGCATAAATAATTGAAGCTGAGCTACCCTTGTCAAAGTAAATGAGCAAAATACACTTCATAGCAGAGTCCTTGAGTTTATTGCATTCATTTGCTAATTCCTAATACTCCAGCAAAAGAAGGCCAACAAATCGGTGCCATGTGCAGAGCCCCGAGGTGGGAATTGGGTCACTGGGACACCAGCCTCCAGTTCAGCATTCCCGGCCAGGTACCCTGGAAAAGTACCTCGGTGTCTTTGTGTTTCCGGTTGCCCGGTTAAGAACAAGTGAGACAGACGGCTCCCATACACGTTCCTGTGCGCGGGTCTGCACAGCTGAACATATGGGACCATCATCTCCTTGGAGGAGCATTCCCTTTGCTGAGTTTCCGGCACAGGATTCTCTCGTGGTTTTCCCTTTCCTTCCTGTACCACTCCTTTTCAGGTTGTTGACGGCTACCCCGTTGTGTGCCAGACCCGCCAGATCTCTCATGCTGGTGTATCTGACCACCTAAAGCCCAGAGCTTTCTGTCAATACTTTCTGGAGATGAGCTCATGAGTTTCATGATTTAGATATCATCTAACTACTGACAGCTCCCAGGTTCCACTCTGCAATACTGTCTTTCCTGATTCCAGACTGAGATGTGATGTACAGTAGGCTACTTAGCATCTCATTGAGCTATTCAGGAGACATCTCAAACTTAACCTTAATAAAGTGAGTTCTTGATCTTTTCACCAAAATGTTTCTTGTCTTTGTAGTCTTAACCTTCATAAATAAATGGCAAGATCATTTTTTTTAGCTGATGGAAGTTATCCCTAGCAAGTTCTCCAACAAATCTTGCTGCTTCAGAATATATCCGAGAGCAGCAGGTGTTTAGCTTAACGGTTAAAACACCAGTATCCCACTTTAAAGTGCCTGGATTTGTTACCCAGCTTTGGTGCCTGACTCCAGCTTCCTGCTGCTGCACACCCTGGGAGGCAGTGCTGATAGTTCCAGTGCTATGTCCCTGCCCCCCAAGTGAGACACTTGGATTGGGTTGCTGGCTCCTATTTGGCCCAACCCCATATGGTGCAGACATTTAAAGAGAGAACCGGCTTGTGATACCTCTCTCATATATATATATACACACACACACACATACACATATGTATATATATTAATACATATATGTATGTATTAATGAGGCTATGTATATATCTCTCCTTATGTGTGTTCAGGATTATGCTCTACCCCACTTCACTGCTGTCATTCTGCCCCAGTTATCTTGTCATCTTCACCTGCCTCATTGTATAGCATCCTACCTGTTTTACTTGCTTCTCTTCTCACTTCCTTGGAATCGGCTGTCACTGTTCCTCTTCCTACAGGTTCTGCCTACTCTCCCCCTTAGACATACACATGGCTGCTATCTCGCTTCCTTTGGGTCTCAGCCCAAAAGTCCCTATCAGGAAAGCCTTTGCTGACCTTTCACTCCCAAATTTTGTTTTTTTCCTTCCGTTTCATATGTCTGGTGGCCTATGATCTGTCTCTCCAAACTGTAATTTAAAAGAACAGGGATTTTCCTTTATTCTGATTTGTTCACTGCAAGATTCTGGCCCTAAATAGGATAGAAAGTGTTGTCTGCGAATTCCAGTTGATCATTGTAGATTAGAGAAATGTAAGAAGCCCCAGCTGTGCTTTGAGGGGAGGCAGACTGCTGCATTGCATGTGTGTGTGCGTGTGGGGGCCAAGAGGCTGCTGACATGTCCGGAATCACAGATCTCATCGTGTTCAGTGTACCAGACGTACAGAATTGCATCTTCATATGCAGTTGTTTTTTTTAAGGAAAGGATGATCAGCACATGTATAAGTACGTAATGAAAACTTTGATTCCATCCGCAGTGTCTTCTGTTTTTACCGTCCCAAATGTGAGATTGCAACCAGAGTCTGGAGAGAGCATGCGGGCCTTTGGGAAAAACAGTAGTTTTGGGAAAAGTCTGTCCAACAGCAAACACTGAGCAACATGGCAGCCCCAAGACAGTGCAGGTAAGCCAACACCATGCTTTCCTGGGAAAGTGATGTTCCATGGGTATTGAACAGGTTTTCCACATGAACAGTTTCTCACTCCTTTGCTCCTGCCGATGCTCATATGTGTCTCCTGGGTTACTTAGGGCGTTCATCAGCCTTCCCACTGAGTCACAGTGGGTCACTCATTTCCACCCTTCCAGGCACCTACTAGCTTCAAACCAAAGTTATACTTCATCGTGCACTTCTACTTCTGAAATCATGATCACTCCTTTTCAGTCGTAAGCAAATCATTTTTGCTTCTGACCCGTTCTTCATTGAGGCTAGGCAAGGATTCACTTTGGTCTGTGTCTAAGCCACAGACCTGCCTTGGTCGGCTCTCCCATCTTTTAAGTTTGTTTCTCTTGTTCAGAATGTGGAGATGTTACACTAACATGTACATTCCTGACTTTTCTTGAGAAATCAGTATTGCCAACACTGCTCCTACCAGAAGTTGGTGTGTCTCCTTGTGCCTGCCTCCCTTGGAGAGAGCTGCCTCGGCGCCCCCAGTTCAGCTGAGCTGGCATCCAAGCACTTCCTCCTGCTTGTGACTCCTGTCTGGTCCCTAGACAGACCTCGTGGTGACAAAGCTTTTCCGTTTTGTAGTCTGATCCTCGGAGCTCCCCTGTTCCACAGTAAAAACATAGACACAGAGCTTTCCAGGCATGTCAGGCTACCCCAGTCATCACAAATGCCACACAGTGACAAGTATAACATGGCAGCTTCCAGTAAGTCTATGGCTTCTGATTGCCAGATGAGAATGGTGGTGTTTGGGAATTTCACATAGTATACATCCATATGCTTTCCTTCGTGTAATATAACTCTCTGAAGCAAAGAAGTAGAAACATGTTTTGTGGGGAAAGCTGGTTTATTTCGTGTGCATTCTTGTACCCTATTCCTGTGAAATTTCAGTAATTTAGGATTCTAGGGACTCCGAAACACCTGGGTTAATCAGAAACGTTTTAATGGGTTTATCACACAGCATGGCCAAGAGCAAGTTCAACTGTCCACAGTGATCTGCCAGTATCTTTAGTTGTTTGTGTTCTCTGAATATGGCCAGTTCGGTGCTTTTTGGCAAAATGGCAGTGATGGGTGGGTGACTTGATGAAGTGTGGCATTCACACTGGTCAGGTGTTATGGGTGCACGTGTCGTCTCATCAGTAAGAGTCTTCGGGGTTTTTTCTCCCTACTGGATAAAAAGTGACCTCATAGCACAAGTTGGCTCACGTGGCAGCATCTCTAGTCCCGCCTGGAATTTCCACTGGTCAGAGCAGAAGTAGGGCTGAGCAGGTCACCAGTTCCCTCCCAGTTCTGAGTATGACTTGGAATCGTGAGAGTTGCATTTTAAACCTGTACTCTCCCAACGAGGAAGGCTCCTGGCTTCGTAAATCCACGAGCCATTTCAGTAGAACAAAACTATGAGTGGACTTGACTTGTCCTGCTGTCTCCTGCCCACACGCATGGGGACAAGGCTGACTTTGAACCTCAGGACTGGACTGTGTGCGTTGTTGTGGGCTCTCTTGAGATCTCCTGACCCTAGCCCAGCCAGTCAGTACTGCCATGAAGGGTCTCAGGTCAGTTCCTCCTTCAAGGTCACTGGGCAGGAGCATTGCCCAGACTGAATTGCTGATTGAAAACAGATTCTGTTTAAAGGTGCACAGAAGTACAGTCATCAATACTTGGAGCCTTCACAGAAAGGAATTTCCCTGTAATGTATTTTTAAGCCCAGGTTGCATATCTGTGCAGTGGAAGCTGTTCCTCTAGAATTGTGTCAGTACAATGTGAGTTTTGTTTTTCACGTCAGCTCTCGAAGTTTTAATGTTGTTGCTGTGGTTTTCTTCCCAAGTCCGTTGCCTCAGCCTGGTTCAGTGTGATGCTGAGGAAACCGCTCAATTTCTTCTTTTCTGGGGAAAGCCAAAGGGAAGCTGGATTCTAAGAAGAGTCGGCAGGGAATGCAGCAATTTCTGATTCCTCACCTTTCTATTTTAATCAAACAGGACTATCCTAGAAACCAAGACCAACAAGCTAATTTATCGTACGGAAGGGCTATACTCCAATCCATAGCTGAATATCAAATTATAGACATTACATCGCAAGGAGTCTATGTAAATAAGGGCTCCATTAGAAAAGAATGTATAATTGCCCAGGCTTTGGTTTGGTTGGTGGTGCTGAATTCATTAACTGCTTAGAATAGGCCCTGGGATCCTTAATTTCCTGCAAATGTCCCAGTTCTTTGTGATGCGTAGAGATTGGGAGGAAAGGCAGGTGGAAGGAGTGGGTCTCAAAGAGGCTGAGCGCGAGGCTGGCGGCTTAGGCAGCTGTCTCCTGGGAGTCACGTGAGCGCCAGGTCAAGGAACAGAATGTATGCTGTCACTTCTGTCTGTGAGGTGCCGGAGGACTGAGCAGACAGGAGCATTTCAAGTTCAAATTTTTCTCCCATAGCCTCAGTGCCAAATTATTTCTCTCCTTGCATACTAAGGTCACTGCAATTATTTAGTCGATAATACCGGATTTGCATAAATTGGCCTTAGTGGAAAAGCTAATGAGATGCATTTTTGTTTTGCGGCAGAAGGCAATTTCATTTTCAGAGTTTTCTAACCAAATTGAATGAAAAGAAAACCGCAAGCACCCAAAGTCACAGTGGGTCGGTGCCACTGGAGACCCAACTGTTGTCCTGCCGCGTCCTCCAAAGACACTTGTCCGCTGAAGATCTCCTAGACTGACCAACCAGGAGAAGTGTGATCTTTCAGATGTCTGACAGAGCAGAGCCTTCAATGTGAACAGAATTTTTCTGCCAGGAATAGAACAGAAGCTGTGTTGAATATCATACCCGTTAGTATCAGTGATCCCAACCCCTTCCCTACGTTGAGTTGATTTTGGCAGTTACTGTAAGGACAGAACAGAGGGCCCGGCTCACATTGTCTGCTCCTCCTCTTACTGACTACCAGCTGCACACGGGCTCTACCCTTTTAGGCACCTGGGTTTTTGTTGTTGGTGTTGTCTCTGAAATAGTGTGTCCTCACTATGGAACACCTCCTCTCAGTGGATCCACCGGTCCTCAGACCCCGTGACATCCTTATTAAATTTACAAATACCCATGTAGGGCATAAAAATTTTTACTTGGTTCCAGTGTAAGAGGGTAACGGCGTGCATGTTTTTGGTGACCCTCTTCTTACCTGTCAGGGTATTACACTTGCTAATCCATGTTATTATTTAAGAATTATGTGACAGTGGGAAAATGCATTAAATTCTTTCTGCTTGACTGGTCATTAAACAATCATTTTGTAAATGTAATCTGTCAGATTAACAGAGCAGAATGTACCTGTTGTTTAATACATTTTAATCAGAGATTTTTGTTGTATAGTGACAGAGAACAGTGTTCCGGTGGCAGAGAACAGTGTTCCGGTGGCATGGGTGAGGGTGGACGTCCCAGGAGCAGTGGCGAGGACGCTCTTGGGCACCTGCAGAGTTTTCAAAACCCATGCTCCAGGGGTCCTTGAATCTACATTTCAAAGAACCCCAGCAAATACTGATGGAAGTAGCCTGTGAGCCACAGGTGATGCATTCTGCAGTAAATTATGCAGGATTTACAGATTTATCAAAGAAAGTAACTAACAAACGTGGGCCCAGACCTGAGCAAGACAAACCAGCAAAACAAGTTTCCATGATAGAAACAGAAGACCTCCTCTAGCCCTTTCTTTTCACTTCCTTTTTCTTCCTCCTTTTGGTCCCTCCTCCCATCCTTCCCTGCCTTCTTTCTCTTTAGGAAGGAACAGAGTTGTCCTGTCCAGCACAGTCACCTGGTGATACATGGCTGTGTGAGTTACAGATTTAATTCATTTGAATTGAATTATAATTTTGTACCCTCAAAAACACTTGCACATGCCCACTGCTCACCAGGTCCCACAGTCAGTGGCCTCCCTGTTGGGGAGGGCAGGTGTAAACATTTCCAGCATCACACAAAGTCCTACTGGTTAGCACCAAGGAAGAGCTTTGCTCCTAAGTGGCTTTTCAAAGAGGAATTAGGAAACATAAATTTCGTTTGATAAGTAATTTTTAAAAATGAGTTTTTGTTTTAAATTACAGTTACTTAAACTCCCAAAGTATGTAGAGAAGAGTGAGAGAAGAGGTGGGTGCAAAGAGGAGGGCTTAAGACCACTGCCTCAAAGTGACACCAAGAGCTGTGGAGGCACCATGTCTGTGCCCACGGGAGCAGGGAAGACCATGAGAAAGTAGGTGTTGGCACATTTCAGAAAGTAGTGTGGCCAGGTTTCCTTCATCAACAGAACTGTATAGGAAGAACAGCTTCGCAGGCTACGTAACTATACTTACAAGTCGCCAACCCATAGGCCAGTATGGTAGTCAAAACTCCATAGTAGGGGCCAGCATCGTGGAACATTGGGTTTAAGCTGCTACCTGCAATGCCAGCATTCCCTATGAACACTGGTTTGAATACCAGCTGTTCCATTTCCATTCCTGTTCCCTACTAAATGCATCTGAGCAAACAGTGGATGGCTGAGGTCTTAGATCCCTGAGCCCACATGGAACACCCAAAAGGAATTCTAGAGTCCGGCTTTGGCCTGCCCAGCCCTGGCTATTGCGATCATTGGGAGAGTGAGTGGCAATGACCCATTTCTGCTGATCCTGCTACTTCTTGTTTCTTATTTTTGTCCCTCTCAAGGCGGCCTGCCCCTGCGTTCCTCTGGTCTCAGAATTAGCCCTTCCCTAGAGAGCAGCTCTGCATGCTGTAGCCTTCGCCATCCCATGGAGAGCAAGGCTGTTGTGTCAGCCACCCTCATATAAGCTGTGGGCAGCTTCTGGAGGGGGCACGGCCACCTGAGCTGGACACTGCCTGGTCAGCCTGTTGTTTAACAGCATCTTGGTTCTGTGATGTCTTGGTTGATGACCAAAGTTCTCTGGGGTATGTTGCATTTTTTTTCTCAACTATAGGCACAAAAGGAGATAATACCCATTAGTATTTTTTTAATCAAACAGATATAAAAGTTTCAAGAGGTACAAGGAATTTAAGTGTCTGATCTAGGGTTCCTTTCAGTAGCAGAAAAATTTCTGTGTTTTTTTCTTCTGTGAGAATTGTTCTTTTCTGCATGATCTTATACATCTTTTTCCTATCAAACAACTACAGTTTTGTTATCTCTGGTGCCCCATGTAGTTGACAACAGATGTGGAAGTAACAGGCAGTGTGGGAAACAAAGCTTAGCACTCCTCACAGACTTGTCTGGAACGACCCCATTCTCGCCGTGACCCCCGCATTGCCGCAGGCTACAGCAGCAGGTGTGATTTGGGCACATGGAGGCACTTGGAGCCACAAACGCAGCATGGTAGGAAAGCCCAGTGAGGAAGAGGCTGGGATTGCATTCAGTGTCCTGAGCCACGCTTGCTTCAGCTTCTCTGGCCTGTCCACTTTGTCCTTGCTCAGGCACCTGTAATCAGCCCTGTGACCCACCACGTCCTCCCAGCCCTTAGGGACATCAGCAGGAAGCACCGCTGTCCTTTCCCACACAGTCTGTTTATTACAGGTGGGGGCACAAGGAGAGTCCTAGAATGGAGCGCAGACGAGCTCACCTTGTATTTTAGCCAGAGTGCACTTAGGAAGTGCACATTTGATGTTTTACACTCGTGTGTGTTGTCTAGATCCACAGAAAGCTTACAGGAATGCTGTAGAGTTCCTGCTTGCTTTGCTTGCGACTCCCGAGTAATAACACGCTCCTGGGTCTGCATTGTCACTCTGTCTCTGCCACATACAAACCATGTATGTTACGCGATGCTCCATAATCGTTAAATATTGTACCATGCTTTTATTAAAAGCAAGGAACTTGGGGTGATTTTTTTCATACTAAAAATACTAATGCTTTTTGCTCATGGTTTTCTTTCCCTGCCTCTGACTGAGGATTTTCAAAAGTAAAATGACTGAAAGAGGAAATTGATTTAATGCTCCACAAATTGGTTCATCAACCCATACATCTTATGAAATTGACTTTTTTTAATGATTCAGATTTTCAGGTTAGATGTGATTTCAAATTAGGAAAGTAGGGGAAGTGGTACTGTTACATGCACCTTGTGACTTTTTTTAAAGATTTATTTATTTATTTATTTATGTTGCTTGAAAGGCCGACTTTACAGAGAGAGAGAGAGAGACGAAGAAATCTATTCATCTTATGTATTACAATTCCAAAATGGCTGCAACAACCACAGCTGACCTGAACAAAAGTCAGGTGCCAGGAGCTTCTTCCAGGTCTGCCATGTGGGCACAGGGGCCTGAGGACGCAGGCCATCCTCCACTTTTTCCTAGGCCATAAATAGGAAGTTGAATTGGAAGTAGGGCAGCTGGGACATGAACCAGTGCCCAAAGGGTATGCCAGTGCTGTAGGCAGAGGTTTAGCACGATATGTCACTGTACTAGCCCCCATTTTGTGACATTTAAAATTCAAGTTAATTTCTCAGTGACTGGCCAGTATCATGCTATTTAGCCAGCAAGTGGTACTTTCTTATGAATTGTGGGCACAGATGTAATGTGGCTGGTGCCCAAGTTATCTGTTAAAACAGGGCTTGGCCACACTGTTTAGCAAGTAGTTACAGTTAGTTCAAGTGCTATATTCTCATTTTTCTTGTTCATTTAATGTTGATTCCTGTGAGTTTGGGATACAGAGGGAATTGTGTCTGCCCTAAGAGCCCTGTATTGTATTATTAATACTAGGATAGCAACTGAATCCCACTAGACCGTCTTTGTGGGCTGCTGATACTCTGAGAAGTATCTCAGCACAAAAGGAGACTGTTGGAGTTGAAGTGGGCTGATGGTTGGGGATGACATTTGAATGTGCGAAGGACACTGTCTAAATGCCAGTGAGAAGGAAAGGCGAAAAACAGCTCGAAACTGTGCCCCCTGACGCTCCTCATTCCTGAGAGCACCCCCACTGGGGGGCTTGGGAGCCCCGTCTGGGTAGAAACATGGAGTGGGACCAGGCAGAGCTAGACACTGGGACCAAGAAACAAAAGCCAGGCTCACAGGTCCCGAGACACATTAACACTCTAGACAGACAGCACCCATATGAGAACTACAACCCGCCTGTAGTTCAGTAAACAGCGGTAAACATTTTAGCTAAATTATTACAAGTAAAATTAGCAAAATGTTTGTAATTCTTGGAGATGGTTCTATGCAAAAAGCTGTTAAGAACATCAGATTGGTTGTGCAAATAAATAATTTAATCAATCTCTCCTGAAACTTGAGATAATGGCTTCGTCTTCTCTCTCTCTCTCTCTCTCTCTCTCTCTCTCTCTCTCTCTCTCTCACGCACACACACACACACACACTCTTAGTACACTATTAAAGCCAGAGAAAAGAAGTTGTCAGTAGTCCTAAAGTTGTTAACACTACAGAGAGCAAAGAATTATTTTTAGACCTAAAGAAGTAGTGAATGTGGAGGAGAGGACTTGATGGAAATTTATCATTGACCTAGGGCGTGCATCCCAAGCACAGAATCAAACACGGCATTGCTGGTTTTCATGTGTGGTGCATTTTTCCCTGTAAATGGTCACTGTTCCTTTAATGCAATTTGTGTTGTGCATAGCACCCTTGGATTATCATTTTCAATGCAATTAGTCAGATGCCCTCAATTATATATAATAATTACTATAAATGGGGCTGTTGGACTAATTATTATAAATGGAGAAACGTGTGATTGTTATGTGCAATTAAATAATCTACAATATTTATTTAGCATTGTCACATACAATGGTGTAAGGATAACACATAATTACATTGTATCATTCCTATGTCAACAGATCTATTCCACACTGAAATGCCTAGACTTGTGACTTATTGCCAAATTAACCACCTACTGGATCTTTTCTTTTTCCCTAATGTAATTGGCTTATTCTGTGGACCGGGGACCCACTCAGTTTATACATAATTGAATAAATCGATTGTGCAGGAAAAATATAGAAAGGAAACAATGATCTTGCTTACATTAATTAAGAATGCTCAGATGGCTTTACTTTGTGGATATTCAGAATTTAAACTTGTCTGAACCCAGTGCCGGCATGAGCTGCACCTGTTTGTTTTTAAATGCATCTATAAAAATCAACAGACCTAAATGGTGATAACATTTAAAATATGCCTGAGGAAACAAAAAAAAATGGGACTTTTTCTTCGCTGTGGCCAACATTCTGATCATCTGCAGTTTACAAATGCACACTTAACAAGCTTATAGCACATAATTAATTCTGCAAAGGATGCTGCTCGGCGGAGTGGGATTATGAGAATTGCTTATTACAGTGGCAGGAGAAATAAATCTATTTTCTCTCCGTAAGGTGGGGTATTCTTGTGTTCTTTAGAAACTGGCACATCTCAGAGGTGTTGCTCTCAAAATGATCTCAGGATGGAGAGCAGTCAGTAATTACAGAGCTAGGCATTCAGTTGTGTCCTAATTTTCCCATCAGTTTTTCAGTGTTCCGGCTGCCTCGGAGACGTGAAGTATTCTCATTAGGTAGCTGCAGAGGCAGCCTCTCTGCCCACTCCCTCCTTCTCTGCCTCGTTTTCCTTTTTTTCCCCTCTTCCATTCCTGCCTTGGGAGTGACTGTGAAGATCATTTGCTGGAATGATTGGCAGGTTAGAGGATTCGATCAGATGAGTTCCTCTTGGCGCGGGTCAAAAAGGCTAGTTAGCAGGGGCTGTCGGAAAATGCCAGCAGCATCCGAAATGGGGAATGTCATGACTTCCAGGCAGGGGGTGCCACCTGGAACAGAAAGCCCTCAGCTCATTAGCAAGTTACAGGATGCTGGCTTAACTGGAGGGAGCAGGGAAGGAAAGATAATACCCAATAGGGAAAATGATTGTGAAGTGGAATTGATTTCATGTATAATTTGTTTATCACTAGAGGGGACAAATGCTGTCCTTCTGACATGAGTGGAGGAGTGTGGACTATGAATGAAGCAACTTAGCATAATCTCCTGGTCGAGCTTTGGATTTAAAGAATGCAAACTTCTTTATTCTGAGCTGCAGAAATGATCAGGTCACGTTACATTAATTAAAGCTGACATACTCTCAAATGTTTTATCTGGGCAATTGTGGCAATTCAACAGAAATGGCTAGAGATAGGCAACTTTAGAAAATAAGCTCCTCCCCCCGCCCCCGCACCTCTTCTGGTGTGGAAGACTAGCTCAGTTGCATACAGAATTTCGGCAGGGCCAGTGTTTATATTCAGTGGTTAGCTAGGCTGCACAAGGCTCCTGATTCACATGCAGTGTCCGTGATGGGGAGACCAGAAGCCCTCTGGAGATTTCCATCTGTCTAATCCATGTTAAAATACATACGTATATTTCAGAATATGACTATATCACATCTTGGTGTACTGCTGAAATTTTAACCTCTGATTTTTTTTCTTAAGGGAGGAATCTTTCCATTTCCTGACTACCCAGATATCAGTTAGTGTAGAATTTAATATTCTACCATAAAGTCAACCATTTGCAATAGCCTTCTTCCCAAGGAAAACTGAAATGGTGCCCTGCAATTTGTCCAAGGAACACAGTGGCAAAACCAACACCATATCAACAACCATGCTCAGCCTCAGCTCCAAGTGTGTTGTACAGTGGATTAAAGGGGCTTTAGCACAGAGTCTCTTGCTATACAAATACCATCAGAATATTCTCTCCTTTTGATAGGAAACACTTAATGATATCATTCATCTTTTACACAGAGACCTCGTCTTGTTCTAAGTCACAGATTCCACAGCTGCAAGTCATTCTGGCTGAACATGAAAGGATGTTTACTTACCATATAGATTCCAGTTAAAATATATATTTTTAAAATGTCTTCACCTTGAGTTTTTCTTTCCCCTTAAATATTGAGGCATTTTGTGCAGTAGTTGCTAAATAGCTGGAGATTGTTTTATTGGACAGCCTCAGACTCCTGTCTGCGTGAATAGGAATCTTAAAACCTCCCTGCCCAAACACCAGTGCAAAAGTCATTCCATTCTGTATTCAGCATAAAAAGCTTAACACTAAGCTACTGTATATAGCTGTCAAGATAGACTGCGTTAGTTCTGTCAGATCTGAACATTTAAATGTCATTGTGAATACAATCATCTTTCATTTGGGAATCTGATCACGTGGTCCAAATGATGAACTTGGAGGGGGAAAAATGTTGTTCATAAAGTTCCAGTTGAAATGGTTCAGCAAAAGGGAGGGGTTTTCATTCTTCCACAGCAACTCAATGTGTTAACTAACAGCTGACAAGGTGATTAGAAAATTCAACTGTTACACTATTTTGGGTAAAAATATTATCATTTTTTTAATGAATGACTTGAGGGTGGTCGTCTACGGGTGAGTTCCCTAGTCTTCAGATGGCATGAAGGAGAAGCCTGGTATCTCTGGAGATGGCATGTGTACTATGAGAGGAGAAAGGTGTGGCTTGTATAAGCCTGCCCTCATCACCCACCTCTATCCTGTTTCTGACCTCAGTTTAGCCTATAAGTCAGCCCCATGTGCTCTGCTTTCACAGGGCCTTCCCTGCTTTGCGGGCTTGATTTGTCTCCTCCCCATAGGCCAAACCAGTCTCTGCTGCGAAGCCACATCCTGATGTTTTCAGGCACTGCGTTGAACTTCACACAAGGCTTCTGGACTTGAATGGCCAGATGTTACACATCTCACCTTCAGGTTTATGAGTTCCCCTTAGATTAAGTCCCTGTATCCCAAAGGCGGTACATGCCATCTCTTAGTAGAGTTTAAGGGGGATTTTGGACTAAAAAGTGGCCCAGTTATTGTGGCTTTGCAGGCGAGTCAGCCACATGGTGATACCTTCATTCATACAGCAGCACTGGGTGAAGTCCTGGTGATTCGATGCTTCCTGCCTTCCTTCCTGTTAATGTGTCTGGGCGGGAGCAGAGGATGGACCAAATACTTGGATTCCATCACCCTCATGGGATGTTGAGATTGGATTCCCATCACCCTCATGAGATGTTGGAATGGGTGCCTGCTCCCTGCCCTCTCTTCTCTCTCTGTCCCTCCCATCTCCATACCAAATATCTTTTTAATCAAAATAACACCAAAAAGTATGAGAACTATTGCTCTACATCAGTAGTGTTATACATTAACTCTAAGATACCAATTATATGGATAAGATTTTGCTGTTTGAAGAAATTATTCACTAGAAAAATGTGTTCATGTAAAATTAGTCCGGTTTTGTCAGTTTAAGATCAGAATTTTTCAGGAGTGTAATAAACTGTCGTGTTTGTACAGTTGCCATCATAAAATTACAGGTAGCAGGGTAGAGGCGACATCGCTTGTTGCCTCTGAAGGTACATATTCGCGGGAAGCTAGAATCAAGAGGGACTTCCGCTGTGGGACTCACATGCTCCATAGTGGATCTGAGCATCCACGTGGCAGCTTCACTACAGACTGCTGCCTGTTTTTTTTCCCCATTGTTTGACCTTGCAGAGAGAGAGAGAGAGACTCTGGCCACAGGGTACTAACCTTTCAGGTCATTTTACATAGCTTGATTACAGGACTTGGAGTTGCTTTCAGCAGAGTCCTGGCTAGACACAGCATAAACGTGACTTGCTTAGGGAGAATGGACTCTGATCTCTTCCTGCCCAGCTGTGATATAAAATACTTAGAAATCTAGGTGCATTTTGGAGTGCAAAATCCAAAATAACTATTTAACATGAGCAGCAGTCTGCTTAGAGTTGTGATTTTTTTTTCAACTCATTTTGGAATTATTTTTAGATTTACGGAGAAGTTAACAAAGCCAGCACATAGAGTTGTATCCTCCAGCCAACCCCTAATGGGAACATCCTTTTTAACCCTGGTACATTTGTTAGTCTAAGAACCTATAGAGTATACTATTCACTAAGCCACAGCTGTATTTGGATTTCACCTTCTTTTGCCTTTTTCTCCTGATCCAGAAGTCCCTTCAGCGTGCATTACATTGCTTTTAGTTGGCATGTCTCCTTTGTCTCCTCTGGTCTGTGATCAATTTTCAGTTAGTTCTTGTTTTTCATGATCTGGATGCTTTGAGGCGTGCTATTCAGATGTTTGGTAGTACTTCCTTGCTGGTATATTTCTAATACTTAGATGAGATTATGGACTGGAGGAAGAATTCCACTAGGGTAAAGTGTTCTCATCACATCATGTCTGTAAGTACGTGATTTCCTCATTGATTGCTTGGTTAAGACAGATGAGCTCTTAAAGCCCACTTGGCAACAAGGAGGTCAAATAGGAGAAACCAGAGATTTGGGAGTTTCTTAGTGAAGTGGAAAGAAGTCAAGGTGGTTATGGATGTGAGGACAAAGCTACTTGATGTCAGAATCAGGAGAAACGAAGTGAGAGAGGGAAAACGTGGAGCCAGAAATTTGGTGTGGATCTCCTGCATTGGAAGGGTCTGCATTAGCAGGAAGCTGAAGTCAGAGCCAGATCCAGGGGTCCAACCCATGTACTCAAGGGTACGACAAGCATCCTAATTAGCCTGTTAACCATTGGGTCAAACAGCCGCACCAGCAAGTATTTTGTTGTCTGTCCAGCATACTGGTTCTGTAGTAGAACATAATGGAAAAGACAGTACATGGGTAGCTTCTAAACGGTTGTAATTGAGGGATACCAATAAAATCATTTAAACTTTAAGATGAAAAGGAAGATAGTAGAAGTTTACATGAAGCTATCATGGTAAGACAGATGTTAATTTTGCCAGAGGGGCTTGTGGAAATTTTGCAGGGAGATATTTTGAGCAAAGGAGGAGTTGGATTTTTCCTGAGGATAAAAAGAAGGGTTTCTTACCAAGAGCAAAGGTGAGTCCCAAAGTTCAGCGTGCTTGGGGAACAGTGTGGCAGAGCTGAGGGACCAGGAGTAGGGGGAGTTTTTTAAAGTAATTTAAAACTGGAAAAGTAATTTATAGCCAGATTTCAGAGGGACTTAAACGATATGGGAGAAAGTTTAGGTTTCAGTGAGATCACCCTTGGGGAAATATGTATGACTTCCTGACCAAACACAGGAGAAATCAAAATATCTTAGAGCTGGAAGGTCCCTTCAGGAATCATCTGAAGATGTGGTATTTTTTTCCTTTACTTTGCAAAATACGATTGACCATATTTTAGAAATAAGAAAATATACGAAATTCCATTCCTATCTATATAATGTCATGTTAAAAATTATAACTAACGCCTACTTTCTCTTTGGATGGGAACCTAGTCCTCCTTTAGCCCAGAAGTTTTGTGGTACTGTCATGGGGACAGTTCCTATGTCAACATTCATGCAGTATGGTTACCAAAAGCTGTACGTAAATGCCTTGAAAGAGTATTACTACTTTGCTCTCATATCTGTGTAAAGTGAATATCCACCTCCTTGATTTAACTTGTGTGCATATGGAGAGTTTCATGTCAAGATACATTGACACCATTTAAGGGAAATGCAAAAGAGCAATGGCTTCTTAAATGCAATAACTGATTCTCCATGTTAAAAATTTAAGTCCATCTTCAAAATTGAAAGAGATAATTCAGTATCTTCTTGCCTTCCTAGGTACTCAGCATTTGGTGTGCATAGGTTGGTTGGTTCATTTTTTAAATATGAACGCTGATGTCTGTGAACTTTAAGTCCAGTTTTTCCTGAACCCAAATAACCTGTGGAATATTTGACCATCCTTAAGTGTGTAGCCAAAATTTGTAAGCTCTTTAATGTTTAGTAATCCGGGAACTTTTAAGGGAAGAATGAACAATATTGTGGCAGCTCAGGTAAGACAGATTAAGCATAAACTGTTAAGAATTTTTAAAAACCCACTTACATTTTTTTTAAAAAGAAACCCTTAAGAAGAGTCATACATACCAAACTAGTTGCAATGCAGAAATCTTGAATGTTACTGTTATAAGCAAGAAACTTGGCTAAGTTGCAGGCCTCTGGTCTTGGTAGACCCTGTCATTCCAGCCCTTCTCGATGGGGCCGGCCGCTTCGATTCTCTCTCAGTTCCAGATTCTCCCCCTTAGACACGTGATGAAGAATCTGCAAACTAGCTCAACTCATTTCACAACTACAGGGCAATTCTTTAAGTTAACATGTTAAATATTTTCTATCACACCCTAAGAAGCACTGAAAAATTAGCAGTAGAAATAGCAGTACTGAGATAATTACAGACAGGAGGAAAGCATGATTTAGCCAAAAGCAAAGAGAAGAGCTAAGAGAATTGTATCTGTCTAAGAACTCATGCTGCAAGTTTGTTTTTTGGGTTTTTTTGTTTTGTTTTTTGTTTTTTGGGTTTTTTTAACTGCTGCTTATCTCAGTGGATTTTGTTTTCAAAAGCTGTCCTTTGGAGTTTTCTTAACAAAGCAGCATGTCCTGTTTATGCCGAGATGAACTCCTGTATGTGGTTGTGGGCTGGCACAAGAGCCCTGATTGCTTTCCAGTTTGCTGTAACCTGTCTGTAGCTTAGCAGCAGCACGTGGTGGCTGAAAGCCTGTGAGAGAAGTGTCATGCTTACCTCAGGTCACCCCCGCGACACCCCCTGCTCTGCCTGAAAGAGTGAAACAAAGCCCTAAGAGGTCCCCTCACCCACTTCTCAGGACTTGGAAAGTTTGTGAGGGTCAGAAATCACGGTCCTTGGCCACATCTCTGTCTTGTATGAAGAGTCTCGTGAGACCTTGTCGTTTGTACCTTTTATTTGTAATGCAGAGGGAAAATAAATTTGGGAAAGAATCAGATGTTAAGAAAATTGAAATGTAGAAGGTTTTAAATTGTATGGCTGAGTTTACTTCAAAAAGTTCATGGGAATTACATTAACACAGCAGTTTGTTTTTGATGCCATGGCTAGGTTTTTCGTAATGTGAGTTTTTCATGAATTTCTTGATGACCTTCTATTACACCTTGAAATCTAAAGCCAAGGACTTTGCATAATATTATTTTAAAAATACAGAGAGAGATAGGAACTCATATACATGTTTATTTCTGCTGACAGTTGGTTTCATTTTTAATTCACTTTCACATTCCTTGTGACTCTTCATTCAGCCAGCTCTGCCTTTTAGACTCTTAAATTGAGGTTTCCAGTTTTCACCTTCAGTGCCTCTCTGTGCTTGGAATGCTACCAAGGAGGAGCAGGAGGAAGCTGCCAGGCTGGGAGTTGGGGCAGAGAAATGGCAGAGGGAGGAAGAGGGTGAGACTAGAATGAATGCCTCACTTGTTGGCTTTTAGCACAATTACCACACCTTAGGAAATATGCACAGAATAGTTAATTACAAACAAATGAGCTCTTTTTACTGGTGGTGGCAGGCCAGGGATCCGACAGAGCTGTGAAAGATGCTAAATTGTAAGGCTGGTCTCTGGCAGGCCACACAGAGAACAGATAGCTGGGTAAGGGGAGCCTTAACCCGGGGGCCACACATAACATTTGCATACTTTTCCTGAAAAGGGGGTTTAAGCCAAAGAAAGGGGGAGATTTCGGTGTTGTCAGTCAGGCTTTGTCGGGGTGAGAGCAGACGGAAAATCACGGAAGAGGTCCTTTCTCAAAGCCGTAGTCTCAGCCTTGAGGTTGTCCCAGCCAGACTTAGGTCCTTGGGGGCTGCTTGCACGCTATTGTCTGCCTGAAGATCTTTCAGAACCAAAGGGCTCCAAGTATCCCCCTTTGCCAGCACAAAGGAAGGGAATTTGTGTGGCGAAAGTGACTCGGTTACAAACCCAGCCCAAGCATCCTTTGTTCTTGTACAAAAATACTCTGAAGCCTCAGGTTGACTTTTGGAGACAGCCCGTCTTTGCAGGCTGGAAAACAGGTAAAACTAGCCTACACTCGTGTTGTTCTTTGCAAGTTCAAAGAAGGCCTCCCTCACCCTCCCGCTCTGCCCCCAAATGAGGGCTCAAAATCTGTAAGAGAGAGACACATACTTGACATGGCTTATTTTTACTCTACTTCCTTACAGAATTTTCTGAGATTAAACTGTCTAGGTCTAAAATTGAGGCAATTTTTTTTTCAGACCACTAAGATGTATGCATTTCTGCATTGACCCACAGAGCCTTATCTTTTACCTGGCAGTGTGAGCCTCTTTTCTAATCTGTGTCCAATATGCAAAACCGTACCTTCTGTTCTAAAACAGGATGTGTATGTAGTATGCACTGGCCTCCATCTTACCAAGGTTTGCTGATAGTCTACGCATTGATAAGAATGTGAATCTGCAGAACCTAGTTGTAGAAAGTTATCTGATCTTGATGAAATTAGGCCTGGCTTCAAGTTCACAAGTTGGATTGAGCCTGGGGATTGATAACCTCTGTGGTTCAGGGAGGTCTGTACTAAGAACTCTGAACTTTGAATGAATGAATGAATGAATGAGTGAATGGAAGGAAGGAAGATAGATGGATAGATAGATACATGTTTACAAGGATTATATGTGCAATTGTAGTTCCCTTTTAAATTTGCCGTCTTCCATGGCCCAAAGTCTTGGGTGCTTGCACCAGCGTGGGAGACCAGGAACAAGCTCCTGGCCTCAGATCAGCCCATCCTGGGCTGCTGTGGCCACCTGGGGAGTGAACCAGCTGATGGAAGATCTTTCTGTCTCTCCTCCTGTCCACAAATCTGATCTGCCTTTACAATAACAATAAGTAATCTTTAAAAAACATTGTTATCTTCCACATGAAGCTTAATGCTTCAAAAATGTGACATATGAACAGATCTGTTTGAATATATAACTCAGAACATAAAAACTGAAGATTCCCAGTAATTGATCAAGTGGGATGTTACAACAAAAATCTGACAGAAAAGGTTGGAAAAATATATGTATTTCTATGTGGTAACTAATTTGAGCTTTTTTCAATCAAGGAGACATTGCTTTATTTTTTTTTTCTTATTTTTAATGGCCATTTTGCTAGATTTCTGGCTCATTTCAAAATCTCCTAAAAGACCCCAATATAGATGGCAAAAATAAAAGTAAGTAATGAAAAATGTGTTTATCTCAGTCTGGAAGAAGAGGACATGTTTCAAAATAAAGGCCAAACTTCTGTGTAAAGAAAGGGAAGGCTTTGAAATTTGCAGGAGCCAGCTTCTGAGAGCTGGGAGAGTAATTAGGAAAGCTTTTGTGGGGTGAGGGTAATCGGAGGCTTGCCCTGCTGTTACAGCGCTGGTGGGGATGGATCCTGATGGGCCGGGAGCTGAAGTGTTGGCAGTGGCCACATCGGGACTCTCTGAAGTTATAAACAAGGGGTAAAACGGTGCCTGCGACTTTGCTAAACACATAATTTTTGTGTTGCGGTTGAGACGTTTGTCTTGGATCTAAGTGAACTCGGCCTTGCTGGAAGGGCTGTCTCTCGCTCCCTGGCTCTGCGTTTCTCCCCGTGAGAAGCGTGTCTGATTTGGGGGAACTTGAATGTGCCTCTTTGTTGCTGAGCTTGTCAAGCACGGCGCTGTGATCTCTCTCCCACCAGGAAGGTCAGGCGGCTGGGGGCCAACCTGTTCTCTGCGGTGGACCCTCGGGGCTGTCCCTGGTGTCTGACAGCCGGTGGGTCAGCTGTCTGTGTGGCCTCATCCCCATGCTGTTCAGTGGCACACTTTCCAGGAAGAAGGTGGTGTGTGTAGCCTACGTGGAGAAAAGATAGAATTTTTTTAAATAAAGAACTGACCTTTGGATGTTAATATTTATCTAAAAGGCAAATTTAACTTTCTAGGAACATATTTACAGCCTAAGGAAGTTAACATGCACTTTGTGCACACACACACATTCACTCACACGAAGATAAGCCTTTGCTCGTGAGTCCTACTTCTAAAGATACATGTTTTTCTTTAATTAGAGCAATAAAATTATGAAGTATGGAACTGTCTCAGTAGTAGACTTGTGGAAGTAAGTCTTTTGTTCACTTAGATTTCAGTTTCATATATTTTGATCAGAGGTATGTATAAAGCCTGAAGAAATTTGTGCTGTGCTGAGCTGCACTCCAGCGCTCTCCAGACAATTGAGCTAATTAGATCTTTACCAACATTAACACAACTCTGGCATTCCTGGGACGCCGGGTAATTATTGCATGAACATGGCAAGCTTAAACTAAACAGATGAAAATAGAGTTCTGGGGAATGGCTATTGAGTTTATTCTTTATTCATCTTTTGATAAGGTGTAATTAAAACTGCCTCTCCTCATTGTGCTGAGAATGAATGTGCTGGTTTTCTTAGTGAAAAGCAAATTATTCACTTGAGCCATGGTTCAATAATCAAAGCGTTTGGGAAGTTTTAGGTTGTAGTGTAGCTGTGGGGGTATAATTGCTGCAATTCTGTATGAAGGCTTTATCCTTTTTTTTATTACTTTCCCTTATTTATTTTTGTAGAAGGAAATTTGTAAAAGCCCAGTTTGTGATTTGGTATAGAAGTGCACGTTTGAAGCCTTGTTAGAGGTTTACTGTGGTTCAGATGTTTTCCCCCTAAGGTATATTTCTTAGGATTTCTTGCTAAAATGAAAGGTGAAAAGGGACACATTTAAGCAAATGGCATTTGAGATGGACTGTTTTTAAGTCCGTACAGAATGTTCAATCAAACCTTTCAAACCTGTGGCTGTCAGTGAGCTGAGTCTGCCGTCCTGTGAGTGCAAGTCACAGAGCTTCGAGTTCTTTCTGCAAGTACGTGTTGGCAGGCACTGCGTGTTGTGTTTTGGTTTTTTTAATTGGCCAAAAATGTTGTCTGTATGTTTTTTTCAGTCGGGGGGAGAGTTTATTTCCTCAAATTGGTGATATTTTACGACATGAATGGATCTTATAATAATAGCCTCTGATCACATTTACCATCATGATTACACTGTCATTACTTTGGCCTTTTCTTTTATCCTTCTGTTTTATTATTGTTGTTTTAAATAAAATGGTGAGGATATGGGATATTTTCTGGAGCCCAAACAAAAGTAAAACTAGGCCTTGGCAATAGACTGGAAAAAAAGACCTGCACAGGAGATGTGTCTCTCGTCTTGTTTCTGTTGCCTTCTGTCTTGTTTCCCTGCTTCTCTGTCTCCTGGATGGGAACCAGGATGGTGCATGCCATGATTTGTGATAGAGGCACACAGCAAAGGTCACTGTAGGTCAGCAGCTCCCACTGCCTACAAGGGCAGTTGGTCCTCCTAGATGGAGGGACCCAGCCCTGCATTGCACCCTCCGAGCTCCGTCAGGTGGGGACCAAGGGAAGGACCTGCAGCCTGGGCAGCTGTTGTGCCATCTGTACAGTTACAGAGGATCAAGTCGTTGCCTGCAGTGTGTTTAACACACTTGGTGGACAGGGCTGTCTGCCTAGCGGACTAGACAGAACATTTCTGAAGTGAGATAGACTCAGTGTGAAAGAAAAGCATCTGAGACAGAACGAAGGTCTGTGTCACAGTGGGTTAAGCTGTCCCTTGATTGAGGCTCTGGCATCCCATAGCTGAGCACAACTCAGGTTTGAGCCCTGACTGCCCTGCTTCCTGTGCAGCTTCCTGCTAGCGTAGCAGATCAAGGCCCAAATGCTTGGGCCCCTGCCACCCACATAAGACACCAGGAAGGATTCATATTCTCTCTCTCTCTCTCTCTCTCTCTCTCTCTCTCTCTCTCTCTCTCTCTCACACACACACACACACACACACACACACACACACACTTGCTTTTCAAATGAAAAAATCCATTTAAAAGTATCTGAGGCACTCACATGTGTAAGTCAGAAATCAGTAGTATTTCATGAAACTGGCGTTCCAGCCCTGCATGTGTGTAACCTGTGCTGAGTATGTAATGAAATGCATTTCTTATAGGGAGTTGTGGCCAAAACAAGTTTCAAAGCTGTGGCTGCTCCTCAGATCCCCGGCGAGGCTTCTCCTGGGAGGCAGGCAGGAGGGAGGGGAAGACTGGGCAGGGTTCCAGCCCCTTCACTCTGCCCATCAAAGTCGCTGCACTTTGATCTGCTTTACACTTTAGGGTTCCACCTCTGATACTCTTTAAACAAAGGATGCAGTGACCAAAAAGTTGAAATAAATGATTCCCCAGATTCCTTCTTGGGAATTTTAGGGCGAAGGGCAGTTGTCACTGGGACCAGACCAAGCATTGTTTGTGATTTTCTGTGTGAGAGGCAGCTTGGGAACCCATCCAGCCCTCCATGGTTTAGCTTTTGTTCTTCCTTTTTTTCTTTTCCTCCCTCCCTGCCTCCGTTCCTCTCTTCCTCCTTTCCTTGCTTCCTTCCTTCCTTCCACCGAAACTCCGCTTCCCTATTTAATCCCATAAAATCTCTCAGATTTAGCACATAGTAATGGCAACACTAAATCTGGTGGATTTTAAACAACCTGACAATTTACGAAGAAAAGCGGTGAATCCTCCCTGCATATTTTGCTGCTTTTGTTCCTTAGGGAACGATGGAAAGCAGAAGTGAGCGGTGGTGACTGAGCATCAGGCTCTGGGCAGCCTGCTGTGCTTGAATGATGCCCTTGGGCCAGCGAGACTCTGGAGAAGAGACCATCTCCTTAATGGAAATAAATAGTGAAGAACAAAGTCAAGCAAGAAAGCCAGCTGACTTCCCTCAAAGTATATTTTATATGTCTTCTTTTGGAAGGTTGAAATACATTTAGCAATGGTTTTTTTGTTTTGCTTTTGGTTTTGGTGTTTGGGCCTTGACATTCTCTGAAGGTGTTTGTGTGACCATGGCTGTCCTTGAAACCAGGAACTTGGATTAAATTCTTTTGTTTAATTATGAGTTTTGTTGTGCCTATTAACAAAAAGATATGAAGTGATTGTCAGAGCCTTTATTTTGACCTATGTTAATGAGCCTTTTGTTAGGCATCTAATAGGTTAACACCAGTCCTGTTGGTAGCTGTCCTGGACTTTGGAAGTGGTGAAGAATGGAAGTTGCCAGGTTTAGTTTGTACCTGTAGCCTGGGCTTTGAGCCTGTGCTATTCTCCTTAACCACTCCGTGGCCTGCGCTAGGTCAACGTTCCTAATCCTCTGTTTTCCCAATCAGGATTTAGAAGCAGGAATAGTGGCTATCTCATTAGTTTGCTGGGAAGACTTCATTGGAAGAGGAATGTATTTTGTACATGCTTGCGTTGTCCATACTAAGAGCTCAACAACTGCTGTGAAATCTAGATTTTATGAAATTTCTGATAAATGAAAAATAGAGATTTATTTGAGATTGTTTTTGGCAACTATTTTTGTTTTTCATTTTCTTTTTTTTTTTTAAGCACAAGGCAAGGTTAGATGTAATGCGGCATATGACGTGGAAGAGAAAGTCACGCTTTAGTTTGGCATGAGTTATTGGGGATGAAGAACAGGGATTAGTGGCAGTGGAGAGAGTGAGAGACAGAGACAGCACCAGAACTCCATGCACTGGTACAACCCGAGGTGACCACAGCAGCCAGTGCTGAGCCAAGCCAACCCTGGGCCTGAGCCAGGAGCCGAGCGCAGCCTGTGTCTCCTATGTGGGCAGCAAGTACCAAACTGCATGGATCATCTGTTGCCTTCCAAGTTGGGCATTAGCAAGAAATTGGAATCAGAAGTGGAGCCAGGACTCAAACCCCACCAGAGCACTCTGATATGAGATGTGGGTGCCTTAACTGCTAGGCCAGACCATGTGCGTCAGTCCTTCCTTCCTTTCTCCCTCCCTCCCTTCCTCACTTCCTCCCTCACTTCCTCCCTCCCTTCCTTCCTTCTTTCCTTCCCTTCCTTTCTCTCTCCGTCCCTCCCTTCTTTCCTTTATTTAACTGCCAGCCCTGAGGCTGAGAAAGCATGGCTTTTGCCTCTTTGTTGTTTATCTTATGGGAATGGAAAAGAAAAATGAGACATTTCTTGTAACCATGACTCCATCCGAAATGTCAAATGTAAAAATAACCCAAAGGGGTCTTTTGTTGGAAGAATTGGTGAGAGGGTATTTCTTTATGTGAATAAATTGGCCTGCTCCTTTCAGGACAATTCCCTTCTTGCTGGTATTATTCCGCTCTCTCAGAATCGTTCCAACTTTTTGGCAATTCATCAAGTCCACTCTTAGTATGTGTACTTACCATCTTTTCCCCAGTAGACCATAATACCTCTTGAGATCAAAATTCTGCCTGTTCCATAGCATATAGCACAACGGTGAACATAATGTGTGGTGTTTGTATATAGTTACCAGGGAACCAAAACTATAAAAGGAAAAGTGTGCGATTTTTCAGCGAAAAAAAATAAATGGCTCAGATAAATCCAGTTTATGAGAAGAGTCAGCAAGCATTTCTTAGTTGCAGAGAGATGCCATGAAGGAGGTTAAGAGGTGTGTCAGACATGATCCCTCTCATGGGGCAGTTGACAGTGCGCTTGGTGATGGAACATATAGATGACCAGCTCAAGATAGAATGTGAAGAGCACTCTGTGACATAAACCTACTGAGATGTCATCAAAACAAAGCAGGAACAGGCCACCTAGTGTCCAGGAACACTTTGGAGCAGAGGTTGTGTCTAAGTGAGAACTTGAAGACCAAGAGGGACGGGTTCCAGGGAGGGTCATTGAAAGGCTGGGAAGTCCTGGATGTGTCCGAAGCTGGACCAGCAGAGAGTGAGCTCATACCAGGGTGGGTGCATGAGTCCCAGCAGACAGGCAGGGAAGAGAGAGACCCAGCACTGCCCACGGTAGACGCAGTCTGCTTTCTCCCTAACCACTCTTCCTTGGCTCCTTAGTTCTAGGCAGTTGTAGCATGTCATAAAGCACGACGGCGAAATAAAAACTGCAGCAACAGTGACAGCCTGTCCCCGAGTGCTACTAGAGTGTCAGACAGCACATGGAGCGTTCCACGCAAAGCATCTCGCCCCTTCTTTCCGCCAGCCCTCAAGGGAGGTGTTCTTGTCCTCATTTTGCGGAGGAGGCGACCACCACGGGAGCTGTGCCTTCATGTCCCCGGGGGGCCCACAGCTAAGAAGGAGTGAAGCTCCTTGCGTCAGTTAGTCCTTTGTCATCCCAGTGAGCTCACTGCTGCTGATCTTCTGGCTCTCGGAGGAAGCCTGCCTTGTCACTCAGCCCGTGCACTGATTCAGCTGCTGATGTCTAGGGGAACTTGGGCTACCTCCAGAGATAAAATTAGAGATTCAGGAAACACAGTTGCCCTCCAAACCCGGTCCAAATTGAGCTAATTAATCTGTAACTTGAACACCCTAAAGGCCCTATTTAAACACAATTTCATCACTAGTAAAAAGCGCCAGGAATCTTGATTAAAACAGAATTCAGCCAGAAATAAAAAGTGTACCTGTGCCTTTAATTGAGAATTCTCGACATGAAAATGCAGCTCAAGTGTCATTGTTCCATTTGGCTTCTCAAATATATATTGCAGTTGCTAATAAAATAGTAATGTTCTAGGTAAGTTTCATGAAGGCAACCATTGGTCTGAAGACATCTGAGATTCTGCGTCAGCATTTTTATTTTAAAACACAAACTTGGTATGCAATCAGGACAGGCCATATTCAGATGATAATGGCATTGCCAATGCTGAATTTGTCACGTGAGCTTGTTCATGTAGTCTCCAAGCAGCAGAAGATGTAGACAGCCCTCTCTTCCAGCTTGGTACCAGGGAGAAGGGACACGGGAATCAAAGGCATTTAGTTTGGTGATTTACTGACTGAGCAACTGCTTCACTGTTGTTCACACCCTTTGGCAATGTCTAACAGTAAAAGTTGATTGTATTTCTTTTTTTTAAAGATTTTAAAAAAAGTTTTATTGGAAAGTCAGATATACAGAGAGGAAGAGAGACAGAGAGGAAGATCTTCCATTTGCTGATTCATTCCCCAAGCGGCTGCAATGGTTGGAGCTGAGCCAGCACAAAGCCAGGAACCAGGGGCCTCCTCCGGGTCTCCTATGCAGGTGCAGGGTCCCAAGGCTTTGGGACATCCTCTACTGCTCTCCCAGGCCACAAGCAAGGAGCTGGATGGGAAGTGGGGCCTCCAGGATTAGAACTGGTACCCATGTGGGATCCTAGCGCATTCAAAGTGAGGACTTAAGTGCTAGGCTACCATCCCAGGCCCTCGATTGCATTTCTTAAAACACAAACCAAGAATTGGTCCAAGAATTTGGACCAAGAATTCCAGAATATCGGGTGCCCTTTTTAGCGGGTCCACAAAATGGTGTTAATCCATTTACAGGGTTTTGAAGGCTTTAAAAGCAATTACCAGAAGGAAAGCGTGGGAAGAATCAGAAGGTAAAGGTGCCGAGGAAAGATGGCTGAAGGCAAAACCATGAGCCTTTCGTGTCTACCAGCAGACTTTTGGGTTTCCTTCTAGCTAAACAGGTAGCAGGGAATGGGGAGAGGAGAAAGGCTATTCCTAGCAAAGATGGGAACCCTGTGAGAGCTCCCAGTACTCTGGTTTCCACCTTTGGTTAACACTGGAGCTCATGTAGGAAGAGCCATAGGCGTTTGCTACACCCATACCAAGTACTCTTCTAAATAAAAAGAACCGGGTCTCCAGGGCCACTGGCCAGGAGAGGCAGAGGAAGGGCCACCTAATCTCTCGGTGTTTCAAGAGTCCCATTGCTGTGCGAAGGCCCGTGTCAGTGCAGCAGCCACGACGCGCCGAGCGCTTGTTTCTTCAGACATACCTTTTCAGAGGGCTGAAATTTAAATTAATAAACCGTCAGGGCTGCATGCCGACATGACTTGAAAGTTAACTGGAATGTATTGATCTGCAGCCTGCAAGCTGTTCTGCGCCGCGCCGCACATAATAAAGCCAGCCGCTCTTTAAAGTTGCCAAAAAAAAATTTTTTTTAATTGCCTCAAAAACTATCTTTTTCATCTTCAGGCAGCACTGTTGTTTGACCAGAACCTTCCAGGCTCCACCCATCCTCCCTCAAATTGGGTCATTAGTGACTGTTGTTGAGAAAAGGAGTAGCTAATAACAGCATTTCTAATCGTGCTCAATCTTTTTCCGAGAGTGGAGGGCCAGTGGGGAGACGGCTGGCCTTGTTGGCCACTCCTCTGCCCCTGTTCAAGGGAACGCTCAGTGGAAAGCCATGACTAAAGGATAATTTTCAAAGGTGGGAGTGTAGCTGGAGACCCTTCATGTCTTTCACGAACTTCTTCAGGCTCTGCTCTCCCCCTCCCCGAGTTCCCCAGTGAGGACCCGTTTCAGTTTTTCCACGAGATGCTTTGTCCTGAAGAGTCACCCATTTGGTAAATCCAAGGCCTTCCTGTCCTGTGTCCTGATTGCCTTTGCAGCTTTAAGGGGTTTCCCTGTGCACACGACCAGCGCGTGGGCCTTTGCCCCGTCCTTTGCATGCATGCCAGTCATCCCTCTAACTTGTGCTGCGCGCGCATTTCCCACCGTTTTCTGCCGCCTTTTGCTGCCTCCATTTTCCATTGAGTGCATACATATCAGTGAGCGTTTCTCTCCCTCCAGTCTTAAAAATAGTATTTTATTTCCCCAATTTTGACTGGGCTCTTCTGAGGATGTGTCTGGAACGTGCACACATTGTATTCAGACAGGCCAGTTTGGCACAAATATCTGATGTCACCTGTATGTGACTTCCCAGTCCTCTGCAGCCCTCCCCGTGTCCTCCCCGCGCCTGGAGATTTCCCACTAGTTTGAGGTATTTACTACCTGAAAGAGGCAAATAGGACCTAAAGATTTGCCCTTTTTTAAAAGTGTGTTATCTGTGTCCAAGGTAATTTTCCCTAGAAAATCCAGGTAATGCTAGCTGGTAGCTACTTCCAGTGTTTTCTGAAGGAAAACATTGGTGCTCCTGATAACTCCCCAAGTTCTCACTGCATGAGAAACACTCTCCAAACCCGGACGAGCTGCGCTTGTAAACTCTCTCCGGTGTCGGACCTTGCCAAAGGCCCCTGGAGACTGAAGTCGTGTTGGTGTCTCATTTACCCCCTCACCTAGCTCCGAGCGCCTCGTGCCGCCTGTCCGCTCCACGTAGCCACGCTGCCTGTCTGCAGCCAGCCTGTGCTGATGTTGTTGGTTCTGCCAACTTGCCTTCTCCGGCTGAGTCCCAGGATCCAAAAGCACAGTGGTCTGAGGAGGTACATGCATAATCCTGGGCAAAGCCACCGCAGGAGTTGCCAATACGATGTTAAATGACAGCTGCTAGTCTTCCAACCTGTGTTTTCTGATGATGTATAACATCAACATTGAAATCAGCAGCAAACCAGCCAGGAGAACAGAAGAGGAGTGGGTGCCGGCCCAGCAGTTAAGACTGTACTTGGGCCTTGCATCCCAGCTTGGAGTGCTTGGAGTCTCACCTCATTCGAGTCGATTCTGGTTCCTGCCCATGCATACACTGGAGCAGTGGTAGTGGCGCAGGGAGTTGGGTTCTTGCCACCCATATGGGAGACCAAAGTTGAGTTTCAACCTCCTCGCTTTGGCCTGGTGTAGTGTGGCTGCTGCGTGTGGGCAGTGAACCAGCAAATGAAAGATCTATATCTCTCCCTCTCCCTCCCTCCCTCCCTCTCTCCTCTTTCTTTCTCTCCTTCTCCCCCATCCCTCCTTCTGATTTTCAAATACATAGAAACATCGGATAAAAATTGCATTCATACAAATAGATATGTGTGCACACATATACGTGTAATCAGTATCTCTGGATGCTAAGTAATATGTAAATGATTCAGTTAAGCTACACAGTATGAAATAAAAATGTATTTTAAAGGAAATTTGTAAATCCGATTGATGTGCATATAATCAGACTTTACTTCTATACGAATCCTCCATCTCCAGCCCCTTTAATAGATATGATAGTAGCTTCTTTGAGTGTGGAGTCTGTGAGCCAATGGTTCACACGGATGCTATAAGGTAGAAATGGAGTGCCCCGTGTAGGTAAGGTTGTGCCTGACATTTCAGACTAGAGTCCAGAGAGCCCACCCCTGATGGAGGGAACAGCGGCCATCAGTGAGTGTGGTCGGAGTGCCGGGAGCTGTGGGCAATCCTGCCCAGGAGCTGCCGGGATCCAGGAAGAGGGAGTGTGAATACAGCTACTGGTGAGCTGCCTTGCTGCAAGAGTTTGTGGTTTGCATTTCCTTCATGTCACTACAGGTCAGCAAAAACATTTTCAGTTCTTGCTGCTTGCTGACATTTGTGGGAGATGATAGAGCTACTGCATGAGGCCTCCGGACTGGAGCAGTGGCTGTGAGGCAGCAGGTTGCACTGTCACCTATGGTACTGACTCCCATCCTGGGGAGCTGGCTGGAGTCCTGGCTGGCCTGTTTCTGAATCCCTGCTGATGTAAAAGCAGTAGAAGGTGGCCCAGAATCCTGGGCTCCTGCTCTCCACCCGCGACCTCAGGATGGAGCTCCTGTTTCCTGGCTTCGGTCTGACCCAGACTGGGCTGGTCTAGTCGTTTGGGGAATACACCACTCAATGAAAAATGTCTGTTTCTCTCTCTCTGCCTTTGAAATAAATACATAAGTCTTTTTTTAAATGTACAAAAACATGACTGCACCATATGAGAGAATTTACAGTAAAAAAGACTGAGTCCTGTGTTGCAGATTGATGATTTTTGAGTCTTTAGGATGGATAAATAGTGTCAGCTGACCTTCAGTAAGAATTTCTACATAGCTGTCTGGTTTTTGCCATCCAGCCATTCTGCCTTCTTGAAAAAAGGATCATTACGAGAATATGTGCATGTAGCCCTGGAAGAGGGAAGTGTTGGTAGACATGAGCAGTTACTTCAGTGGTAAGAAAAGTTGAAAAGACCTTTATTTCACAACATTTCTCCCTTTCTTGAAGTACGTTGTTCGCATTGGAAGCTGCTTCAAGTTAAATAAACATCACTTGTAATAGCGCACAATATGGCCTCATTCTTGGTCCTTCCTTTTTGATTCCCCCCCGCCTCCTCCCACCCACACACACACTCATCCACAGGCCCCCACACACAGCCTCTCTCTTGTGCCCTGCGTCCTCCTGCTCGGGCACACACAGGAGCCATAGTGTACAGGCATACTGCTGATGGCCTGTGCGTGACATTCTGAGAGTCCATGGCAGTCCAGGCTCTCAGCCTGTAGCTGGTGCATAAAAAGTTAATACTCCTTAACAAGAATATATGTTCCAATCCCAGTACCTTCTTAGGCATACTCTAACCTGTTAGCAGTTTGAGGCTGGCTCATGCTTGTTCTTGGCTTTATATCTGTCTACAGATCTCTCCAATCCATATCCTGTGAAAAATTAACCCATGATGGCTTTACACAGCACACGTTGGGTTCATTCACTGGTGAACACACTCACTAATTCCCCCTGTGGAGTAAGACATGCCATGCAGGTGCATGCCCATTGCCTGATACATTGTTTTATTCCAGGTCACTCTCTCCCTCCTCTTTATTGACCTTTGCATCCAGATCTGTAGGGGAGTGAATTGATTAATTCAGATTGTGGCGATTTCATGCTCAGTTGTCGGCTAACAAGGCAGCATGATTTTTTGTTGTTTTGTTTTTATTGTTTTTGTAAGGTCTTGTGGCAGGAGATTCAAAATTGTGCAGGGCCACAGCTACAGAGCAAGCAGCTTAAAGGGCTTTTGGGTTCTGAGTATAAGGGGAATTGTCTCTTCTGAGCAGGTAAGGGGTAAATGTAGGCCCTCTGTGAGACTCAAGGCACCAACTCAGCTGATCAATTTCTAAATACAGAAAATGACAGCATCTTCTGGTCAGGAGGAAGTGGAAGGGACAGTTGGTAGTGCCAGGACATGATCCCTCCAGCTTGATTGCTGTCTGCCAGAGAACATCTTGTGTTGAAAGTACAATTTTAAGTGCAGTTCTCCTTTCTGGATCTACTTTTTAAGTTAAAACCCTGGATTGGGTGATTAGTCATCTGCTTAATGAACTCTAGCCTGTCAGTTTTTTGCTGCTGCTTTGAGATCTGTGCTTTCAAGCAAGTTCGAACTACGGTCGGTGAGCTCAGCCCAGGGGAGCCTGTGGAGCCCCTGCACTGATGAATGCAGGCACCACCAAACTGTGTCTACTTAGAGACAATAAAATCGTATCTTTTTCGAAAGAGCTTTGGGATTTTATTTTGTATTCAGATACATCTTTCAATACATTTTTAAGTACAAGATTGACATTTTTTATTATGGCTTTTTTAGTGCAGAAAATATTTTTCTGTACAGAAGGACACAGAAGTCAGCGTTATTTCCTGGCACTGTCCTGGTAAATGAAGCCAACCTAAGTTTTCTTTCATACAAGTGTTTGTCAGTTCATGGAAAATATGTGTTAGGAAAGATCCACCCATAGGTTTCCAAAAACTTGTGTACCAAAAAGAACATGTCTTCTTAAGATTTGCTTATTTTGAAAGAGAGAGGAGAGAGAGCGAGTTCTCCCATCAGCTGTTTCACTCCCCAGACGGCTGCAATAGCCAGTTCTGACCCAGGTCAAAATCAGGAACTTCGTCTGGAACTTCCACATGGGTAGCAGGGCATCTTCTGCTGCTTTTCCCAGGCCGTTCGCAGGGAGCTAGATCAGAAGGGGAGTAACTGAGACATGAAGCAGTGCTCATATGGCCTGCTGACATCACTGAACCACTTTGCTGTAACGCCAGCCCCTAGAACTTATCTTCTCATTTCATTTACCATGCATTTTTTTTATTGCAAAGTCAGATATAGAGAGAGGAGAGACAGAGAGAGGAGAGACAGAGGAAGACCTTCCATCCGATGATTTACCCTCCAAGCTGCAATGGCCAGAGCTGAGCCAAAACGAAGACAGGAGCTAGGAGCCTCCTCCAGGCCTCCCAAGCGTGTGCAGGGTCTCAAGGCCTTGGGCCATCCTCAACCGCCCTCCCAGGCCACAAGCTGGGAGCTGGGAGCTGGGAAGGGAAGCAGGGCTGCCTGGACCAGAAGCAGTGCCCATAGGAGATGCTGGCATGTTCAAGGCAAGGAATTTAGCTGCCAGGCCACCACACTGGGCCCTTGGCATACATTTTTTGAAGTGCCTTTGCTTGTGTTTCTTCATTTTTGTTTCTCTTGTTGCATTCTCAAGTATTCATGTAAATGATGCATGTGTGCTTTTATTAAAATCTGAACACTAATTTAACTGACTCCTTTTTTGGAGTTCTGTATTTGGTTCCAAGAAGGCACTTCCATTACTTATCCCAACGCTTCAGCTGAGGAAAACTGCTTCCCTTGTCTCTGCATATTCGCCTTGGGTGTAGGTCACGCCCTAGCAGACTCTTCTGGGAGCTAAATGTGTGTGCCGCGTGCTTGTTGAGGGGAAGCAAGGAGTCCCAGTGTTGCCTGCTTGTGGAGCAACCGTGTGACTCGCCAAGCTCAAAAGAGAGAAGTGAAGGAAGCTAAAGGAGTGGGAATTAGGACCAGCATGAGGTGAGACAGCCCTTCTGCTACAAACATCCTAATGGGCTTAAACCCATGCATCATGTAAAACCAAACCTACGTGGGATTAGCATATTCTGAAATGCAACCAGTAGTAGGCTGTGTTGGTTGTATAAACCAGTCATACTTTCCTCATGTGGTTACAACTTCTCCATAACCCCACAGAAAAATTATAGCACTCCATTTAGACCACTTACTGATACAGCATTTTGTCTTGTGAGTTGTGGTAGGGTCTTTGGTGTTCATAGATACATAGCAACAAGCAAAGTGACTTAGATATATTCTAAGTCAATTATAATCACTATCAGTAAAAATTCTTTCTTCCTCCTTTCATCCATTTTATCATAAAATCACAATCTTTTAATATAATAAATCTTTTAATATAATAAATCATTGTGTTGAGAAGAATTCCATTATAATTCATTTTCAGGTTCGCTTGCATATGCCTTTAGTAGCTGACAAATTTCAGTAACTATCAGACATGCTGGTTAATACTCTTCTCATTCATTTAATCATTTTTGGTGCTGGTGTTGTATTTAATTCATAAGTCATGTGAAAATTGCTCCCAGAATTTTCCTGAAACAGCTTATACTTATCTTACATACAGGTTCACCTATTTTCTGTAATCTATAATTTAGCAAACACATATTCGACACTTTCTGTATGCTGTGTGCTGGAGTTATACAGCTTAATTGGATAATATTATTATACTTAAGGAGCTAGAGACATGCAAGTGGACGTGCTGTTTTAATGTAGGTGGGAAACACAGTATCCCAAGTGTGAAAGTATGATACAGGAGAGAGTGAATAACAAGTCAAGTCAGCCAATGCTTATTGAAGCTTTTCATGTGAATGTGGGAAGCATGGAAACACCAGCCAACTGTTCTTAGGTAAATCCAGGCTGGGGTCCAAGAACCCAAGGGCAGGACCGATGCACTATGTCACTGTCGTATGAGGACCTTGACCTTCTGGAGGGCGAGTGGGAGCCTGAAGGTTGAGCTGGCTGAAATCAAAGTCTCTCCTGGAAAGATACAGAGGCCAGGGCTGAAGAACCAGCAAGCATCCCTGGACAAAGGCTTGAATTCTAACTTTACTGTCAACCTACTGTGGCAGACAGTAACTATGGCTGTGCCCTTGAGCAGGAAAAGCACATTAAGGAGGTTTCAGATCTCATTTATCACAGGAGAGGAAGCTGATTACAGTGTATCCTGTATCCGGCGTAAATGTTTAGGAAAGCATGAAAATGCCTCAGAAACAATTCTGGTTAACATTCTCATGTGTATGTGTGCAGGGGGGTTTGTCTGTTTTTTGTCCCTGCCCTTTTGTTTTTTACAAAATTGAATTCATACTTACCCATAACTTTTAAAATCTGTTTACCACCTCCCCTGCTGCTTAGTACATACTGAATTTTTTCTCATGTCATCACTCTTCTGCAATGTCATCTTTAATGGGATCTCCCTGTATGAATGTGTCACAGTTATATTTAATCACCCAGTAAACACTGAAATAGTTTCCAGTTCTGAACTGTTAGGATTCATGTTGGAATGAAAATCCCTGAATATAAATCTTTCCATATATTTCCTATTTTTTCATATATTCCTAATTGTTTCCTTAAAATTTCCAGAAATCTTGACTCAAAAAAAAAAATACAACCAAGACAACAAGTGTGGATAATTAAGATTGTTAATATACACATATTGCAATTTTAAAAAATATTTTAGAAAAATGAATATGGCATGAGGGTAAGGCTTAGCTGTGAGATGTTGTGAGCAGCAGTTCAGTCTACCACTAAAGGAATGGCTTTGTCAGGTGACTTGGGTTCAAATCCTTGCCCCTTGCTGTGTTGCTTCAATCAAATAAGTTCATCTCTCTGCCTTGATTTTTCCAGTGTAATGAACTAATTTGTGTGAAGCAGAGCAGTGTGTGACACATAACAGCTGACATTACTGAGTTGTTAATCCCTATCTATCTATCTATCTATAATGTCTTAAAGGACAGCCTAGGTATTTAATTAATTAATTAAAGAAAAGACTCAGGGGGAAGTCTTTACTGAGTCAAGACTTAGTCACTACTTGGCCATGTTGGTCAAAGGAGAGAGACTTTTTTTTTTTTAATTAGTTTTTGAAGCCTGTTGGAGTGGCTGTTCTGAAGTAGAGATGGCCTCTGGCTCGACCTGAAGTGGACACTATCAGGCTGATGCCTTCAGCGCAGGGCAGGGGCTAAGGAAGGGACTGTCCTTGCAGGAATGATATGCAGTGTCCAGTTGGCATGAAAGTGGGTGGCTGCACAGGAGAAGGGAGAGTTGAATGAGCAGGGTTCAACATCCGGGACTGCAAGAGGTGTAGCAAAGGCAGGGGCTGGCATACAGGAGGAAAGGCCCCCAAGGAACTGAGACAACGCCGACGCAGATCAAAACAGTAGAAGCTGCAAGGCTGAATGTCACGAAGGAGAGATCAGTCACAGAGCCACCAGCGGAAAGCTCAGACGCAGGAAAGAAAGACCATTACCCATCCTAGTACAGGGCTAAGGCGGGCGGTGTTGTGTGCGCTGCAGCAGGTAGGATGATGCTTGGGTACACAGATGCCAGGGCCTGGGTTTGGGTCCTGATTCCTGATTCCGTGCACCTTCTTGCTAACGTCCACCATGGATGACAGCAGAAGATGGGCTCAAGTTCTTGGGTCCACGCCACCCACATGGGAGACTGAGAGGGAGTTAACTAACTCCTGACTCCAACTTGGCCAGTCATTGTTGTGGGTACTGGGGGAGGGAACCAGCAGATGGAAGATCTTTCTGTATCTCTTTTACTCTCAATTTCTCGGCCTTTCAAATAAAATGAAAATAAATTTAAAAGGCTTAAAACTAAAGATAAGGACATTAGAATTTGTTTATGATTCTTTTTTCGTCTAGTCTCTTAAAACTTTGTAAGTATCAATCATTGTGTTTCCTTGGTAATTTTTCACATACATCTTAGACTTCTCTTTTACTCTGTCCATTACATTTTAAGACAACTTGTTAAGCAATTTTCCTTCAAGTTTGTCCTACAACAGATCTTGATATTCATTCATTGCCATCTTCGGCACAGTTGCTGAAGCATTTGGTTCATGTAACCATTAAACG